>NC_137760.1:785200-1985200 GCF_963264785.1 Psittacula echo | reverse complement strand
TACAGCCAGGGCTTTGGGCAAGGTCTCAAAGACCTGATCGCTCTCTTTGCCATCATCTAAGAGGCAGCACAGCCTCCTGATCTCCTCCTGCAGCTCGTCTCCATGCCATAAGAGACACTCTGCTCCATAGCGACCATCTCTGCCCTGTCCCAGGCTCCATGTGGGACACCAGGCACTGCCTGCAGCCCAAGCCCTGCCTGGCATCTCCCCCAGAGCAGCTCAGTCTTCACTTAGGTCTTTGACAAGGAGGAAGAGCTGCTCCACACCATGGGGATGTTGTCCCTGCTCCACACCATGGGGATGTTGTCCCTGCTCCACACCATGGGGATGTTGTCCCTTCTCCACACCATGGGGATGTTGTCCCTGCTCCACACCATGGGGATGTTGTCCCTTCTCCACACCATGGGGATGTTGTCCCTGCTCCACACCATGGGGATGTTGTCCCTGCTCCACACCATGGGGATGTTGTCCCTTCTCCACAAAGCACTGTGGCTTTCGGCTGCTTTGGATGCAGTAAGTGCGGCATTTGCCAGCTCTCCATCAGTTGGACTCCAAGCCAGCACTTAGAGTCAGGCTCTCCTGCTATAAGCAGAAGGGGTGCCTGACCCTCCCAGCTGACCCTCAGCTTGATTAACTGCTTTTGTAAATCATTCTTCCTAACGTAGTTCCTGGTTGGAGAGAGGAAACTTCAATGGTGTGGATACAGAAAAGCACAAAGGACAAGCAGAGAGATCAGAACTGGACCCCTGAGAGAAGCCTATACAATCACAGCCCTGCCTGCAGCCATTCTGAAGATGCACTGAACTACCCAGGGGCAAAGGCCACCATGCTATTCTTGGCTGCTTCCTGTAAAATTCAGTAGCTGCCAATTCAATACGGCCACGCTTTGGTGCCTGAGAAAGCATCCTTGAGGTTCCCACCCCCTCTTTCTCTTTGTAAATAAATGATAACCTCTAAGTCTTCAGAGAAAAGGCTGAACACGTAATTGAAGTGTACCTTAAGCCTCAAAACCCAGGCCAAACCTGACATCTCGCTCCCCCTGCTCCCTCCTGCTTTAGCACGCCTGACTCCAGGTTTGCGAGCAGTCAGAACTGATAACGCGGCTGGATTCCTTTCAGCCCAGGGCAATGGGGTTGACACATTCCTGCTTCAGTTTTTATAACAGCTGGTCACATCTGAGCTCGGCACGAGCCAAAGGCCATCCACACAACAGCCCATAGCAAACAAGCAGCCAAAGCAGCGCCCAGATTCAGCTCAGCATCTGCAGGCACTGATGCTGTGCTCGTGCTGCTGCAGGGAGCAGCTCCAGAGCCAGCCTGCTATGCAGCACCTGCAGAGCCACGGGGACCTGTTAACCATAGGATCCCAGCTTCTGGAACTGCTTGTGCTTTGTTTTCCTCCGGTCTATGTCAGTTGGCACCAATGTGAATGCAGTCAGAGAGAATTTATACATCTCTGGCTCTGCCTCCTGTCAATTTAATGTGTCCTGACTGCGTATCTGCCTGCAGGACACTCCTCTGGCCTCACAAACTCTTTATTTACACCTCCTTCTCTAGCATATGTGTTACAAACCACACTGTTTTGTGCTCTGCAGAGCCAGCTAGCAGCTCTCCTTACAAAAGGGTACAAGAGACAGACACTGGTTGAATACATCCCTCTCCGGGAGCTCGAGCTGACTGAGGTTTCCTTCTCTAATTCAGCCTGATTTGAATTAACCCTGAAACAAGGGAGGCTAGAAAGCTCTCAGCAGGCATCCTTCAGATGACAAAATGGTCTTGGCTTAAAGAAAGAGCTTAAGAAAAGCTCAGGAAACAGAAATGGAGCCTCCATTCCATCCACAGGACTTCAAAGACATCACACAATCTTTCTAGGGGCTGTATTCTCACTAGTACAAGACATTTAAGTAGTTCTCCATCCTCAGCGCATCAGTGTTGCCTCCAACAAAGGGTTTGTTCTTGCTCAGGGTATCACAGCTCTAACACAGGAACAGAGCTCATTGCTAATGGCAAACAAACCAGGGAACACAACCGGTAGGATTTCATACTCTCAGGTTCATTGCTCTTCACAGCAATGCCAGGACCTGTAACCAGCAAATTTCAACGCCTAATTTGCCTTTAGTAGTCGCTAATGGCTATGGACAACCAACTCCCAGAAATACAATGCACAAGACCCCTCATTTTCCACCTTTATCAGAGATGGTTAAACCTCAGCCTCAGTATTTACAAAGCAGGTACTTTCCCCTCTCCTGTTGTCTCCTTTGAGCCACTCAGTCCCGATGGCCATTCATTTTAAACAGCACCAATTGCCACCTTTTGGCCTTCCAAAGCACATCTCACCCATCTGCACTGGCAAGACCTTAAACACAGGAAAAAACAGGGTTTTGAGTCTTGTCAAAGCCAGGGAGGATGACAAGGGAGAATGTGCTAAGATACACCCAAGCTGGTGAAGAGGAGGTGTAGAAGACACCATCTGGATAGGGTGGATTCACTCAAAATTAGGATAGGCAATGCTGAAGTGGTGATGTTACTGCCCTCCTTCAGGGCAGCCACAGTTACTTTAATGTTAGCACTTAGTGAGCTATTAAAATGGCTTTCTCGGGTCCAAAGGTCCATCCAGCCCTGTATGAGCCTGGCACATCAGGAGAGCAGTACAAGAAGCCAAACAGGAAGCAAAGAGTAAACCTTTACAGCCACCAGCAACTGGGCTTGCAAGGACTGCACTGCCTTATCTTCCATCCCACCTCATCAGCAGTCACTCTGAAGCTCTTTTAAAGACCCCCACACATAACAGAGCGTTTGCTTTCCCAATTCTGCTCATGGGCAGGAAATCTGCGTATTTCCAGGAGGCAAGCAGAAACCAGGAAAACCCACCAGCTACTTCTCTATGGAGACAGCCCTGTCTAACACAAAGTTAGAGGCCAGTGTGGGGCAAAAGGCTGGTAAGGTCCCATCTCCACTCTTCTTATTCAAGGATAATCGAGTCCAATCTATTTCAGACACAAGCCCCTGCCCAAAAGTCAGCTGGACTCTGGCTCATGTGAATCAATAGAGTTTAGGACAAAAAGGAGTTATTGGCTCCCCTCGTGTGACATGCTGTGGAGTCGCTCAGTAGCAGGGCCAAGCTAAACAAATCCATCCCCAGGCTCAGAAGTCAAACCACAACTGAAAGGGACTTTGCACGTTCCCTTTGTGTTTGCGTTTCTTCTTCTCGTCTTTGGTCATCTCTTTGTGCCAATGAGTTCCAAGCAAGGGAAGAGATGGAAACCGCAGCATCTTCTGACCAAATCTGTCTTCCGCTGCATTTACAGCTCTGTTTTATACACCTCAGGAGTTCTCACGCTTCAAATAAGCCAAGGACAAACTGGAATATCTGAAATGAACCTCCAAACCTTTTGATGTTTTCCCCAGCATATGCAAGGAAGGCAGCTGCCAATCTCAGTACACATCGAGTCAGACTGAAATACATAGCAACTGTTTTATAACAGAGCCTTGCAATGATTCAACTTCAGCTCGAGTTTCCATATTCTAGGGCTAAATATTGGTTACATAAGAAGAATGTTGGCCAGAGTTCTTCCAGTGCTGATCATGGCACCCATTTGCTCCCTGAACTAATAGTGGCACTGACTTATCTTCCCTTTGTGCAGCTCATCTGTTTAAACTGCTAAACATTGATTTCTAATACTGTTTGCAGAAGCTGGAGTGCGTTTGAAAAGCACCTAATCCTGCTCCCACCTACACTGGTGGGGTCAGGGCAGTTCTGCCAGGGAAAAACCAGCGCAGGATGCCAGCCTGGCCATTTATCTTTGGGATGAGAGCTAAACTTCACGGTCCCGACCAGTTTTTGAGCCTTCAGACCTGTGGCACACAGGCATGCGAGCTGTACATCTAAAATGCTGTCCTAATCCCACCTCTACAAAGACACATTTAGGAAACACCATCTTCCCCTCTCGCTTCCTACCACTGTGACTTACAAGGTGAAATTAAAACCACACACATCCCAGTGCTTGGGGTTTTACATCTTGGGTCACTGAGTTATAAAAGCTGCCAGGGAATTTTAAATGCTTTGTTTTGATTTAGCAATCACTGCATTTATCTTGACTATTCAGCTGCACTGCACATCACAGGAAATCTGATTTAGGGATTGCAAAGTGCATGCAGAGAGACTACAAAACGTATTTCTAGATCACTCCCCCTAATAATAATATATGCAGCTCACCCACCCAGAAGATATGCACATATTCATACAAATGTGTAAATGCATAAATGTGTATGTATCTCACATATTTCTATTAAATCCTTCTCTCCCTAACTACATTTTTGATGGCAAGATCAGGTACCATGTCAATATATAATGAGAGGGCCTGCAATGCCTCCCTGCCACCCCCTCACCTCATCATCCCTGCTAGCACGTATCAAATTCAGCTTTAAGCTCCATTTCCAGCTCCCTGGGTGCCTTTTCCTGCTGCTGCTGCTGTCAAAAGTGAAAAGACTGGAGCAAAACCAGGCCAAGTAATTGCATCCTTCATCCATCCCTTTGGTGAGGGTGTGGGATTGCTCCTGTGGTCCTCTGCTCCCACCCAGCTTCCCTCTCGCTGCTGGGCTAGAAAGGGATTAAACAGAACCATGGGGGCATTGCTTCCCTTCCAATGGAATGGAAAAGACCTGCTTTTCCTTCTGGACTCATCCCATGAACACTGGAAGAACAGGAGGAAGGCCGAATCATTCCCAGGAAAATGGCAGGATGCACGTCCCGTGACAGCTTTGTTTTCTTTTCCCAATCTCATTTCTTCAAAAGCCAACAATTCCTGCTATTTCATCTCCAAAGCACATCACCTGCTAACGGCATCACACAGTGCCTCATCGCTCACTGCGTTTTATTAAGTAAGTCCAATGGTAGTAAAGGTTGGGTCCTATTATGTGAGATGCTCTCAAAAGCTCTGGCCATGTGCAGCCTTTGTCACCAAACATGCTCAATCTGTACATCCCCATTTGCAAGTAGTGAGGTGGGGGAAGCAATGGGATGATTAAAACCATGCAGAAAGGACATGGTACACACTATTTTAGTCCTTCATAGGCACTAATCCCAGGTTTCCCCACCCACTCAGCTACTTCCAGCTTGAACTCTATTGCACTTCATGCAGGGGACATACGGTGGCATCGCCCGAGGGCTCGTCATGACCTGCACCAATTCAACCACATAAATCCACATCCTCACACCTCCATTCACACTTGTCATTGCATCCTCCTGCTTCATTGCCACAACTGAGACCAACTGCACAGAGTAGTTTGTTAGCAAAAACATTCCTGAAGCAGCATCCCTGGTCCCTGGACAAAGCTGGAATCCCTTCTAACTGCTCCTTCACACTTGTTCTGGGTACCTGTGGTTTTCCCACTCATCAGCTGATCCCCTTTATCTGCCTCCTGGGGATGCTGTGAGCCTTACTTGAGCTTTAAGGCCCCTTCCAACCCAAACCAGGCTGGGATTCTGTAATGAGTTGATTTCTACTGCAGAGTGCTTTGGGATCATGAGACAAAAGGCAGAGAGAGATTCAAAAAGGGTGTTTAGAGCATCTCGACACCGTGCAAAGGACCAGAGCAAAAAACAAGCCAGGAAATCCTATTTTGCAATGGTTCCTCCAAGCAGGGATTAGCTTCACCCTCTGCTCATGACTAAAAAATAGCTAGCCTAGTCGTTTGCAATTATTTATAGGCTGAAGAGGTGGTGTACATTGTGCTAGCAGCTCTTTTCAAGCTGATTAGGCTTGCATTACAACTTCATGTACAGTGAGGTCTGCTGACAGCTCGCTGTTCTTACAGGTTCAACATTACACTTTCTGTCACATCACAGCCAGAAATGCATTAGAATTCCTCCCCTCTTCCCCAAAGGCCATTGAGAGCACCAGGTAGCTGGGGTGGCATAGAAAAGAGGAAGATCCTCTTCCATCTATGTCATATATGGGAATAGATCAGGAACCATGAACCTACCTCACCAATCTGGACTCATATTTTTCCAGCTCCTCCTAAGGAAGAGGTTTCATTGTCCTTACAATGGCACCGGGAAGCACAGCTTTGTGTCCACAGTTAGGTTCCTATATAGTACAGGGGCTGTGACTTTAAGGATGAATCAGCATGGCACAATGTGGTCTGTTCCCTGCACAGGGAGGAATTTGTAGGACTGAGATTCAATTCATCCTTTCTATAGATTAAAGAGATGGGGCTTACCCATGGATAGGCTGCGGTAGTTCCCAACACTGTCTTTAACAGAGGTCTTAGAGTTTACTCCACATTTGAGAGCTGAAAGCACTGAAGTTGTTGGGCACCTTGGGAAAGCCTTTGCAAACCTGATGCCAACATGCTTTGACTCCAAATCAAGAAGTTTGCATGGACCACACAACAACCCTGTCCTACTGCTCTGTATCTCTTATAGTCTTTTCCATCAGCGATGGAGAACACTGCAAGTTCCCTTCTTCATGTTGGTGTCAATGACTGCAGAGATTGCAGGGCTAAGAGAACTACAAGTAGCACCTCTCCCTCCCTGTTGAGCCCCTTTAGTGCTAAAAGCTGACTCAGAGGAGAAAATGCACACACGGAGGGGTAAGGAAGGTGAAAGCAGACATTTGGGATACTTATATGCTCAACTTACTGTACAACAAATGCCCTACGTACAGTATGTTGGGAGAGCATTAACAGGTATTTATTCAGCCAGAAGGCAGGTTTATGAAGATACCTATAAAATTAAACGTTGAGCCGAGATAAATAACAATAATATAACTATACTCGACGTGACTCCATTATCTGCCTTAAATCAAGGTAATTAAAAGCTACATATTTCAGCTGCCAAAAGTGGTGATTCAAGGCATGCTGCAACTTTACGGACACATTTCCATTAAGATCCATCAGTTACGAGTAATAATTTTCTCTTCACTGAGCACTGCTTACCCAATTTCACCTTTTCCTTAATAACAGGCATTACTTAATTCTCCAAACAGCTGTGTAATTTAACTAGGCGTGGTAAAAATCCACTGATGAGCCTGCCTGCAACTCTGAACACGCAGAGCAATGGAGACAAGAGGCTTCTTCACCAAAAAGCCTTTAAATTTAGGACAGCATCAGGACGTGGGGCAATGGTCTAAAAGGTGCAATTATGATAATATGCTTGGAAGGCAAAAGATTAAGCTTTTTATTATTCTGTAACATTTTTGGTTATATTTTATGGCCCGTAATTACAGAGGTTTCTTTTTGATTTTCGCTGCCTCAACATCTCCAAGGTTAATTATGTTGTCAAGAGGATGTCAAAAAGCCACGGCTAAAATGATGATTCTCATTACATGATCTAATCAATTTTGTGGGGTAATTTTGGTCCAACCTATTCTACCACCACACACATCCTCTACATGGAAAAATCCATCACGCTATATTATATTGGTGTTCTTGTGCTACTACAGTTAGATGCCTGTCAGCACTTGTGCTACAACCTCTTATATCCGAGGTTCATAAAATAGATATAAAAAGAAATATAAAATCATTCCTGGCTGACATTTGACAGGCATTTTCATTATGGAAACCAATTATATTTAGTTGGAATTTTGGTTCCATTTGAATAGAGAGTGTCCATTTGAATAGATAACAGTCCTACCTGTTATCCAAAGCGCTGTTAAAACCAGGGATTGAGCCAGGGACCAGAACCACAGGTCTAAACCACCTCTGAGAAAGGGAAAAACGCCTTGCCTAATTCTCTGTCTCTACTCTATCACATAACTAAGGGTTTAGCTTTACCAGCATCATAAGCTGAACTACGTGGCATTAACCAGACACACAATTATGAGAGGATCTGAAACCTACAGATGGCAGAAGATGAGATACAAACCAAAAGCCCTGAAAACATCCCAAACCAAGTAGTTAAAATGTCCATGTTCTACGTGAAGAACTTGGTCTTCTGCTGATAAAAGACGAAGACCTGTTTAAATCTATAACATATACAGGATGTATATAAATAATTGAATCATGGAAGGGTTTGGGTTGGAAGGGACCTTAAAGCTCATCCAGTTTCAAACCCCTGCCATGGGCAGGGACAACTTCCAGTAGAAGGCAATTACCCCTAAATGGGGAATTACCACTTCATAAGCCTTGTTCTGGGACATTTAAACACTTCTGATGCGCAGCCATAGGTGAAACCATGAAACAGAAGGTCAGAGCTTAGCGATGGCCAGCTCGAAGCGCACAAGCAACTCGTCGTACTTTCCCATTGCCATGGTTAACCAGATATATTTCAGTCCTGCCTGCATGCCCACATCTTGTGTTTGCTTCCTACAAACACTGCAGTTGGCTTTTCCCTGCCAAGAACGTCGCGGGGAGGGGACTTTGCAAATGGCATCTGTGCATATGCATCGCGGCAATGTTGTAAAACATACCCGCGCTGAACTTTCTGCTCCAGAACAGGCTGCACCATCAGCAGTCAAATATAATGCTGAGGGGTTTACCAGGCTTGTCACTGAGGGAATGGCAGAGCCCGTGCCGCAGCTCCTCCAGTGAACAAGAAAGATGGAAGGAACCAATCCACCGGAGACAAATGAAATGCGCTCAGGAAATGAGGGTGAATCCCATTCCTATGCAAAGGGCAAAAACCCAAGGCCTAAAGCGTTCCTCCAGCTCCACCAGGATCCAAGCAGTGCAAGGAGCTCAGAGAATATGTCCTGCTTCGACTGAATTATTCAGCACAAGAAGATTTTCCAAGCTGTAATTACCTTGGCACACTTTGTTCCAAGAGGGATGCAGGTGGAGGAGGTAGTCAGATCCTAATCTCTGTGATCACAATGTGCTGCTCAGTGTCTCCCGAGCCCTAGACAGCATACATAACCATTTAAAACACATGTGATTCCAAAGTGGAATTCAATACATATACAAATAAGAAATCAGGCGTATCATTAAAAAAGATGGGTCAGATCTGCTCAGAGCAGCCGAGCTCAAATGGATTCAGAAGTAGCAAAGCATGTATTAGGCGAGCATCAGGAATAAGTGGTGGTGAGTTCTACTGCTGGAAGATACATGTTTTAAACAGGCTTTGCATCTAACAATACATTTCAACCCCTATATGAAAACAAGTGTTCCCTCCTTGTAGCACTCAGAATGAGAAGAAAGCAGGTTTGTGCAATACCTGCTCTGAATTATTGTACATTTGTGTAAAAAATGAGAAATAAATAGGAAAACCTGTTCATTGGAAGGGATAAAACATGATTTCCAGTTCATTTTTAAGTCATGCGTATGCTGTGGGCTAAGAGCAGCAAAGGGATCCACTGGGACCTTCTAGACACCTCCCCACAGAGCATGATGCTCTTGCAGAGGTGCGTGTTGGACCAGGTTTCAAGGTCAGGCTGGACAGAGCCTTGGGTGACCTGGTTTAGGGTGAGGTGTCCCTGCCCATGGCAGGGGGGTTGGAACTGGATGATCTTAGGGTCCTTTCCAACCCTGACTGTTCTATGATTCTATGTACAGAAAGCTGGTTCACCCACCCCAGCAGCATGGAAGAGCTCACACGCTCCCAAATACCTTGCCTAAAAGCCAGCTAAACCCCAGTTCTGCAAAAGGCTGAAGTGCAGATGGATCAGTAGCAAGCACAGATTTAAAGGTGGGGAGAAGAAAGGCAGAAGAAAGGCAGCTAAAGGACCAGTGGTTCCTCCCTTGGTACCAATATATCCAGCGTCAGAGCAGCAGTCACGTTTCAAGGCAGCCCTATTCCTCTTCCTACTGCTATCATCCCATCCCAACCAGGGTTCATCCACCTTTGGATTTCACTCATAAATGCAGCCCTGTTTTTCTCTTGTCCAGGACAACTATTGCCTCTTCCTCTAACATTGTGCCCCTTCTGGAAGTACTTTGGTTGTCTTAGGCTTCCTTTGAAGAGCCTGGGCTGACAAACAGATCACTTCCTGACCTGTTAAAAGGCAAGAAACCGATCCTCTGCTGAGGTTTTCCACACATGATTAATGTGCTCCATACAAACAAGAGACTAACACATTTTTTCCTGCTTAGGCAATGCTTCTGTAGCTCTCCAACTGATAGTCCATCAGCAGGGAAGTGTAAACAGGTTGCTCTGCGGATTGGCCAAGCTACCTATTAGTCAATCAGATTAAAGAGATGATAGGAAATCTCCAATAATTATGCAGCATAATTAAAAAGCTGGGAAACCTGCTTTAGGGCTTATTAGCCCTCTAAGTCCTTCATTAGCCACATTTGTTTCGTGCACTGGATCCCAAAGGGAAAACATGACTGTGGCACCAGGAGTCACAAATATCTGACCAGTACATTCAAACATCACATCCACTCCTCAATTTCCTGACATTTGGAATGTCAGTGTATAAACCCAGATGGTTTTGCCCTACACTCTACGTGGAGAGAATACCCACACATTTTATGGCAAATACCTTCTTCATAGGGAAAACCTAAAAAGAAATCCATGAAGAAAACCCTATTTTATCCTAAGGGGTGCACCTCTGTCCTGATCTTTAAAATGGGTGGAAGATCCTGATCTTGCTTAATGAAAGATTTTGACCTCTGTTCTTTTTCATCTTATGCATATTTATATTTGTCAGCTACCCTTGGGCTGTGGGGAAGAAAAGAGCAGGGAAATCAGTGACTCGCCCTCCACAAAGGCATCCAAACCCCAAGTCCCATCACGGAGCCTTGCAACGTTTGTCCCTCTTGAATGTTAGATGCTCTCCTCACATTTGCCACTAAAACTTAACATGATGGAGGCAAAGGTAGATGACAAGGGTGAGTCCAGCTGTCCTGTACATCAATCCATTTCCTATGTGTAAGATCTGCAGAACAAAAGGTATTCCTCCCGAGCCTATATGCTAAATAAATTGGTCCAATGCACTGAAGTCAAGATGTAAAAGCAGTATCAGGAATCTCCAGAGATCTCAAGCTGCTCTGTGGATGGAGGAGTTTACCTGGGATCAGCCAAGGCACTTTCACACAGAGCTCACCTCGCTGAGCTGGATTTCGGCTCAGCTGCATGGGCTCATCCCCTCCCAACACTGATGAGGCAGAGCTGTAAATTGTAGGACACAAATGCCAAAGCAGAGAAGCTCTTAACTGCACAGACAGAATCTGGCTCCTTTCGATGGGCTGTGTAAGCAGATGCCATTGCACAAATGCCAGCACTTCTCAAGTGGTTCGCCCAGTGTGATATCAACTGGCTCCCTTCCCATTCTGCTGCCAGCTGCCAAGGATGCTCCCCTGCAACCTTCTCACCTTTGAGCAGGAGCTGACATGGAGCTCTAAAGCTAAGCGTGATATGTCATTGTTTTCTGCAATAAACTTATGCCATCTGGGTCAATGGACACTGCTGACCAATGTCGCCCAGTGTCACCTTCTCATTTCCTCTGCTGTCTCACACATCACACTGGAATCTCATCCCTCACCTATGATGACATGGTCTAGTGTGAGGCATCCCTGCCCATGGCAGGGGAATTGGAACTGGATGACTTTAAGGTCCTTTCCAACCCAAACTATTCTATGATGGAAGCATAACCAGACACCCAGCAAGTCCCCTGCAGGAACTTCTCAGGCTGTAAGATTGGGTACACACTCCCAGACTACCACCCCATTGATTAAACAAGCCCTGTAGATCAGTAGATAAGAGTTCTTATTTAAACAGAGACAAACAGGTTCTGTATTTGCCTTTGTTTCTCTCAAGTGAAAAAAACCCATCACTCCACAACTCTGCTGCTTCTTCTGTCTCTAGACTGCAGCTCATCTTTAGGCTGCAGGTTGCCTTGGGCAGGTATCGGCCCAGTCCCCGCTAGCACAGTTCTGCTCTTTAGTTCTTACTGAACTTCGGTTTATGATAATAATTGTTGGCATTTGGTGAGAAAAACCTCATGTCCGTGATCAGATGAAGGCTTCCCTGACAGAACCTCTCAGAACAGGAGTTACCATTCAGCTGAGGATTATCATGCAAGTCCTGTCATCTAAATCAGGACAGGATCTACCCCATCCATCATCACGGCATCTAGGCTGCCCTGCTCTGCTATGAAATCCCTGCCTGTCCTCCAAGACACCTGTACACCAAGCAGCTCCTCCTGTCATCCTCCCGAATGGAGCTCTCCAAGCCGGATGAGTTCTTATTTTGGCTGGACCAGCAACAAGCTAATCAGAGCTGCTTGTTTCTCAAAGCCTCTAAAGCAAGATCCAGATTGCCGCTTGTCTCTGCGGTGCTCTCCCTAGCACCCAGGACGATGCTCTTCCACAAAACAACCTCCCTGCTGGAAGACATGAAGGGATCTGTTAATTGTCACGTTGCCAGTGGCTCCTGGTGGGGAGGCAGCTGCACGGCATGTTCCAGTGGTTTAAAAGCATCCTGGCGTTCAAGAACGTTGTCATTATTTTCTGGGTAACATCCTGCACACCATTAAGCACACCGAAGCAACACGTTTGCTCGTACATCACGTTGCAGGTGACGAGGTTTCACTGGAAGACTATGACTGTGGCACATCTACTTTGAATGCATCCTTCCCTTCTACTCTTTCGAGTGGGAAGAGATGGTCCTGGTTTTAAACAGCTTACAGCCTAAATGCATGGAAAGAGGAGATGACACCCTTTCTATGCATGAACACCTTCCTTTCTCTGGAACCAAGATCCTACCACATAGGGCCTCATTTTTGTTCTGTTCCCACCATATTAAGAGGGTATGAAAAGAGAATTACATAGCTCCTACGGAACACCACTGCCAAGGGGGCAGAGACAATGGCAGTCTCTGTTACTCTGAAGCCTGGGACGTATCAAGCAGGTCAAATAGCTGAAGGCAGTTCAATGTGATGCAATTAGATCAGTGCTCCTCTTCTTATGCTGTTCAGTGGAAAGGAAGAGCTTGATCAGTAGGGTGAGAATGAATGAGGTGTGGAATCTGAGAGTTGCCTTCTCCTAGCACCAAATAACAGGGATGCCTCCAGCTAAAGGGAGGATAACACAGGAAAAGCTTATTCTGCTGGTCTGTACTGGACCTATTTAGGCAGAGCACCCGGGGTTTCAGTTAAAGCAGGGCCAAGAGAGAACCGCTTCTATTACAAACAATTGCATTAGGGTAAGGAAACCCAGAGCACATAAAAGCTCTCGTTACCCCTCTTTATACGTGCTCCTGAATTTTATACAGGGTTAAATATATTTTTTGGTGCCTAACACTGCAAGGCGGAGGATTAAAAAGGATAATGCACGATGTGATTTATGAAGTTTTAATGGAAAATCCCCATGGGTTGTGTATAAATCTTATTTATAGCTTTAAAAGTATGTAATATACTTATTGTATAGTTCAAAAACTGTGGGAGTGCAGTCCCTGTCATAGTTAATCCATTAGAAAAAGCAGCTCCCAGGGGGCTCCCAGGGATAAAGCATTTGATATTTTAGAGATTATCAGCGTGTTCAGTGTGAAATGTCCAATGAGATTTAGTTAGTGGGGGAGAAAAGGGGAAATAAAAGGACCCAAACTGTCTTGAAGGAAGGAACAAAACTGCTGGTTTAGGAGTAAGCTTGAACCACTTGGATAAAGGTGATGGTGTGTGTGTGGGAATAACACAACTTGCTGTGGGCTCTGTCCTGATGCCTTTGCTAGCTAATCTCTGCCACAGGCCTGAACTTAGAGCTCCAGCTTTGTTTTCAGATCAGAAGAGTCACTACAAGGCCTTGCATCTCAGATGCCAAATGATGTACATCCTCCTAGACAAAGTTAATCATGTTAAATTGAAATCACAGAATCCGGCAGCTATATCTGGGCAAGAAACACATAGAATCATAGAACGGTTTGGGTGGAAAAGGACCTTAAGATCACCTAGTTCCAATCCCCAAATGCGTGGTATTTTCTACCTGGTTTTATGAAGTTGCTTCCTCTTATCCATGTGAAAGTAGTTGGGGTTTTTTCCCCCTAAAAGTTATGGAATCAATTTTACATCAATTCAGGATATTAACTCTTGGACTCTGCACTTCAGATATGAAAGAAAGGAGCCCTTTGTTGACACCAATGTAGATAAGCCACTAAACCAACTAACTTACACATTTGCTGCTTCAGTCCATGCAGGTTTATTGTTTCCAGGGCTGGATGTTCATCCTTTGGGCATCAGCCTAAAATAGCCACACAGCTCCTAATGAATAGTACGATTATCTTGCAAGATAAAATAAGGCTTTCTAAAAGATCCTGACATACATTGTGTTAAGCTGTTGTTTGGTTATCTTTAATCATAGGAAAAAGTCCTGGGGTCCAGCCAGGGACGCTAAATCCCTAATCTCATCTAAGTTAGGTACAGAGGATTGAATAAGGGTGCCTGAAAGTTGATTTGCTTTCTTGTATTTCTTGCCATTTCTTAGAAGGCTGTTGATAAATGGGAATTCCTAGACTAGACAATCAGAGGCAATGATTCATTTCCAACGTGCCAAAATGAGCTAGCACGGTACTTTGGCTGAGAGTATTGCAGGAAATCAGATTCCTTCTAATGATATTTCTGAGAAATGATGATTCTTCTCTCCTAAGACACTCCACTCAGATTTAGTCTAATTATATCATGTTGCTCAACATCATTGCTAGTGCTTTAATAACAATGTGAGGCGTTCAGACATATTTCAGCCTATCCGGGGAATAAAAGGTAAGCACGTGTAGCACACGCTTACCTTCTGAAAGGTGCTAGGCGTGATCATTCAGGGAATATTTTACATCCAGATCGACTGCTTATTTCCTACTTCCACAAGGCAACACGAGGATACAAAGTAGGATTCAGCGCTGTGGGAATGACAATGAGAATAAAGAGCAACCTCAGGAAACTGGATGCTGGGTGAAATCCATTGTTTCATGCAACTGTAATAAATCTGGTCTTCAATGGAGTATAGATATTATAGCAAAGACTGGGCCCCCCCCAGGCCAAATACACTCACATGGAAAGTCAGTCCCCACTTGGATTAACCAAGCTAAATCAGCTGAGTAAACGAAGGGAACATTAACATCACCATTACAGGAGGAGCACAACTCTTCCCAGCCTCGCAGTGCCACATCTTATCAGCGCATCACACTTTTTCCCCCAAGGTAAGACTATGATCCAAATCTGCCTTCTCCCTTTCAAGTTCACATGTATAGATATAGCTCATCTCTTTTATGCACAGGTCCCTGCAAAAAAAAACCCCAACTGGGGATGACGCCAAGGTTTGGAGCATCAGATGCAGTTCCCATCTCCAATAAATGTACCAGAATCCTTGTCTAGTGCAATCCTCACCTTCCCCCTTGGGAGAATACATCAGAGCCTTGCAGAACAACGCAAAGAACTGCTATAGAATTACTCCCTTTCAGAAAAAATGGTCCAGATCTTCCTCCACCATCCCTTTCCACGGTGTCTTCCTTGCCACTGTTTTTAACCTTGATAAATTGGCATGCACAGACTGTTTCTTCTTCCTGCAGTAAATGACCTGCTTCAGCGATGGTGCCACATACCAGCTGCACTCAACATATGGCACACAGAGGACTGCCAGCGAGGCCCATTATGTCCTGATGTTCAGTTCATTTGGAGAGATGTCGTGCAGCACAAGCCTAGGCAGAACTGCCACTGTGATCACTGGAGAAGGCTTTCGCACCATGGGTACTTCAAGGATCTAATTTAGGTGAAACTCAGTGGATTTGAGCAAAGCTCCCTTTGGAGGGGAAGAAGGTGATGGTGATACAGGAATGAGTCAGAGCATTTGAGGTGGATCTAAAGTAGTCTGAATGGCTCTCGGCCCCTTTCCAGAGCTTGGGGCAATTTGGAGCTTGAGAAGAAGGGTACCCCAAGACCTTTGCTACCAAAGGAGAAGGGACTAACCAGCATGTGTATCATGGCAGAGAAGCAACACGGAGAAAAAGCCAATGTCAACGCATGGCATTTCCTTCATCACCTACAAAAAACTCCCCACGAAAGAGATCATAGAATCATGGAATGGTTTGGGATGAAGGGACCTTAAAGCTCGTCCAGCTCCAACCCCTGCCACGGGCAGGGACCCGTTCCACTGGAGCAGCTTGCTCCAAGCCCCTGTGTCCAACCTGGCCTTGAACACTGCCAGGGATGGGGCAGCCACAGCTTCTCTGGGCACCCTGTGCCAGCGCCTCAGCACCCTCACAGGGAAGAGCTTCTGCCTAAGAGCTCATCTCAGTCTCCCCTCTGGCAGGTTCAAGCCATTCCCCTTGGCCTGTCCCTACAGGCCCTTGTTCCAAGCCCCTCTCCAGGTTTCCTGCAGCCCCTTTAGGCACTGGGAGCTGCTCTAAGGTCTCCCCTTAAGGAGCCTTCTCTTCTCCAGGCTGCCCCAGCCCAGCTCTCTCAGCCTGGCTCCAGAGCAGAGCTGCTCCAGCCCTCACAGCATCAATGTGGCCACCACTCAAAGACACAAAATAAAGCACACGGCTGTTAGATTCCATGCGTGTTTCTGCAGCAGGAAGGCAGAAGCAAGAACTGCCAAGATTTTATCAACCTGGCCCAAAAAAGTTCTGGGGGACTTCAAGAAGTGTTAGTTTATCGGGAAAGCCAAATCATCACCTATGAAATATTTACACTTCTGACAGCCTTATCATCCGAAATGCAGGAAGAGAGACCTCATCAGCAGTTTGCAGCGTGGCAAAGACAGCTGAGAAATTAAACGAGGGTGATAAAGTTGTACCAGATAATTGCAAAAAAGCAAGCTTGAAAACAGATACATTACCCAGCAAAATGGGCTCTTGCTGTTATCGCAATAATCCTTAGGGGCATCTTCAGTCCTATAGAGTTTAATAGGAACGAAGCCCAGTAGGATTTTGGAGAAAGTGCATTAAAAGTCCTTATTTGTTAGAGAAAATGATAACCTTTCTGTAGGGTTTTAGAAGCTCCCCAGCAGAATTGTATAGCACAGCCAACATTTTCTATTACGTTTAATAGGATGATTTAAAGCCTTTTTTTCTTAACACTCATGCTACAGATACTGAAAAAATCAGTAGTGTTTATCTTAGAAAGGAGGAAAATACCTAATAACAGAGGGAAAGTATGAAGAAATAATCCTTAGGGAGACGGAATGTACATCCCTTGATAAAGTATTAGCATAAATAGTTTATTTCAACATCATATTCAGGTACCATGGAAAACAAGAGGTCACAATAAAGACCATCTGGAGTTACAGGAGGGGGGTTACAAGAATTAACACTGGGGGTCTTTCAAAGGGGTAGAAATGGCCACATATCATAGAACAGTCTATATCTCATCTATTGGGTAAGGAAATCTATCGCAGAATCATGGAATGGTTTCAGTTGGAAGGGACCTTAGAGCTCATCCAGTTCCAACCCCCTGCCACAGGCAGGGACACCTTCCACTAGAGCAGCTTGCCCCAAGCCCCATATCCAACCTGGCCTATATGTGCATCTATAACCTAGCGTGGCTTCATGCATCACAAAATCCCACTGATTTCTTGTGCTTTCTCTTAAACCAGATGCCAGCAACCAACGTCAGCAACAGCCTAAGGCTTCTCTCTTGCCTTTCTTTAGGATAAGAACTGGAGACAGTTGTTTGAGCAGTGACAGCTATAAAGAGGAGCCCAGGTTTCTGAGCCTTCAGTAGCACTTGTGGCTGTTTCCAGGTCTGGACTTTGGGAGCACAAGATTCTTGTCATGCACTAATATTCTTGGCATGAAGGAATTTAACACAATTGGGCAGGAAATGGCATCAGCAGCAGCTCCCCATACACACCCCCACCAGATTAATCAGCAGAGATGGGTACTTCAGGTTAGGAGGAAGCAAGTGGCTGGCTCTGTCTGCATCTCATTTCCACAAAGCTACTTGACAGCAGGCTCAGACTGGAGATAAACGACAGGCAAAGAGCTCTGTATTTGGCCAAAGGAACAGTAAAGGTGCTTTTTCAGAAGATGAGAAACAGAGCCCCCAGTTTCTCACTGCCAGCTCTGAGGTGAGACTGGCGCAAATCAGTGCCCATCCAAACCAAAGGACCCTTGAACACCAGTTCGAGACCTTGCCATTGGTATTTCAAAGGGAGGTCTGTGATGCCAGAAAGTTCTCCCGTGAGCAGGTTTCACACACACCTCAAATCCGGTTGAATTGAGAGGGTTAAAACCTGCCGGAGCCTAAAACATTTGCATGACTTAAAGAACAGCAAAAACCAAATGCCAAGATCCCCCTTTCACACTGGTATATTGCTAGTGCATCATTAGCTCTGGGGAAGTCTGTTCTGATTTGTAGCAGAGAATGGGAGAAGTGAGACCTATTTATCATTCTGTTGGAAAGTCTCTCCCACATTAAAGAAATCTTCTTCACCCTTTGCTTTTCTATTGAGTTTTCAATGCTAGAAAAGCATTCCACCCAGAACTGAGGTTTCTTCCCTTTATTATTCAGTCTTTCTCCCATGGCTGCCAACACAAAGGTTACATTAAAAGCAGCAGCAAACTGGGTTAGAGGATTAAGGAGCAGCGAGCTTTCAAGTGTGCCACACATCTGATTTCCCTGCTTTTCACCTCGGGTGGAGATGTTATGTACTTGTGCAAAACGAGTGCACAACCTTCTCAAAGTGGCGGGGAATCAAGTTGGTGGTTTGTAGTTAATATCACTCCATCACCAACGGCAGAGCTGTTATAAAGGGTGAGCCTCCTGCCCCAGTTTCCTCCTAGTCACAAGATTCAGGCAGGGAGAAGAAGGAAGAAGCTTGTTTAAATGCTCTGTACATCTGGGAATACAAATAAGTCCTCACCTCCGATGGAGCTGGGGGTTGAGGCTTAAGAGTAGGGGCGCATTTGTGCAAGCCCAGGAAGCACTGAAACTACAACCACTATGAAAACATTTGGAAGTCAAAACAATTGAGCTGCTTTAGTGGAAGGTGTCCCTGCTCTCAGCGTGGGGTTGGATCCAGGTGATCTTTAAGGTCCCTTCCAACCCAAACCATTCTGGGATGCTATGAATTACAGAAGCAAATTAAGACCACTTAATTATGAATTAAGGGGTCTACACAGGATTCCAATATAATTTAACTCAAACTAGGTCAACTTAAATTCACAGTGGGTTGAGAGTCCCGATTCATTTAACAATCTTATTCTTCCCCTTCGGTGGTACTCTGTGAAGTCCAACAGAGCTCTTCCTACTAAGAAAACCATTAGGATGCAACTGATTGATAGAAGAATCTAGCTGGGATACTGACTGCATTTCAATGGACAGACAGTAACTGAGGGCTGGATGCTCACCAGAACTAAGCACTGAGAGGTCCCTTAGATGAGCAGAACCAAATTCACTTCCACCAGCTGAGAATCAAACCTGGGAGTGGGGTGCAGAGGTGAAATCTAAATGAACCATTAAGAGAATGTTCCCTAACCAGCTGATTGTGCCAGTTGCCAGCTTCCTGTAGCTGTGATTCATTCCTTGTCATTGTCCAACATGTGCAGCCAAAAGCTGGGAACTCCAAGTTCTTACTAATGGCAGATGGAGAACCAGGTCAAGTATGCAGAACGTGAGTATTTGTAACTATGAGCAGGTTGTAAACCAGTAAGGAAATGGGGCTGGTTGCTGTGGAAGGGACCAGGTGAACAGGAACCAGCTACTCATCTGCCTCCCGAACAGCTTAATAGTTAACTGGACATGGGCTGCAAACTGCAAGCTTGAAGGAATCACTTTAGCAAGAGCGAGAGCCATCCACATGTGCAGAAGGCTTGGGACTGGAACGTCTGTGTTTGTGCATTTAGGTAGCAGTAAGATTTTCATTGACTCTTGAGAAAACACATCCCCATGGTTTGTAGCAGATGTCCTCCAATCTGCACACACAACCCTCCTGCCATTTCCTTTTGGATGGGGTGCAAAACTACCCGACCGCGCACTTGGGATCATTAAGAGATCCGATGGCATTTAGCAGCCCCAGAATCCTTGCCAAACTCCAATTTGCTTTATCACCTGCTGCCTAACTAGGATCTCTGCATGTAAAATCAGTGTATGGCTCTTGACACGAAGCCAAGTAAAACCCTAACCGCAAAGTTTTGCAGGCTCTGGACCATTCTCAGGAAAATAAAATGAACTGATACCAGGGAAATCCCAGTCTCCAACAGGGTATTAAAAAGAAATACAAACAAGGCAGAGAGCTAGGGAAGAGAAGCGCTTCCCTAAAGCTAAAGATTTAGCTTTTATCTTCCCTAAGGATTTGAGCTCCAAAATCAGTGAATCAGAGACTGAGATTTGGTTGCCCCATCCCTGGCAGTGTTCAAGGCCAGGCTGGACAGGGCTTGGAGCAAGCTGCTCTAGTGGAAGGTGTCCCTGCCCGTGGCAGTGGTTGGAACTGGATGAACTGTAAGGTCCCTTCCAACCCAAGCCATTCTGTGATTCTATGATAAAGAGATTCTGATATATTAACGCTACAAAATCTGTGGTAGGTATCAGAAATGGACCCTGATGTCTCAATTCAGCCACAAGACTAACCTACAATCAACGTTCTAAACACACAAGATAATTCAGTGCCAATCAGTCAGTCCAGATTATCCCGATCTTAGGGCCAACCTAAACAGGACAACAGACTTGGACAAGCGGTTTCCATGCAGGAGTCCTGCCAATGGAATCTCCTCGTGGCGACCTAGGTCTGCAGCCTGCTCCAACACGAGCCCTCAAACACCCCATAGGAGCTGGGCTTTTCCCTGTGCTGTGCTTGTGCAGCACAGACATGTTAGCTCTGTACCGAGCATCAGCATCGCTGAGGCAGCACCATGTGGCAACCAGCCTCATTCCCCATGATAAGATCATTATCCCATGCAAAGGAGCATAATGATGTTGCTCCTGGGACACGCCAGGCTCTCTGCTGAACAAGAAGAGGAAGGTGGAAGCCAGCGATTCCATTCCTCCCTCCTCTCACCAGGGCATCTGAAAGGTGAATGTGGGAAGAAGGGAGACAGGCACTAAGGTTCAAGCAAGTTCTTCAGCTGTGCAGAGCTCCTGGGTTTCAGAAATGCCCTTTGCTCTGGTGCTCAGCAGCCTGGGCTTCCGTTCATGGCTGGTTCCCAAGTGAAACCAAGTAGAAGAGCAGCTCTAACAACGCAAACAGCAGTAGCACACCTCTATCTCTGCATTAGTTAATGTTTCAGAAGCTGCAGAGACCTGTGGTTGTGTCTCCATCCATTAACTTGTGTTTTACAGAGTCTTTCTTTCTCATTACGTTCATTCTTCTGAAATCTCAATTGAAGGCTTTTTAGACGTGGGATTTTTTAAGCAGATCAGTAACTTACGGCAGCAATAACAAGAATTCATCAAGAGGAATAAAGTGTTAGGAAAGGAGAATATGTGGGAGTGGAGAGAATGAAAATGATGATGCTTTGTGGGCAGCTTTTATCCAAGAAAGCAAAGTGGGTCACGGTGGCAATGTACAGAGTGAAACTCAGCAGCAGGGAGAGTTCAGGTCCGTGTTAATGAGGCATCCTTGATAAGTTCAGGAGGAAACGTGGTAGCAGAACTTCACTATGAAAACTCATAAACGGAGCCTGAAAGGATGCACACAAGTCAACGATCCTAGAGAGACAACGACAGCAGCCTTGCATGTATGGCTTTACATTAACAGAACATCATAAGCACAGGCAAGTCCCTCTCCTGTCAGTTTAAAATGGGGAAACTGAGGCAGAGGAGTGATGTGAAGGCAGAAGGTCACTTTGGAAGTGAGCGGCAGAGGCAGAAACAGCACCCAGACCTTGGTGCTGTTCCGCTCTGGTTACCAACATGAAGCTGTTTGACACAAGCTGGCTACAGCCTCGGCGTGGGTTGTTGCTGCATCTTTCAAGGGATGGATAAACCACAACTGCAGTCATTTCTCCAAATACTCATTTGTAAGAGTTTGCACCTGATTTCTGGCACGGGATGGGATTTCTTCCTACACAACTTCCAGCTACCAGAAACTGTTATTTCATTATCTCTCAGAATAAGCAGCCCTTCATAATCACATAACGTCTCCCGGTGGGGATAGGCTGTGATCAACTTTCCTTTAGCAGTATTTTGATTAACTTAATAAATTGAACTCCTTAATACTTTCGTTGCAAAGGGTATTTCCACCCCTTGTCTCTCAACCTCATCTTCAGAAATAGCGGCATCCCTGAAGAATAAAAGCCTGGTTTGCTTTCAATCTAATCAGTCTAATGACAAAGGAAAACCTGTTGCTATGAGTGTTGCACAGTTTGGCTGGAGAAAGAAACACAAAGCCTGCAGCTCCCAGTAGAAAAAGACCATTTCAAACCGGAGCTGCTCCATCAAGAAACAACCAAACAAGAATGCTGTTAGCAGGGGAATTCTGTTCTGCAGAATACTGCCTTCAGGATGCCGTAAATTCAGCTCCCCAAGTTGTCACACAACCCTCAAATGCCTCCAGGACCAGTAACGACAGCAAGTCTTGTGCTGGGACGAAACACCGAAGGTATAAAAGCCCTTGGTGTGAAGGAGGTGCCAAGTGCTGACACAAATGCTTTCCCTCACAGACCTCAAAAGCAAAGTTTGCTGGGGATATGTTACCTGTGTGCCAACAAACCTGCGTCTCCTGGGCTTCCAGTGTCATCCCCGCTCCTAAATCATCTTAATAATGGGATGCAGCCAAGAGACTGCCAAGGTTTGTTTGGGTTTGATTTTCATCCGGAGCTGCAGCTAATCCCAGAGCTGCTGATTCAGTGTATCCAATACTGCACAGTCTCAGCAGGAATCATTGCTTCATCGCGACTGGAAGGATTGGACTCATTAGAAACTCTAACATTCAAGTTTGCTGCATGCTAATGGTAACGGGAATGGGAGAGACTTCTAATTCTGCCCAGACTAGTCCTCAGTTTTTCCTCTCTGTTACCTCCCTCTCTTTGGATGAGTAAGCTCCTCTTGACATTTGAAATATTATTTGTTTCCTTCTTGGGTTTAACATTTTATTTCCTTCAGCTGCCTCGTGAACCACTCAGGCTGCACTGAGTTGTGTTCTTGTGGGATTCACAACTCACTTCAGCAATGCAGGCTCATCAGGATAGCCAAGAAATGGAGGGGATATGTAATCCAGAAAGAAAAGGCATAGAAAATAAAAAGGAAAGCAAACCATGGTAGGAATTTTATAGCACTAGAAAGATATCAAACTAAAGGAGGAGTCAGTAACGTGATTATTGCATTAATGGTCTCCTATGAGGCCTGCTGGGCTAAGAGATCTAAACCCAAGACAGACTCCTCATTTCACTCGAAGGGGATATGATTTTCAGCAATTCCCAAGCTAGCAACTGGTGCCAGAATCCAGCCTCTCCTCCCTCAAGGTTAATGCCAACTGTGGGAAGATTCCAGAGTTTCTTTCAGGAGGCAATTTAAACTATTTATCTAGCTGCAGGCTGCTAATGTCAGTGGTTCAGAGAAACCATCTGGCTTATACCTCCTCGATAACGCTTCATCCTGTGATACAGAGCAGGAATTGTCAATTCAGACTCCAGACTGAGCATCCTCCTGCACAGGAGAGTCTTTTTCTCCAAGGACCCCAGTTCAAATGTTGCTGTCAGCCCACGTTATTCTCCTCTAGACACACGTGCTGGCTTGCTCCTTACTGCAAAGGGATGCACATTGATTTTCCTGTCCTAATTCTTTGCCTTGGAAAGTAACAATTGCCTAATAGAAAACCAAACCCAACCAAAAAGCCCCTCAAATAAACCATTGTGCATTCGTGTTAGCTTATATCTTAAGTATGGAAATGCCACTGTAAGTGCTGCATCTACTTTAAGTCCTTTGGTGATGGCAGAGGATCTATTCCCTACCCCTCTGTCAGAGTCACAGCACATCTGGCAGGAACTTTGCCAGTCAAACAGCATCAATACCGCGACTGGCAGGAGCCTGGATGCGAGACAGACAACATTTAAGCGGAGCTGAAGTTCCCTGAGTGTGAGGACTGAGTTCTCCTGCCTGTTTCTCAGTACCTTCCCTACGATCAGAGCAGACAATCGCTACTGCTCCGGCAGCGGAGCAGCCACACCACTTCACATAAATCAGAACTGGCCTCTTTCTCAACAGGCAGGTCCTGTGTGTTTGCTAGCTCCAAGCGAGGGTGCTCAGTGTTGCTATTATCCCCTAGGGCCCCATTACACCCAATATTCCAGCCTGAAGCAACCTATCTTGGCATCCTCTACAGACAGGAAATCAAACCCATTTCCCATCCTTAGAAATTGCCATTAAAACCCACTTTTCTGGAGACAGGCTCAATAATTAATCCCTTTGATTGCACAGGGAAAACGGGTGAATCCATCAGGATACATTTCAAATGCCAGCTTTCACTTTCAATGCAAGGGAAGGAAACGGCAATTCCCCATACAGCAGCCACACAATCCCAGGTACCACTACAAAATTAATGACTTCTCCAGGCCACCTGATGCTAAATAGGACAGAGACAGGTTTTCAACACCCCTTTTATTGTCTTTTTCCACATGGAATAGGCTTGCTGTAAATGAGTAACACCAGAAACCCACAACTTCGCCGTTAGTATTAGCTCTCAGCATTCAGACTGTGGTCTTACCGAGACATTCCATTTAGGATTGAGCACTGATAGACACTACAGAAGCAGGGAGATTCGACAAGAAGGATATAATCAGCCTGGTATGCAAAGGCTCTAAAAAGGAGTCAATAAAGAGTTTATAATGCAAGAAACAGAGTAATGCAGGAAACAAGCTGTTAATATTGAGCAGTCCTTTACTCCTCCGCCATGCAAATCACCTAACCCAAGATCCATGATGATTTTAGGAATCCCAGGTCTCATTGACCTCAATGAAAGCTGGATATTGCAGCATCCTTTAGCTGCCTGCTCAGAAACAGCCTTCGATGCTCTGCAAAAATGCTCAGCACCAGAACCATCACAAGGCTTCAAATGTACAGGATGATGAAAACTCCAGCAGGCACCCTTAGGTCATGCTTCCTAAGCTCTGTACATGCAAATCAGTCTTGCTGCACCCAGAGAGCAATAGATTAGGCATATTCCCAGCTTGTCAGAGCAATGACAGAGGTGGGATGGTTGCTCTAAGAGTGTGCTGCGCAACAAGAGGTTCTCTCAACAAAGACAGGCACAAACTCAGTTCATGGAAACTAATTCAAAGCCAAAGTGACAGATTTATCTCCACACTTCCCACTAGCCATGTCTCGTAATACTATCTACAGTCATGAAGAGGTGGACAACTAGAAACAGAATAAAGATGTTTCTTATAGGTGAGAAGACCTAAGCCAGCTGGAGTCTATTAACGATGCTAGAGAAGACAGGCAAGCAGTAGGTGAGGGGACCATTTCCCTGGATCTTCCAGGGGATATATAAAGCAGGAAGGAATTCATTGCCCTTGCAGTGGAGTCAGGGACCAAAGTCCCACCTCCTGAATGCCTCTTGTACATCTTATACACGTTTTTGTCTTCTAAACCTCTTACAATGAGGTTTACAAGATGTTACAATGGCTGTAAGCTGTGGCTGCAACTGTACTTACAAAGCCTACGCAGATCTGTTCAGCAACAGCATGGTCATCAATTAATTCTGAAACACATTAATTAAACCAGAAGAGTCAGTTATGGAACTGCCTGGATAAACTCAAGACAACCTCACGACAGATGGGTAGGGATTTCAGCAGCCTCTGCTCAACACACTCTAACTACCCCTCTGATTTCCTCCTCTCTGTCCCTTCAAGTGACCACACAAACAGTGATGCTTGTGGTACAGAGTCAAGACAGAAGACAACTGCTGACAATAATAGGACATAGCAGGTTTTTAGAACAGAAGGCTGGTACCTACAACTGCCATAACTGCACTGGCAACACCGATCTAACACCCATTACATTTTAATGCTTTACGGGGTAACTGCAATATCTGGCAAGTGCTTTTGCTGGCAGTGTTATTTTGCTTCTTAGTTCACAATGAAACATAAGCCACCTAAAATGGGAGATGGAGAGGGATGTTTCTAATCCCACACTTTTGACACCAACGTTCAGAGTTCGGACATCAATGTAGCCACCACCAGCTGTGCCTATGGAGAGCTGAGACTGATCACGAAGCCATTTTCCTATGAACAGAAGTTCAATCTCTTTGTTCCAGAGTCCAATGGGTGACTTGATCATCATTTGTAAGGTCTTATTTTCTCAGCTTTCCTAAGATTTGGGAGCTGTGTATTTATCTCTTGGCACCAGCTGGCAAAAGTTGGTGGCTGACTGATTAGATTCAGACTAAAGTCACACGAATCATCAAAAGTACTGAAACTCTGATTCCTATGGAGATGTTGAACACAGCTGCGTTCAAAGGGATGGAACGAACCAGCCTTCAAATGCATACACAAAATTATACAGATAAATATTTTATGTATTTATAGAAAAAGCAAAAAATGCTGCTCCTAAAAAGACGGTTTCCAGACCCACAAACAGAGCTTGTTCTACACCAAAACACATGGAAGTCAGAGGACAAGTTCTTAGAGCTGAAGAGGCACTGAAAGAGCTGCAGCTTCTGAGGTTGTAGAATCTCTGATGAAAGAGCTCCCCCAATAGCTGAGCCCCCCAACTTAAGCAAAACAAAAGCTGATGCCTGGGAGACATGAATTCAGGCAAAAGACACCGTTTCTGAAAGCACTCAATGATTTAGGATTAGTGGATTTAGGAAAATGGGGAATTCTCTCTCACTTGGAGTCTTAAATCAAGGCTTTCTTTCTAAAACACATTTGAGCTCTCAGAAACATTAAGTGTGTGTGAGGCAGATGTTGGGAGGGAACGTTCTTTAGCCCCCGTTTCATGGGATGCAGAAGCTGATGATCAGAATGGTTCCTTCTGGTCTAAACAAAGCAGCACCTCTGAAAGAGAAGCTGCAGAAGAAAAAAATCACTCAAGGGGCTTCTTTCATAAGTCTGAGAATGGTGGCATCACAACGCAGGTCTTGAGGTAAATCACAGCATTATTCAAAGCCCACGAGCAAAGCATTAACTTGCAAGTTAGGAGAAATCGGATGACAATGCCAGTCCTTCAGGCAGCAGTGTGCAGCCAGCACTGAATTCCTGTTCATTATCCTTTAATTATAATTTCATTAACTGTATGCTGGAAAACACATAAGCTAAGGGCTACGTACTGAAATAACTGGCTATAGGATGTTACGAAGAAGAACCCTGAGTTTCCACAAGTGACACAGGGGGAACAAGCCCTATGAGCTCTCACCAATTACTACACCATGGAGGAATTACACTAATAGGGGTCTTTAATAAATAATAAGCATCCTGTATGCTTAATATTTCGCTGGGTTTCTAAGGTGCTGCTTATTTCCCAACAAGGGCTGTCAACATGCATATGCAGAACTACTCATTAGCAGTATTGAAGGACGGTTCATAGAAGGTCAAATAATGGGCCATGACAATGCAATTATGTTCCCTGCTATAAAAGTCACTTTTACTCATCACACTAATTATCTTGACAGGACATTTACTTCCACTGGTTTCAATGCAGAGACTTCTTCAGTACCTTGGCCTTTCTGATTGCAGCAATGCGTTTGCCCTCGTTGCTCTTTCTAGTGCATGCTTCTTGATGCAAGACAAACAACAGAACCAGTCTCCTAGGGAAAAAAACCATCCCCATCCGGCAAGCACTGTAATTAGAAGTTAAGTAACAAGTTAGCTTGCAAGGACACATTTTCACATGTTGAGCTTCACTGCTGTGTGAGGAATCATTATGGAGCAAAAGGCAAAGATTCTCGCAATAGCACAGAATCACACATGCCTTCGAAAACCCACTCGAGTTCTGTGGGTCCCAGACTGCCCAGCCTATCTTGCCAATAGGATACTCAGTCAGTGTCTTGAACAGTTCGTTTGTTTAGACTGATCAACTAACAGAAAACGGCTTGTGCAATCTTGCTGGATTGATCCTGCCCAATAATCACAGAATCATAGAATAGTTTGGGTTGGAAAGGACCTCAAGATCATCCAGTTTCAACCCCCCTGCCATGGGCAGGGACACCTCACACTAAACCATGGCACCCAAGGCCTCATCCAACCTGGCCTTGAACACTGCCAGGGATGGAGCACTCACAACCTCCCTGGGCAACCCATTCCAGTGCCTCACCACTCTCACAGTAAAGAATTCCTTCCTTATATCCAATCTAAACTTACCCTGTTTAAGTTTTAACCCATCACCCCTTGTCCTGTCACTACAGTCCCTGATGAAGAGTCCATCCCCAGCATCCTTGTAGGCCCCCTTCAGACACTGGAAGCTGCTCTGAGGTCTCCACGCAGCTTCTCTTCCCCAGGCTGAACAGCCCCAACGTTCTCACCCTGTCTCCATACGGGAGGTGCTCCAGCCCCTGAGCATCCTCGTGGCCTCCTCTGGACTTGTTCCAACAGTTCCATGTCCTTTTTATGTTGAGGACACCAGAACTGCACACAATGCTCCAAGTGAGGTCTCACGAGAGCAGAGCAGAGGGGCAGGATCACCTCCTTCGACCTGCTGGTCACGCTGCTCTTGATGCAGCCCAGGATACGGTTGCTTTCTGGGCTGCGAGCGCACACTGCAGCCGGCTCATGTTCATTTTCTCATCGACCAACACCCCCAAGTCCTTCTCCTTGGGCTGCTCTGAATCTCTTCTCGAATCTCTTCTCTGCCCAACCTGTAGCTGTGAAATATTGACCCATCTCTCAGAAGTGAACTGTTTTCAGAGCACAGAAAGCCTGAGCTGGTTCCTGCAAGCTTCCTGTGTTCCGTTTGGTTCTGAGAAGCAGCCAAACGCCACAGAAGTGTCCCCAGTCAGCCTTGGGGCTTACAGCCTTTTGCTCAGTTCAAAGAAGCAGAATGTGGGTGTTCACAAGTCTCTTTACCGTCCCTACTCCTCGTCCTGATCCCTAAACAGGGACTACATACAACAAAGAAGGTAGGAGAAAATTTATCCCATAAACCTGAGAGGTCAGGGACTATTAGGAAGAGAATATATGTTTCATAAATCATTTTCTGATATGGTGGGATGGAACAAACTCATAATTGAAGTTAAGCTTTAAGACTAAAGGAGAAACTAGGCTAGAAGGAAGACTTGTGTGAATGGCTATGAATAAAAGAGAGAAATAATTGCTGAAAGTAGGTAACTCATGTTACATGCTTTCATTATGGAAAAAAATGTATAGGTATTAAATTATGTGCAAGTAATTATGTGCAAAGCTACAACGAAGCTTTTGCAATGAGCTGGTGATGTCTACAACTCCCACGGCGTTTGAAAGGCTTTTGACCTGGAGAATAAAGGTAAATACATACAGCTTTCACAAGCTAGCTGGATCAGATTATCACACAGGGTAGATAATACTATTCAATTTAAGATGGTGAACTCTATAAATGGCTTTATTGTTCAACAGAGTTTTGCTAATCAATCCAAGCTAAATATAAGCCCGCTGTGATCCAGACCTTGTGTATCAGCAGCAGGATTGGGCAACGCACACACTGATGTCACGGCACTAAGGGCAATGCAGGGAGCTGGAGGAAAGAATAACACATGAAGGTTCCAGCCAAGAGAAAAAGCACGTGTTTCATAGAGGGGATTCATTTATCACAGACAACAGAGGGCTGCCTGCGACAGCCTTCTGGGCGCAGCAAACACTGAAGCATCTGCTCTTCCTTTCCAAACTACTTGGTCTCCCTCTGTAACCCCTCATGACAATCAGCAACTGCTTGTGACCATCGAATCATAGCATGGTTTGGGTTGGAAAGCATCTTAAGATCATTCAGTTCCAACCCTCTGCCATGGGCAGGGATGCCTTACATTAGACAAAGTCACTCAAGGCTGGCCTTGAACATGCCATCATGCCATTTTCTTCCTTCAGAATAGCCACGGTGCTGTCACAGAGAGACAGAGAGCGACAGGGCATCTTTGCTGTGGACGCTATATGGATAGGCTGCATGGAGCCCACAATAAGTTGTTAGAAGATTCTTTGTTCCCTGCGGCTCTCTCAATGCCCTTTCTTAGCAGCAGGATAAGCATAAAATAACTGAAAGATGAAAAGTCCTTGATTTTTCACTACATTGAGGACTATGTTCACGGCTCTACAGTGGTACATGGCCCAATTTCAAGGCCTGAGCAGTGAAAAGGTGACACTGTAAGAGAATGAGGCAAATGCAGCCATCTCTTCCCAGTTATAGTCTGTTTAACTCCCTGTGGCTAAGCGAATCTGGTTGGCTTATGGGTGATTTAATTAAGGAGATGGCAAGCATGAAGAAAGAGGGAGAAAAGCACTGCTTCCCCCTAACGCCTTCCAATATTGTGCTCAGATGTGTCTGTGGCATCTCTGAGACACAGCAGGCTTATGTTTATGACTCCTGAGCACTTGAGATCCCCACTAAGTTCAGGCTGTGCTTTGAGTCCCTCTGAAAACAGAGGCTCAGTGTTTGTTACCGCTCCACCTCTCATTTTAAGGTCACTCTCGGGACAGATTTTCCTCCACTGACCGGCTCCAGTCCAGGCAAGCCCCCGCACTGCTGGATGGGGCTGACCTGCCACGGACAGAATGACCAAGCCCCTGACTTTGCAGGCAGAACAGTGGGTCTGTTCTGTGATTTGCAATGCTGGGTCACCACAGACGAGTCACTTGACGTAATCTGGCAATTATGACATTCACATTACTTTGTAAAGTGCTTCAAGGCCACCTAAGAAATGAAAAGTGTAATTAATGAGGCAGTAACCACCTCTTTTAGGCAATAAACCTTTTCTCTCTGAATTAGACGTTGATTTGCCCTTATTAAACCTCAAGCAATTCACTTGAAAAGGACACACAGGCCTCGTACATGGAGGATGGGGGCTGCAATAGGGTAACACGATGTAAACGGCCCCCGCAAACACAGAGAGGGCTCAGGCACAAAAGCATTTGCCCTCCTCTCAAAGCATCCTCCGCACTGCCAGGAAATACAGGATCGATGGTGAGGAGCCCTCCGGTCAATGGTTACACACTCACAGAAAGGTCAATGATTTGTTTACAGCCTTCCTGGCACCACACCATAAGAGCAAGAGGAAAAATAGTTATAGGTATGGCTTCTATAAATCATCCTAACTAAATTAGTGGCCGGCTTTATTCCATACATCATGAAGCATACTTCACTGAAGGGAGAACCCACTCTCATTTAGCAAGGGAAAAGAATGAAGGGAACTAACTCCTCATATCACAGTAATATGGTCATGATCCCATAAATGTGTCATAGTTCAGATTGTTTTTAAAGTAATCTTTATAGGACGTTCACATCCTGATTTATGGCCAATGAGAAAATGCTGTGCAGAGACAGCCCTGAGTGCCAAAGGGAAAAGGTAGCGACGTTTCTTCTCCTGATCCTTCAACCCTGGTTTCATATAGCAACAAGGAAATTGGGTCAGAACAAGGTAAGCACGTTATTCAGGAGAAATGAGGCAATTATAGCACATCAATTCCCTGCTCGGCATTGAAATGGTGAAATTAAAACATGAATAAAAATGAAACAACCAACCCCAAAATGGAGCAATCTGAAAGTGTGGGCATAGATATCCCAGCGGGACTGGTTTGGAAAGTCCATTACTGGTATAAGTTTGTAATCAAACCCTTTTAAAACCTTAGTGGTCACTGCGACGAGCACAGCCCTTGCGGAACATCACACACTGTCCATCTGCCCTTGGGGGTAAGGAGATGGGCGAGGGTGTGATTTCCAAAGAGCTAAAACCCTTTCATAGAAGCCAATGAGGCCCCTGTGAAACCCATCTAGCAGGATCATAGGAGCCGTGGACAAAAGCAGCACGCCAGGGGAAAACAGCCAGGTTTGGTTTGGGAATGAGCTCTAAAAATCAGATCAGCTTAAAAGGAAGACATGGGTAATAAATACTGCTTCCGCACAGAGGCTGCACAAATACCCAGACACCCCTTTCCTTCCCGGATTGTTTTCCCTGCTTTTCCTTAGCTATTATTACCTTGAACATCCACAGAAACCCCTCCCCACCCACATGGATTTTGAGGGAATAAAACACATCCAATTTCTCATCACCTATTTCTATTTCTGAGGCCTCACCAATCTGCATCTAATGCTACGACTATAAAGGGAATACGGAAGGCTGTCGAGTCATCAGCTTCACTTGGGCTTCCTTCTGTTCTTGCTTTCTTTCTTACTCTCAAATCAGTGTTTTAATCGGTAGCAAATGTAGGACACTTACATACAGGAATTACCAGACCTTACTACTCATTGCACCAAAGCAGTGAGGCCCTCAAGTATTAATTACATCTTAAATTGCTTTCTGGGGCAGAATGACTGGGCTGGTTTCAATGGTCACAGGAGCGTTACGGAAACCAGCCTTTGTGACATGCCCAGAGCCATTCAGTGAATCAACGCGAGGTCCAGAAGAAATAATAGAGAACCAAAGAGTCGAGCCTCAATTTTCCCCTGCAAACACCCCAAACTTGAGAAATGAAATGACTGAAGTAGCCAGAGAGAGCAAAGTGAGGACAAGACAAAAGCTCCGAGCTCACACCGAGAGGGCAAATTCTTGTTTGTCCAATTATTTGAACCCAGGGAAAATGAGATGGGGCCACAGAATGGAAAGGATGAGGATGATTACAGATAATGGGGCTGTTTTTCATTTACAGTAAGATCTCCCTGTAACAGCCTTCAAATGACAGAAAAATAGGCCCCAATAACTTCTTTTTTGCAGAGACTGTTACCTCGGCAGCTAATGTAAGGACTTGCCTCTTGGTACCATTCCCACTTCCAAGGGGAAGTGAGGAGCAAACCAAGGACATGGTGAGAGAGTCATTACAAAGGATGCTATGGGTGTCTGTTGGCTTCTGAGCCACCACCACCCCGAGATCATAAAGAGATTCTATGGCCCTGAATGATGGGAAGCACAAGGATGTCTCGAAACTCTGTTTGCTTCCTACTCCCTCTTTCCAAACAAGTGTTAGGATACTAGCTGAAGAGCAGGCCAAATATGATGGCAGCTCAGACACCAGCCTCCCAGCAGGAAATCCATTATGGAGCAGATGCCTGGCATATATTTTTCAGCTTTGCCCGAATAAACATCATTTCCTAACAGTGCGGGACAGCTTGGTTTTCTATAGCACAATCCTATTTTCCCCATAGACAATAGATTTATATTTACATGCTAATTAGGAAACACAACCCCAAAACAAAGTCATTTTTTGTTTGCAATCACACATGCCACCAGCAACACTCATGGTGATGTTCCTTTATCATGCCGTGTCCTCCTACAGAGACAGAAGGCAGCCTGATACATCCCTGGAAGTGTTCAGGGCCAGGTTAGATAGGGTTTGGAGGAACCTGGTCTAATGGAAAGCGTCCCTGCCCATGGCACGGGGTTGGAACTGGAAGAGCTTTAAGGTCCCTTCCAACCCAAATCAGTCTGGGATTCTATGATCAGAGAGTTCAGAATTATCCAACCTTGAGCCCGTCTCATAATGCATTAACAGCAAAAAGGACAGGTGAAAAAAGCAAGAATCACCTCAGCTTCACTCATCTCCAGGCTCACAGCAACCTCATCATCAGGAGATTTCTTAGTCTGAGTTTATTTTCCAGGTCATCAATTCAATTTCTCCCCTCCCTGCAGTTCTTGGTACTCTTTGTTAAATAATGGCAGGTCACTCCATCATTATCTCCAGGGCTTCAATTTTCCTTTCAAGACTCTGCCATTTTAAACACTGAGTTTTCAGCCCCCTTGCTTTAAATTCACCTACTTTAACCTCTCAATATATTCAATTGTCACCTTCCTGATTTTAGTTTACCTCTGCGTGCTTGGTTGGCAGAGATAACACACACACGCGCGAGACCGGATTCAGTAAATCTCACCTGTACTTCTGGCCATTCTCTTTCAGTGAAATGACTTATTAAAGGTCCAGGAAAAACCAGGAAGATACTAAAATAATAACTGGTTTTAAAATAAACAGAAATATTTGATTCAAAAAGCTGACGTGTGGGGAAAGGGAGAAGAGAACATACCGCAGCGTTAAATAACACCTTAAATGCCACTATGCTTCAAATGCAGGGCTCGGTCAAGCTCAGCTCTCACCTACAAGCTTCAAAGCACTTCAAAACCAGACTCCTTGAAACTACATAGGCAACTCTTCAAAGCCCCTGGAAAACAAACTCAAAGACTTCAACCATGAAGCAGCTGCTAAGAGCTCACTCTGAGCTCTTACGGTACAAGGGCCTGTATTTTCAAGCTGCCAGAAGGATGCAAATCTCAGCATTCAATCAAACAAGCCAAAAGCCACCCAAACCAGAGCAAGTGAGATTCTGAATCCAGAAAGGAAGGTACTGAGCAAAACACCGCAAAGAGACTGCAACTCACCATTACAGAAATGTTCACCTTATTCAGAAAGATAACCTTCGAACATCTGAGCATCCTGTGTGTTCCTTCCATTCTGAAGAGCTGCAGGGGCAAGGTTTTGCTTTTAGCTGTTCATCAGAGCTCGGTTTCAATTTCAGTCAACAGAGAGCAACATGGGTTTGCCCCATGAAAACTCCATTTAGCCATTCAGATTTGAAAAAGCAGTAAGATCATCACTGAAAAACACATTAGAAGCAACACATTGTTGGAATAAAGAAAGAGTGGTTGATAACACCAACGGCAAGACACTACTGTTCAGCGCTGAGATGATCAGCCCGTACATCATTGACACGCAGAGGCTTTTGGTGCATCTGTATTTCCGACGCACATCTGGCTTTCTCTCACAATCAACAATTGTTCCACATCATGTATACCAGAACATGCTCTGTTTTTTGCCTGGTAACACAGAATTCTCAGCCTAGCTGCCTACTATTGCATCTTTGTCACTGGTCAACTCCTAGATCACACCTCTGTCAGCCTACGAGCTCCTTGAGCAGGGAACACCTCTCGCATACGGTGCAAAAAGCAATATGCAGCTCTACTTAGTAATAAGCACTAATCTGATAGCGGGTTGTTTTGCACTATTGTGGTGTAAAACCAATGTAGAGGTGAAGCCTGCCTCTTCTTGCACATACACTAAGGGGCTGTGGGGATCCTAAACCAGTTTGAGCTCTGCACAGTAGCTACAGAGTATCTGAATACGAGGTCCTTGGGAAACCCTGAACCACAGCTCGTGAAAGATGAAGAATCAGTGCGTTGATGCTTTGAGTTTGACACACAAACATGTAGAAACCCCTCAATTACATATTCTTACAAGATGTTTAGTCAAGAAAACATGCCTAAGCTGCTTCAGCAATGTGAACAAATGCAACGTCCAAAGTTGGGGAGGAAAGAAACCAAAAGAACCCAACGGTTCTTTTCCTTCCCAAACTTTCCTCCCCCCAACAGAATCATAGAATAGTTAGGGCTGGAAAGGACCTTCAGATCATCCAGTTCCAACCTCCTGCCATGGGCAGGGGCACTTCAAACCAGACCATGTCACCCAAGGCCATGTCCAACCTGGCCTTGAACACTCCCTAGGATGAAGCATTCACTGCTTCTCCGGGCAGCTTCTTCCAGGGCCTCCCCACCCTCACAGGGAACAACTTCTTCCATGTATCCAACCTTATATCTAACATTGACTCTGTCAATGGATCCTTAAAACAAGACGTAACTCAGAGGCAACGGGCCTGAATTAGATTGAAATGCATGAACTACTCTGAAGCCATTCTACTCTGAAGCAAACACTTTTTGCTCACTACATCATACGGGTTTTTCACTCAGGCTTGAAGAGGCACTGCAGCTTGCTGAAATACACTTCACAGCAGCGTTTTCAAAGCTCTCGGAAGATTTTGGGGCTCACAGGAACTGCAAGTATTTAGCAGTGCTCAGAAAGACGGCGTGACTGGTGAGAGGCAGGATTTAGGTAGGTGAGTTATTACATTTGACAGAGCGTTCCATCATCTTTATTTATCAGGAGAAAATTCCAGAGTAACCTTTGCAGGGCTGGTTAGAAGAAAACCTGCCCTGATAAAATGCATTTCTAAGGCTAAAATACAACTTGGGTAAGTATTTAATTGGTTACACACTGTTGGGAATGTGATGGATTTATACGTGTTCTGCTGAGCTCCTACTTTCCTGTCGTCTGCAGGAGAGATGAATTGTCCTAGGAAGAACCTGGAAATCTTCCAGAACAGCAAAGGCTGAACACAAAGGATTTGTTAGTGAGCCGCTGCTATTAGGTATCAAGTTGATTAGTAGCAAAAATTAACATTTCATTAAGCCCTCTGACAGGAGACAGGACCCTTTTATTAAATGCAAAGTATATAATTAGCAATAATAAGTATACCTGCAGGTTCTTTGTGCACAGCCCATTATATACAGGATGCAACAGGAAAACACTACTTGCACTGTCATTGTGACCTGGAAGACACTAGGGCATTACACATTAAACCGTTTCTATCATTAGTCCTGATCGTCAGGTTTTCTTGGTTTTAACCATTCACAACAATGAAAAAAGAAAAAAGAATCCCTGCTGCAAACAGCTAACAGTTTAGGTCTAAGTTACACACATTTTATGCCATTAAACAAGTTGTCTGGGTCACAAGGGTTTTAACTGATGCCATTATAACTCTTAAGACTTAGTAGTATGCATCTGAAGGAAAGGCTCTGCATTTCCATGTGTTTTAATGAACTCGTACTTAGTTTATCACGTTGCTTAGGATTGCTCAGACTCTCCATTTATTTAAACCAAGAGTTTAAACAGGAAAATCCAGCCCTGTTTCCTAAGGGGAAATCCAAGCTATCTTCACACATAACCAGCGATGTCCCTGCCTGCATTCAGAAGCCCCTAAGCTCCAAGAAGTCTCCTGGCAGAGGCCAAACCTCATGAGGGTGGTGCCTCAACAACCGAGTTCATAACTAGACACCCAAAGGCGCCACTTCTTGATGTAAGCTGCCTCTGAATGATGCCTCAGGAATGAGGATGTCAAGGAGACACGTTTTATATCTGCCCAGTTAGAAACAAGTGTGTATTAGCAGATGTCTCCCTTTCATCCAATTCTTCCCTGCAAGGGCTTATCAATTTTGTACCAGATTCAGAGTCCATTTCTGTCACAGACTTATCAACATGGTAATTCAAACGTTGCAGGTGCCCCTACACCTACAGGAATACTGATGAGCCAAAAGTCTGACAAGACTGATTGCAAACCGCTCTAACAACTCTGTGTGTCCTGGCAATGTTAATATGCAACAGGCAGAAAAAGAAAGGTGCATTGAGCATGAACTTCTGTTTAGGACATGGACCTCATTTTTGCTAGATGGAAAATAACAGAACAGTTGCAGTTTCTGTTCATTTGGGATGACAGAATGCTCAACATTGCTGGCATCAGATTGGATTGAAAGCATTGTCGGTTTGGGAGACGAGGTAAATAACAACAGGACCCTGGTCCCATGTTTTAATGAGTCCCAGAGAACACAGACTATTCAATATTTGCAATTCATTAATCACGTCTCTGGTTCATTGTAAACAAGGATGGACACTAGGCCTGAATTCAAATTGTTGAGAACTCTTGGAGCTCTGGAATTGGAGAGTTAACAGTTTTCCATGGCAAACATTGTATTGGAAGAAAACTGCTATTACAATAAGATCAGGAACAGCTTAAGGGTGGGATTGGCCTGGTTCCTGTTACAACAGATCATTATCAGGAAGGAGTCGATAGTAGAAATTCCCACATGAGAATCACTGCAACACGTCAAGCCGATTGTGCCAAAACATTTGCCAGATACCAAACACAACCATGGAACTGAGGTCAACAAGATGGACAGGACAAGCAATTCTGGTACCTAATAAGACATGTCACATCAGCCTAACTTTGGCATCAGTGTCGCTGCACACCGCGCGCATTTGGATGGGCACTCAGTAGAAGTAGTTACTGCTGAAATCAAAGCCTCAAACATTGGAGCATGGGGCAAAGCTACTTCTTCTTTACTTTATTCATTCTTTATGTGGACAATACTTGATACTGACCATCCCAGTTGATATCACTTAAATATCCCATCATTGGCACACCTTCCCGTAAGCAGGACAGAAGCCATTTAGAGGAACTGGTTCAATGGTCTGAATTTCACTGCTGCCACTGAAAGATTCCAAGAAAAGCCCTTTCCTTCCTCTCATTCTCTCCTTTTCTTGTTTTTCAATTAATTCCACGGCTTTATCCTCCAAAATAACCAAGTCAAAGAGGTCAGTTGCTCCACTGCATTTATGGGAGCTGCACCATTTAACATCAGTTGGGGTTTTGGCCTGTATTATACATTACCAGAAGGAAAAAAAATGATAATAATCCATTGTGAAAACTAAAGAAAAAGGTCCTGTAAAATGTATTTTCACACATATTTGATGTATTGCCTCTGGACACACTGTGTCCCTTCCAATGGACCTCCTTGACATTAGCAGAGTTACATACATTACCTAATCTCACATATATATTACCTAATCTCTTTTCCGCTTGTCTTTACGATGCAAGTCAAACTTTTTAACATCAAAACTGCATGGCAATAGCTCAAGCAATAATGCCACTGTCCACATACTGCTCCCTAAATGCTTGCTATACAATAGGACTGACAGAAAGAGAAAACTTACCAAGACAAGAGATAGAGGGCAGATCTGCTCCCTGAGCTCCTGCTATCATTACTGCAAGGTGTCAGGCCAAATACACAGCAAGGTTATACAGCATTCTTGTAGCCCCCTTCAGACACTGGAAGCTGCTCTGAGGAAGAACCTGCAACCAACAAAGATCTCCACAACCTGAAAGATTTGAACACTGACACAGTGGGGATGGAGAATCCCATCTCTGACCCAGCTCCTATACGCTCAGTATTTGCAAGACCTTCCATATGGCATCCTATGCTATTACCAGCCCTAAGTCGCGGAAAAAGCTTACAAGGGATGAAGTCAAAACACAAACCAACATCAGAAGATATATATATACACTATATATATACATACAGCGAATTTGCCTTCTACCATTTATGCTTTTGAGGATTTTTTCCCTCTCAGGTCTAGACACTGCAGGTAAAAGTACAGCGTATGGGAAATCAGGGAGGGGTCCTTGTGCAAAGCTTCTTAGCAGATGGGACTTTGAAACAGACAATATAATGGTCAGAGCTGGCAATGCCTCATTTAACACAGGGCTTTGACTTTAGCAAAGGCTTGAAACGCTGCTATGATACAATAAAGGGACAACACTGAAGTTGCCGGAATGTGCTGGCCCAGATTTCGGGTTGCCCGAAACATCTCAAAAGCAGCAGAAATGATGACAAAAAGAAGCCTTTGAGGACTCCGAACCAGCTTCGACACCCTCCAACGCTGAAGAAGGGAAAGATGAACTCAAAACCTCCCACTGCTCCCTCGCTGGTCTGTGTGCAACGACTCTGAGCTTTCCAGCTCGCTTTCCTTAGTATCCAACAGGAGAGATTTCAGCCTTCACGTTAATGTGAGTTCTGAACCACCACTCACTGTCAGTGTCAGATCTGTCCATTCAGTTGCATGCTGAATACCTGATTTTCCTGGTGAAAAATACCTTATTTTTCTGGAAGGTATCAACTTCACAGAATCCCAGCCTGGTTTGGGTTGGAAGAGACCATAAAGCTCATCCAGTTCCATCCCCTGCCTCCCCTTGACTGCGCCATTTCCCTCCACTTCTGCCTTTGCCAACTTGTTTAAGGATTCACTGCATGACTTCAGCTGTGCTTCCAGTAACCCCCTTCAGCTCCAAGGGAACAGCCAGCTTTGCCAATCGTTTCTCTGCGCTGACTGACAACTTTCCAGGCTCACAAAAAGACAGATGATGGGACTGGCTTACAAAAATCCCAGCACTTCTCTTGTTTCCTCCTAACTCCCATTGATATGCAGCACGAGCGATCTCCAAATGCACACAGCAAAGCAGCAGAGCTGTGGGAGGGGAGTACTTATTGCTAAACAAGGCTGTGGTGATAATAAGACCAAACCCCACATAACAATGGAATAATAACAGCAAATGGATGTTCCATTCAAGTGACAGGCCTCTAGCTGTGGATACACAAAGCTCCCAGCAAGCTCACCCGCCAACCACGTCTTGGAAACGCTTGAGTAGGTTTATAGCTATAGGAGATGCTGTCGCTAATCTGACACATAAAGAAACTCCCCCTTGGTTTCTTTAGGCCGGGAGCCTGCCCGATGTCTAATTATGGCCTCTTTTGTCTAAGCAGCATAAAGAAACTGGAAGTGTCATGTCCTTCAGAACTGCATGCCCTCCTTGGGCTCCCTCAGCCCACCTTCCCTACAGAACAGGCGCAACTGCTCTTGCTTGGCATCACGTCAGATTAACCAGGTACCAGCACATTTCTGCAGCAGCTTCTCTCAGGGATAGGGGTCAGACATCTATCAAGGCAGTCCAATGGAGCTGTTAGTTCCTGGATATGTCCTGTGTTTGCTTTTACCTTGTCCTCCCAATCACTTTGAGTGAGCCAAGCAAGGAACAAAGGCAGCTGCAATCAGTGCCGCCAGCTCCCACAAGTTCAGTGGGATTTCCTGCCTTTATTCTCTGGCTGCTGGATTGATGTGAACCCAGATCAGGAGGCACAGACTTGTTGTTTAGTTTCTGCTTTTCATGGTGGATGAGGTCAGAAAGATGAGGGAAAAAAAGGGTAAGATCAGAATGCCCCATCCCTGGCAGTGTTCAAGGCCAGGCTGGATGGAGCTTGGAGCAACCTGGCCTAGTGGCAGGGGGTTGGAACTGGATGAGCTTTAAGGTCCCTTCCAACCCAAACCATTCCATGATTCTATGAATAGACAAATTATAACAACGGATAAATCTGAGCAAAGCATTCTGACTTGAGCACAAGGAGCAAGGCAGAAATACAGTTGCCATATTCTTTTCTCAATAGAGAGGGATATACCTCTATTGGGCTGGAACGTAATAAAAGCTCCACCGGCTAGAAAGGCTTCAGGGCTCTTTTTCATTCAGATGAAGTGACACCAAGCCCTATCTTCTGTTTTAGGCAGTTAAAACACCAGGAGACACAATCCCAACCAGTCCATCAGGGGTACGTGTGCAATGGAATTCATATCAGGCTACCAGGAAGCCCTGGCAGTGTCACTCAGAGGCTGCCTTCTGGGAGAACATCAGGAGAAGCTGGTTTGGGGTAAACTGAAGGCTAAAGAAAGGCTTGGAGTAGTGAACAGAGAAACCCTTCTCTGCTGCTCGATTCCGGATGTATGGAGGGCAACAGGAGTTCATAAATAGACTGTAATAAATAAGAATGGAATCCAAGGATACCTGACCTCAGAACCCATTTCCCCTCTGCATTAAAACAACCTCCTAGACCTCAAATACCAGGTTTTAGCTCGTGTCAATGGTAATTTTTAATTTATCTTCTATCTTAGACTTGAACGACCTTTTCTGGATGTGCATCACTTTGCTTTCCTTTCCCACAGGCACAAAAGTCTGTCCTTAAGGAACATTTCCTGTGGTAAACAGGTTCTGTCTACCAGGTTTTCCCACCTGCCCACGAGCCTGCCCAAAGTTCTGATTTTCGGTGCTAACAGATTGTAAGGAATAAATTGCTGGAATATCGCATTACATGGGATGGTTCCAGCAAGCAATTTTCTTGCCATTAAGTGCTCTGTAGGTGCGCTTTATGGGCAGCACTCAGACGCTAGCGGAGAAAGAGAACCAAACCCTGCTGAAAACTAACCCAAACTAGTTCTTCCTTAGCTTAAAACACCTCTAATAGGCAGGTACTGAAAGAGCACTACTTAATGCTGGGTGTATTTTCACCCAAGAGGAATAATAACTGATTGAGAATGGTGGTGGTGCTAATATGTGTCTCTGGAAGCTTCACTGATTACATTCATCTCCTCCATAGTCCCTTTCTAGGTTCAAGACTACAGACAAGACAAAGCAGCAGAGAAAAAGCTGCTGAGCTCCCTGGGGTTTCCTACGGGGATTGCAAATAGAGGGGGAACAAATGCTCCTGCTTGTTCAGCATCCATTCTAGAATCCAAATAGAAATGCTACTGCAAACACAGTTCTTTCTGTGCCAGTGCTCTTACAGCAAGGCCCAGCTCAACATGAGCAAGATCCTTACTCAGCTCTAGTGCAACTCTTCATTGGGTTGGTCAGGTAACATCTTAAATGAGCAAACAAACCAAACAGAAAGAGCATCTGTAAGAACAGCAAAGATTCCTGGATGGGAGCACTGTGTTACCTCTGGGTATACTTGGTTTTTCCTCAGTAATCGAAGCCATAAAGATCTAAAAGATCCCATTCTATCCGTATGTTCAGGCACTCTTTCTTTCTCCTAAGGAAACTTTAAGCACAGGAGTCACTGCCAAACCCTGGTAGGGTCGGTGGAACGGGAGCAGCAATGCCCTCCCAATCATAAGCAGCTCAATGGATTATTCTGTACCGTCACCTCCATAATACCAAGGCTCTGAGATTTTACTAGAGCACAAAGTGAGCTCTTGTTGCTTTCATTAAACTGCCATATAGAAATCCCAATCACAGGCCCGTTTCCCATCATGAAAGGCCTTACACAAGCATAAAAAGAAAGCCTCCCAAAGGGACAAAACCGGAGGCAATCTCATTTTCATTTTAAATCCTAGCCTTTCACAAAGGCCAGGGACCTTTAGCAAGGACTCTCTGTCACCAGGGTTAAGGCAGTGGTGCTGTTTTGTCCCAAAAGGAGGTGACTTCAAAGCCCACCGCACAATCGCATCTCACGCTGTTACCTGCCAGCTCCACACCAATAAACAGAATCATAGGATCACAGAATAGTCAGGGTTGGAAAGGACCTTAAGATCATCCAGTTCCAACCCCCCTGCCATGGGCAGGGACACCTCACACTAAACCATGCCACCCAAGGCCTCATCCAACCTGGCCTTGAACGCCACCAAGGATGGAGCATTCACAACCTCCCTGGGCAACCCATTCCAGTGCCTCACCACCCTCTCAGTAAAGAATTTCTTCCTTAGATCCAATCTAAACTTCCCCTGTTTCAGTTTGAACCCATCACCCCTTGTCCTGTCACTACAGTCCCTGATGAAGAGTCCATCCCCAGCATCCTTGTAGCCCCCTTCAGACACTGGAAGCTGCTCTGAGGTCTCCACGCAGCTTCTCTTCTCCAGGCTGAACAGCCCCAATGTTCTCAGCCTGGCTCCATATGGGAGCTGCTCTTTCAGCACCTCATCAGAGATTCTCTTTCTCTGATGAGTTTTTCAGAGCTGCCTTGCAATGTGGGCAAGCCCCTGGCTGCTTTGATGGCTCACAGCAGTTCTCCAGCTTCTCCTATAGGCAAGAACCAAGTTCCCTCCTTGTGTAGCTCAGTGATGCTCCATTAAAACCCATGGAACAACCACCAGGAGCAGGGCTGTGCTTCACTGACCTTATCATCACAGCCTCAGGGCAAGCCCTCTGCATTGCCCTTCATTGTTCTTTCCCCCCTGCACCACCAGGTAACACCTTTTCCTGTATTCTCAGGAGATATGGGAATCACACCAGCTCAGCCATCACTTCAAAGCACCACTGTCACATATCCGGCCTTTTTTCTCCCTTTAGAGTACAATGAGAGGAGTACAAAAGTGCCTTGGTATTCTAAACCACTGTGCTAACTTAAATTACCTTAATCTCAAACCATGCCTGCTTTAAAATCTCTTTTTCATAGAAAGAAAGTAATACTAATAAGGAGCTAAACTGCATGGACACAGTGGAGACAGTGCCTTAGATTTAATACAGCACATTTAAATTAAATGGGCTTAACACATGGCTTTCTTTTCCTTTTCAAGTTCCATCTTTCACCTGCAGATCCTACAGCTGTTCCAGCCTTGATAGACTTGGAAAAATTAGCAGCTCAAATATATACATATATTAAGCATGTAAGGCAGGTCTAGATCCCAAGGGGAATAGCTCAGCTTTTCCAATGCTCACATTTGATTATTTATGCAGTTAAATAAGAAAGGAAATTGCTAACAAATCTATGCATAGGTTTGGTGCACTGCTCCCATTTGCCTTTTCCTGCTCTCCTTTTCTAATTGCTATCTGATTAGGAGTGAGGAAGAACATTCTCGTTTCACACACTGGAGTGGGACTTGAAAGCACATTTCCTGATTCACAGCTATGCCAAAGACATCAGACACTCACAGATTTGATCCCTGTGAATCCACATTGCCCATCCATAAAACCAGGAAGCAGCGATGCTTCCTTCTGCCTCTGTTGGGGCACTCCAGCGGCAAGGGCTTTGACGGAGCAGCTACTTCCTATAGCAAAACCCTTCTTAAGCAAAGACACTGACATGTGCTTGCTCTGCCCCAGACATTAAGCACATAAATCACCACATTCAAAAGGCTTTAACAGGTAATGTCCCTCTGTGGGGTCTGGCTCTTCAAGGTACTACTGCAAATCTCACCCTTCAATGTCATCTTCAGAACAGGAGGTAGAAACAAAGGATGCTTCTGATACAAGTTTAATAGGCTGAGATCAACCTAATACAACCATGCTGCCCAATTACAGCGATTCAGCTCTAAAGCAGCATCAGGTCTCACACTTGCATGAATCCCATCAATTACAATCTCAAATCAATGCCCACATCTGCTATCGTCTCTGCCATCAGCATCCCTTCTGCTTTCTCATGGCTTCTTTTGCCTTACTCCTGACACGCTGGGGTTGAAGGGGAGATCAACCTTTAAGCTGCTTTCTGGAGCTGTATTCTGGTCCCATACACAAACATAGCTATAGCTGAGAGCTGAAGGAAGGCCCATGAGCAACGGAGACCTTTATTAACCCTGGGAAACGATGCACAGATCAGCCTAAATGCCTTTTGCTAAGTGCATGTTCGGGATCTATTTCCATGAGATTTGTGTCAACTCCTCTCTTGAGCAACACTTTACCTTTCTCACTAGATTTGCCTAGTGCTGTGTAAGACACTTTGCATGAAGAAACATTGCATCAATCACTTAAAAATTAGTCCTTTCTTCCCCTTGAATACTTATCTACTCATGTTTATGAATAAGTTCCAGCTATGAAGAATTTACTGGCATCAGTGAGCGCCTTCTGCTTCTGTTGTTATTCTGCTCAGATCGCAGTATTCCATTTGAAACATTTGTTCTGTAGTTTCGCAACTTGCAAAGAAATAAATCGGAGGGAATGAAAGCAAAACCGTGCCCATGTTAATCCAGGGCTCTTCAGAAGCAACACAACAGCACTTTGGTCCCTAAATCAAGATTGCTTCTAGAGATCATCTTGAAAATACTCCTGGAGTAGCTCACGCTCTTATTGTCTCCTGCTGCTTATTGCCATTGAGCACCATGACAGCAGCAGTGCCCTGAAAGTGCTACTTACACAGCGAGGTACGAAACCAGTTAACTTTGCTTAACCCATGGCTAAAACCCTCTATTTAAGTTGCTTGGCCACCAGACAGATAACAACCCCTCGCACAACTCCTGCTGTTGGATCTATTATAGGGCCTCTGCAAGCCTCAGGAGGCTGGGACATCTCCAACTGCCACAACTGCTGCCACCACAAGCACTTCCCACAGCCTTTGACACCTTGGGATTTCCACACAAAAGTAGGTGGACAAGCATGGAACTTCCCTTGCTTTCAGGGGGGCCACTATATGATGCTTTGCAGTTCTGAGAACCAAGCCCCACAATTGGTGCTGCTATTTGTAGATATTGACCACTGCCAAGGGCTACGTGTATCCCTGTCAAGCAGCATCCTTGAGAAACTTCCAATCAGAGATCAGGAAGAGACCTAAGATGGGCAACTAACAGGCAATTTCTGTGTGGTTGAGAGCATCCATTACACGGGGAGTTGCAGGAGTTACTTTTCAGGAGGGATGGGCAGGATAAGGACTTGATAGTGGAGACCAGGAAAATGAAAACATTCTATCACTGTACCACCACATTAACGTTTTGAACTCACTTTCTAGAGTTTAACTTATTCACATTTCATTTTTCATATTAAATACATGCAAGAATGGCAAACTTAATGCTACCTCAATTTCTTGGCTAATATACTTGCCATCTTTTTGGAACTTCTATTATCTTCTTCTGGTATCTAGCATGTCAGCTTCCAAACTGCTGACTTGCTTGGACCAACGCATGTAAAAAGATACCCACACATACAAATACTCAGAATGGAAGGATCCCCTCCAGTGCCTATAGACCAACTCCATTTACTTCAGTAGAGACCTACTAAGTCACAGCAACCAACCACTTGGCCTGTATTTAGTAAGCTTGTCTTCCAGGAATCAGATTCATGATGGTCTACCATAGACATGAAGACAATTTCCAACTATTGACTTCAATCATGCAGGGTTTAAACCTCAATAAAAGGACCTGAGATTGTCACCCTCCAGCCCGGCTTCTTATGTATCTTGTATTCTGACAAACACAAAAATGAAGCCAAACAAAGAGCAGAAATCAGCTCAGTAGTTTTAGGAGTTATGATCATTTGCCAGTTTTACTGGTATATATTAGGTATGTTCCATAACATTTAATAATGCATATTTTTGGGCCACATTTATCAGGATGTCAAAAGGTAACACGTTGAATTCATCATGATGCAAGCCTGACACCTGAATGGGAATCTTGAAGGATTCAGCCCTTTAAGATTTGAGGAAAATAGCAGCAAATTAGAACTGACAGGATGTTACTTTGATCTGACAATCACGACTGTAACTCACTTTGAATACTGAATATCAGTTCCCTTTTAGTTCCAAGAAGAGTGGATACACACTCTGCAGTTTGTGCATGTAACAACTGACAACACCAATAAGCTTTCTGAAAATGGAGCTGCTTGGAAGAACTATGTATTATTTTGCCTTATTTTGACACCCACATACTCAATAGAATATAACTAAAGATATATTAAGAGCCACGTGCATGGGCAAAGCTGGTAATCTGTCACTCCCTGGGAGAACTGCATCTTCTATATAAATACTTCTCTTGCTGATGCAACAAAAGGAAGTGGGTTGAAGCAAGAAGAATTTGCCATTGGCAGTGCCTCCGTGCTGTGTGATTTATACCAGGTTGGTTGCAGTTAACAGCTAAATGATAACTTGATGCAGGGTTACATTATCAAAGACTGAAATGCCATTTTCTCTTTACTAAACACCCTGAAATCAGCCAACCTCCCGCTCAGCTGAGTGGGAGAAAAATATTACCAGGAGACCTACCACAGTTCCAGGGACTAAAGCAAGGGAGGAAGCTTTAGGATATTCAATTCTTCATGAACAGGAGCTAGAAGAAATTTAGGATGTGACTCTTTTGGGTTCTTCATTCAACAAAGTAGCTATAAAGGCACAGAACGTTGTAATTTACACTCCCTTAAAGCACAACCAACCGACAACATGTGTGCACACAATGTGGGGTTATACACCCCATCTTTGCTCTTTGTTTTTGCATTAGCACATCCTCCATCCCCCATACACGATACCATTCTCTTCAGGTTTGTCTGCTCTTGCCATTAGCAGGACACTATCGCCATGCCCCTTGCTCAAGGTTTGACTGATGAGCACAAGCAAACGAGAACGCACCGACAAACCTTCCAACAGCCAACACTGAGCCTCCAAACAGCAGAAAGAATGTGTCACACACATTGAGACTAGCAGCAATGAGTGGGAAGTCTCAATGGACCAGTTTCCTTGATCCAGTCAATCTCCAAAACTAGGAGTATATTCGGATTTAGGAGAACACGGAAAAGCAAAGCGAACCTACCCCAGTCGTAACACTTGAAAGTCACAGAAAATGCCTGTTATTCAAGGAAACTTTACTCCGCCAGACCAGTGGTTTATCACAGCTATAAACCAGTTTAACTTCCTTTTGTCCTGCACCTCACATGGTCATTCCTACAAGGAGGACAGCATTACCCTACATGGCTACAATGATGATCCATTATCATTTAATGCCTTCAGCCACTACACGCGTCTGAAAACCAGCTCGAGTACCTGCATGGAGTTAAATGTTTGTATCAGGACCTCACTACATAAGAGATGTGGCTAAAGATGGATGATGAAATCTACCCCAAATTACCTGGCTAAATGTTCCCAAACACAGTCTAAGCTGCTGAAGAAGTTCAAAGTCCATTTGTGGTCTCAACCCTACACAAAGCCTGATGTCTCTTCTGCACTCTCAAAGCATGATGACTGAATGCATCTGAACATAAGAAAACATCACGTAGGGGTGGTCGAATATTGGAGTAGGATGCCCAGAGCTGTTGTGGAATCTCCATCCATGGACACATTGACTGGGCATATTCCTATGCACACTGCTTTAGCTGGCCCTGCTTAAGCTAGGTAACCTCCACAGGTCCCTTCCAACCTCAACAATTCAATGATTCTATATGTAATATTCAGTTAGGGTGAAAACTGGACAAGATCAGACAAGCAGCTATTTCCATCAATTTTCCACCAAATGTTACTGTTTCATCTTGGTAAGCATTGGACATGAAAATGATGTTTCCATACACTGAGCAGTCCACATTAAACACCTCTTTAAATGCGCTAAGTCAGGGCAAACTTTGGGATTTAAATAGACGGCACCAAGATCATTATGGGACTTTCCTGATCTGAAGACATATGGGGCTTTAAACATAACACTGAGCACTTCCATCACCCTTTAAATCTTCAAAGTGTCTGCAGACATTCATTCATTAAACATTAACTGAGACACATCCATGCTGACATCATTTCACATAGGAAAAAACAACTAAAAAGTCACAAATAAACATAGAGCCATACACTCACTGCCATGAGTTGCACTTCTTGTAAGCTCAGCTTGCTTGGAATCATTCAGGACATGAACTGGAGATTACAGACAGCTGCTGGAAGTCTGATGGAGAGGCAATGCTAGTTATAGCCACCAAGGTCCTTGCTCATTGTAGCCTCACGGTGTCTCTGCAAGAGTTCTGCAGCTTCTCTTCCAGCTGAGGCAATGATGCTCCTGTCACCTTCAGCACCTTCTAAGTATGAGGAGCTTTTTGAAGGCAACTGGATTGACCTGGTGACAGAAGACTGAGTCTGCTCCTCTTAAAAGCAAATAATGCCTGTGGGCTCCAGCTTGTCCTTTGGTGCAATAGAGGCTGCTTCCCTTCACAAACAGGGAAAAGACATTTTCCAACTAACCATCAGGCTTATCTGCTGGAAAGAGAAATCTGCAAGCTGGCCTTCATGCACCTCTGGCTGCTTCTTCAAGAGCTGGTTGTCAGTGTACTGGCTAGGGACAGAGCAGGTACCACAACAGTCAACACATCTCCATGGCTACTGAGGGCTTCTACATTCCATAGCTTAACAGGACTGGCCAGAAGCATGAAGATGTGAGAGATGAGTCAGGAAGACAAATCCCTTTCATAGGCCTGGCTGAAAGAGAGTGACAACACTGAACTGGGCAGAAATTCCTACTGTGATCTCCTCTTCTGTTATCAAGATAGAAGCAATTATGCTTGAGTAAGAGAAGTCCATATCATGGTGTGAAGCAGCCTCAACTTAGCAGCACTGCATCTTCCTGGTACTTGAGAAACTACAGACATTAGAATTGCTTTGCTGATCCTGCTGCACAGCTCCTGACAAACAGAGACCAAAGATGAAATTCAGTATGTTGCTGCAACTGGCAGTCCATTAAAACATTCCTGCTTATTTACAAGGGGATGACACCATCAGTCAGGAAAGGCAGTGAAGTGTCTTCATGGTCAAAATCTATTTGTCATCTCTGAGCACAACTCTGACGCATTCAGCTGTAGAGCAGGAAGCCTTTGGCCAGAAAGTGCCTCAATACAGTTGTTCTAAGGCAGATGCAACATTTGGACCTTCCAGCACTTCTTCTCCTCTTTGAAACACTTCTCAAAGAAACACCATCATCTTCCATTTGCAACACCCAGCTACCCACACTGTGTAGTTGATGTCATTATCTCTTATTGCTTGATAGATTGCACTCTGACTGTATGCAGCAGATTACATCAAGCGGCTTTGTCAGCTAATGGCAAGCTTGATCATAGAACCCTTGACTGCTTTGGGTTGGAATGGACCTTAAAGCTCGTCCAGCTCCAACCCCTGCCATGGGCAGGGACCCCTTCCACTAGAGCAGCTTGCTCCAAGCCCCTGTGTCCAACCTGGCCTTGAACACTGCCAGGGATGGGGCAGCCACAGCTTCTCCGGGTACCCTGTTCCAATGACAGGTTAACATAGTCCATATCAACCCATACTTCAGGAGTACTGTATCTCCCTCTAGTGCCTGCTTGACTTACTGGATAACGACCTCCTACTGCTGCCAACCACTGAATTCCCTCTACATCCAATGCTTTGAAAGGAGCAGAATTCAGAACTTCCGTAGCAAAAACCTCAAGGTTTCCAAGCAAAAAACCTCATCTTTGCCTAAGGAACAGACGCAGTCAGGTCAGGTACAGTTTTAGTGACAGAGTACACCCTTAAAAAAGTCAATTTGGAAGACAAAGAACGGAAAGCTGGGACATACTAGCTTTACTCTTGCCCAATACATCCCAAAGTTAGCTGCATTGCTCTAACGTGGACTGGTTCCATCTCTCATGGTCATACCCTTCTTTGATCTCTTTTTTACTCTCACCAGAAGCAGGGTCCATAATGTACAAAGCAGGTTCTCCTCACTTAACCAACAGCTATTCAATATGCTTTGTCATGTCCTTTATTGTTCAGTGAGAGGCCCTATACCTTATTTACAGCATATTACTCTAAACCTTCCCTGAAGATACAATTAAGCTCCTCACTGGGTTTTTTATTGCTCTCAGCACTCTATTTTTGAGGTTTTCAGAAATTATTTCTTTTTCCTAGCATCTCTAAGAGATAAAAGACATCATGTCCACATGACAAACAGCAAACTGAGAGAAAGAAGGCCTTTACGGTCGAGGGAGACCACTAACTTCAGGTGTTTAATTTCCAATGCCCTAGAAGCTGATGTAGACAGTAACACATGCTCAGCTCAGGGGTTTCCATCACTTTCAAGCACAGTTCTGACTGCTCAGCACTTTTTGCTTGAATATGCAAACTACTAATGTTTTTACTGTAATAGGTGTGAGCGTATGAAGGAAACTACATAGAGCAGGAGAAAAAGCTTTTGCAATATTAGTTATCCCCCTTCCAGGCACACCACCTCCCCAAAGCAATTTATTTCAATCAGTACGGGCATTACTGTGAGATGAAGTTTTTCCCTATAAAAAGATACAAGACAAGCTCCTATAAGCAACTTAGATCCCATTTTGAGGCTTTAAATGGTACCTAGGCCATGGGATAACACTTAAGACAGTGAATTTCATCTTGTGTGCTCTATTATGCTATTTGCCATTCAACATTGCCATGTTTCCTGTTGTCTCCAATACAAAATGCTCTTAAGCAGTTGCTATTTTGAGTGTGTATTTAAACAGTAACCTACTGAATTGTTTGCCCTCCAAGTGGATATAAACTGGTAAGACCAATTTGCATCTGCAAAGGCAGGTATACAGATTACAATGCACCTAAAAGTGCTTTTCTATCTTCCTCAATCCCATGAGGATTCAGCATATGAGACCAAAGACACACAGACTACCAAGCCATCAGAAGGGCTATTTCCAGCATCCAGTCATTTCTGCACTCACAGTGTCCTCCCCCAAAAGCCAGACCTGTTGTGCAAGACCCCACACACGCACAAAGCAGGTATAAGCTCCATTCAGAATTGCATACGCTTAACCAAGACAGGCAGAGAGTGATGAGGTCCTTAAGCGACTGAAAGCCTGAATAGCTTGCCCAGAATTAGAAGGGAGCATGTGGCAGAGATCACATTTCACACCCTCACAGCAAGCCCTTTAACTAGACTATTCCTCCTAGTCTTCTAAAGGTGTAGATGACGTCCCCAGAGACATGGTTTAGTGGTGGACTTGAAGATTCCAGTACTAAACAGCTTTCCTTCCTGGGAAATCATCTCCCTTCACAGGATTTTCTATAATTTACTGTATCTGTTCATAAATATGGAGTTTATTCATGTGTGTATAAGAGACAACCTTTTGCAATCTAATGCTTCACTGAGCTATAACCAGGAAGTGCTTTTCCATCCATTTCTTACGCCCTCTCTATCCTAACCAGGAATCCAGGTTAGAGCCTTTTAACTCCCAACTCGGAGGCCCACAGGGACGATACGGTAACAAACAGCATCCTACTTGTCCAGTGTCCTCAGGAATTGGTACCCTCATCACCTTGAAGATGACCTTGTCTCAGAGGCTCTAGCAGCATCCTCATGCCCTTTACTGCACTTCAGGCAACAAAGAGTACCCTGCAGAATAAAGTGAGATCTTCAGATATGAGAGCAAAGTGAAGAGACTATCACATACCACATTATACAGTGCGCATTTGCCAGCATATTGGCCCCTTGGCATTTGAACTGCAGACAAACCACCCAACTTTCATGCTCAGCTGTGTTGTAAAAACGGGAGGGAGAAACAGGAACCTTACGTTATCTTCTCATTTCAACAGTCACATCCTCAACAACAGACTTTGCAATGCTTTTTTTCCTCCATTGAAAACAGGAAAACCTCTTTTCCTCTTCCTGCTTTCTGGTAACAGGACCACCAAGAAGACATTCACAGATCTACAGACTGATCCTTGCCCAAATAAAGAACTATGAGCACAGTTGCATTCCCCCCTTCTGTATTTCAGTGCAAAACTGCAGCAGGAAACCAACCAAGGCAGAAATGAGCATCACAAACAAAAGATTTAAGATGGTTCCATGCTCCAGGCTTCTGCCTTGTTCTCTGCATCACCTAACCAGGAGGAAGAAGCTGGTCTGTGGCTCAGATGAAGAAGTTAACCTCTGCTCCCCAAGCTTCCTCAGATCTAAGAGCACAGCACAGCTGGAACCCACAGCTCAGAAATATTTAGCTGTGCACATGCTTGTAAAAGCACATTAACATCTCATTCACAGCACTGCAGGAATGGCTTAGAAATGGGATTTGGAACAGCAGTCGCTTCATAGTGCCTGTAGAGAGATGGTGCTTGGGAACGCTGGACAAACCCACTGCTCCACAGCTGCATTCCTTGCATTATACAGCATCTACTTCAAGAGGGTTTCACTTTGATGAGGTCTGGCTGGCACTGATTTGGTTGCCAGTTTCTGTTTGGTTCAGGAATGAACACACTCTGCTGCAATGGGTGAAACAAAAGTGGGTCCATCAAAGAGTAGCTTATGCAATATTCCCTCAAATCTTCACCCTTTTGGACCCCCAAGACTATTAGCACAATGGAGGGTCTTCTGGTCCAGCCAATGATGCTCCCAACCTCCTGCCTGACAGCATTACACTGAAAGCAATCAGAAAAGCAGCAAAAAAGGGCCAGGAGGAAGGAGAAAAGGAGAAAAGCCACATTCCTCACTGTAGCATCACTCTTAGGGATGTTGCACTTCTCTTTCAGCTGTAATTCCCCCCTTGGAGCAAAACCCCACTTTCAATCTCATATGTTAAATAGGTACGAGTATTTCTTCTTTATTAACAGTTTGGTTCTCAACACAAGGATGCCTGTTTATTCTGACCCACGCATAGGGATGTTTGACCCACACAGAGGTGCTTTACTCACCTGCTTTCCATCCCACGTGGATGTACACCCAGACACACAGAACCAGCAGGCCAGCCAGCTTCACAGAGAAGCTAGAGCATGGCGTTGCCACTACAGGTAGCCTCAAGGTACGTGATTCAGGGCATATTGTCAAAGGGCTTTAGAGAACCCCTCTCACCCCCCAGTAGCTGCCACTCAGCCCTCCCCATCTCAGCTTCCACCATTGCTTCCATTCAGACTAAAATGCTGCTGTAGCCAAGCTGGTCTCAAGCATGGCCAAAAGCTGAATTCTGGTCTTTAGTTCTCCTTCCCTGCATCCTCCCTGCTCTCCTCCTCCCCATCAGCCACCTCCATCCCGCTCCCACCACCTTCCTCTTTAGGCAGCTCTGCTGACAAACCCAAGGGTTTATTCCAAGTTCACCAGCTGAGAGCTCTTCAGCGTTTATTGTGGAGGCCATCAAACACCACTGAGCTTCGGTTTCAAGAGAACCGCTCAAAATACACCGTGGAGAGAAACCCAAACCCTTTGTGAGGACCGGTCCTGGCCTCACAAACACAAGCAGCGGCTTTGATCTCCGCATGGCAGGGCATGGGGACTGCTCCTGAATATCCAACAATACAAAGAGCTTGGAGAAAGAGAAATTGAGAAATCATCCAAAACAAGCAGGGAGACAAGTAAATATCAAAGCACAGATTCAAGGGTCCGAGTGCTCTCAAGGGAGACAGCTCAATCTGAAGTGTCCTTTAGGCAGGGCCTGATGTCTTTGATAGTTCACCATATTTGATCAACTAAAGCTATTGATCCCTACCATGAAAGTTCAATACAGGCTATCAGTGCTGTAAGAGTAGTACAATAAAACCTTCGGTCTTTTTGATCTCTGCTGAAGCATTTCATCTTGACATTTGTTAAATGGATTGGTAGATTGCTTAAAATGAGAATAGGGCTTTAAAAGCTTCCTGAAAAAGCAAAGCTCACATAAAAATATTCAACTTTCACATTTGTTCACTTTAACATTCCGTGCTTTTCATTAACTGGATTGCCCAGCCAGGTATCACCATCCAATTCCATTTTAAGCAAGGTGAGGAGACCTAAATGGATTTCTAAATATATATTCTTGGCTTCATTCTTACAAGTGGTTTTTATGAGGGTTTATCTGCCTCTGCACCTTTGGAGTTCATCATTCCTCCAGAACACCTTCTGACCCCAATCCAGCAACACAAACAGGGGGTTCAGACCAGAATATCCCCAAGCAAGACAGAAGCCAAATGGCAACATCAGCAAGCAAATAAAGAAGAGGAGAAGGAAAAGAATGTTTCCCATCATCTGATCCCCTTTAACAGTGGGACAGATTGCTGCCCCAGCGACACCAGTGCAAGCCAAAAGCAAATAGCAAAGCCATGGGTTCTACTACTGTTTCTCAGGGCACGATCTTGTGAAACTGGGTGTAACATTCACCCACATACAGGGCACGCAGGTAACGCAGTCTGAATCGTAAAGGTATCTTTGCCATTTGAGTTGGTTCTGCACTGTAGCCACTGCATCTGCCTCCTTCAAGGAGATATTCAGAACAAGAGGCCTTTGACAAGCCTAAGGTGAGGCGAAAGCTGGCTGAATTGATGTGCAAAGGTCTAATCTGACACTTTCCATGAGCTCGTGACTTAAGATTCTAAAGACATAAGGATGGTGATGCTGCGGCATTAGGTCATTGCTCATTCCCCTCTCCTTACCTCAGCATCTGTCAGGAAGCCAGGGAAAAACTCTGCTTTCTCAGACATCTGGCCTGGAATGTGCCAAATCTGAGGCAGGACAAGTGGAGCTGAGGATAATCAGCTTTACAGGGCCAGGCTGCTGGGAAGCACACAGACAACACTTGCATTTCCTTACTGTCTGGCTTATAAACTTGCCTAGAAGAACAAACTGAAGGCACACATAAAAGCAGACTGTGTACCTCCAATGACATAGTCACAGGAGCAGCAGTATATGTTGGGTATATTATCTCATATAGTCTGTAAGTTATTCTCTGCTGAGGTGATCTCAGCTGTTCCAAAGCTCTTTGGTTATTCACAGATACACACGCTTCTTCCTTCCATTAAAGCATGGATCACATCAAAGACCCCAACAGGTTAGAGCATCGCTCTGACCTGGTGTTCAGTTCTGCCCATATCCACCCTGGAATATCAAACCTTGACTCTGCCAGTATATCATGAATCCTAAAGGTTGGGAATGTACAAACTCAGGGTTAGATTCTCAGCTGGAATAAACTGATGTAGGCCACAGAGGTTCATTAGTTTATACTCTTCAAGGCACTGACACCTAATGTGTGTCTTTTGAGAGGGCTGAGATGTCAGAAATAGCTTTCTGTTTGATTTTAAACCCAGTCAAAGCACTGTGCCTGGCATTTTGATGCCGGCTGTGTTATCCCTGCTGCTTTGTAGAATGGAAAGAGAAGAGACTAAGGAAGGCAACGTGAAAGTGTTCTGGAAGTGAGGAGACCTGGAGAAAGAAATGGAGATGGGAGGGGGAAAAAAAAGATCACAATAATGTATACTCGCTTGAGAAACCAATATGATTGATTCTTCCCTGCTATTCCCCAGGCAATACTAGGCCCATATCAAAGGGATATCCTTGGGGAAGGAACAGGTTTCATCTATGATCACCAGTCCGGCCCTTACACAACCACGGTGTAGCAACAAGCTCTGTGTACAACAATACAGCCCAATGATCTCTAATGCTGCTTCCTATATCCTCACGTTAGCAAGGAGAGACTTAAAGACCTATCACAGGCACCCTCCAGCCCATGCTTGGTGCTGCTGTCTTCCTTGAGGGAAGTCACCTTTGGAAGCAAATGGTTCAGAATTACTATAGCAGGGCTGCGTGGACAAGTTTGTGTGATTTCAAACACGATCTCAAGCCTAGAGAACAGTCAGAGCTGCACGTACGCACCTTGGACTCCTGATGCTCCCCCACCATTAGGACACTTTCTGAGGCAACGGAAAGAAAGTCAGCAACTAACTTCAAGTGTTTCTTTCCCTTCTCTGCAGCCAGCATCCAAGAGGCCCTGCTGAATAGAGAGCGGGCTGAATGACTGAAAACAGAAGCACGCAGGGGAGTAGACAAAAGAAGGCAAAAAGAAAGCTCTTCTCCCCTTCCCTTTCAGCTAAGTTTGTAACTGTGTTGGAAAGCAGCAGCAAGAAGTTCCTTTTGAGATGAGAGGGCAGGGATCGAGGGGAGAAAGAGGCCAGAATATTTCTCTCAGGGCTTCTTTTTCCTTTTCTTCCAGTAATAATAGTATCAAAGAACCCATTGTTGGACTTGCTTTAATGCTGGGAACTGCACTGAGATTTGCTACTAGGCAAACTAATCCAAACAATACCTGCAGGTAAAGTTGCACCTCCCAAAGCAGGAGTGGAAGAATTCTGCACTTAATGGGATGTATCTGATAGAAGAGTCTATAAGTAAAACGTGATGACAGGTCAGATTTCCATAGAGACCTAAAGCATCCATGTACGGGTCCAGCTTCTTCCCTGAGATCGTTTTGCAAGTCCTGTACTTGTGCAGGCGATGTGAAGCTGGATCTCTGCTGCTATTTGGCAATGAGACAGGTTAATACTCTCTAGAGCATCTTCTGCCCCTGGAATGGAAGGGAAGGAGTCTCAACAAAAGCTGTACCTAGGTACCAGATAGGCTTTCCTATGACACCAAGCAAGGACACACCATAGTCCAGCAAGAAGGGGGAAACCCAGACTAGCCAGGAAGCATCCAGTGGCATCAGTTAAAGCATCCAAGTCATCTTCAAAGAGAGCCTGGAGGTAATAGAGCCTGTACTGCTGGGAAAAACCCTCCCAGGAAGAGCAGCTGAAGCAGAACACCACAGACCCATGGGCAAGAACCTGCTTTGCTTTGTTTTACAGTGGTTTTGGGCAAGAGAGGGACCAAACCACACCACAGCCACAGTTCTACTGAAAGCAATACTGAGCACTCAACCTCTGCTTCGGGATGAAGTGGACCTAATGTGAAGGGCCTCAAGTACAACTGGAACAAAGTGAGCAAGAACAAGTGAGAGTCTTGAGCTCACTTTGCAGGACCCAGCAGGTCTAGTAGAGGTATCAGTATCACAGTATTGCCTAGAGGGGATATCTAAGTGTCTTACAGGAGATGCTGTAAGAACAACCACCAAGATCATCATCTGTATTTGCCAGACTTTCAGATAGGTGACAGAAGAATTGGAATTTCACATAGCCCAGTAGCAAAGCAAGGGATAAACCCCAGAAGGCCTAACCCTCAGTCTCTGGCCTTTTCTGCAACACTGCCTTTAACAGTCACAGAATCATGGAAAGGTTTGGGTTGGAAGGGAGCTTAAAGCTCATCCAGTTCCAACCCCTGCCATGGGCAGGGACCCCTTCCACTGGAGCAGCTTGCTCCAAGCCCCTGTGTCCAACCTGGCCTTGAACACTGCCAGGGATGGGGCAGCCACAGCTTCTCTGGGCACCCTGTGCCAGCGCCTCAGCACCCTCACAGGGAAGAGCTTCTGCCTTATCTCCAACCTGAACTCCCCCTGTTTCAGTCTGAACCCATCACCCCTTGTCCTATCCCTACAGTCCCTGATGAAGAGTCCCTCTCCAGCATCCTTGTAGCCCCCTTCAGACACTGGCAGCTGCTCTGAGGTCTCCATGCAGACCTCTCTCTCTGTGACAGAAGCAGCTGAACCAAACTGTGTCATTTTTCCCTCCCTGTGCTTTTCTACAGCTTTGCCCTCTCTCCACTGTTGTTGAGAAGCTTCATCAGAGATGATACTTTTAAGTCTCTTATTGGCAATGTTCCTAATCTGTTTTTATTTCCCTGTGAAAGTACAGCCCTGATATGAAGTCAAACACAACCAAAATGCTTAATTACATCCTTTCCCTTGGGATGGGGAAACCATTTCAGCCTCTGTGAAAGGGAGGGCAGTCTTAGTGGAGAATACCTTTAGTAGAGAAAACAGAGCAGCACACTGCAGGAGCAAGAAGGGAATGTAACTTCTAATTGAATGCTACTACTACATTATCCCTCAAACCTGGATACTATATAAAAGATGGAGTCCTCCTGCAACACTCACAACGTACTTGTTAAACGTCAGGTTTGGCTGCACAGTTTTAGCTTTCCAACTATTTAATGCGTTCTCTGTTTCCCTGTTTTCCTCTAACAAGTGAAGCAATTCAGAAAGTGCCCTGCCAAATGAATAATCATCACAGATCTCTTCCCAAGTGCCTGCAGTAAGATAAGGAATAGCTCTTAATGCTGATTTTCAAGACAGTGAGCTCAAGAACAGAGACACCAATGGGGACCTCAGCCAGCCTGAGGCATCCTAGTTAGAAACACAGTGGCCCACGTTCTGTCTGGATAACCAGCGGAGAGGCATTCCCAGCAGATCGTTCCATTCCAGTGCAATGAACCAGACTAAGGAACTGCCACAGACGAACCACGGGGCAATTTTTGTGCCTAAAATGAGATGTGGTCAATCTGTGGAAGTTCTGTACCTGTAGCCATAGAGCAAGCACATTGGTAGTGCAGAGGATTAAACCCAAGCCTCCCAAGTCATTATCTTAACCACACACCTTTACTACCCAGTGTAGTCCCAGATAGATTCATTGGCCATGATCTCCTGTCTCAGTGGTGTAAATGGAGTCTCAGCACTGGAGGCAGCTGCGTTTGACACAGATGAAAGTGAATGCAAAGAGCACAAAACCTGGTATTTGGTTATGTTGGCTTAAATCTAACAGCATAAAACTTGCCTGTTGTTTGGAGGAGCTTCAAGGCGTTAAATCACGCGTTGGGAATCTCCACTGCTCTCCTGGACGGAATTACTAAGCTCAGAACGACCGCATGATGTATTAGAGCTGAGAGCCTGCCCTGCCTGTGTCCTTCCTCTTCTGCAGAGCATTCCCATGCAATGCTTAGTGCTAAACCGCCTGCAAACCACAGGTAGGCAACCGCTGGAGTATCTCAGTAGTAAATTAAAGTGACTAACTCTCAATAGCAATTTGTTTCCAGGAGGTACGTTGTCAATAGATTTAATACCTCTGAGCATCGATGCAAAACCAAATATATGATCCTTCTCATCTCAAAGTACTGCTAATTTTTCAGTAGGCATCTGGATGAAGATACATAAAACCAGATCCCTTCTGTTTGCTTAAATGGAACATCCTCAGTGGATAGTTATTACTTAGCAATATAATAAGTGCTTGCACTAAATTTCTTTAGTCAAGGGCCAGTCCTTTACACGTTGCTGAATAACAGAAGCTCCGGATCCTGCCAAGAGCTGGAATGTAACATTGATTTTCCTTGGAAAAAGCCCTTAAGATGTTTTAACTGGAGATTCTGAGGGTGAATTGCCAAATGAACAATGGAAATAAAATATTCCTGACAAGCTCATCACATTTTCTTTGGGTGGTCTTAAACATCTTCCGACAATCTAAAAGCCAGGAAGCACGTGAAAATGGTTCCTAACACTGGGAAAAAGTTCAAGCCACTTTAACTGGCGATCTATGAAAACTGCATGAAGCCAACAGTATCCCAATGCTTCCCTTCATGCCCTGAGTTAGGAAGAGAACCCAAAATGCAGGTGCTGAAGACTCTAAGAATATCACTGGCCAAGTGACCAGCCTAAGGTCAGTAATGGAACTGGAAACATACCCAACAATGGCAGCAACAGAATCCAATATCAGAACATTTCCCTCTTTATCAGGTCCCACAGCAGCAGCAGCCTCAACAAAATTATGAGTGTGTTTATTAGCTGATAGATCCAGGAGGAAAAATGTGCCATCCAGCTAGAGAGAAATAGCATCAGCTATCTTCATTGTCATCTGTGAGCACCAACACGCAGCTGCACATTACAGACTCAGAGGAAGGTCAGCACATGGAAGGTGTTGGCATTTATCAGTGCTGCCTCATTTATAACCCAGTGCTGCTCAGCTATCGCTTGCACCTGCAACCGGGAGGCTGCTTGGCTTGGGTTTGGAGCCAGAGCTGAGCTCGTTACAATAGACATGGAATTGCCATTCAAACCCAGTCCCAAACCCAAACCAATCAGAGCACTGGTGCTTCCTCCTCTGCTTTCCAGGGATCCTCCTCTTCTGATTCAACCCTGGAATTGAGACCACTCCAGAGCACTTCATGCCTGCTCCTGCAAAAAGACTGGATGAAAAATCCCGGTGCTTTGGGTATTCCTCCCTTCCTTTGCAATAACAAATGCCCCGGGCTCAGTTCTGCATTAAGAGCACAGCAAACTCCAAGCCACTTCATTATTTACTCCTAGTATTAAGTGGATTAACAAACCAAGAGGGTATTAACTGTATCTACATACCTGTTATAACTATTAATCTGTGTGCCTTCGTGCAGTGTAAAACAAGCTGATATTAACTCAAATGAGGAGCTAATCTCCCAAAGGGTACAGCCCTTTAATAGCCCTGTCCCCTGTCCTGAAAGCATGCCACGTGCATAACTCACTTTTCCATCAAGGTATCTCAGTTCTGCCACATCCAGCTAAGAAAAATGCTTTTCTACATGGCTCGAGGGATAAAAGCAGGCAGGCTCAGATCAAAAGCCTCACCTCAATTGTTGGAACAGCCAGCACCACGCTCCCGTGACAGACTGGTTCATTTCCCACAAGTAGGAGGATGAGGAGGAGGTGGAAAAGGGCTGGGGCATGAGCCAGACCCCTGCTCTGGGGCACGAAGCACGTGAGATCGTTTTTCACCTACTCCAGGCACTGCATCTTTGGAGAAGCAGTAAGTTGGCAACAGGCAGGGAACATCTGAGGGCATAGATCTGAGAGCACCTTTGGGACTATGCTGCAACAACAGAAGGTCCATTAAAGCCCCTCAGCTGACAGTACAGGGCACAAAGATGTAGGACATCTAGCATACTATTAAGCAGTTACAACTATGCTCTACGCCAGCACTCAGGTACCATCAACATCACTCATTACCAAAGCGACAGGGAAGCTGACGGAGGAGAACAAGGACCTCATTCACACTAGCATAAACCAGGAATAAGAGCACCATTATCCCAAAGTCAATGAAGTTAAGATGAGAACAGACTCGGCCTCATTGAAGAAGGCATTTGGATGTATTATGCAGGAACATTTACGATGTAATATTTGGCCTTGGAGATGACACTGCAATTCCATCAGATAATTAAAAGACTGAACCAAATACTGCTTTAAAAGACACTAAAAAGATGCCCCTGCACCTAAATAGTACTAATGTTAGGATGGAAATAACATTAAAGGGAGACTTTAATCCTGACCTTACCTTAACTAATTGAGAAAGTGTTCACCAGATGGTTTTATTAGGCAACCAAAGGTAGAAACTGCCACATCAGCTGTCTCTATATGACTTAATTAAACAACACACACAACTCCAATGCACTGTACAGAGTCTCTGGGGAGAGCAGCTGAGGAGGAAAAGGCCACGGCTAGCAAAGGTTAATCACATTGCCTAATGCACTCTCAATGCTCCAGTGGCCAGGAGGGTAGAAAGTGAAGTAATAGCCCTGACAGCATATAGACATCGCAGATCAATGTAGGACAGATGCAGCTGAGTAAGTAAGATGGCAACAACCACTTTGTGGTTTCAATACAGAACCACTGGAAGGCCTCCTAAAAGACATTAATGTCTTTAACCAGATACTGGGGCTCCAGGAAGAGAATTTAGACAAGCAATTGAGTTTATGGAGCACAAAGACTATGATGGACTGCAACCAGTCAGCTCAGAAACAAACCAGGACAAGAAAGCTGGGATTAAGATGAAACAGTCCATGAATGTCAGGAGCACCAGGAGAAGCTTTAAGTACGGATTATTATCATCATCATCATTTTGAAATCAGTGGCCACTTACTGGTTATGGGGAATCAGATTGGGAATCGCATCATGCAAGTGTCGGGGCTGCACACCCCCTCCCTCCTTGGAGTAGGGGTGGTTTTGACAATATCTAACTATAAACACTGATTTGTGCCCAAGAAGGAAGCTTCTCCAGTCCTCCATGCAGTAACATTTTCATTCTCCTGAAGATCCACATTGGGCTGTCCTGCTCCTTCACAATTACCTTCAACTTTGTGGTTAAACCTGAGAAATACTGGTCCAATCCATCACCCTCTACAAGTGTCAGAGAGGAATAAACCTGATTGAAATGAAGGGACTGGATGATACCACCTGAAGATGAAAAACAAGCCATGTCTTTTCAGCTGCTACCTAAAAATCCAGGAACACACTTCCTGTCTACCGTGTCCACATAGTTGTAGGTGCCTTGGTCCATTGTAGGCGCTCGGTCCAAGTGCTGACACAGAGTTACAAATGATACTTGCACTGTGTAATTGATGCCATTAACAAAATGAACAGCTCCTCTGTTTGGCTGCAGGATAAGAACTATCCATAGATCCTTTGCTGGAATTCTGCTCCAAGATAGATCCCAGGTGACAACAAAACCCTCAGCGCAGGGGCTTGCATTAAGGCCGTACCATTCAGCCTCCTCAGAAACAGCAATTTCTCTTCCAAATCTTTTGCTAGAGGTCAGGTAAGATGTTACTGTATTGCAGCCAGCCTTCGGTTCATACCATGCCCCTTTCTAAATCCATCTGAATGCATTTCCCAGTTCCACATAAAACAGTTACCTGAGGCTTTGCAGAAATGCAAATATGAGTACAATAACTCCCACCATCCTACCTAATAACACTCATCCTTTATTCATCCAACTCTGTGCATTGCTCATGGATCTGTGGCTGACCCAAACTCTCCCCATTTCAAGAGCTGTACCCTTCCAATTTGTTATGGGCCTGGCTCATTGTATTTGCAGGGTGGTAACAACGAGGGTAACTTTCCTCTCTGCTTTCAAAATGCATTCTGAATGCAAGAAGTGGAGTGCAACAAAATGACCTTTAGGAATGAGAGCTACAGGGTCTGGGATAGTTCCACAAAGAGGAAAATGAATGCTCCTCACTATTATATGGCACTTTTAAAGATAGCAGATGAGTTACAGGCCTATTTCTGACCAACATGCCCACAAAAAGTATGCTTCAAACCCAGCCCAAGTTACATGCTGAATGATTTCAGTGTATATCACACCTGAAAGAAGAGCTCAGCTTGCCTTTCCTACAGCCAAAATACCCCTATATATAACTGGATACGGACTACACCCTCAACCTACACCCACTGAAGTCCTTAAGACTGACATTTGTTAAACTTCCCAGAGTTTGAAATATAACTTACTAACCCTAATGGGCCCAATTTTCCCCTACTTATAGCCACACATAGTAAAGTATGTGCAAAGTAACAGCTAAGTGGCTGCAGAGCGATTACTGTGATTTGGCAGCATTTTGCATTCACTTTGCACTGACTTCGCACAGGGCTTAAACGACTACGCTAGAGATGCAGGACGAAAAGAAAGCAACCACGCTGAAGGCAACACGGTTATGTCTGACTCAGAGAGGATTAAGTTTGGTCTGAAGAAGACTGCTGTGTGCGTAGATGGCAGAACTATTCCCAGCTTCCCATCCGCCCCCTTCGAACACTTGGAGGCAGGGAGCTATGGGCAAAACACTACCCAAGAATGAATCATGATGAGTATTAGAACATGTTTCCTTAGCAATAGGTGCAGATCTTTATCCAGTAACAAGTAAGAGTTGGGTTCCTCTTCCCAAATCATTGAGTTTGAAAGAAGCACAGGGTTTGTATCAGGTAAGAAAAAGAGCTTATGTGGGAGGATGAGACCTCATCCTTCCAAAGGATGCTACAGCAGTAAAGTAAGAACAACCCCTCCAGCATCTCATGGGACACTGCAACCTGTCTGTGGCCTGACAAACCAGGCCCATAAAACATGAATGAGATCCTAGTCAACCCAAGGCATTAGGTTTTGCTGCCCTGAAGCAAATCAAGCCCAGAGTTCTCTGTCTCCTAATGTTCCTCAAAAATGCATACATGAAATGAAAGGAATTTATCCTCACTGGGATATTCTGGGTGAGGATGGGAAGATAGGGGGGTTTGTGAGACACTCTGGAGAGTGGCTGCATAACCCAACATGAACCACGCACATGGATACAGCTCCTCCGTCCAGCACAGGGGGCTTATCTTGACTAGTGAAGTTACATAGGACTGCAGGAAAAGAGTTACAGCTCTGAATAAAGTGTAAGGTTATGACCCTCATTCTTTGCTGCACTTTACAGAGTAATTTATGTTAAGGCACAAAGAGTGCTAAATGCTACCAAGTCAGCACGGTGGCTTTTTGTTCTAATGGATGGATGTTACTCCAGGGAAGCAAGAGATGCCATTCTGCCATGGGGCTGAGACACCCTGGAGTATCATTGTCCTTTGTAAAGCAAAGAATGCAGTAAAGAGGAGTGAATCTGACTCTTGATTTCTTTGGGTTGAATCAAGAGCACAGAAAACCGCGATGCAACAAAACAAAGCACGTAGAAGTGAGTAGACAACATCCTTCCAGAAGAGGTCTGGGTATCTGCTTTTTAGGGACATGAAATATCCCTTTGTCCTATCAAAATAACTCCCTTTCCACACTTATACACATTAACTGGTTCAGTGGCTATTTCTGCAGGTCTTCAGAGGCAGGCAGGGAATCCTGCTTGCAATCACACTGAGCTGTGGGCTACAGAAACAACCAGCCAGATAGCTGTGATTGCAGCTAATCTGGGCTAAGTACACTGAAATAAGCAGTTCCATCAACTGCGGAGCTGTGCAAGGTCAGAATCCGGTGCTGCGTGGAACAGAGCATCTTTAAACCCAAGCGGAGTGGCAAAAAACACTTGCCTTAAGCAGACGATGATTATTAAAAACAGGAAGATATTTGGTGCCTTTGAAGCAGTCCGAATGATTCCGTTTTAAGAACAGAATTAGCCATAACAGCTCAGATGTGACACGGTTATAGCAGGGATCAGCTCCGACAGAAATCCCTTATGCCTTGATGGAGTGATAAACTAATGATTGATGATACAGGGAGCTATCTCCATATTGAACCATCATCATTCTTTCTAAAGGGAAAACCAGGGTGGACACAAAAGTTGCTGCAGAGAATGGGAAGATGCTGTTGCTGCATTCTGAATAGGGTTGTCTGGAATAACATCACTTCCTGGTTTAAAATCAGGCTTTCCACTGGCTCGGAAAGATTTCGGAATCATTTATTCTCACAACATGGTTTCAGGGAGAAAAAGCCTCCCTGAAGCCAAAGCAGCAGACAAGGCAACTGTCAGCAGCCTGTCCCCAAGTCTGCTGTGCAGGCAGACACTTCCACGCCTGGCAATGCCTTTAGACACGCACACATTCCCTCCTGATACTCTCCCTATTGGCAAAACTGGATTGAATGCTATAAAAAGCTGCTGCAAAAACAGCCGGCAGCTAATGCAAGTGGGAGTAAGGCTACAGAATCATAGAATCCACTGGAAATTGGAAAAGATCCTTAAGATCGTCAAGCCCAACCTTTAAAGAAGAGCATTCTTGTTGGGGGGTATACAACCCATGTCCCAGAAGAGTCAGGGCTCAACAGTGGTGTCCCCAAGCTCTGCCACATGATCCTAAGCCAGCTCCTTGAGTGCATCACATCCTGGCTTCTTCCTCCATAATAAGGCATAAAAATAGTTGAGAGAACCCATGATCCCCTAACAAACATGCACTGAAAACGCAAGGAACAGTGGCATTACCCGTACAAAACCACAGAGAGCTGAGCTTCCTTGAGAAGTCCACCCCCTTGTCACAGAAGTGCTGGCACATGAATGCCACTTACCCAGAACATGAACCAAAACAGTTTCCACCCTAAACCAGAAAGGCACCAGGAGCTCTGCATAGGTCATTTAGCTATTCTGATTGCTTGTGCAGAGGAGATGCTTGGAGACAACAGTACAAAGCAATATAAAGCCTTGAGAATGAGGAAAACATCTGTGTGGATAGAACTGACAATACCACCCCTTTCCATTCCCTTCATAGTGATGCTATATGATTTATCTTCTGGTTTTGTACCACCGCAGTAAACAGCACTTGGATATAGATACACAAAAGAGTACATCCTCTCTGTACGAAGATGATCCATTTTAAAAGATGCTGCTGCACAGCTGACTTTTATACCCACACAAACTGGTCATTTTGTGGTCACTTTAAGTGCCTTGTGCATCTGTGTGTCCATCAAGTACTTTACATCATTGTCCCACTGCGAGTGCAGGAGATGGTTGGCTCATTGCGTTGAGTGTGATATAATCAAAGACGTTTAGAGGTAAAACTTGAACTTAATAATGAAAAAATAATCAAAAACCTACCCAAAGAGGCCTTCAAACCACGAGAAGTAGGAAGAAGAAAGGTAGGAGGAGATTATTTAGGGAGAACAGAGAGAATACTACAAATACCTTAGAGAAAAAGCTCAAAAATACCCTTTTCTATTCCAGCACAGTCTAAAATAGACCATTGTCTTACACTTTAAATACTCAATGACTGAAGTAACTGGATACTCCAACTTCTGTCCTGGTTGTCAGCACGACAGCTGAAAGTGAGCTTCAATGTGTAATATTCTTGGTTCAACTGTTACCTACTGTCTCTGAGCCGGCGTCAACTTGCAAGCATGCAAAAGACAGTTTTGTGAGGTCCTTGAGAAGCAACTGAGGCCTCTCACATGTAAGTTCAAGTCTTCACAAGCCCCTCAGGATCAGTGAGAAATGCCCATTTAAGCCTTGATCCAGCACATGATTTGAATAGAAGCCTTGAAAAGTGCATCTATATAAGGCCAAATAATAACAGCTAAGCATAATTCTGCCTCCTCCCCAGTCCCACGAGTATTCAGTGCTCCAGTACAGCTCTGAAGGGCATTTACCCTCAGGTTCACATGCTCCTCCTAAGAGCAGTCAGTACTGTAGTGAAAGGAAAGAATGGGATGCTCTACGGGCTCACGGGCACTACTACAAGTGCTGTATACTACAGGCATTCAACTCAGCAGCAAGACTGAACAACTATTGGGAAGCACCCTCTGTGCAAGACCTGGCCAAACCCGAGTAGTATTCACAATCCTCCTTGGCTTCAAGACCTTTCCTTTCCTCGTGTTAGTCCAATCTCAGAGCAATGAATTTTTAATCCCTCAAACTTCTATTGTAGCAATTGCCGGAGTTCTGAAATATGGAGAAAATTAACCCAAAGTTACAAGGAAGGAAAAAAACCATCAAGGTTCAAACAAACGTCCGGTAACTTTGACTGTTTGCAGTAATAGGATTTGGTGCGGTAATTTATAATTCTTGTGCAAGCAACAGCTAAGATTAATGCTGGTAGTTATTAGATGCAATAATTATAGGCTCTTTAGAAGCTGCCTGGCTGGAGGGACGCTGCCTGTTTGCACAAAAGATAATTATGGGACAAATCTCATTTCCCCATTCCCTTAGTTAGGCAGCTGCTGGAGATAAACACATAGCTCATTTTCAAGTGCTTGTGCCTTTGAAGTGGCACAACCCTCACCACAACCTGCGTTTTCAGACAGCTGAGTTCATCAAGGTACTTGCACATCACTGTTACGTCAGCCTGAAAATGCCCTCTCTCAAATTGAGGGCTGCTCCTATTCATTTCCCACCACCAGGCAGGAAACCACAGCACAGTGTCCAGCTCTACCTTGAGCCTGAGCTTGTGCCTGACACACTGTCAAGTCCTGCTGTGGCACTCCCGAGAGGAGAAACACAACCACACACATAATCCTGCCATGATCCCACCTTCAAGCCTGGACCTGCTACAGCTTTCTTCTCCCCCACACAACAGACAAACAAAGCAAGCTTTGCCTTCCTGAAGTCATGGGACACTTTGGACCGTATCAACATCAGCAGGTTGGTTTGGAGCAGAAGAATGGATTTTGAAGCAATCCCCAACTGTTTTCATTTACAACAAGTTGGTTCAGTCCACTGAGCAGTTCTGGCATGAGCAGAATGGCCTTCTTCCAGTTTAGCTCTGGAAACTCTGCTCCAAAGACCCTGCAGTGATTTAGTGGAGCTGTGGCCTTCCAAGTCAGCTCACAGGCAGTCCAGCAATATCCTCACTCGCCGCAAACCTCAAATCCTGCTGGATGTGAAAAGCTTGGCTCAAGAGACCAGACTAGATGCTACCTGAGGTGACCTTCCTCTGGATCGCATATAACATGCTTATGGAGCTTCAGCGCCAGCTAATCCAACCTACTGATCTGCTCCTGCTGCAACAACCTATCTGCCAATACAGCCTTTAAGTCACATCAAGAGCAATACAACAGGAACATACAGACAGGAGGGTCCACAGACCTCCATCTGCCAGCAGAGTGAAGTAGGAACATTCCATTCTAGTTAAGAAGAGAATAAAACACTTGCTCTACTTGGGTCTTTTATTTCCCTATCACATCCCAGGGACTCATACCTGGAAGGTCTTAAAAACATGGTTTATAACGCAGAAGAACCTTGAAGGAAAGTAGGTGCTGCATGGCTTAGTCTGTCTGATCAAGCAATCCCATCTCTAGCGTTTTCCCTTACAAAACTCCATTCTTGCATCTCAAGCCAAACAGCTTTGCCATTAACTTCATGGATTCAAAGCCGGATGAGGCTTTCAGCCCAGAAAGAACTCTGCTGGCTGCTACCCACATGAAGAAAAGCCTTCAGCCACCCCTCTTGCTGCTACATGATGGAGTCCTTTTCCTGCAGCCTTTCTGAACCTATTGAATTTTACCTTTCTTCCCCTCTGCTGACTCTTCCACCCTCTGCAGAAAGTGCTGCTTAGACCCTAACAGGCACAGAGACAATTAATGAGACCAACACAAAAAAGCTTCAAGTGGTTTCCTCATTCACAGCAACCTTCATCCTCTACAAGGCTGCCCGTTTCCTGTAGTCCAAATCAATTGTTAGTAAAAACAGGGCCTTTGAAACCAGCAATTTCCTGCTATTTCCCTTTTTGTGTCAAAATATTTACTGGCCTTTTATTCTGCAGCTCTGTCACCCCTAATTCTGCTTTTCAAAACTGCTGTGGTGCAGGGAGCTGCAAACCACCCTACCAGGCATTCCCATCTGCAATCCATGCTCTTGGAATGAAATTCACCTCTCAGGGCTCAACTTTCCTGCTGCTTTACAACCACGAGCTGCTGGTAACTTCTGATTTCATCTCCAAGACATTTAATTCCACATTCTGGATCCCTCCCCTCTGTAAAACAGACATTTCTATGATTCTTCTCTTTTATGTATTTTGATTGTAGAGTTCCTGTGTCAAGGGGCTGTTTCTCATCCCGTTTCTATCATGCCAATGTAAAGACATTTGTTTGAAATGAAATGTTAACTTAATATTAATCTTCAATGAAACACATTGAAATAAATGTTCAGAATTACAATCCAATTCATTTCAGATTACAAATACAGAATCACAGAATCATAGCATGGTTTGGGTTGGAAAGGACCTTAAGATCATCCAGTTCCAACCCCCCTGCCATGGGCAGGGACACCTCACACTAAACCATGGCACTCAAGGCTCTGTCCAACCTGGCCTTGAACACCGCCAGGGATGGAGCATTCACAACCTCCCTGGGCAACCCATTCCAGTGCCTCACCACCCTCTCAGTAAAGAATTTCTTCCTTAGATCCAATCTAAACTTCCCCTGTTTCAGTTTGAACCTGTTACCCCTTGTCCTGTCACTACAGTCCCTGATGAAGAGTCCATCCCCAGCATCCTTACAGGCCCCCTTCAGACACTGGAAGCTGCTCTGAGGTCTCCACGCAGCTTCTCTTCTCCAGGCTGAACAGCCCCAACTTTCTCAGCCTGGCTCCATACAGGAGGTGCTCCAGCCCCTGATCATCCTTGTGGCCTCCTCTGGACTTGTTCCAACAGTTCCATGTCCTTTTTATGTTGAGGACACAAATCACTTGGATGATCGGGGATTGGGATCAATACCCAGGTTAACTTCCCAAACAGTTACAAAGGAGTTCATCACTGCTTTATCTCCAGAGCTTTTCCTCCCAGAACAACATCTGTTCCTAGGAAGTGTCTGCAGCATTAAACCCAATCTCCCTGTGAGCTCTTGTCTGCTTGCTTGCAGGGACGTATCTCAGCAGAGCAGGGCTGCACCAGACTCACCCCATGAACCTCGTTCTCTCTACATTTACCCTTGAACTCCTTTTAAGTAACACACACCCAAAACTACGTTCCAAATTCAGCCTTCATGTTGAGAAATGTGTAATTCGGAGCTTGTTCCCAGAAAGATAATGAACATTAAAGCAGCTGCGAGTCCAGAAACTCCAGAACAAAACCAGTCTCAATATCAAACCCACATCTCAGTATAATGGACCATATAATTAATCCATGAATGAGACGACAAAGTCCCTAATCACAGAGTCAGCTGCTGCTTTGTCGATTTGGTTACTAACTCAACTGTTTCATTTAATACTCTGAGTTAATGAGGGGTCTCATATCCTAATCAGCCGCACGTTAGTGCATTTCGATGCTGACTGGAAGAACCTCACAAGGTTTAGTGGCAAACACAAGGAGTAATTACTAAAATCAAACGGTGACAATGGTGTGGGGAGTTTCTGGACGGGATGGGGAGCTCCCTGTGGGTGCACACCAGAAATCATTACCTTGGAAGTTCAGTTCTACTTGGAGGTTTATTTACTGAGAAACTCATTAGAACGTGGATTCAGAGCAAAGAAAACTCACGCAACTGTGGGGAAAGTCCTTTCCCAGGTAGGAAACAGGTTATGAGCTGCAAACACTTCCAGCAAGGTTACTGGCATGTTTCTTCTTCTTAGGCCATAGTAAGTGCTGTGACTTCCACCGAGATTAACGACCTGGCATTGCTATGTTGTTTAGCATCCCCAATTAAAAGCCTTTTTGGTAATGCCAATTTGCATAATTACACTGGATATTACAGCCCCCAATTCTCCTTTACCCTGGAGTCTCTTTGCACCATCTTGAAGCATTAAGCTTTACACCAAAATCTTACGCTTGAATATCTTCTCCTCCTCCTTGAATTGCCTGTCCTGAGTTGGGGACAGAAAAGTCCATCCTTTACACTAACATTGGTAAGAAAAATAAAGCAGCAAACTGGGTAGCAGTGCGGAATGCAAACCTAAATGAAGGCTACGGACAGCTGTCCTTGGGATGTGTTGTTGTTTAGGATGCTCTAAAACATCATTAGTTTAATTGCATATATGTTTCACTGGAGTGTTTCAGTGGTTATTCTGAATGTACAGCTAGTTGGAGAAAATTAACACCATCTCTTTACTTCAAAAGGCTTCAGAATGAGTAAATCAACATCATTTACAAATTATATTATAGCACTTCTAACAATTTATGGCACTGAATCCACAAGTGCTGCAGGGAGCACTTTGGTTGCAAATGTGCTGGGGAAGAGCTGGCTTAGGACTTGGGGAGCTTAGCGAGCTCTCTATAATTTCTCACAAGAGCCAAAGCCTGTGGCCTTCCCCTGCTCCAAACACATTGGTTTGGGGCTTACACTTTAAATAATGGTCCCTCCCATAAATGTGTAATTGCTGCAGTTTCCATTTGTTAGCGCATTTTCAATAAGCTTGCACATAAGAACTCAAGTTTGGAGCTCTGACCTATCCCAGTAAATCAGAGGGACTGTCTGATTTCATACCAGTGGGGAATCAAGCCCCAGATCCTGAAGCAGAGCTTTGGCCAAGCCCAAGGGAATGGCACAGGACTTAGGTTCCATAGGCAAAACTGCTGTGGTGGAAGAGCGTGCTCATATAGGGCTTTGAGAGAGGAGAGCAGAGCAAAGTAAAACAAAGAGACATTACACATCATGAGGACAGGAATGATGTGGGCAAGAGATCACTGAGCCAGTGTCTGAAGGCTTCTCAACCATCAGAAAATACCTGGCAGAGAAAATTCCTTCCTAGTCCTCTTTGCCTATGCCAAGGATGAGCACTTCAGCTCCTCTTTGACTTCCACGATTCAAAAGGATGCAGCTCCTTCAGCCCCTAATCCTTCACTTATTTCAAGGCAACTAAAGAGTGAACCCACTTAAATGCACCAAATCTGAAGATTAACAAACTTATTCCTGCGTATTTCTTAACCTGGCTCAACGCTTGCGAAACAAGAATAAATAACAGTGTGTGTGTAATGGGATAGGACACATTACTGCTTTATTGTCTGCTCATTTGTGGGATAAAGCAAAGCTTCTGGTCAAAAAGCTGCTTAAAGAGACACATATTCAGCAGCTATTGCTATTACAAACTAAGTTGAGTATTTCATCCAGCTTATGTTGTAGCCACAAGTCACTATTGGCATTTTTTGTGGCTGATGTATCTCTCCAACAGCAACCCGGAGAAGCCCAGTTTATATATATTCATTCACAACATTTGGATAATTAGATTACGCTTTGTGGCCATTGCTTTGTAAAAGAAGCTGTTGCTTTTAGGCACCAAAGGCAGATTGGGTTCCTACTCAAAGATGATCCAGTGGGTGCCATTGGAAGTCATAAAGGATGCAGAACAGTTCATAGCAATAGGCTGCCTTCTGGAAGGACAAAGGACACATTCCCACTCCTGCTAGCTACACAGGGTCTATATCCAGCTCTCTCCATGGGCTTCAGAAATCAAACATCTCTGTATTTGCAAGTGAGAAGCTGAAGTGTGGAGTTTGGACAACAGCACAGCACCCCCAGTAATGGAAGGAGCCACTGGTCCTACCCATACCCAGCAGTGGAGCTCTATGAGCACAAGACAAGGCTCTATTAGGACACTGAAACCCTGCCACTGTCATCAGGACAGGACTACATCTGCAGGAAATGGCTCCTAAGATTTAGCCTGATGGATATCTTCGTTTACATCCTGGAGCATCCCTAATGGTTTGTGAAACAAGAGTAAACAACATAATGGATCAAAGCTGGGATAAGACTTGCTTTAGATAACAAGATGAAACAAGCTATAACAATTTAAAAACAGCCCTGTACAAAAGCAAGACAGTCACCAAAAGGGGCTGCCAAAGCCAGTGCTAATACTTTCCCTCTGGTACCCCACTGTCAATAATGATCCCTCTCAAACCTTCATTCTCCTTGCATAGCTGGTGGGCCAACTGAAATCAGTGGTAGTATTAGAATCATAGAACCACAGAATGGTTTAGTGGTTAGAGGGTTTTGTGGGTTAGAAAGGACCTTAAGATCATCCAGTTCCAACCCCCCTGCCATGGGCAGGGACACCTCACACTAAACCAGGTCACTCAAGGCTCTGTCCAACCTGGCCTTGGACACCGCCAGGGATGGAGCATTCACAACCTCCCTGGGCAACCCATTCCAGTGCCTCACCACCCTCTCAGTAAAGAAATTCTTCCTTAGATCCAATCTAAACTTCCCCTGTTTCAGTTTGAACCCGTTACCCCTTGTCCTCTCACTACAGTTCCTGATGAAGAGTCGATCCCTATAGCCCCCCTTCAGATACTGGAAGGCTGCTTAGATACAGCCAGATGTTCAAGGCACTTTGTTGGACTGGGTCTTTCCAGAGAGGTCAACTGCATGGTTTTGCATGGAGGTCCCACAAAATAAGGGAACAGCACCATGTCACAAATTTCCACCTTAAGTATTGTAAAGCTTTGGTATTTTACATATGACTGGATAGGACTGAAACAGTTTTAAATTCATTTAAATGATAGAAAGACCCTTTTTTAATATCATGGAGAATTATTAGCGCTAGGAAACTGCATGAGTAGCTCATAACTTGGGTTCAAAATGGCTGTATGATCCCAATATTTAATTAAAAAGATTAATCTTTTGGAGGTCTGAAGAAAACCATGGCAAACAAAGCCTATTAATCTGGTTTAATGCTGTCCTACACCAGTCACCCACTTACATGGTAGGAAAAATGTGTGTTAACTCAGCTATTTTTTGTTCTCGTCATTTTAGAGAGTGGTTATTTATTCCAGTGAATGGCCTTATTTTTATAGCAAGTATACAGAGCATTAATATTAACAGTACTTAATTGTTCTGGAGGAAAGGCAAAGAAAAAGGGATGGAAAAAGGAGGAGAAAATGGAGCAAAGTTGTGAGACTTTGGAGAGCCAACAGGAAAAGGCTATGGACCAAGCTGCAGAATCACTGTTATTCTCTCATTTCTAACATTCTTGCATGGAATAAGTAGCTGGATTGTAGAAAAGGCAGGAAACTTCTTTAAATCCCACTTGAATGAGGTGATTTGAAAAGGAAAATGATGCCTGTGGATGGATCCTCCCCTAAAATAGCCACTGATTCTATTCCTTTCTTCCTCTCCCTTCTGTACATTATGAAACCACAATAAATCAATGAAACCACATCAGGGCTTTTTATACACAAAGCTGACAGCAGGGTCCAGTTTTGTTTGAGGAACTGATCAGAGACTTCCCTGGCAAGGGATGTGAGCTCGTGAAATTCCCAGATTAGGGAAAGATGCTCCATCCTCAGTGGAGCTTTGCCAGTGGGAACCTGCTGAGGATCCCACCTCTCCGTATTGGAGGGGAAGGACCTTACTTAGAAGAGTTAATATGGGGGCCACTAAAAAGTCAGCACGGGCCAACTCTTGCCATGCTGTGGGAGCAGAGATAACCATAATCTGTCTCTGCATTAGCCTCAGGAATGACAGCTGTGTGATCTGTTGCTTTAGTTCAAATAGCCACTACTGGCCCAGCATGCAAAGCAAAGCACTCACACAGGTCTTCAAGGATAAGGGGGGGGGGGGGGGGGGGAGGAAGAAAATGATTTATTTTTTAATAGCAGTTAAATGTCACCATATTAATTCTTGCAGGGTAGAGAACACCCCGCAGGCTTAACCTTTAGGATTACTTCATTCCTGAAAGCAATAACAACCCTCTGCATCGGCCAGATAACCAGTGGAATGAAATCACCATTTACACACTTAGTATCAAGAAACACCCCTGAGTGTGTTGGGTTTGGTTGCAATAGCATCCTGTCCAAACCTTCTTTACCAACAAATCCAGAAAGCAAGAGGGATGATGGTCACAAACGATGCCCCAAAAGAGGGCTGGGTGAAACCCAAGGTCACTTGACAGTCATCACTATTTAGCTGACATGAGAATGGAGACCTCAGAGCCCAGGTCTGCACTGGAGTAATTCGGCTGCACACTGGTCCAAGAACATCGTGGCCCAGTGCTCAGTTTCCAACGCACATCAGTGTCATCTCTGATCACTCTGATCCCAGCTGATGGAGCCAAGATCCCTGCTTTACCTCTCACTGCCCTGCACATCTTATTTGCCAACAGAATGGCCAGAAAAGCCTATGGCAAAATGGCAAAAGGGAGTAGCATAAATTGCTCCCTAAAGTTTGCTTCTCAACAGGTTGCAGGGAGGAAACGTGCCAGATGCTCAACTAACGCTAAGTTAGACCCTGTTTATACAGCCAAGCATCTGCTTTATTATGTTTTAGTATTTCTTCAGGTGGAGCATACTGGAAAAGGTCATTACTAACCTAAGCATCAAATTCCTGCCACGTGGAAATCAACAGAGCTTCAAGGTGTCTTTCTGCTTGCACAGCATTAATTAAACACCAAGCCCAATAGCGGTTAATCAATATAGGGAGAGACAGTTGAGTTGTAAGATACTCCTACATTGTAGGATGTCTGGCACAAATCTCACCATGTTTTGCCTCTAAGCTTTGAGGCATTCGAAACACAAGTTACTACAGATAGTGTCAAACAGGCAACACTGGGGTCTAGATTAAAGAGAAGCCATTTCCTCTTAAATAGCATCACTTTATCTTTTTCCTGCGTGTCCATCCCCAGCACATGTTCATTTAAAGCAAAACCAGCAGTTAAATCAAACCCAGCCTAAGCTACCAAGCTCCCCTCCTTCTTACTGCAATGAAGACCCGCTTGTTTCTTTACCCACCAACTTTCTATTTCATGGAAACTAATATGGCTTGAGTTCTTAGAAAGGCAGAAAGGAGTGCAGGTAAAAATAGCTTGAGAGGAAACTGCACTAGGTAACCATGTCCCAACCCTCTGTCAGCACGTCACTGCAAGTTACTGGTATAGCTCTGCTGAAGGAGAGCTGTGGATGTGGTAGCAGCAGAAACCACGTCAATCAAGCTGTGCAAGCAAGGAATATCTCCTGCCTACGACACATCTACTTAAGTCAGAAGTTGGAAGTTTTACATACAAAACTGCTGCCACTCGGAATGGTTTTTGCTATCGTGCCAACACAAATCAAGGAGAATGGATAAGGGAGGAGACTGTGCTGGGTCACAGCAGTGCCATTTGGAAGCTGAGGAAATCTGGCCTCAAGGATTGGATTGTTGATAGACTAGAGATTAGCTGACACACCAGGCTGGGAGGGTTGTGCCAGGTTAAAACTGCACATCTCCCGTAAATCATTCCAATCCTTTCAGCAGGCTAAGAGCTAAACAGGTCCCAGTGAACCCTTCCCTGTGCTCTCCCATTTCCATCAGTCAGGACGCAAGGCATATGGCCTCGAAGCCTAAAATTTGCCAGTGGTCTTGGAGGAAGCAATCAGTGCAACCCCACTGAATGGGAAGCGGTGGGAATGCCATCATTTGAGCTGGGATCTTGGAAGAGATCCCTGCTTTGTTGCAGAATTAAGCAGTAAAGAAGCATCGCCCAAAAGGAAAGAATGAATTTAAAAAGATCAAAACATGAGCTTTATAATGGAATGAGACTAATGAATAAAAAAGGTGACTCTTAGATTTTCATCCACAGGACACTACCAGTTTTCACATAGCCTGAATAAAACAAGAGAAAAGAAAGTGGTAACTGAGCTATACAGAGAATATAGGGGGATGGAGAGAGCTTCAGTTCCTGCACCCTGTTGAGGGTTGCATCCTATGAACCATCTAATTAGCTGCCCAGCTGGTCCAAGAGGATCAGGAGAAGAGATTACAGACACATCTTTGCCTTCTTAGTGGCACTGAATTCCCCAAGGGCAGAACAGATGAGCAGGCTGCTGTTACTCCACATGTCTAAGTCATTACAGCGCTGCCCTAGGGCAAAGGCATAACTTACTCCTATCACTCGCTGGTGTAAGAAACAGCCTAGGTTTAATCCTAAACTGAACTTAAGAAGTGGTTGATCTCAGCCAGATGTCAGAGTGACAGTGGAACAGATCCCATCTAAAACACAATGCTATTTTGGAAGAGTTTTATATAGCAGCTATGCACACAAGCTTCCTCCCCGAGCCTAATAGCTACGGAGCTGTACGTGTGCAGCAAACACATTTACTAACAAACACATTGTATCTGCACAAGCCACATATTGAATCCACAGACACTGATTTCTCAAGAGTTCTGCACCCATCAGTTATTTTCAAGCTTTCCAAAAATGCTCATCTGCTAGAAATAGGTGACAAACACCAAAAAAGCTTTTAGTTTTCAATCAGATCTGAAAATGAAGGGGGTAATAACTGAGGTAGTGTATTAGAAGAGTCCTTCTTGCCATGTAAGCACAAAGGCCAGCAACCAATCTTCCCTCATCACAAAGATGCAGTGAAGAGACTCAAATTCTTCTCTTCTTTGTTCTAGCAAACCTCAGCAGCAGCTGAGCAATGGTCTTGACACTGGAAGTTAAGACCCTCCTAATGACATGAGGATGTTTCTCCCATCCATGCACACATCCTTCACACAAATAGAGGCTGCCCCTTGTTGGGAAGAAGCCAGGAGCTCTGTGGCACGGCCGGGAGGATCAACTTCATCCCTATTTTGCACCAGGAAGCATTCTGAGGATGGCAGTGCGATGCAGGCCACAGACCACAGTATCTATCACATTTGAAGCCTCTTCCTTTTGACTTTCTTGTGACCTTTCCCAAATCACTGCTGTCCTTTACAGCCCTATTCCTTCTTCCGAACTTCTGATGTTATCAACTCTTTGTGTCTCTCTGGCATCACTGTCGGACATCAACCTCTGTGGGACCCACAGGACGAACACAAATACAAACGGGCAGCTGATGACTGCATTGCTCTCACTGTTGGCTTATTTTCTAGCAGCTGCCACCATAGAAGGGTTATACTTCGCTCTCACTCGAGCTGCAAGCACACCAGTCAACTGGATGTGAAACGCTACGTGCCTGAGCTTCAAGGGGAATGGGGGGAGGCTGAACTTCAAAAGGAAAACTGATAGTTCTGAAGGGTTGCTTTGGGGTTTAAAATTCATCCTAGTAATTCAGGCAATTGCCTCCTTGCAAACAGACCGCAGTGTTAAGAGACCATTTGATTTTCTAATTCCAGAGCTTTTTGCCAAGGAGCTGCTTCCACAATTTGGTTGATTACTGTTAGAAAACAGAAACATTTGATCTATTATAAACACTACACACAAGACAGGTTTTTCTCTTGCCCTTTTTTGAAGCGCTCAACGACTGATTCAGGGCCTTCTCCTGAAGTGGCTTTGTCCCATCTCTTTGATTTATTGCTCTTCCATGACAGGATTGAAATCTCTTCATGTTTTCATGACTCGAAGATGCTGATTAGGAGTTATCAGCAGCCAGCTTGAAAAGGTGGGTTATTTTGGTACTCACTGTTTGAAAGACAGATCAGTGTTCAGCAATGACTGGCTTTTCCCAATGCTCTTTGGGGAAATGTGCTTCCTTTATCACACACTTTATCAATATTCATTCAGAACTGTTCAGAGAATCAGCATAATATTCCCTTCCCTCCATTATCTTTTCTTAATAACTTTTTTCTGCTTAGTGATTTTTTTTTCCTAGGCACTAGTATAATATTCTCTTTGGACAGCAAGAAATATTATCCCTGAATAACGATTTACTAACTTTGTCCCTTTATCCTTGACTCCATTATTATTCCTCCTGGATTTCCCTCCGCCTGCCTTCACTGAACATTTGTATAGTTTGGGGGGAAGCTTCACCGCTCTCTTAGTGCACAGGCTACTGATGGGATGCCCCCAGCTCTACACCCGTTATCAAGTTGACTTTTCTCAATTGGGTTCAATGGAAGAGTCGAAGCCAGACTCGAACACTTGGATTTTGTTCTCCATGTTGCACATGATGAGGTCTGCTACCCCTTCTGCCATCCTGCAGTTCAAAGCAGGAACACCACTTGCTTTGTGTAGTAAAGCACTGTGAGCCCTCCACGCTGTTTTATATGAAGAAATGAAGAGAATTCTTCTTATTAACACTGTCTTTTTAGTAACTCGAGTCAGAGCGAAGGGAAAACCTACAGGAAGTTTCAGAATGTAAAGACCAGGCAGGAACATCTTCTCTGAACTCCTCTACAGCACAAGCCATCCAATTTCATCCCTGAGAGCCTTTGCAATGACATTCCCAAGGTCTAGGCTGGAATACTTCAGGGCTGGCATAGGTGTCTGAGGAAAAACTCTGACTAGGGTTTTGCTATGTTGTTTCTACATTCCTTGACCCAGAATCTTTCCAGAATAAAGGTCTTTATGTGCCTCTGTGATGGAAATAACAAACAGGGCAGACTGTCTGCGGTACCAGTCAGCAGAGGTTCTAATACAGGGATTAATGAGAAATGAGAGTAGAGATTTGCATAAAAGAGTGTCTTTAACAAGTGGATTAGTGAAGGAAAGGGTCTGTGTGACTCAAAGCCTTGTCACTGTGCATTTCCCACCTGCAGTCAGGCTGCTAATGCCCGATTCTCGCACAAAGCAGGGCTCAACCAGACTATTCCAAAGGGGTTTCATTTCAGGTCTCAAGAGAAACGGAGCACAAGCACACACAAGCACACGTCTTCATCCACTAACTGCTGACCCTATGCTTACTATCCTCGTGCCACCTCTTGTTACTACTATGCCTCCCACTCAGTAACCATCAGGAGATGCTACATCTCCTAAGCAGCCAACAGTGGATCCGAGAAAAAGGGAAAAGTTGCTGTTAAAAGTCAGTAACAAGATCCTAGTAGGGTAGAATCACAGCAGCCCAGCCTGGTTTGGGTTGGAAGGAACCTTAAAGCTCATCCAGCTCCAACCCCTGCCACAGGCAGGGACCCCTTCCACTGGAGCAGCTTGCTCCAAGCCCCTGTGTCCAACCTGGCCTTGAACACTGCCAGGGATGGGGCAGCCACAGCTTCTCTGGGCACCCTGGGCCAGCGCCTCAGCACCCTCACAGGGAAGAGCTTCTGCCTAAGAGCTCATCTCAGTCTCCCCTCTTTCCTCTTAACGCCATTTCCTTGATACCCCTCCAACGCTGCCCATTAGGAAGCAAAGAGGTTCCCATTTAAAGGCTGCTGCCATGTCTGCCTCTTCCTTCTAGAACTGATTTCTCAGACCAGTGGAGCCAGGCTTGACGGAAGGCAGGTCTGTTTGCCAGCACAGCAAAGGCACGGAGAAGCAGAGAGATGCCACCTAAGGACAATCTGATGGCATCTTTAAACACGAGCATGAATTTATCATCAGTCTTCCTGCAGCACACAAAAAGGATTATTTCTCACCCAAGTAAGGAAAAACCAGGGAGATGGTGGAAGACACCAATCCAGAAGCTCAAATATACAATCACCAGGAGAAATCCATTCCATTTCTATCCAAGCCACAGACTTCCTGACTGATAAGGGGTAAAGCTGCTCGAGGACAGTTTGAAAATTGGATGGCAACCTCCCAGCTTTAAGCCTTGAAAAGATCTCTGCAGCTTGCCTGTGCTTTAACCCATCTACGACATCAAATCCCTACCCCATTTTCGGGCAGTGCTTCGTCTATGTTTTCTATTTAGACTCCGAAGCTCTTTCAGGAAGGCACAGACTCACCTCTCCTAGGCACTGCAATGCAAATTCACATTATCAGGTTTCAGTTGCCTGCTGCCATGAACTTGGGAGCAGCGAAGCAAGGCCATGGGAAGTAGTTAAGGGCACATTTTGGTATGCATGAGCTGCACATCAGCAAGTGTAATCAGCTGCAGCTTTGCATCTTCTTCCAATTGCCTTCAAGTAACCCTGGCCTCCCACATCATGAATCTCTGGAGCTTCAACCAGAGGTGATTTTCACCTTTTTGAAGTAAAAGAAGTAGCTGCAGTTTTGAAATTACCTTTCACCGCAAAGCAACACCTTCCAGGATGGGGCAAGAAGGGAAGAAATGATGAGCTCAGGTACGAGAAGCAATAGAGCTTTTTAGTCAGGAATGAAAGAGTGATCATCTGAGCGCACCAACTGCAGTGCTCGGCATAGGCTCTGCCTAGAGTGAGGCAAAATGCAGGAAAATTCAACAACCCGATAGCACTTCATTGGTTATACACAGGCAGACTATGCCAAAACCAGGGAAAGTATCAGCCAAAATACATCTATTAAGGGGGGACAGGAGATGCACTCGCAGATAGGGTGGTGGTTAAACAGCACCGGATGAGCTGTGACTACAACACGCATGGAAAGGGTGATCTGTCAGCATCCTGACAAAGCCCACGGAAACCTAGACTATGGCCACCAGCCGGATACTGACAGGTAGGGCAGGAGCTTCGCCATCAGCAGAACAAGCTCTGGGAGTCACACCAAGCAGCAGTGCAAAGGAGACACGAGGAGTTCATGAGCAAGTGAGATGGGAGAAGTTTCAAGGTATTCCTAAGGAAAAAGCCTTTAGAGAGAATCCCAGACTCATCAGAATCCCAAACTGGTTCAGGTTGGAAAGCACCTTAAAGCTCATCCAGTTCCAACCCTCTGTCACGGGCAGGGACACTTTCCACTAGAGCAGCTTGCTCCAACCTGGCCTTGTTATGGAAGTTTGGTAAGAATGGGAACATTTCCTGCCCCTCCGCTGTACTGGCTATGGAACCAGCAGGTAGGGAATCAGATCTGTATTGTCTAAAGAAAAAAGCAGAAGAGAAAAATGTGCTTTTTCAGCACGCATTCCCTCATGGGAGACAAGATAGGAGCTGAAGCGTATCCAGTCTACCTGTCCAGTGATGTCAGGAGCTGAAGTATGGGTATATGAGAAAATAGCTAGCAGCCAGAACATAACAGCTCAAAAAGTGGATGTTGGAATAGCTAAAGACAAGCTGTAAGACTAAACAGAAGCAATGGCTTAGAAGATCTTTAAACCTCTTCCTTGGACTGAACACAACGTAATTCCCTCCGGGGAGGGAAAAGTACTTCTCTTTTCACTGACATATTCTTGAGGGCACCAGTTCTCAACGAGAGTGTAACGAAAAGGATAAAAGTTTAATGCATTAAGTAAGCCAGCAAAGAACAGTCTATGGCTAATTACAATATTCATGATAAAGTCATCTGAGAGACAGTGATTCAGAGGAGAACTTTTGGGGCACTGCTCACCTCTCCAGAAGAGAAGGGAATAAACAAGAGCCGAATACGCTCATTAATCTCAGTGTATTTCCTATGGTCCTTAAATTCCCTGTTTTAGCAAAGGCTAAGGAGAATATGCTAACTAACCTCATTACTCTAATTACCTTTTGCTAATGGGCCCAATGAACCTGAAAGGAAAAAGGTTAAAAATCTCTTCAAACTGCAGTACACAAGCTATTTTTCTTGCATTCCGTAGTGATACTGAAATGAGAAGATGGTTAACTTGCATGGTTTGGATGAAGTGAAAAGCCTGAGTGCAAAGAGTCCCCATGTTCCATAAAAAGGTCAAATGCAAAGATTGTTGCTTACCACCTCACAGTGCAACACTGGAGTCTACAGACTGCACAAATCAGCATCATTCCACCTCTAATTCAGACCATGCCTTCCTCTGGAGTAGTTCATTTGTGCCTAAGCCAAGCCATGCAGGTTGCTCTTTTGCAAACATCAGTTGGGCAGGGGAAAGGGTGAAATACTGCAGCAGGGCAGACAAGGTGTTCACTGAGCCAAATATCCTCAGGGGCACCAGGAAAGACTCAGGGGGGTTCTTGGTTCATGACACACGTGGGTTTTGCCAAAGGAAAATAAACAGCAAAGCAAAAGTAAAAGGCAAAGCAGCAGCAACCATTGGTCAGTAATGAAAACTGAGCTTTGAGGAGATGCTGACACAGGAGCCTTCACATTTGCGAGCAGTGAAATCAAGATTAAGACAAGATTCTCCTTTATGGTTGAAGCGTGGTTTATGGGATGAAAGAAAACAGGCAGAAAGATCTGATTTATCCGGTCTAAGAGAAAATGGATAGATTGGAGCTTTCAGGTAATGTGGCTCCAATAGTAATTAACTCAGAACCCAAAGAACAGGGTATGAAGGTATTTTTGCCTGCCCAGTATTAAATAAATAAAGCCTGTTTATCAGCTGAAGCTGACATTATCACTTCTATCAGAAACTGAGGCGATGCTCATGATCATTGGTCCTTATCTATGCAGCAACAGCATCAAGACCCTATTTTATTTCTGAAGCTTCTTCAGTGTTATCTCTTGCCCTTTTAGTTGCACTTACCATCTATTAGAATCCCTAATTCAGAAGTCATGTGCTGATGTCCAAAACCCCACATTTTTAAGCCTCCCAGCTCTATAGAATGAAAAGTGTAAAACTATCTCCTAAAGGGCTCCACATCTATTTTTCATGAGTTCTGGGGGACCAGGGAAAGGGAGGATGATTTATGGTTCTTCAATGCTTAAGTTGTCACAGCTGCTTCCCTTTCCTCTGTTATTTGGTAACATAAATGGAGCGATCCATTCTTAACGCATGAAGAGAACAAGAATGTTCATGTTCTGCTGCATAATGCAAGGAGACAGGCTCAGAAAAGGAAGCACAAAACTTCGCCCAAACGTTTGAAGACTTGTGACCTGATTGCTGGCATCCCTCTGCTGTGTGAAGGGGGAGGACCAAGAGCCAGGCGGTGTAATCCGGGCACCAGGCTGTCACCATGCACAACAATTACAATGAACAAGTGAAGCCATTCCAGTTTCCTCCAGCTGAGCTCCTGGCCTCTGGTGGCAAAGCTGGAGGAACAACTCTGCTTCTCATGTCACTTTGGTGAATTGTATTTCCCTGTATGTGCCCATGCAACCAGCTAGGGATTGCAGCTCTCCTGCACATCCCCTCCTCACTTACAGCCATACCCTTCTTAACTGGGCACAATGTATTAGTTAGACTATTTATGTGGACTAAAGTCACAATGAGCAACCCAGCTACACCATCCCTACAGCTTTTCATTAAATCCACTTCATTAAACCCGCGTCTTTGCTTTAATAATCTCGATTCCTTTAGGGACTTTTGACAAGGGCCTGTACGGACAGGCCAAGGGGAATGGCTTTAACCTGCCAGAGGGGAGACTGAGCTGAGCTCTTAGGCAGAAGCTCTTCCCTGTGAGGGTGCTGAGGCGCTGGCACAGGGTGCCCAGAGAAGCTGTGGCTGCCCCATCCCTGGCAGTGTTCAAGGCCAGGTTGGACACAGGGGCTTGGAGCAAGCTGCTCCAGTGGAAGGTGTCCCTGCCTGTGGCAGGGGTTGGAGCTGGATGAGCTTTAAGCTCCCTTCCAACCCAAACTGTTCTAGGACTCTATGATTATCTCTGGCAGCAATAAAGTCAAGCTGGAGTAATAAAAAAGGCAAAATCCACACAAAGAGAACAAACCCATTGCAAGGATACCTTTCCCTTCATAGAATCATAGAATCATAGAATAGTTAGGGTTGGAAAGGACCTTAAGATCATCCAGTTCCAACCCCCCTGCCACGGGCAGGGACACCCCACACTAAACCATGCCACCCAAGGCCTCATCCAACCTGGCCTTGAACACCACCAAGGATGGAGCATTCACAACTTCCCTGGGCAACCCATTCCAGTGCCTCACCACCCTCTCAGTAAAGAATTTCTTCCTTAGATCCAATCTAAACTTCCCCTGTTTCAGTTTGAACCCGTTACCCCTTGTCCTGTCACTACAGTCCCTGATGAAGAGTCCATCCCCAGCATCCTTGTAGGCCCCCCTTCAGATACCCCAAACACAGCTAAAGAACCACACTGGCCATGAAGGTGGCTGGCACTGCTGTAAGGTCAGTGGGGTACTGCCCTTACTGTTTCCTGCTGAAAACTATGCTGATGTTAAACTTAAATAGCAGCAGGAAAAGGAATTACACAGACACGGTCCCTGCAGAGCTGGTGTGTGAGGTTTGGGCAGGAGAACAGCACAAGGAACAGACATCTCTAGCTCCATTTAACCCAGATAACACAAAGCTTTCAGCATCCCCATTTCACCAAAGCACTTCAGCATCTTTCTCTAAACCAGGGGGATTTACAGGACATGCAAGTGCGTGATGCTGTAGTGGTTTCCATTCTCAGGACCACAAAACCTATGGGAGGGGACCACGGGCAAATTTCAGTTCACCTCTTTCTTGTACCATTAACAGCAAGTGCAGCTGTTTGCAAAGTCCAGTGAAGGTGGAAAACCAGGATAGTTACAGACCCAAAACACACTCTAGCTGTACATGAACACCTACCTCTAAAGGTATGAGACAGTTCCTTTTTGAGAGGCTTCCTGTACCCCTTTCCAAAAGTACCTGATGCTTGTTGCTACTAGAAATAGGATGCGGGACCACCACCCATCAGTGTTCAGGTCTGACTGCCACAGCAACCTGGCTGGGCCTGCCTGCAGAAACCTGGGCATAGCACAGACCCAAAGAAAAGCTGGAAGAACAGTTTCCAATGCAATCCCACATATTTCACAGTCCTGGCAACGTGCACAGACATCTTCTGCATCTGTAAGCAGAGACAATTTGATCTGGGAGTCGTGGAGAGAGCAAGCGGAATTTACGGCACTCCCCAGGTCATTTATTTTTCAGAGCATCATTTTTCTGACCATAACTACGTTTTAAATGGCAACAGCAGAGAGCCACTGAGGTTTCTAAATTAAAATGAAAAAGCCCCATGGTTTCTTTCTCCTTCCCTGAATAAACATATTTAAAAGTAGAAGAACTGAGCTAGAAATCACTAGTAACAAAGAATTTTCATCACCGCTTATCTGTGGTAGCCTCCAAAGAGTCTGATACCATCTGTACTTTCCTGATTTCAGAAAGCAGCAGTGACTAATAGCATCTGATTGTCTGTAGGAGTTGGGAGGAGGAGGAGTGAACACTATTCCCACCACTAAATTCATTGTTTTGTAAAGATCAAGGAGCCGCCTTCTGATCCTACTTGCACGTTGGTGTAAAGTGACTCCCAGTATAAGCTCTACTGGGAATCAAGTTGCTGTGGATGCTCAAGGAGCTCCGCAGAAGGAGCCTGCTATTGGTAGGAGTTCTACATTTTCATTGAGAACGGACCCTTTTCCCTTACTCTGTGCCAGGCATTCCTGCTTCAGGTCTTGTAGAGCCTCTACAATTCATTGCTACAGGCATCACAAGAAATACTCCTAGTTCTGCTCGTAACATCAAAACCCTCGACTGAAGCTTGGAAGTAAAACATCTCTTGCATCCATTCCACTCCATTCCATTCCATGCCTCCTCTTATGCATGCAGGTAACACCACTACCATTGATACCAGCTTTTTGTTCAAGAACCTTATCTCCAACGATAACTATCCAGCCCTGGAATTCTCTTTCAGCCAGCTAATAAACCATTCCTCCTCCCTGTTGCTTCTCTTCTTTTGTCACTAAGCAGCATCAATCCCCATGAGAGAATCTGGAGCGGAGCCTGTACAGAAAACAATAGGCAAAGCCATGTGGTGATGCCTCCCATTCCTTTGGGAGCTCGCCACATGCACCTGCACACTGCTCACAGCTGTGCAAAAGGATCAAAAGGAAAAGCTGGAAGCAGATTGTCTTTCCAGCCAGCACTGGGGTAAGGCACACTCCTTGCAGCAGGAAAGGAGCAGAGGAGGCTCCTTCCTATCCCATGCTAAAACCACAATCAGTGCCTTAATCAGCAGGAGCCTCCCAGCAAGTCTGGCTGAGTTTAAGACTCCTATGAGTGGATCTGCACTGTGTTTAGGGGATGCAGAAACAGCTGCCTGGGAAGGATGCGGGGAATTCACCTAAGAGAGTTTAATTCATTGCATGGAACAAGAGAGGCAGCTGCCACCTTCCCTTTGCCTTTTAAGCAAGGAAGCAATCAAAGAGACCTAACTGGACTTTAAATGGTCAGGGCTGAAATCAAGCACTGCAGCTGATTTAGAAGCATGTTCACCTCCCTACCTAAACCCAGAGTCATTTAACCTTCCTATATAAATCAAGAAGTTAAACAGAAATAGGTACAGGCAAAGCGGCTACTGTAAATCAAGTGATTGAGTGAAGGAACCCAGGCAGAGCACAGAGCTCCTCAGCCACACACCACCACTGCATATGTAGTCTCTCTCTGGAGAGTTATGATCCCAGATCAGCATGCTGAGTAATAGCGTGAGAGTTTATACGTGCCTGTCATTGGGTAAAAACAGAAAGTGCTTTCCTGATTATATATAGATAGAGGTCAGTCATCTCCAAATAAAACCAGCCACGGATGCAAGCGGAACATGGCAGCAGCTCTCTGCAAAGCAAGCCAAGGGGTTCTGAAAGGGGAAACCAAAGCAAACATCTCTCTCCATGCTTTGGAGATGCAGAGTAACATCAGCTTGGCAACCACTGAGCTAAGGGAGCACGCTCATTACTTCCGAGAAGCAGACAAGGTATCCCAGTGGATATAGGAAGGCTGAGAGCGGAAAGCGGTTGTACATCCTTCATTTGCAAGGTACCCACTTCAGCTCCATCCAGTATCAGGCAGCTTCTGGGTCAAGAAAACAAAGCTGAACCCCAAACAGAAAGAACTGCAGGAAAACAGATCCATGTGATCCAAGTCACTTGGAAAATTCAACAGTCAAACCTAGGAGAAGTTCTCTTTTAGCTTATGATGTCAGCCCTGGTGTATGGGACGCTGATGCAAGGTACCAGGGTTAGATCTTGAGGATACTACTCGATCTAGCAATATAGCTTAATTCACTTCTGTCACTGCCACTTGCCATACTTCCATGATGCATGTTTTTCGTCCCTAAAGCCAATTTCTACAGTAAAAGAATCCACTCCAAACCGTAAAAGAGTATCAAGGAAAAGAAAAAAGTGACTGTTCCAAGGCTGACTGGCTCCTGGTATGGGCTGTGGCAGGAGTCGTATATTTTGCTTAATTAAGATAAGGCTGTTGCTTCTTTGCAGATTTCACTAATACAGAATTTATTGACGCAGCATTACACAGCCGTTTAAAGTGATAAAATACAGCTCATGCAGAAGCCAAAGGCACCCTGAGCTGAAAACCAGAGAACACGCTAATAGAGATGGATCTCCGTGCTTCAGCCTAGCAGGAGTGCTTGCTTCCCACAAATCCGACAGCTGGTCCCGACTTAAGGAAGCAAACACCTAATGCACTGATTCAAACTGAATTCCTGCCAGTTTTAACTTAGGCAGCAGTGGCTGCACTCAGCCACGCTCCTACAGACCACCAGAAGCAGTTCAATGTGCCACCAATTCGACATGGAAGCATACAGGCACCAAGCGGTGACTCTTCTGAAGCCCATACCCCAAATACCTTTTGATGACCCAGAACTTCTCAGTTGTTGAAGATTACACTATCACAGCCAAATGTTCTAGCTGTGGCTTAGGTCTGCACATAAACCCAGCTGTGTTCCCTGCAGAACACTGTCTGCTTTGGGGTCCAGGTTCCTTGTTGCTCAGGTTCCAAGCTCCACCTTACCAGGACAAGGAGCCTTTATGACTTAAAGTGACAGCTGGTAACAGTGGTGAGATACGAGCCTTTAGGTGGCTTCAGAAGTGAGCATGGTATTAACAAATCATGAAGAAGCAGTGATTGCTTCTTAATGACCCCCTTTTCCTTTTCCCATCCCTGGCAGTGTTCAAGGCCAGGCTGGACAGGACTTGGAGCAACCTGGTCTAGAGGAAGGTGTCCCTGCCCGTGGCTTTTAGAAGGAGAAAACCATGGCATGACTGATCAGAAGTGAACTCAGTAGCTGTACACATCACATTCCATTTAGATTCAGATATTTGGGCTTCCTGAGAGCACAACAATGTCCCTAAGAGATGTGCTCTGGCCAAAGGGTGTAGAGGAGCCCGAATGACACCAAAAGCTACAGTTCTGTTTGAACAACCACGAGAAGGAGGAGCTCACTGAGGTTGGATAGAGCCATTGTGGGTCTTGAAGATGAAAGGATGAAGATGAAAGAAAACATCTTTCTCCATGTTTTGGAGATGCAAAGTAACATCAGCTTGGCAAACACTGAGCTAAGGGAGCATGCTCACTGTAGACAAGGTAGCCCAATGGATACAGGAAGGATCAGAGCAGAAAAGGGTTTTACATCCTTCATTTGCAAGGTACCATTCAGCTCCATCCAGAATCAGGCAAGTAAGATGAGTACTGATTAGTAATGGTGTCTGACACTGGGCCTTTGTCACCTGCACCTGAATCCCAGGGGAAGGGCACAGGCTCAGCTAAGGAGAAAGCATCACTCGTGTGTATCTCAAACTCCCAATCATTTTTAGACAGCTTTTAATCATCAGCTGCATTCTGTAACACAATGTCTTGATCCCCTCCTCTGACTTGCATCTCTCTGTTAGATACCTGATGGCATGATACATTTCCCTTTGTTTAGATTGCAATAGACTAGTCCCAAAGTGTCAGGTGAAAAAGAACACCTTGATTATGCTGCTTAACTTTAGTTCCTTAATGACTCATGTTCACTCTCGGCAGCAATGCCTGATTTGATTTCCATTTAAATTCCTACGTACAGGTGAGGACCCAATCATAACGAACAGTTTCTTGGTTTTAAGGGTTTCTGGGTTGGATCAAAATCAAGATTTAAACTGAGGTCTATGGACGGTAATGTTCATTCTGCAAACTGTTTTCAGGAGAAGTCTGCTTAAAGTGATAAAGCTGCTTGTAAGACCTGCTTCATGCGGTCTAAATGGGACATGGAGGCTTTAGACTGCATATTTGTGTCAGAACAGGACACCCCGGGAGCACATTTCTGGTTTATTTGTGCATGTCTAGTTTCTTTCCATAGCTTGGGGGTCAGGAATGGGTTTGGGATCTGACAAATTCCATTCATGTGTTGTGTTAACTATAAATATGTACGTGTGCTGTATTTTAATCTGGCACTGGATGCTGAACTTGGCATCTTGAGCAGTATTTTTATCTTTGTTTATTCTTAGATCTATTTTGCATGAAAAGCATACATATTTTTGTATAGAGGGTTATAAATTTATCCAGGACACTAACAGAGTTTGGCTCCTTAGCTGATCTCTCACTTAGTCCCCAAATTCCCTGAGCTATTAGTTTATTTACAAGGCTAATGAATGCCCTACTTTTTCCTTTATCCTATGTCAACAACTCTCTTCTTTTTAAATTAACACTTTGCCTAAAAATCTTTTTATAGTATCTTCTTCTAATCAGTAAATAATTGGTAAATAACTCGGAGCTGTTACTCTAATAATGGTAATCATCCTCATCAGCTCACTGGGGTGATTTCTGGCTATTCCCCATGTAGAGCAGCACTAGCTTTAAGGCAGTATCAGGAGCAGCAGCGTTTCTGCAGTGTTTCCAGCATGATGGAAAGCAGAGAGGCTGCTGGCAGCTCGGGAGGAACCTGTGCTCATAAAGCTTTCCTGTCCAGTTGGCAGATCCATGAGGTCTGTTTAGATAAAGCTCTGCTGGAAGCGTTGGCATTTCAGGGCATTTATCTAAACTGGGCCAGAAAGTCTGACACTTCGTGTTGCGTGCTGCCTTGTGCATTTTGATTCAAGCACCTATTCTGAAACAACAGCACACAGCGTGTATCAGAACGGGGATTTGTGTCGAGCCGTCAGACAACAGCTAAAACAGGGCTCTGAATGCTCAGTTTAAAACAATTAGACAGCAGGAACAGACTTGATTTTTAGCTATCTTTTCCCTCGCAGTTGAGAGGAGCTGTTTGTGGTTTCCTGAAGCTTTTATTCGCTCGTGGTCGCAGACCTACTGCTTGCTTCTAATGCAGTAAGCATGCAGAGCAGATACCGGGCTTGAGGAAAGGCTGTCACCTTTGAAAGACACCTCTTTCCCTTGAGAACCATTTGAGGGACTGCACAATGCATATACGGAATAACATTCTTATTTGAAAACAATTGGAACAAGATAGACTGAACATTCGAGGCATTAAGAGAATAAAAGGAATTTCGATTAATGTGACATAGCACTTTCAATGCCTGGGAGCGCGTGGAAACAATAATGATCTTCATGGAGCTTAATCTTGTTTGTCAAGCGATTTATCATGGTTGTTTTTGTAAATCTCAGAGATCATCAGCACCCATAGCAAATGGAGACTGGATTAAACAGGAGCTCGCGTGTTGTTCTGTTAAAGTGTGTCGTGTAACACAACATGTCAGGTTTTAACCGGGCACAATGCGAAGCGACACGGTTCCAGTGGGGTGATGTGATGCAAAGTGTTGGCCATTGAAGAGTGTAGTTGGAAGTGTGATGTCTTTTAATAATGCTAACAACAAGCATGTTTGTGTCTACTTCTACTCACTTCCTGGGCTACTGGGGAACTACATGAAGAAATAAACCTTACCTTGACATCTGAATGCCCGCGGCTTGAGTTCCGGATGTAAGCGATTCTGATCAGCATCATAGAATCACAGACAGCTTCCCTGGGCACCCTGTGCCAGCGCCTCAGCACCTCACAGGGAACAATTTCTCATCTCAGTCTCCCCTCTGGCAGGTTAAAGCCATTCCCCTTGGCCTGTCCCTACAGGCCCTTGTCCCAAGCCCCTCTCCAGGTTTCCTGTAGCCCCTTTAGGCACTGGAGCTGCTCTAAGGTCTCCCCTTCAGGAGCCTTCTCTTGTCCAGGCTGACCCAGCCCAGCTCTCTCAGCCTGGCTCCAGAGCATCTCCATGGGTTTTCCCACCATTGGCCTCCAGCTGCCAAGCTCTGGGACAAACTTCACATCCAGCACTGAAACATGCCTGTGTGTACATGCAGCCTCAATGACAACGGGTACCTCAGGAACTCATGAGTCTCCTTTAATGTCACCTTCTCTTGGATTTATACAAGGGAACCATAAGCCCGGGCTGCTCCTTGCCCTGGGGAGCACAGGACAATAGCTGAGGTTAGGAGCCCCCCTGTAAGCAGCTGCCCTGCCATGAATAACGCTTCCAAACTGCACCCTTTGTAGTGCTTTAAATGCTGCTTTATGCCAGCTGCTTGGGCCTCCAAATGGGAAGGAAAAAAGCAGAGCTGATGATTATGTGTAATCCTATGTCCTCCCCATCCCCTTTACCCCAGGTTTTTTGAGGATTAGTCTAAAGCACCCAGGGTGTCTCTAATTACTGGATCAAAGCTGTGCAACAAATGATGGGAGAGCCTACAGCATCCAGGAAAACACGAGCTCAATGCAGTTTAAGAGGAGAGAGGAGGAAAAGGAGGATGCTCCCCAGGCCCACAGCCTGCTGCACATGGTCTTGAGGGATGGAAGGCAAGCACACGCTTGTTTGAAGGTGTTACTATCCTGGTTTTGTGTGAGAATTCCCCAAGCTTTACCCGCACACATTTGCAGAGGATTCTGGCTTCTCCGTAAGGATTTATTTTTACCCGGAGGATTGGGCTTGCTGCACTTCTCATGGGCTGCATCCCTGGCAGATGGGGACTGGTATTGCTCCACTGACGTCAGCACTCACAGCTTGCAAGGAATCACTGAGACAACAGTTTATCCTGAACTAATCTCCTCCTCCTCCCCTTTCTATTTACTCACAGCAGGGAACACAGCTCATGTCTGGCATGGGCCATAAAAACACTCAAGGCAACACCCCCCATCCCTGCCCTTGAGCAAAAAGCCTGACGGAACAAGGCACTGCCTTTCAGGTGAGCAATGGGGCTCTGCAGCCCTGGCACATCCCAGGCTGATGTGACACTGGGGTGGGTACCGGAGCAGCTGTGTCTGTAAGGGGCTGCCCTACACCACACAGCTGTAAGAACACCCCTGCAGCCAGCTGAGCATCCCTGAAACATGTGCTGTTATGTAGGATCCAGAGACATGATTCCAAACATAGAATTGTATCACAGAATCCCAGACTGGTTTGGGTTGGAAGGGAGCTTAAAGCTCATCCAGTTCCAACCCCCTGCCACAGGCAGGGACACCTTCCACTAGAGCAGGCTGCTCCAAGCCCCATCCCTGACCAGAGATGATGGCATCCGACATGCCAGAGAGTACCTGTTAACTTTGTACATTTTGAAGAACAACCTCGTACATTACAACTTCTCCAAGGAAAACAGTAAGGTTTGAGTGCTTTTGATTTGTTTTCTACTTATTAACACAATATACATCGTGGTTACTCCCTGGAGCTACAGACTTAGCTCTACAGTAGCAGGTTGAGGTTCTGACATGCGCACAGGGTACCTGAAGATCAAGCTTTAAGAAGACAGCAAGTATTGGTGCAGGGTCTGCCACAGAGTTATGTCATGGGTGGAAAGCTGAGGCAGTAAGAACACAGCACAACCAGGTTTACTTCTGCTTTCTAGAATAATCTCAGTCTTGGCATTGCTTTTTGATGGATTCAGACAACAAAAAGCTCACAAAAAGCTCACAGAATCCCAGTCTGGTTTGGGATGAAAGGGACCTTAAAGCTCATCCAGTTCCAACCCCCTTCCCACAGGCAGGGACACTGGGTGCAGAACTGCTCCTGTAAGCGAGCATTAAGGGATTCTGGAATGAGCCAGACCATGGAGTCACTCAGTGCTTATCCGTGAAGTCAGGGAGCAAAGAGACAAGGGGTGATTTCAGGCCCACCATTTCCAAGTGCCTGCTGCATGACGCACCAACAATACATCTCCCGGATTGCAGTGAATTACCCTGATTCTATTCTGTGAATCCATTTCTATGTAATTAAAAATACTTCATGGCCTGGACAACTGCTGGCAATCAGCACACAAATAAATCAGCTGCATTTTGGAGTAAAAAAGCACTACCTATTGAAAGCCTGTAGTATTAACAGTGCACGTTTAACTACCCTAGTGCAGCTATCGAGGTGTCACTTAAAGAGCAAAGTGATGGGGAGGGAAGGATTTTAAACGATTCCCAACAAGACCCTGACCCTCTTCTTTCTTGCCATTAGCAAGTTTCTGAAGCCTTCAGAGCAGTTTCATTTGTTCTCAATTACCAGGAGTTTTAACTGTGGAATTTAAATGATTCTCTCTCAGACAGACCTAATTTTAAGAGCCATTCAAGTGACATCCCTCTGAGCTACAGCGCTTTGAGAAGACACTCCACTAGCATCCACAGAGCTGTTTGCTCCACTGGAGCAAAGCAGACAAATACGACTTATCAGAAGAGGAGCAGGGGCTCAGGGATAGAGCCAAGGAGCTCCTATTCAAAAAAGCCCTGGCACCTGAGTTTGCAGCTAGAAATCCCAGTGCGAGCAGGGTGGTGTTCAGAGATACCAAGTACCTGCAGCAGTCCCTAATGACTCCACAGAAACATGAACATCTTCAGCCCTTTGGAAAGAGCCACGAGATGAGGGTCTGCCTAAGGAGACTTGAGCATCCACACTGAGATGAAAATGTTTATAAACCAGTTGTAAACTCTTTGGCCCAAGTGGTCCAATCCAAGGCAGGATGTCATTTACAGCAACCAAGATGACCTTTCATAAAGCCTTGGTATGCAAGCCAGGGAAAAATCCAATAAAAACCAGAAAATGAATGAAGTTTGGAGGATCTGAAGCATGCAAAGCTCACATGAAGCACAGGAGCCAGTGGCCTTTATTAGGTTGCAGAATCTGCCCCAAAATCCTATACAGCAAAAAGAGTAGCAAGGATCTTTAAAGCGCTGACCCTGCTGGATGCAGATGTCTTCTCTTGAAGAAACCTGCCTTTCTCTAAAACGTTTGATCTGAGCCATACAAGCAAATTAGTGCAGATGCTGAAACTGTCAAAGAACACAGCAAAACCCAATAAACACGCTGACAAATAATTGCATGCATGTTGAGGTGGAGCCTGGAGGCTTGTACCATCCCTGTCTCCCTGCGAGTGCTGCTCAGAATCACCATACCCTAACAGGAACATTTCACTTCAGGAGGCTCAAACCACTGTGTAGTGCTTTGACATCATGGTTTCGAGCAGATGTCAGAGTAGGACACAGTCGTCTTGCTCTCAACTTGGCAACTGTCGTCTTGTGCTGTGTTTTACACAGAGAACATACTTTAAACATCTGCAATGAATACATCAAGGAAGCTCAGCCTCTCCATCGTGGCAGCCTAATTTACTCCCTAACCTATTTCTGTCCCCGTTCCTCTCCTTAACACACAGGAAATCAGAGTGAGCAGGCTGGGCCTTGAATAAAACTGGCCAAGTCCTTCACGCTGAAATGCAGCCCTTGCTCCAAATATGGTCCAGGTTTAGTCCAAGACTTCAACCTACAGGAAAAATGCCACCATCTTCCTTATACATTTTACACACTGTACATACTGAGAAAAAGGTTTACGTGAGACCTTTCCCCCTGATAACAGCATCACATTCTGATCTGACTCTGATCTGTATGATGAAACTTGCTTTTCCTGCAACAGAGTACAATGCATATATAATTCTCCAGCAAGAAGTAAATCAGTTGCTTTGAACAGAGTATGGCATTCCAGCTCCAGATGTTAAGAGAGAATACGCAGTCAGAGTTACACAGGAGGCCAATAAATCTCTCCATGCTGATAAAGACCTGGAGGTGTTTACTAAACCCAAGATCTCCATGATAGATGTGACTGAGCAAGCAGGAAAAGGCCAGACAAGAGGGAAGATGGAAGCGCTGCTGCTTCTCCTTCTGCAGGCTTTTCTGGTCTAACTGCTGCAAACCTCCTTGGAGAATTCACACCTGACTGAAGGGTTTTCCAGATGAACATTCAATAGCAGAGCATCAAACTGTTTTGCATGAACGAAGCATCTTTTATAGATGCTGTGGTACCTGGCTATGGACGTGAACTCCATATACAACAGCTCTTCCTCGCTGCAGTCTTTAATCTTGTTAGACTTGACTGCAGGTACTTATTTGGCCCTTGTCATTATGCATAAGATTATATATTGCTTTCTCATTAGAAAGAGGAAGAATATCCTCTGCTCCCAAAGCAGGCTGGCTGACAAAATCTGGCATGCCTTGCTTGCAGTGCCCACTGGAATGACTCATTTATGTCCCTCCTCTGCTGGGAGATGTACTCACCATCACCCCCATCCTCCTATCCAGGAGACTCAGGGGTAAACACTATGAAGAAACCACGGGGGAGATCTTCAGAAGTGCCCCAAACAAAACAAGCTATTTCATTAAATATCAGCTCATTAGCACATCCCAAATACATTCTTTCGTGTTTTATATATCATTTATAAAGTGGACTTCAAGTGGGTGTTTAAAGGTAGGGGTTTTTTGGTCCTAGTTAAACACAGCTTTCAACACGTGAACAAGGAAAGGCTGCAAGTTCTCCTGTGATTAGCTGATGCCATGGTGAGGGATCCATAAGGAGCAAACCTCTCAAACACAGCAAAGCAATGGGAATGAGGAAGCACTTCCCCATTTGAGCCCATGTTGTGCCTCCAGAGGGCCACAGCAGCAACCTCCCTGGCACTTGCATTTATTACCATCACCAGAAACTACCACAGACAGCAACTAAAGGAATTACTAGGGAAATACCTGCTCACTAAGCTAACGGGATCATCGGTGCAATTAGTCATGAATCTAACACTTATTTCAGGGGAAGAAGGATCAGTCCAGAGCCTCACATATTTGCAGCTTCAATCATAGAATCAACCAGGTTGGAAAAGCCCTTTAAGATCATCAATGATGACAGCTAAGCTGTCATAGTTAGAACAGAGGATGTTTTACACGGCAATATTATGGATTTCAATTTGTTGTTCATATTAATCCATATCCTTGCTGCTTTCCCCAGTGTGGCAGACTGCAATGGATCTTCATCAGCTATTAATTAGAAAATGCATTTAATCCCATTAGCAGTGAAAAGATGTTTGCAGTGTAACCCTTCCCTTTACAATCTTCCCCTTCTTACCACCATTCTCTGAGCAGCGGTTCACAGCAAGAAGATACGCAGCAGCAAACCTCCTCGAATAGGAAATGTTCTAAGTAATTCAGTCACAAGTCTCCCAGGACAACCCAGTCAGGGATGAACAATTCAGTCAAAGCCCTACACAACAGCAGAGAAATTCATCATGCATTTTTAAGTGTTTGCAACCTGCTGGTAGGAAGAATTCTGTTGTGTTTTTGAAGGCAGAGGGGGAGAAAATCTCACCTAAGTCTATAAATCAAGTTTTTGGTATAAATTCAGTTGATCAACATGAGAGAAAATCTCATCCCAACTTAAGGCAATGCTGAGGCAAGCCTTGATTTCTTACTGGAGGGTGTGATTTCATTATGGCATCTCCTTCCACAGAAGGCCAACAGCAAAGGTGGCATTAACTCCTGACCAAAGAACTTCCGAATACTCGTTCAATCTTTAATGTTCCAAGAGTGGGAATTATCCACCGGCTACTCCATAAGCTGGAGATTTTTAGCATCATTAAAAAATAAATGGTTTCCCTCCATAAAGCAGTGAGGAGCTTGCTTCTCTTTCATTTGCAGTTAACAGGCAAAACTGAAAGCAGGTATCAAGTGTGTCATTCCTTCCCCGGGAAGTGCAGCGGGCCCAGACTGTTAAAACTTTATGAAGTGGCTGAGAAATAGCCTTTTCCCCTCAGATGAATGGGATTTGCCTTAAAATACCCTGGGCGCTGGCATATGACAGTAAAATGACAGCAAATAACCACTGCTTGAGGATGTCATTTCAGGATAAGAGTTTAGCCCAAGTCACAGAAGGAGTTGCAGGGCTAAAAACCCACCCAGAATTGTTGCATATAAACCCCAAGACTTCGGAAATCATAAATCCCCTTCTTCATTCAAGGAATGAGCCAGCCTTTAATTGACTGAGGCCAGGCGGGAATCTCCCCTTGAGGGGATGTTCTTCTGTGACTGCACAACAGAGGGTATTTTTGGTAGCACTGATTGCTGTCTAAGAGGATGCTGGAACAGCATCTGATGTGCAGCAGCACCACACGCACTCAGGACGACTGCAGAACAAAGAGCTGCCACCAACAGTACAGGTGAAACTGTGGATGTTGAATCATTATCCTAATGCTTTTTAATGGCATGCAAAGACTATGTCAGTAGCACTTTTCATTATCCACTTCACCAGTCCAGAACTACTTGGTAATTATGCCCATCCACTCTCCTTTGACAGAGCTAACTACCACAACATGAGCTTCTGATAATACACAAGCTTCTTATGAAGAATTCAAGTGAGAAGGCAATAACCTAAATAGCAAAGCTGACGAGTTTGCACAGTGCCTTGCTCTAGGGAACAGGAGTTTTCCCTAGTATGGAGCCAATACCTCATACATGGGGAGCAAACAGAGAGGGACTAAGATGCAACTACTTTAAACTATTAAAGACATCTCTGACAGCCCCTACCTTTGCCAAACAAGTCTGTGAGGAGAACTACACAAACATCCCAAAATAAGCAATTTGCTTCTTGTCAACCCCAAACAAAGCAGTTTCCCTGTATTTTTAGATCCTCCAAAGAACACAACCCCCCCTACTATTCCTATTGACAGTATTAGAAGCCAGACACAGAAATAGTAATGAAAAGCCAAGGGAGTTTCTTTCACACTGAAGTCCTCTGAGCATACAACTAGATATAAACCCCTGATACTGAGGCTTGATTTAACTTCAGGCGACTTCACCTAAATCCTCCCACTTCAATAGCTATTGGACTTGCTTGCTCATGCTAGTTCCTATGACCATTTCTTTTCATTTTCAAGCTGAGTACGTCTGTAGGGCAGAGGAGGAAAGACCTTCTCGTGTCCCTGCCACAGCAGAGTCCCAGCCCTCGAAATAGCACTGCAGCAGGGAGCAAATGTCATCACTCTACCTGGCTGTGCCAGTTAAAGGAAATACAGTAGCTGCTGCTTGCTGCATGGGTATGAACAGGGCTCCTTCACCTATGCGGGCATAACTCAACCTCTGCAAACTCAGTGATACCTTAAGGATGCTTAAATGAATTGGGATGTGTTTCGGAACTGATGTTCCTGTTTGTGTCCCTCTCATCTTCCCCTTTATTCTTTAAACAAAGGATCCAAATCACCATCACCCCCTCTGCATAAGTCCCACTGATAGCTGCCAAATCCCTCATGTGCTCACCTTTCCTTCACCCACCGCTGCAGACAATGTATTACAAAATGCAATTAAAACCACGTCAAGATAATCACAAGAGAAAGTCTGTAAAGTCTCAGTCATGGGATTCCCCACTGGCAATAAAATGGATTTAAAATATGACAAAGGTCCTTAGAGCCTTCTTTAGTTTCAGTATAATCTAAGGCACTCCTTTAAGATGAGCACAAAACCCATAGGAGCTTAAAACCATTTTCTGCTGGATTTCAGGAATGGAACTTCAAGAAATTAATTGAATTTACCAGCTCCAAGCTCAGCACCATCACAACAGCCAAAGCTTGGGCTAGACAAACTGATGCATCAATTGGCCTCAGCCCTTGTAAGGTATCTGAAGATTAAGCTTCTTGGCTAGATCAAATCAGATTAGCAATAATGACATATTTTAGGTGCTTTTAACCTATATTCACAGACCAACCTTCCTAATGCTGCCGATAAAGCTGCCTCATTAGACAGCTCTTCATATAAAGGCTTAGAATGTTTCAATTTTTCATCTTCCTCCTACCTTTAAGCCAAAACCCAGAGCGATACCTTGTTAAAGAAGGAGAAAAAGGAAATACTTCATCTCTTCACCGTGACACCAGACAGGGTTTTGCACAGACGACTTCGAGAGACCATAAAGAATTTGTAAGAACCAGCAGCTGCGTAAGAAATCAGCCTCTTGAAAAGGGTTTTTTATGGGCAAAATATCAAGCTCTAGGTTTGATACTGAGAATGCTTCAGCAGACTGATTTCCTAATCCACCCATCCACAAAGGAACAAGGATCTATTTTACCCAAAGAACTATTCTGGGGGTTAGCAAGGTTTTGTCATCACCTCTAAAAGTGGTACTTACGTGATCCATTATTTTACACGCTTCACTTCATCCCAAAGCTCTGTCAGACCCTTCATCATGGCAAAAGGCAGCGCTTGTGCCCAAACCGTCACGTCATCCTGCTTGGTGTCAAGGCAAATTCTTACACTTGCTCACTTCATTACGGAGTAGCATTCTCCACAGAGCCTTTTGCTTCATCCTCTGGATGTCTGTCCGTCCTCCAGAAGCAGCCCCAAGGTTTCTGCCCATGAAGCATCTCTCAAGACATGAAGTGGGGAGGGAATTCTTGGTGTCCACATGAACAGAGCTCACTGCACTTGGGGGCAGGAGGAAATAATTAACATTCCCAAAAGCACACAGCAGAACTGGAGGCAGAAATGGGGACAGAATCAAAACCTGAGGCTAGCTCAGAGCCTGAGCACTGCTCTTGATTCCCTTCAGTGCAGCCCCCTAGAGACCACCTTCCATCAGGTGAGAACACCCATCTAATCAACTTCCTTAATTTCAATTGTCCACCTTTGGGGATGCAGACTTCACTTTAAACTATATCCCATCGCCTTCTTGCTAGTCACCCAAGTATTTATATCCTCTTGTACATCTCATTCTATTAGGAGAGTTATAAAGAAATAAATTAGAATCACAATGCATCTACAGCTTGCTCTGAAAGAGACTATCAGCACTTGACTCACCTACCTAGATGTCAATTTAGCACTCTTAGCTGGATTTCAATTGAGTCAAGGCCGATCTGCTTAAGAGGATCTGCATTGCCCCCCCAACAAGATTAGGATAAAAGCAGTAGTATGGAAAAATACCCCTCAATTATTACTGTAACATGGGAGCACTCATTAATCCAGAGCACGACAGGTTCGTTCCCCTGCCTCATTCACCAAATTTGAGTGTTGCCCAAGCACAGAATGAGCTTTTAGCGCTGAAAGTCCCAGCTGCTGGTACACTCTTCTGACCATGGAACCTTTCCCGTGCATCTTTAGGGAAGGGCAGGCTCAAAGGTAGAAATTCCCCTGAATTTCCAGCTCCTTGAACACAAGTTCCTCACAAAATGACACTTTCCTCACTCTTCCAGGCTGTGATTTTCAAAACCGTCTTTCTAAATACAAACCATTGAGGCTTTTCAATCAAACAGCAGCCAAGGGATAAGAGGTAGGTGTCACCTCTCCCCTCACTGCACGGCTCAGCATGGCAGCACAGCAGTCACCACCAGGTATCACTTAAGTCTTCCCCAGGAAGAACAGCAGCAGGAATTTATAAGGAGCAACTGAAAAGCATGTGGAGAAGCACTTGGTGCTGCTCTCAAGTTCCCCTTCTCCACACTTCCCTTTCTTTAGCTCCTTAGGATCTCTAACATCGGCCACCATCACTATTTTTCATGTTGTCTTGCACACGTGTTAACTCTTTGGGGCAGAGGAGGCTCTTATTTGCAGTAACTAGCACGAAGATGCTCAGTCACTAGTGGGATAACTCCATTACTCCTAGGAGCAGTGATGGAGTGTGACCACCAGTACAAATATAGACTCTATTTAACCCACATTACCAGCCAGAAATATCAGCTTCTCTAAATTATGAGTGTCTGAGGTTCAACTATGCATGAGAAGGTAGGAGTAAGATCTTCAGAAGCAGCCAATAATTACATCTATGTTCTTCCTTTAAATAAAAGGCCCCAACACAGAATCTTTAAGAGACTCATTTTTCAAGTGTATCCAACAAGTTCCCAAACCAGGTTCTTGCCCTAATTCTGATGCAGTCACTTTGGAAAGTTGGTCTGGACATTTAATTAACTGAGGAAAAAACCTCTGAGCAATTCCAATTCCACCTACTTGCTACAAACCACAATGTCTCTGCTCATATCATTACCTGCAACTACTCATCCACACATTACTGCAATATAAGGCTATCTCTAGAGCATCTTTGACTTCTTCCATACGCAGGTCTCTTGAAGCACTCACGAGCTGACATTCAGCTAACCAAGGGGATGTTTAGTGCCTCAATCACAACCCTGGCTGGGCTCAGGTTTACAGTAACATTGCACAAGTTTGGTTAAATACTCCTTGTCACAGACCGCATTGCTTTCATAGGATTACTCACTTTAAAATGAGAGGGTTGAATATCAAAGCAGAATCTGAACTATTAAGTCTAACAGTGAAGCGGACAGAAGACACATGCATGCAGCTACAAGCAATCAGCCCAAGCTCAGAGATGGAACATCTAAGGAGAAAAGCCCCATCTTCTTGCATCAATTCAGTAATTCAGTGTATTAAGGGCTGTTTTGTTCTTTATCAAAATAGACACTGCTGTTCTACAAAGCAAATTGCTATTTCTTACGTAGACAACACCAAACACCTACAATTGACATTAATGATAAGCATACAGAAAATGTGGCTAAAAAGGATGCACATTGTCCTTTACCTCTTGAACAGAAGGGAGGATTTGCCAATCCAAACATATGCTTACTAGTAACGTCATGCTTAATACCGTAGTTACTTCCAGGGTATTTTATCACCATTTACTCAAGTTGAATGCAACACCCACCCTCTCCCCCTATGTAAAAAAAAAGCCTGTTTCTAAGGTAGTTACTCATTTACGTCTCAAGGCTCCAGTGCCTTCACAGCTCCCTAGCTGTTCCTCTTCAGCGTGGAGCCCTGGCTCTCAGCTACAAAGCCACTAGAAAGCCAGTTCCTCGTGAATCACATCACAGCCCTGCTCCCCCCACACCACAGCCAAGCTCATTCACATCCTCTGCTACACCAGGTCCTTCTGGGACTGTCCACAAGCAAGTGAGCTGCTTAATACCCAGCACCTTTTCCCATGGCAGAGCTCAAACCTACACCAACCCCTCAGCATCCATGTAGATTAATTCTGAGTGCTGCACTTAAAAGGATTGAAGACAAGGGCAGGCTCAGCATTATCCAACCATCTTCCTTCCTACATTAACGTGGCACATCCGTTACGTGACTCCAGCATATTTAGAACCAAGAAGGGTCTCTAAATCACAACCATGATCTCTGCTCCTCCACTGAACAGAAAACGCTGTTGGGATGGGCTTCCACCTTTGCAGACCCTCTGAGCTGCAGTGGGAGGGATGCTCAAGTTTCATAAGGAACCATTTCTCTGCCTGGGCATTCCCACAGGAACCCACCTCCCATCTATAGGAACATGCTCCCTCCTTACAATGCCACAGTGGATGCAATCTTTTGAAGATCGGGCAAAAGTAGTGATTGCTCCTCATTATACAAGCCTTTGTAGTAAGGGCAAATGCCTAAGGGGTGGGAGATCAAAGCTCCTTCTCCTTGTCTGCCAGAGGGAAATCCATAAACCAAAGCTGCTCTGCATGGAAGCACTCCCTCTGCTATGGCTGACCTGTGCTGTATAGCAGAAACTCATCCACACGATTCTCCGGGCTGGGCTGTGACACAGCAGATTGCTGTGATATGCAGAAAAACCCACTTAAAAAAGGAGGAAGAAAATGGAGCAGCCAGTTTTTGTCTGTTAACGGCAGCTTTGGTTTCATTATCTGCCATCCCCACGCTCAGCTCCGGGTGCAATTAACATCATTGAAATAAAATACGTGATGGAAGCAGCAACATGTTTTACTGGCAATGAAATGTTTATGGATCAATTTGGTACCCGAGCAAAGAGCGAATGGATTTACTTCAGGATGAGAGAAAACAAAGCATAGATAAGCGCCGAGAAACACTCTGACTCCAGACATTCACACAATGTTATTGCTGTTATTATTCCCCCCAGAAAAGAGAATATTGATTGTTGGGAATCGTTTGGATGACGACAACAATGTGTTTTCCTGAGAGAATACTTCCCATTTAGGAGAGGCCTGCCCAGAAACCAGCACTGACCGAAATCAAGCTCCGCATTTAAAACCTCCTTTGATCAATACCCGGAGGAGAAGACCTTGACATGACCTCTCGCCTCCACAGTTCTTCTCTCTCCTGTCATTGTGCTTAAAGGACCGCATCCCATGGCTATTGCTTAACACGTGACAAATTTTGCCTGTCCCTGCTTTAGTTTTAACATGGCCTAAACACTGTTTGCATACTTCAGACAAAAAGAGAAGATAAAATCAGGTTCCTAAGGGCAGGAGCAGACAGAGACAGTGCCCAGAATAACAAAAGCCTCAGCTGGGATGAAAGGGAAACGGCTTCTCCACTGTAGCAACCATCTAAGAGAGGTTTCGATCTAACGCAGTTTAACACATAACACAGAGGGGGGAAAGAACCTCAGAGGACTTTGCTGCTGCTGTCAAAGCTGAAATGCTCTCTCTTCTTCTGGGTTCAGGCACTCGTAGGAGCAGAGTCACATCCCAACCCTACAAACGGGTAACAGAGGCTTGGGTGGGATCAGCGGGATTCCCTCACTGCTACTTCTACAGAGAGCTTGAGAAGAAAAGGGTCTCTCTCACGCGCTGGGAAATAAAAGAGTTCCATGTAAATCATCAGGCCAGATTCCAGCTCTTCCTCTAAGTTTCCAGAGGATTCACAGCTGCTCCTTCCCGCACTCTCCCCCTTTGGTCTCAGTGTGCTTGACACTGCTCAGAACCAGCTTGCAATGAAGGTGCAGAATGTAGCTCATGAGAAGCATCATAGAGCAATAAAACCAGGGTGAGGAATGAAAGGAAGAGAAAGCAAACACAGCTGGAAACGTAGAGCTGGAGAAGCTTCATTCACCTCCACAGAACCAAGGGTGATGCATAACAAGCATCAGATCCTGAAGAGATTTCAGCACTGCAGGTCCCAGGAATTCCTGGAAATTCTCTGGACTGTGCCAGCCCAACAGCTTTTGCAGAGGGCTTGAGGACAGGCTCAGGAAATACATAGATCACGTTACTGCCGCTGGCCCAGAGAGGTGGCAGGTTAACCCAAAGACAAACTTCGCCATCCATCACATTTAACCCCCAAACCAGTGGTTCTCAGCAGGTTTTGAGCCTGGATACATACTACTACATACTAGCCACATAGTACGTAGTATATAGTATGTGTATATAGTGTGGAGTATAGTATGTGCATATAGTATGCAGTATATAGTATGTATAGCTACGTACTACTTCATATAGCTACAAGTGAGAAATGCTGAAAGGCTTCACCAAGGCTCCCACATCTCACTCCTCTGTTTTGAAGGACAAAGTCACAACAACCCCTGACATGTCTGTGTGACCTGCAAGACAACCCTCCATCGTAGGGTTAGGCCTCAGCAATGAAAGTAACTGATTCTAAGTCTGGTAACAAGGTGTACTCACTAACAAAGGCACTTCAGAAAAGGCACCTAGCTGACCATCACAGACAGATGTTGACCATCACAGACAGATGCTGACCATCACAGACAGATGTTGACCATCACAGACAGATGCTGACCACCACAGACAGATGCTGACCACCACAGACAGATGCTGACCACCACAGACAGATGCTGACCACCACAGACAGATGCTGACCACCACACCCAGCAGCAGCTCTTGAAGACCCAAAGCAACCTAACCTGTCTGCATCCATTCTGCTTTTTTCCCCTGAAGCATAATGCAGTTGAAAAGTCACGCTTCAAACTAACCAGAGATGCTTCAGTGGAGGAGCCAACTTCCCCAAGAATCCTGACAAGCAACGAATGAACATGGTATAAAATATGCAAAGGAAGACTCATTTTTGCCTAAGGACTGGAAAAGTTACTGAATCCCAGCCCACACACCTGAAAGAAGACTTTTCCAGAAGACTTTGTAAGTAATGTGGATCCAGACTCTGCACAGGTTAATGCTCAACATGCCAAAATAGAACATAACCAGAAATAGCTCATTCATTAGGTGTTCACCTAGAAGTTCATTTAACTTTCCAGTTTCAATGAACTTTTGTGAAGAGGTATAAAAGTGTTTCAGGTGATCATTCATGGAATGTTGCTTTATGCACAACCTTTTGCTGTTTTAAAGGATATTTGATCCTGAACAGGCTGCCCAGGGCAGGGCTGGAGTCACCATCCCTGCAGGTGTTCACACACCGTGTAGACGAGGCCCTCGGTGCCACGGGTTAGTGGTGGCCTTGGCAGTGCTTGGGAAAGGTTGGACTTGATCTTAAAAGCCTTTTCCAACCTGGTTCTTTCTATGATTCTAAACAATGAACATTACTTGGTTTACTCCAGAAAGAATGATGAAGTAACACAAGTAAGAGCATTCAGCCATTCCTCCATCCAACTTATACCAGCCCGGAATACAACATTTCATACACCTTCAGTATCATACAGCCTTTCACTGGTTGATGAATAAACGACCTTCCTACAGAACTCCTCCAATGGATTAAAAGCCTTCTTTTATTTTGCCACTGTCAATCTCTCTATTCTCAATTTATTTCCAAGTTTCTCGATTGCCTTCAGGGTAATAAGTTTGATCTTAGGATGAGCCGTGCACCTTCTTAAGGAGTTTACAGCCTGTTTATTCCTTACTCAATTGATTTGTCCTTTACTGGGTCACCTGCCACTTGAAGTCATCTTCAGGGAACCTAATTAGTCACCACACTGAAGAAGAGATCTTCAACCATGTTTCAGCACAATCCCCTACCTTTCACAAGCACGAAGCACCTTCATGTCCCAGTGATTACAGAAGAATTTAGAAGGACCCAACGGCTTCAAAACAATCTGTGTAGCTTGGGTCACGCTTCAATTTCCTGCAAAATTCACTAGTGAGGCTGTAAGAGGGAAAACTGCAACACAGAAATAGATGGGAAAGACATATGCTCAGAAAAAACACAGCTCAAAATTTCAACAAATTCAACGATTTTTGGTTTACTATTCATAGTTTCTCCCATCAACATGTCAGAAGAGAGCTCTGACTGTTGCACAAAAGGTTTGCATTATGTATCAGTGGAATTGTAAAGAGGTGCAAGCTGCATCCACTGGATACAAATCACACCGTTTCCCCCTTCTTTATATTTTGTATTTCCAGCCTGATGCTATTTAACGGAGAAGGGAACAGATGCAAAATGTGCCTGGACTTGGTGACCCCTCCATGGCAACTGAGACGCGTGTCAACTTGTGCAGCAGTAGGAATGCAAATGTGTGCGTGTGGGCAGGGGAGGTCATGTATAAAAAGGTATGCGTGTGGTTTTTTCGAGGCTAATATACTCCTTGTACCTACAGCTACTGAGAGAAACAGCATCCTTTCAAGAATGATATGGCCACTGCCATCAGGTCATCCAGTTATTCCCATTGCTGCCACATAGCACGGGCAGTGCGAACAGTTCTGTACTTCAAAGCCAATCCCAATCTTTCTTGTGTCTGAAATCAAAACTCAAACGTACTGCTGTGCAAGTCCACCCCTTTACCAGGAAGCAAAGGCCAAGCTGACAACCCCAAAAGCATTCGACCAATTTGTGTGTTTTCGACACTGCGAAATCTCTGCCAGGTCAATCCCAAACTTCCACAGAACACAAAAGAGCGACTTCAAATCAAGATGAAGGAAATGGCTGGCTTCCATCCTGGGAGGACTAAAATTAGCTTGTTTTGAACAGATTGCTGCACTGAACTAGGAAACAGAATGCTCAGAAGGATGTTCAAACCTCACAAGCTGGTTCTACCCCATGCAATAAATGTTTCATCCACACGACTCAGTTGAGCCCATTGCCAGGGATCTGCTTCCCATCTGACTCCACCTGCTGAAGAATTCACTTGCTCCTCAGACAGGAACTCTTAAATTTAGACCGGATTGCTTGTTCAGCGATGACAATGAATAATCAGTTACAAGTTTCAGACAGAGCAGCGAGTTTGTCCACATCTCGGATTGAAGGAAATGGAGTCACTACTGAAATCAAAGCCACAGCATATTTGTATCAGCTTATTTCTTAATGAGGACTATAAAATACACAAAGGAATTCCCAAGTAATCCCTCCTTCCATCACCCCAGCTCACAAAAGACTATAAAATCATCTTTTATCCCTGTCATCTTGCTGTTTAAGCGCTCTCTTTAGCTGCAGAAGGTTTATGAACTGAATACAACCTGCAGAGACTCACCGCGCCACAGATGATGGCATCTGAGGGTACAAACGCGATGCAGAACTAATGGGTTAACATACGAGGAGCACTTAGAGATTACTCTTCCTTGGAGTGCATCAGGATACTTCTGAAAAATGTCATTTCATGGAATTGTTCTGGGAAAGCTGTCAATCCTGGTAAAAACAGTTGTCCTTTCCAGAACATGTGCAAACACTGTATTTAACTTACTTTCTTCTCTCATTTTTAAGATCACAAGATTGTCAGAATGATAATGAAGTGGGGTTTTATGCATTTCTCTCCTTTTGAGTCCCCAGTCGCAAGGAATCCTGACTGCCGCCATCCCAATGGATTTCAGCAGCAGAAAATTGATGGGGAAAAAAGTACTGGTGATAGCAAGACTGGACTAGACCACAGAAACTGAGACATGTTGCCTTCTTTTGTTATGCATAACATCAACAGAGGAGGGACCAGAGTAAACAGAGAGAAAGATGAGGAGGGTGGCAACACCAGCAGCACTTCCTTAGTTACTTGTGATATTTTGGGGATTGCTCAGACTATAGACATCAGTATCACATCAGTGCCTGAAATAAGACTTGGTCCCATCCTACATCGTGCTGAGAAGCTTCACTGGGAGCTCAGGGTACTCTGCAATTCAGTCTTCTCAATTTTCATTGTTTACAGGTGAACCAAAGCACTGCATAGAGATGCAGTAATGGAAAGAGGGAAGCAATAATGGAAAGCAAAAGGGTGCCAAGAGGAGCCCATCCTGGACTACGTGGTGTAACAGCAGTTTTGCTGATGATTTCAATAGCAGCAGGCAACCTAAAAAATGGGAATTCATTTCCAGGGCAACACTGGTAGGAGGTGAAACATAAAAATGAGTGATGGGTTAATGAAAATAAATGGTGTGAAATAACAGTAGTTCAGCAAAGCAGATATTTATCACGTTATCCAAGTTGGCTACATGGGAGTTATTAAGTTAAATCAGTCCTCATAGAAGCTGCATAAATGGAGACAATTCTGATGATCCCAAAGCTTTAATCTCACTGTTCAGGGTATACTGGGGACAGAAAGAGCAAGAAATTCTCACAAGGAAATACCTTAATTTTTAATGCAAACCTTTCCACAAAAAGTCACTTTAACACAGGTGTCTCACTTCCATTTCTAATTAGGACACATTAAAGCTATTATGAAAGGACCCATCTCATACATCCAGAACCTACTTGTTAGCTTAAAAGACTATTCAGTTGCAGGGGCAAAGAGGGGAGCACAACAATACCACCAGGAAAAGGAACACAGCAACATTTGCTGTTCACTCCTTACCTTCCAAGGACAGGCATTCTCTGTTATCATCAATATTGCCAAGTCTGTAAGAAAGTTTGCTCAGCAACAGTGAAAAGCTGATGGCTGTACAAGGGAATAACACCAGGAACTTTAGATCTTAAGAGATCAGTCTTGAGATTCTCACAAGGATAAATAAGTCAAATCTCCCTTTCAGCTCACGCTTTTATGAAGCTGTGTTATTTATGCTCATCCTCTGGCCCTGCTACTGTACCAAGACTGAGGGAGGCCTGTCATTTGGAAAGGTGTCAGTCAGTGTGCCATCTCCAAAGAGAAGGGCAAAAAGATGACAAAGCACAAACCCCCTCCCACAGCCTCCTATCCCCGTCCCAGCTCACTGAGAGCTCAAGGACATACAATACAAAAGGTCTGACTCCAAGTTTTGGAGGAAAAGAGTTATCTCCCCTTCTCTCAAAACCATTCACTGTTATCTTCTATTTTTCATTACACATTCCAGTTACCCTTGCTCAAGGCAGCAAAATGAGGAATGGCTGTCCTGGGCCAGGCAGAAGGCCTAGAGATCCCAAGATCCCTTCTCTGATCTCGGTAAAGGCAGGTAGGAAACACAGACAACTTATGATCCCTTCTTCCCATTTACTCTTCCATTTTCCACGGAAACAGCAGTTTATAGAGTTTCCAAGCCCAAAGAACTTAGGTTATCATCTGTGTTTATTGCTCCCTAGAGGTTGCTCTTTTCCAAGGGTATCTTATTTTCCCTCTGAACTCAGCTGAAATCTGCTGCTGTGGCAACGAGTTCCCCCACTGGAACACGCTGCAGGGGGAAAAACCCCAAAACTTCCTTTTTGCTTATTATTTTTAATCCTGCTGATGAGTTTTAAAAGACCACTGCAGGATGCCCTGCAGATGCTTTCCAGTTTGAAAGAGAAGTAGGTGGCAAATCATCATTCCTACCTGGAGGCTGAATCAGAGTTGCTTTTTTGAGTTCAGACATCGTTTCCACCAGCGCTATCATGAAACTGCACCTATGTCATTCTTCCCTAAGTACACTGTCCATAAGGAAGAGCTGATAATGGACCACTCTGCACTATTACATCAATGTAAATCCAGAGCAATTTCATCTACTTTGCTCAAACATAAATTTAACCAAGCCCTGGTTTTACTAAAAGCAGACTTTTCCCTAGCAACTCGCTGGCTTTTTCCTTCCAAATCCCCTCAGTGTTTCAGGTAACAGTGTACAAAGAGCATCTACTGCTTTATGGACCAGATTATATATCCACAGCTACACTCGATGTAATCAACCACTGAAATACAGACACTTCTCAAAAGTTTACAGTGGAAAGAACATTAGAGTAATGGCCTAGGTAACCTCAAAGTAGCCTGTTAAATATCTCCTTACAGGTTTACTGCTGACGGCCACTTCCGGACCACTGAAAATCCAGAGGAATTCTAAAGGAACTGGACACTGTCAAGTTCTTTTTCATTGCCTTTTACCTTACTGGCTCCTAATCCATTATTTCTAGAAGACATCCAAGGAAAGATCTACCTTACAGACCTGTTCCCATGAACCAAGTTTTCAGGCTAGAGTTCATGAGATTTTGACCATCATTAATTCCCACAAGAGATGCTGCCCTGCACTTCCATCCACTGCTGCTCTGTGGTCATTCCTCTGCAATCTTGCAAAGGGCACAGTATCAACTGTTAAGATAAAAACAGACCTAGAAAACTGAGACCTCCTCATTCCTGTAAATCAAGAGAAACCAAGTGTGAATCCATGCCCCCGAGCACCTTACATCAGGAGAAGTGCAAAGCACCTATGGGGATCATCAGCCTTATCCATTAAAGAGTTCACTGAGTCTATTTATATCCCAAAGACATCACTGGGGAGGTATGCTGGCTCTCAGACTTCATAATTTGTTTTAGTGGCCATTCTGGCACAAAATCTAATGACCATTACAGAAGTCATAAGAAGTATTCCCTTAAAATACTACCTTCTGCTGACAGTGTCCTTTCTCAGTGCCTTGGTCAAGTGCTTGGGACCGATCTCAGCATTTCCTCCAAAGGCCCATTCCTCCTCCGGTTGTTGCTGTAGTGACGTGACAACCTCATAAAAACTCTAAAGGTCAGTCCTGAACTTCAAGGAACACATCAGCAAGAAGAACCTGAGCTAAGTCACAACTGGCTGCACAGACAAATGGAGTGCACAAACACTAAACAGGATATTCATGCCCAGCAGCTATTTCCACCTAAACCCACAAAGTAAAATCAAGCCAAGGTGAACCTGTCCTGTTCTCTCTCATTAATACGTTACTATGGTCTCTTCCTGGAGAGGATGCTGTTGCAGTGAAGAGTAGCAGGCAATAACTACAAGATAAGTAAGCTTTGTATTAACACCAATGACCTGTCACTTACTAATCCTACATTAATTAGGCTAGAGGATACTGCTGGTCTCACTTTTGATCTGAAACTCCAGCCGGATACTGATTTATCTAATATCTGTATTCTGATGGAAAAGACAAGTTGTCCAAGTGTTACAACTAGCTCGACAAAGAGCTGCTTCCACTGCATCGGATCAAGCAGCCTCGATGGTATCAAAAAGCTTTGAGCTCACTGGGCAACCTTGGATGAAGAAAAGGAAGAAATCCTACAAAGCTACAACAACAGCCTCCCCAACCTTTGCTCTGTTACTACACGATCCTTAGCCCATGGCCCCGAGAGCACACGTCACCTGCTGTGGACAAGAAGGATCTGACAATAGGGCAAGTCTCATTACTGTATCCACCACGTGCATCTTCCGTCCTCCAAGACCCCCAAGGTCAGCCAGGTTCTCCTTGTTGTGGCTCTCCACAGTTGATCTGAGCACGAGCACAAAGCCACAGCTCTACTGACGGGTGTGTCACACCCTTGGCTCTCTGAAGCGCTGACTTCTGAGCTGTGACTGCCTTTCATAGCGGTGACTTTTAGGTTCTCTCTGTAGTGGCCTCTTCAAGGTCCCTTGCCAAGCCTTTTCATCCAAGTCGGCCAGTCACGTCTTCTTGCTTGCGTAGCTTTGAACACACTGTTGTAAGAGAAGGAAAAGCTCAGCTGTTCTGGAGCTCCATTTCATTTACTGTGGCTCTAAGAGCTGCACAGCACCCTGTTCTGAGAGGCAGGTCAGGAGGTTAAGAAGGAGGCTCAAGAAAAAACACTAAACCTCCCTGAGATAGAAATTAGAGCTCACAAAGACGCATAGGGGCAAGACATACTACAGGGAAACCTGGCTACGCTTATTCCAGGGGCTGCCGTGACTTCTTTTAGTCCAAGGCCCACTGAAACTACCTGCAATTGAACGAGCACTCCACAACCAGAAGAAAAGGCAAAACCTTGTCAAAGTAAGGGCTGAAAGTTGACACAACCCATAAACATGACCTCCAACAACAGAGCTTTGCACTCAACAACATTAATAAGAAAACCTCGCAAACAAATCCAAAGACGCTGCATACTGGGACATAGCAAAAATCATGCTCTATATCCACAGTGCCTGATCAGATTTGAAGTCCATAGAAGTAACTGAATGAATATTGTCCCCTATCTCCTCATTCTTCACCTTCCCTCTTTTCCTGCTTCCATGCTATTAACTCAGGCACCTAAAAGCCAGCTGCAGAAACGTCTTTCCTATTAGCCCATGCGAGGCAGCTCTGCTCGGTGATTTCTTTAAGGCTTTGCCAAAGCCCGAGGCCTTGTCACTTGGAAAAGGTCAGGCAGGATTTACACGGCCGGAACATGGCCTCGGAGGCATGGGCTGTCCCACGCTTCTCTTAAACCCCAGCTGCATTACAAATGGGCAGCAGTTATGGAAATCAGGTCATGGGAGCGTCAGACTTGTAAGGGCTGCAAATTCAGAGCAGGTCACCCAGCGAGAGGACCACTGTTCAAGGGCTCGAGCATCAAGATGAATTCATCTCCTCCAGCAAGCCAGAGCTTTTTTCAGCCCCCCCATGCTGGGGCTGCTTTTATTGCCTCTGAAAGCATCTCCTCTTTTCAGGGTTTTGCAGAAGGCAAGGGGTCATTTTACTCTTCATGGCAGTGCAGCATCCCTGTTGAATGTTAATACTCACAGACATGTGCTTCTGAATGAGAAGGTTCAAGAGCTGCTATTCTGGAAGTGACCAGGAAGCCAGGCTGACAGCAGTGATTACAGCCTGAGGCACTGATGTCTAGCCTGGAAAACGGTTTGTATTTGCAAGACAATACTGAGATCAGATGCCTGATCGAGATGGATTTTATAATGTTAGATACAAGTCCAGGAGGGGAATAAGTAGGCAACAGGGGAGGAAAAATAATTCTTTACCAGGATACAAATACGGGTTCTGTCAAGAAGATCCTACTCACAGCTTTAACTTTCATCTCGGCTATAGTGAGGCATTTGCTCCTCTCCCCATGGTCAGTGATAGTGAACACGGGGAGGCAGGAGAAGGGTTCATTCACAAACAGGAGCTGCAGTCAATCCATCTGCTGCTACCTTTGCTATCCATGCTCTAACAGAAGTTCTCCCCATGACTAGCACAGGAGGGAATAAAAACCCGCTCACTTCTAGCACTGTCCAAGAGTGAAGCCATCTGCAGCAGTAGCCATACCACAGCTTTATTTTTAACTGCTCCTTGTGCTGCAAGTCCTCAGTTCAGGGGTTGTCAGGGAGGCTCCACCACACCAGAATAGGATATGTATGTTGTACTATCAGTGAGAAGCATGAAGAACACCAAGGGTTTAGTAAAGGATGCAAAGGCATGAGAAGGAATATAGAAGTACATATTAGTAGATACAGATGTACATATACATACATATAGATGTACGTATTAGTAGATCCTTCACTACCTAAACCAAACAAACCTTATTAGGTTGAATTACTTTATTCTCAGATGAGTAGGGATTGAGGACTAACCAGCTTCTACTACCCGTGCACAGGCATCAGCTACGTGTGACATTTCCAGCTGCAGTATGAAAGGATTATACCTAAACCCCAAATAACTGTATAATGTGGGTGAACAACAGCATCCACAGAGGCAGCAGAGTAGGTGACATGGTCAGAATTCAACCTACAGAAGGTCAAAGAATCACAGAACTCGATTTCCTCATGTTTAACTACAGTCATGTATGTGATGTTCGGCCATACTTACACAACTGCTTGGTCCATGGATGTTTAAGCACAAGCCGGGATTCAGTGTTGGGCAGAGCAGGATTTTGTATCACAGCTCCTGAAGTGAACTACTATAGCTGGACCTGTTAAGTGCCCTGGGCACCCTGCAGCTATGATTTAGGTAGCTCCCACCTCAGAAGATGACTTTTCACTATAACAAATGCAGATACACACCATACAAATGAGGAATACACGGGTCAAGTATTCAAAACTGCCTGAATTCCCCTTCAATACAACATTAACATTTAAGAAGCTTGGAGATGGTATTGAAAGTGTTACCCTACAATACATTGCACTCTGCATTTATGAAATGAAGGGATAGGTAAAGATTCCGCTTTGTCAAAGGATCTTGCACAAAAGCCACAGTCTTTATATGAACCTAACCTAAAGGTAAACCTCCACTCTACAATCCCCATCTACAACACAATTATTAAAGCTGAGTTTTGGGGTGGTTTTAAAGGCTTCACCAAGCTCCTAGGAAATGAAAATGTGTCCACCCAGGAGTTTTAAGGCTGCTGGAATATGGGGACCATATTTTCTCTGATAGCTGTTGCCAAAGATGTGCAACCACCAACGTAAGAACAGAGAAAAGTCCAGATTTCAGCAGAGCTCAGCACGTTGACACCAAATGCTTTTGACAACATCGTTTGTGGACAAAATGCAAAGTGCAAGCAACATGCTGAGCAATCTGGCAAATCAAGCCCTTAAGGCTGAAAGGAGAACGTGGCTTTAGAGCTGTACTGACCCCAGTTAGGAGAACACAGAGCCCAGTGACTGCAGCATTTACAAGTACTGACAATGTAGATACGTACAAGAGATGAGCATAATGTGTAGTGAGGATGCGTGTTTTAGTCCTGTGCAAAAGTAAAGATAACTGACCATATGGAAGCTGAAATTTGAGCAACATCTTGTGTCTGCTTGCCTGATGGCTTGACAAAGCTCTGAGGTCTTTACACTTCATGGACAAAGATAGAAGACACCAAAAGGCAGTCAACAATGTGCAGGGAACTATATTTGTTGCTAGAAAATGTGATTCTCTTGAAATCAGGGTGGTTTGCAAGAGAATTTCAATTCAAAATGGAAGAAAGAAACAGAGTAGGTATTCATTCTCAAACTGAAGACATTTGCAGACACTCAGCTTTAGTCAGTAACTACAGAGCACACAGCCTCCAAACACAAAAGGCCTCAGCAGTTCATCCCAACACAAACCATGACACCTCCCTCTCCATTTTCAGCTCAGCTCTCACCACTACTTATAGGAGCAGACAACTCACGGGACAACAAAAAGAGCATATTACCTGTTACTTAATTTATACCATTACACATGCACATACTCAAAAGTACTGAATTTCCATAAACCTAAAATGGGCCTGAAACCAGAGGAACCGATTGCTAATTTATAGGAGACCGCTGACATCAACCAACTCACACACCACGATGAACATAGTTTTCAGAGTTAAATTTGGATGATATGTTAACAGGCACCAATTTTCCACACTGTGTATTAATAGACAGCTTCTGCCTGCTCACTGAAGCATTCCCGGAGGTGGAGGCAGCTAGATGACAGAAGTGAACTTGACAACGGTACCAGTGTTGGTTGAGCACATACGCTGCTCTTCGTGGGCACACGGTACCCTGAGGAGCGCAGCGGGAAGCAGCCAAGAGGGTGCTAATGAGAGAGAAACATTCTGCAAGAATGACACAAGTTTGAAAGAAAACAGGGTCCCAAGGGTTTAACTAAAGAAGGAAATCCTGGAATCACAGACTGGTTTGGGTTGGAAGGGCACGTAAAGCTCATCCAGTTCCAACCCCTGCCATGGGCAGGGACACCTTCCATTAGAGCAGCTTGCCCCAAGCCCCGTCCATCCTGGCCTTGAAATAAGCACGGCATTGCCTTCATCACATCACCACTTCAGCAGAAGCCTTTCTCTCTGTCAGTGCAAAACTGGCATCACAAAAGCCTTATTTATCAGTACTGCGTCCAGAGATTTGTGCTTATTTGGGAAGCTACGTGTAACAGATCTCCTACTGGATCAAAACAACAAACTGGTCACAGCAGTGGCATCTAAGGTGGCAGTGTCAGCTTAGGAAGACATTTCAAACCCCAGGTCTAGTCGCCATATGATGTGGAAACATCATCCCCCCCTACACTGCCAGGACACATGGTGACAGATCTTAACACAGACAGAAAGGGCTCACACTCCCTTTCTGGTAGTGGCTTCATGGGAGCTTGTGGAACTCCTAGGAGCCTGGGAAGAGGCCCTGCTGTCACAGCAGGGAGAACTTCAGCCAGTACCTCCCAGTGGGCAGCCTTCCGGGTGGTTCAGACCCCACACTCTGCAAATTCTCAGGCCACAGCTGAAATACATCAATACAAACCCTTGGGTGACACACGCTGCTGATCATCATTGGGCGTAACTGTACAATCAGGCACAATCCTCCTCTCCACACACTTTCTACAGAACAAAACGAGAGGGTATCAACATGAAGGTAACAAAATGTTCTCTAATGTTTTCAACCTTTTCTTTTAAGTCAGGGCAGGGAAGCAGAGGCAAAGCAGGGAAGGTTTCCAGCTAACGCTTGGTGCATTTTTGGGAAGTCAAGGCTCCTGTTTGTTAGTTCCAGTGGAAAACTAACACTGACTTTTAGCTGGTGCCATTCCAGAGCACTGGCTTTCAGCGTGTGCTGTCTATTTGCATTAGTGCAGCCAGCACAAAGACAGAAATCCTCTGTATTCACCGAAGAGGCACAGCGAGGGATGCAGCAACTCCTCCCAAGGAGCCTATTCTGCAGGTACCAATCCCACGGGCAAGTCCCTGCAATACATTCACTTCTTTGCTATCCAGGATACTAACAAGAGGGAGGATGAGCAGGAGCTGACTTTGAGGGGTTATTCAGAGCCCAGTGCAGGTCAGGCCTCAGATGTTAGCAGCATGCACAAAGGCGAGCTCTCCCCTGAGCACCAGCACAAGGCTGCGGTGACAACTTCAGTGAGATGGAAACTGTGTGTAGGTCTCCTACTGTACTTACCAGGGAATATATATATATACCAGATATATATACACACACTTTTAAATCCTTATATAGAGATTTTATATATATACACTATATATAAAAGTGTATATATATACTTTTCAATTCTTTTATATAGATGTGTGTGTATATATATCTCTATAAATGATCCTGTTATCTATGTTGAAGTACTCCAGCAAAACGTACCTTTTGGGTACAGAAGGCACAGGGAAAGGAGAGCCAAACGGGGACTGAAAAACAGGTATCAGTGAAGGTGCCACTGATTTCAGTACTTTGGGGGTTGGAACTAGATGAGCTTTAAGGTCCCTTTCAACCCAAACTGTGATGCTAATTTGATTTCTGTAATGGGTCGAGAAACGTAACTAAAATATTTGACTTTCACATTTCAAAATCACACATTTCAATTTTAATCACTCAAATATGGGTTTTCTGGAATGCAAAAAAGACCATTAAGATATTTAAACATATTTTGATCTCTGTGAAAATAAACTCAACTCCTTGAATCCAAGCAGCTGTGCGTGCCTCTGCTGAAACTACTGGCAAAGCAAAGCGTGGGTTTATCTTTCCCCTCATACACTTCTAGTGCTGATGAGTATCTTACTGCCTTCAGACAGGATGCTGGAGACCAGTCTAATCAACTTGGGCACAGCCTCTATTGCAGAACTTCCCATCTACATTGCTTGATTATTTAGAGGATCTTCTAATGCCAGATGCACAGACAAGCAAATTGTGTCAAATATATTGAATATACATTTCTTGAGTTTCCTCCCAAAGCGCACTGAGCAAGTATTTGCCTCTCCGTACGCAGAGGCTCCAGAGGAAGCTCAAAGGAGAACTGGGCACCAATCACTGCATTTATGAACTTCTTGCTCTCAAATGAATCCTGGAAATCAAAGTATTTTCCAAATCCGGCATCTTTACTTTGAAACTTCCCATGTAGTTTCAAACCAGATTCCAACCTTCCCCCAGGAAATGCAAAACCAAGCAACCAGGCCTTCAAGTTACATCTTTTTCTTCCTACCACTGAAAGCCAAGTTCAGATCTGCTCCCTGTTCATCATGACCTGTTAGCCTGGTGCAAGAAAGCCCAACAACAAAGCCAAACCAAAGGATTTCTGCTTCAGTATGGAGAAGCATCACATTTACTTGGCCAAAGCTGAACTCCACTTACTAAACGCTAAAGAGAAGCTATTCAAGTTCTCCATATGCTCAGCAGGGCGTGCTAATCTGGGGAGCACCCACATCACACATGCTCTACCCAACTCCTCCTCCCTGCCCTGCCTGCAGCAGATGCTACGAACATCTCCGCATCTGCTGCTGCCTCGCAAGTTGCTTTGATGTGCTTTGGGATTTGAAGGGTATTTGCTGTCAAATAAAGCTGTCAGGACAGCTGGAAAGCACAGAGGGAGATGGAGATGGTGATGTGAACCCAACAACGAAAGGGAAGCTGTCTACTCCCAGTTCCTCCCTGATTTCTAAGAGCCAGATGCTGAAGCCCACCCCAACCTTAGCCTCAATCATGGCCACAAGTGCTCAACAGGAACCACAGTTAAACACAAAACCACCTGCTTCTGCTGGCATCAGGAGTGATGAGAGTGAGGGGAGTCAAGAGATTCACCTCTTCTTGCAGAATGGGGGCCCTCACCTCTTGTGCACTTCAGATCAACATGACAAATTCCCCCCTTCTTTTTTTGCTACTGCCACCAAAACGCTGCTATTCTGATGATTAAAACTCTCCCCTGGTACCTCTCTCTGCACGATTTGCAGTGAATAAAGATGTGTGCTTTGCCCAGTGTGTTGAACCCATTCAGATGTTCACACACATCTGGCTGGCTCCTCTTTCCCAGGCTCCCGTGTCTTCATGCCCTGTTACTCCAACTGGGGATCTCCAAGCTAACAGCACCAACACAGATCCTCTCTTATATCTTAACATTTTGTTCTCAAACCCAGTGACTTTTAGGAACAAAACTTGAATATTCAAACCATGGAATGTTATTAATGTTTGCATTTAAGTGCTGAAGTGCTTTAAAACCTCTGGTTCCACAGCTCCCTCTGTTCTACTTATAAATGCTAAGTTCCTAATCGTACTTGGATCCTAACCCAATTTCTATTAAACTCAGCACGAAAATCTCCTGGTAGTGGCAACTGGGACACATTCCTGGTATGAAAGTTGATTTTTTAGGGTTTTCCTTGGAGTAAGTGCTTTAAGGAGCTGTTGCAGCAAGGGTTATTGCTGCATCAGCTCATCACTGCTGCTGGTTCCATGGGAACATGCCATGACCAGACGGTGATCCTACCGTATACCCAGCTCTCCATTCCTTGCACCTGATGTCACCCACCACAGAAAGCAACAAGGAGCTGAGCTCACTTTAGTCCTCTGGAGTCACCAAACTGCCAAGATACAACATCAACAGGCAGAACATCCACCCCAGCTGATGCTATAATCAGCTCCCAGTTTACCAGCTTAAAACCGTACTGGTGCCCTCCCCATGTGGCACTGGATTGAAGTCTTCAGCTCTGAGAGCAGGGGCAGCTCACCTCCTCCTGCATCAGTTCCTAAAGAGGCACTTTGCAGCCCAGCATGTTAAATCAGCTGGGTTCATCACAGGGTGCTGATGGGGGCTGCAACACCTTCACAGTACACTGGAATACGTCAGTCCCAAATCAGCTGAGGGACACCAGTGCAATGGTAAATCCAACAGCAAACATTTAAGCTGGTTTTTGTGCTCTTATTACTCAATATGGAAGTTCCTCGGGGCTATTAGTGATGGGATATGACTGGAAGGATTAGATGAGACTGCTCTAAAGCTGCAATGGGATGCAACAACCCAGTAACAACTACATTACAAAAGGTGCATGAAATAGCTGCTGCCTCTGGCCTGTCCATGACTTACTATTGTTACTATCCCCCTTCCAAGATCTTCCAGTCCAACTGCAAATGCAGAAGGAAATAAATAGCAAGAAAGACCCTTCAAAACCAAAGTGCTTTACTATTTAGACAGCTGAATTAACCTGACTCACCAGCAAAGCAAAACAGCATGTCCATCACAGACCAGAACAAGTATTTTCCTGCAAAGAGTATTTCTACATCACTAGCTCAGCTATCATCTTTCACCTATCTGTGTCCACACACAGAGAGGCTTCAAATCCAGTGACATGTGCTCCCTAGGACAGTCAGTCAGCATTGGAGGGAGGCAAAATGCAAACCAAAGCTGCCACTTAAACTAAGAGCCTGCCTTTCCGGCAGTGAGGACGTCAGCTCAGCTCTCGGAGTGCTCAATGTCTTCCCAGTGGGCTGGCTGGGAAAGAACAAGTTCTGCTTCATCATTTCAGGAAAAAAGCCATGGTTTCCAACTTGTCTCGGTGGTACAGCACAGCAAAACCAGACCTTATCAAAGGGGTTTTAAAAACCAACCACCCAACCCAGAGGATGCAGCTTCTCAGTGGTTAGAGAAGCCACCTGACAGGATTGACAGGAGATTTAAGTTCAAATTCACTTCTAGCTGATGTGAGGGGAGAAGGTGAAGCTGAATGGGAATGTCTTGTGTCTAAACCATCGGATCTGCCTTTGTAAACCTATGCAGAACAAGCTTAGTCAGAGTAACTCAGTGTCTGATCGACGACAATTTAGTGCTTAAAATGCTTCTCTGGCTATGGGAAGTGAGCAGAGCAGGATCTGGGCGCTCAGCTCCTCCCTAGTTCAGGGGAATACACCAATACCACCGGCTGTCCTGCAGCTTTGTTTCTCAAAGACAAATACCCTGCAACCAGCTGATTTTCCTAAGAAAACCACCTCCTTTGGTCTCCAAGTATGAGATGTGCAGCGTACATGTGCACAGAAGACAAATACCCCCTCCAAACTCTGGAAAAGACTCAAAGAACAGCACAAGGAATCATAGGCGAAACACCTACGGATCCTAGCAAATATATCACACAAGTGAGAACACAGTAGAATCTGGAATTGCTTTGCAAGGTGGTAATTTATAGCCAGGCTGAGGCCACGGTTCCACATTGGTACCCAAGTTTAACACATTCGCTCTACCCCAGGCGCCTGTTTCCCCTTCCCCAGCTGAGGATCACCGTCTACCACATTACACCCACATGGAGCAGCAGGGAAACATCTAATGCTACAATTCAAGTGTTATTTCAGGCTGCTGCATAAGGAAGATGTGCCCCAGCTGAAGCACATCAGACTTGGAGCAGACACTGCTGAACTTCCTGCAACACGTTGAGGGCAGTTTGGATGCTCCAATCCAAAGTCCAAAGCTCTCTCTGCAAGCAAACACCCACTTCTGCACAGAGGCATCCAAGTTACTCTGATCTCATTAGGCCCACTCTCTAATTGCCATCAGTTCTGCAAACCTACAGCATCTCCTCCCTGCACCCACACACATCTGGTCACAATCCCTTTTCCTTCCGAAATGAACTTCAGGGAGCAAAGCAAAGTTCTTAGGGCTTGAGCTTATTTATTTCTTCTCTCATCTCCCCACTTCAGCTGCCCATATCCCATTAAGTGTGGCTGTTCCACATCTGGATATACCCTGTCAGGTGTAGCAAATGCTACAGAAGAGACAGGCAGCGTTCAGCCCTTGTTTTGCGCTGAGGGATACACACAAGCCTATGGCAGTAAACGTCAACTCAAATCAATCATCACTTTGACTCCAATGGCAGCTTGCCTGTGCGCAGCCCTTACAGCATCAGAGCTTCCCCTACCTCCAACCACAAAGGAAACCTTGGCAGTTACATGCTCACTCTGGCTCTTCACTAGTCTCATAATCCACATCTCACCTTGATGCATCACAGCCTCCCTCCTCCCTTGGAGATTCACCTGTTAAACCCTGCAGCACCTGAGCAGAGCAATGCACGAGCTGGGTAACACTCTGCAGTGCTTAAACCCACCCTATTGCTCGGATGAACCCGAGCTCAGTTTCAAGCAGAGTCACCAACGCCAGGAAGCATCACTTCAAATCAGCATCATGTCTCAGGTAATTCCTTTCCAAGGGAAGATGTTCAGCCGCGCTCCTGCAGCCCGGTCTGTCCAAGCTTGCTCCACAGAGCGAGTTTCATTGACAACTTTAAGCAAGCTTAATGCACAACTGGAAAACAATCATGCAGTACACGGCATATTTCATCCCCTGCAGACAAAACACAGGGCCCTGCTAACTCAATTAACCTGACAGCTGTTCCTGGGCTAGGTGAGGCTTTGCTTACTGCAGAGCACGCAGGAGGGCTCAGGCAAGGAGTCGGGATATGCTGTCCAAATCAGGCAGACTTTGTGGGGGGAATTTATAGAGATTAAAGAGCCTCAAGGGCACACAACTCGGGTGGAAGAGAGACTGCGTGAGAACACCGGCTGGGGAAGGCATCACTGGCAGGGCTTTGGCAAACTCCTGTGCTATACACACAGGGGAGGGCGAGAGAAAAGCTGCAGTGTTTGGGGGAGCTGAAGAGGCAACTTCTGCAGAAGGGAGCAGTGATTGCTCCTGGTGCTCGTGTGAATAATCATCATTAAAGAGGCTTCATTAAGAGATTTGCTCTGTTACACAAAAATCTCCTTTTTTCAAGGCCCCAGAGCTGGGTCCCATCCCTGCTGTAGCTCACCCAAGTAAATCAAAAACCTAACTGCATGTCATGCATTGCAGGATGAGGAAAGAGCAGCAGGCAGATCAGCAGCCTCCATCCCCACAGCACACCACATGACAGCAACAAGTATCTGGTCCCATGAGTCTGAGCACAGACTGAACTGAGGACCTCGCACCTCCTGGCACCACTACTCCTGGTGAGGGACAATGTGGCACCAAACCCCCCCCCCCCCCCCCCCAGCAAGCACAAGTGTCAAGTGCCTTTTGGAAGGATCGAGCCCTGAAGGGAAACAAAGACTCTTCATATAAATCCATGGCCCTAACCATGCAAATGTGACCACACAAACGTGTCCAGCTCTGGGGGCAACAGTACAAGAGGGACCTGGAGCTGTTGGAGCGAATCCAGAGGACTCCATGGAGCTACTGCAAGGGCTGGAGCAGCTCTGCTCTGGGGCCAGGCTGAGAGAGCTGGGCTGGGTCAGCCTGGAGAAGAGAAGGCTCCTGAAGGGGAGACCTTAGAGCAGCTCCAGTGCCTAAAGGGGCTGCAGGAAACCTGGAGAGGGGCTTGGGACAAGGGCCTGTAGGGACAGGCCAAGGGGAATCATAGAATCATAGAATGGTTTGGGTTGGAAAGGACCTTAAGATCATCCAGTTCCAACCCCCCTGCCACGGGCAGGGACACCTCACACTAAACCATGGCACCCAAGGCCTCATCCAACCTGGCCTTGAACACCGCCAGGGATGGAGCATTCACAACTTCCTTGGGCAACCCATTCCAGTGCCTCACCACCCTCACAGGAAAGAATTTCTTCCTTAGATCCAATCTAAACTTCCCCTGTTTCAGTTTGAACCCGTTACCCCTTGTCCTGTCACTACAGTTCCTGATGAAGAGTCCATCCCCAGCATCCTTGTAGCCCCCTTCAGACACTGGAAGCTGCTCTGAGGTCTCCACGCAGCTTCTCTTCTCCAGGCTGAACAGCCCCAACTTTCTCAGCCTCTCTTCAAACAGGAGGTGCTCCAGTCCCTGATCATCCTCGTGGCCTCCTCTGGACTTGTTCCAACAGATGAGCTCTTAGGCAGAAGCTCTTCCCTGTGAGGGTGCTGAGGCGCTGGCCCAGGGTGCCCAGAGAAGCTGTGGCTGCCCCATCCCTGGCAGTGTTCAAGGCCAGGTTGGACACAGGGGCTTGGAGCAAGCTGCTCCAGTGGAAGGGGTCCCTGCCCGTGGCAGGGGTTGGAGCTGGAGGATCTTTAAGGTCTCCGATTCTATGTAAGGTATCTGTGCTCAGACTACTTCCACCCTTCCCTCAAAGGGACTGAGGGAAATCGGTGTTTAAATCATGGGAGTGTCAAACACTTCATTACTCCAACATGAGAACAAAAGATTTTCAGATGACAATCTATTAAACAGAGTAATGGGTACGTTTCACTAACCTCTATTTTATACACATCTATGCTGGCACTTCTCATCAGCTCTTTGGGGTTTTTTTGTCTCAATTTTCGCAGCCAGTGGTACAATTACTTCACAGATGTTGAATTACAGCAAACCCACAACTTCTGTAGGGACCTCATCTAAAAACCACAGCAGTCCACTCAGTAACAGCTGGGAGACACTGAAAACTAACAGGAATGTACATTCATCTTGAACAATACCTGTAAGCACAGTCCTCAGCTTACAGAAGGTGAAAACGCAAGGCAAAAACCACAATGGGACATGGGGAAAACAAATGGATTTAAAGCAGATCTGAAGCTACCATCAAATAACATTACCAAGCCTCAGCCTCCAGGGGTTAAGCTGTTCTCCTGTTCGACAGGGCTCTGTTGTGTGGGATGGAGTCCTTCATTTCTCCTGCCTGTTGCAGGTCTGTATGCTGGCCCTGGTAATCATTAAAGATCAGAGGGTGCTGGGTCTCAGCAAACACACGCTGCTGTTCACACACAGCTCTCATTGTGCTTGGCCAACAAAAAGGCTGAGCTCTTCAGGTAACCCAAACCAACAATAACCCTTTCAAGTTACAGCATCAAACCCTAGCGCATCCTTACACAAACTTGAGTAAGTGACATTTCTTCAGCAAAACAGACCTTAGGGATTGAAGGCACAGTTGGATTCACTGAAGGTACCATGACTCTCACACAAAGATGAGGCTTTTGGTACATCTCTGTAATTTCTGTGTATCATTCAATAAGCACCAAGTCATACCCGGTACAGTGTAAGTAAGTAAAGACCTAGGTCCAGTCTGATCTCTCCTTTTTAGAGTAACCCATTGATTTTTAGAGTCAAATTTGTATGGTTAAGTCATCAATACTCCTCTAAGGTCAGTTGGGAGACCCTGGACACACACAGAGATGCCCTACACACACAAAATACTCTTTAATACAGCATCCAGTGAAATAAAAGCAAGGCAATGACAGGCTTGGCAGGAAGAAAAAACCCCAAACCCACAAATCCAACCCCCAACTTCACAGGCACATGGATGTTGGGTGCCATGGTTTAGTGTGGGGTGTCCCTGCCCATGGCAGGGGGGTTGGAACTGGATGATCTCAAGGTCCTTTCCAACCCTAACTATTCTATGATTCTATAAATACTGAGATACCCATTAACATAACTGGACAAGAGGGAGCAGCTGCCATCCCTTTCCTCCAGCATTTCTCAGTGGATACAGCATGCTATTGCTTTTTCAAGTAACAGACACTCACACTATTCTCTCTTGCCATGTCTGTATGGACACAGAGCAAGGCGATGGCTTCCAGCACCTTCACTCAGACCTAAATCGAGTCCTTAGGCCAGCAGGAGAAACTCCTCTCCCTCACCTCCCAGCCTTATTGATTTCAAGTAAGTAAATCAGGGTTGCAAAGCAAGACCGGCACAGCGAAAGCCCTGGAGCTGTATGGTATCATTTAGGCAACATCACAGACTATAAGTGGCACAGCAGTTCAATCTCGACTTCCAGCCACTTGCCTACAGTTGAAGCCCAGGTTCCAACCCTGAGATGCTGCACTTCCATTCCTGGTGCCGAACAGGGAGCAAGCGCTCACCCAGGCACTCAGGACACATGGAACAGCCTCATGTTAACTCACTGACCCCAAACCTCTGTTTACCCCTTCTGCTCATCACCCAGATCCACAAACCTGCAGGGATTTAACATCCTGTATCTGACTGAAACTGGTGACAGGGTTCAGAAGCACTCGGTTAAACAGACACACACAACGTGATCCCGTGGGTCTTGTTCCCTTAGGAAAGCAAAAGACATGACTAGCTATTTTCTTTTCTTCCTCTCAGTGCGTGGCTTCAGGCAACCCATTCTCCTTCTGTTTATCCATCTGTGAATGTGAGAGAGCATCTACCTTCCCCACAGTGACAGATGTTTGATTCATTCCGAGGGTGAAACCCACCCCCTTGCAGCCAGCCAAGCACAGGACCCACAAAGCCTGTCCTGTTCCCAGGATTTCGGTGAAGCTCAAGGAGTGCACATACAGCAGCACACGGAGAGGTTACAAATGTGAAATCCCAGCCTACTTCTCAAGTCAATTGAAGCAGATGCATCTGTTATCGAGCCAAGAGCAACGTTCCCATCGCTCGGGGGCAGTGGCTGAAGCGCTACCACCCTTCCTCGTGTTTAACAGAGCTGGTGCCTCATCTCCATATGACTGCACGTTTGTACTCATTAGCAATCACCCCCTGTCATCTCCTCCTCGGAACCAAGATCTTCAATATCACCAAGGCTGTGTGATACCAAAGGCAATCCACCCAAAATCAGAGCCTTAAAACTCCTCTGTAACACAGCAATGACACCAAAGACTCAAGCTCTAGCTTGAACTCAGGTACATGCTTTGTGGATGTGAACCCAAGTTTTTTTTGAAAGAATACAATAGTCACAGGCAAATGCTTCCCTACATATCCACCACTATTTGCTCTACTCTACAGGACTATTGAAACACTTTTCTCCGGAGAGCAGATGCCATATGGGTGTGTAGGCTCAATGAGCACATGCTGACAGATAGCAAGACACTTCAAAACAAAACCCAAAGTCTTGGCAAGCTTGAAAAGTGACTGTATTGATTATGTCACATTGCATCTCGTGGTGCCTTAACTTCTGAGCCTGCTGTGCTGCGAAAGGCAGGAAACAATCAGAGGAGCAATAGGAGAGATTAAAAGGAAAAGGTGGAGGGGGCTGTTCAAGGAGGCACCAGGTTGGGAGCAATCAGCAAGTGCCGTGGCACAGCCCATTTGCCAGCTTCCCCTTGCCAAGGGTGGGCAAAGGCACTGCATGGAGCAGACGTTTTATTACTCACACATCTCTGAGTACCCAAACTGATCTTAAAGCACTTTGGCATGTCCCAAGGGTCATTAGAGACGACTTCCTCCCTGCATTAATAATGAAACAGCTCTTAAGCAAAACTAAACTGGAGCAGCTTAATAGCATTTTAAACCTGACAAATCTGAAAGAGCTGATTTCTTATTCCCCTCTTGCCCATACAATTAGCAACGGGAGGAAACGTCAAAGTTTTCTCTCTTAAGAAGTGCTGAACAATCTTCAGAGCTTCTACAGGAGACAGAAAAGAGCAGCCCCCCTTCTGATTACAGGAATTGACAGCACCTTTACAGTGGCTCCCCAAAACCTCAGGCAAAAAGGGGCTAAAGTAAAGTCAGAAAAGGTGGCTGGTTTTCCCAATCGGAAAACTGATGGAATGCGATGTATGGGCTCATCCTCTGCTCTTCTCACAGATGGGTGATTCATCGGATTCCTTCCTGCTGGGAAGCACACTCATTGTGTACCTGCCACCACATCCCACAACCTCAGTGCACATCTTGCGGTGAGCACCAGCTGGACAAAGCACATGACCCTTTGCCTCCTGGTAAATGACCATCTGCCCCTGCAGACACCACCACAGACTTCCATAGGGGAAATAAAAACAGGAACAAGGAACAATACTTCCCAATGCCACCAATGTGCCTTAGAAGCCACTTTCAGTTGTGAAGTGAGTTTCGGTATCCGTAGCTCTCTTCTTCCCTGGGATAATACTGTCGCAAGAGCCTGGTTGACTTTTCCATGGGAGTCCTGTGGCTGCTTCTCAGCACAGGAATTTATGGAATGTGAATTCAAAAGTCACTTGTGCTCTGGGAGGGAAAGGGAAGGCACCAACTAAACACAGAGCAGCTGATGCAGAGAGCCAGGGGATGCTCTATGACTCCGGCATTCCCATGTCTGTCTGACTCATTCAGCACATGAAGGCAGTCACTGTGACACCCCAGGAGGAATCTAAGTGCCATTCCAGTGACCTGTGGTGGGCAGTTTCCCTCCTTCAGAAACAGCACCCAGCTCCACTCCACAATGTTTTTGCTACAGCACCTGTTCCAACACACCAACCACCTCATCTGGAGAAGGGTGACAACAGGGGAGGGATAGAAAAGGTTTTCCTTCCTGTCCATCAAACACAAAAAAGGACAAACCCAGCCCTTCCATGTGAAAACCAAACCTGAGTAAGGAAAGAAAACAAAATACCCTACCTGGTTTGGGTTGAAAGGGACCTTAAAGCTCATCCACTTCCAACCTCCTGCCACAGGCCAGGACACCTTCCACCGGAGCAGCTTGCTCCAAGCCCCATATGCCAGAACAAATAAGCACTTGGACGTGTTAATCACCTTATGACAAGATCCAGCAGGAAGCAAAGTAAGAACTGGGTTGGGGAGAGGCACATGCAGCCTTTCCAACAGACCTGACTCGAGCAACCAACGCATTCATCCCAGCTCCAAACAAATGCGGTTTATATAATCCATCCTGGATATATGAAATAATCTCAGCAGTGAAGCCTCACAGAACTGAGCTTATGCAGAGAACTGTGCACTAAAGGACATCATACCTGAAGGTCTCAATACTGGCAGTCTTAAGAGGGTGTTGAGCCCTTCTTGGTTTCATCTCAATGGTTAAATACAGAGCTGGACTGTGATGCTGTGAAGAGGCACTTCAAAGCTTGGAGTAAGCTCACTGTCCCTAGACATGAGGTGCTCTTAAAACTACAAAGACTTAACTACTTGTTGCCCCAGTACTGTAGGGAAATAGATGGAGACTTGCTGATCAAACAGCAAGAGGGAGCAATCCACTGCTCTGCTCCTAAAATCATGCTGAGAACCTCTCTCACACACCTTTATAAGCATCAACTTGAGGGAAAGGATCTGAAGATCAAGGAACGGTCTCACATCTGAAGATGGGGACAAATGACCTCTTCCAGCTTTGATGAAATAGCAAAAGGGAAACATCTTTGGCTGTTTTGAAGCTGAGGGAAATATATGGTCATGAAGAGAAATAGATTTCTTAGATGAGACAAGCAGAAAAGCGCGGTGCAGAGCATGCTGCCAGAATGTTGTCAGAAACCTGCTGCAATGCCTGTGGCAAGAGCTCCAGCCTTTGCTACCACACTGGCTGGCAGCCCGCGAGCAATCTCCTGCTGCTCTCAGAAGCAGCTTTCACCAGCAAGTTCTCCCACCTGATGCTCAGCAGCTCCCACCCCTTCCTCACTGCTGTCCCTGCTGCTTCATGCTCTTGTAGTATGAAGCGGGCCTAAAAGGGGGCACAAAAAGGGAACAATTGTTCATCCCAGAGCAGTGCCTCAGTCTTGATTCGCTGCCAGCTCCTTTCCCCCTCCCCACCTTGGTTTATGGGCTGCACAGATGTTTAACTCGATGCCTGCTTATGTTCTCAAGTACCTTATTGCAGCAGCTGGTCCCCTGAGACAAGCTGTTTCCCCCCAGCTCTCCCTTCTGTTACCAGCAGAAGGATGCTTGCTGCTCTCCTGCCTTCGCACGTGGGAATGCGGAAGCCCTCCACCTCTCAGATGAACTGCAAAAGCCTTCAACAAGGTTATTTTCCTCCCTTCTCCACCTCTATTCTTCCTTTAGGCCGAGTCTATGCCTGGCCCAACAAAGCCTTCCTCTCACACCCAGCTGCTGTGCAAACACCATGAAGTCCACCCATGGTGGGGAGAATGCTTCTGGCAGATTTGCATGCACTCACACAGAGTAAAATTGAATCAGGGCTGAGATTCAGCTAACACCAGTGTGCCAGTTACTTCCATAAAACAAAAGCTATGGGGAACTTAGCAAGGAATGAGAAGAGAAATGGTGTGGTGGTGCCTATGGTGCATAGCAAGACATGAGATAACTCACATCTCCCTGCTAGCCCCAATCAGAAAGGTTTCAAACTGTGGTATCCAACAATAAGATACTTTGATGGGAGCAATTTTTTCTCTTCCTCGGGAGAATATTAACTGAGACACAAAGAAGGAACGTTGATTTAAGCAGCAATCCAAAAAACCCCTTCTGTTCTGCATCAATAACTTCTGGATAAACCGAACTTCTCTGCCAGGTTAAGTTAAATTTAAGTCATATTTCTTTGCTTTTATTAAAATGGAAGAGCAGTCCATCAGAGGGGTATTTTCATGACACACAGTTCTCGGGCACTCTATTTTATGTGGATGTAATTATTCCAGCTATTCATCACAGAACCACAAATCCAACCTTCAAAAAGCATCGTAATGCAAGATTCATTGAATCCAGCTGATATTAAATATCAACAGGGCTCCATTATCAGTTTTTGTATCTGAACACTGTAATATCAGCTATTACTCTTTTATATTAAAGTTGTATCTTTGCAAGAGAATTACTTCCCTTGGCAACAATGGTAAATGTTAACTACCTTGAATATTTCAGTCACATATACATTATGTATAAGATTGTGATCTGCTAAACAAGAATGGAGAAAACAGAAAGCGACAAAAAGATTTGCTTTGTGAAGGATTTCTTTCTGTTCTCACAGAAAAAGCACTGTACATGGAAAAAATACATGGAATAATGTGTTGACGTCTTCTTCCACTGGGATGCAAGAATCCGATTTAGTATTTCTGAAAGAAGGGAGCTCTGCATAGCAAAACAAAGCATTAGAACACAAAATGGTTAATGGTATTTGGATGACAGTAATGCCTAATGACTCCAAGAACTGCTGTGGCGAGTCCTGTAAAGCACTACATATGCAAAGCAGGAGATGCATTAATCCCATACCCAGAATCCCATGAGAGATGGCCAGTCTCAAGCCTCAGGCTCCCATCTGGGTACCTGTGATCAGACCTCTCTCAGAAGATGCATGCAAATGCTCCATCTCTCTGCTCGCCCAGAAAGTAAAGTTCTGTGTTAGCATCAGGTTTAAATGAATGTTTACCCTGATAAGTAAATTGGAAATCACATCACTTGCATGCATTACACCAGCTAATTCCTCAGCCCTGTTTGCAAATATTTACAAAGCTCTAACTCAGTCATTAGACCAGCTACTAATGACAAATCATTTGGAAACCACCAGTTTATGTCAACTTCATTTTTCCTACGGTGATATTTAGTCATTCCTTGTTCAAATTCACAAGGTAGGAGGGTGGTTCTCAATAGCAAGGGTGAAGCTGAAGATTCAGCTGTGATGCTAACGATGCTGGTTATGCTGCTCCTCTTTTCTATCCCATTCCTGACCATGTTGCCATCTGATCCAATTTCCAGCTGGATTCATCAGCCCTCCACACAAGCAGATATCTTGAGGCAATAAACTGAGAAGCAAGGGGCTACGAAAATGAACACTGCCACCAAGAAGTTGCCATGCCATGCCCAAACCCACAAGCCCCTACGTGTCCTGCTTTTATTAACCCATATACTTCAACTGCTCATCTAAAGCAAGACACAGCTTTTGAAACTTGTAGGTCTGTATCATTCAGATACAGATGCCAGGAGGAAGTAATTTAAAGTACCAATGATGTTGCAAAAGAGCCCGTTGAGATGTTACTTTTAGGGATACCGCATCTATTCAGTCCTGGAGGAAGATCAGGATGCCCTTGCTCACCACAAGTAGTGCTTGACTTTTCACACACTCCAACTCACTGCACCAAGAGCACTCGTGCTAGTCAGCACCAGTATCTGCACTGCAATCTAGAATGTGATGGCTTCACGTAAAGCTTCTAAGCATATAGATGCACTTCAATATAGATTACAGGCACAGCAGGTAACCCTTGCTCATTTATACACTGATTTCATCTTTAGAAAAGCACCTGTTATGAATCAGTGCAAAATGTTACAGGTGCTCTTAAAACCCAAAAGGTCAGAGTATCTTTAAGTGTTACTGTTATAAGAATATGTATTGAAAATATACTCAATATACTCAGTATATTGAATTATATACTCAATGTTAGCCATACTTTCTGAAATAATCTCTATTTTTTAGATGCAAAAGCATCTATAAGCATTTTCATTTGGCATCAGAGGAAGAAACAGCCATTGCACCATACACTACACCACCCTGCACCCTAAAATCTTGCTAATCTTACATTACACTGCATCCTAAAATCTTACCAGCCGTCTCATCAAACTGATGTAGGTTTGTACAAAGATGAGTTTTTAAGCAGTAATAGATTTAAATCTATTACTTCAGCTTTGGCACACTAAACAGGCCTACATTAGTGCCTGCTAAGTTCTCTGTTCCCACCTGTATTCCACTTCAGAAGTCAAACGAGAGAGGAGCACTTCTTCTGCAACAGAAATAAGAACAAAGCAGAGGAAAAACTGTACCAGCACACCCATCCCTAAGTTCTTCCTAAGCATCAGGGGACCACATGGGACCAGCTCTGAGCACATTTATAGGCAACCAGCATCCCCAGAACAAGTAAGGACAACAGAAGGGAACAGATGGGAGTTTTGCTCCCTGTTGCATGAAGAGGGTGATACCTTTCAGTGCCCATCACTTCGTTGCCACTTTTCAGAGGAACATTTAAAGGTCTCTGTAACTCACTACTGAGGATAAAACACATGAATTTTGGCTCCTTCAATGTTCAGCATAAAGTTTACCACAAAGTAGAAGCCAATACTGAAAAATCCTTTCAAAAGAGAGCCCAAACCATTTGATAGGGACAATAGAAACAGCACAGAAAAGAACTGCTGCCATTTCCTTCAGATTCTTTCCCAGCTCAACTTCAACAGCTATTGATTCTGTGTTTTTCACAACTATATATACATTATTTAACACAACTGAACACTACGTAAACCAACTTTCTTGTGCTTCTGCAATATTGATGCCTTTTAGAAGGTTGAAACCTCTACTGAAAACCTCAGTTCCATGTGTAAAGCCTGAAATACTGCGGCTGAAGCTGTACAAAAGCAAAACCTAAGTGTTTCTTAACTACCAGGGGCTCTTTGCCTGTTGTCACCCCAGAGCTGGATGAGGACTGCGGGGGGGGGGGGGGGGGGGGGCTCCCTAGAACGCAGCAGAGGGGCAGGATCCCCTCCCTGAGCTCCTGCTCACACTTCGGGGGTGCAGCCCACAGGCGGGTTCTGGGCTCAAGCTGGGTCATGAGAAGCTTCTCACTGACCAACCCCCCAAGTCCTTCTCTTCAGGCTGCTCCATCCAGTCTCTGTCCTGGCTGTGTCTCTGCTTGGAACTGTCCTGACCCCCGTGCACTTGGCCTTGCTCAAACCTCTCACAAGCTCCATCAGACTTTGGAGCCCCTGAACAGCAGGTTCCTGATGTTAAAATAGAAAGTGTTTGAGTTTCGAGACGATCTCCACCCACTGGTAATACCAATCAGCATTTCTTAAAGGCTTTTCTGGCACAGTTTGAGACTGAGACTACTGCTGAGAACCTGCTAAAATTCAGCGTGCTCTGTTAATACAAACAGCTGTCGGTGTTTTCCATGTCTGCTTTCATTCAGGTAGGAAGCCACCTAAGAGAAACTGAAGCAGAGAGTGTGAAGAAGCAGTCCCAAAGGCAGAACTTGGAGGAACAAGCACTTTTACAAACTTAATAGATTCAGTCTATAGCAGAAAGATGGGGAGGATAAGATTAAACAGTTTACCTAAGAGCACCTAAAAGCATTTCTACCTTTTCACATTACATAATCCATCACACATATCATCAAGAACATGTATTTTAGCCACTTGTAAAGATTGCTACGATTATGTTTCAAGGTTCACTTGTTCACTGCCTTTTTACCTGTGCAATCACACACATCTGTGGAAGGCCAATACAAAGCACCTGGTGATCTCCATAGCAGGATTTTACTCACCTGGCACTGAACTAACTGCTGAAAACAGGCCTCTGCATTTAAACAAGCACTCCCAGGCCTGTTCCTGCCCAGCACAGCAAGCTCTGCCTTGCCTGCTGCCCCAAACCAGCCTTGTACATAAAAGAGGAGCAGAAGTAACATCTAAGGTTCCTGCTGGGAGAGAATCTCGCATCCCTGCTTTGATTTTACTCCCCAAACCACAACCTGTGTGAAGGTCCTCTCAACATGAAGCCAGCAAGATACCTGCTGGGGCACCAGCAGAGCATTGCTGTTAGCCCTCACTCAGCTTTCCTTTCCATACCAGATGTAATAAGCTGATGCACACCACATCTTGTTCCTAAGTGCTGGTGTATTTCCATGTACTTCTAAAGCTGCTTAATGTGGATACAGACAGAAGTTTCCTGTGTGTAGCAGATGTGAGTGTAGGTCTGTAGGATGGCACAACTGAAACCTTCACAACAGGTTCACACAAACCATATTCTGTGCGGCTTTAACAAGCATCCCATTCTATCATGTACATCAGTTAATTTAACTCTGAACTCCCATCACCACAGCACGGACTTGAGCTCATCTACATCTCTATTGACCTGCCTTCACTGTCTGTCACCTCCATTGTCCATCAAAGTCTGACAGCATGCGCAGTCCTGCACTGAAACCACATGCTAAACCAACCAGGCCGTGCCCAGACAAGCTTATCATCTAGGCTTCTCCCTTAGTGACATGGTTTAGTGGTGGACTTGGCAGTCCTGGGGTAACGGTTGGACTTGATGATCTTAAAGGTCTTTTCCAACCGAGTTGATTCTATGGTCATCTAAAAGACAGATGACACAACATGAGAGGAAAGCTGGGGTGACACAAAATGTCTGTCAAAAGGTACAAAACAAGACAAAATCAATATATAGGCCTAAACGTACAATACTAGTGATCTAAGACCTGAGGAGAGGTCAGGGATGCTCACAAGGAAGAGATGGTCCCTGCGGTGCTTCATACTGAAGCTTTACCTGGTACTGCACCCAGGTTTTAAGCTCATTTTCCTTGTACATACAACATTTCCTAGATGGATCATCCAGGGCTATCACTGAGCATTTTCTTGCGATGGTTATTGTCAGCAGGAGCCTGCTAACACCCAGCAATCACCAGAGTCTGCTCGTTGCTGTCCCCAATTCATTCAGTCACCTAAAGGCTGTTCTTGCAGCTAAGGAAGTGCGAGCACAGGAAGCAGTAATGAATTCAGATAGCCCCATTTAGCTCTAACACAGTTTTACCTCTACAGAGCTATCCTCCAGAAGTCTATTTCCAAAGGGAAAGTCAGAGTAAAATAGAACTACACAAATCCTACCTGAAATTTCCCAAGAGAGTGCCATTAGGATGCCTTTATTCAGAGCCAGCTGGTTGGGCCACAAGTAGTCACCCAATCTTCACTAAATGTGAATAAACCATATTAAATTAACAGCCAGCGACCAAAAGACACTAAATAAGCATCTGGGTATGTAGCTAGGTACTCTAGTGTCCTCTCGTTGACAACAGCTAATGCATTAACACACATATCAATGTTTCTACCATGTCAGAAAGGTCATCCACCAAAAAAAGCTAACTCCACACTTAAAGAATAACTTCTTATACCTGAAAAAGGGTGTTTTATCTATGTACAAAAGCACATACGTAGACAGGGATGCACACTTTACAAACACTCTGTTAGTGCAAGCTATTTTCATTTCTACAGTTCCAAAACCAACTTCATTTTCAACCTCAGTGAGTTTAAGCAAGAAAACGACTCCACACTGCTCTGCTGGACCAGAATGGATTTCAAGCACTACTCCAAAACTTAATTGCACAGATAAATAGAAACCAGCAGCATTTGCATCTCAACAGACACAATTACAGTTCTTTAACACCTCCTTATTTTGGTGTGTTTTACAAGTTACTTACTTGAGGTACTTCAAAGGATGAGAAGAGAAGTTTATCCTTGAAGATCTGCTGCTACAAAACCCCACAAAGCAACTGAATGACAACATGGTAACTACAGACCCCCCCCATTCACATGATGAGCTTCAGGTGAAGGCATTCAACCACTCAGACCAACCCTGTCCTCTCCTCAGTTGTGTCTTACCTTCCAGCTGCTGCAAATGGGGGCTCTTGCTTTTTAATCCATGTGAAAACTCTTTCCTAAGGCAACAAATAATTGTAGACTTTGAAACACGTATTAATAACCCAGTTTCTGCAGAACATCTTCTAAGACCTCTTCAGTGCTCTAAAAAGCAAAGGTCAAGCTTAAAAACCCTCCTGTGTTTTGCAGAAGGTTTATTAACACCTCTCTTTTAACCTTGAAGGGTTTTTCCCTACATGTTTCCAACTCAGAAGAGTCATTTAATGCTTTGCAGGAAGAAAAGAGAAGACAGAGGAGTCATCTTGGCTTTAGGATCTTGTAGTAAAGTGAGAATCTCAGCTCCTGTTACAGTTTCTGTTGGTTTTTCCTGAGTGAACACTGCCAGAAAACTTCTAAATCTTTAAGGTCCCAAACACTTGCCAAAGAATTCCTTCAACAAAGCTTCTAAGAAGTCTGTATGGAATCAGAACAGACTGACAACCAAGGGATGATAAGAAGAGAAAGACATTGTCTTCAATTCGAAGGCAGAGAATGTGGCTGGAAGCACAGAAGAAGCTCAGAGAAGAGACAGGAACAGTGACTGAACTTAACTGAACACTGAACTGTTGATGAAGGCACTCAGGGTTATGCTGTCTTTCACAGCATCTACAGATACCTCAATTTGCTGTTGGTTCCCAAGTGCTGATACAATGAGTTTCCAATGAAGAAAAGCAGGGAGAGATTCAGTTCCAGCCTGAACTACAAACGTGGACAATGAGCAGGTCTGGCCCATCACCCCAGCTAAGCTGCAAGCCTTTTGCTGCTTGGGCTAGTGAGAAAATGAACTGTAAATCATCCCTAAAGCACTTGCAGATCATCTGCAAACTAATTAATATCAGAATTATTGATGCCCAGCAAATATCTCACAACAGATTTATCTGAAACTGTCACCACTTTCCAGCATTGATTTATAACTCATTGAACAAACACTGACATGCCCAATAAATACTTTATGAATGTTTGCCAACCATTTATCTTACATAATATGATATAAATACATGCAAATACTGCACTGTTTGAGTATGCTGCTTGTAAATTACAACCTGAGTACCATCAACAACAGTTTAGTCTTTCCTTCGCCCAATACAAGGAATTTAAAGGGAATCTGGCCCCACATTTGGGGTGTAGCCACATGAAATACAAGCCTTGCCTCTGACTGTTCACTGAGGCTAGTCTGTGCTACACTTCTGCTGTTATTATCAGCCAAGTGTGTGTGTTTGTGCTTTTCCTGAAGCTTTGGAGGAGTTCCCACTACCTACAGGCTCCTTCACCTGAGTTTAAGAGCAAAAAAGCTCCTTGACGTTGCTTAGAATTCTACTAACTACAAACTGTTCCTATTTCCCAACACTCCTTACAGCCATCGCTCTGTTCACAAGCTCTTTTGTATGTCTGCATCCATCTGCTTGCCCTTGAACGATCTTCAGATAAGATGTTCTTCAGGCAAAGGTTACCTTTTCCTTTCATTCTCTATAGCAGTTGGGACCATGGATCCAGGGCTGTGGTCTTATGTGGGGTAAACACCAATATTAACTCAAACAAGGTCTGATTCATTTTCTTATTACATCTCTCCAATGCCCAGCTCCAGAGAACACATGAGAAACATGCCTAAATCAGTTAAACTTTGTCTGCCATAACTTCAAACATGCCCTATAAATACACACATTAGCAAGGAAAGCGAAGACCCCAGGGTATGAAGAGCAGAGTGCTATTGTGCTGAGCCTGAGCACAGCCAAGCTCACCCAGCCTGCTCTGGTCACTGAAACCACAGGAACTTCTGGGTAGCCAAAGCAGGTTGTGAGCAACCTGATTTCACTGTGCAGTTAACCCTGTGCTCCCCAGGAAGACCTCCAGAGGACTTTCCAACCCACGCTTTCCTACTAGCCTATGACTGCATTTGAAATGCAGAGAAGTTCAGTCTTCCCCTGAAAATTCAGCCTGACGAAACAAGCAACTCACAAGATGGTGACTTAAGACAGATGTTGGGATGTGCGCTTCTTGCTCAGCAGAGCACTAACCTCACAGCCTGCTCTCTTTTCAACTCTAAGTCCCACGATGACTTTGGAGGAAAATGCTTTCTTATTCCTTCTTTATCATCCTATCAAGATCCCCTCACTCCTGCTGTTCTGAGAACACACTCTGAGCAAACAAGAGTGCTTCAGATCACTGGGGAGCCCAAAGCACTGATTAGTAGTCACGAGCTACCATAGCTGCTGCATTATCACGTTGATTTCGCCTGCCTTTTTAATACACAAAATATCACAGGGGGGTGAGAGGGAAGGGGGGAAGACACAGAGGGCTTGTTTGACTTTATTTCTGTTTTGCCTGCACCAAAAGCTATCACTGAGACCAAGGCTGGGCATAAGATGCAGGCTCTGTCCTAAAAAGCTCACAATTGAAGTGAGGCAGGCCAACAGCTAGGAAGGAATTAAAGCAGAGGTATTCCCCATGTCGTAAAGCAGAAGTAGAGTCAGAAACACCTGAACCCCACACCACTGAATCAGCAGGGACTAATGCAATGAGCTGTCTTAAAGGCCAGTGCTTCACCAAAGTCAAGGCCAGTCACGCTGTCCATAGTGTCCACAGGAATGCAACAGGAATAAGATCTACTACCTGGCCAGGTGGCAGCTGATCATCTGCATCTTGCCCCCATGAGAGGCAGTAACTCCTGAGTTACTCAAGGCTGCCTTGCAGATGCATGATGGTTCAGCTGCCTCTGAGTTTGGGATGATTCTCTTCCTTTTCTGCCCAATTCTGGATACTTCCTAGAGAAAAAAAAATACAGAAGTTACTAAAAGAAGCAAGAATGCATTTAGCAGCTTATTTGTAGCTATTTAGAAAACTTGTCTTCCCTGTAGTTCAATCATGCAACAGAAATAAACACAAAATCATATATATATAGAATCATAGAATGCTTTGCGTTGGAAAGAACCTTAAGATCATCCAGTTCCAAACCCCCTGCCATGGGCAGGGACACCCCACACTAAACCATGGCACCCAAGGCCTCATCCAACCTGGCCTTGAACACCACCAGGGATGGAGCATTCACAACCTCCCTGGGCAACCCATTCCAGTGCCTCACCACCCTCACAGGAAAGAATTTCTTCCTTAGATCCAATCTAAACTTCCCCTGTTTCAGTTTGAACCCGTTACCCCTTGTCCTGTCACTACAGTCCCTAATGCAGGGTCCATCCCCAGCATCCTTGTAGGCCCCCTTCAGACACTGGAAGCTGCTCTGAGGTCTCCACGCAGCTTCTCTTCTCCAGGCTGAACAGCCCCAACGTTCTCAGCCTGTCTCCATACGGGAGGTGCTCCAGTCCCCTGATCATCCTCGTGGCCTCCTCTGGACTTGCTCCAACAGCTCCATGTCCTTTTGATGTTGAGGACACCAGCACTGCACACAATGCTCCAAGTGAGGTCACACGAGAGCAGAGTAGAGGGGCATATATTACTCACTTGATTTTAAGTCACCCAAGTAATCAAAGAATCCCAGCCTGGTTTGGGTTCGAAAGGACCTTAAAGCTCCTCCAGCTCCAACCCCTGCCATGGGCAAGGACCCCTTCCACTGGAGCAGCTTGCTCCAAGTCCCTGTGTCCAACCTGGCCTTGAACACTGCCAGGGATGGGGCAGCCACAGCTTCTCTGGGCACCCTGGGCCAGCGCCTCAGCACCCTCACAGGGAAGAACTGCCTAAGAGCTCACTGAATCTCCTCTCTTTCATCTTAAAGCCATTCCCTCTTGTCCTATCACTGCAAGCCCTTGTCAAAATTCCCTAATTGCCTAGGGTAATGTACCTCAAAGCCACTGAAGCTCATTGTGTCTTTTAAGCTGGCAGATGATGTCCACATCCATCTCTATGGTCCCTTGAATACTCAGAAGTGCTGAGCCAGCACTGTAGGGCTGCTTGGCAGTGGATCTGTGGGAGAGAACCCTGTGATCTGCCTGCCTCAAACACAGTTTTATTTTACCATGGTAGAATATGTCTCGGCATAGCAATGACAAAGGTGTAATGTGTCCCTTGACTCCAGTAATGACTGATATAATTCTCTTCTGTAGACTAATTTACTTTAACCTGCCTACATATTAGCAAAGTGCCAGCCACCAGGGCATCAGAGCAAAAAATGGGCATTAACACTAGCGAAACGAGTGCCTGAGAAGCAAAGGAAGAATTATTTGGTACTGCTACGCCATTTAGGATCCCAAACTGCTGGGGTTCTTGGTTTCCTTCTTGCATTTGACCTATCTACTTAAGCCTTTCTGCTTAACTCTTAGGAGGATGCAGTTAGCCTGGCTGCAATTTTAAGGAAAGGGCTGGTTTATTCTTCTTTGCCATTGATATAGACCTTGCTGAAGTAATGATAATCAAAGCTCATCTTTCCAGTGATGAGCAGGACCCTACGGCGATCAGAAAGAACATCTTCGGGGCACTGGGGAACCCTTTACGTGTCCCTAAAATCTGGCTTTCCCCCTGTTTTTCAGGGAGCAAGGAGAGGTTTTAATTCTTGCCTTTAACCAGCCCAAACTCAAAGTCTGCCAGATCTTTTTTTACTGCTCTTCACGTTCTGGAGAAGGCCATTCCAATGCTTGTGCATGGGTAATCACATTAGACAGGTCATTTCTTTCTCTTAATTTAAGGCAAGGTTCCACCTTGATGGACTTACAGCCTTCTCACCCCCCCTTTCCTTTACATAGGATTAAAAAAGTGACTAGTGACATTTAAAGCAGCCCAAACTGCAAAAAAAAACCCCTAAAAATTAATAACACAGTACATTAGGCTCTTAAATCTTCATGCAGCTTAAAAATACCTATAAAAGCACTAGATTTCCCCTGTACAACGTGCCAAATTCCTTCAGGGACTGTTTTTCCGGTGGGGAGTCAAGCTGAAACTGTGTTTATCAATCTTCAGAACACTTTCAATTCATTATGGGAAAGGGCAGCTTATTCCAAAAGACTTCTAAATCTCAGAGCAAAATATTGCCAGCCCTGGCAATAATTCCAAGTGGCAGATTGCTTTTACAGGCTCCTTTGCCATGGTTGCAGATCATACCCCCAGCATTACCAGGACACTGTGATTTCAGTGCCCCACTGCTATTTGCAACATAATTATTAGCTAGAAAGACAGGCAGGAGGCAATTTTCCCCCAAAGGCTTACAGAACCTGTTATTTGGTCCCATCAGTTGTTGTCTTCTGCACAACACAAAGCTCATCAGCTTTGGTTTGAAGGTCAGCCTCAGTCTGTTGCTTGTGTGGATACAGCACAAGTGTGAGCTCTCACAGCAGAGCTGGGAGCACTCGGAGCTCACTGTGCCATGACCATGAAGATGCCACCACAAGCAAACACTCAGCAATGAGCCCTGGTTGCTGTTTGCAAGGAGAGGAATCGACAGGGACATTGCAGAAAGGTATTTCTTGGTCTTACCTGGAAATGGTGGGTTGCTCCATCATCCCTTTCAGAGCAGTCACTTCCCTCACAAGAGCTGTATGAAGAGGAGTAGAAAGACCTTCCCTGTGAAGACTTGGGACATATTTTCAAGCTGAAGTTGTGATACAATCACAGGATTCCAGGAACTGACACTTTAAAAACAAAAACCAAGTATGAAACTCATAAGAACAGGCTGGAGAGCAACACTTGACAGTCTTGGGCTTTTGCATCACAGCTGAAGAGCAAGCTCTTAATCAAATTGCTTTGGCTTTAATTGCAGCTACTCTAGCTTAGGTTTCAATTTCAGTTAGATCCAGAGTCCCAGATGGGCTTCTATAGAGCCCTTTGAGTTTGATCACAACCCACATTAGGTCAGGTAGCTCAGCTCATGCTGCAATGACTTCTGCTTTGATCTAAAGCAATCCACACATAAGTATTTTGCTCTTCATGACCTTTAGCACTTAAGCAAGGTGTAACACTTCACGCCTTCAAACCATTCTTGGAACGTTATCTCCTTAATTGTCAAGAACACAAAGAAAAGTAATGGGGTTCTTGCCCAAACTGGCATCAATGTATAAAGAGCAGAAACCCAGCAATGTTTCAGGCAGGAGCATGAACTGATCCAGGAGACTGCACACAGACATGTATTTGCTCTCCTTGGGCAGCACAATTCCCAGTAATGGCAAAGAAAGCCTGTGATCTGAGTCTAGTGCCAGTTCCAAACATCCTCCCAAACCAATGCTAACGTTATTCTGAATCCAGGAAATGAGAAAATGGAGTTTGTTTCATTTTACCTTCCCTCTGAGGAGCTGCAAAGTTCATTTTTCGCAAGCCTGGGGGACAGTTGCATTCATGAAGATTACAACTGGAATTAGCAATCATACAGGTATTCTCCACTATTCACATGACCTCAGCAGCTGAGGGTTTAAGGAAAATACATATTAAAAGACAGTAAATATCCCTGCTTGCAATTCCTTCTCTGATTTTGCTAGTATCAGGTTGGCAGATACATAACTGCCCTTGTAAAACCAGAATCAGACAACTGTCTTTAATGACCCTTGTAATAAAACCATCCACGTCTTTTAGGAGCATGGGAATGCCATTACACTTGTGATGCTCATGGAAATGTGGCTTGCTGCTGATACGGAGCTAACAGGAATCGATGGGAGTTCTTCCAGTTTCAGCTCAATAGGCTGTGGGTCAATGTTTTAAACTCAATTTGAAGGAAACCAGCGCTTCAAGCAGCTTTCTCCCTCCATCTGTAGCACAGCTAAAGCTGACAGATATCCCCATGTCTAACAGAGCTGCCTGTAAACTCATCACCGAGCCCTTCATTCCATTTTCTTTTCATTTCCTGTCTAACACTGAGCTCTAAATACGTTACCTTTGATGCATCAAGTTGACTTTGCACGTCCCGGTTTCCCTGCAAGCTGCCTAGCACACAGAATGGGTACATCCAGACATATCCTTCCTTTCAGAGAAAAAGAGGTAAGTTTTTCAGGCAAGGAAACACGGAAAACAATATAATATCATATCATATATGTGCAACAAGACTCAGCACTTCCAGAAATTCATTAAGCCCTTACCTTGTGGCCAAGCGTATTTCTCATAAAAACACCCAATATAAACACCTGAAACTATCACAAAATTCATTATATCCTAAACCCTGCAGTTGTATTATTCAGCCTCCAGTTAAAAACTTACAGCTTATGTTCTAATCTGAATTGCTTTAGCTTCAGCGCGGGGTTTGCATCTGAAAAGCCTGATTTCTGAGGGAAGAAACAACAAACTTCAATAATGAAGAAGTTTTCTTCTCCCTCTTCCCCTTCCACAGGCCCGTATCATACAGTCACAGAGTGGTTTATGTTGGAAGGGACCTTAAGCTCATCCAGTTCCAACTCCTGCAATGGGCAGGGACACCTTCCACTGGAGCAGCTTGCTCCAAGCCCCTGTGTCCAACCTGGCCTTGAACACTGCCAGGGATGGGGCAGCCACAGCTTCTCTGGGCACCCTGTGCCAGCGCCTCAGCACCCTCACAGGGAAGAGCTTCTGCCTAAGAGCTCATCTCAGCCTCCCCTCTGGCAGGTTAAAGCCATTCCCCTTGGCCTGTCCCTACAGGCCCTTGTCCCAAGCCCCTCTCCAGGTTTCCTGCAGCCCCTTTAGGCACTGGAGCTGCTCTAAGGTCTCCCCTTCAGGAGCCTTCTCTTGTCCAGGCTGACCCAGCCCAGCTCTCTCAGCCTGGCTCCAGAGCAGAGCTGCTCCAGCCCTCTGTTCTGATGAAATCACCTTATATTTCCTAAGTAAACCAAATAAATTGAGCTTCTTAAGCCTCAAAACAATTCTTGAGCTCCTCCTAAGAGCCAGGCTGGAGGTGAAGCAGGACAAAGCATTGTTCCCCTTGGCCACGGAGCCACCGGGTCACACAAGCAGAGAAACCATTCAAACAGTAGCTTGGCTGTGGTGTCCCAACCACAAAATCATATGTTTATTTTTTCGTTTTTTCCACCACTTTTGTTGTTGTTGTTGTTGTCATTTTATTGATAAAAACTACACAAAAACTAACTGATCATAATAATCAATTAAAAAAACCAAAACCCAATGTTACACATTCTCCTGTGGTTTAGAAATGGCGTCAGCCAGTGAGTTGCACCAAATACTCCTTTTGCTTTAAAGATTTTTCCTTCTGATCCATTCCAAGCACAGCACTTCCGTTTTGGCTCCCAAATGTCCATTACTTTTGCTCAACAAGCACCGCTGGACTGGAAATAGGAGTCGTTATTCCGTTCCATGTTTTCCCCCTTTTTTTAGAGCCCGAAAAGGAATTATAGTGTCAACAATGAAGCACAATGAAGATAGGCAAAATGAAAAGCACCCTCCATAGTGTACAGCCTGTGTCTTAAATGTACATGCACCCAAGTTTCTTTGTTTCTGCTGCATCAATTGCCAATGTCCTTTTGGTTCAACATAAGCTTTAATGCCCATGTCTGAAGGTTGAAATATTAGTGCTTGACCACTAAAAAAAACACCACCCCAAAACCAACCAAAAAGAAACCAAAGCCCCCAAATTAAAACCAGAAAATAGAGATTTATCTGTTGTTGCTTTAAAAAGAACAAAAAATATGGAACAGATCTTTGTCGAGTACTAACCACTGAAGAAGGGACCGTGGTTGTTGACCCACCCAACCCAAGCCCTCGCCCTCCCCTTTTGCTTTTACCTGTGGTTCTCCTTCCCTGGAACCGTGCAATGTAGAAAAATCAAATATACAAACAAAACTCTTAAATCCATCCCTTTATGTAGCTAGAGTGAAATCTATTTTTTTTTTCTCTGTTTTGTTTTAATAAGAACTTGACAATCTCTCTTTAATATTTACATTGAGGAATTTGTTTGAAAGTTTAAAGCAAAGAAAATCCTGAAGTTCTCAGTGGGTCCTGCAAGGTCGCACTTGCACAGTCTGCGGAGGTTGCTTTAGCCCCTTCCCTTTGTCTCTGTTGGAACATTTGTAACTGGAATGGTAGATTTGAGTGTCTTGCCCTGGTCTCTTCTGAGATGAAAAGTCCCCTCAAAAGAACTCCCACTCTGCCCCTGAAGAGGTTGTCTCCCCTGTTAGTTTGGTATTCTCTCAATGTAAATGGCTGGAGCAGCCGAACGCGCGATTGTAGCTATGAAGCTGTGGTCTCGACTGAGTTCCAGGTTGGTTGTCTCAGCCTGCTCCCGGGACATGGCATCGTAGCCCTTATTTACATGGAGAGGCTTATGAGCTTGGCAGTATCCGATCACCGGCTGGTCATAACTGTAGTAGGGTAAAGTCTTCATGTGGTGAGGAACCTGCACCAGAGAAACAGAGATCAAGAAAGAGAAACCTGTAAATAAGGTGCTCAGGCAGGCATTTGTACAGCACCTATCACAGCATTGCCTCAAATCAGTTGGGTGCTCAGCACATTCACACTCAGCACACCAAGATAAACCTTTGAGGATTCTAGGTTAGCTGAGGCACACGCAGATCCCTCTAGAACCGGATTGCCTACATCTGCATTAGCCAGTGGATCCCCACTTGAGGATGGACCTTGCATCTGGTGCAAGCCTGCAGTGACCACAGCCTCCTTCTGTCTCTTCTGCCCAGAGAAGCTGTGGCTGCCCCATCCCTGGCAGTGTTCAAGGCCAGGTTGGACACAGGGGCTTGGAGCAAGCTGCTCTAGTGGAAGGTGTCCCTGCCTGCGGCAGGAGGTTGGAACTGGATGAGCTTTAAGGCTCCTTACAATACAAACCAGTCTGGGATTCTGTGATTTGCTGTATGAAGCCAGGTTAGAGGGGACTGCTCTCTCCATTTCAGCAACTATGTTTGTGGACAGACTCTCAAAGCAGTCCTGAGCGCTGAATTCTGGCCTGTTTTGGACAATCCAGCTATGAAAGGTGAACTGGAAGCTGCTGGTAGAGTCATAGAATGGTTTAGGTCAAAAGGACCTTAAGATGATCCAGTTCCAATCCCCTGCCATGGGCAGGGACACCTCACCATAGACCATGCTGCCCAAGGCTTCATCCAACCTGGCCTTGAACACTGCCAGGGATGGGGCAGCCACAGCTTCTCTGGGCACCCTGGGCCAGCGCCTCAGCACCCTCACAGGGAAGAGCTTCTGCCTTATCTCCAACCTGAACTTCCCCTGTTCAAGTTTAACCCCATCACCCCCTTACCCCTTGTCCTTGTAATACAAACCTGTTAAAAACTGGCCCTTCCTCCAGTGCCTTGAAAGGGGCTGAGCATTTCCACGGATCTTAGCCCAGCCTGAGCATGTCACAGCACTGGGGAACCCAGCTGCCAGCACACGGAGCTTCCAACCCAGCTGAATCCGTGTTTGTCTCTCTGTGACAAAGCTGCCTGCCCCAGCTCACCATTTCCTCAGTTCTTTATCTTACAGCCTCCCCCAGATAAACACTATCAAAGCAGCTCAACAGCGCTGAGCAGATGCACACCTTGTGAAATGGTCACGTAGCTGAGCTCTATCCTGAATCCCATCTCTCTGCTTCATGTAAATACTCAGAAACTGCCAGCCTCCCCCCCCAACCTTCTTCTTTTCCCATAAATGATCTATGCCTGCAAATGTTAATCCTGCAGCTAAATATTATTTATGGCCCAGCATCAGCTACAAATCTTTGCAGATAATTTTATCATCTGCAAGAGAGGAGCTGATCAAATAGCAAGAAATATGCTCTTAGGGAAAAAAACACACACTGCAGGAGATACAGGCAAGAGTTTATTGTAACACAGAAAGCCTAAGCTCATTAGAGCTGCAGATATCCTACACATAATTCAATCTTCCAACAAATGCCTTTTTATTTTCCATGCCCAACTTTAAGAGAAGACTACAGAGCTAATTTATCACAAGTTTCCATTGCAGGGCATGGAATCACAGACTGGTTTGGGTTGAAAAGGACCTTCAGATCATCCAGTTCCAACCTGCTGCCATGGGCAGGGGGGCCTCACACTAAACCATGTCACTCAAGACTCCGTCCAGCCTGGCCTTGAACACTGCCAGGGATGGAGCATTCACAACTTCCTTGGGCAACCCGTTCCAGTGCCTCAGCACCATCACAGGGAAGAGCTTCTGCCTTATCTCCAACCTGAACTCCCCCTGTTTCAGTCTGAACCCATCACCCCTTGTCCTATCCCTACAGTCCCTGATGAAGAGCCCCTCTCCAGCATCGTTGTAGCCCCCTTCAGACACTGGAAGCTGCTCTGAGGTCTCCACGCAGCTTCTCTTCTCCAGGCTGAACAGCCCCAATGTTCTCAGCCCGGCTCCATCTGGGAGCTGCTCCAGCCCCTGAGCATCTTCATGGCCTCCTCTGCACTTGCTCCAACAGCTCCATGTCCTTATGCTGGGGACACAAGAACTGTGCACAGTGCTGCAGGGGGGGTCTCACAAGAGCAGGACAGAGAACAGGCATGCTTGGCTCAAACAGGTATGAAAAAGCAAGGGCATTAAGGCTAATTGTAAGCTTTGCAGTATCAGGGTTCCTCCTGCTTCTGGATCCCCTCAGCAGCTCAATTCCTCCCTCTGGTTCTCTGCAGAACACTGGAGAGACTCCAAAACTCTTCCACTGGATGGAATTCAGCTGCAAATGTTGTTTTACGTGACAGCTGAAAGGCAAGGATGCAGAAGACAAGCTGCTGGGCAGAATCTGACGGGACAACTGTGTTCACTTGTGGATCAAATTCAGTCACAGTAAGAAACTGTGACTCCCTTTGGATACAGTGATATCTACGCCAATGCCTATGAGGGCCTGGATTTGTCCTCAGCCTTTAAGGCAGCTCTTTATGTTTCTATAAAAGCCAAGGACCATTTGTGTTCTGGAGAGCTGAGAGATTGAGGTCCCAGCTTTACAGCAATAATCCACAGAACATTAACCTGGGTGCAGCACTGTTTGCTTGTTTTCTCCCTTTCTCCATACAGGAGTCAGAAGGATCAGGATCTCAACAGCATCCCTGTAACAGGGGATGAGCACGCTTCCTTTCCAGCTGTTTCTCTGTAGTTTTATAGAATCTCTCACTTGTTTTCACTTCAAAATCAGGTTTGTGAATGCCTGAAATCATATTAGGGAGGTCTCTGTGCCCTGTGGGTGGAGGGAAGGTGTAAAACATAACATAGGTGTATTGGGCAATGAGGGAATTAAAAAGCTGCAGGTTCATGTGTAGAAAGCATTTCTAGGATAATGAAGGCCAGCAATGGATTTGCCGTTCCCTATTTTCAGGCCTGGCCCTTGTACAACCCTTCCTCTTCCTCTTTTCAGTGCTAAATCCCACTAAGGGGATTAAAACAATAATCACAGAATGGTCTGGGTTGGAAAGGACCTTAGGAGCATTCAGTTCCAACCCCCTTCCATGGGCAGGGACACCTCACCGTAATCATGCCAAATGACTGTAAGCCACATCATCCTTAAGGTACCTCCAGTAAAACTGAGTTCAGAAATGCCACCACTCCCCCCAGGTTAGCTCTTGCATTGGCTCCAGAGTCGAGGTAACAACCACAGAAAACATACAACAAAACAGAACCTTCCTGATGGCAGTGAAAGGCTCCCAGAGGACTGTCCCACAAAATGGAGTGTCCTTTCCTTCCCTGAAATAAGACTGGAACTGGAGGAGCTTTAAGGTCCCTTCCAACCCAAACCAGTCTGGGTTTCTATGGGTTTCAGAAAGACACAAGGGATCATTTTCATGAAGGGATCCTACATCAAACCTAAGGCCACAAAAGCTCTTTCAGGACACAGCTCTGACTGCAGATGCAGGCTACTGCAGATGTGGGCACATTTGTGCCACCACTCGGACTGGTGCAAGTAAGGAGATGGCAAGTACTGATGCCATTGCTCATTAAACAAAGCTGATATTAATCAGATTTCTTCTGATTCAGAGATCAACAAAACATATTGAAGAATATCTAAGATGCTGGAAGTTACTTTTATATGTATTTTTACTCCAGGTTCTGAAGCAACTTCTTGTTTCACTATAGCCATGGAACTAATACCTGAGATACTGAGATGTGACCTTGGAGAAGCCATTTTATGAGCTGGAAAATGAGAAGATTAAGTCCCGTCCCTGCTTGCCCTTGGAGACTAGAGCTGGTTGAGGCAAGGGCTGTTTGTGCAGGGACTAAACCAACACAACTGTAACCTAAGCCGGGATCTTTCAGCTCCTATGGTCTCCAAGAGACAACAAAGCAGAGGAGGAGAGTGAGAAAAATCCAGGCAGGTCACTAAATACCTCAGCAAACAAATACAGCCTCTGGGATAGTGTCAGCGCTATCGCAAGGCCTTTGCCACGGAAGCCACGCTTTTCACTAGCTGGAAAATGAAAGTAAGGCTGAAAATTACCTGCCAGCAAATGAAAGGCAGAGCCAGGAGCAGACGAGGGATCCTCCAGCCCCCTCCACGCTGCCATTCAGCACAGCCACTTGTGCTACAACTCTTCTTTTAGTTTCGGACTAAGTTCAATTGTAAATGAAGATAAAGAACTGCTTACATGGAAACAGAACAGATATAAAACTCTTTCTTTCGTATCACAGACTGGTTTTGGGTTGGAAGGGCCCGTAAAGCTCATCCAGTTCCAACCCCCTGAGCAGGTTGCTGCAAGCCTTGCCTTGGCAGGTGAATTTACTGACTTACTCTATCAATTTCTGATAGAAGAGAAAGTTCTATGTAAGACGTCAGTGCTCAGGATTCATCCTGGACTCCTGCTTCTCCCAGCTGCAGCACTAAAACCTGGAGTTTTATCAAAACAGCTATAAAAATCCTTATTCTGGAACTTGGAATACACATCAGTAAAGATGTAACCTCACCATACAGCCACTGAATGCAGTGAGCTCTAAAGACTCATAGGACTCTAAAGACTTAGGACTGGGGCCTAAGTGAGTATCAGGTGACCTTATTCAAAATACCATTCTCTACCACCTCTCATAGGATGTCAAACACCCTCATACACTCATAATTCCTTCCCTGATTCCTAACATGATGCTTCAGACAACCTGAAATTCAGCCCTGATATGAACTCTAAGGTAAGACACTTCTCTATCAAGTAATGCCAAGAGACTTAACCAGAATGCCAAGTTCTTCCCACTGCAACTCCTGCTTCAGTACTTTCTTCTGTGCCCACAACAGACTTAGCGTAGTGAAGATCAGGTGAGGATCAGAGAGAGATGAACTTTCTGCCTCACTCAATCTGTCGCAAGATCTGATCCCCAGCAGTCCCAGTTGGAATTATTTCCTGGTAAACTGCTACATCACCTTTTGGAAACACAGGTTTTCCAAACAGGTCTGTTTCACGTTGGAAATATTGCTGCTTTTTTCTTCATGCTCCATTTTGAAGAAGGATCTCTCACCATTCATCACCCTGCAGAGAAGGAAGCTCTGTCTTGAGAAACACGAATGGTCTCAGTGACTCACTACCAGAACCATCACCAAGGGGACAGGAATGTAACGTAAGGCAGGACTGACAATCCCAGCACAGTTGCTGGGGGTATGGATGGGGTGGGATGGAGCGTGCTTTATTTTCTTCCCTGAAAGGAGAACGGTTTTAGGGCATAAACTGTCACAGGATCCTCAGACAAGTAACTGCTTTGGCAAGAACCTAAAGCCTGGCAATAGAAGTGATGGATGTTTCCAGAACCAGACTTTTTCTGCTCTCTCAGTCTGGGCACTTTGGCTTTATACAGTCACTGTTTAGACAGTGCACTTCATAGGTCTTCCATTCTGTCGCTTCTGTTTTCAAAGAGAAGGAGCACTCTGTTTTTAAACCTGAAGACATGCTCCATTCATCCGGGTGGAAAATGCAATCTGACAACCACCCCTGTCCTGCAGGAGACACCTTTCCTTCTGAAAACCAACACTGAAGCATGAATAAACTCAGGCAGATGAACATGATCTGCTTCCACATTTGCTGGTACTTTATAATCCAGGTAAACTGATTTGTGTGTGAGTATTTGCCCAGTTAATGATTAAATGATGAAATTACAACTTTAGAAGTTGTCCATACGTAGTAGAAACTCGAGAGTTGCAAAACATAGAAGCTATCTTTTCTCATTAGTGCTAATATTTAGTCTCAGAACACCATGGCCTCATTGCTGAATTAGCATCATAGCTGTTGATAAATCAAATTCAGAGTTCATTTTAAAGCCTATCATAATTTAGAGTAAAAATAAGCAAGATAAACTATCCCAGCTTTACGATTAGCGAAGCACAGCTTCACATTCGAGGTGGACGGATCAAGTACATCAGCAGACAGAGCTGGCTTAAACTGTGTCAGTGGATTGCACATAGCTGAAAAATCACAGTTCACAACCCTGGAATATTCCTTTGGTGTCAGCTCAGAAAAACATTCCTATTCAGGAAAAGGCCCAACCATACACTTCCTATCAGACCCACTAGAAAGGACATTAAGGTACTTCTGGAATAAGAATGGGTACCTGTTTGCCTCTGTTTCCAAGTGGAGCAAACACAAAAGGAGCTGGCTAGTTTTTAGCACAGGCTTTTTGTTCCTAAGCTCACTTCCTAAGGTAATTCTCATACTGACAAAAGAATCCAAGTCTCATTTATTATAGTTCAGAACTCGGCTGTCTGAGGGCTCAGTTCCGAGGTGGGGTGAGGTGGTTTGGTACTGCTCTTACTGAGGCTGTCTGTGAGACATTTCATGCTTGTTTCTCATGTGAAGGTCTTCACAATCTTTAATTAGCTCAGGTTCTCTAAGAGCTACAGATCCGCTGGGATTTGCCTGAGGTTGGTGTGCCCGCATGAGGCACGAGGCATGGAGCAAGAGTCTTGGTAGCTTGAATTGTAGGTGCAATTCCCACAGTCAATCTCCTGCAATTTCACGTTCAATTTCCTTCCCACTCCAGACAGAAACCACTTCTTTGCCTCCTCCAGCTATTTCCTACCAACTCAGATGAATGGTCTAAGCAGCTCCCCCACGGTGAGGAGAGAAATGAGAAGGAATCCTTAGTCTGTAGGTGAAGGTCCCACATTGCACGGTACTGAGCCCACGGCCCCAGAATCCTTAGTGACACGACAGGAACCCCCAACTCCTTATCACAGCCTGGTTTGGGTTGGACGGGACCTTAAAGCTCATCCAGCTCCAGCCCGCTGCCATGGGCAGGGACACCTTCCATTAGAGCAGCTTGCTCCAAGTCGTCCCCTTTACATATAGGAGCCTTCCCTTCTCCCAAGAAATTGAGGACATACTTCTAAGCATCCACAGAGGGCTGGTGTTCCTTCCACAGGGATAGTTCCTAATCTCTTGCACGCTTGTACACACACATGCAAATGTGCATGCATGCTCTAAAGTGACAGTGCTGTACAAAGCAAGCTTGTCTTCGAGTTAAAGCACATTACCTTTGCTAATTCACTTCTCCGAAGTCTTTTTCCTTATCTTATGCTTACATCCATCACAACAGTCCTACAAACTGGTCTTATGAGCATCCTACATCCACTAAGACTTGGATGCTACCAGTCCAGCTGGAACTGTGGCTAATGCAGAGTCCTGTCAGACACTGCTGAATATTGACCAAACCAGAGAGTGCATTTAGCACCCTGCAGCTTCCTACCCAAAACAAGCAGTGAGAGGCCAGGGCAAAGACTGCTCTTCTGACCAGATCTGAGCATTAAATCAAGGTCTTTAGAACCAAGCCTGAAGTCTTCTGAAGGATGTCAGGGTTGGGCACAGGACAGCTTCTTCGACACATGGAATGGAAGCCTTTTCTTCCTGTTATTGACAGCAAAGACACTACTTGTAGTAAGATGATGACTCTATGATTCTTTATCAAACATTAAGCTGGAGATAAAAGGTTGTGGTTGGCAGATCTCACACCTTGTCCTAGTAAAAAATGCGGGTATCAGTGGAAATCTGGAGCCTAACTACTACAGATGACTGACAGATGGGTCATTAACCTTCCTCAATTCTTGCACTTCTAGCTGGAGAAATGGGATCCCAGAATTGACAGGGACTGTCAGAGCAGAGGTGTTAGCCTGACAGATGAGGAGAAGCAGCAGAGAGGAGACAGAGGGCAGACGGTAGCACAGCCATCAGCTCCTCCTGCACGTCCTATTAGAGGTCTATTTATAGTTCATAAAAAGTTAACTGATAATTAATAACTAGACAAATTAAACAAACATCATCGTGTTAGATATGATTATAAGCATATTAACCCAATAAATTATGTCACGTTAATAGGCAACTTATGGATAGATGGGGCTACATAATACTCTGCAAAATTGATTGATTTCATATAAAACAAAGTTAATTAGAGCATATCTATTAATTTCTGATGTGGCAGTAAAATATTCCCCAGCTTTTTAAACCATCCATAAGCTATAAAGGCTATCCTATAAAGACAGGAACTGATGATTTATTCATCCTTGCAGAGAGTATTTCCTGGTTTAAAACGTGATACAACATCACCCTGTCACTTCCACTGACACTATGAAGTGGATTTGAAGCTTTCCTGTCCATCCCTACAGATAACTTCCTAATCCTTGCACCCCATCACACAAACACCTTTCCCTTTAAAGAGGAACCTCTCCATGGGCTGTTTAACCAAGAGTGTTTTTCCAGAGATCAGGAGAAGAATCATGCACACTCCTCTGCTCCCTCTATGGGCCGATTTGATCTTTCAATCCGGAAATGAAAAGGTTTCCCTAAAGGAAACCCTGAGAAAGAAGAAGCCTTGTAAGCCTTGTTCCTTGGGCAAAATACTCCCTGTAAATTGCTTTATGTGGTTGTTATGGAGTATCTGGCTCCTGACAAAAAGGCCCCACTGATGGAAAACTTCAAGTGAGATCCACAGTAACCTTCGATTTTCCGCCTTGGAAAGCCGATAAAATAAACAAACTATCCAGATATCTAATTGGAAAGCCATTAATATTGCTTCCAGTGCTATTAGGATAATTTCCTATAGAATTCAATAGGGAGAGAAGCCTGGTGGTTCAAAAACGTTTTTACATTGCATAGGGACAGATTAGTTCTGCAAAAGTGATGCAGCACGTTGTAGTAGTTACCTACCTAGATGCAAAAGAATCCTTTTGGGTGCCTAAACAGATGTACCTTCAAAACATGTAGTCTATTTTAAGGCAACTCAGCTTGCATTTAGGGACTTTAAAAAGCTCTATTCTCCCCAGGAATTTCTGCTCCCTGTGAACTGCATTAAGAGCTGCAAAGGTGGATGGGTTGTACTTAACCTCTCAGGACAAGGCGAAAGTCCACCTAGCCAAGTCGCCAAGGGATCAAGAAGAGAGAGTAGAGGATAGATCAGCAATCCAGTAAATAACTCCCACAGGGCATTTTCCTGACCTCCAACACTCCCAGCTTCAGTTAGCTTTCTGAATTGCTGGTGTTTCAGGCCCCAAGCGCTACAGAGCTGGACCTGCGATGTATTTAAGAGTCTGAAGCATCCTCCCAGCCCCCAGGTCCAGCGCAGCACTTGGGAAAAGGAAGGATGACAATAAGGGAAAAGGCAGAGCTGTAATCATGAAGATGACAACCTGCTCCAGCCATTACAATAAATAAGTACATATTTAATATGAACACCTGATAATGTTGCTGCCACAGTGACAAATGAAGGCAATGGAGAATGAGTGAAGTAAGTCTTTGTCTCATATTAAAACACTGCCTTTTTGTTAAATCTGCCTAAAGTTTATAATGTGCAAAAGAACTACAGGGCTTCTTTAAAGGTTTTTAAATACTATTTAAAGTTCTGCATGGATTCTGTACATCAAGAGACCAAAAATGTACTGCCTAAAGCTGGAGAAATGTGACTCAAGTTGCACAATACGCTGTCCTTAAGACATGAGTAGGGATAAACAAGGCAACGTGATGGCTTATGTTTAAAACCCACACCAGTGCTAGGAGAAAGGGATCTGGGGTGTCTTATCAGGCTGATAAAAGAAATGGAAGCTTTTCCTTCTCTGTTATCCAGTTAAACTACACCCAGAAGGTTTTGGCTGGAGTCAGAGGCCAGTCTCAACCCACTATCTGAGTAACAAAATGCTTAGAGCCACATTTAAAATTGGCACCGATTCCCTTTAACATGACAGTATTAAATATGCAGGCAGTATCCAGCTCCTGCATCCCCAACAAGCTGTAACATGACAGAGTCCTCCTTCTCTGTCATCATTAAAACTTCAATGTTCAACATTATGGCATTGACTTAAGAGAGCAGATAATTCATTTTTCAGTCAGCTCAAGGCAATTTGAAGGGGTCCTTCTTTACAGAAACTGGGTGCCAAAGAGAAGAAAACATGAAGAAATAAGATGCTCACGCTACTGTTTCACCTGATCTGGGGATCAGATGGTTACATCAGGCCATCAACATCCAGAGCTGCTGATCTGGAACGACATAAACTAAAAGAAGAGGAGCCAGCAAAGCATCACAACTGTAAACTGAGCACAAGTTCTGGGAATTACTCAATTCTCCTGAGAAAACAGTGAGATAAATTCACTCCCATGGGAGAGAGGAAAGAAACTGCTGGCACCACAGACCCTCCTGGACATGGGAGGGAGCTCCTATTGTACTGAATGTCTCAGCAGGGTTCTGTTCATGAGAAATCACAAGATTTTAATTGCCTCCCCCGTCTCCTAGCAGAGGAATCAGTGTGCACTGACATACAGGTGGCACAAACATAGTGGTGAGAGCAGCAATCCAGGAGCAGAAGGGACGGCTCCTGATGTGCGGATGTCACTTCCATTAACGCTGATGGGAGCCGCGCGCCTACACCAAGAGGAAGCTGCAACCTCTCCGTTTCCAAAAGGTGCTGAGAGATGACTCATGTTGGGGTGAGGATTTACATAACCATCATCTTCCCTGAAAGGGTGAGCATCAGTCTCTGCCTCTTGCAGCACCATAAGTTAAGGTAGAATAGGGCTCAGCATGAGGGAAACGACTGTTTTAGGCTGTGGGAGAGAAAATAATCTAGAGATGAGGATGACGAATAAGCAGGACGGTGCCCAGCTGTGGGTGACAAGCTGCTGGGTATCAAGGCTGGTGTCAGGGCTCCTTGAAGGCAGCAGCTTTAAGTCAGAAGACAGGGTGGAGTGGCTGGAATGGGACACAGTGTGGCTTAGGTGTGATGGGGAACAAACACTCAGCCCTTTTCCCAGCTCCTCTGTCACTGAACACACAGACTGCGATGGGAGAGTACGTTCAGCCCATCAGCTCCAAGGAAATCTCTCTACCTGACCCTCAGAGGCTCCCAGCCTGACTAGCTGTAAATATATTACTAGTAGGTATGGCTACATAGCTCCCTCCCACCTATCTGTGTCAAAACAAGACGCTGCAGAGCAATATAGGCACTTTAATTAAACTCAGAGAAAGCCTTGAGACCCTTGGCTGTGAATTACAACAACTCACCGTACTCCTAAAGCCTCTCCTTGCTGCAATAGAGCAAGCACACACTGCCACTGCTCATCTATGACACGCAAAGGAGGGATGCAACAGCAGCATCGTCTGAACAGGCTCCTGGGATGGCAAAGGGGAGAGAGCAGGCCAGGGACTCACAGAGAACAGTGTTAGAGAATGAATACCAAACGTGGGGTCATGCTTCAGTCACCTACAGAATTGCTGTATAGCAGAGGGAAGCAAGCAGAGAATTAATGCAAGACTGTCCAGCATTGCAGGCAAGGGCACTGCACAATGATGACATTATTTTTTAATGCTATACAGAAAACAAATGACTTTTTCATTCCTCTGGGCAAGTTTTATAATATGCAGGGAAATAATCAGCAAAGACATACTCAAAATCCCCGAGAAAACTGGAAGAAAGATGGGTTAGAAAATCTTCTTGGCTTAGCAATCTTTGCTGCCACAAAGCCCAGCAGATCAATTCAATTACTTCATGAAAGCAAAAACAATGGGAATAATTATTGAGCAGAAGTCGTTGCTTTTAAAGCAGAAAGGAATGTCTGCGTGACAGCAGAAACCAGCCAACCCCCCCCAAACCACGCGCTAAATCCTCAAAGCAGCCACTGTGAAACGTGTTAAGGAGAGTGCAGCAACTACCCAGGAAAAACACTGAAACACCAGAAAATAGGGTTTAGTGGTCAACCTGCTGAGAACTGGCACAGAAACTACATAGTCAAATGGTTCAGAAGTAGAAAGGCCAGATGCTCCAAGCTGCGTTTGCTCTGCGGAGATGGGCATCAGCACGTCTTCCTCGTTCTGTCCCATTTCTAAGCACCAACAGAGCTGCTCCAGCCCCAGGTCCAGGATGGAAGAGCTCTGGGACTGCTCTGTGTCAAGATCACCCCTGTCCCCTTGGAAACAGCTGTCAGCTGGAAGAGCCAGAGCTGTAATTACCGGCAAACAGATTGGGATGTGTAAATCTGAGCGGCAGCCTGAGACCGGCTCTGGAAAACAAGAAGTGAAGAGAAATCAAGCTCCTTCCCTGTGCAGCCGAGCACTATTGAATCTGGCCAGGAGAGGGCTGTAGAGGACATGGACTTCGGAGCCTGCTCCCTAGTACAGAGTGGCATTTCAGACAAGCCAGAGCAGTTTCGTCCCTATTCTGATGCAATGAACATTAATAAGCAGAAGCAGTTATTGCCCACTCGGACCGTTTCTGTGCACAGCAGTCGCAATGGAGTGTAAATGAAAAGAACCAGGTTCAAAGAATCCTGCTGCAAAATAGTATCTGCCCACTGTCCTGGATTCTGGAAGCAAAGGAGAGGCTGCGAGAAATACCTGCAGCTCACATCAAGAGAGAGTGCTTCAGCACTCGACCAGCCAAGCGTAAGCCAAATGCTTTCCAGCTACTTGGATATTTAAACTTGTTCTGTTGGGAAAGGTTAATGCCAGTGGGTCCAAAGGGACAAAGAGACAAAGAATTCAACTTTTTCGGAGTGTAGTACCACTTCGGTGCATTACTGGTGTGGTGGAACATGGGGCTGCAACCACTAACAACCTACAGCATGGGGTCTTCCCCTTTGATGGGTCTATACCAGTTGCAAACACCTAGAACAAGTACCCAAGGCAAGATGCAGGTGGTATCATGACCTGATCCCTGACTATACAACGGTGAAACAGTCCAGAAGAATAAATATGAAGAGATAACCAAGCCTCTTATCATCCTAAATCTGCTCCTTATTTGCAGTGCCTGGAGGCCTCAAAAAGACCTGCAACCACAGTGTGGCAACCAACGCTCATGCACTGGATAAGAGCCCTGGCCCTCAAGAGCTTGTACTCCAGACAGGCATGACAGATGAAGGGTGGGAGAAAAGCAAACAGCAAACAAGAAAGAGATCTCGAAAGTGATGCACAGATTGAGGGACAGATTTTTCCACAAGCTAAATACATGAATACAGATCTTTTATCCCTAAATGACTTCCCTCATCATGTGGCCACTGTGACTGAGTATGTATCTGTAAGCTATACAGCCCAGTATGAGCAAACCTGCTGAGAGCAAGAGTTGGTGTTGAGTACACAGTATTCACAACAAACACATTTGAGAGGATTCAGAGGGTTTAAGGTCCTCTCCAGCTCAAACCATTCTATGATTTATATCAAACCAGCTCCAGTCTGATCCTACAAACTCTCAGAGCAGATCCAGTTTAGCTTCATTTCAAAAGGAGTCAGTCTCTGCTCTCTAAGACTGCTCTCAGATATTAACTGAAGCACGTTAAGGTCCTTTAAACCCCAAACCACTCAATGATTCTATGATTCTATGAATTAGAGATGATCTTCCAATTCAGGAAAGTGAAACTGTGATACTGTGTCTATAGCCCCTTTTATTTCACCTCCATCCAACTCGATTGGTTTCTCCTTTATCAAGCCAAAAGGACTTCCCTATGAGGTGCTCTAAGTGTTCTGGTGATCAGAAATTCCCTCAGTACGACCACACACAGTGCCCAGCAGAGCAGGGCAGTGATCCCAGCAACACTTACAGCATCTGCTATAGTCCACTAATAATCCCAACACTCAACAGAAGGGACACAAACAATGGGGGCCTTGGGAAAAACAGAGTCCTCTGCATGCCACCTCACTTTAAATACTAAATACAGCCTTTTTCTTTGCCCTGTTTTCCCACTCACACAAACAAAACCAGAGAAAGGTTTTTTAAGCATCCATTAGTTTCCCAGTAATTGTTCCCTTCCTTATGCTTTACCCTGGAATAAAGTACATGGGCTTGCATCGAAACACAAAAGCAGAAAGGCCAGTATATACAGTGATTATAACCAGCCATTCACTGCCTTGACACAGTGCTCACCGCTCTGAGGAAGAGCCTCAGAGCCTTCATCTCTGTGATATAAACAAGCTACATAGAAAGACGAGGTATGGTGAATGATAGTAATGCAAAGTATTGGTTCCCAGCTGGACAATGGTTGACATGGTTACCCTTTTCCTTTTTGTGCTCCAGGTATGTAGTAAGTTCAGCTTCAAAACCTTCCTACAATAGAACACAATGCTACGCAGTCTCTTCCTATTACCACGGAGGAGAAGAATGTGCCATTGACAGACTTCTGTGCCCTTCTGAAGCAGAACAGCTCTGACATCAAAGCTCACAGCACTCCGCTGCGATGGTTATTCACTGCGCCTTTGTGCTCAGGAACTAAAACATTTTTATGAAGTTCTAAAGGGAAAAAAAATTATCTCCTCAAAATGAGTCTCTTGTAGTAAGTGCTGCAAATAATGAACAGCGGCACTGTTTCCTTTGGAAGGTGAACCGAAGGAAATGCACCTTAATGTGCATTTAAAGCTGGACCAGGTCAGTCTCCGAGATGTTTCTTGGGCATAATGGAAACATTCAGTTGTCAAAGGAAACATTAAAAGCAAATTGACAGCGTTAGATAGGATGCGTTATTTAAACACATTTATGTAGCCGAAAGCAAGCAGCTGCACATTAGAAGGGAGTGTGATCAACCATGGCTCAATTGGAGCCTTGACCATATGGGTTTTGGCTGACAGATCAGGGACTAACTGGTTTGGTGGGGATTTTTCCCCTCTTTTGCAAGTGGGGCCTGGGCAGCATAATAATGAAGTAAATTTAGCCTCATAAAATGTCCTTTCATGGAGGGCTCTGCTGCCACTTCTTGATATTAGTCACAGTTCTCTCAGCACACCTGATGCACTGTGGATTTTACATTAACGGCACAAGGACAGTGCTTGTGCTCAGCCTGTGCTGAAGGACACAGAATCGATCACAGAAGAAAGTTCAATGAAGAACGTTCAGAGAATCCAGGCCTGGTTTGGGTTTAAGGGACCTTAAAGCTCACCCAGCTCCAACCCCTGCCACAGGCAGGGACACCTTCCACTGGAGCAGCTTGCTCCAAGCCCCTGTGTCCAACCTGGCCTTGAACACTGCCAGGGATGGGGCAGCCACAGCTTCTCTGGGCACCCTGTGCCAGCGCCTCAGCACCCTCACAGGGAAGAGCTTCTGCCTAAGAGCTCATCTCAGTCTTCCCTCTGGCAGGTTAAAGCCATTCCCCTTGGCCTGTCCCTACAGGCCCTTGTCCAAAGCTTCTCTATAGGTTTCTTACAGGCCCTTTAGGCACTGGATCCCCACTTGAAACATAATGCAACCTAAACCTACTTTTTAAATGCAGCATAAAATACCAGTAGTTCATGTTCCCTTTGTGATACATCCTGTTGCTGGAATTTTGGGGAGAAATATCTGAATTTCGGGGAGAAAAAAGTCTTCAACAAAATCCTACACATTAGAAGTTGACACAAATATAGGACAGAAGAGAACCCAAGGACCTGCATGTACAAAACACTTGAATGGTCTTCCAAGCATTCCCAGCATTCAATTCCAAGCATTCTATTACAGAAACCTTCTAGTATCCAAGTATATTAGGCAGAAGCTACACGAAGACAATATACAGCAAAGCATGTTTGCTTCTGGTTTTGGCAAGGGAGGGAAGGGACAGTTAACCACTAACCACTGCTGACTCACGGATAGCCATGGAATTCCTTAGGCTTGTTGGAGCGGCTTTGGTATGAAATACTGTTTGACCAAGCTCCGTTGATGAGGCCCTCAGTGATATGCTTTAGTGGTGGTCTTGGCAGTCCTGGCGTAACGGTTGGACTTGATCTTACAGGGCTTTTCCAACTCGGTTGATTCCGTGATTCCATGATGATCTGTACCCAGAGCACAGAGGCTGCCACATGGGAGCTCTGGTCCTAGTGTGAGACCTTGAGGAGCTTGGGTAATACAACACAATTCATTCTGCTCCTCTGGAAGACTAATAGGAGCTTTGCAATTGATGCTGCTGGCTGCAGGATGCCCCCTCAGGCATAAAAAGGACAACAAATTACTTTCTCCTTTCCTTTCTATGGAAATCAGACCTTTCAGGTGGTGGCAAACACAATCATCAAGCCACAGCATCTCTTCTGTTCCCACAGTTGCACTTTACCCAACTCAGATGCAAGGCAAGGTCCTCATTCTGCAACCTTCATGCTTTCCTGCACATGAACAGTCATTTGATAACCAGCCTTAATGTTGTATTATAAATACATTCTGTATAAAAATAACAGCCACAAAACACATTGAGGCCAAACCTCATTTCATTCAACATCCACTGTGAAAACAAACTACTGCAAACCCCTCCTGTTCCTGCCTTTCCCTGTAGATCTTTGTGTACCCAAGTCTGTGAGCACAGACCTGATAATACAATTAGTACAGTTCATTCTGTTTATTCTATTTATACAGTTTATTCATTATTCTGTTGTCTGGCAAATGAGCTCCATGGCAATTGGAGCCTGTGCTGGGTTATTCTGACTAAGTAAATCTCTAGCTCAACGTAAGCAGTACGCAGAGGATGATGACTCCATCTTCTCAAACCCTCCAGGAAACACACTTCTGTCCCGGAGGAGCTGATGTGCTGAAGAGGGACAGTAACATTTTGAGGGACCACTGAACAGAGCCATTGTGACAGCAGGAGCTTTCTTTTAGAGAACTGGAACCAGCTGAAATTCGTTTGCAGAGATTTCTGCTCACTTTGGTTTAGATTTTACAAGCCTTTTTAATTGATCTGGTTAAAATGATGTTCCCCCTTCCAGTGACACTGTGTAATCCTTATAAAATGTAATAGCATCTTATAAGGTTACAGTTTTCCTCTCATCTCCCCTCAATCATCTCTCCCTCAAGCTGAGGGATGCTGTTCATTTACTATCTCCTTCTATGTAAGCCTGTTTATAACTCCCATCTTCCTACTGCCTTTCTCTGTTTTCCAGTTCTCCTAGATTTCCTTTGAGGTGGGTGCCCAGGACTTCAGGAAAGCCTCACAATAAATGAGCAAAAATAATGATGTTTTCTGGTTTATTCTCAACTTCTTTTCTAACTATTTCTAACAGTTTATTCAATCACCACTGAGCTGCTTTCAGAGAACTGTGCACAGGAATCCCAACACCTCCCAGAGTGGCAACTTCTGTGTAGCTTTTAAGAGCCCTACTAAACAAAAAGAAGATCTTCTACTTGCTCCTTTCATTATTCTATAACTGATACAAGCAGTAGACACCCCACAGTTGTCAGCTTGGTAATTCCATACTACAACAGTTCTTAGAAACCTGGAGTGAATATATCTAGCCCTAGGATATTGCTGCGTTGTAAAACCCCTGCTACAACACAAAGTTTTCCAGTTGCTCCAGGGAGTTCTGCGTTTTAGCTCATCATTTCCACCAAGTATCATGTGGCTGCCCCATCCCTGGCAGTGCTCAAGGCCACGCTGGAGCAACCTGGTCTAGAGGAAGGTATGCCTGTCTAAGGCAGAGAATTGGAACTGGATGAGCTTTAAGGTCCCTTCCAACACAAACCAGGCTGAGATGCTGTGATTCTATCTTTACTGAATCTGAAACTAGAAACTGAGCCTGTTTCCGTATCATTATGTAAAATGTATGCTTATATTCTCTATACACACAAGCAGAAGTAAGGATATGGGGCTTATACTCCTTATGCTAACTGTGTTGATGCTGTGGATTTACTCCTGATTTATACTGGTATAACCACCAAGAGGATCATGATGCGTATATTGATGTGCACAGGGAAAACTGCAAACAGCATTACATTTCCATCACGGAAATCTGATGTCTCTAAAACTCCAGGATTGGTAAGCAGTAAAAAGAGGTCCAGCACATCCCCTACCGCTCTAATAACCTCTTTGTACCAGCCACAACCAGCCTCATTGCATTTCTTTGTTCTTTGCCATGGTAACGTGGGATTGCTTTCACAGAGCTGGTTTTTAACATTGTTTAATAAATGCAAAAACCTGTTGAAAGGTTGCTCATCCTAAAAAGCAGTCCTTCACATCAGAGCACTCCATGCATTTCCTTATAAACTGTGTGTGAAAATAGCAGGCTGTTTGAGGAGTAAAGGGATTGGTGCAGTAGCACTATTACCACCACAGCCAAGTTTCTGCAAACAGGATCATGCGTTTGAGTACAGAATTGGTGATTTTGTACCTTAAACTCTTTTAAACCGGGCTGTGCATCACTGCCTCTAACAGCAAACTCATGTTTCAAGGAGGATTCAGAGCAGAGTTGCACAGCGCTGAGCTATTATCTTCAAAAGCGAGTCTGACCCTCCCGGGTTCAGCTCATTTCCACCAACTGTTTGCCTCCTACAGAAAGCTGCTTCTCATTAATTTGTGTTCTTTTGATGTTATCAAATCGCATCCTGAACTCACAGTATTCAGATGTCCCTAATCATCTTTAACCTCTCTGTCCCCGTGGCCTTCTTGCATCCCCTTCCCATCACTTTATCCTCACATCTGCACTCTTCTTGGTCCCACAAACTGCCTTTGGGAAAGCCTTGTATCCAGAACTTGGGAGCAAGGTTTCTATTTCTAAGCTCCTTTCAGTCCTTAGCCAGGGCTCGATCCAAACTCAAGAACAAAACAAAATGAGCAAAGTTAATTCCAGTCCTGTAAACAACCCTCAAAAGAGCTTTTAGGTTTGAGACACTAATGTAGATGGACAGCATTTAATGCAAGTGGAAGAGAATTAACTTGAAGGCTTTCCAAAGTCTGATATTTCTGGATACAGCACTTTTCAACACGTCACACACAGCAATGGCCCCAGCAGAGCACAGGGAAAAGCAAACTGGTTTCTGAGTGACTGGAGGCGAGTAGATGCTTACGCTGCAAAACCCTCCTTGCTGACACCACTAGAAGATGTGTCTGCTGCTTGGGATGGATGCGTCTCCCAGGGATTCATTTCAACTCACCACAACCCCCCATGTACCATATTTCCTTGTCTGTCACCAAGGTTTCTGCTGTCTCATCTATATGGCAACACTGGCTCCCAGCTTGAACAACACTCAGAGAAAAGGCAGCCCCCTATTTCCTATGAAGCAATGGGAAGGGGAAAAGGAATTCCATAGGCTGTACCTATCTGTCACTCAGTTTGATGGAGGTTTAACCTAGTGCTGGCTTCCTTGGCTAGGCAATGAAAACTCTCCCCACAAAAACAACTTTGGCTGGAAAATACACTGCGTAAATGAGGCAAAACACGACCAATTTAGTGCTGTTGAAGTTTCACTGTACATTTCCAAGTAATTTCCCCTCTTCTGTAGCTAAAGCTGGAAAGGAAGCAGCTCCTTATATCTATCTTTAGTTCATTTTAATATATAGATGGGAAATATTTATATGGAGATGGGAAATATATTTATATGTTTTTCAGGACATAAAACCAAACTAGTCCCCTATTACAATCAATGGAAAAGTTATCGCTACTGTTAGTAACTCACAGGTTCTTCAATGTAAATATGAAAATGTGAATATATTCTTCAATACAGAAAACCTTGGAATTTCAGAATTCAGAGATCATAGAATTAACCCTGGAATGGTTTGTGTTGGAAGGGGCCTCAAAGCTCATCCAGTTCCAACCCCTGCCACGGGCAGGGACACCTTCCACTAGAGCAGCTTGCTCCAAGCCCCGGTGTCCAACCTGGCCTTGGCACTTCAGCACTGTTTCTCCAGAGCTCCTGTTCAGTTCAAGTCAACATGCTGAAATTTCTCATGGAGTTCCATAAAGATTCAAAGGCATTTTCAACTGGAGTTTGTGCTCAAAACCACTCAAGTGCTTAGGAATTCCTGCCTAACTCTGGAGCTGTCTTGACAGTCGATGCCTGTGCTGAGAGCAGCACAATGAGCTGCTGTATGTACCAAGCACAAAGAGATTACTACAATTGTCTTACAGATGTCAGGACCACATCACAGAATCCAAAATCAAAGATAAGAAATCACAACATTCTCCTATCAATGAGGAATTGTTCTCTAGGGTATATTAACAAGGATGATACGCTCCTGTCTCCAGTTGAGGATTGTTTCCTTCACAGGGTTTCCTACATGTGGGTGCTCAAACCCCTCCCTAAAGAGTTTCTTCCTGGGATTAACTAGTTTGTGACTATATTCTTGAAAGCAGAGTGATGTGAAGAGTTTGCTTTATACTTTGCTAGGGATATTGTGTGGGGCATAAACAGTTTGATAAAGATGAGAACTGCATCTTTGATGTTTTCACTTGACTCAAAGTACTACATTCCTACTACAGAGTCATCAGCCTTGCGATGGCCATTTAACAACTGTCACATCAGTGATGTTACAAGGGCAACAAATGTCACAACGCTCCTCTCCAGAGGAAACTCTTCCCACATTTGGGTTTACACCAATAGGAGCAGAGAGCACACACACAGAGAGGCAGCAAAGAGATGTACTCGAAGAATAAACCCCAAGTACAATTACAGAAGCCAGCAGGAGCCCTCAACTTCTGGAGAGTGCCGCTAAGTGAAGCAGCAGCAGCCCCACACACACACTCAGTACGGTGAGAGGCCAATCTGTTAGCGAGCTAATTCCATTCTGTTCACAGGAAGGCGAACGACGTGGAGCACACAAACCTCCTGGGAATGCAGGATGCTCCAGGGAGGGATCAAACCATTCGGCTCCCTGCACTGCAGGAGCTAATGAAGGCCAACAGGGACCATCGGCACAAGTTAGCTCTTGCTGTGGCAGGCTGCTACACCAGTGTGGTGCGCCCGGCTCAGAGCTCTTCTCTTGGTAGTGCTGAACCATGTGGAAGCAATGGGGCTTTTCCCAGGGGATCTGAGCTCCATCTGTGTCAGCCCATCACTGCTTGCTACTGCTGCTTCCAAATAAATGGCACTTAAAAGAGTGAACGCACAGCTCTTATATCATTAAGTGCACCCTCTTAGGTTCATCTGCTCCCTTGTTTTTATCTCCAAGTGCTTTCGCAAACTTAGAAGGGTAGAGAAAATTGAAGACCAGTAAAGCCCAATATCCTCTATCAAAACTGCTGACTTACCACACAGCTGGTTGCTAAAGACCCCAATTCTCCAGTCATTAAGGAAAACTTAACCCATGAACTTCTTATCTATTGATGAGAAGCAGCTTTCCAGTGACTTACATACCACAGACCGCATAGAATGGGAAAGAAAGTAACTCCTAGAATTAAACCAGCAGTTTCAAAAGGAACACTGATCTTAGAGGTTCTTATTTCAAAGACACCCTTTGCAAATACGGAATTCCTTACATAATAAGTACATTTTAAGGTTTTGATTTAAATTTCCCTGCTTTGAAGTAAATGGTTTCTAATGGCACCACTAGCTAGCAATCATGACTGGGCCTCAGGAGACCTGCCTGTGTCTCAGCTGTGGTAGGTGTCTCTGGACAGACCTGTTCTTTCATTGCTTCTTGGGTTCTGAGGGTTTCAAACCAGCACAGTTTTCACTGAGTGCTTTGGGATATCCCAGTGAAAAGAGCAAATATTGTGTTGAGGGTTTTGTGATCTCTGGTTTTAGAAGAGCAGCAGCTATCTGCCCATAGAAGTGGTGAATGCTCCATCCCTGGCAGTGTTCAAGGCCAGGCTGGACACAGCCTTAGGTGACATAGTCTAGTGTGAGGTGTCCCTGCCCATGGCAGCAGGTATGGATGACCGTAAGGTCCTTTCCAACCCAAACCAGTCTATGATTCTACGATTCTAGGACCTCAGTTTCAATGCCTAGCTGCATGCTAGTAACTCTACGAACACTTTGCTTACTGGCACCACATTCTAGCTAACCACAAGGGCAAACAACCAAGAAAGGCTTGTAAAGCCTTTGGAAGATGTGCAGTGGAAGTGTGCAGTGGTACGTGTAGTAGAACAACTGCTCTGCTCCCTCAGAGGCCCAGCTTAGCAGCGAGGGCTTCCTGGAGACTGATATTCATGCAACGGGCACATCCTCCTACACAACAATGGCTTTTCAATGAACAATCTACCAACAACAACCACTTTGAGGATAATTAGGTAATTAATTATATTTTCTAATCTATTAAGCCTTGATTGCTTATCAAAGCATTCAGCTGGATCATTTTCCTCTTGTCATTTCCAATTAATTTTGCCTTTATTTTTGGTAAGCAAAGGAAAAAGTCTCTCAAACTTCCTGGGGAATAAGAGCTTCAACAGAGCAGAAAGAGGAGCTGCTATTCTGTTCAAGCTATAGCTTACCAAGGGATGATGACGTACACACCATTCCACATAGGTCGGGTACCTGATAGCTAGAAAGTATGAAGTCATTATCTTCTTCATCAGTGAAAAACTCATAATGCTTTTATGGCTTTAATAATCCCTGAAGCTATGCAGTTGCCTTCACCACGGTGCAGGATTAAACACAGCAGCATGGGGTAATTAGTGCAATTAGGAATTAAACTCATCTGGCATCACATCTGCAATCGATACAGACTGATAGGGGATGTTGGAAGTGCTAATGAAATAGAATTAAAAGTAGCGACATGTTCTCTGATGGCAGAAACTTGCACAGCTCCGTCAGAGGCCATGGGACTGCTCTGCTTCAGGAGAACTGGAGATCCAGCCCCCAGTTCAGTCTCGGTTGTTAAATATCACGGAATGGTTTGGATTGGAAGAGACCGTAAAGCTCATCCAGTTCCAACCCCCTGCCACGGGCAGGGACACCTTCCACTGGAGCAGCTTGCTCCAAGCCCCTGTGTCCAACCTGGCCTTGAACACTGCCAGGGATGGGGCAGCCACAGCTTCTCTGGGCACCCTGTGCCAGCGCCTCAGCACCCTCACAGGGAAGAGCTTCCGTTTTCTCACAAAATAACCCTTTTTTGGCCACTAATTTGTCCTGGGACTTTCATTAAGCACAGCAAACCAGTGAATATCCAATGAGGGGGAAGAAAAACCTCGTTGTTGCTGATCCTGATTGTATTTGGGAGGGAATTGTTTAGGAGAAAACCCACACAGTTGTGTGTGAAAGCATTGCTCCAACTGACTCTTTTACCCTGTACTAATATCGTAAGGCATTTAAGAAGATGAAATTTGGTCTAACAATATAACATTCTGACCTGCTGAGGACTCAAACCTCCGGGATCAACCTGGAAGCAAACAGTTAGATTCTTTTACATCCCCCTCATTTCTAATAGCAGCAAATTACAAGCCTCTTTGCATGTAGTCATCTATTAACTAATAAAAGGTAAAAAGAACCAGCTTTCCTTCTCCTTGCTTCTTCTCCAGCTGGACCAGGAATGCTTCTGCATTGCAAACAATCCAAACAAGTAGATGATTACTTAGTCCCTCATGGGCATATAATCCAGTCATAATGAACAGCACAGTCACAGATGAAGTGCTCTGCTTTGCATAAAGAAGTATCCACACAATGTACTACATATAAAATACACAGTGCATATGATCCAGAAATTGTAATCTCAAATACATATGATGTACAAATACATCGTGTGTATAAACAGATGTCTGTGATGACTGTGTAAGAAAAAGTGATCCCTGTATGAAATGAGATGTAAAACACAGCAATGAGATAGGAATTTGATGAAAGAGGATAATCTCACTTCTATTGGTATGGATCCAAAGTCTCCCTGCTGACTGTGCTGTGAAAGCAGAAGATGTGGCTTGTCTGTTATTTTTGCCTTATGAGTGACACCAGGATTTCTCGGGTGCCGGTAGGAGTAGGGATGATGGCACGTTTCCTTCCAGCCATGGAGCTCTGACAGTTCCTTACATTCTTTATGGAATTGTATGTTCTCAGTTCAGCCCCAGGATGTTCTTCCCCAGGACACTGCAATGCTGTAGTTGTAAAACCCTCTGCAACTCTAACACGATGCGTGGGAGCACACTGCTTCAGTGGGCAAGGTGGTTACAGTTAAGAGTGAAGCTGGGAGAACAGGACTGGAAAATCACCCAGCTGGGTACTGATACATCCCCTCTAAAGTACAGTCAAATGGAATAAAGCAGACAAAATTAACTGCATTCACTTCTGAGGATAATGAGTTGAAAAGATGCTTCATAAAATAAAATGTAATGCTAATTATGCTTTTATGGAACAGGATTATGTTGCTTTGCTAGCTATGGGGAGTGGACCATCACAGCTAACACTCACTGGAGACACATGCTGTATTCCTAAACACTGCTTTCCTAACTCTTTGGACCCTGATGCACCATTGTGTAATACTTACAACATGTTTGGGAACTTTACTACCTATATGAGTCCATGAATCATTCAGAAAGGCTGCCTTGGTAGCTGCAAGTTTCCATTCAGACCAACCATTTCTCAAGGCTGATAGCCTTGAGCACCCCAGGAGAAAGAAAATCGGCAAACTAGAGAAGAGAGAGAACTGAAACACTTTGCTTTCTATTGAACAACACTACTGCAAAAATCAAAGGCTCTCCTAGGTCCTGATTAAATTCTTAGTCAATTAAACTCAGCATTTTATTCCAATTACTTTGTTTTATAGCGGATATAAAGACAAACATCCTTGCATTGGCTTTCTTGATATACATATATAAAACCCCAGAAAATATCTTGCAAAAATATTATCCACATGAACAGATTTCAGCAATCCCAGAGAAGTTTCTCACATACCAAACCTGTGATTTTTCATTGCACCTCACTATAACCCTCACCCAACCTAAGCTTCTCCTCTGCTTAAGCAAAGTCATCCCCTCCCCACCTCACTGTGGGCTTCAAACAGGGCCTGGAATGGGCTGGACATATGAGGCACATGGATAAACCAATTCCAGTCCTACTCCTTTCCTTTCGTAAAATCACAGAACCCCACACTGGTTTGAGTTGGAAAGGACCTTAAAGCTGGTCCAGTTCCAAACCCTGCCATGGGCAGAGACACCTTCCATTAGAGCAGCTTGCTCCAACCCTCCAACCTGGCCCTGAACACTGACAGGGATGGGGCATTTCCCATGCAGGCAGGGAACCTCAGATCCTGCAAATGGGAACAATATTTCCCCTTAAGTGACAGTTACATTTGGGCTATTAATGCCACAGAGAATGGCCCTGTGCTGTTCTCATGCTAAAGAAAGGGATATAGAATATATAATTCATTTTAATTGCCTCTTCTAGGCTCAACAGCAGAAACTTCACAATGACAACAGAAAACTTTCATAAGAAAAATAATCAAATCTATGTGTGAGATTCAGCTTTGTGAAGAAACACATTCCTGTGCCAACACCTGAACAAACAGGGCTTTGCATCCTTCTCCTTGGTATTGAAAGTCATTCATTTAAAACAGATATATAGATGTATTGCTATTTCCACTGCAGAAACAATGCACCAGAAAGACAGTTAAGGGTCTGGATAGGAAATAGATTTCCTGCCTTACTGAGTGAGGTGAATACAAAGCGATGAAGCACTAAATCCTGCCCACAGCATGCCACCTCTGCCTGACGTTGTCATGCCAGCCTAATTGTGTCTAACTCAGTCCAAGTAAATTGTACCTCAGAAATATTCTTACTGAATACGCTGGGGAGGGTTTGTCTCTCTGTTAAACCTGCAAACTCCTCAGCACAGGGCTGGATCCAGAGTTTAAGATACTGACAGCACCATTCTAGAGAGAATTCCATCTGATGTCCTCAGTAGCTCTCAATGAGCATTTCAGCATCAGAGAGAGAACCTGTATGAGCAACTTAAGCTACGTATCTTGAACTCTCCAGGTCACTGTAAGAGAGAAAGCAGCTTGAAATATGTGGTTTCAGAAAGTTATAATCTCAAGTGTATTAAATAAATCATAATCACTTTAATACCTGGTATATTCCTCTACAGATTCATTCCACTAGTCCTTTCCATCATCTCTAATCTTCATGTAGTGCTGCTTTGCTGCACACACGAGACTCAGCTACCTTGGACTGTATGTGTAAAATAAACCCTGAAAACAGTGATAAATGAACAGATCAACTGCAGGATCTTAGGTAGCTGCAAAAAGGAACAGGTCCATAACCAAATGCATCCAACTGCTGAAACAAAAAGCTTTTCTCTCTTCCTCCCCACTGTCCAATTCCCAGCCTGGTGATCCAGCACAGCGTTAGAAGGTGCACCCTGAGTTTTCTTTTTGTAAGAAAAACCAGACAAATAAATAATTATATATATACATATATATATAAAAATATATAATTATATATATTATATAATATATAATTATATATATATATAAAGAGAGCATCATTTTAAGTGACTTTACCTTCTCCTGGAAGAACAGGGAAAGCCTTTAGGACTATCTGGATTTATGTCACGGAATGGCAGTTTTTCAATCACATCTGCTAAGAGCTAGAGATAAAACAGAGCCAGAAAGGGAATTACATGGGATATACCTTGGTATAATTTGGCTTTAGGGCTGGGGAGAGGAAAAAACCCCTCCAAAATCAGACCTAAAAAATCAGAGGCAGCCTCTGAAAGGCTTCAAGATTTTAAGATTTCATCTTTAAAACAACTTATTTAGTAGGAATCTAAAGTGGGATAACTTCAAGAAGTGTCTCGGTGGCTTAAAACGTGAATCTGGTTGTTAGGCCTGACTTAAGCACTCAAAAGCTCAGCCTGAGCTGCATAAGGCGCTTGAAAGCAGCTGAGTTTCAGGTTTTGGGGGTTTAGAGGTGATTTTTTTTAGCAGAGAGTTTACTCACTGCCTATATCGCATCTGAAAAGGAACCTTTATATTCCTGAACACTTGGAAAACTTAAACTGGAACAGAATCTCTAAAGGCTCAAGAGCGTTTTTTTGTGACAGCAGCTCTGACTCCGCTAAAATAGGAAGGTTGGAATACTCCAGGGGAGGAATGTAGGACATTCAAACTCTGCCTGCATTACTCCTCAGGTTAACGACTTCCCTTTTAGGTGTTTCTCTAGCACCTGGCACAATGAGCCCTGGTGCTAACTGAGGTCTCTGGGTCTGATGGTGAGGACTAAACAGTTGTGTGACCCCGTCGGAACTGCAGCAGATGAAGGGCAGCCTCCTCAGACCTGCTTTCTCCACGTCCCATCCTCTAACCATCGTGGTGGCAGTTGCCTCTGGCTGAATGCCATTTTGGATCTAGGAAGTGAAGAGAACATTAACAACAGGCATCTAACACTGAGTCATGGCAAGAGCTTCCACTACTAGAGGCTCAAGTTGCTTCCAGCGAAGGCTTCTTCCCTCCCAGCCTTACCGGGTTCCGTGTCAGGCAGCAGACTGCTGGACTACAATCAGTTGCAAACCTGTAGCAGCACCTCCTATGAGTCGATTAGTTCTTCCTGGCTCCAGAACAGTAGCTGATTTGGGGTGGATTTTATCTTTATTTCCTTTTTGAACTGTTCATTCAATGGAGCAGGAGCCAGTGGGCACTGGTGCTACATAAAGGTTTGCCAGGTCAGCATTAAACTGTATTCCCAGCTACAGGAAACGGTCCCAGGCAGGACAGTGTGTGAGCAACGAACAGTGAAAGAGAAGCAGTGAGCTCAGGCTGGTTACTATGGAGAAGATATAATCAGGTTTAATATACACTGAGTGCACCTGGAGTCCTCTGGTCTGTTTTGTTTGAGTGTTTCTGAAAAGCACTTCAACTCCCCCCATCCTCACCTTCATAAGCCTAAGTTCATCCAGACAAAGATGTAAATCCCTGCAAAGCCACCAAGAGGGAAAAGGCCTGAGCTTATACACACATAGTGTGGATGTTGTCTCACCTGGAGCTGAGACCTACAAATCAGAACACTAATAGAAATAATGTACATGTACAGAATACTGGATACATTGGATCTAAGGCAGAAGCTCTTCCCTGTGAGGGTGCTGAGGTGCTGGCACAGGGTGCCCAGAGAAGCTGTGGCTGCCCCATCCCTGGCAGTGTTCAAGGCCAGGTTGGACACAGGGGCTTGGAGCAAGCTGCTCCAGTGGAAGGTGTCCTTGCCCATGGCAGGGAGTGGAGCTGGATGAGCTTTAAGGTCCCTTCCAACCCAAACCATTCTAGGACTCTATGACTGGATTCACATCTCCATCCTCAGAGCTACCAACCGTAGCCAGATCCTTTCTGTGCTAAAAGCCTGGTATCAAGTAGTGAAATGGAGGAATTCTGTCCTAGATGATTTCAGGCTCTGTCCAGCCAGGGGGGCTCTCGGGCAGCACAGCTCACAGCTCCAGTAAGCTACAGCCTCCCATTAGGAAGTGCTGGTTATCTCCTGAACCTGTGATATTATCCAAGACAGTTGAGAGTGTATGAGCTGTGCCTCTCAAAATGAGCTGTGACCGACTCCTCAGAATAAGTCTAGCACAATCAGAATTAAAACTGACCAGGGGTGAATTCCCAACTAACTCACTGCCTCTAGTCCTCTATAATCAGTCCCTTTTAACCTGCATCTTCAGCTCAGTGCATGCTCAGGGAAGTAGCTGAATTAAGATACTCTGATGATTTTAGCAGTCTTGGCAACCTAATTACACACACAGACTAATACAGTGATGTGTTGTCTCCAAGATGAGTTGAATGATGAAGCTGGTAACGAGTATATGGCCATCTACAAGGAAGAAAATAGAAGCTTTATAGAAACAGCAAACCAATCAGCAGATGGCAAACAGATGGATACAAGATTCAGAGATGTGTACATACGAAACTTAATTGAAATTAAAATTATTATTCATTGCAACAAATGCAGCTTGGGCCCATGGAAAGGCAACATCCTGAAGTAAGGGAGGGAGAAAATGGGTTTAAATAATGAAGGCTCTATTTATGAATGTCTCCTGAAGTATTCATGAGAATCAATTCATAGGGATAATAAAGAATATATTGCTTCCATGTGACAAGCAAAGGTATTATCTGAGCTATAACCCTTCCAGATGAAGAGAGTCTCTGCCAGTCTGGAGAAGCTATAGCACAGGTAAGAAATCCCAGCTTGGAAAACCTGTGCTGGGCTCAGGCAAAGTGCTGCTCAAGCACCAAGCATTAGAATCAAGATCTTTGACAGTCCTGTTCATCCATGCTTTTAGAAAGGTCACATAATACATATTTGTAGCTATGGTGCTCATCACTCTGCAAATGTTAACTAACAGTAAGCAAAGGATCATTTTGTGCCTTGCAACAGAGTGCAGATGCAGTTAATTGCAGCACTGCTCCACATTATCCAAGTACAAGGAGCTCAAACTTGCCCCCAGGAACCCAAAATGCCCCAGCACACCTTATAATGACTCACAGCCTCGCACACAGCTAAGCAGAACTTCCCAAACTCCCTCGATTCCAGCAGAAGCTGCGGGACCCTGGCAACTCACATAATGTTCTGTGTGGAACTCTTCCTCAGGGACTGTAGTGATAGCACACTACACATTGACAGGACAAGGGGTGGTAGGCTCAAACTGAAACAGGGGAAGTTCAGGTTGGAGATAAGGCAGAAGCTCTTCCCTGTGAGGGTGCTGAGGCGCTGGCCCAGGGTGCCCAGAGAAGCTGTGGCTGCCCCATCCCTGGCAGTGTTCAAGGCCAGGTTGGACACAGGGGCTTGGAGCAAGCTGCTCTAGTGGAAGGTGTCCCTGCCCGTGGCAGGGGGTTGGAACTGGATGAGCTTTAAGGTCCTTTCCAACACAAACCAGCCTGGGATTCCTCACGATTTGCATTATAGGGTTCACGGGGTCTTTCTTTGAGGATATGAATACTTGGAACCCTCTGGGACTGCAGCACAGCCCCAAGGGACAAGCTGTCCTTGGGATAATCCCAGAGCAGCATCACAACTGCAGAAGGAAGCAGTGAAGCCTGGCAATGAACACCAGAGAGCACGAAAAAGCATTCCAAATCCTGTCACTCATACGTATTATAATACAGCACTAAGACAGACAGATTTATCGTGTGTTTCCCTCCTTCCAGGGCAGCAGTTCCAGCAAGCAGCACGTTCTGCAGGGACAGAGAGACATGAGCTGTTCTGGTAAGTGCCTTAACACAGCTGCAGTGCAATTCCTGAAGCTAGTGCATCGCATCTGGGCAAGGGCTGATGATGGGCTGCAGTGGTAGGAATTCGTGCCACAGTACAGCAGATAGCAAAGATCCACCATACTTGCAAGCTCTGCAACTTGTGTCTAAGGTGGTGCTTCTGCTCTGCTGCCCTTCCTCTCACCTGCATGGACAGGGTTAGATCTGCTCTTAGTTTGGTTCTCACCCAGCATGGAAGCTGGTTTTACTTTGCACAGAAGGGGAGACAGCCCCTACACACAGACCTGTCCCACCACAGAAGACTCACCTCTGACAGGAAACACTTGAACTGCCTCTAGCAACTCAAGGTGCACAGTAAGATTTTCTTTTCCAATTGAAGCTGCAAGCAGAGGAGAGGGAGTTGGCAGTGTTATCACCTGGGCTGGAACGTGCCCCAAAGCAAATGCCTCCCTTCTCTTTAAAGGAAGGAAAGGATAAACCAGGTGCTCATTTCAGGGATGCATATAATGGAGCAAAACTCAATTAGAAAGGTTGTGAATCTCATGCTCATCTCCTGGACCTTTAGAAGGATACAACAGGTCCCAGGTTGTACAGATATTTCCCTTACCACAGGTGGCTGTTGTTTAGACAAGGGAGCTGTGTGCCAGTCTGACACCCAGACACTGTCTAATTGTAATGAATTGATACCAAAATCCACTTGCCTGCGAGCACAATTCAGCCCTCAGATAAATGAGCCCAAGTTCAGGCTGGGAAAGAAAGCTGCTGTTCAGGGTAAGCTAAATCTGGTACCTATGGAACTGCTCATGGAAGATGCTCTAGGATGGGACCTGGAGAGCCTAGTGTGCATCCCTGCAGCAGCTCCGAGCTCTGGGCTGCTCCTGACACTGCAGTATCTGCCCCAAGGCTCTGAGGTCCTGCAGACACCATCTGCCCTTCCCTTGGGGTACATTTCCTTGTGCTGCACCTGCTTTTGCTGGCAAACAGGCTTCCAAGTGACAGTGAGAGAAGTCAAACCCTCCCTGTGGGGACTGCAGAGAGCACGGCACTGGCCTGACTTGCCATGCAAGGAATTGTAGGTTTTAACGGACCAGCGACTTCCAGAAATGAGGGAATTCATTACAGAAGCATCCAGAGATGACATTCATTTGTTCAACTCCAGCATGCTTCGCCTGCCCACTCTCTGCAGCGCGTACTGCAGGCAGCAGAGCAGCACAGCACATCCTTCCCTCGCATCCATGGCATTCCCACCCTGTCACCGCTGCCGAACCAAGCACAGCCACTGGCCGAACACCCTGCCAGGTTTCTCCCTTCCTCTCCCTCTTCTATAATGATAAAACTGGCCATTCTGAGCGTGCCTGCCATCCTCAAAGCCAATTTCACACAGTGACAGCCTAATTAATCTTCTTCTTTTGTTTCAATAGCATACGGTCTCCACTCATCTGTGGAATATGGTGGAATCTTGCTGAGAACACATCTGTCAGGATTGCAGTGTGAAGAAAGGCATCGAGCTGGCTTTTGTGTGATTATATCTGTATTTATATAGCTTTGTGCCTATTGAGTGCTAAACACACACACAAGCAGGATAGAACAATCTATATAGTAATGTCCTGAATTTAGAGAAACACCTGTGATCCCAGACAATCCAGCATCAAAATGCAGCAGGAAAACTGTCTTTTTGCTCAGGGAGACATCATTACTCCCTCACACAGCACTCAGGTAAAGAAAGATTACGTGACTTGGCCAAGGTCACCCAGACAAACTGTGACAGAGCTGGGAACTAAGCCAACGTCTCAGATCATGAACTGAACTCCAAAGACATCCTTTGCCCTTGTTTTCCAGGGTCTGCCTTCCCTCTTCCCTTCCAGGGTGGTAATTACAGCAAGTGCTGGCCCAGCATTAGCACTTCTATACAGCTGTGAAACTGGAAAACTCCTGCTGAGAGCACAGCAGCAAACTGAGATACTTGGTCACAAGGGAATTCCACTCACCTGAATGGAACCAAACCCACTATTTTTGTTCAGTCTTTACTCATGCATGAAGAAATTTTACACCCTTGGGTGCCCAGGCCCTGTGTAGTTGTCATAACCGGCTAACCAGTAACCAGCAGCACCCTGGGCTGGCTGAGATGTGAAGAGGTTGACTTAAACCTTACTAAAAACATCTGCGGTCACACAACCACAAACTGGTTTGGGTTATAGGGACCTTAAAGCTCACCCAGTTCCATCCCCTGCCATGGGCAGGGACACCTTCCACTGGAGCAGCTTGCTCCAAACCCCTGTGTCCAACCTGGCCTTGAACACTGCCAGGGATGGGGCAGCCACAGCTTCTCTGGGCACCCTGGGCCAGCGCCTCAGCACCCTCACAGGGAAGAGCTTCTGCCTAAGAGCTCCTCTCAGTCTCCCCTCTGGCAGGTTAAAGCCATTCCCCTTGGCCTGTCCCTACAGGCCCTTGTTCCAAGCCCCTCTCCAGGTTTCCTGCAGCCCCTTTAGGCACTGGGAGCTGCTCTAAGGTCTCCCCTTAAGGAGCCTTCTCTTCCCCAAGCTGAACAATTGCTGGTTGGTTATTTCTGTGAGCAACAACATCTAACATGTGTCAAGTCTCAGTCTGTGTACAGTGCTGAAGAATCTTAGGGTTTTATCATGTCTCCTAATACCTATTTATGTTATCAATACTGCAGTTTGTGGTACCATGAAATTAAGAGATAACCACAAGTTTCACTGAAAACAAAGATTTTAAGCCCTTTCACTTAAAACACGACCCTGAAGCAGACCCTCAAAAGCTTCCAAGAAAGCAGCGTGCTATGGTCTTTTGATTGGGGTTGGAGGCTGGGGTTTGAACATCCAGGGCTGTCAGTGCTGCCCTTCAATCACTGCACCACAACATAATGAAAGGTCATAGGATTTCAATCAAGATCCTCCGCCAGTGTAAATCTTGTCTCTCCATGAAAGCCCTTGGTGGTGTGTGGACTTCTACACCTGCTGAAGTCAGGCTCAATTTATAGTTTCAAGAACAATCAATAAAATTTGGCCTCTTGGTTTTAAATAGGAAAGCTGAATTTGTCTCTCCTTCAAGCTACGTTACTTTCAATGTCGCTTCCTGCACTTACACCAATAGAGAACCTGATCTACACCTGGGAAATCTCAAGGAACAAGCTCTGCTTTGCACCACAGGATCCTTCCCGACTTGGCTGCCTCCATTTCTGGTAATTGCTGAAGAAATGCTTTGGCTAATGAGCAGTGATACCACCAGTTCTCATGGGGAGCTGCTGTGATCATTAGGAAGACAAAGAAGGGGGAAGGGAAGAGGAAGAACCTACGGGTTTTTTAGGATAATTATAATTTGTGTCAAAGAAGACAAATATTTCAATTTTGGGCAACATGCACCTTCACAGTAAATGTGGGCTGGTTTAGTCACAACATGTCACGGGAAGCAGTCTGATTGCAATGCTTGCAGTCATACAATTAAACCTGGCATGTAGTAATTAAGGAGGCAGGTGTACTCGATACATACTACAATGTTCCTTACTAGCTGTTGTCTTACATTAGCCCATCCTTGGTTAAGTGATCATGGAGACAGAATGTAACTGCTTACAAATACCCAAAAGGTACGAAATAGAGGTTGGAGAAAAACTATTTATGGTGGGTATGATTAAGAGCAATGTGAAGTGACTGGGAGGAACTGCAAATGAGTAAGTGGGGCAAATCTCCCTGCCAAAGACTATGAGACCTTAATGTGGTCCCAGTGGAGAAGAGCAGGATAACTAACCCAAGTAGACAACTTCATGGGAGCTTACGGAGTAGGTTCCTGAACTGTAATAGGGAATTGTTCAATCCATGGTATTTTTCTAATGCAATTAGGCCCCCTGGAAGTGGAGAATGATCTACAAGAAGAGCTATTATGATACATGCAGATCATATTTTATATATATATACATACATATATATATATATAGAGAGAGAGAGGATATTCTAAGGGTGACCTTAGAGCAGCTCCAGTGCCTAAAGGGGCTATAAGAAAGCTGGACAAGGGCTTTGGACAAGGGCCTGTAGGGACAGGCCAAGGGGAATGGCTTTAACCTGCCAGAGGGGAGACTGAGATGAGCTCTTAGGCAGAAGCAATTCCCTGTGAGGGTGCTGAGGCGCTGGCACAGGGTGCCCAGAGAAGCTGTGGCTGCCCCATGCCTGGCAGTGTTCAAGGCCAGGTTGGACACAGGGGCTTGGAGCAAGCTGCTCCAGTGGAAGGTGTCCCTGCCCGTGGCAGGGGTTGGAGCTGGATGAACTTTAAGGTCCCTTCACACCCAAACCAGGCTGGGATTCTGTGATTTCTAAAATGTCATCCTGACTTACAAGTATCACAGTATGTTAGAGATTGGAAAGGACCTCAAAAGATCATCTAGTCCAATCCCCCTGCCAGAGCAGGAACACCTAGATAAGGTTACACAGGAATGTGTCCAGGCAGGTTTTGAATGTCTCCAGAGAAGGAGACTCCACAACCCCCCCTGGGCAGCCTGTTCCAGTGTTCCGTCACCCGCACTGAGAAGAAGTTTCTTCTCCAGTTTAAGTGGAACCTCTTGTGTTCCAGTTTATACCTATTACCCCTTGTCCTATCATTGTTTGCCATTGAGAAGAGCCTGGCTCCATCCTCGTGACATTCCCCCTTTATATATTTATATACACTAATAAGGTCCCCCCTCAGTCTCCTCTTCTCCAAACTATAGAGACCCAGCTCCCTCAGCCTTTCCTCATAAGGGAGATGCTCCACTCCCTTCATCATCTTAGTTGCCCTGCACTGGACTCTCTCCAGCAGGTCCCTGTCCTTCTTGAACTGAGGGGCCCAGAACTGGACACAATATTCCAGATGCGGTCTCACCAGGGCAGAGTAGAGGGGAAGGAGGACCTCTCTCGACCTACTGACCACCCCCCAAAGTTATTTTTGCAAAGAGTAAAGTTTTTGTAAACCTTTCTGACACTGAATACAAAATCTCGCACACATCCACCACCAGTGATGCCTCCTGAAATTTAGGCACCCGATATTCCTTGCAAGAACACCAGTCAAAGAACAGCCACTAACAGCAATAAACACTCAGGATAAGCTACCACCGTGGAGAAAATTCATTCCTCTGTTAAGCACGTTCCCCTACCCGTGAAAGCAGCTGCTAATGAGAGCTGTAGTTCACATGTCAGTGCACAGGGAAACAATTAGGAGCTTTGTCCTACTTCATAAATACCAATATTGATAAAGTAGTAGAACTTAAACCACCATTAGACGTTTTTATGGTTGCTAAGAACTTCCTGAGTTATATTAAGTGGGATGAGGAGTTACAAAGGAGTACAAACACCCAGCTTCAAGCCAGCAACGAAGTGCTTCGAGTCAGGAAGAAACTGTCACCTCCAGAGCAGGTCATTATAATTATCTGTAACAGGACGTTTTTATCATCTCATACTGAAGGATCTAACACTAACGAACTCCACAAACAATTCAACTAATTCTAATGGGGATTTTTATGTCTCCCACTAGAAGAGATTTTTCAGACCTACCCAGGGCATTTAGATGCTAAATTCCCATAACAATTAATAGGAACTGAGCCTCCCAATTCCCTGAGCATCTCTGAAAACCTCAGACCCAATATATACTAGTTCTACTCATTCTGAAGGCTCCTAATGCACTTTACAAGCATTGCTACATGGAACACATTTCACTGAGATGTAGCTACCTCTGTGATGAAACATGGCACAGGAACACTACATGAAAGTTTAAAGACTGGAAGTGAAGAATACCCAGAGGTAACTGGGGGAAGGTTAATGGTTTGTGATACACAAGTTCAGAGGAGATGATCTAATGGTCCCATCTGCCTTCGGATGCTATGACATTAATGTGTCAACACAGCCAACTGTAAGACCAGGAAAGCCAAGGGAGGTGAGATGGGTGCTTGAAGAGGATAGACAGCTCCAACTTCAACCTTCTGCAGCAATAAGCCTGCTGCACAGGGCAGTGTTTGTGCAGTGAAGGAGGTGGCTGGCTGCCTTCACCTCCTCTTACTTATTCCAACTTTGTACCCAGCTGGAATTGCCAGAACATCAGAAGTTACTATATCGGCTCACGAAAGTCTTTGAGTGAGGTACAAAGGCTCCAGAAGGGTCAGGAGCTCAACTTGTGTAGCCCTTGACTGGGAGATCAACTGGCAACACTGCATGGCAGAGAGTGGCCTTAGGAATAAGCATTTATACTTAGTCTGCACTAAAAACTGTGGCCCCAGTCACCACCTGCAACTCATTGTTCCTTTCCTGAACTCAAAGGATCATAGAATCCCAAACTGGTTTGTGTTGGAAGAGACCTTAAAGCTCATCCAGTTCCAACCCCTGCCAGGGGCAGGAACACCTTCCACTACAGCAGCTTGCTCCAAGCCCCTGTGTCCAACCTGGCCTTGAACACTGCCAGGGATGGGGCAGCCACAGCTTCTCTGGGCACCCTGTGCCAGCGCCTCAGCACCCTCACAGGGAAGAGCTTCTGCTTAAGAGCTCATCTCAGTCTCCACTCTGGCAGGTTAAAGCCATTCCCCTTGGCCTGTCCCTACATGTCCCTGTTCAAAGCCCCTCTCCAGCTTTCCTCGAGCCCCTTTAGGCACTGGAGCTGCTCTAAGGTCTCCCCTTAAGAAGCCTTCTCTTCTCCAGGCTGAACCAGCCCAGCTCTCTCAGCCTGGCTCCAGAGCAGAGCTGCTCCAGCCTTCCAGCATACCTGAACAAGCATGTGTAACACCACCTTGTATTTCAGGACAGCAACTGATGTTTCCTCTGAATGGCAAGAAAACAACTGCCCTCTTTATACCTGCGTCACCTCTCTATCATTCTCCTGCGAAGGTGTATTTCACCAACAGTATCGCTTTCTTCCTGCTGCATACTGACACAAAAGCAAATAAAATCCTGCACTGGAAGTCTGAATACGTGCAATTACGGATGAATCTATTGTTTGGAGCACACTTCAAAGGATTATCATTTAATGACACCAAAACCTATAATAATACTACCCACAGTTTCTTGTACTTCCTTATTTTCTATCACAGGTCCTCTTCGGCAAAGTGGAATTGGTGCTTGCCGCCTTGACAGCAAAGGACAAATGCCATGACAGCACATAATGCTTCTCTAAGAATAATTAAATCCAAGCATGGTGTAAATCCCACGGGTGCCTCTCCATTGGTAGTATTTCTATCAAGAATCTTCAAAACCTTAAATCCAGTATTTAAAATTGATGGCTCTCACCTATGGCTTCAAGGTGAAAGGCAGCTGTAGCAATGCTTTGGCCCTTCTGTCTATCACTCCTTTTCTTTCAGGCTGATAAAGAGCAAAACAAAACTCACCTGCATGCCATGGCACTCATAATTCCTATCTGAACAAACACAGGGAAAAGGGTAATGAACAGAAATATCCCCATAAGCCTGATGGGTAAACAGAACTATGGTATGAACATAATTGCTTATACTGCAATCTAAATGTTGTATGAGATGGGGCCCAAGGCAAGGCCAAGAACGTGTGTTAGGAGATATCACAAGCAGACAGGTAGAACAGAACTCTCATTATCTTTGCTTAAAAATAGGGAACTGATGCACAAAAAGGTTCAGTAAATTGCCCCACATGATCCAGGTTTCTGTCAAGAGAACTGGCAAGTAACTAAACACTCTCCATTTAAACTCCCATCAGAGGTAACGGAGACAAAGAAGAGACACAAGAAAAGAGACAAAAGTTATTTATGCTCCCAGAAAGGGCATCGCAACCTGTAGCAAAAAGAAGGGGGGAAAAAGGGTGTTTGCATGGAGAATCTTCTAAGGTTCCTTCAACCATCCTGACAGCCACCACGGGAACCATTAACCAGTACAGTAGGACTGTGGATGTCACAGTATTCGATTAGATGAGTTTCTGGTCTAAAGTCATAATGTCCATCACGATGATACCAATCTTTGGAACAACCTAAGTTCAAACCTTTTGTTTAGACATCAAGCACCTGCACACTGCTGAATTCTGGACCTCTCTGGGTTCAGGTGGTAGCAGCACTGACATGAAAACCTGTACTAGCAGCTCTGGGATAAATGCTGGATATAAGAAACACAAAGGATAGTTTTCCTGTTCTCACAGTCGTTGCTAACAAAGGCATTACTCCATTAACCCTTCCCACTCGGCTTTCCCTTCATCAGTACATGCAACTTGAAGACCCTGAAAACCTTTTCTCTGCCTCTCCTGTGGTTTTCAGAGCTCAAGTTGTGCTCTGATCTTTACTTACGAGAACTTACCGGAGCGATGGATTCTAAATGTTACAATCCAAACGGTCATGGTTGGATGCAAATCCAGTTTATTCAGTAATGCTCCCACCCTGGCATGCAACCGTATTCACTTATGAAACCGTTGCTGCTTGATGGGTTGAATAATGAAACTGCAGGAACATCAGCTTTAAAGATGAACAACAGTGGGGCACAGGTTTTGCTAGTTTTAATACAATCTCTGTAACACCATTTCAGAGAAAACCAGCTCCTTTAATAAGGCAGTCCAGACTGACACACTGAGCTTGATTTTCACCTCCAAATCGACTCTGGGAGTGTGTGCCAAGATAATAATTGCTTTTAGACCTTATCCATGTTGGGATTTTGGCTCCCAACTGATGACCATCTCCCAAAACAAAGCCCTAAGTCCAGCTGTTCAGCTTTCACGGGTGAGCTGCCTCTACTTCCATGAAGGCAGGAGCTCTGGCAGTTCCCATCACCTGAGCACTCAGCCTCACTGCTGGCCAGGAAAGCAGTGATGTGCCTGGGGACCATCTGAAGCCCAGGTTCTCAGCGTTCAAGTCCTTCATGCTTGTCCATGTGCACAAACATGGTCTGTAAACAGGCACAATCCAGACCATTTGCATGCTGGAGCAGTCCAGAGGGACGTGGAGAACTTCACTCCTTGGAGTGAGATGCATGCTTCAGCCCAGTGAGCTTTACCTGGTAAGCCAGGGCATCAAAAAGAGCAAGGGCTAAGCTAAGACAGTGATCTATTCCATCAGTTAGTTGGTACACAAACGGAAAAGATTTGATTAGAAAAGCAAGTTAACATCCTGATTTAATCTATACTGACACATGACACAAGCTCTCTGCCATTCTCCAACTACCTGGGGACTGCAGCCAAGCTCAGACTGCTGCTTTAAGCCTCATAGAAGTGAGTAGAGAAAATGCAGCAGCAAATATAAAGCAAATATGGGGGGGGAAGGAATTTTTACTGTTGTCCACAGCAGCTCCTAGGCCAGCTTTGCTGGGGCTCTGTTCTTTCAGCCCTGTGGATGTTGCAGTACCCTGCTCCTCCCCTCACTGTCGTGAGCAGGTTGGAGAATGAGAGAATCACAGAATCAACCAGGTTGGAAAAGACCTTTAACAGCATCAAGCCCAACCCTTCCCCAGCACTGCCAAGGCCACCACTAACCCATGGCACTGAGGGCCTTGGCACCACGGTGTGTGAACACTTGCAGAGACGGTGACTCCAGCCCTGCCCTGGGCAGCCTGTTCCAATGCCTGAGCACCCTTTAGGGAAGGAATTGTTCCTCAGCTCCATCTAAACCTCCACTGCTGCAGCTTGAGAATACTGTCCTATCACTTCCTGCTTTTGAAAAGAGACCAAGCCCACCTCACTAAGAACACGAGGTGCTGCAGTTGGAACCTTGGTGGAAACACCCAGGGAAAGATCTTATGGCAGCAATATAGTAAATTAAATCCTAGAGCCCAAAATGCTGAACAAGCTGAAAGTAATGAATGAGAGATCATGTTTGTAACCACTTAGCAGACACACTAAGACAATTACAGTGATGAAAATCACGCAGGCAGGACTGTACATTAGACTTATTTTGCACAGGTGCATAAATAGGTAATTTGACTTGGTAAAGCACTCTGGGATGGCCTGGGGCTTGGGAAGTGATACTGAAGAAAGAATCTACATGTAAACATGTAGCTTATTATACTGCAGCACAAGCAGTTTCAGACTTCCCCATTTTATTTACATTGCAATTCAGTAAGAATAACAGAATCCCAGACTGGTTTGGGTTGGAAAGGACCTAAGATCATCCAGTTCCAACCCCTGCCACGGGCAGGGACACCTTCCACTAGAGCAGCTTGCTCCAAGCCCCTGTGTCCAACCTGGCCTTGAACACTGCCAGGGATGGGGCAGCCACAGCTTCTCTGGGCACCCTGTGCCAGCGCCTCAGCACCCTCACAGGGAAGAGCTTCTGCCTTATCTCCAACCTGAACTTCCCCTGTTTCACTCTGAACCCATCACCCCTTGTCCTATCACTACAGTCCCTGATGAAGAGCCCCTCTCCAGCATCCTTGTAGCCCCCTTCAGACACTGGAAGCTGCTCTGAGATCTCCACGCAGCTTCTCTTCTCCAGGTTGAACAGCCCCAATGTTCTCAGGCCTGTTTCCACACGGGAGCTGCTCCAGTCTCCTTAAGAGGGAAGCTGGAAATGAATGGTGGATGCCCTTACCGCTTATTTCGTCAATGGAAAACACTGTTTTTTTCTAAGCAGAGATCTGTGTTCAGATGGATATCCTGAGAACCACAGGCTCAGTTCTGAAACCATCTGCAAAGGTCACATGGAGGGAGAGAAGCAGACAATGTAATATAGGAAATTCGGAATGTCAAATCTAAAGTAAACTTCCTAAAGTCTTTTCATAGGCGATGCTGAATGAGGATGCTGAAAGGATGAACTGAAGTGTAGTGGAATAGAAAATCAGGTGCCAGTGATGTTAAAAGTACCTGTTTAAAAGATTTCTAAACTACATTAAAATACTCATCACAGGAGAACAGAAGGTATCTATGAAACATCTAAACACCATTAGAAGGTGCTTAGCAAGAACATTTGAGTGTGTTAAGAAAGGATCTCTACCACGAATTGACAGAAAGCTGTATGTACAGGTACTAAAACATTACTACAGAACCAGCACCTGACCTGTTGAACACATCTCCCTCAAACAAATGACTTGATTTATTGAAAACATCTAGTGATCACCAACACATCTTTCATATCCTGTTAATAGATGACCTGTTACTAGAGCATGTGGCCCAAAAACCTACTTAAGAAAGACCTTGGGGACTCTGGTCCAAGTCTCACAGTTCTCTGCTGTTCATTTTGCTCGCCTTACATCCAAAACACTGTAAGAAGCGCAGGCTTGATCCAGAGCTCGCTGAGGAAATCAAGGCGCATGTTTTGATTCTCTTTGGTACCAGGAGGGTTGAAGGGGAGGCTGATGGAGAACATTATCATGCCCAGAGATGAAAAAGACATTTTACTCCTCAGATCTCCTTTATTCAAGGACAGAGGTAACACTGTGACAGGAAACGTGCATGTTCAGCTGCTGCTGCACTTGAACTGAGTCAAAAGGCCGGTGCAGAAGAAGGAAATGTCTCAAGTGAGGCTATCCCAGGGTGACCTCATAAAAAGAGATACAACACCACCATTTAGAGGGGTCTGACTGCACACAAGAGAAAAAACAAGCCCCAACTAGTTCCAGCAGACCTGGAAGAGTAGATTTCAAGGACAATTCAGTTATTTCCTTAGCCCTACCTCAATGCTTGATCTCCATGGCAGGCTGCATAACATCAGCATTTTATCTCCTCCATCCACATTTTCTCTCTAACATGCCCACTGCCTCTCTCCCACTGCTACATCACCCCAGGGAGAGGAGGCTGCAGGCAGAACTAGAGAGACAAGCAGGCAGATCTGCACCATCTGACAGGCAGACACCCATGCCCTTCTGTCACCTGGATCACCCAAACACAACTCACCCTGGCAACACCATCAGCTCTGACAGCCAAACTACTCCCTTCATCTCAGAAGGGCTGAGTTAATACTTTGACCTCTGCTCATGGTGCTGCATTGCAGCTCTCATGCTCTGGGTAAGTAAAACATCAATAGAACCCTTCCCAGGCTCCACAGAGTATCATGGAATGGTTTGGGCTGGAAGGAACCTTAAAGCTCATCCAGTTCCAACCCCTGCCACAGGCAGGGACACCTTCCACTAGAGCAGCTTGCTCCAAGCCCCTGTGTCCAACCTGGCCTTGAACACTGCCGGGGATGGGGCAGCCACAGCTTCTCTGGGCACCCTGTGCCAGCGCCTCAGCACCCTCACAGGGAAGAGCTTCTGCTTATCTCCAACCTGAACTTTCCCTGTTTCAGTCTGAACCCATCACCCCTTGTCCTGTCACTACAGTCCCTGATGAAGAGCCCCTCTCCAGCATCCTTGTAGCCCCCTTCATACACTGGAAGCTGCCCTGAGGTCTCCATGCAGCTTCTCTTCTCCGGGCTGAACTGCCCCAACTTTCCCAGCCTGTCTTGCAAATAAGGTCCCCAAACAGGCTGGTGCTGTCCTGTTAACATCAACATCCTGGAATCATTCCCTCTGACTCCAGCCCATGTCTCTGCTTCTATTATAATCAGGATTTCATTTCTGGCTTTAGCCTGATTAATCTGCTTTACATCATTAATTTTCCCTGTAAACTTTTTCAACACCTCCCTTCCCAAGACGTTTTAAAGTCCAGCAATTAAGTTCTCTCATCTCCCTTATCACGCTCCCACCTCTTCTGTGTGCTCACAGTTGGGTTATTTGGGTTTACTCCTTAGTTACTGACAGCCAGTGCCACTGTGTGAATGACAGGCTCTCATTAATTAATATTCTTACATTAGGAAATGAAGAGGATGAGCATCTAGAGGGAAAACTAGAGTGTAAGAACTAAAAATACAGCTTTGCCTGTCTACTCATGATGTATGGTATAATGATATATTGCTCTTAATAGAGTGCTAATTGAAAATGTGAGTTTGGAATGAAATAAATTATCAGCTGCTCTGTATTTTCACAGAAATCAAACCCAACTTGCCCTGTGCCATCCACCACAATTCACAGGGCCTGCACCTCACTGCTGTATGAATGGGAGAGAAGGAGAATTTGGAGCGGAGGCTGGGGAAGAAAGAAGCTGAGAAAAGCCCCAGCTGCTCAGGAAACAGCTCAGAGCAGCTGTAACATCAACAACAAACTCAATTAAAACTTGAGAAAGAGAATTTCAGGGCTGCTAAAAAACTCTGTGAGGGAACTGTCTGGTTCCTGAGCTCAGTCCCGGCACATTCAGACTCACAGAATGCTATACCCTGTGGATGAGGCTACATGGTACCTCCAACCTCAGCATCTCAGAGCCCATGATACTAAGAATGAGCCCTTTCCTTGGGATTCTGCCACATGAAAAACATTACCATAAAGCTGTTTCATGGGTGCTGAGGTGCTGGCACAGGGTGCCCGGAGAAGCTGTGGCTGCCCCATCCCTGGCAGTGTTCAAGGCCAGGTTGGACACAAGGGCTTGGAGCTCTAGTGGAAGGTGTACCTTTCCCATGGCAGGGGGTTGGAGCTGGATGAGCTTTAAGGTCCCTTCCAACACAAACCATTCTAGGATTCTATGAAAACACCTTTATCAGTTCACTTCAGCTTCATTTCTTTTGAAAACGCCTAGTCTTTGAAGCAAGAGAGCATGGAGAAGCAACCCAAATTATTACCAGGCACCCTACTGCACATGAGGCTTCCGTAAAGCTCAGGTATCAGCAGATGAAGTCCCATTCCTAAATCCATGTACACACAGACACAGTGAGCCCATGGCTTGAAGGATGTAGTGACGCTATGTGTCATACAAGGGCCTGGCTGTGCAACTGCATTGAAGCTTAGGAGGAGCCCAGCTTCTAGCAGTCACACAAGGAGCACATGTTATCAAGCTTCCTACCTCCAGCAGGACATGCAGCTCTGCATTCAAAACCAAACTTGGTCCCAAAAATGAGGCTTCTTAAGCAGCTGCAGTACAAACATTGTGCCTGTATCACACACGTTCATGGTGTTAGTGCTTAATGCAGAGATCACAGAAGGGTTTGGGTTGGAAAGGACCTTAAGCTCACCCAGTCCCAATTTCCAGCCACAGGCAGGGACACCTCACACTACAGCATGTCACCCAAGGCTCTATCCAACCCGGCCTTGAACACTGCCAGAGACAGTGTTCAACTGCCCACTTCACTGGGCAACCTGTGTCAGCGCCTCATCACCCTCACAGGGAAAGAACGTCTTCCTTTTGTCTAAAGCAACCCACACCTGCACTGACTTAACTGCTCCCAGCTCCTTTGGAGGAACCAGTCAGTAACCCATGGCTTAACAAGGTTACAGTTTGGCACCACACGCTGTATCTAAAAGCATGACCATAGGCATTCCAGTCAGAAAACAATTCCAAAGTTATGCCAGAGAAAAACTAATTGACAAAAGCTACATGGAGATAAAAATGAGATCCTGCATTCAAGCACAGTTTACAGGGACATACAGTGATAAATGACCTCAAGTTTGAAATGGAAACTGCACATCCTAATTACATGATTTATATTACATAAATAATGAATTAATAGTAATTAATGCCAGAGAGCTGGATTCTAGTCTCAGTTAAGACAGCACAGTTTCTACGCAAAAAAGATCACCTTCATTCCATCTTGGTCTGTTAAAAGAAAACCACTTTTAGCACTTTTCTGACTGTGACTGTTCAGATTGCAAACTCTTAAGAACATTTATCTTGGCATTAGAAAGTACCTTGAGACAACCTCAGCACAACAGAGGCTGCAATTACCAAACCTGGGGGGTTCTGCAAATGCTACTACTTCATTTTGTTTTCCATAGAGAAACAAAAGGCATTAAAGAGGGAAGCAATCCACATGAGAACACAAGTGCAGTGCTTCCCACTGGATCCTATTATCTCATTGGCTCTACCTTCCTGTGCATCCCTGTTAATGCGTTGCCAATATAGATGTTAGGCTGGGTGTGCAAGCAAACAGCGTGTATGTGACAGCACTCTGGTATTAAATCAAGGCTGTAGTGGATGACATTTCACTGGGATCCTGAGGATAGGCAGCTCTTGGAATGCCATGTACCAGCAGAACCAGCCAGGCAGAGCAAAGTAGCAACACGTTACAGACACTGCGCTCCTGCCTGTGGGAGAAGTGCCTTAGCTCCAAACAGGGATATTTTCCTGCGTAACTCTGCAGTCACTGGCCCTGCAAGATGCAGGGTGAAATGGAGAGCACCCTATCCCCAGACAAGTGTGAATGAGATGGCATTTCCCAAATTACTACTCACTCTTTGCTAGAAAATTAAGTCCACTCTAATATAGTTGTGTTACTGAACAACACTTGCTTGGTGCACATGGGAAATCATAGAATCAGAATAGTGTGGGGTGGAAGGGACCTTCAAGGCTCACCTAGTTCAACCGCCCTGCAATGAGCAAGGATATCTTCAACTAGATCAGGTTGCCCAGAACCAAATCCAGCCTGGCCTGGAATATCTCCAGAGATGGGGCATCCACCATCTCTTGGGGCAACCTGTGCCAGTGTTTTTCCACCCTTGCTGTAAAGAATTTCTTCCTCACATCCAGTCTGAATCTCCCTCTTTTAGTTTAAAACCATCACACCTTATCCTGTCACAATAGGCCCTGCTAAAAAGTCTCTCCCCATCTTTCTTACTGTGTTGGGGAAACATTACACCCACCACATCGTGCTTAGTTCCAGCTCCCTGCATATAAACCTGTATGAGAAAGGTAAAGCCAGGAAGGAAAGGAAGAGAGAACAGGGCAACAGAGAAACCTGTTACATCAAGAGTGTGCTGCAACTGGGAGCAGTGACAGTGATTTATAATGCAGCATTAAGTGTCAGAGTGTAACTGTCACGCTGGCTGTTCCGTGAGCTGCAGACAGAGCCCTGACCACAGAACAGCGCTGCAGAAATGTGATGGGATTTGATACTTTCGATTCCTCTCTGAACTGGTGCAATTCAGAAATGAAATTTCCATCACACTGCTGCTGTAATTTGGAAGCAGATTTTGTCAGGAGTGTTTGGAGAACAGTTGGGATTCAAGTTTTAAATAAGAAGTCAGCCTGGAGGGGAGGATGTAGGTGAGGAACGTGTGAGACCATCAGCCACACACAAGGCGTGTGCATTTCCAGCAGAAATCCCCCTGGACAGCCCAGTTTGTTTTTGGAGTCACTAAAACACTAAGGAAATTACAGAGCTCCCAGCATTTTCTTTCCAGGGAAGCCCTAATCCTGGCACCTTCTGCAGTCTGGGCTGGTGACAGGCACTGAGGAGGCTCTGCTGACACACCAGGACAGAGAGAACAGAAGAGGTTCAGCACTTCAGTCCCTTCTCAAACACAATCATAGAATCACAGAATCCCAGAATAGTGAGGGTTGGAAAGGACCTTAAGATCATCCAGTTCCAACCCCCTGCCATGGGCAGGGACACCTCACACTAAACCATGGCACTCAAGGCCTCATCCAACCTGGCCTTGAACACCACCAAGGATGGAGCATTCACAACCTCCCTGGGCAACCCATTCCAGTGCCTCACCACCCTCTCAGTAAAGAATTTCTTCCTTAGATCCAATCTAAACTTCCCCTGTTTCAGTCTGAACCCGTTACCCCTTGTCCTGTCACTACAGTCCCTGATGAAGAGTCCCTCCCCAGCATCCTTGTAGGTCCCCTTCAGATACTGGGAGAATAAACCTTTTAGAGTCCCTTCCTATGAAGAAAGGTGGAAAACATCAATAAGGAATTTAACCAGAGCCTGCATCACATTGTATTATATGGCAGGGCACCACTGTGCTCCTTTGCTAAGAAAGAATGTAAAACTGGCAGAGAAAAGCAGAATCAGGATGCTGTTGATGGCTGTTTGAAAAAGACTACTGGTGGAAAGTGAATTTTACCACGAGCAATGATATGAGTAACGGGAAAACTATTTCCCATTAAAAACAGCTCCATGGGTTTTCAGCTTAAAAATATCTACACAAACATATGCATGCATTTATGAATCCAGTATGTTCAGACAACTAACCAGTGGGAGATGAAATCCAAGTCCACATCCATCCCCCAGGTTGGACAGGGCTTGGAGCAACCTGCTCTAGTGGAAGGTGTCCCTGCCTGTGGCAGGGGGTTGGAACTGGATGAGATATAAGATCTTTTCCAACTCAAACCATTCTATGATTCTACAAATGCAAAAGAAAGAAAGGAATCTATATTTTCCAAAGGCTTTATTAACACTTTGACTATTAGTTTTTCCTTCTCCCTCTAGAAAACAACTGATGTTTAACTTGCTCCTCAACTAAACCCCCTACCCAACACACACACAAAACGCATCGTTCTCCTTCCCTGATTCTAACACTCCTCTGGGAAAGGGCAGGAAAACTAAAGATATCTGTATTTGATGTTATTTTGTTAATTATCAGATCTTTCTCATGTCAAGGTCTTACAGGTTTGTGAGCAAAGAGACAAAATCTAGATTTGATGGTTTTCTCCTCTGTTGCTTTCAAATTTGAATGCCTTTGATAGAAAACAGAAGAAAGCAAAGAAAAGTAAATCCATCATTGAGAAGGCTGGCATGAAGTAAGATATAATACATATGCCATAGGTGATTTAGAGGATTCTGGCATCAGAACCAACTAGTGAGGCTCTGCATGCAGGCTCATTGATAAGGCAGTAATTTATGTGTCACCACTGGGGAGGGGGGGAACTGATGAAGGAGGAATACACAAACACGAATTTCCTTCAACACAGCCTAAATTTAATAAAGCAATTCCACAAGTGCTAGCGAACACCACAGCTCCTGAGTGATTCAACAAGTACAAGCATAAATTATGCAGCACAGTTCATCAACTTCTGTGCAATTGGGAAGAGCACCCACTGCATGGCAAAGCCTCCGCAGCACCGGCCCAGCACATCCACGCGCACACAGACTCATCCTCAGGTCAGCACTTCAGTCCTACACTGCAAGAAGAGTTCTACCTTCACAAGAGGGTTTTTTTTCCCTTCACAAGAGAGTTTTTCCCCTTCACAAGAGGGATTTTCACCTTCGCAGCACTATCCATTAGGGGGGACAGGCTTTTTGCAGCCGTGCTGGAAGCAGCAGGACTTTGCTCATGCCTTTACTTTAACACAAAAAATGGATTTCCTACTCACCCCCTTTCTGGTTTTGAAAGATTAAGGCTAATCCGAACAGGGCCCCAGTGGAAATCTAGGATTTATTTTCCATACTTACTTTTTTTCCACTTAAAAGCCCAAGCTTGAATTCACAACACGTTTATCACTGTGTTCAGCATCACCAACTAGAACTATTAATAGCTTTCCCAATTTCTAATGTTAACATAAGTTTCTTCCCATACATACACGCACACATTTCTCCCTTTGCTGTTTTAAAGGCATAAATTTATGCTGGCACTTGCAAATGCATTTCAATGGCGTTAAAATGGCATTTCAATGAGACAAGCAGCTCAGTCATTCCTTCACCCATCAAAGAGATCAAGGTTGGTTTCGGTGTCTGTCCAGAACTGGGGATGTAGATGGCTCATGGAGGCCCTTATGTTCACAGGGATTTCCATGTTATTCCCTTGTAGAAGTGTCAAGACTCATGTAACTATAATCTTTCAAACATCTGAGCCTGGAACTTTCCTGCTCTCCATACGTTACTTTTGTCGTCTTTAAAATTCATGTTAAGAGTCCTAAATTCATCAGGATAATGAAGGATGTGCACGCTGGAAATCATGAGGTGTTTGGATAATTTTAATCTAGCTGAGACTGACAACTGTCAGGCTCCATGGAAAATCACAGGTTTAAAGTAAAGCCTTTAGTATTAACTATTCAGGGTGGGAAGGAATCAGGGCATTATAAACAAAGACCTAACCTTCTATTCATTGATGATGTGCCACTACCATTAATGTGAACAGGATCCAAATGTATACAGTTTTGCATAATAAGCAAGTCCCTAATTAATGGATTATTGCTTTTTTTCTCTTCTAATTCAGTCCCAAATAGCTCAGCTGAATCAGTGAACTGATCTCATACCAGAATGGGATTTCAGCATCTTGGTCCATTTCAGCTCTGGATCTGGCCAAGAGCTCCAGGGACACGTTCCTGTTGAATAAGTTGCCCCACTCCACCAAACAGTCTTTCTTATCTGTTCTCCAGATGATGCCAGGACCTTCCACAGCCAAAAAACTCTTCCCTTATTTGAATGGGATTAGCAAATGGATTTTCTTTAGTGGCTGATTAGAGGAAAATACAGTATATTTATGTCATGAGAAGGCTGATACAGATTTCATTGTACAAAGAGTCAGTGAAGTGACAGGATGCAACAGGCAGCAAATACGTGAGTCAGAAAGGCAATGACACTACACTTTGAGATAGAGGTGCAAGCAGAAAGAGCACTTTAAATTCCTTAGCCCTTGTAGACAGCTATCAAAACCTTATGAGAAAAAAAAAAAAGACCATTTAATATACTTTACAGGCTAGGGAACAGGTTGTAGATAGCTTATCTTACATCCTTTGATAAGCCAGAGCAACAGAGCCCCATGAAAATCCTATGGCTTTTGATAGCACACATCTTTTCTCTAAGCAGCAGGTCTTAACCTTGGCTCAAACCTTGACAAAAAGACCTGTAAAACACTGCATGAACTCCTGCCAGTGGTGGTGGCCACAGAGACCCCTTCAGCTTTACCTACAACAAACACCTGGCAGGTTCTTCTCACCTTCCCCTTCTTTAGGCCTGAACAATTAGATCTCCGCATAAACATATAGTGCCAAACTCAACACTTCCCAATCTATGTCACTGATTTCCTTCCAGCCCCATGGCGGGGGGTTGGAACTGGATGATTTTAAGATCCCTTTCCAACACAAACCATTCTATGATTCTAACAACTGAACCGCAACACTCTGCTGTTAGCTCGACGAAGCAGTATCTTCCACAACTCTAGCACAAGTTTAATTCTGTTCATCTCATTTCCCCTCTCCCAACAGTGGAGAAATACCAGTGTTTAAAACCAGGACTCCTCTAGACTTCTGGCAGTGAAAGACAAAACTTGCTTTACCAGTGTTACATGAGAATTTATCACACCTTTCCCTGGGATCTGGAAGAAGGTCCCCTGCAGTTCCTGAATTTCCAGTCTTTCTACAGTGATTTATTAATTATGCAACATGTCCAAACAAACTAAACCCAGTTTACACACAGGGTTGCTTTTTCAACAGTCACACATTACCTTCAGAAACAATCAGACACAAGGTGGAATTCATCTGTGTGACCTTAAGCCATAATGAATCAAATCTGCAGTGAGTTATTTCAGGTGACCTTCGAAGACTGTGCTATCTAAGAAGTTTTACAGGGAAGTGCTGAACAACAGGCCCAAAGCTTGAGAGATCTGACATACACCTTATGGCTGTGGCTGATCCCTGCCTGTATCCCAGCACCTCACAGGAGTGGGAAGGTGATTTGTGTCCTCTCTTGGAGGACCTAACATCCAGGTAATGCAACCAACAATGTGGCCTTGCAGTACAGAAGGCCATTAGCATTCAGGGCTGCATTTGGCAGTGTTGTCCCTCTACTTGGCACTAGCCAAACCATGTGGATCTATATGAAACAGTCCCATGTCCAGTTTTGGGCTCCCCAAGACAGGACAGACATACCAACACTGGAGTACAGTCACAAAGGTGATGAGGGGCTGAAGAATCCAACATATGAGAGGCTGACAGGGCTGGGATTGTTCAGCCGGGAGAAGTGAGCTTACCAGTACGTACCCTTATCTGAGAGGTGGTGGAAAAGGAGGGGGTGAAGACAGAATCTGGATCCAGACACTGAAACGCAACAATGGAATGACAAGAGCCAATGGGCGTCAACTGAAATAGACAATATGCACGGGAACATCAGAAAGAGTTTTGTACAGCGAGGGTGCTCAAGCACTGGGGCAGGATGCCCACAGAGGCTTCAGAGTCTCCATCCTTTGAGATGTCCAAACCCAATCCTAGGTGACATTGCCCTGAGCAAGTAGATGATCTCCAGGAGACCCTTTCAGCCCAAATCACTCTGTCATTCTGCAAGGTACTTTCAAGATAAGCACACTAGATGAGGAAGTTTCCAACAGATAGAAAAGGTTGGTACTACCCCACATATCCCCTTCCTGATTGTCAAAGGGGGTGTCACTGTCACTTGAAACAGAGTTTTAATGCAGATTATATTGTGTTTGCACCTTGTCTTCAGTAAACACTGCTGTTGCGCGCAGAGTGGTGACTACAGAGCACAGACCAGGGCATAAACCAAGCTGGAATTTACTGCCTACATAGATTTCTTACTGTAAGGCCTCCATCTGTTTCTCTGCGCTTGTACTTTGGAAGAGCTGAAGCCTCTCCATTGCCTTTACCCTTCACTACTCAAATTCAGATCCATGTGACAATCGTAGCTCCGGCTTGTTCTATCTCTCTTGCTCTGTATCACAGGAAGATGTGTGTGACTCTCGCAGGCAGTTTCTGTACACTTCACAAAGCAATCTTCCTAATCATGATCTGAAGCAAAATCCAATTATAGGCCCACTCTTCTGTCCATTAGATTACTATTAGCAAAGATAAAAGCTATTGCTTGTAGCGTTGCCCTCCCTCTCTGCTATCCTAAAACCTCCCGCTCAGACAGCTCTAGAAATAATAGCACACGCTGCTATGGAAGGATCCATCAAGAGGAGTATCTTCCTTTCCAGTTAGCAGAAATGAAGGGACCAGCTGCTTTTGTAACCAATGGGGAATGTGAATCATGCTCATTACAGTTCGGATCTGAGAGGAGCTCAATGCCTGATCACCATCTCCTCCAGGCACCCACAGGGGCAGTCAGCTTTCCAAATCCACTCTGAACTCCACAGTTCCTACAGAAGTCTTTTGGGGTTTGACGCTTGGTGCTGAGTGCTTTTGATTAAAGAACATTCCTGCCTGCAACCACAGCTGCTGGAAACTCTGCCCAAGCAGTGAACTGGATACAGGAACACTCGCTTTGGCTTCTGCATCCTGCTGACCTTCACGGCTGTAAACAACAGCTGCAATGGACTCATTGTGCAATGACCAAAGGGACCAGCTCAAGAGCAGCGAGGGAGAACAGCACAGCCCTGCATGAGGACCACAAAGATATCAGAGGGCTGGAGCAGCTCTGTTCTGGAGCCAGGCTGAGGGAGCTGGGCTGGGTCAGCCTGGAGAAGAGAAGGCTCCTTAAGGGGAGACCTTAGAGCAGCTCTAGTGCCTAAAGGGGCTCCAGGAAACCTGGAGAGGGGCTTTGGACAAGGGAATATAGGGAGAGGCCAAGGGCAATGGCTTTAACCTGCCAGAGGGGAGACTGAGATGAGCTCTTAGGCAGAAGCTCTTCCCTGTGAGGGTGCTGAGGCGCTGGCCCAGGGTGCCCAGAGAAGCTGTGGCTTCTGGGCTTCTATCGAAGATGGTAAACCTGGCTCTGCCACTTCCCTCTTGTGAGATCTGCCACTTGACAGGTCCATGCCATTCCCCTCTTTTCCTAGCAGGGACTGCATTTTCCTTCAGCACCTGGACATTGCAAAGCACAACAGGGCACTAATCACAGGACACCTCAGCCTTCCTCTAATTTAATGAATAATAGGCTGAATTCTATCTGTGGATAGAGTGAAAAGATCAGATAAACACATTTTACATAACCCTGGCAATCAATATGCTGCTCTAAGAGTACAGAGATTCCTTTGAGCTACTCTGGAGAGGAAACTGATCCCTTTGAAGCTTTCTGATCCTTTCACACTGACTGAGGTTCATAACACTTGTTCCTGAATCACAGCCCAGCACTAAGTGGAGCACTGCAAGCTGCTTCAGATGATTTTTCCATCTATCTAATTGTAACTGTCTGCCTCGGATATATCCACAGGACACCCACTAAGGTCTTTTCCCTTTAAAATACATATTACCCTTGTAAATATGCATTACACAGGTAGCATTCATCAGGTCCAAAGTATGCAGGACATACAACTTCCTGACACCCCATTACACTTGTTGGGATAATCCTGGCTTAAGGATCTGAATTTTCCTTGACAAAGATGTCAGGGGTGGTATTTACCTTCATGAGACATATCAGAAGCCTCATTGCTTATGAGCATTTACAGGTTACAGTCACTGCAATAGAGCTTCCTGTTGAGGTGAAAAAAAAGGAATGACAAAAGAGGCAAGGGGAACAAAATAAGGATTCAGAAGGAAAGCTCGAGGTCTCATTTAGCAGCAGCTTCTCACACCCTTCATCAAGCTTTAGCTTTTTACATTCATCTTTGATATATCTGCAGAAACTTCAATCTGCCAGAGGTACAAGTCCAATGCAAATCACACTTGCTGGATTTTAAAGCTATGCCATGTGAATACAGGCTCATTTGGTGTTACGTATTTCCTACTCCCAGCACAATGAGACGTGATATTGCTTCTCATTGCTAACTCATGCTTCTTTTGAAAGCTTGTGAAACAAAGCAGGAGCCATGGCTTGTGGGAACTTCGGGTTTGCTCTGTAGTTGCACTAAACTAAATTAGTTTAGGAAATGCGTGGCCCATTTCTTTCCAATTCCCCACAGCACTTGCAGTGTACCTGTCACTGCAGGACTCAGCATCCAAGGAAATTTGTCCAGCAGTCATCAGAATCATGGAACCAACTAGGTTGGAAAAGACCTTTAAGAGCATTGAGTACAACCATTCCCCAGCACTAACCCATGGCACTGAGGGCCTCCTCTACACTTCATTGTTCCTCATATCTATCTAAACCTCCTCTGGGGCATCTTAAGGCCATTTCCTCTTGCCCCATCCCTTGTTCCTTGGGAGCAGAGCCCAGCCCCCTCCTGGCTCCATCCTCCTGTCAGGCAGTTGTAGGAGAGGGATAAGGTCCCCCTGAGCCACTTTCTTTTCCAGACTAAACCCCCCAGATCCATTCCCCATCACACTTGGGCTCCAGGCCCTGCACCAGCTCCGTTGCCCTTCTCTGGCCAAGCTCCAGCACCTCAATGTCCTTCTTTGCAGGATTTGTTCCTGTGCAGGTTTAGGGAGGAAACAAAGAGTTTCCAAATCACTTCAAAGCACATCAGTGTGCTGCATTGCTACACTTGGGTATCTTTCTTGTTGGGTTTTGATGTATGCTTTTTGTTTTCTTTTTATGCATTCATTTTTATGTTCATACGTTCTGAGAGAATGTGGATTGATAACATTTTTCAGCAAAAATCATCCTTAAGGAATGTATTTGTATCTATATATAAAGTACTATCTAATATACATGGAAACTGCATAACATGGAAGACACTGCAGAGGGTTCTCAACATGCTGGGGGGAATTATCCAAGGTTTTAGCATCCTGTCGCACAACAGCTCAGCTGAGCAGCTCACTCCACACAAGGGGGATGGTAGAGATGGGGTTTTGGTTAAAAATAAGGGTAATTTGTTCAAACCCTTTTTACATGAAAGAACACTTGAAGAATTTCCCATTCACAAACCACAGTGTACAAAGCTTGGCTATTTGTACTTCATTCCAAGGGTAGGATTAACCTTATCCAGTTTTATAGCACAGGTACATGTGGATGCACATGTCTGCATGCTTGTCTCAGTGTCTAAAATCAGCTGTTGTAAATGTTCACTAGTATCAGTCTGAAAGACCAAATCAGGCTTTTCTTAGTGACACCGTGGGCTTTGGCTGCCTAAATCTTCCCACTGTTTGCTAAATCCTCTGCCCAGTAAATAACAAGTGCAGGATAAAACTTTCTTCTGAAGTCAGGGAACAAGAAACTAAAGTTCGAGGGTTTGGGAAGGTTTTGTGTTTGTTTGGTTCGGGGTTTTTTTCCAGTCTAAATGCATTCTAAACAGTAGGTTGCTCTTTTATGCTAACTGTGGCTGGGAGAGAATGGAAATACTTGCTGAGAGAGAGGCATAAATAGCTTTGATATCAAAGGCACTGAAAAGCTTTATTTACATTCACTCTGTGTGAATAGCGGGTTCCATATGGTCAGAGCCATGGATTACAGCTCTGTGGGGGAAGGTGAATAGGTTATCTAGAGCTTCTTATACAAATTGTAGTCTTCCAGCAAATAACACAGTTCTCAGCTTCTTGGGCTTTAATAGGTCCATCTGAACTACTTTATCATTCAAATCTGGTGTGAGCTGAAGTAATGTGGAATTGCGTAAGCGCACAAACTGAAAAGAAAGCAGAAGAGGTTGTATTGCTCTTCAAAGTCATTATAACAAGTGTGGGTTTCCTCCAGTGGGGATTAATGGAGGGGACTATTAAAAACAGAAACAAGTGGAAAACCACTTCAGAATCCTCTCTTACAACCTCCTCTTATGCTGCTGTAATACTACAGAGCGATACACAGCATAATACTAAAGACTGGCTGACTGAGAGTAACGAAGCTGCAGCTTTTGCTGCTGTCCCAGTTGGAGAATAGCTTTAGCGAGAGATAGAGCATCCTGTGCATGGCAAGAAAGCTTTTCTGCTGGATCTGTAACAGTATGAAAGATACGGAGAAAATTCACTCATCTGTGTATGATGCAAGACTCCAAATAGCCATCCTGGATCACCTCCGCTAAGGAGATCTGTCAGCAAGCTGCTCACGGGTCACTATCTACAGCAAAGGTCTACAGAAGATGCAGCCATACTTGTTTCAGAGACAGACTATGAGAAGACAAAGAGGCAATGGCCACAAGTTGCAAGGAGGGAAATTCTGATTAAAGACATATCTATTATTATCATAATTATTATAATTATCATTATGATCATTATCATTATTATATAAATACACAGATATATAGAATTCCCAAGAGAGTTATTAAAGACTGAAATATGCCCCACAAAGGCATTCAAACAAGGCTTACCTGCAGACTGGTAGTGCCTTCAGAGAAACAAGAAGCTCTGGATGCACACTGGAACATCTCCATAGCCTTCAGACATCCACTGCCTCAATGACTATGGAGAGAGGTAGGACTTGGATTTGTTGCACCTAAGTCCCAGTTTAGGAGGTTAACTAAGGCACACTCAACACAAATCTGATCTACTCACTGAAAATCTCTGAGGAGTAAAGCAACAACACTCCTCATTTTAAACCTTCTATTGAATCATTAGTTTTATTAGATATTTACTGTTTAGCTCCCATGCAACTTGGACTAGTGAAAGGGGGCTGGAACTGGATGACCTTTAAGGTCCCTTCCAACCCAAACCAGTCTAGAATTCTACTGAAGTTTAAAAGTGCTTTGCAACTCCAAGAGAAACAGAAAGCAAATAAATGCACAGAACACTGGGTTTTCCAGTCAATGCAATAACAACAGCTCATCATTATTACAAGCTTGAGATGGGCACTGGTGGTAAAGGATGTTTTTCTGTGTTTTCCAGAACACTTTAGTAGTGATTCTCTGTTAACCCAGGGACTTTTCCCACGAGGCAGTGCAGTGCTCGTGCCAAACAGCTGATTTCCAGGCAGCTGCATCATTTCCCACACAGAATTATTCACAGCTTGGTGATGGAGGAGATAATCAACATATGGAGTAAGATGGTGTAGGGCTGGAGACAAGAGGGCAGAAACAGAAATTCCAAACCTGCCAGCTGGGGAAATAGGAGGGATGAGGAAGAGAAAAATAGGATCAAAAAGACAAGAGACTTGGCAATTTTCTGACTGGAAATCCCTCTGTAATGAAGAAAATGAATGAAACATCAACCAGCCCCAGGCAGGAGTAATATTTCCAGAGTACTCATCTAAGTAGAGAGCTGAAGTTTCCTTTTTAGAGACTTCCCAGTTGCCAGTCCAAGAGAAATGTCATTGAAAGCGTATGTTATCTGCCAAAGTGCTTCCAAAAATCAGTTTTCACCTATCCTGTTACTTTGTTCTGGAAAAGGGTACCTGGAAGCTGAGCTAAGAGTTAACAGAAATCATCTTGCCATATAAAATATCCCATGGTAGGAACAGGAATCTCATAGATCAGCAGAAAATACATACAAAGAGAGCTTATACACATACTACATCTAATCATCCATACGTATTAGCTGCTTTAATAGCTGAAACTCATAGAAAAGAGAACAAAACACAGGCCGGGAAGGGTGTTCTGTGGTCTAGGCGGGGAAAATAGCTCCTTCTTACATGCTTTTCCTTCTCATTTCCCATAAAGCCTGCTGAAATCACACTGAGCTTTTGACTGCTGAAGGGCAAGCGAGGACAATGTTGTACGGATGGACAAATGATCAGGAAAAGGGATAATGGAGAAAACAAAAAAGCCCAATTCTGTGGCTCTCAAGCAAGCCAGACGTGCAATTCAGACTGTATCAGTTACAGCAGTCAGGCTGGGAGAGAAAATCATACCAACAGCATTCCCAAACTTCTGGCTCACAGAAAGAGCTGACAATTCCCCTGTTTTTCAAGTGTCAGGGTGGAGTAAGCAAAACACAGCATCTCTCCTGACACCATGGGAGATATCCAGCTCCATTCCTAACCATGCCATCTGGGCTGCCTGCCTTCTGCTGTACTAACTTCCCACCTCTGCACACAGCTCCTCTTGCTGGAGGCAGTTCTGCTTCTTAGGAATGCCAGTGTTATATTGGCCTTGGCACAAGGAGGCACCGATTGAAATGATGAATGTACACCCTGGAGTTTACATCCCAGGGTTCTGCACGCATGAAGAAGACAGTTTGTGTTCCACAAGTATTTACTCAGCTCTGCATAGGCCATACGAGGAAATGAGACACTGCTCTAATTTCCATTGGCATCAGCATGAGTCAGCTTAAGTAAGACAACATAAAGCACAATGGAACAGGCACAGACACCAGACTTCCACCTGAAAATCTTGAAGATAATGTGTTCCATTTAAATCACTGCTGCTGCAGGCCATGGAATATTTGTTAAAGTCTGACTCTCATGTTAAAGATCTCATTCTCAGGAATTTCAGCTGTCCCAAGCTGGCCAGGATGACGCAGGAATTCAGGCTATTTCCTCCAGTATCTTACAGCATGTTTATGAAACAGGAGGCTACCACAGACTTCCATTTAGGATACAGGATTTTCTCCTGTTCCTCTTAAACCTCAGCACTTGTATCCCACTTATGCTGAGCCTAATGATGGAGAAACAGGAGCCTGGGACCAGGGAGTGAGTTAGTACGGGGGCTTTTGGGGATAAATACCGGGTAATACTACAAAAGAGCTCTGGATTCCTGCTCACTTGCTCCCAGACTAAACACATGCTGTGTGTACCACTGGCCTGCACACCAGGTATCCCTTAATCCTGGTTTAAAACAACCTAAAGAGAGATTACAGAATGATGTGGGATTTTGTACTGCATTCTCCTCATCCCCAGGCAGAACAGGGACAGGGAACGCTACAAGAAATAGCACTCTCCAAATACCTTAAAATCTTACAGACATAAAGGTAAAACTAAACCAAGAAAGTTAATGGTTAACATCTTGCAAAACCTTACTTGCAAAGCTTACTTCTGCGCTGTCAAGAAACGGGCTGCGAGGCAGGAGGCTGAAAGTGCCCTTCAAACAGTGAGTAAAATGAACTGGACGTTTGTAAAAGAGCTCAACTCAAGTGTTGTGCTCAGCTAACACTCCAAAGCATGATTGCAAGCTCATACCCACCCTTACAACAGTAATTTCAATGCATTTGACAGAAATGTGTTAAGACTCCAATCAATAAGAAACCCTGTAATAAGCAACATCTACAAATAATGGCTTTACTCGTGTTTTTCAAGATTTGGAAACTGCTCAAAACACAGGGATGTGGGAAAACAAACACTTTATTCTCTGCTCTGCCACAAGCAAATCACTTGACCCTATGTCTGCTGGAGGTGTATCACCCTGCAATGTGGGCACTCTGTGAAGAGGAACACCGCAAATGATGTTCTGCATCTTTAAGGCAGGAGAGTACGACTATCATAGAAGTACTGATGACATTCATCTGCATCCATCATTCAACAGGGACGGCAGTGACAGGACAAGGGGTGATGGGTTCAAACTGAAACAGGGGAACCTCAGGTTGGAGATAAGACAGAAGTTCCTCCCTGCAAGGGTGCTGAGGTGCTGGCACAGGTCAAGTACCTGTTGGTGGTTTTCACATGATTTTCACCAGATAGCTGGAGTTTTTGTACTAATACTGAATGAGTTAGAAAAAAATGCTCTGACTTCAGTGCTCCTTGCTTTGTACTTGATTATTTTAAAGCACTAAATGGCAAAAGCAGCTTTATAAACTGCAGCTAAATGTGCCATCACTGTTGAGCTCTGAGCATGCAGATCAGCTCCTCATCCCAACTCTGGTGGAAGCTACCTCCATATAGGGAGAATAGGAGCAAAAGCCAACAGAAAAGGCAGGTTAAAGCCATTTCCCCTTGCCCTGTCCCTACAGGCCCTTATCCCAAGCCCCTCTCCAGCTTTCTTGTAGCATCTGCTTTAAATTAACCTCCATCACCTTTCTGTGTTGGTTATTGTGTGGGGTCAGCTTTGCTCCATCTGCTGTTACATTCCCAATGGGCTGTGCATTGCTCTCTTACTTAACATCCCAAAAGTATGATGACCACAATCAAAGGTGCTGTGCAGTGATTTCTCACTCACTAATGCCATTATAACAGCTAAAGACCAATGCTTTTGGTGTGAGACGGACCAGCAGGTAACACCAGAGACACCTACATTACAGATACGTATTTCAATATGAACACACTGGAGGCCAGAGCCCTCTCCTCCTGCCCACAGGAAATCTCAACACACCTCTGCAGACCTACCCCCAAAGCACACTGCTATGTAATGGACATCTGTTTTCTGCAGGTGCATGAACTGCTGCCATGCAATTAGAGAATACAAAACCACACAATCAAACACTTTCTTCTCTTTATCTGATAAATGTATTTTTCTTCCTTTTATCTAATTCATTAAACTCCAAAGCAAACACAGAATTTTCCTACCAATCTCAAAGGGTTTATGAAGCAGAGACTCAATGGAGCTAGATATACCTTAATTCACCTGTTAAATCATACTATTGATTTAATACACATGATCCAACAGCCTAGCTGGATCAGGATGGATTAGATTATTCAAGAGGGTAAGGTGGAAGTGTCACATGATGGCAGGAAGAAATAAAGGATTAGCTGAATGTTCTGACTGGGACGCAGGTCATATTTTAACTTGCGTCAGTTCAAATACCTGACAATCCATACTGGCGCCCTGGGTTTTATCCTTACTATTGAACTGAAGCAGATGGAGAAAGAAGTTCATGCTTGAGAATCCTCTTCTACTTGAGACACCGAAGATAAGGAGCATGGTATAATCTTTGCAAGTTTCCCAGACCACAGAATCCCAGCCTGGTTTGTGTTGGAAGGGACCTTAAAGCTCACCCAGTTCCAACTCCTGCCACGGGCAGGGACACCTTCCACTGGAGCAGCTTGCTCCAAGCCCCTGTGTCCAACCTGGCCCTGAACACTGCCACGGATGGGGCAGCCACAGCTTCTCTGGGCACCCTGTGCCAGCGCCTCAGCACCCTCACAGGGAAGAGCTTCTGCCTAAGAGCTCATCTCAGTCTCCCCTCTGGCAGGTTAAAGCCAGAGTACTCATAGAACATTTCATTAACCCAAGCACCCCACTACTCTCAGTTTACTTTCTGGTCTTTTCCCAGATGATCAATGCAGGCAGAGGAGAGGTGAAGCGGTTTGAAAACACTCTTCAACTTGTCAGCTGTAAGCCCAGAGACACCACATGAACCCGCCTGCTTTGAGCTTCTCTCCTCTGACTACAGGACTCTCAGTCTGCTATTGACTTGGTACATACAGCACAGCAGTAGAAATCCCAGACAGAGTTTCACAATTAAATATAGTAATTCATCACTGACGTGGGGCAGTTGCTACCAGCAATATTAAACCAAAAAGAGCAAGCAAGAGAAGTTCCAGCAATGGCTTATTATCATGCATGGTGGCAGTGCCTTCATGTGGGAATGGTGCACATGGTGCAGAGTGAACTCAGGCAACGCACTTATGCTCACAACTCACATGGAACAGTCTGGACTAAGAGTGTTATTTTCCTTCCTTTCATCAGGACAGTACATGCAGTGGTCCTGGAAAGCCATGCTCTGGTTTGCACACTGCAGCCTTGCAAATGGCTTACAGGCCAAGCACTTTTATCCCCTCCAAATAGGAAGGTAAAGTTTTATTTTTCTCTTGCAGAACACATAGCATTGGAAAGGATCTAACACACGTAACACTACCCTACTTTAGCTGCAAGAGGAGCAAGGAATCCAGCTACCTGTAAGTATCTGGGCCTCTCTGGTTTCACTGACATCAGCAGTCCACCACATTTTCACCTTAATGACACTGAGATTGCACCCTTATATGTCCATGTGCATGAATAACCTTCAGCCAAACGCCAAGCCTAAACCCTTGTTTGAAACTATCACTGTTATGCTCATTCCTGTTCTTCAAGCCTCAGTTTCCTTCACCAGAGACCCACAATTACATCCGATCACTTGCTATCACAGACAGCAAAGTCACAGGATCCTTTTCAAACAGATACTTCTCACTTGTTACCCACAAAATGAGTGATTTTTGTTTGTCTCCAGTGCTCTCAACACAACATGTGTATGCAAACAGGCTCAGCCCTTCTCTCCCACAGAGACATACGGTCAACTACAATTATTAATCCTCCATTGTTGTTGTGACTTTAAACTGTGCTTTAAAGCCACTGTGATCCCTTTCAAGCAGTGGAGGGAAACAGCACTTCAATCACTAAAAGTGCATTAAAAATTCAGCACTGGAATCTTGCCTAATAGACTGGTATCTCCCAGGAGCTGTCAGGGTAGGACTGGCTATTCAAAATTCACTGTCCACAGGCATGTGAAATCTACCTGACACTGGGCTCTGCTTGCTTTCATGTTTAAAGAGAGGCTTAAATTTGGATCTGTTCACAATTTAAATAAATCAGAGAAATTTAGTTGTGTCTTTTTACAGTGTTGTAAGCCCAACTTCTATGTCAAGAGCCAGCAGACATTGGGTTCTCCTTGTCCCCTCCAAACTGTCAAGGCTATCTCAACGTCTGTGGCACACCCCAGATAGAGAGCACAGTGTACCTGTTACTTCACTGACTTAGAATTTGAAGCTGTGTGTCTTAAATTATGCTTTGTCACCACCAACTTTTCCATTAGCTGGGATGATGCCTCAACTGGAAAAGACACGAAAACAGATAGAATAAGGAAGCCCAGTTAAAGCTTTAATTAGCCTCTGAATGTATATAGAATCTCAGACTGGTTTGGGTTGGAAAAATACCTTCAGACCACCCAGTTCCAACCCCTGCCACGGGCAGGGACACCTTCCACTGGAGCAGCTTGCTCCAAGCCCCTGTGTCCAACCTGGCCTTGAACACTGCCAGGGATGGGGCAGCCACAGCTTCTCTGGGCACCCTGCGCCAGTGCCTCAGCACCTTCATAGGTGAGAACTTGTGCCTTATATCCAACCTGAACTTCCCTGTTTCAGTTTTAACCCATACTCCTCTGCCCTGAATAAACAGATTCAGGCAGGAGTCCATCTAAATTCAGAAGCAGGTAGAAGCAATCTACCCATTCCTCAGTTCTTCCTCCTACAACTACAAATAGTTTTCTGTTTCATTTCATGGTATTCCTTCCCACCCTGATGTTACAACCAGAAACCACACTGGGAACAATTTGGGATTGAACAGAAAATGATAGTGTCTAGACAGCAACTATGCCTGAAGTATTTTCAAGGAATATAAAAAACAAGCATTACCATCAGTTCTAATAGCAAAAGCTTAATAGTGATGTTAATTTTAACTGATTCAAGGTGGCTATTGAAAAAACCAACCCATACCAAACCAAAACCACAAAAGAAAATCAGTTACCTGGAACAGAAATTCCAATTTTCAAAGCAGGGCAATTATTATATTCAACTAATACTGAATTTTCTAATGAATAGTATTAGAGTACACTATTTATTGAAAAGCCTGCAAGAAACCTGGAGAGGGGCTTTGGACAAGCGCCCATAGGGACAGGCCAAGGGGAATGGCTTTAACCTGCCAGAGGGGAGACTGAGAGGAGCTCTTAGGCAGAAGCTCTTCCCTGTGAGGGTGCTGAGGCGCTGGCACAGGGTGCCCAGAGAAGCTGTGGCTGCCCCATCCCTGGCAGTGTTCAAGGCCAGGTTGGACACAGGGGCTTGGAGCAAGCTGCTCCAGTGGAAGGTGTCCCTGCCTGTGGCAGGGGTTGGAACTGGATGAGCTTTAAGGTCCCTTCCAACCCAAACCAGGCTAGGATTTTTATGCTTTATGACCCTACCCTATCTGGTACTCAAACAATTCATTTTTATTCTTAAGAAGTAAACAGAGCTGCAAAGGGTTCTGATGCACAACTAAAAGGAGACTCAAATCGGGCATTGGATTCCCTTTTGCATTTGAGAAAAATCATTCCCTTGAAAAAGAATGCATTTTGTTCTAGCACTCCAAGGATTTGCTGCTCTGGATTCCCATCTGCACACCTTCTTTTTAAAGGAGCTTGCCAATTTTTTTAACCACAGCCCATTTTCCCTGCCTGTCTGTGGATTGCAATGCTTGGTTAGGTTCAGATGTTCAGAAAGAAGTCTGCAGGCAAATATTTACACACTGAATGACCCAGACTAAACCTCAGCACTTCGGCTAGTAGCAAATATTCCTACAAAACCTGCTTTTGTGTACCAGAAGAAGCTGCTCTGACCGAGAGTACCTATAGGAACATGTAACATCAAATAACGGCATGAGAATTTCAAAGAGGGTGGTTCTGCTGAGGTCAGATTAAGTTAAACTGGCAGCATTTAGTGATTACTTCTGGTTTATGGAAAAAGCTGCATGCTTTGATTTAAAAACCAAGAAAATATAGATTTGAAATTGAAGAACTTCATGCTTTTAATGCAAATCCTGTATTGCCAGATCAAGAGCCATAGTGAGGGCTATTGGAATTCTCTGGGTCAAGATACACTAGAATCTGGTCCTTTATGTCTAAAACAAACGGCACATTTTTAAAAGAGCTTGTCTAAGCTTTGCAGCGCAGCTCCTACAATGAAAGCTGGAAAGAGCTTCTTGGCTTTGCCCTGAGTAAGCAAGAAAAATTACAGAGAGAAAAGCATCAAAACGCTGGATCCTGAAAGCGGCTGAAACCTTTACAACAGCGAACAGCTTCCAGGCCAATGCTGGCATTCCAAGGGAACAACAGAAGTGGTCTTCAGGGTCTCTAAACCAAGCGGCTTTATCAAACACTACCCTTTCCATAATAGTGCCATTATGTTCTATTGGTGGTGTCTCTGCACAACTGCACTGATAATGAAGTCCATAACGGATGCAGTCTGCCTTCTGCAGAGACTGGAGCAGGCAGTGCCTGGCAGGGAAGGAAATCAATGACTCCAATGCAAGCACCCTGTTGGCTACAGTGTGGAGTTATCAATTTTCCTCCCAGCTAGACAGCAGCTGCTTCAGTCACCAAAAAAAAGGGGAAAAGAGGAAAAAAAAGAGAAGAAAAAATAAGAAACAAACCCCCACCCTCCATAAAGCAGCCACCACGCCATATATCAGGCTAGAAACATGGATATGCAGGAAGCTCGTATTCATGGAAAGCTGAAGATCCAGCCTCTTTTGGTAAGATTTTAATTTCCAGATCTTCAACCTTAAGTACCAGGGCATGTGTTTAAGCATTCTACATGGATCTAACCCCCAAAGCAGATCTGTTCAGCTGCTGTGGATAGAGGGATAAGCTTAGCTATGGAAGGCTCTTCCTGCTAGGTCAGTGCCTGCCCACTGTCTGCAATGACATTCAATTTAACTCTGCTAAAATGAGTCAGTTGTTCACAGCCTGATTTTCCCATTAAGAGAAAAATATTAAGAGAAATTATATCTGTAACCAGGCAATGAGGAAACAGAAACCCATACTACAGCTTCAGCTCCCCCAAATGTGCTGCCTATGCTGCTATCAGTGTGCTGGTTTCCAGCACTGAGCCAGGCACCAAGCTGGTTACAGCACTCACTGAATTGAATGGTGTCATGGTTTAGCTGTGGTTGCTCCAAGGCCTCACTCTGTACACATTTGACTGTTCATCTCACAGAAGAGCAGAGACACACACAGCCAGACCAAGATTTAGGCTAAATAAATGAACTGCTCTAAGGCTCCCACTACAGCACTTCTCAGAACAAGCATGCTTTTAGAGTGTGAGAAGGTTCCTTAATGTGTTTTCCTTCTTAAAAGGAACATAAAACCACACCATATTAGCACCACTACACTGAGAAAAATGGTGAAATAAACACAAACTCATCCCTTAACACCTCACAGACAAATCATACCTGGATTTCCCATAGTTACTTGGAAAAGTAATTTGCAGAGTAACATGTACTTCATGAATCCTCATCACAAATGAAGTCTGAAACTTATTGTGCATAATGGTAACTACCCATGTGTGGGCATTTATCCTATGGTTGAGTTCTAATGGCATCTTTCTTGGTTAGGAAGGTAACACAGTGCTTATTACAGACCAGGATGATAGCATGGTCAATACAGATGACCTGTACTAAATATACACACCTTGGTTACCTTGTGGACAAGGTCTCGCTTACCTGCCCACATACCCAACTCACTGTCCTGGAAAGTTCACAGCATTAACACTCTCTGGGCTTTTCTATGACATTGTTTGTGCTTTTCAGTTTGGTAGACTTCTGAGTTAATAAACCTGCTTTTCCCTTCACTGGAACGCAATGGATAATGAGAACCATCACCCTGAACCTCTAAAATATGCTAGGACACTCAATAAACTTGGTACAGTGCTGCAAGCCCATAATTTGCAAAAGAAAAGTAGCAGGTATTTCATATTTAAACATTGCAAGTGTCAACTCTGGGTACATGCATCAGTAAGAGACTTAGTGAAGAAGAACAAATAAGACACTACTACATATATTTATTTCAAACAGAGCAGCAGACAGCACTAACTTAATGTAATATTTAATTTAAAGCTTGGGCTGCTACGCTAGCATCACCAAAGTTATTTTATACCACTGAGTATGACTGTATGGTCTTTATTTTAATACTCTGCCATTAACCAGTTCTCTGTGTTAGTTAGAACAGAACCAAGTGGAAGCTTGAACACAAACACTAAGACAACCCATGCAATTTCTCATTCTCTTATAGAATCATGGAATGGTTTCACTGACATGGTTGGAAGGGACCTTAAAATCATCCAGTTCCAACCCCCTGCATGGGCAAGGACACCTTCCACTAGAGCAGCTTGCTCCAAGCCCCTGTGTCCAACCTGGCCTTGAACACTGCCAGGGATGGGGCAGCCACAGCTTCTCTGGGCACCCTGTGCCAGCGAATCAGCACCCTCACAGGGGAGAAGAACTTCTGCCTTAGATCTAGCCTGAACTTCCCATTTGGGTTTGAACCCATCACCCCTTGTCCTATCGCTACAGTCCCTGATGAAGAGTCCCTCTCCGCAGCATCCTTGTAGCCCCCTTCAGACACTGGAAGCTGCTCTGAGGTCTCCATGCAGCTTCTCTTCTCCAGGCTGAACAGCCCCAATGTTCTCAGCCTGTCTTCATACAGGAGCTGCTATAGCCCATGATCATCCTTGTGGCCTCCTCTGGACTTGCTCCAACAGCTCCATGTCCTTATGTTGAGAACACCAGAACTGCACACACTGCTCCAAGTGGGGTCTCACAAGAGCAGAATAGAGGGGTAGGATCCTCTCCTTCAACCTATCTTTGGGGAGGCAGCAGCTCATTGCAGGAGCTAACAGGGTTAAGCATTCATCCACAAGAAGCTTTGACTTTCAAATGGAAGCCTTCAGCATCAAGACAAATCCATCATTCTAATGCTCAGAACTAAGCTGTTGAAACCAAAGGAAATTAATCCACCCAGGGATCATTAGCCATGTGTAAAGCGTTGCTCCCAGAATTAATGGATGCTATGTCATGCCTTGGGACTACTTTCAACCCGTTCTCAGTCAGCTGGAAAAGGACAGAGGAAAATTTCTATTCTATTTTTTCCCTGCTCTCTCTTTCTTCCTTCCTGCCTCCATTTGAGATCCACACTGCTGAGAACTTCTCCACAGAGTAATTCATAATCTATTAAAATAAGCACTGCTGCTGCTAAGCATAAACCCAAAGATGAATTAGCAAAACAGGAGAATAATACTAACACTGAGGAGCTGAAAGCTCCTTGCAGGCATGGGAATAGCTTGCACCAAATGTCTGCCTGCCCCCTGAGATAAGTACTCCAAAGCATAACATCTGCATCAGAAAACAGCCACCAAAAAGGCTGATTTTATTGCTCAAACCTCAAACTTCACCACCTCTTCTGGCCACAGACTGACCATAAGCATAACAAATGCTGCTTACTCTGGGTCACACAGCAATAATAAAGTCTGTGTAGATTATACAACCACTAAATGAACTATTAACATATGCTTCCTTTTACTGAAAGGTTTCAAAGGTTTCTAAGCCTTGGGATCCATCCCAGGGAGCATCAAACAAGCAGCTCCTTTCAGATTGCTGAATGCTGCCATAACCTGGCTGCATGAGAGGAAAAAAATCAAACCCATGAAAGTCACTGTGTAAAGCAGCAGCCCTTGCAGCTTGCTCAGCTCCAACCCTGCTGCACTCCAGGTTATCCCAGCACTTGCTCAGTGTCTCACTTCTTCCCCTCTAACACAGTCAAGGGCTGTGTAGCTTTAACCATAAGCCAGCACACAGCAATGAGTAACAGTGCATTCCCAAAAAGACTTGCAAACATGTTTGTGCTTTTCAATTTGGTAGACTTCTGAATTAATAAAACTGCTTTCTCCTTCAATGGTACACACGGGATAATGAGAACCATCATCAGTGCTCTCTTCCCAGTGCTCTTGAATAAGCAGAACCAGTTTGGCTTCTACTTCAGTAGAGAAGATGGAAAATATTCCAACATCTTCATTGCAATGGTCTTCAAGATTTTGTATACCAGAGAGCAAATGTTTCAGGATAGAGCGCCCATGAATGAAACTGGGCAATCAGGAGGATGGGAGGAAGATGTTGCCAACACAGGCTTTTAATTGTACTTACAGGAAAATCAACCCCAAAGTTCTGCTTTCTAAAGCACTGCTTTTTGTCTACAATACTGGTTTTAGTCAAAGAGGTGTTGCATTGCCCCAGTGGCAAGGGGTTGGAACTAAATGATCTTTAAGGTCCTTTCTATAATGCAGCTGTAGTTTAAATGGCTCAGCCCCACATAGACCAGGGACTAAGAGCTGCTCTGAGGAACCCCTTCCCAGCATGTATGTATGAACAGAGGGTCTGCTTTCAGTTGAAAGTGTGCACCCAACCTAATCCCAGACGGTTATAGATACCCCATCTCTGTGTACAGAAAATAGTTTAAACTGCTATAACCAATTTAAAAAGCCACCATCAGAGTGGACCAAGAATTGATCTGTTACATGGATTAAAGTTTGCAATAATGACCTTCATTCTCGAGAGGCTTCCTGCTTTTTGAAAACAGAAAAGAATCAAGATCTCCCTCCAACTGTTCCAGCTGAGAGCCATTCACCATCCTTATGATTTCAATACTTACTGCTATCAAATTACTCTATTAATCTGTGACTTCGAATGATGGCAAATTTCCTTTTGCTCTCTTAAAGCCAATGGAAATACAGTTTTTAGTTATATGTATATATACAGTGTGTGTGTATATATATGTATGAACAGACTCAGGAGCAAGTACTGAGAATGGGTAATTCCAGTTCTGAAGTCATATAAGAGAATCCAAGTGCGCTGAGAGAGAACTGCAGCACACAAAGTACTTCACTTGATACAGGATTTACACTTTGAGTGAAATTAAAGCTACTAACATCAGCCTTTTAGGTCCTTGATACACAGTAACACCTTAACTCCAGTACAGCTTGGTAGATCTCAAAGCATTTCTTAAATTGGTCCCAGACGGAAGGGATGAAGTGCTCTTTCACCGTCATCGAGTGGACTGTTAGCACTAAAACAAACCCAGCTCCACTGCCTGCCCATCTGGTCATCTTCACCAGCCTACACTGGTGCTGTCCTCCCTTTAAGTGTCATTTTATCCCACATATACACAACTTCAACACACTAAGCTGCTTGTGTGACTTACGGAGGCCAAGCTCTCAATAGGCTTGCAGGCAGTGTACTTTTCACATACACACCGGGATATCAAGATGCTACGGTCACTTACATACAGACTGTCTCTCTTCTTTATAAAGTATAGATATAAATACTATTCAAAGTAATCTGGGTGCTTCCTCACTTATTATGCTATTACATAATTCTCCTACTCCTCTACTTCACTGCTGAAGACATTTCAATGCTAGATTACATTGGCTATTCTGTAGCCAAGCAGGCACTTTGCCTCCCAGATCATGCTATTCTGCATGTTTCTCCAAATATTTCCATTAAAACTTACAAGCACAGTTGTAGATTCCAGGGAAATAATTCTTGGCATGTGAAAATACATGAGCTGCCAATATTTTGTTCACTGCTACAACAGAAGCATTCCCCTGACCTGGAACGGAAATTGTGTGAGACCTCTAATGTGCTCTCTAACGCAACATGAAGAAGTCATCACACGCCTGCTCCAGAAACAGCACATCCTCAATCCCCACTGGTGACTTGTGCAGATTTCACTCTTGATGTGTGCAAACATTTATTTACAAGGGTATAATCTCATATACTAGCAATAGCCTCAATGCCAGTACCACCAAATTGAAGGGGAACTGATGTTCAGAGATTCTGGAAACAGATACCTTAAAAAAAGGAAGAAATAGCTAAAAAGAACAAGCTTCTGGAAGGGCAATGAATGCAAATTCCAGATCTTCTGATTTTATTCCATGCTCTTCCAGTGACTTAATGAACAATCAACCACAGTCAAGTCACTCCATGTTGTTTCTCAATACATTACTTCAGAGTAAGGACACTCATCTCACACCCAGCTCACAGCTGAAAGGTGCTGTGCGGAAAAGCTTTCATTTCTGTGTAGTCTGAAATACAACAACACCTGGAGATACAAACAACTGGCCTGAATTCTACACATCAAAACAACCAGCAACTCCCAAAGAATGCCCAAAACAGTAACAAGCAGCTTTCTGCATACTGAGGCACTGAGCCAAATTCATTTGCTACCAAGAGCTACATATTCAGGGCTGTATTCTGGTAACTCAGAAGGGAAAAGTCTCAGAAAGTTTAGCAGTAAAAGTTTTTCCACGCCTAACTATCCAATTTTAAAGAATATATATATACACACGCAAATATAGACTTTCAAACTGCCAGCACTTAAAATTCTTGCTGAAGGCAATTTGCTTTCCATGCCATGAGATGAAAAAGGAACCTCAGAAGCTGAAGCCATTCAGAACACTCTGGTACTGCAGCAGAGAACACAACAGCGGATTCTTGTCCAGAAACACTCAAGTTTTCATCTTACTAAACGTTAGCATGACCAGAGCAGCCTTTCTCATGTAGAGGAGATTAACTATGGTGGCCCTGCTCAACAGCATGCTTACATAGGCCTTCATTTAGTATCCCAAAAATTGGAAGAAGAAAGGGTTCTGCTATGGTTCTATACAACAGATACAGAACAGTGTATAGATACAGTGAACATACAACAGATGCGAAACTGGTTTTGCATTTGATTGCATGGTTTAAAGACAAAATAAAAGTGATTTAATCACTGTTACAGTTTTGTTTCATTTCTTATATTCCATTGTTGAATACTGTATCTGCTGTAAATAAAGGAATACATCAGCTCAGCATAAAGAAAACTGCAGGGCCTGCATTTAAATATCACATCTTCCCTTACTGAGTTTTTAGCCATCAAAACTTTCAGCAAGTACACGTTGTGTCAAAACTCAGTTCTGAAAGCTTAAGCTTTGTACTAACTAAAGACATTATTTGTATCAGCTCCAAAAGAACCAGTCAGGATGATGTCAACAACTCAGCTAAGGAAGGAAAATCTCCTTAGAGGTACCAAACTCTGCTGTGAGCTTCCAAACTTCCCCAAGACAACAAAGCTGCAGAAGAACAACTCTGTCCTGTACCTATACAAATAAGCTTAAACAATTGGCACATTCATTAGTAATTTGCTGAATTTGAGATGATCACTCACCTTGGATGGATGAAGAAAAGCTGGAGCAGAGAGTTCAAAGCCTTCGTATAAAATCTCACCACAGCCTGGCAGCCCCTGCAACAGAAATAGGTTCCTCTACTCTAAACGCTAAACCAGATTCTGCCCTGCATGAAATGATGCTGAACCCCACCAGGAAGAATTCAACCCTACTCATGACACAGATGGCTGTTGCTTTGAGTAACTGATGCTTTTAACAGATGTAGTAGCTACCAGGTGCCTTTAATATCAGAAAGGTTTGACTATCACTAGAACACACCCAGTACTGCAGGTGAGTAACATTATATGGAAACAGAAAAGATAATACAATTATGTTATTAAAATGTCTCACAGATTTAAGATTAAATTGACTTTTTTACATTACACGTCATCATCTTTGATCATTTTAAGAACTCTTTAATATACGCCTCTCGAAACAATATAATTATATATAATTATAACCTGCAATCTAGAATTTTTGGTACTATCAAACTCTGGATTCACTGCTTCAGTGAATATCATGGTTCCATGTTTTCTAGACATTTGAATAAATGAGGAAGAGTTACTAGACAGAAAAGGAAATCAAGTCACCTATTTGATACTAGATTTGATCACTAAAATGATCTGAGGTTGCAGGCGATTCATAACTCGTAGATCTTTCCTTGCAGAAAGTACATTCTGTACTGAAATCAACAGCTCATCTCATGCCATCCCACTGTGCCATCCCAGCCCCATCTGTCATGGAAGTGTGTTTCAGAGGACTCATTTGTTACCCCAAACCTGATGGGTTCAGTCTTCCATACCACAGTCACAGGTGGTGTCTTTACCTTTTGCCACTAGAACAATCCTGCAGAAATTCCAAATCCAGTGGGAATTCATCATATCACAACAAGGCCCAACCTCCCCCCACCCCTTCTGATGAAAACACTGGCACTGAACTAAAACATAAAAGGTGCCAAAGAAGCAAACCTACCCAGGAAAGGAACCTCTTCATTGCTTATGTATAACCGGATCTGGTAAAAGAACCAAGCAGGATCTAACCCTCTGCTACAAGAACATGGCAAACTTGAAAATAACCCCCCCCAAACCAACCAAAAAAAGCCCCCAGTATCCACTCCTTTGACTCTGGAGTTCATTTAGCAAATGTAACATGTGGGCCTTGCAGCAACCAAAGTAACTGGACACAACTATTTGTACAATACATCCAGTCAATGATTTTGTAATGGCTTGACATAAAAAGTGGCACCCGCCACGCAGTGTCTGTGTGATGACAGGATCCTGGTTTGGACCTGCTGCCCAGGGGCACATCTTTGCGGTGTGCACAGCCTGTAGTTCTCACTGGGGTTTGCTTTGTTGCTGTTGTCATTTTCTTTAAGTGAGAGCAAGCAGAACTCCTACTTCACCCATCTTTCTTAGCCTTAAATCTCTTAGTGTGTTAGAATGAGCTCCTCTCTTGAGTAAACACAGGGCTCTCTTCTACTCCATCATTTTCAGTATTATCACCAAGAAGACAGACATAAAAGTCTCACTATAAATGAGTGAAGTTCACAGGGTTCAATGAGCTCAATTCTCACTGCAGCCTGGCCTGACACAAAGCTGACTGGCATCAGCACATGAAGTCTGATTTCAGGGTTTGGCTCAGCCTCCTACACCAAAACAGTATGCATTCAAGATCTAGGCTTCCTCATAACTGAATATTCATTAAAACAAAACTGCAGACACAAAGAGAAGAATATAATGAAACAGTAGATGACTCAACAATAAATCATCATCAATTCCACTAAGCTCACTTCAACCTGTTTACACAATGGAGCAAGGCTACAAGGAAGCCACACACAGACTGCAACAAAGCACACAAACCACCACAAAAAGCTTGGCAAACATGGGTTTGTTTAGGCTGGAAAAGATCTTTAAGGTCATCAATTCCACCTGTTACCCAGCACTGCCAAGTCCAGCACTAAACCATGTCCCCCAAGCACCACATCTACATGCCTTTTAAAACCCCTTCAGGGAAGGGGACTCCACCACTGCCCTGGGCAGCCAGTTCCAGCTCCTTTGCCCTTCTCTGGATCTGCTCCAGCACATCAATGTCTCTCCTGTAGTGAGGGGCCCAGAACTGAACACAGGATTTGAGGTGCAACTTCACCAGAGCTGAGCACAGGGGGACAATCCCTTCCCTTCATAGAGCCTCCTATCATCTAGCAGATCAACACTCCCACCCAACTTGGCTTCACCTGCAAACTCACTGAGGGTGCTCTCGAACTCCTCATCCTGATCACTGATAAAGATATTAAAGAGAACTGGCCCCAGCACTGAGCTCTGGGGAAACCAAGTGCGACCGGCCACCAACGGGATTTAACTCCATTCACTACCACTTGGGCCTCCAGCCAGCCAGTTTTCTACCCAGTGAACAGCACACCCATCCAAGCCATGAGCAACCAGTTTCTCCAGGAGAGCACTGTGGGAAATGGTGTCAAAGGCTTTACTAAAGTCTCAGTATGCAACATCCATAGCCCTTCCCTTCTCCACCAAACAGCTACCTGGCGAAGCTAATTATTCTCTTCTTTCAGATTAGTCAAAGTAGCTGTATTAACTGTATGAAAAAAAGCCTACTATGCCCTTCCATATTTCCTAAGTTTAAGTTCATTCTCTCTTCATTATTAGGACCTGCTCTGCATTGTCCAGGATGAAGATAAATATTCAAGTCCAGGTATTTGTTCTCAGCTATTGGAAAGTGTCGTGTGGCGTTTTCTCTCTTCTGAATAAGGAAAATTGAAGAGACACATTTGTTCATGACACCAACAGAACAGCTGGTTTGTAGCAAGACAAATATTATCCCAAGTTAATGTGAAGGTAGCATACATAATGCAGCATATAAATTTTGTATGACTTATGAGTTTGTCCTGAATAACAACAACTTAAACCCAACATTGTGTTGCAGTGACAATTACTACACTGTAAACTATTGCAGTGGGACACACATTAATGCGTTGCAGCATGTAGAGTGGCACACAGAGAAAAAAATCACTGCAAAATGATGAATGCTTTACATTTTACAACATAAATACTTCCTCCAGGACTACAACCCCTTGTCATGACAGAAGGACCTTCTGGTATTACTCCAATTTATTAAGTAAGCCCCACTGCAGCAAAAACCAAGTACAGGACAACCACAGAATCACAGAGTGGTTTGGTTGGAAGGGAGCTTAAAGCTCACCGAGTTCCAACTCTTGCCACAGGCAGGGACACCTTCCACTGGAGCAGCTTGCTCCAAGCCCCTGTGTCCAACCTGGCCTTGAACACTGCCAGGGATGGGGCAGCCACAGCTTCTCTGGGCACCCTGTGCCAGCGCCTCAGCACCCTCACAGGGAAGAGCTTCTTTCTTGCATCTAACTTAACTTCCCTGTTTAAGTTTAAACCCAACACCCCTTGTACTGTCCCCCTCATACAGATGCAACAGCAGGGAAAGCATTCAGGAGCTTTCACCTAAAAATCCTGGAGAGTACTATGAAATACAAACCTAGAAACCTATCTGTTCTCTTACAGCCAAGAATTTACCCGTAAAACAAGCCCTGACTCAGGAAACACTTCACATGATATAGTGGGCAGCATGCTTTGCTGGGAAGCTCCAAGAGCTGGAGTCATTTCAGTTTGACAGATACCTGCTTTAACCCCATCAAATGGTTGTGTCAATTTTCCCAGTGATGCTAATATAATAATGGAGAATTCCATTAATTTTAGTGAAGCTAAAGCCTGCAGTGGATAATATGGATGTGTAATACTCATCCTGCAGGACTGCCCAACCATTGCACTGCTTGATCTTGAAAAGCCCTCAGAACACATGCTTCCACAGGGAGCTTCAGGCAGTTATATGCTCAGAATACAGATACAGCATGTAATTTCATGCACTGATTTAACAAGCATGCACGAGAAACTGGTATGTACAGTTCTGAAGGCAAATATGTTGATATCACCAAGGAAGTGAGCAAACAATTCACATTCCTGGTCTTAGCAATGGACCACTATCCTGTTGGGGGTACCAGCATTTTCAAGCTGCTTCAGAAAGGTAGTAAGAAACCATCACAATTAATTTGTTCATTTAACAGTTCTGCTCTTAAACTTCCTTTCTTGTTCTTATTTCCACATGAAATTCTCTCACACAGGAAGAGACTACATCACATTCAAGTGGAGGGGCCCTTGCTTAGTGTTTGAAAACAATAGCAAATGCAGAAAAAGAATCCCAAATGACAGGGTCTTCAGCCAAAACACCATGGGGGAGAATTATCCAGTGCTAAAAATCAGTTGTAAAAGCACAGAAACTTTCTACATGTTCTACACAAGCAACTGTCTTTCTCGTCCTTTCTGTCAACTATTTTAAGCCATTCTGTCTCTGCTGGCGTCAGTTGTTGCTAACCATAGTAATCTCCTTTTACAGGAAAATAAAAAGGCTTCATGTGATTATGTAAAGTCAACCAAGAATAGAGATGAATATAAATACCAAGGAATGTATCAGCTGTTAACATTCAAGACAAGCTGTAAGCTTTTGGAAGCAACAATGTTTAGATGTCTTTAGTAGGCATTCACCATTTGTGTAAGAACTACAACATCTTGAACTGATCTATTTAGATTTGGGGACAGGATTTCAAAAGGTGCAACAACAACAGCTTCCTACAGGACAGGGGCAGCAGTGTCACAGTCAGGACTTAGCTTGACCCTGTGGACTGAAATCGCTCACTTCTGGCCCCACTGCCAAACTGAGACAAGATCTGTTTGTTCAGGGAGGAAAAAAGAAGTTATTTGAGTGAGTTTCAGGTTTTTAACAGTTTTCATGCTTTTTAAAGACAATACTTCCTCTTCTTCTTTCTTTTTGGGGTGTGTGCACGCATTTCAATTCTCTTCCCTCCATCATCACAGTTTCTCTTTTTCATGGCAGCACAAACTGAAGATGACAGTAATTCCAGCATGAATCACCCAGAACCCTGATTACATGGAAGAGCTTTGCAGAGATTAGCTGGTTTCCATTCCTAATGAACCAGCTTAAAACAGAGACAGTGTTTACATGCAAGAGAACTAAACCCATTCAATTACTGTCTTCATGCAAGGTGCCCAGGGCTGCCAATGCCCTTTTGATTGCAGTTCCCAGAGGTTTAATTTACAGCTGTATGATACCTTTCCCCATAGCTGCTGATGGACCTGATTAGTAGCTTGCAGAGGAAATGTAAGTGAAAGCAGTCAGAAACTGTAGGTGGTTTGGCTCTGCAATGCTTGGGAGTTCCCAGGTTTCATTCACCTCAGCTTTCTGAATCATTCTAGAAGACTAAAAAGGTAGATTCTCATGTTGCCCATATTTCTGTTGATCTATTACAGTGCTTTGCAATTTTCCTTTCAGAAAAGCTTCCATAAAAAGGCTGCCACAACTGACATACCCTTCCATCACCCTCAAAACTTCAAACACTTCAAACAGTCAAGCAGTGACTGACTGTATCTGACAAATCACACAATCATAGAATGGTATGGGTTGGAAAGGACCTTAAGGCTCATCCAGTTCCAACCCCCTGCCACAGGCAGGGAAACCTTCCACTAGAGCAGCCTGCTCCAAGCCCCGTTCAACCTGGCCTTGAACACTGCCAGGGATGGGGCAAATGTTTGCTTTAAGGGAAAGAATGACTAGCACTACTAGACCATGTGAACAGGGCACACAAGTGCCTTCCTATGATGCATTATAACAAAACTTGCAGTGAAATTGTCCACAATAGTTCTTTGTTCCTCTCTAAATCTTGTATTGCAAAGTCCACGAACTTTGTAGCTTCCATAATAATATTTCTTAGCATATGGAGGTCACACCACTATTCTCAATGCACAGACTTTTTTATGTGACAAAGGATCTCAAACATTGGCCATTCCAGAGCAAGGTAGAAAACAGAACAGGGAAAAAGCAATGAAGCAGATGAAGCAAAATACAGTGACATGCTTCTTTGAGCAGCATGTGCATAAGCACTTTCTTGACTGATGGCCTTAGCTCATAATGTTGTTAAATCAGATGAAGCTGCTGAAAGCCTTCCTGGCTTTAGCTCCTCAAAGCCACTGTAAAAACATTTTAGGCATTTTGGAGCCCATGTCTCCTCAATTTATGGCTCCTGTGATCACTGAGTCATACCTGCAAATTGACTGAGCCTTGGCACCATGCTGTGGCAACAGATTCCTGCCTTCAGCAGAAAGCTACCAGTTCACAGTGTCAAGCACCAACCCTCATGAGCTAAACCAGGTGCCACACAGTGATTTCCAGACATGTTAACATGCCACACAGCAAGCTGATAGCTGACAAGCTGCCATTCAGGCACTCCTTCCACAGGGAAGATAAGAGGACAGCCTGACTGCAGGGAATAACTGTTGCTACTGCAGATTTGAGCCCAGAGCATCTCAACTGGGTTCAAATCAGGGGTTAAAGGCACTTACAGCTACAGCCAGGTCAGAATCTCATGGAGCCCGAGGCCCTCTGGTGTAGGGCTGTATCCCTGTGGTCATACCAATCCCTGCAGCAGGTCCCTTAACTCAGGGTACAGTGTTATGCTGGGCAACTGCTCCAGATACGGCTCAGGCTGCATTATCATACTGAGCTGCACTGAACAATAACAGAGCGATAGGAAAACAGAACAGGTCTGTAAGCAGCTAAGCTACACCAGAAATGAATTCTGTACTCATCTCGTTCAGCACTAGATACTTAAGTGCTTACAAATCTGGCTGTAGAGTCACAACTGAAAATGTTATCTTTCCTCCCCCCGCAAAATCCCTTTCAGTCCAATGAAAACCAACAATGTAAATGTCAATGCTAAGCCAGTATCAAACACTTGTGCAGTATCAGCCTGACACTCAAACACAGAGGGGAATCAAGTTTAAACCAGATTTCAAGTCACCATGATTAAGAACTTTGTGACAGAACCCTCTTTGAGCATGGAAAGCCAAGTAAGACATACTCCATTTTTAATTCATGCCACTAGTTATAAACAATACAGGTGCTTCAGAACAGTGAATTACGTTCTCTCTCCCACTCTGAGCACAGCAGCAAGAATGAACAATGAGATGTGACTATGATGGAAAACCAGCCTCTACATCTGAATTTTAACCAAGGAGTCTTTCTGCATATACCACTGCACACTGCAAGTACTACAATGCTATCTGTAAAGTAATTAATCTTCTTCCTTCTCTCAGTCTCTCATCTACCAAACTATGCTGAAAAATCCTTGTGCCTCCTGTTTCTGCAGTAAAGATATTACTCCTGAATTATCTGCACATTGAGCATTAGTGATCAGATGCCTTGTACCTCTGTAGGATAAGATGTCTCCAAGTTCAAAGCTTCTAATAATTTCCTTTGTGAAATAAATCTCTCTGCCTGATAAAAGCACTCCTCTACCCCTGACAGCCTGCATCTGTACCATCAGGCACAATACAGATGACAGATCTGTGTTTGCAGAAAAGCGGGGTTATACCCTTGTGTTTTGTGGACTTGTAGCCACACGAGAGGGTTAGAAATAGCCCAAAGCAGCAAGGCCTCCCCTTCCCTTGTACCTGCTGAAGAACATGTACTTACTTGGTATAAATACTGCAAGTATCATAGAATCACAGAGTGGTTTAGGTTGGAAGGCACCTTAAGGCTCACCCAGTTCCAACCCCTGCCACAGGCAGGGACACCTTCCACTACAACAGCTTGCTCCAAGCCCCTGTGTCCAACCTGGCCTTGAACACTGCCAGGCATGGGGCAGCCACTGCTTCTCTGGGCACCCTGTGCCAGCGCCTCAGCACCCTCACAGGGAAGAGCTTCTTCTGATCTTCTTCAGCTGATCCAGCAGCATTTCAACTAGGGAAGCTGATACCCCAACAGGGTTACAGTTTCATGCTGCAAACTGAGGCAAGGATCACACAGAGGAAAACGTGACTTGGGAAGAAGCATCTGAGACAGCTCTTGCACCTTCCCACAAGTAGCACTAGAAGTGAAACTCAAAGGACTCCAGGAGCTGATCTGCCCCATAGCACTGGCAGTAAACATGCAGCACTCATCTTACCCATCTGCAAGAGGATGCTCCTGGAGGCAGGCTGGATCCTTGGGAGCCATGATCTACCTCACGGAGCAGCACTGCTCTGTAGCTGACTTGGTACCTCCTCTTCCTGGTTTTGATCCCCAGCCAGGGATCAAGCCTTGCAAAAGAGAACCTCAGCTATTGTGGTTTTCAGTTCTTCTCCTCTCCCCTCCCTCTTTTTCATATCATCCTGGCTAATAACTGTGAGTGGACAAAGCAGATGCTGTTTGCCAGAGAAAACAACATGGTCATCAGGAACAGAGTGCCAAAGAGATGCATCTCAATTAAAAACCAAAGCAAAACAAACCCTGACCAAACTTCACCACTACCAAGATGAGTATCTGTTTTGCTGCATCTAGAGTTGATTCATAGTCCCTCAGTGATTTTACCAGGAAATTGAAATAAATATACCTGAAATATGCATATGTCTGTATTATAGATTTCAATCAGTGGGGCTTCCAAGTTTTTTATTAAGAAAGCACAGATAACGACTGAAAGAAATGCACCAATTTGATTTGCTGGCTCACTCTCCATTCAACTCCACTATCAGACAGACAAATTAAGAAGGATAGTGAGCTTACCCAGAAGCCATTTGTTAGACATCTTCAAAAATCAATGCTTGACACAACTGAGGATCTTTTCGCAACAGAATTTTATTTGTCATGTTGGGCTCGAAGCATCAGCTAATAATTCACTCCGCAGTTCCATAAACCTCCATCACTATCTTTCATACAACCTTGCAGTTTCACAGGCTGTTGTTAAGAGTAGCTTAAAATAGTTTGTTATCAGTCCTGACCATCACTGTTATAACCAAACAGATGCACTATCTGTGATCATTCTGACAAGGAAACAAAATAAACAACCCAGTAACTTTGAAAAGGACATAGGCACACTGTATACATACACAGCTGATGGCTACCCACTCACCAGCTCATATCATGAACAACAAAAGGACAGATCAGCTACACGGAACTGCTGTCCCAAGCTTATGATGAGCTGGGGGATGGGAGAGCCATAGAATCACAGACTGGTTTGGGATGAAGGGACCTTAAAATCATCCAGTCCCAACCCCCTGCCACTGGCAGGGACACCTTCCACTAGAGCAGCTTGCTTCAAGCCTGCCCAACCTGGCCTTAAACACTGCCAGGGATGGAGCAGTCACAGCTTCTCTGGGCACCCTGTGCCAGCGCCTCAACACCCTCACAGGGAAGAATTTCTGCCTTATATCACTCAGTTCTAATAATTCAGATTTGAATTTTCTCCCCAGGTCTTTGCTGCCTGCACATATGCATCTGGTTTGAATGACAGGGTACAGAACACTCAAGCTGCAGGTCAAGGCAGCTGGAAATCCCATGATTTGAGTATACAGGCACACTTCCAAAGCAGCCAGGCTTAGTGAGCTATGATGTTCCCTACAGAAATAGAAAACCCCACATAATAAAAATCTTAAGTAGACAAACTAGTTTGGAAACAGCACCTCCTTTGAGTCAAACTTCTTTGAGTTAATTCTGCAGCGTCAAGAGACTTCCCATCTTCAGTCACAAATACATCACATCTGATGTATTTCAGCCTCCTGATTCCCAAGCTCCTGAAGGAGGGCATCAGCTAAGTGCTAGCCTGAACTTCGCTGCACTAGAAACTTACACATGCCTTACGTCTTCAGCCCAACAAATAACATTTTCTCTCCAGAAACAGAAAAACACAAACACAGTCAGAGTTCCTTCCCGCAGCCATGACTGAGTCACGGCAGGGCTTTGCACATGCCCCAGGCCCTTCACACACAGCCTAAATCCAGTTACTTCTCTCCTGCTGTAGGCACTCCCTATGTGAGGTTAGACTGTGGCATGTAAGCACTCCACCTGTGAGCACCTCAGACAAATACTCTTTGCCCACTCAGTGGACAGCTTAGGCTGTTATCCAACAAAAATCTGCCAGAAGATCTGTTCCTTTTAGTTAGTTATTGCCTTAAGTCTTTACAAGAAGGTCAGCCTGAGAGTCAACAGACCCCAGCTAGAAAGGGGTCACTGTTGACCACAGAGGTGAAGGAAACTTCAGAGCACAGGGACTTGCTGTGAAGGTTTCAGGATGAAATTTCACTTCTCCAGGTCTGCTGTTGTTGTTGTATGTGTTCACTGTGTTTCTGCAGTAGGGATAGAACCTGCTACTGAACCTGTTTTGACAGCACAGCAAACTCTCCATTATCTCTCTTCCACTTAGCAGGTCCCAATAATGTAATGTTGTCTCCACAGGCCTGTGCATCCAATGAGCAAGCAATCGCAGAAGCAACTCCACATGCTACTCTAGGAAATGGGGAATTACTGGTATGGGAAATCAGAACAGAAATAACCGGGGGGCAGTGCACAGCAGTCATTTATAAATGCAGAGGGTAGGACACTGCCAATGCAATTTAACAGAACAGGAGTTCCTCAGATACCTGACTTTGATGGATTCTCCACAAGCATGTGGATATACCTGTGGATGTGTGGACTGTGTGGTTTGGCACTACGTTGTTTACAGTGTAAGGAAACAAAACCTGGTAGAGTGAAGAAACACTGAGGAAACAGAGAAGCTAACCTAAATTCATTATCTCACTATTGTACCCTGCCTTTCAAATGCAGGATACGCAGACAGATGGGAGTGAGGAGCAAAATCCATATGTTTCCTTTACAAAATCTCACAGAACACTCTCTGAAGTGTGTTTGTGGAATTAATCAGATGAGTGGCAAACATTACACATTTGTAATGTGGATAAGCAGTGTTGCTACAGCTAACACTGAATTGTTCCATTACAAACTCTGATGTTATGAGTTTAATATTCCTAGCTGGGAAAAAAACCCACCCATTTTGGGCTGAATGTATGTGGAATCATACTGTAAATGTACCTATCTGGATTCAAACTCTGTGGCTCTCACCAAGAATATATTTACTGCTGCGCTAAAAATCAACAGGGGAAAATACATTTCCAATCTAGGCAAGGATTAAACTAAACATGTATTCATTCCTAGGAGTTTATAAGAATATAACTAAAAATTCAAACCACTGACCAACGTGCAGGCAGCACAAACAAGCCTGGGCAGGGATTTCATTGTCATTGACAGCAACACTTCAGAAGAAAGATGCATCTCTGGTTTTAAAGCTTTGCAAATTTGGAAATAAGTAGATATTCTCAAGGAAGGGAATGGCAACAGCAAACAGATGCTGCTGTGATTCACGGAGAAATTAAAAGAGAAGCTGGGCACATATTTCCCATTGTAATTGAGATGCTGTTACTCAAGGGCATCTAAAAAGTACTTCTCTGGTTATAGAATAAGCTTTTAGGGATAAGTTAATGGTGAGTGAACCACAGAAGTTGTCTGGTCCCACATTTAGCAATAGAAACACCTGCGTGTTTTGTGCTGTTTAAGCCCCAGGACAGGTATGGCTCCCTATTTTTCCTTTTTAAATGGGAAAGGAAATCCACTCCTTTTTACGTACATCATTATCTGTTGTAAATATCTACCTGGGTCTGGAATAACAGCATCACAGCAGTTGCTTGTTACTGTTGACTCATTTTCTCTCCCCTTGCCTAAAGCAGGTTGCAGCCAGGGGTGTTTCTGAAGTGGAAAGAACACTCAATTTCTGTGGTTAGGAAATGATCAGAAAATTAGCCTTATGGAAGGATGGAGGAAAATACCACCAATCTGTCAACAGATTGTATTAATTTTCATATATTATAATAAAAATCTTTATTACAGAAACCATCCTTTCTCTTCACAATTATTGATCGCTGCAGTGATTCACAAGTGAGCTCTACCATGGGAGATCAGTAGCTGTAATTTTATGGTGCTGCCAACTAGAAGAGACCTCAGCAAAACTCTCATCTTCCACTGCAAACACAGAACTGTTTCTAGAACTTGTATGACAAATAAAACACTTTGTAAAGAATATAGGGAAAAGCTTTGTGCTATCCTCCTCATTATATAAAAGCTTTTAATGTATTACCAGTTTTAAACAAATCTGCTGAGGGGATATTGTCTCTGCAGAACAGTAATGGATTTAGATTACACAATCATCAGGAATCTCTGGTTTTGTGATTGAGCACAGGCTAAAGGCTTAATGCTTCAAACCAGGGTTGCCCTCCCTGATTTATGAGGCCTCAACATAATCAGCATCTCCCGGTTACTATGAAACTCGTGACTTAAAATATAATACACTCCTCAGTACTTCTTAGTCTAATATACGTATATATATAAAACCCATTATATGTGTGTATGTACATTACAATGAAAATCTAAACTGAAAGGATAGCAAGCAAATATGTAGTTGCTCATAGGGGGCCTGCAAGGATGCTGGAGAGGGACTTTTCATCAGGGCCTGTAGGGACAGGCCATGGGATGATGGGTTCAAACTGAAACAAGGGAAGTTCAGGTTAGATGTAAGGCAGAAGCTCTTCCCTGTGAGGGTGCTGAGGCGCTGGCACAGGGTGCCCAGAGAAGCTGTGGCTGCCCCATCCCTGGCAGTGTTCAAGGCCAGGTTGGACACAGGGGCTTGGAGCAAGCTGCTCCAGTGGAAGGTGTCCCTGCCCGTGGCAGGGGTTGGAACTGGATGAGCTTTAAGGTCCCTTCCAACACAAACCAGGCTGGGATTCTATGATTCTGTATCACACATTTGAGTACTTGAGGACTCTCAATTTTCCTAGTTGTTAACTATCTGCTAATAATAGCACTGAAGTAACATTACAGCAGTGTCCCTAGGACATACTAGGCTCAAAAGATACCCCACAGGACATGCTATGTGGTTATATGAAAGTGGGGAAAACAAAGTTCAAAGGCAAAACCCCTCAATCCTTCCTCCTCATTCAAGCAGAGTTAGAGCCCTCTTTGTATGGCACCATACGGGACTAAGCTGGAGGCTATGCCAGGAAAGAGGGATTTAAAAGCCGAGAGAATGAGTAAGAGCAGACACTTGCCTGTCCAGTGTACAGTTAAATGAACAGTGAGGAGCAGTTAATTTGCTGTCTTGGCTACATTTAATTAATGTCATTATTCCTGGCTGCCTAATAGATCAGATCTGTAATTAAGCAACTACTCTCCCTGATTAAAAGAAGTTACTGTAACTAAAGCTTTGAAACAAAGGTAACTATAGTCGACAACAACACTGTCAGGTAGTTCTATATCTCTACATCAACTCTGAGCACAGTGTGAGGAGTCCCTGCTCATGGTAGGGGGTTGGAACTGGATGATCTTAAGGTTCCTTCCAATCCAACCCATTCTCTGATTCTAGTCTATAACTGAGCCTTGCTTTCCCCAAAAGAATATCCATCTATCAAGTGTTGCAATTCAGATTCCTAGTTTAAAACTGGATGATTTGACACACGGAAAGGTTAACATTTCCTTCCCTTCATCAGTAAAAGAGTTTGAATCTATCTTTTCCTTCAAGCATCATCAGATTTAGCCTGAAAACTGGAGTTTAAGAGACTTCACTGCAGCACTTTATTCTAGTATTATTTATATCTGAATATAGATATAAATATTAGAATATAAATATTAAGAAGTAACAAGGTCAGAATGAGCAGAAGCCATTTTAATCTCCATCTCTTTTATGCTGGAGTAGTTTGATCACCTTAAGGGGATTCAGAATCAAGGTCTGGAGGCCATATGGGCCCACACCAGCATTAATCTAGTTTGCCTTCCATGCCCTGCTCACTCTCTCCCCGCCTGCCCACTGGATGCACGTGATCTGTCATGTTCACAGCAAGGACTCAGCTGAGGTCAGACAAGGTGCAGGATGTAACCCTGCTCTCCATGTTCCCATGGATTACCCCAAATGGTGAGATTAGAGCACTGCAGGCAGCTGGAAACTTCGTTCCCCTCTCCCCCTGCTTCTGTCCACTGTGGGAGGAGGGAAGACGTGCACAGAGATATTGCTACACATAAGCAGGCTTCTGGTTTTTAGGGGAGGGGAGTATAATTCATCTGTATTTAACCTTTAGCCTTAGTTCTCGTATCTTCAAAAGGAGATAAGTGACTCGTGCATAAGACAGAATTGGCTTGAAAAAGATCTCTGGGCTCCATCTAGGGTTAACAAGTGAAATCTTTCAGTTAGAGCGGAGACGAAAGTGGATAATCTAAAGGTTGCTTCTGGCTTTAAAAAAATACATCTAGAAAGCTGTGAGAGGCAGCTCAGTGTCCTAAGCCTAAACAGGGGGCTATTGAAGGAACAACTGCAAATCATCAGCTTAGGAAAGCAAGAAATAGAAATACAACAGGATGCAAAAGGCTTCCAATTGGTTTGACCACTGCCAGACAAATGTTGCCCTGAGGTATGCTATGTATGCACTCCTGCTTGCTTTCTAACCCATGGGCAACTGCATGGCAGCAAAATTATGTCCCACAGGTTCAGGTAAGAGCAGAACATACGGTGTGTCCAGCCTGGTGTAGCCTTTTTCATTTCTGTCACTGACATGACCGGATTCTACTGAATTTTAGCTGATTTCCATAGAAAAAAACCCACACCTTTACACGTATCATGAAATCACAGAATCCCAGAATGGTTCTCCTTGGAAGGAACCTTAAAGCTCATCCAGCTCCAAACCCCTGCCACAGGCAGGGACACCTTCCACTACAGCAGCTTGCTCCAAACCCCTGGGTCCAACCTGGCCTTGAACACTGCCAGGCATGGGGCAGCCACAGCTTCTCTGGGCACCCTGTGCCAGCGCCTCAGCACCCTCACAGGGAAGAGCTGCTGCCTAAGAGCTCATCTCAGTCTCCCCTCTGGCAGATAAAAGCCATTCCCCTTGTCCTGTCCCTACGGCCCTTGTCCAAAGCCCCTCTCCAGGTTTCTTGTAGCCTCTTTAGGCTCTGGAAGCTGCTCTAAGGTCTCCATCTAGTTCTTCAAGTTTTTAGGAATCTAGAGATTTATCATTGCCATCTGTTGTTCCTGTGCTATGTGGAATGAGTACAAAATGCTGGTGAACCAATAAAGGAGCATGCATGTGACAACCTGCTATACAGCAGCAGGCAGCCACACCAAGCACAAGAACACACAGGACAACACACAGGAAAACCACTTAAGTCCCGAGGTCCCCACAGAAACAGATGACAAGATGCAGTGTCATCTGCCTGCTACAATAAGACACTGTGGCAACACTGATTTGACATAGATGCAAATACTTACAAGCAAAACTTCTAGCACTAAGGGAGAAAGGAAAGAGAGTAACTCCACCAGGCAGAGACTCCCGTCAGTGAAAATATAAGGCACAAGTAGCTTATAGAACTTCCTTATTAGCCTGGAAAAACTCCTGTGTATTAAAAGACCACAGAACATATTTCATTTCTCAGTCCGGCACAGGAACCAACCCACAATCTGCCATTTGTTCATTTACAGCAAATATTAACATGGGACACAATTTTCTGCCTGACACAATCATTTTCATTTTTACCAAGACAAATGTTTTGAACAGTAAAGAACAATTAAATCATTTTCTAGTCCAAAGGAAGCCTCATGGCCTCATCAGGTGTTTGCACCGTTCTGTAAATCCTCTAATGATTTTCTGCTAGTTTAAATACTACCTCCCCATACCAAACTGATTACCAACATGAAATACACGTGGCAGAGGGACTTGCAGGAGGCACCAAGTTCCTAAATCATTCCAACATTTCCTGCTGCTTTGAATGTTACTCGCCTTATGAGTCACGATAAGGCATAACAAGTCCAAATTCCAGGCTGCGATGCTTCTTGTTCACTTGAAATCAAATAATCTGCTCCAAAAAGAGAAAGGAAATTGCACCCTGAAGCTCAAATTCACTCTTCAGTCACCAGAAAGAAAAACACCTCCCAGTTTGCCCAAGATACTTCGAAGTTATCACATACAGAAATATACAAAAGCTATAATATGCATTTGATAGGGATAGACAGAAAACTCGAGCTGTAGACATAAACTGATATTTTAAAGTAATTCAAATCTGATCCACAAGGGTCCTAAACCAGTGAAGAGTTGTCATTCTCACTTTAAAATGGCTGGGGTGAGCAATGAGTAGCTATTTCCTTCATCGAGAATACGGTCTGTGTTTCACTTCAAGTGCAGCATGTGAGAATAGTGATTTCCTGATTCCAAAGGCCTCTCATTCTTTGTTTTGCTCAAAAAAGAGGGAGTGACGGGCTCACCTCAAGCCCCAAAGCCTGACAGAAAAGCATTTGATGCTTTTTGCAGTGCATGAACCTGTAGAAAGTTGGATCCTTTAAGTGGATAAGGACATGCACTACCACTGAAACCAGAACAGCCTCATGACACTGCTGTGTCACAGCTCTCCAGCATTCACTTGGAAGTTCTAACAGAGATGTTAAGAAATACCGAGCCCAGTTTCATCTAAAATGAAGCAAAATTGTTCATCCCCAGGAATACTAGAAAAATCTACTCATTTTTCCCCATACTTCAGAAACACTGCCCCCACTAAGTCATTTTGATCTCTCGCTCTGCCACTTTGCAGCCATGAAACACTAGACAGATGATCATTTCTTCCCAGTTCTCCATAAGGTTACAGAACCAGGAAGGAAGGAAGCCCTGTCAGAAGGAAGCCCTTTTTTTTTCCTGCTGGATCTCAGAAGCAAGTTAAGCTGGGCTGTTTCCAGGCATCTGTGCAGCAAACACATCCCGCATCAGGAAGCCTGCTGGCTGCTACCTCTGGAATGGGCTCAGGTTGTTCACAGGTAGGGGATGGTTGTCAGGCTTAAGGACACAACTCTGATTATATCTGATACATCAAGGCCAGGTTAGAGGGATTTTGGAGCAACCAGGTCTAGTGGAAGGTATCCCTGCCCCTGGCAGGGGGTTGGAACTGGATGAGCTTTAATGTCCCATTCAACCCAAACCAGCCTGGGATTCTATAATTAATGCTCAGAGCTGCAACTTAACAGCCCAGGTTAGTGTGTCATACCTGCCACAATGACAGGAACACCATCCCATCAATAATGCATATTCATTTCTGGCACTCTTTTGTTGCTATACTTAGCCTGACTCTTCACCTTATTCTTAGTCTGACCTCTGTGCCCTCACAAAGGGATAGTTCAGTTCAGAGCTCTGAAGCTTTCATGTTGTTTTGTGTGATACACCATGGAGACCACTGCTGTGACTCAGTCAAGACAAAGCTCTCAGGCTCATACAGAGTAGCTAACTTGGCATCTGGTTTGCAAATGTGAAAACCTGAAAAACTAAATTAATTTCTCAAGGTCAGAGAAGGAGTCGATAGCAATTTCAAACAGAGCCCAACTGACTGACACCTTAATGACAGATTGACCATTAATTTGCACTTTCACTCACTCACAGCACTGCGAGTACGCACTGAGGCTTCGAAGACGAACTATTACATTTCAATTTCACTTTGCACTGGTAGAACAGGGACACAGGTATGGGACAACAGCTAATCCAGTATCTACAGAGAAACTCCATGGAAGCACAGCAGCTTCATAATCAGAGTATTTATGCCTTCTCCTTGAATCCTGCCTACATCCCACTCTTAGTTCTGTTGGGCTGCATCAGTCAAGGAAGAGAGAGACAATTCTCTTCTGCAGCATACATGAGGCGTCCAGATAACCACAGTGATGGGAGCAGCAGAAAAACCACACCAGAAGAATGAATACATTGTTGTCCCATTGTCAGAATGGAAGTGGAGAGAGTAGATTTAATCCTTTGAATTTCAAAAGAAGTTCATTTCTATCAGAAACTAGAGAGAAGGACCAGAGACTCCTTTAATTGCAATGTAAAGAATGATTTTTCTTGCCATAATGAATGTGGAATTCAGGTGATAATCTGAATTTTAAAAGAACAAGCCTAATATACACATACTCCATTTTTACACCACTGGGTCTTTTTGGGGGGGTTAAGTATCACAAGTAAACAGCAGTTAAAAATTACATTAAAGCCTTACTGACAAGAAAGGAGGACTGGATCACATTTCCATGCAGCAAAACTGTGCCCCTCCAAAAGCATCATCGTTCTATTCTGCTGTTAAAAATGACAAAAAAAAATAACCCTCCACCCCAAGAGATGATGCAATTTATTGGTATTTCAGTGCTGAATGCACTTGTCAAATACTTAATCGTCTGCTCCTTTACGTTAAAAACTGTGCAGAGGGAGCTGCCCCTGGGGAATAGTAACAATCCACAGAAGAGGGAATATTTCTGAAGGATACTTATCAAGAAGAAATGAAGATATCGGTAGGAAAGATGGTACTGCTGCTATTGTATGCTGAGGAAGACATTAGAGGTGGCTGGGGAATAGAATATGTGAGAACAGCAGGGCTCATCCATACCGTGATTTGCTAAATGCACACTTGAGAGAACTGGTTAGAAAAGATTTGCACACCATAGTCTAGGTCTGCCTCTGCATACAGAAATAAGAGGATTTTTTCAAGGGTCATAGAAGCAACAATCCCTTTGGCAATGCTGCCCCCTTAAAGCCCGCTGGCTGTAGACGCTCCAGGGAAGTCATGATCTCTGCTCAATCAGGGAGATAAAGTTGGGAACTGGAGCTGCTCAGACTCTTTGACTCTTGTCAAAGCTTCAGACCTGGCACTGAAGAGGGGAGTAAGGCCATGGAGGCTGAACTGAAGGAACAGAACAGGACAGAAGGGAAAAGCCTCACTCACACTAATCACACTCCTAGATTTTCCTTTGGCTTCCAGAATGGAACAGAATTTAACCTGATGCAACAACTTCTTTAGCTTTGTATCATCATCAATCTCTTCTATCATGGGTTTGGGTTGGAAGGGACTTTAAAGATCATCTAGCGCAAACCCCTAACTTTCTTCCCTAATCCTTTCTTGTTCTACCAAATTCATTACTTCTTTCTTACTGCTTCTCTCCAACACCCCCAGTTGCCTCTCTTCACAGTTGGACCATTTTTCCTTTACCAACAACATTAACAATGTAAATCATTAGCACACAGAAAACCTAAGTGATAAAATAACTGTTCACTTAGAACAATACAAAATCCTGACCACTGACCTTTCATCAAAATCCACTTGTGCTGTAAAGTTTCAAGTCTACCTTGCAAAAGGAACTGAGGTGGGTTACACTGGCGAAGATTTATGTCTACAAACTTAATATTTATTGTCTGCTGTTTTGCTCACTGCGTAAGAGACCCCTTTGAATAACCAGAAATTTAAAGTGAAGTCTTCCTTCAGTTAGAAGCCAGTCAAATTTGTTTACTACATCAGTCATGTCATGTGAGTCTAACTCAGCACTTACATCCTAACATCTGCGGTGCTTATCTAGCAGTTACACTTCATCGGTGCCTCAGCCTCCACTTACACATCAGGATCTATAGATATTATACGGACAGATCTGAAAGCTGACTCTCTGACCCAGAACATCTATATTCAAGATACCAGACATGAGTCAGGAGATAAAAAACAGACCAGAGAATATAGGAAAACACTTATAAGCCTTTGTGAAAGCTGCCCCCAGAAGATGGTATTTCCCTCCCAGGGAAATTGTGCTGTTCAAATTTAATTTTCCTCTAACAGAGGAACAAGAAAACACCTGCTACATTCAGCAACAAAGAGCTGCACTTGTTTCAGCCCTCGCAGACAAAAGGCTTTCAGTGTTTCTAAGAACGAGTAACACAAAACCTAAGAACACCACCACACATTTCAGTTTTCTGTACATAACACATCCCGATATTTGCAACTTACTTGTAAATCTATGCAATTTATACTGATTCATCTGCAGCCTGTGAACAAAACTTAAGGCCTTTATATTCCAGCAGGGATCCACGCTGTGTGGCTAATTATAAATCATGTCTCTTCCCTCCTGCAAAATGGGAAGTGTCAGAACTACGACACAGGTAAGGATATATCTGAAATTCATCAAAAAATACCTCATGCTTCATTTGCTTTGCTGTACATGGTAAGAACTCATCACCATGACAGGAAAATAAGACTTTGCTCCTCATCATTCACTGGTATTCAAAGAAGCAACCTTAGCTCTTCATGTTCTTTTCACAGTGATCTGAGAGAGGAGCCACAAGGGTATTTTGACAATATATTACACCTAAAGAAACGTGCTACCTGTGTCAAAAAACCCCAAACCAACTCCTTACATGAATGTCAAAGGCCATTCAGTGAAACGAATGGAAATGAGAAGCGTAGAGAACTCTGAGAAGCCCCAGATTTGAGATTCCAGGCAGAAATGCCTCTTGGGAACACAGCGCTGCTTTCACTAGTGCTTTGACACCAGAACTGAGAACTGACACTGCTTGCTTCTAACCCCCTTCTGCCTTCTAGGTTAGCTCCTAGACAGGCTCAGGTTTGAGCACTGTCTGTTCAGTCCCGTGTGACTGAAACAAAACCTCCAGCCAACAATATGAGAAGGTACCACAGCCTCACTGCTATGGAGAATTTATCAACTAGTATCACTGAGACAATCCTCATCAACTGAATCTCCTTTTGGTGGAGTTCCAGCAACCCTTCAAACAACTGGACTATGGTATTATCATAGAACCACAGACTTGTTTGGATTGGAAGGGTCCTAAGGCTCATTCAGTTCCAACTTTCCACTAGACCAGGTTGCTCCAAGCCCCATCCAGCCTGGCCTTGAACACTGCCAGGGATGAGGCAGCCACAGGATGGGCACCCTGTGTCAGCACCCTCACAGGGAAGAGCTTCTGCCTAAGAGCTCATCTCAATCTCCCCTCTGTCAGTTTAAAGCCATTAAGTCTTATTACTGGTATAAGCAACACTCATAGCAGCAGCAGCACACAAATTCCAGAGTAAAAAAGACAGTCACAGTGCTCACAGTCTTTTCAAATCATCAGGTTCTAGGTGCTAAGTTTCCTTTAATTAGACATGTATGATCCAAATCAGCTTGACTGTGACAACTCCCAGATTACTAAGAAGGCACATGACCCCTAAAAATACCATACCTTTAGGACTGAGTCATTCTGCCCACTCCAAAGACATTCTTGGCAATGAGCATCAAGGCACAACTACTTTTTCAAAATAATCTTATTTTATCCATTTAGTTTAACAATAAATCCTAGAGTCCCTCACTGAAAATGTAGCTCTTTGCTATCAAATGCGGTATAAGTGGTCTGTCACATACAACTTATTTCCTTAAAAATCTGAGATTAAACAACCACAGGTTTAGAATGAAAATGGCCAGAAGAGGAAGAAATAAAAGCAAGGTGTGTAGTCTACATATGTAAAGTGTCCCAGGCAGTACAATGGTAATATTAATACAGAATTAACCTGAGACGTTTTGTTATGGCTACAGGATTAGTTATCAGTGTATGGGGGAGGGAGGAAAGGTAATGAAAATGACAATAAAGGCATAGATAATTCTGAGAGATTAACTAGTGGAGCTGCAGGGGAGAAGTCACACATTCCCCTTCCATAGTTACTCTACTATAATCATGGTTTTGATCTATGTTACTGCCATTTACTGCCCTGAATAAGCCATTAAACCTTACCCCCTGGATTAAAGGAAGCCGTTCCAAGCATGATCCCCGAGTGGCCTTTGTGCAGATATGCACAGATGTAAAACAAACACACCACCACTTGGTGATAATTAATTTCAACCTCATTTGCCTCGTGCCAGCCCATCAAGTCCTCCCTCAGAACAGTACTTTCAAGGAGTCACGAAGAAAAGGTTGCTGAGGTTTTACCTGGTTCTGCCATAACATAGTATCAGCTTCATTTTCGGCTGTGTGGACGCAAATGGCGCCCCATCACAAATCAGGAAGTAACTTAACTCATGGATCTACTCATTAACAGACAGAATAATCACTTCACCAGGTGATTTCATCCCCAGCAACTGTGTAAGCTCCCGCTGCTGTTGAGAAAGACAAGATAACATCACTAAACCTTGGCAGTCTTCAGAGTCCAAACTGGCTCTGTGAAGTCAGTGCCAGGCCACATTAAGTCCTTGGTTCCCCTTTTGCCAAACTGAAATATTGGAAATGTAACTTTGGTTACTTCCCAGGATGCTGAAACAGGAGAAGAAAAATAAAGTAAGTTCCCTAGTTAGTAGCTGTGTATTTTTTCTGTGCTGCTCAGTGCCAGTTGGACACTGTGCTAAGCCAGAGGCTGGAGGTTTGCTGCACAAGACAATGTAGTTTTAGCATTCAAACCACTGCTATGCTAAGTGCTCTTTGGATACAAGGTCTTCATTTGAGACTCCAGATAAATCATCCTAGCTGCTCCTTGCAGCACTCAACTGCATTTGCAATGTGCAGTTATATTCTAGTGACTTTTAGCTTTGTTTAGGGTTTACAGTTCTGCCTGACACTGTGAATACCAATTCCTGGGTTTCCGAGAAGGCACCTGCAGCACTAGGGAGGTAAGTGGCACAATTACACCACAAGTCAGTGATCAAAGCCCTGGTTCTGTTTTACAATTCTAGTCACTGGACTGCTTCAGCTCCTCAGCAGCACTCTCAGATCAAAGGAGCCTTGACAAAGGCCCATGTGTAGAGTGATGCAATTTGTACGAACAGCAGGATGTGAACCTTAGTGGTTGGCACAGGTGACAGAATATTGGCTCTTGTGGCAGTTACAACTAAAGCAAGAGCTGTTTCGGATACCCCTACAGGCTAACAAACAGGATGGCACCTGCCTGAAGTCACTTAGCATAAAGCTCAGTCAATCCTCCAATACCAACAGAATATCAGAGGGTACCAGCCTAGTCTAACACAAAGTCCCGTCTCTATTCTGATGCTGTAAAATATCTATCATTGATTGTCCATTTCAGTGACCAACTGCATGCCCCTATCCCCTCTCACAAATCTCTGTACTGAGGCAGGCACACTACATTATGGACCACAGCAGAGCATGAGCCATGTCTAAAGCTTATGTCTCCATGTCACACCTCATGTCTGTAAGTAAGAAACTTGGCCAGTTGTATCCAGAACTCAAATGCTACTTTCCTAAAATTAAAGCAGGAGTTACTGCGTTGGGGAAGGCAGCACTGGAACTCCAGAAACCGGCTCTCTTCCTCCTGCCGTTTTCTATAGGACTCAAAGTTTCTACTTCAAACAAGCCCCTATTTTACTGCAACATTCTGATCACTTCCTCCTCATACTCCTGCACAGCATATTTTGACATATTTTATCTTCATGAAAAACTGTTGTCATATGTTTAATGAATAAGGAAACATAAAAATATCAATTCATTTTGTAGTGAGATTTCCCTCCCTAAATTAAACAACCTAATTACTCCCTGCTCTCTTTAAATAAGTCATTTTTATTGGGCTATTTTACATTATAACTAACAGAACTTGGCTCCCAACTATTCTGAACCCAATTATAAACTAAAGGTACCATCTTCATTGTATTCAGCCGTATTCTGCCATTATAGTCCTGGCACCTGAAGATAGCTTTATATAATAGATTGCAAGAATGAAAATCAACATTGATACTCAGCTGGTAAGACCAGGAAGACAACACCAGATCTTTAACAGAGCAATGGGGAAACTAAGCCAGAGTGTGATCCCCTGACCACCTACTTCTGACCTTTTCTAAATGGGTAGATTTTGCACACAGGTGGTCAGTCATATCCCAGAAGTTAACACAGAACTGGAAACTACACTTCTAGATTTCTTAAGTCTCAATTTCCACATAAATTTATTACTCAGTGAACTGTATATAATCAAACAGAAGTGTTCAGCCAAAACATGCTCAGGTTTTCTGCATATACGTAAGAGCTCGGTTTCACTGGCTTCCCAATTAATCCTCAGGTACACTTGAGAAGCACAGGCCTACATAGACAGGCAGCTGCCCAAGAGTACTAATGCACAGGATCCATTACTGAAGTTGCATTCTAGGAGTTGCTCTTCTTAGCCCAGAGAAGCTGTGGCTGCCCCATCCCTGGCAGTGTTCAAGGCCAGGTTGGACACAGGGGCTTGGAGCAAGCTGCTCTAGTGGAAGGTGTCCCTGCCTGTGTCAGGGGGTTGGAACTGGATGAGCTTTAAGGTCCCTTCCAACACAAACCAGGCTGGGATTTTATGATTCCATGATTACAGGAAACAGGAGAGACATCAAGCTATAAAGTTACCCAGTAAGCAGATAGGAAAGCCAACACTGCAGTTACTGTTCAGTGCCTCCATTTCTCCCACTGCTTCCAACTGCAAACCGTTACCATCCCATCAAAAGTGTTATGCTGTTTCCCTAGCATCAGAGCTTAAGGACAAGTTTTAGAATAAAGGACCTTTTCCAATAAGATTTTGAAACTTCATGTACAAAGCAGATATATAGACATGCATCTTCAAGCACTAGAAGCATTTGAAGGAGTAGTTTCCAAAGTTTTTCTTACACATTAAACCAGTCTTGGTTCTCGGTACTATGGGGATTTGTACATGCTAACAGTACAATTCAGCACTGCACACAGTTTTCATGAGGGGGTGGGAGAAGGCAAATGCAAACTGTCAAGTTATATAGATGAGGGCTAAAATCTCAATCAAGCATTTTGAAAGCTTGTCAGGAAAATTAATTACCCTCTTGATTTAAGGAGTTAATTTTTGTCCCCACAGACAAAGGCAGCATTTAACTATTAAATCCTTATAGTGGTTGACAACTGACATCCAATTCATAACATAGCCAAAGGCAAAGTATAGTATATTCAAAGCAGAGATCCCTCAGGCACCCCATTCTTTACCCCTTTGCTGTGTTGTTTTGACTTCTATCACAATTTCCCTGACAGTAAACCTTATACTGGCACCATAAGATTTGTCAAGAAGCTCCATGATTCATTGTTTTATGTCCTCAGAGGAGTGATTTTTAACCTCAAGTTTTCTGTGATAATAGGACACTTCAAAAATTAAAAGTAACCTCCCCATAATAGACTGAAAATGCTTAATGGGCCCCAGAACACCCGCACTTCATGCCCTGCCTCAAAAGGAAGATGTCTTAACTGGTAGCTAAACTCTAACAAAGAAGAAAATCAGGGCTCGCTTCCTTCCATTCACCTGTGTCTATTAAGTTCATCATGAAAAGGGAGCCCAGTCAGTAATAAGGTCTAAGGCGAGACACTGAACAGGCAGAAACAGAGCGTGCAAACATGAGATGAAACAGAGCCCCTGAAATTAAACAGGGCTTTTTAATGAGAAAAAATGGGTCATAGTCTATTTTGGAATGTGATTTTTTCCCTTCCCTTCAGAAGGGAGAGTTAACCTAAGAAAACCTGGAGTCATGTGTACTCGGAGAGAGAAAACAAACACAAACCACACACAAAATCTTCCAAGTACATGCAAGGTAGAATAAAAAGAATTCTGTTGTTCAGTCATCAACCCCCACACAAGTGACAGCAATCACAAAAACGGAGAAACTGAGAAGTACATATAGAAGAGATATAAGAAATGTAATCTGGCAAACAGAGATGAAAAGCACATAATAACAACAGTTATTTTCAAACACTGCAAAAGCCTTGTCCATTTGAGATCAGAAATGCTGACAAACTCATAAGGACATCTTTTTCTACCTTCTACATATGAACCAACTCCTCAGCAGCACTGTTCAGCCAAAACTGATTGAAGCCTCAGCAGTACCTGATGCAGCAGGTAAGAATTAGCAGCTATCTTTTAAGAGCACAAAAGGATTTCTCAATGTCAGCAGATGAGTCAGTAGTGAAGTGAGGCCATCACACAGCTTACTGTATCCCATAAATCATAGCAGGATGAATAAACCCGTCCAACTTTATGCCCAGTCAAGAAAAGGAAGGGTTGCCAATATCATCAAGGAAAAGTAGCCCTCTAATATCCTTTTTCTTTCCAGATCTTTTAAACTCCTCATCTAAGAAGCCAACCATCCCCATTCCTTCTGCCTTATCTGCATGAGGCTGATTTCCTGTACAGGAGAGGTTTCTTACACTGCAGCCAACTCAGCATCAGATTCCCTGCTCTAATTCCTCTCAAGCCCTTCATACTGTAAAAGTCATTGAGTGATGACTTTATTTTGACAGGCAAGCTTCCTTCCATTACATTAAAACTAACAAAAAATCACCCAGCACTGTCTTACAGGAGGTATGATTAGAAGATGCGTTCCAAAATGTCACATAACAATACGAATGTTTTTACAGGAGTGCTGAGCCAGGAGACCTTCATACATTTACCTCTTGTCCTTCATGATATTTTTACTGACTCATGCAAGGAGAGTATCAGCACTTGTTGTTTGAGCTGACTGACAAGCACAGTGTTTCACACTCTCTATGTGGTTGGATATACACAAAACCATTGGAAGTTCAGGGGATTTAGGCTTGATATCTTTTCCCCTCCCCACATGATTAATGCTAGTTTAACTCCATCAAAGAATCAGGCTGTAAAAGTGCCTTCATGCAGATGATACAGTCTGCAGTTGTGCGAAAGAGTAAGTGGAAGACTCAGCTAATTTTACTACCAAGATTGATTTCTTGTCACCATATTAGCTTTACACATGTAAAATAGCACATATTTGGGTTTACCCTGTCAGCCAAGCAGAAGTGGGAATATAAGCATCTGGAGTCAGCCTTGAGGGGAGAAAATAAAACAAACTGGGGGTTGTGACAGGAGAGAGGAGGGACAGAAGAAGGGTGGCAGAGGAAGTACTATTTCTGGGTCACCAAACGTGACCTGTCCTAAAAACAACAAAAAGCCCCAGAAGACACACATAAAGTAAAAAACCCAGGAGAAATTCCTACACATTCAAATGAAATTCCTCCAGCAAAGGAGATGCTAGAGTTGTAGATTCATTTTTTAGCTCCAGCATTCAGCACTAGACTGGCAGTGTTGGGAGACTGCTGGTTTCTGGAGCTCCTTTCTGGTCTCATTATTATTGATCCCATTTTGAAAGTCTGGTCTCATTATTATTTTATTTGCATCCTACTTTTTCATTTCAGTCATGCTCATGATTTCCTCCTTCCCTTTCCCTTTCCCCCAAACTGACATGGACCAATCCTACAATAAGCATACTTCGGGCAGGCAATTACCAACCTGCCAAAATGAAACTCCTGGATACCTCATGTGCTGCAGGGACTCTGCAGCACAAACCAGAATGAATCATGTGTGCCCACTGAAATTAAACCAAATACAATACAGTCTAAGTAGAGCCATTCATCATTCCAAGGGCCAAAGGGACTGTCGTACTGTACAATATACCAGCAGAGTTCTGAAGAGAGTATTTTCTCTTTGTAACTCAGGATGGGCAGGGAGACTGGAATGCAATGGCCACAGCAACAAGAGAGCGTGTAGCCATCACCTGACTAAACCTGAAAGAAATCAGACAGATATTTATAAGCCTCCAAAAAAGCTTGAAAGGGACTTTGGACAGGACAAGAGGGAATGGCTTTAACCTGCCAGAGGGGAGACTGAGATGAGCTCTTAGGCAGAAGTTCTTCCCTGTGAGGGTGCTGAGGCGCTGGCATAGGGTGCCCAGAGAAGCTGTGGCTGCCCCATCCCTGGCAGCGTTCAAGGTCAGGCTGGACACAGGGGCTTGGAGCAACCTGCTTTACGGGAAGGTGTCCCTGCCCATGGCAGGCGGTTGGAACTGGAAGAGCAACCCAAACCAGATTCTATTCTATGATCCTTTGATATTTCTTGAATTATTTACAAATGATTATGAATAATTTCATAGCATTTAGCAAAAGACCACATGTATTGCAGCAGCAGTTACAAGATGATCAAGATACTTTTTGGTAAAGCACCAACACAAATGAATGTTCCAATAAAGAGATGTTTTCAAGTTACTAATTGGACTGAAGAAGACAGAAGCACAGGAAGAGTGGTAAAGCAGCAGCAGTCCGCATGATGAACTGTCAGCTTAGAGCATTGCCCAAATGCCATTTTAGACTTTTGCAGACAGCGTGTTGAAGGGAGTTTTGAAAGAGCAATCACAGGGTTATTTTGCAAATTACCATGGAAAATTTGCAAGCACATGGGGAGAAGGCATAAAAGTGCTCGTAAATTTAACATAAAGAAACAAACACAATTATCCAAGACAGAGCCATTTGAATTGCTACAATACTTCTATAATACATAACATGAACTTAATCACTTCAAGTCCAGTGCAGTAGGATAATGAATACCTCCTGCAATGCGCTGAGCACCCTCATCACTCCATGATAGCAACATGAATTGTTCCTAAAAGCTGCCAATTTACAATGTTGGTAGTAGGCAATAGTTACCTGCTTCCAAATTTGTCCACAGTAATTAATTTAGTGGAAACATGCTTACTCAGCCTGGCCCCAGCCAGACTCTAGCTATTCTGCTCACTGGTCTGGTCAAAACCTACCATGAAAGCCATCTTTTCCGGGTGCAGCACATCCCAAGGGGATATGAACACCAAATCCACTGTCCTCATTGCAAATTCTTCCTCAACAATCTTCAGGACACTGAAATCACTCTTTCAGCTACTCTCCTTAGGGGGGATGCTTTTACAGACCTGAAAACAGGATCTGTCACACAATGCTTCTCACCTGAATGGATGAAATACAGATTTACTCCACTGGCAAAAGCATGGGTTGATGATCTGCACAATGCAGTAGTCTGGACACACCACTGAAAAGTGAAGCCTATCAGAGGAGTGAACTGGTTGCCCTCAGCAATAGTGTACCCAAGCACTTGATAACAGCATTCATTACTCTGTTAACACCTTTACAACAGGAAAGTCATACTACCAGTTTACAAAGAGAGAAATAGGAGAAGATTAAATAATTCAATCAAGCAAAATCCAATCTGAGCTGGGAATACAACTGGTCTCTGCTGTGCCCCAGCTTTGTGCTCTGCTCACTGGGTCAAACATCAAATGCAGTGAGACTACCTACACCCCATGGGTTTCAGTCCTCTTAAAGCTTTGCTTGTTGGAACAAATCACCCCGTTACTGACATCTGTTACCTGCTCAGCAGGATGTTCTACTCAGGTTCATTCTCCTAAATTTCTCTTAAAGGAAACGTACATGTCTCTGACTGTAAAATGTGCACAAATAACCTGAATAATGGATGAGTTTTGCACTTTATAATATTTTGTACCGAGTACGGATTCTTCTTCCTTTTTTTTCCTATTTTGAATAAAATTGGGAAGAATAATTGATACATTAGTAACATTCTGGACAATAAGAAACCTTCCTTTTCCATGCACCCCAATGAGATGAAGGCTGACGGTTACGGGATGTAGCCATGCTATGATCAAGCAGTTTCTTCTGTCTCCTGGGAAGAAGGTAACTATGGAGATAGTCAGCAAAATCATCAGCATAACTGGCTTCATTACTGCCCGATACAGATCACACAGACCTTGGGCAGACTCAAACTTTCTTCTTTCTCTTATTATTGAAACAACATTGCTTTCATCTGGAACTGCTGAACTGAAGGTGGCAGTTTGGGTTTTACACTTTGAAAGTTTACTCTGTAAAAATGGAACATATTTTGTTTATGCTCAGTTGAAGAGATAAGAAAACATCTAATTCCAATCTGTCCTTGCAACCAACACTCACAGCCTGCAGTGATTGCAAGCTATTGGACTGCACGTGCAGAGTTTCTGGGGATGGAGAAGTGGACTGAGGTCAGTCTGTGGCATGCTACGTACAGAACAAAACAGAGAATTAACAGTGACTTGCACAAACAGGACAAAGCAGAGTCAACATCTCAATCTCACTCCATCTTGGCACTAGAGAAAGCTTTGACTCCATCATCTAAACTAATACTGCAATTAAGGCAGTATGGGTAGTTATTTTAGCCTGCTGCTGGTATGTGGGAGCAGCTGAGTTGCAATGGCATTTGGAGTTTTCAGATGATGTCTATACTGCTGCCTGGTGACTGATGGATTCAAATCAGAACACGGGCTAATGGATTTTCAGTAAGGTGCCTTGTCCTGTACCACATTCGGGTATCTCAGAATGAGCCCACACTTCATAGTGAGGGCCCAGCAGACACTGCTTGCACAGTAGTGTTCTGTGCTTTCAACTATGGCTGCCACAACTTGGAACCCACACAATCCAGGTTTTATTTAAGCTCTGCAATAACAAAAAGGGAGTCCAGCAAGGAATATCCTTAACATTCATGTCCCTTAATGATTTCTGGTATCACTGCCAACTGACACAGCTTCTTCAACTAAAAGCCTTAAAACCTGAGAAACATTCTTTTGCAAAAAGAGAACAGCGAATCTCTCTGGATAATTAAGAGCTGTGAATATTTAGGCCACAAAAGAGGAATGAATTATAAACAGTACCATCCTTCTCAAGAAGGATGACACTGGGCATGGCAGTGAAACAATTAGAGGTAGTAGTGGATTCCTTAGAAAGGGCATTACTACAGGAATACGGCAAGACAAGGTACAAATACTTTACACATTTCTCTTCATTCCTCAACATGAAAGTGGTCAGAAAAAGTGAGTTTTCTTCCCAACGTGCTCTTAAACCATAAGCAGTGATAACAAAAAACTACTTTCTGCTGGCTCAGAAAGGGAAGCAAGGCTAAAGATAGACTAAAAGAAACAAGATGACACAGTAAAGGATAAACTTTAAAGATGCTGACAAGAATCCTAAAGCAATTTGTGCCTTTTACTTCCACTCGCACCATATGCCTCAATTCAGGCCATGTTTTGTACTTCAGACTGTAAAGCGTAAGAACAACAGAGTAGAAACCTCCTATGGGTTTTGGTCCTCCTCCCCACCCCACCCTCATGACAGACAGAACTCCATTATCTTCAGTATACCAATATAATAAACCATAGCAGGAGGTACTATTTGTGACACTAACCTCACTAAAATAAGGATAAAACCCAGAAGCACCACCCCTGGGATGGGCAGACACTGCAGTCACACATCCTCTGCCACTGCAGAGGCTTCACTTGCTAAGCAACTGCTTAGTGTCAGACACTCCATAAATGCCACACATACCTACTACTGCATTACACTTGCCTTAAGACATGTGCCACCATTAATCCTTAATGTCAAAATACTAACTACTAATGAATATGAAGGACACAACTTCTTCAACTACAAGAAGCCTTAAAACATGAGGAACGTTCTTTTGCAGAAAGAGAGCAGTGCATCTCTTATGATTAAGAGCTGTCAATATTAAGGCTGCAGAAGAGAAATGAGTTATAAACAGACAGCCACAAACCCTGAGCATCCTTCAGTTTGTAAAGTGCTCACCCACTTTTTAATAACATTTTTCTTCATTAAACCATTTTCCTCTCTCCCCCCCCACCCCTCACAGAGATGTTATTGTTGGAGGATGTCATCAGTGCTGTTTCAGATCTGTCAGATATAATCTTCTAATCTGCCAACTTTTCACAAGGAAGAGATGAGCTCATGTACTGACTGACAAGATGTGCTGAAAAGTCTGGGCTTTCTCGAAGCCTGTTAAAAGTTTAAGTTCCCCCATTGTGTGAATACTGTCAAACTTGGCCCTGCAATTTTCATAATGACAGCTGCTGTCAGTTTAAAGGCTAAATTATTCAGTTCAACTGGGAATGCTGACAGTAACTGTAAAAAGGGCCTTAGTAGTGGAGAAAAGAAAAAGGCTCCAAGTATCTAAGGAAAGACGTAGTAAAATCACAAAGACACCTTAGAAATACTCAACTCCAGCTCTTCTCTAGTCTCCTTCCAAAAACTTGGGAAGGTGTTTACTTTGGCAAGAAAAGAATAACATGAAATTAAACCACATCAGTAATAGTTTGAGACACCTACAGCCAAGTATACAAAGACATTTTACTGTCTGTAATCACACATCTTTACACCATTTGCAAGGCCACTGTGCAATTTAAATCGTCCAACCCCTGGTGCTTTCAGTGGCAGAAGTTACTTGATATGTCCTTTAAAGTAACTGTAAAAGCTCTATTAGGTGCCTATCTGCATTTTTTTAAAATCTGTTTCCACTATTTCATATTACAAAGGGGATTTACCACATAGATTTTATAGTTTCTTCTCTGCACTACTATAACAGAGCTGGAGATCTACCTCTGCAGAACACATTTTGAGATCAATCCATTTTGGAAGTAGACAGAGAGAAATAAACTGCAGTTTCATCATTCTACTTGCTTGAAGGAAAATGAGGAAAAGGAACAGTAACCCATGAACTCTCAGCACTGCAATGGGCAGCATTTATGCTCTGTGAATGCATGTGATGCCCATGCAAGATCGTCCACCTGCTCTTTCAACAAGCTGTGCAGATACATAGGATAACAAGTAGCAGCAAAAAGTGAAGAATTTACTCTCCACCATCTACAATCTCCAGCTTCCTTCTGGACTAGGTAAAACAACTACTTTCTGCTCTTACTGGGAGGAACAGCAGTATTCTAAGCCTGAAGTTTGCTAGGACATTTTGAATGTGAAAAAGTGTTGCAATAGATACAGAGTGTTTGCCGTGTGCTGTTAATGGACTGCTGGTTCCTAACAGTCAAAAAAGATGTACATAAACTAAGGGGGATGTGGTTTTTTTGAAAACTGGGGTTCATTTAAACTGAAATACATTAAGCCAGTCTGGAATAAGATCAAATAATAGCATTATTATACACCAGCCTGAATAAAGCACTATCTAAACCCATTACAACTTGCACCATCTATTCTCAATTACAACAGACACAGTGAGACTTGTAGATGAGCTATCAGAAACATTAAATTAACTATGAAGTGATACAATCTCCTTCAGTAAACGTAGTCATCATCTTTCTGCTCTCTTAAGAAACAAATCTTTCTGGCATGTAATTGCATGTTCAGAGCATCTCTGCTCACCTGTGCTCCTGCTATTTCCATGCTCCATTATCCATGTCTCAACAGACTCATTTACCTATTTGGAAATAGGATTTCAGCCTTTATAAAAGCATAAATTCCATACTGAGAGGCTAATCAATGCTTCAGTTCTTGGGGCTAAGGAAAGGTGGAACATTTACAGACTTACGTGGATTCATTTTCAACTCTCCCTCATACAGCCATATTTTAAACTCAACTGCTGCAACTGTAGATAGGCTCAGTTACATGGATTCAACCCCAGAAGAAATGTATCACCCAGTCTGTGAAAGAAAAATGGTTAATGAATACCCTAAAGTGGTCTGCAGCCTTTTTCTACTGCCTAGGTCAAAGGAGCACTCACTCTGTAGAGAGATTTGTTACAAGCTTTTAACCATTCCCTTAAGAATACAGCATTTTCTCCTTCTGAACTAGAACTCTCATAAATCTTCTAAAAATGATGCTGAGTTCAGAAAACTTTCAGAGCAGGCCTGAATTTTAGTTTTGTTTCTCCCTATAGCTAATACTGAATAGGACCATAATTTAGTGAGAGTATCAGCCAGCCCACAGCACACTTTTCAGCACAGTCAGCTCAGAATGCTCCACTGCTTCCCGTACCTTCTCACCAAACTCTAAAAACAGTTCTTCTCAGTACCCAATAGTGCCATTAACATTAAACAGATGATGATGATGCTGGTGAGATTTTATGTGGCTCCCAGAGCCACTTTTGACTGATGCTTATAATGTCATGCTTAATCTGCAACATAATTTTTAGTAAGTAAATCATGCTTCCGCTTTACCTCTTCATAATGTGCCTCCTTAATAGTTACTTGATGGTTATATTTAAACTTGGCACAAGCTCGTGTATACAAACATGCCTTTGCTGCATGAGGCAACAAGGCCCACCAAACAGTCCCTAAACACCAAAGCAGAAAATAAAGCTTCTGATATTAACCAGCTGCCTTAATGAAACTCCAAGGCTGTGACCCTGCTGCAAACAGAAGTTGTGTTCAGCATGCCTGAGCCAAGGTAACAGTGTTGTATAGACTGTCTTAGTTGTTTCTTCATAAAGTCATCAGGACCCAAGGGCATTTAAGAAGCTCTCTCAACAACTACAGCAGTGACACCATGCCCTGTGATGCAACCATTCTTCAGTGGAACATAGCAAGAGGTTTTCTACCTGAAGCATTTCTATGTGATAGCCCTGATCAAATGCAGCTCTGTTAAGGAAAGGGAAGAAGAAAAGATCACAACAATTCAAAATTCATCATCTCTTATGGAACAGATTAAAAATGCTACAGTCAGGAAGCTCTTTCCCCAAATGTGGAAGAAGCCTCTACCAGATCACAGCCTAGTAGCCTAAGGTTTCAGACTCCTATTTGACAAAGAATCACAGACTTGTTTGGGCTGGAAAGGACCTTAAAGCTCATCCAGTTCCATCCCCCTTCAACGGGTAGGGACACTTTCCACTAGAGCAGGTTGCTTCAAGTCCCATCCATGATGGAAAAACTGTCCTAAAATAAGATCTCAAAGATTCAGTTGACCAAAAAGCCTTGCATGATTTTTACCTCCCCAACAGTTTTCCAGCTGTTTCACTTGTAATAAACAACAGAACAACCTTTTGCTAGATCTCTTTTCACTTCTAGTTCTACAGGAAAAAATGATGAATTAAGAAAAAGGGGAAGAGGATGCTTTTCTTTATCAAGAACAGCTAAACCAAACAAAACCCCCCAGTTCTTACTCTCACCAGTGGTACAGTCATTAATTTTTTTCAGATCATTAGTTGGTTTCCTCTGTCCAAAAAGATTAAGAGATTGATATTTGACCAGGACTAGAATAAGGGGTTAGTTACTGTTTCTAAGCACAGTACACTTCCCTCTTTTGGACCTAGCTGTTGTCTCATTAGAACAATTCTGTTGCTTTTCTTCTTTCACAGTCCTTCAGGCACTCCTCTTGCAGATGATCAGATGGCAGTGATACACATACAGCGGTTGCTTGTCTAGTGATGTTAAGAGTATCTAAGCTAAATACAGTTCTACGTACATAGTATTGTTGCTGAAAATAAGGAGGAGGAGCTGATCCTACAGGAACAAGCCCTCCATGAACCATCAGTGACCTACAAATGACAATTTAGGAGGCTCTGCGAATACAAAAAAGGGTGACACTTGTATTTTGTCCATGATACTTGAGGCCGTTGCACAGCAGATTCTTTTGTATGGCAGACAGAGCTGGAGAATGCTAATATCATCCATGATGGATGCATTCTCAATAAAGCCAGGCTTACAGGATCTTTCAAGGAAGCATTATGGCTACTAATCATTTTACAGCATCATTATACTTCAGAACAAGCAATTTAGGGCTGGAAAACCAGATAAAAACCCCTCTGTACACATGCCAGTACCTGAGATGATTGAAAACCTGATGGAAGCTGAAAGCCTCTCTGCTGAGAAAACTAAAAGGAAATAATACAAGTGCTGGTTTTATAAAACAATCCTCCTGCTTTCCCCCTTTATACTGTTAAATGTCTTTTAGAGCAGATCTTAAGAGGTCTCTGCCCTTGGTCTCAGTTCTCTTCTCTGGTACTCATCTACTAACAAGAGTAGACCTGATCTCCACAGAGCATCTAAGTCCCTTCTGGTGCTCCATTAACAAGACAACATAGGCAGAAGAATACACACCTTAAATGAAGAAATGTGGAAGACTAGTCATAAGCATCACACCTTTTCATTCACAAGGCCTTCTCATTTCCCCTAAACCCAGATTTGGCTCCTCTACTACAGCTTTGTAAGTGCATTTGTCTAAGTAAGATCAGCTTGCCCTCAGTACTGCTTTTCCTGTTTTGTAACATCCTAGAACAGGTTCATTGAGATCATCAGGTTCCAACTACAGCCTCCTGGAGCAGTCTACACCCCACGCTGGAGTACATTACACTGGAGTACATTACCTACTCCAGTGTGGATTTGATGCTTCATCTCTTCATTTTATTTTGGTACCATTTCCTTTAGTGCTTTTAAGCACCATAACAAAAATATTTAGCATTTCATTATCCATAATTTCAATATTTCATAGCAAACAACTTCATTGAGATGCAATTTTAGAAGAGTCTTCAGCATTTTAGTTAGATTTCTAGCCAATCAGAAGTAAAACCAGTCTTCTTTTCATATGCCTGATACAGAGAAGTGACAAGCGCTAAAAGCTCCAGCACAAGCATAGCTGGCTCAGAATCTTAACAGAAGTTTCACATCCTACCAGTCAGATCACAGGACCAAAATGTAGTGATCCACACTTAAAATCTGACAGACTGTAAGAGTGGACTGAGGACGGCAATTTATCTGGTTTTCCCCCTCAGTTTCTTACCAGTCCAAGCTTATTTTATCAGCTTTTAAGTCAATTTTGGCACTTCTCTGAAAACCACGGATGCTGAGTAGTACAAAACTATTTATCACTGAATGCTTACAGGACTGTTTGCTGTCAGCTGAAAAAGAAGATTAAAAACATCACAGATGCTATAGCTACAGCATTTAAGGATTCAGACTTTCTGTATTGCAAGCAATGGACAAATTCACTTTATGATCAGCCAACCAGTTAATGTGGATCTCATCTCCCTTTACATAACAACAGCCCCACATCCAATAACCTGGAATCAGATAGATCAGCCTGTGAGTCTGTACCAGAAACCACCTGATAGGAGCTGAAAAGCTATTAGAGATGAATTTCTTAATTTTCTTTGTTCAAAACCATAACTGTTGTTGCCACAGGTTATTTATAGTACAGTAAACAAAGTACTAACAACTACGGTGTGGAAACGTAAGTTTAGAGTCCTTAAAATGAGTGGAATACATCAAGGAAACACTACCTTTTTTAAAATCAATAAAGTTGCAATAAGTGAATTAGTAGCAAATGTACAGCCATGTGCCACGTTCCAATTTCTCTCTCAAAAAGCTTTTGACTTATATTGTATCTGGATAACAGACAGGAAACTCTGTCCAATGACTCCAGCACCTCAGCACAGTTTCTTGCTGGATGTTTTGCTATGTGCACAAGGATAACGCTGAACTGACACACAGAAAACTGCAGTGTAGAGAAATACACCTGACAAACTGCCTCCCAGCAAAATTCCACAGCAAATCTTTCCTACTGAAGTCAATCTTACAGATAAGATTCATTGCCATGTACAGGTCAATGCAAGACTACAACTTTCTGGTCTTCAACGTGCCTCATGATCCTGAAATACTCCATTTTCCAAAATGGATGAAATCCAACTCTCCTAAGCACTTACTGTAATTAAAACGCCTCCTTAGGCCAAAACTAAGCTGATTTACTGCACAAGGATCTTTAGACAGAGATAGGAAAGGACATGGCTTGAGGGCAGGCCTCTCCCATCCCTCACTAGTAACTAAACACATTACAAAAATGAGTGCTATGTTGTTCCATCCAAAGAAACCATTTACCTTTGTTGTAGCACCTGCGTGAACCCTTTGGCTTCTGGCTCAGAATTTCTCAGCACTGTATTTTGGATTTTTCTTAATGCTGTACTTAGAGAAGAGGGAAGGAATCACGTTTGCTCTCACTGGGTCTGTGTGTTCTTTTTTTTCAATTCCACTGAGAAATGGTGGCATAAAGAGAAGAAAGCAGGTAAGAACAGAAGGATCAGAATCTGGACTCTTGAGTTCACAGAATCACAGAATGCTTTGGCTTCGAAAAGACCGTAAGATCATTCAGTTCCAACCCCTTGTCAGGGGCAGGGACACCTCACCCCAGACCATATCATCCAAGGCTCTGGCCTTGAACACTGCCAGGGATGGGGCAGCCACAGCTTCCTTGGGCACTCTGTGCCAGCACCTCAGCAACCTCACAGTAAAGAACTTCCTTATATCCAACCTGAACTTCCCCTGTTTTAGTTTAAACTGAACAGTTTACAATTAAACAGTTAAAATCAGGGAGTTCCATGCCTGATCATTACCTGCACATTACATGAACTGAAGATTTCATCTACAGCAAGATCTGCAATAAACATTCCAACTTCCATCTGCTCTAATTCAAGTCACTGAGAATGGTAATTGTCAACGTGAGTCCAAGGAGAGCTAGATCAACAAAGTGGGATTTTGGAAATCCCATATTCAATATATTCACTATCATGCCTTGCCATCTTATGGAGGTGTTGAGAACATTTAATTAAAGCTGATACAACTCAGAGGTCCCATTTGTGAAAGGCAGCAGATCGATGCAAAACCCGTTAATTAAAGGCCATCTATACACAGAGCTTTCCAAATGTGTCCCCAAAAGAGGGCAACAAACAGAAAAGCTGCAGAAGAAATTTCTTTGTAACAAACTTTACCAGTCAACTCCTGTACTATCTTTTCCCATTGTTTTCCTGAAATACAACTTACTATTACTTTCTTACATCATTACATCTTACATCATTATTTACTTATCAGTACAGATAAACACTTTGTAAAGAATCTTTGGACAAGCCAAAAACCTTGAACAAATTAACAAGGGGGAAGTTTTGAATGCAGTGGTGAAACAAGAGATACATTTTCAACAAAACTATCTTTCACAGCAAGTAGTCTCTTCTGAGTTTAATGATGGTGGTCAAGGACAGTGCAGTGTGCTGGAAGAGTGAGCTCTACACTGGCAGAGCTGTGGGAAATACCAAAGTTTAATAACCCCTTTTTTGCCCCCTTTATTTGATGTAATTTGTGTAGGTGACACAGGGGAGGAATCAGACAGTCTCCTGAGTAGGGGACAAATACAGTGAGAGATTTTAACTTCCTCTAACAAAGACTATATGCTTTCCCTTAGCTCACTAAGCACATTAACTGCAACTAACCTTGAAAGACCTGTGACTGCATTCTTGATGAGCTCTCTAGTACAGTGACAGAACTATGATCATTTCACACAGTGAGTGCAAAGGCTATCAAAAAGGCTCATGTGAAAGTCACATATGATGCTGGAAGCATTCTAGTTTTACAACAGTTCTGGTTTTACAATAGGACACAGAAATACCTAACAAAAACCCAGGTTCACAGGCCATTTACAGAAACAGGAAATAGAAAGAGGTTTCCATTCAGCTGCAGCACTCCCAATTCCACTCTGGACTAGCATGTGGTTGTGTGGCTCAATACAGGAAGGAACACATAAACAAGCCCTGAATATCTGAGTGGAAGACAGATTTTAAGTGATACAACTTCATCCTCTAAAACTACACACGATATTTAACATATCATCTTTCCTCCACTATTGTTCTCTTAAGAATAGAGATACTCGCTGAAACTTACCCTGCAGCATCTTGAGTACTGAAATCCCACTGAAGTCATTGGGTAGCAATGAGCCACCAAAGGCCTGGCAACAGTTTGTTAGCATTTGTTCTTCCTCTGAAGCATGAAGGCTGTTATACGCATGTCAAAAAAGGTTATATGGAGGCACTGATACCAGAAGCAAAGTTTCAAAGTCATACATTGATTTGAAATGGCTCTACTTAACGTATCAAACTGCAAACACGTCAGTATTTCCAGAGATCGAACCCTTCTCAAACAGAGGCTTATGGTGTTTGTTTAAGTTGCAAGACAGGATGACAAAGCTGAAGTCAAACACTCGCTATAGCCAGTTTCAAGGTCAGTCCCTAGCTCTGGGAAACACTCTCTGGCATAGAGGAGAGAAACAAAACGCAAAAGAACAGAACGGAAAAATAACCTCAGGAGCAATGATCTCCATTTTATTAAATGAAAGGAAAACACTGAGATGGATTATCACACCAGCATTACTGAATCACTACATTTAATTCTTCATGACATAATTCTGTGCGAGAGATTCAGGTGCTGCCCACACTAAGAGTGGATCCAGAAGTATTTCTGCTTCTAGGCACTACAAGGACATTTGTAAAACAGTACTTTGAATTCTTGGTAAACATCCATCCTTTTGTATTTCACTCAAAGAAACAGACTAGAAAATGCTTGTCTAACAGTGTCTACCAGCAAGAAAAATACCACAGTTCATACTCTGTGCCATGGCGTGACAAAAGCAGTTAATTTGCAGTGTTGAGTAAATTTGTGCAGGTGTACAAGGTTTTGCAAACTATCTGCTGAAGCACTTTTACAGTCGGAGTGTCACCGTGACAAGTACCATAGAAAGTAAATAAATATTCAGAAAGAAGCTAGGTAAAATAGACAGAGCTCAGATCAGCTGCTGAAGCTGCAGAAAGCCTGTGGCTCCTGTGCAACTCCTAAACCAGAAGGATAGAATACACGACTTAGCTATCATTTAGTCATACACATAGGCACACACACTTCTCCACTCTCCATTCCTGCCAACATACTCCTGTCTGATAGCCCTAGGCAGCACAGAGAAGCAGCAGGCTTTTGTGCACTACAGCTTTGGTCTTATTGCCTCCCTGTACCTAAATCCTTCATGCACTGAGTCTGGCAAGGCAGACACTTCTGTGCAAAGGCAATTCTTGCCCTGCTGAGGTTTGACAATTCCTAACACAAATGCCATGCTCCACACTTACCTTTTAATACACAAATGAATCAAAGCCTGAGATACACTAAAAGGTAATATGAGGTGTAGGGGGTTTATTGTGTTTTGTTCTAGTGGCTTTGGGCTTTGTTGTTTTTAAACAAGTGTAGTGTTCCCCCAAATTGTTTCTGCTTATCCTTTAACACAGCTTAAAAGCACACACGTAAAATGTATTTAGGATACAAATGCACACACTAGAAGCCTTGTTAGCATCTTCCTTTTTTTGGTGAGAACAAAGCAAGTATGATTTTAAGCTGCAACTTCAATAAAGACAAAAAAAGAGAAATGTTATTACAGTTAGTGGGATAAAACACTCTGCAAGGGCTTGACAGCTGAGAGAAATAATGTACGTTGGCTGAGAGTAATGGAAATAATTAAAGGGAAAACATGAGAAAGCAACACTACTGTAAGTAAACTGAGTGGATGTGTCAGAAAGCTACTGTATATGTCAAAAAACTCACCCAGGCCTAGCTCAGAGCTCAGGGAGGTGATAGAATGAGCAAAGTGAAATACACGTGAAGTAATTTCAGAGTCATTAGCATGCTGTAAAGGTCTGCACTACATTAAGCATTATTGTCAAGGCCGCCAGCCTGAAACCTACATAACGTGATTGATGCTGAAAGCAACTGGTGTATCAGCCACTAAGGTCAGGCATACCTGTGAGGTCACAGGAAGGGCCAAAGGAGCGACACAGCTTGTGCTACCACATCCTGTCTGAGGAGATGCCAAGACACATTGAATGGCACCAAAAGGGAAGTAAGAGGATCAGAAGTGTGAAATAGAAGGGAAAAGGTTAACAGAACGCTCTCCTCTACCCCTCTACTCATCCTGCCTCCTCTCCCAAGGAGGATATTACAAAGAGACAGCATTCCCAAACCAAGCTACTGATAAACATGTGGAGGAAGGCGGTGTGAAATCACACTCCTTCTCCTGAAGACAGAGAACAGCTGAACATATCCCCTTGTATGCACACAAAGTGAGGTAGACAGGCATTCAGCCCCCAGCCACTCATGCTCAGTACACAGTGAGAGTCTGCTGCTGTTACCAACGTCCTATAGAGTGGTCATCTCTAAACTGGCAGTATCTAAGTGAAGGAAATGGAGAAATAACCATCTGAACAACCACTTCTTCATAACTATGAAGATAACTATGGATGAGGGATGCGATTTTCAACTCTTCATTTTGTAGATCTACCCATCAGCCCAGCGCTTCTAGGCTTTTATACCAGCTATAATAAAGCACATCTGGTGATGCAAGATGGGACAAGACTGCACTCCCCTGTATTTCCCTCCACATTTCATCATGCATACAGGTGGTATATTACCAAGGCACAAAGGCTGGTATCAGATGAATGAAGTACAGAACTGCTCAAAATTGAAGGATGTCTCTAATTAGTTCCTGTTGCTCAGCCCAACCAAAACAACTCTACTGCGGGAAGCAAATCAGAGTGAAATCAGTGTTTACGCACACCCCAAAATGGAACTGGCTTTTCAGCTTTTCCCAACATCTAAGCAGCACATCATATATGCATCAGACAGTGACAGACCTCTTCTGGAGTGTGACACCTCTTCCAGACTAGCTTATTATTTAAAACACTGAACCTTCATGCTTGAAAAGCATAGAACCTTTGGGACATTATCAAAGCAACAGCAGTAATTAAAACTTGGAAAAGAAAAAGGAAAAATTAATTTAAACTAATTAATAAAACTAATGTTGGATGTGTGACAAAAGTTTCTGACCAAAGAACCAATATCAAGTGATTATTTTTTTCATGGAAAGATTGAATAGAGTGAGTTGAAGTGATATTTGAGAGTGGGAATGAATTGTTGTTTAATAAGATGTGACACAGAGCACCCAAGGGTGCTGTTTTCCTCCATTACTGTGATTAACAATGTTGTCCACAAAGATTGAAACTTAATTAACATTTTTAAATTCTGCTATGACATTTTTAGCTCTTCCTATGAAAGCACTTGTGCAGCTGTGTCATTAGAACAGAGAAGCTTCACAGCTTCAACTGTTTGAAGCACTCACCCACTGGAGCCTGACTGTGTTTAGACTTCTGGCAACAGAAAACCACTTTGAATCCAGACGTAACTTTCTGGACATTAGCAATGTACATTAGCATTTAAAGAACTTGCTACGAGCTACTGAGGTAATTCAGCAACCAGTACTGGTACTCTTCCTTCTGAAACAGGATTAAATCACACAGAAAACATGGTATTAACTTTGGTAAAAGAGTTTTGTTCAAATATTGTCTCTCAGCACCTGAGAACAGTTAGCCTGACCTTGGTGAACTGGTAATACACCTGTCTTTCGGTGAAAAGCAAAAGGAATCCAAGCTTCTCCAAGAACTTTCTGTTGCCATTAAACTCCCAAAGTAAGCTTCCCAACTAAAGCAGAAATACCAAAAAAAGATGGAAGGAACAGCAGGGACCTAAGTGTTTCCTTTCTCGTGAAAGGGCCTGCAACTCTTGTTCTCTCCCCTGCTTCCAGTAATACCAGTGCAATGCACAGACTGTTGCAGGCAGGAGCCATGGGAACAGTCCCATGGGACAAGCCTAAATGCACAACCAAGCACACTTTCTTCTTGCTGACTCATGAGCTCCCAAGTACTACCCAAGACTTTCACTCTTTGACCTAAGTTTATGAACCTGCAATTGAGCTTTTCGTGGATGTCAGCAAAAACTGTGCATGGCTGCTGCAGCATGAAACACGGAACTATATTTAACTTTGACTTTGGGGTACTGCGGATAGAATTCCTCATGCATTTCTGGTCTCCCAACAGTCTCCCCTCTTGTAGAAGTCGCTCCTTTATGGTTTTGATCCAAAAAGAGCCAGTACTTTCCCAGTACTTGTCTTTCTTTGAGTATTAAAAAGCAGAACAGAAAGACATATACACTGGAAAAGAAGGAAACTGAATCTTCTGAAGACAGAATTATGATTCTGTTAAAACAGCAAAGGAAAAGATATAACTGCCATGTATGATACATGGAAAAGCAGAAGAAAAAAAAGGTTGAGAGGAAAACCTTTTTTCCCTGAACTATGGTGGAAATTTACAGTCCCTTCAAGCCTCTCACATGCAACAGAAAACGTGCCTCATCTCCTTTTGACTGGGAACTCAATGGAATCCAATAAAATTCACTCTATTGAGCAAAGGACTTTTAAATAGCTGTTTATACATACAATGCAACAGGTACACACTGCAATGTGTACATGCAGCAACTAAGAAATGCTACAGTAAACAACTGTCATTTGTTTTACTGAATATTTAGCAGCTTCATTTAGAAAGCAGAGTCATTTTACCTTTTCTATGTGCACTAGGTGTCAAGACACAATCACATATCAATCTATTCAAATCAAACCTAAACCAGAGCCCCTTATATATAAATACAGAATGTGATTAGAAGGAAATGGTCATCTCAATATTGGCACACTAATGAGAACTGCTTCTATGAAATTACTATATTCATTTAATTAAAAAGCCCATTCTGGATCCCATTCAAAATGCTGTTCATTGAACTCTTTCATGTAAATCTAATTCGCTTTTGTAGAATGTCAGGAGTATTATGTTTATTTGTATAAACAGGCTCTGAAGAACAAAGTCTCAGGAAAATCCAGGCAGCCCCTCACGAAAGGGTTTTTATGAATTTGAACACTAATACTTGCAGCTCAGATTCCTGAGTAGCATGCATACAGGAGTTTCCAACCCATCCCTTTCACTGAATACCTATTCCACTCCTGTGGCAGGGACAGGTCAAATTGCACATGCAGCAATTGCTGAATCCCCACAAACTCCAGTCAGGCTGCTTTAGAAGCAGCTGTGTCACCCTGTAGCGGATAAGCCTCAGCAGGATCAGCTGCAAACCACTACAGCACTCCCAGTGCAAGCCAGCCTTCACTGTTAGTAAACTCATACGCGCAAAAATGCATTTATCATACCAAGTTACTCACATACGGAACAGAAATAATGAAAAATGCATCAGGAAAGAATTAAGGATGGAAACAACAGGAAATGACATTTTTCAAGAGTTGTATTGGGTTTTGTCTTCACTGAAAAAACAGCAGTTGAAGCTGAAAGACACTGAAGAATATGAACCATTGCTCTGTGAAAACTTGGGGGGAAAGCACTGCAATTGAACAATTTGAACAAAACCAACAATTCTGTTGGTACAGAAAGTTAAAAAGCTACTAAGCAGCCAGATCTACTTGTGCTTTGAAAAGGCACTGCAGAGGTAAGCAGTTGTTTGGATTTTCAATTCCTTACCTCAGAAGCTTAAGTAACAGATAATAAGACCACGTTCAATATGCAGAATCACTACTTTAACAGACAAGGCAGCTCCAGAAAGGTAACCCCAGCATGCAGGTATCTGCAAGGACTTTGCCCTGCTAAAAGGATGGACATCTTCAGCTCAGCACCACTCCTTAGCTGACCTAGCTTTAAGAAATGCACAGCAACACACAGACTAACCCGGAGTCTCAAAGACTGCAGCACAAGCCTTTGCACTGCACTGCTTTGCTTACTATAGACACACCCCTGTGTACTGAACGTTCAATATACCTCCATTTCTTACACCCACCAGGCCCCCGTTACCACCAGTTGAGCAGGAAGGCCAAAGCAGGAAAAGGGAAGAAAATCTGACAGGCACATCTGATCTATTTAGCTCTTCAGAGTTCTGGAATCAAATGTTGCCTATGCAGGATGTGCCTAAATATGCCAGGACTCCAGTTTTGGATATCACCTCAAAGTTTGACAGGAACATAGAAAAGTCATGGCTTACATGTTAAAGAGACACTCAGTTCCAGGACTGAGCTGCAGTTTCAAACATTAAACTTAGATCCAGACATCACAACACTTGAATTATTTATGCGATTGCTAATGTTAAGACCCAGCATTTAAAATGAACGCCTTATGCCCTGGTCTTTGGCACACACATTTACTGCTAATGAGGGCATGTAATGCCAATGACCTCCATTCCAGATTTCAGCTACACTTAAAATTTAGTACACTGGAGACTGAAAATCACAGGCTGCCTGTATTTACATCCCTTGCAATCCTCTTGAAATTAATAGAGCTTTGTAGCATACATAGCAGGCAATTTGGCTCAGAGTAAGCAGAAGGCACACTTTCAGCTTTCAGTGCAGATTATGGCACATTTTGTTAAGCTGTCAAGCATCTCTGGTAAAAGCAGGCTCGAAGAGTGACAAGCCAGCAGTGCTGCCCTTTAGCACTTCACATTCCGCAGTGTTATTCGTTTCCACAGCCCTTTAGAAAACAGGATTTCAAGAGAGCCTCATTAGTCATAATGTCTATTTCTTGTCAATGCAATTATGTTCTACCAGATGTTGCTAAGTGTTTTGGATAGTTCTCTCTAACCTACAAATTGGTATTAGTGGCCATAACCACAGCAGCTCAGGATCTTCTGTATCACGTAAGTATCAGTGAGGTTAAGGTGCCACTAAACAACTTTGCCACTTTCCTGAAAGGAAATAAAAACATAGCGAATACAAAATAGTGATATAAAGGATCATTCTGATTGGAAGCCTTTGTCAGAGAGAAAACCATTTGACCATCCCTAGCAAACGTTGCCAGAGTCTAGATACATTCTGTTTCTTCTGGAAGCTCATTTTCTGATCTCCTGAATAAGAACATCTTGTCCTCTTTCACATGTTAAAAATGAAAACCTTGGAACAATAACGTAATTGTTTGCTTTAGAATTCAAAAGCTTCATTTTCATCTCATGCAGCTTTCACATTACCAACATTAAATGCTGAATATCTTTGCTACATGTCTGTGGTGGTAATTTAATCTAGAGAAGCATGAGTGGGAAAATCTGAGGCTACAATTCAGGAAGTAGCACCAGGTTTTTCTCAAGTTTCCAGCACAGAAGTGATCAAAATATACAAATCATCTCCCCATTTATGCAAGGATAGATGGAAGAGGGTAGTATGCTATATCTGACCTAACTGTTATTACTCTGTAAGGAAGGGAACACAGAGTCATAAATGCAGCTTTTCTCCCTGCTTTGCTATCCTGCCGGAATGAAAACTTCCTGCCTGAGGAACAGAACAAGAACAGATCTACTGAGTCAAGCCAAAAGCCGACTCAGTCAATATCCTGTCTCTGTTAGAAGAACTACATGCTATCAAGGAGCATAAGAACACGGTAAGCATAAGCTATCTTCTTGCAGCAATGTGACTTTCTGATCCATAAGCTGTCATTGTGTTCAGTCAGGATACAGCCAGATGTCCCAGACTTACTACACAGGAACCCTTGCAACTCTACAATAACAAGCGTGTAGCACCTGTAGGCATTTTTCTGTAAGTTAACACAACAGGCAGAGGAGAAAGAGAGAAAAAGGCCTACTTTTAAGACACTGTTTAAAGATTATATTTTTACCAACAGCAAGCCCTAGCAGACAGTCTCTTCCCATTCACTCTGGGAGAAAGTTAAACTGGGCAACAAGTTAAAAAGAAGGCTTTTTGTTTTGGACTTCACGTTATCATTAAGACTGCACAATTCCTGTGCTCCCCAGAGCTCAACTGAGGTAATCTCTACCTGTTATTCTGCAGTAAAGACTTTAGGGAAGGCAAAGCATTAAATTTTGCCTCATCTCCTAATGACTAACAGAGGAACCTCAGTGCTTGGACTGCCCTTCCACACTTGGCAATATTTCTTTGCGGACCTGTCCACACTAGGATAAAAAACAAGCAGTTTAAAATCGTATTACGTGTTTTAAGGGAGCTACTCAGAGGCAAAGACCTGTTGAATTCACAGCTGCACTCATGAGCTATTATAATTTGATTTCAAACTCAGCCTTCACCCAAGCAGTTGCCAGTACCAACACAAAATGGCCGCCACACTCCACTCAAAATGGCTCCGACTTAGAATGTTCCTGAAAGAAGTAAATGCTGGGAATCACTTCACAAAGCTGCTCTGTACAACCCCTAGAAACTGCAATCCCTCTGCAAGCAAATACAAACAGAAACAGAAGATAATATTGAACGTGGTTTCTATTTCTTTCAACAAGGCGACAGTCACCTGGAACACAGCCACCATTTTGTGTGCCTGCACACTAATAACATCACTGGTGATTGCAAGGAAACGTTTCCAGATGAGCTCAAAGCCTCAAGTTTGATGCTGAATGACTTTTTCTGGCTTACGAACTGTTTTCAAGGAGGTTCAAAGCCTGGGATTTATAAAGTTAATCAGGTGTTTCGATGTGACGCTAATAAGTCAAAATTAAGGTGTGTCAATAGGTTTTGACAGAAAAGTGATTACCCACATTATATAAACCACATCATTTCATATTACTGTTTCTTAGTGTATCATTAAAATACATTGACATTTCAATTTAAACCATCTTGGATATTGATGTGACTATCTTTCAAACTACTACTCATCCTAATAAGGAGCATGCAGTAAAAAAAGAAGGGAATGAGCTCTCAAAGAACCATTTTCCATCACACACAACACCTTCTACCCGAGGACCACACAGTTACCAGAAAACCTGTGGGAATTTGCTCTTTTAACACTGAAACACAAGGAGAGAGGAGGTGGCAGGTGAAAGCATGGGAAACAGACGACTTCCCAGTCAGAGGCCATGGTCCACCGGCACTGCCACAGCTCCTCCACCACAAGCCCCTCACACTCACCCCTCAACGGCGCGACATGTTCCCACCACACATCTCCAGTGCTCTTCTCACTCCCTGGCTCCACATCACCAGGTCGAGCCGTCCTCGTCGTCCTGGGGGCCACTCGCGCGCTGTCGCGACCGCCAAGGCCCCTTGCTCGGCCTATCGCGACAGGCGGGGCCGGCTACCACAGGCTTCGGAGAGCCCACGCGCGGCTCCCGCCGACTGCACGCGCACGGCCAGGAAGGGGCGGGCGGCTCCTGACAGGAAGGACCTGCCCCGCTGTCAGGGGAAGGACTCGGGCAGGGGCGGTCCCGGGGCCATGCACCCTCGGTTAACCGGTAAACCCCCCCGTGAGGGGCTCCCCGAGGGCAAGAATCCTGCCTCGGTCATGGATAACCCAAAGGTGATGCGTCAGAGAGAGAGGGGGGAATGTGTGAGGTAAATGGGAGAGAAATCCCTTTCCTCTGAGGAGGCAGACATTCCAGCATCCACACACCAAAAAAATAGTTCAAACTTGACAGTGGCTCCTGGGTATCACAGTCTCACAGTATGTTAGAGATTGGAAAGGACCTCAAGAGATCATCTAGTCCAATCCCCCTGCCAGAGCAGGAACACCTAGATAAGGTTACACAGGAATGTGTCCAGGCGGGTTTTGAATGTCTCCAGAGAAGGAGACTCCACAACCCCCCTGGGCAGCCTTTTCCAGTGTTGTGTCACCCTCACTGAGAAGAAGTTTCTTCTCAGGTTTAAGTGGAACCTCTTGTGTTCCAGTTTGTACCCATTACCCCTTGTCCTATCATTGTTTGCCATTGAGAAGAGCCTGGCTCCATCCTCGTGACATTCCCCCTTTATATATTTATATACACTAATAAGGTCCCCCCGCAGTCTCCTCTTCTCCAAACTATAGAGACCCAGCTCCCTCAGCCTTTCCTCATAAGGGAGATGCTCCACTCCCTTCATCGTCTTAGTTGCCCTGCGCTGGACTCTCTCCAGCAGGTCCCTGTCCTTCTTGAACTGAGGGGCCCAGAACTGGACACAATATTCCAGATGCGGTCTCACCAGGGCCGAGTAGAGGGGAAGGAGGACCTCTCTCGACCTACTGACCACCCCCCTTCTAATACACCCCAGGATGCCATTGGCCTTCTTGGCCACAAGGGCACAGTGTTGGCTCATGGTCATCCTGCCATCCACTAGGACCCCCAGGTCCCTCTCCCCTGCACTGCTCTCTAACAGGTCGTTCCCCAACCTATATTGGAACCTGGGGTTGTTCCTGCCCAGATGCAGGACTCTACACTTTCCCTTGTTATATTTCATCAAGTTTCTCCCTGCCCAACTCTCCAGCCTGTCCAGGTCTCGCTGGATGGCAGCACAGCCTTCTGGCGTGTCAGCCACTCCTCCCAGCTTAGTGTCATCAGCAAACTTGCTGACAGTACACTCAATTCCCTCATCTAAATCATTGATGAATATATTAAATAATACTGGTCCCAGTACTGACCCTTGAGGCACTCCACTGGATACAGGCCTCCAACTAGACTCCGCCCCATAGACTACAACTCTCTGGCTTCTGTCCTTCAGCCAGTTCGCAGTCCATCTCACTACCTGATCATCCAGGCCACACTTCCTCAATTTAGCTATGAGGATGCTGTGGGAGACTGTGTCAAATGCTTTGCTGAAGTCAAGGTAGACCACATCCACCGCTCTGCCATCATCCATCCACAATGTTATTTCCTCATAAAAGGCTATGAGGTTGGTCAAGCATGACTTCCCTTTGGTAAAGCCATGTTGACTGCCCCTCATAACCCTCTTATCCTTGACATGCCTTAAGATGGCATCAAGGATAAGGTGTTCCATCACTTTCCCAGGGATGGAGGTGAGGCTGACCGGTCTATAGTTACCCGGGTCCTCCTTCTTGCCCTTTTTGAAGACTGGAGTGACATTTGCTTTCCTCCAGTCCTCAGGCACCTCTCCCGTTTCCCAAGACTTGGTAAAGATGATGGAGAGTGGCCTAGCAATGACTTCCGCCAGTTCCCTCAGCACCCGCGGGTGCATCCCATCTGGACCCATGGATTTATGGATGTCCAGATTGCTCAACTGGTCCCTAACCCATTCCTCATGGACTAAGGCAAACTGCTCCAGTGACCTGACTTCACCTGAGGTCTCAGGAGTACAGGGCTCTTCAGGACTGCCTCCGGCAGAGTAGACTGAGACAAAGAAGGCATTCAATAACTCTGCCATCTCTGTATCTTCTGTCACCAGGGCACCCATCCCGTTCACCAGTGGGCCAACCTTGCCTCTGGTGTTAGTTTTATCAGCTTTATTTGAAAAAGCTCTTTCTGCTGTCCTTGACCCCTCTTGCCAGATTTAATTCTAAGGAGGCCTTAGCCATCCTAGCTGCCTTCCTACATCCTCTAGCAGCAGCCTTATATTCCTCCCGAGTGGCCAGCCCCTCCTTCCATGACCTATAAACTCTTCTCTTCCACTTGAGCATACCCAGCAGTTCCTTATTTAGCCATGCAGGTCTCTTGGCCCTCTTCCTTGACTTCCTATGTGTCGGGATGCTCTGCTCTTGAGCTCGGAATAAGCAATTCTTGAATGCCAACCAACTATCTTGGGCCCCTTTACCTTCAAGCAGCCTTGCCCATGGGACTTCCCCTAGCAATTGCTTGAAAAGGCCAAAGTTTGCCCTGCTAAAGTCCAAGGTTGCAATTCTACTTGCTATTGTACTGGTCCTACCACACAAGATCCTGAATTCCACCATCTCGTGGTCGCTGCAACCAAGGCAGCCCTCAACCTTTACTGCTTCGACCAGACCCTCCTTGTTAGTGAGGATGAGATCCAGCAGCGCTCCTCTCCTGGTTGGCTCATCCACCATTTGCATGAGGAAGTTATCATCCATACACTGGAGGAACCTCCTGGACTGTGGCTGGGTTGCTGAGTAGTCCTTCCAGCAAACATCAGGGAAGTTAAAATCCCCCACAACAACCACGGCCTGTGACTGTGAGGCCGCTCTCAGCTGCTTGTAGAAGGCCTCATCAACTTCCTCACCCTGATCTGGTGGCCTGTAACAGACACCCACAACAGTATCACCCCTGCCAGCCTGCCCATTAATTCTCACCCACAGACTCTCAACTTGCTCGTCCCCTGTCCCTGGACAGAACTCAGTACATTGCAGCTGCTCTCGCACATAAAGAGCAACCCCACCACCCCGCCTGGCTGGCCTGTCTTTCCTGAAAAGGACATAGCCCTCCATGAGTATATTCCAGTCATGTGAGCTGTCCCACCACGTCTCTGTAATTGCCACCAGATCATAATCTTCTGACTTGACACAGGTCTCCAACTCCTCCTGCTTATTTCCCACGCTGCACGCATTGGTGTACAGGCATTTCAAGGAGGGAGCTGAGCTCACCAATTTCACCATAGGATTATAGGAGGCCTCCCAGTCTTCATCAATCCTAGAGTGCTGCCCCACTGGGGCAAGCCCAGTTACAACCCCATCCCCCTTCGAATCTAGTATAAAGCTCTCCAAATGAGCCCTGTTAATTCATGCCCCAGCATCCTTTTGCCTCTCTGAGTTAAACCTTTCCCACGTGCCATCATTCGGACTGGAGCCTTATAAAACCAGCTGGTATCAAAGAACCCAAAGCCCTGCCTAAAGCACCAGTCTCGTAGCCAATCATTTACAGACTGAATTTTCCCATTCAGTCCCACATCATCACCGGAAGATGGAAGAACTGAGGAGAAGATCACTTGAGCCCCAGACTCTTTCACCATCCGCCCCAAGGCCCTGTAGTCTTTCTTCATCCCCCTCAGACTGCGGGAAGCAGCTTCCCCCCCACCTGTCTGGAAGACCAGCAGCGGGTAGTAGTCTGTCGGGTGCACCAGGCTGGGGAGCGCCTTGGTGATATCCCTGATCCGGGCTCCAGGCAGACTACACACTTCCCTATGATGAGGGTCAACTCTGCATATCGGGCCCTCTGTTCCTCTCAGAAGGGAATCGCCTACAACAATGACCTTTCTTTCTTTCTTGGGAACGCTTCACGAATTTGCGTGTCATCCTTATGTTATGTTAAAGCTTCTCCATCTCTGTGGAGAAAACTGTTGTGCCTGACCTCTAATAGTCAAGGTCTATGTGGCACTGCCAGAATCATAGAATCCCAGCCTGGTTTGTGTTGGAAGGGACCTTAAAGCTCCTCCAGCTCCAACCCCTGCCACGGGCAGGGACCCCTTCCACTGGAGCAGCTTGCTCCAAGCCCCTGTGTCCAACCTGGCCTTGAACACTGCCAGGGATGGGGCAGCCACAGCTTCTCTGGGCACCCTGGGCCAGCGCCTCAGCACCCTCACAGGGAAGAGCTTCTGCCTAAGAGCTCATCTCAGTCTCCCCTCTGGCAGGTTAAAGCCATTCCCCTTGTCCTGTCCCTACAGGCCCTTGTTCCAAGCCCCTCTCCAGGTTTCCTGCAGACCCTTTTAAATACCATTATTTGCCATCAAATTTGCAAACTTCCATGTCTGCAGCTGCTAAATGTTGGTTATTCTTGCTCAGATCAGCTGCAGATCAGTGGCAATTATACTACAGGATCTGTCACCTTAATCAACCCAAGAACAGGACAATTTATTTTCAATGGAACATTAATTTCAGACAAGTTGAAGTGAAACCTTTTAGCAGCTTAATGCAAAAATGGGGGGAAATGAGGATGTCCCACTAAACTCAAGCAGTTGAGGATAAAAGGTAAAATAATAGCTATCATGGGAAGTAGCGGAAGAGTATTCCACCTCTAAGAGAATAATTAGTAAGATGCAGAATGCACAGTCAGGAAAAATAGGAAAATGTATGAGGGCTTACATATGGAATTAAATCCAGGTCTTATAGATAATAAGATGTATTTTTGCTAGGGTTCAGTTTCTGTTTATATAAATACACATTTAAGCATACATAGCTCATCTTAAAGTGAAGGTTGGAGATTTATGGTGGCAGAGAGATATGTATGCACACGTGTGACAGGAACATCATCATAGCACGGAGAAAGGGCTGCATGCATTTTAAGCTGTCTTCTCTCCTGTAAACATGTCCTGAATTATACAGACAATTATACAGAATATTATTCTAGGCACATTTTTCAGAGAATTTAAAGGATTTTCTTAGCCATGTCCCACTAAAGTTAAATATGAGATAGGGATTATTCCTTAGGACTGTCTTGAAAATCTTAATCACAGATATCTATTAAGTGTCTTGAATCATGAATCTCTTAATCAGAATGCAGCTGACAAAGCAATCCATAAGATGCTATTATGTTTACAGACTTCTACAAGGTTTTCCATTAATGTCACCTTTGTCATGATGCACAATTGTAAGTTATTATCATGTTGACTACTAGGTCGTGACAGTTCAGTTTTAGTTATGATATATCCATGCTACCCTTTTGTCTGTCATATTCCAAACACACTGAGTAAATACTTATTTTCAATAGCCACCTAAAGCCATCTGAAGTCCTCAGAAGGAATGGACAGTACCTGCACTTCTGCCTGTGTCACCAGATAGGATTCTGTTACTGTGGTTATACAAAAATTTCTAAGTATGCAAAGCCAACAGGCAAATGCAAGGAATGAGTCCTACTCTTAAGTGCTGATATAGCTTCAAATACTGTAGAGTTAATGAAGATTTCTAAAGGAACTGGGGAGGGACGAAGTTTTAAAGCTCTGAAGCTGCTCTGAACCCACACTGAACTCAAATAAAAGTTTCACCAGCAAGAACGGACACCATTTTTTTTGACAGATAAAAGCATTCCATGCTGACATTTTCAACAAAAAAAGTTTCATCTTAGAAATACCAAAACAGTTTGAGGGTTGGGGATTTCTGGGGGTTTGCCTTTTGGGTTTCTTTGGAGACTGGGCTGTACAATCAACCAGAAAATCCATGGAGCGGTATATTGGAAACTAGGATTGATTCACTGTGATATTCATAGAGCTTTTTCTCTTACACCTGCTCAGCAGCAAGAATGGATGAGGTTTTTTTGTTAGCTTCTTTCTAACCATTCTTTTAAACATTCTTTAGATTCCCAAGTAACTTTTCATCCAGCTACTGGATTCAAGAAGCTTCCACCATTTGGGGTTCCATTCCACAACCTCTTTTCTAACTTTAGGTTTGTGCTTCCTAAAAGACACCTTATTCTTGTCATGTACAAAGAGGCTAAGTGAGACTTTCTTCTCTAAGTGAGACTATTGGCAAGCTGAGTTCTGTAGCTACGATCTGCAGCCAGGGCAGAGATTTTGGCTTTCCCTCCTAAATGCAAACAGCCTGCTTGCATGTATTTAGTAGGAGCCATAATGGTCATTTGCACTGCAACCTTTGTACCACTTTGCTGCAATTCTCTGATTGTCACCAGAATACAAATACCTGATGGAAAACACTTGGTCACTTCCCAAAGACCCTGTGTCTTAAATGATTATAAAATGAAATTAAATGATTAATTTTTGTTTTTCTCCCAGAATGCCACCAAAGTGAGTTAAACATATTACAATCCTATCTGGCTAACAAGAGGTCCATTTAGTTGTGATTATCACCTCTGTCACTGCACACACACGCAGAGAAATCAAAAGCTTTACATCAGATTCAGTGTGAAATGCAGAGGAGGAACTGACATACCCAGGGACACATGGCAGTTAGAGGTGGCAAAGCCAGGAGCTGATGCTCAGCTCCTCAGCATCACTGCCCCTCTCACATACATTCACAGAGATGATTAAATACATGATCAGTTACTGTCTCCATCAACTACAGGGAACCTAACAAAGAACTTTTATCACTTCTCTTAACAGCTCTTAACTCAAGCCGTATATGCTGTTTCAGCAGACCAGTACAACCTCCATTTCACATGGAATTTGAAGAAGGAAAGCTGCTCATTCTAAGGTGAATACAGAATTCTCTGTGTCAGGGAGTCAAGAGTATGTGGTCTTGGTGTGCTACTCCCCCTCCTCTATCAGGTAAGTCCTTTAAAAAAAGAATCCATTTTCCTTTTCTTTTCCCTCTTTTCTACTTATGACCACTTAGCAGTCTCTGAGCCATCTGTATCCCTGCGATGATACAACCACAGAGGAGAGCAGGCAACAACTTGCAAAACTCACTCTAATCAGCCACAAGAATGTAAATACAGCTCTAGATAATTTGCAGACTGAGAGTAAAGATGGCATAATGAAAAGTGTATGCAAGATCTGTACTTGTTGGCCCTTGTTTCGTTGGTGCTGAGTGACCTTGTCTACACTTACTTGGAAAAGACAACAATCTGCTACTGATACAAATCAGACCATGCTTCACTCCTTCTGGAATAAAAGAGAACTGAGATTCATGCTGTAGGGAAAAAATATTTATCCTGTGGGTCAGATGGTATGCAGCCAGCACATGCTGTGCTCCATGAGCATCCAGAGGTGCTAGTTTGTCTTCAGGGGACAGGCAGACAAATTTAGAGCAAGCCCTGGGCAGCCCTTGAAGCACAAAGCCAGCATGGAGGTTATTTCAGGCATTTTCTAGGAGCAGATCTGCTCTCTGTTCTCTCCCTTACATACAGAAGACAAAAAGAACAATACGATTATGCTTATGAATCGGCAACACTTAGTTCTTGAAAATATGATCGACTAATAAAAGTAGCTCCTTTCCATGCAATTCCTATATTTAGTGTAGGGTTATAGTTAACACTGAGGCACTAGAATGGATATTAAAGATTGTTGCTTTAGCCTTCCTCTCCATAGCCATTATAGTATCCCCCAGATAATACAAACAGCCTTCACTTAACAGGCAAAGGAGGAGAAATGACAAGGTCTGGCATTACATTATTATATTGGAAGGCACTCTATTATTTTCTTCAAGTATGCTTTTGGAAAATTGCTGTTGAACTGAGGATATGTTCAAACCCCCTTCATCCTCCAGACAAAAGTAATAGCTGCCCAAGAGCCTCACATATGGGCATATCATGGAGTACTCCCAACTTGAAATGTTCTATTATTTATATCTTGCAATATTTACATAAGAAAAAACCTTTATTTTAGCACTTTCATGGCTTTTGTCAATTCCTTTTGCTGTCAACTCAGGGACTGACAGATAATGGTGGTAAAAATCTGATGCCAAGGATGTGAAATGCAGGCATGTAGGAAGTGGACAGCTGCAAAATGCAGGAGCTTACATGAGTGGTCCCACTGCAAGCAGGAACATCAGCATGAGCTGGGCACAGAGAAATGCAAAGGATTCTAACCTTTCTGTGCAACTGTAGCCAGATGAAAGCAAGCTGTTTCTTTACATAAGTAACATGATATTGGATTCTGACCTGAGAATCACATCCGAATTTTAATAAGAGCTGCCATACATACATTAAGAATTATGTTTGCTAATACTGGTTCTTAATTTGTCCTTCTATGCTTCGTTGAGGTTATTCTCCCCCATACTCCAATTCCAAGAGCTTAATGCCAGAAGTAACTGTTTCATCCACTTAATCTGATTACATATTTATTATAGACAGAAACAAATCCTCATTAAGTGAAATCAGAAGCCAATGAAGAGTTAAATAAAAAATCCCCAGCTCCTGGAAAAAACACACACCATTTTTCCTTAGCTTTCCCCAAAATAAAGCAGAAGACAAGACTGAAAATGTACCACATTTAATCCCACATAAATCAAACTGTTAAGAAGATACACACAAAGGTCTAAGTGTATAGCCTGTTAAAAAATCCATCCCTGACCATACAAAAGGTGGTGTTCAAACTCAACATTTTATCCTCCAGAACAGAAATGTTTCTCTGTAACAGCACTGCAGCAGACTATAGGCACAACCCATGATCCTGACGATAGACATCTCATTATCAGCCTTTTCCTTGTGGCTCATTAACTTTTTAAAAGGGGGGAAAGAAATGGAGAAAACACTTAAGATGTATTAGTGGGGTTTGATGTCTATTACAGCAAACAATGGTTCCTATCTCATGGTTTCAGACTCAGAAAACAAGACACAAGCAAAAAGCTGCGATTTGCCTAAACTGAAATCTTTCTAAAAAGAAACATCTTTCTAAAAGAATTTTGTGTTGAAACAAAGGGCTAACAGGATTAAAAACCAGGTATGGGAAAGGAAAGAAAACTGCATTGGCAAAAGTGAGAACAATGCACTCCCAACTTGTTCGCGCTTCTACTGAGGTCAGTGCCTTCAGGGTGCTATTACAATACCTGTCTTTCCTGAGGTAACTCCAGAACAAAACACTTTAGAAAGATCTTTAAAAGATTTTAATCATTTAAGTCCGCTTCCATTAACTAAACAGCATTCTACCCATCTACTTCATAGGAACGAAGCCAATACAACAGCAGAATTCTGGAAATTGCAGCCTGAATGGCCAGAATTTCAAAAGAAGTTGGCATGACTGGGTGCACTTCCGAGTGGAAATGTCAGAGTAGCTGTAGTTCTTCCTGTGTCCTACAGCTACAGCCCCTCTAGCAGACACCAGAGCTCCTCTTAACTCCTGACCGATTGAGGTGATTGAAGATTCAGCCTCTTGGGAGAACATGGGGCTGACCTTGGTGAGTCACAGTGCTTCTTACATTATCAAGCCAAACAAATGAAAATGTTTGTTCACATACACTTAGGAGAAGTACCAGAAAATGCTCTATTTATACCAACAACTGAAATAATGTGCTTTGTCTTATGAAACTGCATCACCCTGGACCTCAGTGCATGTTAGTGGCAGTACTGAATCAAGCCTCCCTAACAATGATCTTCACTACTTCTAAAATTGAAGCTAACACAAGAAGTGCAGAGTTGTTAAGCAGGGGAAAAAAAAAAAAGTCAGGTTTGTGTGTTGTGGCTCCTCCCCAGCCAAACAGTACAATCCCCAAGGTGTCAAATGATGAAACTGCTTCCCCTGTTCCCAGACTCTACCTTGGTCAAATGCATCTTCTGAGTGGACAGTACGAGATACATTAATGGATAACCAGTGAGATGCTATTCTTGTGCTACGTGTATACTGATGCTCAAATGTGATCTGAATGACTCCCTAGAGTTTAAATTTATATGCAACTTGGGGACACTGGATATTGTGTGTTGCTACACAGAGCTAAAACATTGCAATCTCTGTTTATAAATCTTGGAGAAAAATGCATTTTCCTGAGCTGCAGCTATGGCAACAAGCAACCCAATATTGAGCAGGGTTGCATAGTGTAATATACAAAGGATTTGTTTGTTAACTTCTGAAATAATTTATTGGAAAATCCAGGGCAATTAGACTGCTGCCCATGGATTTACGCAGTATGGATGGGTTTCATGCTCTGCAATGCTAGCCAGTAAAAACTGAAGCTTTATTTTCTCAAAGCTGTTTTGTTTTACTTAAAAATCAAAACAAATTTTAAAAAGCCCAAACTGACACATCCCAAACTTCAAATTCTGAACTTGGGTGAAAATCTGTGATTTCACAATTGGCCCTAAAGGTCTCAGCTCTTCCAGAAAGGGGACACCTGACTTCATAATCCTTCTGAACTCGGGGGATATCTGTTAACCATTACATTGTTTTGATACCTTAGTGAAACGGATGCAGCTATTGCTGAATTACAGCAAAGGTGGGGATACAGATCTAGGCCTTAAGCCCATGTCTTTAATAAGTAGAGCTCTAAAATATGTCTACTTTTGTATTTGAAAGATTCAACTTCTGGCACCAATGTCTCAGTTAAAAACATCCTTCATATCACCTGCTTACACATTCTTAGGATGCTGTCATCTGACTTTATCACTTTACAGGGGAAAACAGTCATTCTTGTCCTACTTTTAAGAGACAAATTAAAGCAACCTCCACAAATCATTAGGGTATAGCTATGTGACCAAGGGAGTGATATTCTATGCTCATAGGCAATACATGGCAAAAGTCAGTCAACAAATCGATATATGCCTTTGTACCTCAATTTCCCCTTGTTCAATAAGGATTACAGTGCTGGTTTCCTTTGTAAAATACCTTTAGATCTATCAAAACCAGTTATAGAGTATTACTGGCAATATCCAGTTGGAACATGAAATCCCTAAGTGTGTTTCCTGCAGTCCCAGGCAGTCATAAAGTAATTGAGCAACTGTCCGCATACAAATTACCAAATAACAGCCTCCAAATGTTGTGTTTTCTTTTATTGACTCCTAATACTGATGCAGAAAGTGCAACCTGTTTCTGATGTCAAGTACCTACGTTTGTCTTTACCCTGTGTTTACCCAGAATGTTATTTTCACGGCTGCAGAAAACAACATTATCAAAGAAACAGCCTGTCTAAATTATTAAGAAAACGGAACAATTGATGTTTCTATAATACACAGTATTCCCCATCTGAGCCTTGAAATCAATTATGGAAAACATTAGGCTCCTCTGTCTTCCCTTGGACCAATTTCAAGATCCAGTATTTTATCATCATTTGTTCCAACATTATAATTGTCCATTGACTTTGATTAAGCTCTTTGTAGCCTAAGCTCTTGAAGACTCTTTCTTACATTTGAATGCATAAAGCAGCTTGCTTTGTAGGGGGGTTCTACCCCCTTCCCCATATGCTTTATTTTTTCCTGCAAGTGAATTGGTTATTTTCAAAGTAACTTCTGCAAACTTCTCTCCCATAACCCCCTTTTCCCCCTTTATTCTCATTCTTTATAAACAGAGGTAGGTGCTATTCTTCATTAGGTTTCTTTTCCCTGCTACACAGTCCTCAGAGTTGGAAGCACATCAAAACAAAGAGCTGCTCAACTGCTGGACACCTGGGTTTTTTTTGAGTTTCAGGCCGGATTCGGCATTCCTTGAACCAAATTACCATAATAATTGAAATTCTTTGCAAAATTACCACTTCTCTGAGTTTCTGGGGTGTCCACCGTTGGTGCAGATTCACTATATTAAATGTAAAGCACCCAACGTGCCAACTCACCCCCACCAGCTCCAAGCACTCATTCCCCCTGCATGTCAAGACAAAAGCAATCCGAGCTGAAAACCAGGTTCTAAAACTCTGAGATGACCTGTGAAAATTTTGGTCTATCTTGGTTTCTGGAAAGTTCTAGATAAAAAATGATGTTCTTATGCCATAGGGACTTTAGGTTTTAGAAACATCTCATTTCACAAATATAGAAATACTGTAACATGCCTGAATGTTGCCAAATGCCCCATTTCACTGTCTCCGTGACAAGATGGAGAGAGAAGAAATCATCAACCAGGAATCAGGCAGGAACAAGTCCTTTGCTTAACTGTTAACAGCTGATGGAGAAGGTGGGCAAACACTGAACACTAAGAAACTAACCCTGTCCTCTGTCATTGCATCCTAACTATCTTCTTTGATGCCTGTCCCTAATGAAAGCAGATAACTCCTGTCCATCTCCACTGATTCTAACCTTCATTTTCATTTCTAAGGCCAAAACCCTGTAGATTAGAGCAATCAAAGGTAAAAGTAATTTTGGATTCAGGAAGGCGTGAGGTGTCCCTGCCCATGGCAGGGGGGTTGTAACTAGATGATCTTAAGGTCCTTTCCAACCCTAACTATTCTATGATTCTATGAAACAACATGAATAAACCTGAACCTTAACAGGACCATCAGGGCTTTGCGGTAGTAGCCACTTGCCCTGCCAAATGTTTCTTTTGGCCTGAATGAATAAAGTATTAAAGAAGTTGCCTGTTTCCATCATATGCTTGGTCTCTGCCTCATTCAGAAAGGTATTTAAGCATATACCTTCCTCTAAGCTGAACCTTTGGGGACTATTTCTGCATGCTAAGTAACTTATTTAGTGACCATCGCTCTTACCACAGTGTAATTCTCCATTCCAAACAAATGAAATCTATAAAGCTACAGTTGGACGACCGAATTTCACCACAGAGTGGGCAAGGAACAAAACAGAGGAGGAAAAGGAAGGTTAAGAGGATTTGTCAGGTCTGCAGGCCTCATGGGAGAGGTTTAGATTAGAGCCCAAATCCAGACTTGCATGGTGCTGACAGAAAACTGCTAAGGTTTGGAATGAATATTGTTTAGCTTCCTTAAAAAACAGTCTTTTTGCTGGCTGCTGCTGAGAATAAATCCTATCCACTTGGGTCAGCGCTGGCTTAAAATCATTACCACTCAAGCAGAAAGTCCATTATCCATTCAGACTTTTGGCCTATTCCTTTTTCTTTTCTTTTCTTTTCCCTTCTTAATATTACTGCACATCAGATGATTGTATTGACTCATCCTCTTACAGAAATTAACACTCTTGGATGTTAAAAGCGTATTTGAAACCAATGTCCTTCTTCACTCACTGCTACAAATATCCAGATCTTTGGGCTCATTTGGGGTCCTCACTAAACTGAAAGGCAAAACTTTTATTAGAGACTAATTGGCTCCATAAGTAACACAGGTGCCTGAGAACCTGTAAGGTCCTGCAGAGGGACCTTCCCTTGCAAATGCCATTCAAAGTGCTGATCAAGAAAGGGCAGCATTAGGCTATTTCAGCAGCAATGCATACACACCAGTTTTCTGAAAAAGCAGAGAGGATGTGAAATAGCATGAGCAGAAAGCCTGGAGAAGAGAAGTCTCAGAGGAGCAGTCTTCCAATACATAAAGGGGAGCTACAAGAAATCTGGAGGGGGGCTTTGGACAAGGGCCTGTAGGGACACGCCAAGGGGAATGGCTTTAACCTGCCAGAGGGGAGATTGAGATGAGCTCTTAGGCAGAAGCTCTTCCCTGTGAGGGTGCTGAGGTGCTGGCACAGGGTGCCCAGAGAAGCTGTGGCTGCCCCATCCCTGGCAGTGTTCAAGGCCAGGTTGGACACAGGGGCTTGGAGCAAGCTGCTCCAGTGGAAGGTGTCCCTGCCTGTGGCAGGGGTTGGAGCTGGATGAGCTTTAAGGTCCCTTCCTACCCAAACCATTCCATGACTCTATGATTATTTTCTCTTGTCTGTGATTCTATGATGATTCTGTGATTCTATGATGATTCTGTGATTCTATGATGATTCTATGGAACAATAAGTGGGCTTATCTGACGAGAAAGTTGTATGTGAAATGTGCACCTCAAGTTCCCCCTCTCTCTTTACACCTGCTTGGAGAACCACACAATATAGGCCAAAACCAGCCACACACAACTCCAGTCTCAGATCCTCACAACTTGCCTCGTGTTCAGGCAGATTAACTCTTCTCCCACTGACTGGCGAGCAGGCTGCTCTGTATAACATGAAGTTACACAGGCTCTTCCTTATTCATTGCTTTTACCCTGTGCTTGAATGCTTGGTCCTCACACAAGAGATCAGTAGGATCCCGGAATATGGAGGAAAAGCATGTAAGAAATGGAGGGGAATTACGTGGCGGTGATTTGCAGTTTTGTACTGCAATTTGCAAAGGATTTTGGAAAATTGGAAAAGTACGGTAAGACACGCAAAAATGCCTGGTAGGCTTGAGAAAATGTCCTTCCGCAAGAGACCTTAAGACCTCAATCTATTTACCCTGTTAAAAAAGAAGAGCGACTAGCTTATCATGTATACATTCCTTTCGAGAAAGCAAACAGAAAGTAACAGAAAGTTGTATAAAAATCAAGTGTAGAAAGATATCAAAAGAAACAGCAGCCAGAAGTGAAATGCCAGACTCATACAAACTAGAAGTCAGGATTTATGCAGTTACTTATACAGCGAAGATTGTTAGCCACTGGAACAACCTGCCAAGAGAAGAGGAGGCATCTCGGTCTTTTGGAGCATTCCAGTCAAGACTGAATCAATCAAGCCTGGGCTGCATTAATCATAGAATCATAGCATGGTTTTGGTTGGGTTGGAAAGGACCTTAAGATCATCCAATTCCAACCCCCTGCATGGGCAGGGACATCTTCCACTAGACTATGTCACCCAAGGCTCTGTCCAACCTGGCCTTGAGCACTGCCAGGGACGGAGCATTTATCATTTCTCTGGGCACCCTGTGCCAGCGCCTCACCACCCTCATAGCAAAGATCTTCTGCCCTACATCTAACCTGAACTTCGCCTGTTTCAGTTTGAACCCATCACCCCTTGTCCTGTCACTACAGTCCTTGATGAAGAGTCCTTCTCCAGGATTGCATCCTATGTATTATTTCTATAAGAACTACTGCTATCTATTATAATAACAGTTTCCCTCTGTAATTCTCAGAATATCTTGACTCTGCAATACATTTGGTAAAAGATGCTTTAAAACTGAATTCCAAAGAAATTTTATATGCCTGGGACACAAATGCTCATATAGACATACATGTATATACAGTATGCGTATGTTCAGAATGTGCCTGTCTTTCCCACACAGCCAGGAACTGCATTCTCTTCAACAACTTTGTCCAAACAGTACCTTGGATTATGTTACTGGATTCCAACCAAGAAGATTACTTTTACTGGGAATCAAGAAAATAAGGTTTCCCACCCTCCTTTCCCTGTACATGCATGTACACACACTGAGAAAACAATAATTTTCTTACCAACTAGAATCATCCCTTCCAATAGCTGCTGAACAAACTACTTCTTAAAAGATGTTTTGCTGTCCTGATTGGAATCAGCACATTCCCTTCAAAGACTGCTAATGTGGAAAACAACATCTGAAATACATGAGGCATCTTTCCTTTGCTTTAAATGAGAATCTCTCTACTCTCTTTAAAAAAGTCTTACTGGGAGATCCCTAGGGATAGTATTGTCACATGACTTCTGTGCAGCTTTTAGTGGAGACTCTTAAAGCTGAGCTCAGGAGAAGAGAAAATAATCATAGAGTCATGGAATGGTTTGAGTTGGAAGGGACCTTAAAGCTCATCCAGTTCCAACCCCCAGCCTTCCACTAGAGCAGCTTGTTCCAAGCCCCCCTCCAACCTGGCCTTGAACACTGCCAGAGATGGGGCATATCTTAGAGAAAGTAAAATGCAGAGGAAGTAAGATGCGGAGTATCTTGCACACCTTAAAGGTACCAAAGGGCATTTACCTGCTCCTACATGGAGGCTGTTTAAAAGTATAAGTCAGCTTTCAAAGTCAGTCAAATAAGAGCAAAAATGAGAATAGGAAAACACTGAGAGTCATGCTAGTAAATGAGAATTTAAGCCTTTCTATATAAAACCCTATACATTCTAGATCATGTGGCTTAGCAAAAAGGTATACCCAAAAACTTTATAATCTTCAAAATACTGTACTTTTCATGCCTATCTTACGATCCTTTCATCAGTCCTCATCTGACTTCTCTCCACTCAGACTTGTTCTGTGTCATACAGCATCTTGCACAAGGGTGAGCAACAGACACAGTAAATACCAGTAACATAGATCTTACAAGATGTTATTTCCATTTACTTCAGTGAGAGTTGGAAGGCATTCAGTACCCTGGAAAGGAATTCAGATCCCTTTAGGTTGGGGTCTAGTGAGCTGTGTATAATTCACAACACAGAAGATACAACCACATCAGCTTTTCAGTAGGCACCGCTGCAGCCACGCTGGTTAATGAAAACTAGCTTGGTATCCCTGTAGATACATCTGCTTCAGATACATGTTGGAAAAGAAAATATCCTTTCTTGACCTTTTTCCTCTGCATACTGTACATGTTACAAATCTGAAGCAAACATGTTCAGAAGGTGGCAGGTGGAAACCAAGACTGGAAGAGTCAGATTGTTAATAGCTGCAAAAAAACCCTTCCACTTCTAAGCACTGCAAGCCAGCAGTGTTAACAAGAGTGATGGAAAGCTGACAACACCTTGCCAAGCAGGGTGAGGCTATCATAACCCAGCAGATGATTAGTTTTAAAACTTTTAATGGATCTCTGTCCACTGCAGTGTGATGGAGTGAACAGCACCGAGAACCCCAGGGAAATGTGAAACTATTTCATATCTCATTTGCAGGAATGAACACCCAGGAGGCACTTTCTTTTGACGGAATATATCAGACCTACCTGAATGCTTTGCATTAGCTTTCTGTGTTGCTCTATACAGCAGATGCTAATATTTTTTATCCCGGACTGGCCTCATTAAGCTGCCTGGCATAGGAGAGAAAAGTAAACCTAATAGAAATTTTTAGTTCTGCTTTGTGTGTTTTGTATACAAAACACATTGGCTGTGTAGTAAATAGCAGCAGTAGGGCTTAAGATAAGGAGTAAAGCAGGAGAGCTAAAAATGAGCTTACCTAGAAATGCATTGGGAATTGAGAGAAGTATAATCTGATTTAGTAATGACAGCATAAAAAAGCCCATTTTGCCCCACTCTAGGAAAGGGTTAATGTCTGTCTTAGCCACACAGGGTGTATGCTTGTAGGTAAGTCAGCTGAGAGAATAGTAACTTATTAGCTGTTCACTGCTTCTCTAGCTTAAGTGCCAGATGCCTGGCCAACATTATACCTACAAGCAGGCCCTCCAGCTGAAGAAATAAACCACACAGAACATAAGATACCACAACTAGAACTAACAGAACTAGAGAGGCTACAGAGTGTGGGCTGAGCACAGCCAGACTACGAGTAATCCATCAAGTTGGACATAGCTGGAACATTGTCCTTGTTATTCACTTGCTTGTTCTCAGATCAGACTTACAGATGGTTCTTACTTCTTTAGGACTCTTGTAGGAGCTCACAGAGTTACTACGTGACCTACCTCTAAGGCAGCTGAGAAAGTGGCTCAGGTCCCTAAATCAATCACTTTTCTGCTGAAGCTCACAGCATCTGCATCTTCGCTCTGCTCCTGCCATAGCACACCCTGAATATGAAGATTGTGTCTATAAGTAAGCTAAGAGTTATCTCCAGTTCAGTGTCTACAAACCATACAACAACTGGCCCTATAGGCAGTGAACTGTTAATTTTGCTTTTTAGCCAAGCTCCACTGGTTCTCTTGTTACCTCCTCATGTGTTTCAGCTGATTGCAGCCATCCATCTCATGAGCAGACAGTTCTCTAGGGAAGTGACCGTGTGTTTGTTACCAGGCAAGGCCAATGCCAGGCACACTGGGGCCCAGATTCCTGACTGGGGCTATAAGGAAATTTCACATTTGCATTAACCCAAAAGGCACCTACTTTACATAGCTAATGAGCTTCCCAAAGCAATCCCAGAGATTTCAGAACAACCTGTTCCCACAAAGATCCTTCACCATACAGGATCACTAGAGGATTGCATATAAATAATGTAGCAAACAAGATTAGAATTCCAGAATGCACTTCTTCAGCCCAAAGGTACAATCTTCCCCTAAACAACAAAAATGATAAAAACAGTCAGAACTGTTTTCTACATTCCCTGTGTCTCCCAAATGCTCAGAAAAACAAACCATTACAGCAGATTGAGACCACATCTACAGCATTCCTTTAGCCAGTTCTCATACAGAGGCGTACAGTCAAGTCAGTTTGCATTAGCTTGCAAAGCGAGTGTCGATCCACAATTATTCCAAGGGAAATGTAATGTTGTGAAAATTACCAGAGCTATCCTTTTTATTACCATTACTTGATAAAATGTGAGCGGGATCATGTTAAAACTATTACATTAATATTCCTCAGAGAGTTGTACTATAATTTTAGCTTCTCTTTCTCACTCTCACTCGTTTTGCCCTGTGAGTCAACACAGGAGAATGGTTGGCAATCAGCTCCTGCAATTATCTTGCTCCCTAGATTTGAATTTTTAACCGTAGCTTCCACTAATAGAACTGCAAATGAATAGTATCCTTTTCACTTGGATTTACTGGATGAACATTATGCTCAATGATTCTTGTGCTGGAGGCATGATGCTAAAACAGAGGGCAAAAAGGACAAGTTGGATTTCCATTAGCTCATAGTGGCATTAAGGACAGGAACAGAGACCAAAGGGCCAGACTAGTATGTCCAAGGTGACCTGGGTGGCTCAGAAAGACTACAAATGGATGGCAAAGATTTCCCCATTTGGGGAATTCTTGCACATACACAGATGGCATTCTTTTCTTCTAATAGCTATGTATCCAGGGAACTCCTGGCAAGCCTCTGGCTCCTCTGGGCCAGGTTCAGCAGAGACTCTTCATTTCCCATTGAATTCATTTGCAGGTTACAAGCACAAAGACTGGTGAATCTGGGTCCTTTGCATGTAAGTCCTTTTGGAAAATGGAACTTATACTCCAAATTCAATTTTGAGACATTTCACTTGGTAAAATTTCTCCATGAACATACATGGGGAGAACTTCAAATTAAACAATCTCACCATCTTCCTAATCTAAACGCTAAATGCTTACTTCAGAAGCATAAAAAGATGGAAAGGACTATGAAAAATATCACCTCCATCCTCTTTCTTGGATGTTCCAGGAACAACATATACAGCAAAAAACATACTGATATTAAGTACATTATATACCTTCTTTGCCAGTTTGTTAATAGATGCTTTTAATAACCTGCTTTTTTAGCTGCAGACAATATGCCTTTATGCCTTTGAATTCAAACTGTGCCAGGTCTTGTTCTGCTTTACCACATGTGGTCATTTATCTACATAGCAAAATGGGGCATATCAGAGTCCTGAGTATGTCCTGGGTATAGAAGCATGTACAAAGAAGAAGCTGGGAAACCTCAAGACTCCACAACACTGAACAATGTGAACGTGCTGAAAAGAATGAAGGAAGTCCACCAAACCAATTGGCAACAACTGGCTTTTTTTGCCTGCCAAGTACACAAGACTACACTGCAAGCCCCAAGCCCATCGATTCAGCTGCCCTTGGAGTTGCTTACATAGGTCAAGAAATTCCAGTCAGGAATGAACACTTGATGTTCATGCCCGTGTTTTGCTACAATATGACAGCAGTAATTACACAATCATACTGCTGCAGGAGGGTTCTGCTTATTGTATCACACAGGTAAATTCTTGTTAGCAAGGCTCTTTGCTGGCATTTGGACTCCTTTGACAACCCAAGACAAACACTGCAGGGAAGCTATTCTAGGCTCAGAAAAAAGAAGCTGGCTTTCAAACTAGAGATTGTTACAGTAAAAAGAATAAGGGGAAGGAGAATATCACAACGTATTTGATGATGGCACATTGCTTTCAGAACTCAGGTAATTACCTAGCTCTGGAAAATGTTCCTCAGAGAGAGAATTTGAGCCAATGGTACTATAAATCTCTACAGATCTATAAATTGTGCAGCCTGTGGAAGTTCTATACTACAGCCCAGAGTCACCCATCCCTTGTCATCAGCTGCTGGCAGACAGGCTCTGAGATGACGCAGAAATTAAACACTATGTTAATGCTGGTTTAAAGCTTGGCTCTCACATTATTCATCCTGACTCCTGAAGAAAGAGTACAACACAGATTGGAAACAGAGGATGTGAAACATTGATCCTAGGCCTAGAAATTCCAGGTGTTAACATATTGCAGCGTTTTTCTAAACGAAGAGCACTGTTGGAAAACATCCTTGTGCCACAAGTGTTGCTGCATGGCTACAGTGCTCCAAGGTCAAACAGTTGCACTATGTTGTTACCTGATCACCCAGGGCAGGGGGAAGTCTCCTCCATCTGATTGACTTGCTCTGCTTTTCCTAATGTCTGGTGCTTTTTAGATTGCTTGTACATCATAATTCCTGTTCCTTCCTGTGTTTCCTAAATTTAAGCAAATCAAATCTGAAAGATGATGTTTTTCATTTTCATCACAACTTTCAGCAGAGGAAAATAATTTCCTTTTTCCCACCTCCTTTCATTTCTGATAGGCTCTAATCAACATCCCACATACTAAACTCTGTTGAAAATCCAAAGTGGAATTACATGATTCAAAATACTCAAGTCCCATTTGCCTTCAGTAGTCTTTATTCAGAAGATACTTTGTTCTTTGGAAAATCTGGTACATAATGACTAAAAATTATCTTCCCTTTCTGCTGTTTGGCTCTTTAACACTCAGGTCTTTCTATCCTGCTGCCTGCTCCCTTTCAAGACTCCACAAAATTGCATCTATTTTATACTGTTCTCCCCTGACACTTTCTGTTCCCTATACCAGAACATACATGGACTTTTGTATTCATAAATAGGAACCAGTAAATCCCAGATCTGCTCATTACTCTTTAAAATGAACTACTAGCTCTTCGAGTTGGTTGTGAAGGCAACACCACTTTGATCCCTATAGCACAGATCCAAGCCACAGGAGCCAAATACCAACCTGAATCAGTGACAAAACTGGCACTATGCTTTGGCTGAAATGGAAACAAGACACATGAGTTCCCATTGGGAACTTCTGCCCTGATTTGAACTGAATGATCTGAACTATCAGGTAGCCTAAAAAAGGACTAGCACAAAATCAAGAGGTACATCATTATCATTTACTTGTAATCAATTAGCCCCCTCCAAAAAGATGCACATAAGAAATGGTGGTTCCTTCTCTATATAGCTAGTCACAGGAGCCACATTTGTCAAACTGCTTACGAGAAAACAAGCTGATACATTTTAACCCAGAAAAATTATATGCACTGGATCATGTAATTCCTATCTATAAAGCATTCCAAACGGCAGAATTCACTGTTCATTCAACCAAGAAGCAATTCTATAAGCAGAGCAATGGGGAAGCATCTTCACAGCATCAACAGGATGGAGAACAGATCAAATCAGGAGAAAAGGAGGTCAGAACTTATATTTCAAGGTCACTGAGTCTAAAGCTGTTTTTGTTATATGGGAATATTTGGTTACTTTTAAACAGGAAGCCTGCAGAATCTACAATGCCCAGAAAGCCAGAAAACACATGGATTTGTTAGACATAGGCTAGAGAAAACACTCAGTGGAATTAGTAAAAACAGGACATCTGCATGGTCTTGATGGTCTTAAAACCCTTTCCACTGAAGCATGTACTTGTCTTTGGCATTTTCTTAAGTAGAAGATGACAGGGTCATCACAAGAACATTTCGGTATCAGGAAGCAATGTATTAAGTCCTAAGTCATAAAAAGCATAGCAAAGCAGAATATGGTCACTGCCAGAATTGTTTGGAGATCAGATGCTGTACTGAAACTGAGCTACTGGAATTAATTCCATCTTCCACACCAGCTCATACAATGGGGTCTAAAAACTCACTTCATCTACATAGAAGCAGTGGTTTATCTTGGTTTGTTGGTTTACCAACCTAATGATACTGACAAAATTACACTGATAAAAAATCTAGCTCAGTGGAAACTTTCTTTTCATGTACTACTTCAGATTAAAGACTCCCAAATACAGAACTATAGGCACAGTTTTAAAAGTAATCGGTTCCTGTTATCTAAAAGGAACGATAAAAGGTACTCACGGCATTTGGTTTTTCTACACGTAGTTGAATGCTGAGTAGTTTTACATTCTTATTTACAAGGGAAACTGCCAAAGTATCTATATGCTCTCTGAAAATCTGACCACTGTGACCATCTGTGGCTTAGCAGCTCATGGAAAATCTCAGCTCTGACAAACTCCCTGTGTGTATTTGCTACATATTAGTCATAAATGCTTCTGAATATTTCTATCAGCACATCTGCATGGAGGGGCCTGAGTTTCTTCTCAAAATAAGATGAACTCAGCATAAACAAAGATGCTGCCATATAAACAATATCCTCTTCTCTATATAGATCCTTAATATGCTTTTGTCTTCTTAAAATGTGCTTCAAGAAGTCTTCATAATTGAAGAACACCTAGAAACTCTATTACTAAAAGCTCCATCTACTGGCTATCAGTGAGTAGTAAACTCAGGCATATCAATGTCCATCTTGCCAGCAGTTCACAAATGATAGCAGAACGTGATTTAATTCTTTCCCTCATTTCAGATTTTCTTCAATGTGTCCCCAGGCTCCTGTAAGCTATTCTCAGTGGTAAAATGGCTTGTATGGAGTTTGTAAATCATCAAGGGAAAACTTAAGTTGTAAATTCCATAGCCACACCATGCCTTCTGACAACATTAGAAGAGTAAATTTTAAGTCTAAGATTATTCTCATAGCTATTTCTCTACCAGAAAACATGCACACAATATAAACTCCTGTTCAAACCTCAAACTACAGAGACAACCATCCAAGGACATAGATGCCTCTATACCACCACTGATATCAGAACACATCAGATGTAGAACCAACGTCTTACCTAACTTCACATTTTGAAGCAGAGCACCTAAATTCAGTGTTGAACACTTCACTTGTTATTCACCACTTGGGTTTCCTACTGCCCTTTCAGCATGGTAATTATTGTCTTGCTTTGCTTATTTTCCAGATATTACTTAGCCACTAAATGCATTCATGTTCTAGAGCATTCAGAGGGTGAAAATTAAGAAAAAAAGAGAAATATAGGGTACAGCTCAAGGAGGGAAAAATGTTTTGTGGAGACTACCTCAATACAGGGGTTTTCCAGGAATAATTCAATATAATAGATTGCTACTACTCAGACCAGCACTTCTCTGGTGACTGTAAAAACACACTTTAAGTTCCCTGTTCCATACTTTGCTCCTAATGATTGTTTTTTGCCAGTGACCTCATGGGGATTTGGGCTAAAAATGAGTGTGCTGTGGAATCAGAGTGGAGGAAGATTCTCAAAACTCTTGTTTTCTTGTACTGCTTTGTGAACCATTTGGACAGTCCCTGAAAGCTTCCACTGCTTACTGGGTTCAGCTTAGGACAGAGACCACACGAACCACACACTTGTGCCACTGCAGGAGGCACCTACTGATGAATCACACCAGGCATGAGAGGCCTCAGTCACTGTCTCACCTCAGGCACCTTCCAGAACTACTTCCAACCTCTCACTTTGACTGATGGAACATACTGAGTACTTTGTGTTTCTTCAGCACCTTTCTCTGCAATAGTACCCTGCATTTTACTGGCAGTAATTAAACTGTCACTCCCTTTCTGACTTCTATTTACACTTCTTCTCAACATGCAGCTCCTGAGACATGAACACACCAAGTTATTTATTCAAGGGCACACAAGGAGCCAGGGACCAAGTCAAAACCTAAAAATCCTGCCTGATCTATCCACTTGTATCAGTCAACACCCTTGCTTTCACACCACTTTTGTGCAGGCTTTCAAAGCTCCATCAGCACACCTCTTCACTGCTTCTCTGCTTCACAAGGCTGTCAGATACCCCCAGAATGATCACCACTGTTAAAACTGCAAAGGAAAAATCAGCAAAGGAATATAATACCAGAAGCCAATGAGGCATCTTGGAAATCATCTGCATTTTAAGGAGTAATTAATAAAGAATGGCATTATTCATTTACAGTGCATGGAAACCAAGGCTCTGACTACCACTGCTGGAGAGAGCTGTCAGATGTATCATCACAGGAAGCCATATAAATCAGATATTACTATTTACTTGTTCTTGTAATACAAGGAAGAAAAGGAACATTCATCTAAACAAATGCAAACTGTGGAAAATAGCATTTTTATTTATTATTTATAAATAATACTAATATCTGAGAAGAAAAAGCCCATGGATCATGACAGCTACTGTGCAAATTTCTAGTAAAGGAGGATGTTTTTTCTCCAGAGAGTTTGTAATCTAAAATGAATCAGATGAACTCATTTGGGAAGGCTTTTTCCAGGCACATAAGACAGATCAACAGCAGAGCGGGGTACGAAGATCTCACTTTTCTTAGACTATCCACTGCATTTCCTTAGTGCTTGGGTTTATCTTTTAAGTCCTCAAGCCATACATATTTTGTTTCACCAACATAAACCACAACAGGATTCCAAAATCTGTTTAGAATCCCTGCATGTTCCTGCCATACAAATAACAAGTGAATTGAATCTATATTTATAAGGTTGGACTAATGAACTCGATTTTAAATCCATACTTATGTTATGACAAGTGCTGATCTGACTGTGAATGATCTTTTAGGAGGCTGTAGTCACTGTCAATCTGAATGAACAAAAGAGAGGCAGTCTATAAGAAGTTCATAATGGCTGCAATGCTGAAGGTCTAATCTCAGTAATTCTATTTTTGGATTGTTTTTACCATTCTGAAACTTCTGTGTCTCAAACATCTTCTTCCTTCCTTGCTCCCAGCTAAAATCACGTCTGTTTTCTCTCAGGCAGCAGAAATAGTCTGTAAGAGATTATCTGTGGTTTGGTAGAGAAAGAAAAAGGGCTGACTTTGAGGACACAGGTCAATGATACAGCAAATCTAGCTTTAGGCCTTCTACAAGCAGATGGAAACCATAGTGGCCACATGATGCAAAGCAATTATTCAGTAGGAATTCACTCTTGTGAGTATAATTCAGTTACAAAAAACCTGATGCTTTAACCATACCAGTATTACAGGCTTTATGCTAGGTCAGACACTCCTTGGCTTTCAAGAGTAAAATACCTCTTTCACAGAATCATCAAATCCCAGACTGGTTTGGGTTGAAGGGACCTTAAAACTCATCCAGTTCCAACCCCCTGCCACAGGCAGGGACCCCTTCCACTGGAGCAGCTTGCTCCAAGCCCCTGTGTCCAGCCTGGCCCTGAACACTGCCAGGGATGGGGCAGCCACAGCTTCTCTGGGCACCCTGTGCCAGCGCCTCAGCACCCTCACAGGGAAGAGCTTCTGCCTTAGGTCCAACCTGAACTTCCCCTGTTTCCGTTTGAACCCATTACCCCTTGTCCTATTACTACAGTCCCTGATGAAGAGCCCCTCTCCAGCATCCTTGCAGCCCCTTTCAGACACTGGAAGCTGCTCTGAGGTCTCCACGCGGCTTCTCTTCTTCAGGCTGAACAGCCCCAAAATAATTCCAGCATAATGAGAATGTTACACGTACCAAGAAAGTAAAGAAAAGGTTTCCTTTTCAATGTCGAAACTTACTTATTTGCATTTACCTTGCTCTTAGTAAGCAGAACCAAATCCTGATGACCATATGATATTTACATCAGGAATTTTGTTAGAATTAGAATTAGTACTTCCTTCCATAGTCTTTCCAGGAAGCAGGGAGTAGGCAGGGATGGAAGCACTAGCTTGTACCTCAGAAAATAAGCAGCAATAATGACATTTTTGCATTTCAGTCGGTCTGTCCATCTCCAAGTGCTGCACAAAGGAACTCTCTGACATTCTCGCCATTTACAAACAGGGAGATGGAGTCGTTGCAGTTAAGTAGCTCAGGTTTACTCATGTTATTGATGAGCTGAAGACAGAAACCAAGTTTCTCTAGTCTTAGTGTAGGTCTCTGTTGTGTTCAGTTCCTAGTCCAGCCAGACACGTCCTCACAGCAAATCAGGTTACTTTCTCTGTAAGATGTGTTATTATTTTCCTATCACCTATGAGGTTCTCAAACACTACAATTTTAGAAGTTATGGAGATATTTCCATTTCACACCAATCCTGTCTGGCTGCAATTTCCCACAACTGTATCAAATGTGCTAAAAATGGATTTATCTAGCACAGAAACATCAGTCAGGAAACAATGAAAATGACTTTCCAGTCTCCCTGAGCCACAATATTCCAGTAGGGAGTTAATATGAGTTGCCTGAAGAGGCTGCGTACTACAAGTTATGAAAGTCCTACAAAACGCAAAAACCTTGCTATGTTTTTAGCACTATGTACTGACCCCTCATGTGTTACAGTCCTGTCTGTAACCACAGCCAGAAGCATGGCTTCAGAGAACTGCTGCTTTTTGTTAGTCCCCAGGTCCGGTTCAACCTGCACCACTAAAACACTGTCCATGAAAGGACTGTTTATCTGAGTGTCATCACTCAGGCACATCAGCAAAAAGCCCATTGACTTCTACTGGCCTTCAGTACACGCCTAAAATTTAGCATCACCTTGACCAGTTTTGAAGAGGAAACTTCCCTTCGCTGACACAAGCCCAGGATTCCCAAACGAAGTCCCTGTATTTCCTAAGACGTCACAAAACTTTCCGTGTTGAAAGCACTTTGAATTCCCTGGAAGAAAGATCCTGAGTATTATTATATTCAGATCTCCTTGGAGAAGCTGATTATATGACACTAATACTTCACAACCAACCTTCACTCCCCAAAAAGCTTTCTTGCCAGCAGAAACTGCAAACTTAAAGCATTTCATTTTTACACTGATGCATTTCTCTACTATGGCTTAAGAAAGAAAAACAGCAATCCCAGTCTGTTTAGCACTTGCTGATTTCTGTCCTCACATCCTGAGCTCCAACTTGGGAAGAGGAAAAGAAACACCTTCCATAGAGTCACCTTGAGAACATATTTGAAATATATGAGAGTGCAAATTAAAATGACTGATGAGAGGGTAAGGTGCTGTGAATGTGTCATACTTATAATGATGACCATCAAATCAATCAGCACTCAAAGAAGATTAAATGACTGCTGGGTAAAAGATCTTTGTTCTGGTTCTCTTTCCAAGGATTAGACCTGGCATCGATACTGTACTTAACCTTCCCTTGAGATTTGCACTGCTTGAAGCTATTTGTTTAGGCCTCATCAGAGAAGTTTGAATAATAATTAGAGTTTCATGATGGAGAACCACGTTGTTGGCTGGATTTATAGCACACCAGATGGCTGAGGGATGCCAGAGAGATTCCAATATTTGACTGCAATGAAAAGTAAATTTAAGATTTCCCTCAATGACCTAACATAGAGGAGACAGATCACCGTGGCAATTACTCTGTGAGTCCTGTCACCCCTACAACACTTCGTAAAACCCTTGGAAATGCAATTAGTTTTCTGCATGACCCACCTTATTTACAATGTGCGCTGTTGTGTTAAATTATTTGGCAGAGGACAGTGATTCCAAAGCACTGGCAGCTCCAGGTGTTCACATCTAACAGAGATATAACAAGATATAGTAGGCACAGAGCACAGGTTGTAAGTTAGAATGTCCACTCAAGTGACTTGGATGAGTAAAGTCAGGACAACTTCTGTTCTCCTTGCCCCAAACAGCTGCTCCTTCCAAGGCTGACACCGCAACCTGAGCTCATAATCATATTACACCACATTGACATTATTGATGTTACTGCATTTATCAAACTTGGAATCTTATTAAAACAATAAACTGGTTTAATAAGACCTATACCTGCGGTTCAGGCTCTAGGGAAGGAGCAGATGGTCCTGTGAATCATTCTGCTCTATGTTCATTTAGGATTAGGGGGGATAGGGTTGTAAGACACCACTGCTCCTTTCAGCCCTATGTTCCTGGTCACCAGCACATACTACATGTAAACCAGACTTTTGGAGAAGCTTCTGTCAATACCTGTATCATGATTACAACAATATTAGAGAGAGAAAGAATACGAAAGCAATTTACATACAAGGCCACATACATGTGTTAGATTTTTCTGTCACATACCATCAACGTGGGTTTAAACCATTGTAGATTTTGATGAGCTCTTAGGCAGAAGCTCTTCCCTGTGAGGGTGCTGAGGCGCTGGCACAGGGTGCCCAGAGAAGCTGTGGCTGCCCCATCCCTGGCAGTGCTCAAGGCCAGGTTGGACACAGGGGCTTGGAGCAAGCTGCTCCAGTGGAAGGTGTCCCTGCCTGTGGCAGGGGTTTGGAGGTGGATGAGCTTTGAGGTCCCTTCCAGCCCAAACCAGTCTGGGATTCTATGATTCTGTGATGTACAAAACAGCTCAAAGCAACAGAAACAACATATAACCTGTTCATTAAACATTGGAAGGTCATTCCTTTGTTAAGAAAACATTTCCAGTGAGCTCTTCATCTACTTTACTCTCAGGTTGCTGATTCAGTGGTTTTCAGCCAGAATCATCAGTGTCCTCCTACAAGATAAGATATTCCCAACTCTCAACTGGTGCCATTTTTTTCTCTTCCAGGACAATTTCTACTTCTATGAGACATGTGAAAAGGAAGCCAAGAGGAACATGGGTCTATGCAGAAACACCTTTATACTGGAGGTTGAGAAAACACTGTTCCTTACCTGTGCATGAACATGGGCACAACCCCATTCACACGGTAATCTTTCAGCTGTCCCGTGTGGGACGACATCAGCTGGAGTGATGCAAACTGTGAGCCAGAAAATAGCTTCTAATTTTCCATCTCCAATCAGCTCTTTGCTAGCTGAGCCTTCTCATTTCACCCATCTATATAATGCAGATATCTTAATAGAAACCCATTTCATGGCTGTGGAGGTTGCTATTCTGTTGCAACCTCAGTGAACACAGTATTGCTTTTAGCTAAACACTAAATCATAGGTTCTTTCATTAAAACACTTTCAAGATGAAAAAGTATTTTCATTATGAAGTATCAAGATATCTTTCAAAGTAACACCAAAACTGGAATCTGCACTTTAAAAGAGGCAAATTAACAAAGGGCTATGAAAATTATGAAGTTGTTATGAAAGTGATGAACACTGCAGGATGCATATAAAATGCTCAGGCTTTCTGAAAACACTCTGTGGTACTTCGCTTTTCAGTGAGAGTTGATGATTTATAACACCACATTACGTCCACAGACAAGAATCTAGAGGGCACTGGGTTTTGTTTGTAATAAAATCCAGTGAAGCAAAGGGCAAGTTTTTCTGGAATGCTTCCCCTGCCCTGACAGTTTCCAAATGAATGAAGACATGACTTTCAAACATAGAAAGCCCCAGTGATGCTACAGGCCACTGCAGCAAGCTGCTATCTATACAGAAAGATATGTATAGATTATATAGATTAGTCCATAGCAATTTATGTCCTTTAGTGGGAACTATGGTAAGGCCTGTTGCATTTCCCTCAACAGGGCAACTGGGGGGGTGGGGGGGTGGGGTGGTGTTAGCTCATTACTGAGTGGGGCACCTTAAAATCGCTTAAACAGTACGTTAATGAATTGGATATGAGGAGTTGAATAGTTCTTCTCATTTCAAGTCTATCACTCTCTATTTGGGTAAAAATCTGTCTGTTACGGCTGTCATCCTTCACTGCACTACCTGCCTCAGAACATGGGGACACTGAGAACACTGGGCTCCCCTCACTGTAACACCTCCTCCCTCTCCTTTGTGGGACCTGCTTAGTAAAGCACTAACAAAATTCTCCATGATTTGTTTCCAAGTTTAGCTGAGGTAGCCATTGGTTCATCCTTAGCTTGCTCCTGCGTAAAGGTGCCCATTGATTCTTGTATTGGATGAGTTCAGCAACCAAATGGAATCATTTGTCTCTGGTAGTTATTTGTGCAGTGATACACAATGTAGGTCCATGACGAGCTTTTTGGGACAGGGCTACCCCGTCCATCTCTGCGCAACTTCTACCCCAGCAGGCTTATGATCAGATGCTCCCTTTGAGTGCCACCATAACAGTAATAACAAATGAACACTATGCCTGTGCCTCTCCAAACAACAAGCCAGGAATTTGCTGTACAAAGACAAGTGTTTTCCATCAGCAACAGCCGATTTCTTCCATGTTTTCAATCTCCAGTGGACCTTTCTAATTTACTTACATAGCCTCCATTACCATGGCAACTGAGCACGTCACAGCCTTCACTCCACTCATCCTCACCACACAACTGCAAAATCTGGAAACACAATCATTTTGGGGGTAGATACTCAGATTACTGGTTCACCCTCCAAACCTGTCGCTTTGCATTCACTGCTATTGCCCTCCATGCTGACTACACTGAAACCAGTGTGCAGATGGCTACTACATAAAGATTTTCCCCATTTGCTCTTAAGTCAGTCAATACCCAGAGACTCCAGCAAGTTCATCCAAGTCCAGCATAGGACAATCCCTTCTTAAAACTGCAATCCAGAACTACTTAAGTGAGAGATGTAGGACTACCTCCATCTCAGTTCTATGTTAATTTGCCGTGCAGAAATACCCACAGCACTGTGAAATTAGTTTTCATTTTCTCTTCCCAGCCAACACACCTATCTGCCCTGTGTCACAAGGCATCGCAAGACGTGCTAATGCTGAGGCACAATGGTGTGCATTTATGCCAAGACAGCCATTGCAGCTCAACTCTGAGCTGTGACCAGAATAGCAAATGTCTAACAAATGCTCCTCCAAAACACTCTCTCATTAAGAGTGTGTCCTCATTAAAAGGGGCAAATTTACCATAAACAATTGCATCCCTCATGCACAGACCTTAGCAGCATCTGAATGTAACATATAACATTTACCCCCTGCTTGCCAGAGTAACACTGAATGCTGTGGAGTTTTAACTAAAGGTCTATGTGGACAGCTCTTGCCCCAGTGCAGCCAAAGCTTCAGGGAAGGAGATTCAATCACAGTGGGCTCTCTTTATCCTTCGTTTGGTGTAGGTACCACATCCTCCCATACAATTTAAACTGAAACAGGGGAAGTTCAGGTTGGAGATAAGGCAGAAGCTCTTCCCTGTGAGGGTGCTGAGGCGCTGGCACAGGGTGCCCAGAGAAGCTGTGGCTGCCCCATCCCTGGCAGTGTTCAAGGCCAGGTTGGACACAGGCGCTTGGAGCAAGCTGCTCTATGGAAGGTGTCCCTGCCCGTGGCAGGGGTTGGAACTGGATGAGCTTTAAGGTCCTTTCCAACCCAAACCATTCTATGGTTCTATGATCTGTTCTGACATATATGAACCTTTCTGCAATAGACAGTTGGAATACTCAGGTACTTTTAGAAATTTCACTAGGCAAGGGATCTGAATATCTTAGCACATTCAGCACATTGAGCAACTGGGCTTCAAATACATTTTTAAGGTAAGTCTAAGGCACTGAAGTCCCCTGCATTGAGTCCCTGCACTGACCCAACAAAAAGTCCTTTTCTCTGCTGTATGCACTCGACAGAAGGAGTCTGCATGTCAGTGCAACCATGCTGAATGAAGATTATCAGAGTACTAACATGACTTGGAGAGGCAGCAGCCTTTTGGGAGAAATTGATTTATTGTATATGAATAAAACAGGGCTTTCAATTATTTTGAATCTTTAAAGAAAAATTAGTCTTAAGGGTCAGGTTTATACAGATTATTTAAAGATGGACAAGTATATTAATGTTCTATCCACATGATGGCCCTTTTACAAACCACAGTAATAGAAAAGGGCTTTTCTATAAGCAAGAATTGAGCTCAAAGATTTTTCATTCCAGTTACACACATATTTGCAAATAACTCATTTGCTGGACAATGAGCATATAATGAGAACATTACAAACCAGATGACTGGAGGGAACCTTGATCTGCTGAAAAGCCACAGTTTCAAAGGCTAATCTGCAGTATAACATTTTAAATCAAACTAGTAACAGTCAACTCAGCACAGAAAATATGTGTAGAAAACAGTCTTACAATTACCAGTTGTAGAATTAACACGCAGCATTTGTCTGAGTGGTGAAGAATGAAACTGTTGGCCCTCTGGAGTGAGGACCTGATGACCTCCCTCCCTCCCATCTCTAGGCTCTTGTCTTTCAAAAACCAGCTCTGTAGATATCATCTCTTCAGGATTTCTGGATGGTTTTTGGCCATGCTCTTAGTGACACTTGGTTATGCTGTATTCCCATAGCTCGCAATTACAAACATTGTGTTCAGTTCATCTCCTAAGACTCCATGCAGGAAACCTCTTGAGGCACACAGGAGCTGTCATTTGAACATGCAGTTAGGTTTCCTTCACGATCATGGAATATGGGACATGGCCATAAACCGGAAACCGCTCCAGGTACGTTGTCTCAACGCAGACCATGTGCTCCAAATGCACCTCACCACTGCCTCCCCATCAGACTTTCTAGTGAGGGAACAATGTAGAGTACTACATCAGGACTGAATGGGCCATCTCTGCTCCCTGGGAGCTCTGAACCTGTCATGGCACAGACAAGGCCACGTGAGGCTGGAGCTGAGAAACACATTTCTCCTGTTAAATTACCATCGCCCATCACAACTGAAACTTGGCTCTTTGGTTTCTCCAACCAGCTTTAGCTTAAAAAACCCCCCCCAACCACCCAACTAAAAAACCCCACAATGATAATCCCACACAATTTTCACCAAGATCTGTGAGGATTCAGTGATGGTGAAAGGAGTTAATAAAAAAATACAGAACAAATACCTTTGCTTTGCACCAGAAACACATTTGGGGATTAGGAATGTAAATGCAGGGTGGGGAAAAAGAAGGGTTTAGACATCAGAAAAATCTCCTGGTTTGATCCAAATTATTCTTAGAGAAAGAAAACAAAAAAGCATTTCCTGATGGCAGCAATTCCCAGTCTTCCCAAACAGGGCCTCCACTTGTGTACAGGATCTACTCCAGGAGTTCTCATTCTCTGGAGACTTGAAGTGCCCAACTAACAACAACAATAGATGAATGAGAAAATGTAACACTCAAAGCAGCCTGAAATAATACTGCATCTCTTGAGGTGGATTAGCACCACTGTAACGGCTGCCAAGAGGGAAGTAAAACTAAGAGACCTACTCAGTATAATCCCCGTTCCCTCACAGTAATCCAGCCAGAATGAAAACAATACTTGAACAAAAAGAAATGTAATGCGAGTCTGCAGAAATCAGTTGTGCCACCTGATCTGCTCTGAACTGGGAGACCCCTGGAGCACAAAGTTCTGGGGTATTTTGATTGGTTCTCAGACATAATGTTATACAACAGTACCTCCATTTATCATTCTTCCTCCTTACTTCCTCTTTTACTTTAAATGTGCATCTTCAGATGCTACAGCTCAAAGCTGGTTCATTTCACTTCCAATACCTAAAGCGGTGGCTACAAGAAACCTGGAGAGGGGCTTTGGACAAGGGCCTGTAGGGACAGGCCAAGCGGAATGGCTTTAACCTGCCAGAGGGGAGACTGAGATGAGCTCTTAGGCAGAAGCTCTTCCCTGTGAGGGTGCTGAGGCGCTGGCCCAGGGTGCCCAGAGAAGCTGTGGCTGCCCCATCCCTGGCAGTGTTCAAGGCCAGGTTGGACACAGGGGCTTGGAGCAAGCTGCTCCAGTGGAAGGGGTCCCTGCCCGTGGCAGGGGTTGGAACTGGATGAGCTTTAAGGTCTCTTTCAACTCAAGCCATTCTAAGATTCTATGATTTTCAGCTTTTCCTTTTTATATATTATCTGGATTCTTTTTCTGCAGTTACCATAAAAAATACTTGAGTCAGAAAAAATATAAATGGATATATATTATATCACCCTACAGTACAAAGTAATTATAGCATTCCCTACTGAGTGATGGGCTCAGATAAAAACCTCACAGCCTGTATATTTAATCGCATACATTTCTATTGGCTTTCAAACAACAGGTACTGCTACGTCCAACTTCAGCACTACCAGTAGCTCAGCACCCACACTGCTGTGCCTCCTCAGGGCCTGGAAGAAAGGGTACTGCTGCTCTGTGTCATCAGAGAGGGACACGAGCATCAACAGCTTAATGATGCAGCTCATTTAAGTACTGAATCAATGAGGCCACTGACATGAGTAAATGCTCACCAGTATCAGAAAGACATCTCTAATTTGGTCCCTAAATAGTTATTGCCTTTGTTTTCCACACACAAACAGAAAGGAACAGATGCAGGCCAGCAATTTATAAAGGGGCCACCACTCTCCAGCTTTCATCACAAAACATGACATGAAGAAAGTCAAGACTTGGAGGCTAGAAGCACTGCAGATTCCACTATGGAATGATGGAAATCACAGGGTTCTGTGTTCTGAGTCATCCATTCTAGCTGGATAACACGAGCACACTTTCACGGGCCAAGCAGCCTTCAGTTGAATTCATCACAAGTTCATAGCACTCTTTAAGAAGGGGAGAGATTCCAAGCCTTCCATCCTCCTTTGCTCCCTCATTTCATTTTTATCACTCAACAGCTTTGTGTTCCCCAGCAGGAGAGCAAACTCAGCCTTGTGAGCTCACAAGCAACATAGGTATGAGACACATCAGCTGTAGCACGGCCATAAGCTCCTGCAGAGGCTCTGGCACCAGGTACAGTTTGGTTTTAGGGCTGAACAGCTGGAACTTTAACCTCTTTCAAGCAGTCCAGCTTTTTTGGACCTTCTCCCACTTGTCATAATCACATTCACTCTGTATATGCCTGAGTGATGAATTTTCAGAGAGACAAATTAAAACAGGTTTTTATGCAAGTTTTATGCATATCTGAATTTTCTCCCCCCAAAAGCCTTCATTCTTCTTCTCCTGAAAGCTCTGCCAAACTTAGGTGCTATTTCTGGTTAGCAATTAGCAAAAGAATCAGTCCCAAAAATACTGCCGTTACCAAGCAGCAGGGTTTAGGAAGGAGAGGAAAAAAGAGGAAGAAAGGAGCACATGCTATAGCCCACTGGCATATGATATTCTCCTAGAGTATGAACAGGATTTCACATCACATGCTGTGCTTGAATTGGAGAATCCACTTCTAATTGTGTGCTCTTTCTCCTCTGCACCACAATTGTATCTCATTGTGTCTTCCCATGTGTCTGATGTCCCAATCCATGGCACATCCAGCTAATTGCCCTCCTACATCTGCCACCATTTGACACATGGGGCAATGGAATGTCTCTTCCTAAAGTTCAGCTGCCACTAAGCCTGTGCTCTGCCTGCTGCAAAGTAACCCACACGCTGCCCTTGATGAGCTGGGGGGGGTGGTGGATTTTTGCAGGCTCCATAAGGACAACACATCACTGTCAGATACCGGCTGCATTAGCAAGTCCCAAGCACTTCATGGTGAAAATCATTATTATTATCCCTGCTTTACAAGTGAGGAAAGGGATACCTAAAGAAATGTAATTACATGCTCAAGGTCAGTGGACCAGTAGCAAGAGACAGAGATGAAACCTGGGATTCTGGAATTCCAGGCATACGTGCATCAGGACTTCCTGATGATGCAACATCAACAAAAAGATGATGCACAGCACACATCCTCAAGTCACTACTGATCACATTTACCCTTGAGTCCAGGACACACTGCTTCTGTCACAACTGTCAATAAAGCTATACCTTGCTTCCTTGGAGAGCCAGGCTTTGCCCCTGGGAGTCAGAGTGGAGAGGAAAATAAAAGGTAATATGTGCAAGATGCCTTCTGTCAGAAACAACAGAGAAATTCAGAAGCACTTTCTCTCACTGACAACTTCATGTAATTCTTCTTTGTTAGCTTATACGAGAAGCAACTTGCTTTCCAGTCTAATGCTGGCAAACAGGACAGAAATGGAGCCTAGGAACTGTCTGGTTCAGGCCTCAGTTGTGCCAGAGAAAGAGCACAGGCAGATGGCTCTTCCTACTCTTCACATTATTCATTAGCACAGAGGACAGGTATTCACAGGTGCCCTTTGCCTATAGACAGGGTTAAACAGGCTGACAAGCTGTGGTGCATTCTCATAGAATCCCAGAATTCCAGTCTGGTTTGGGTTGGAAGGGACTTCAAAGCTCGTCCAGCTCCAACCCCTGCCACGGGCAGGGACACCTTCCACTAGAGCAGCTTGCTCCAAGCCCCTGTGTCCAACCTGGCCTTGAACACTGCCAGGGATGGGGCAGCCACAGCTTCTCTGGGCACCCTGTGCCAGCGCCTCAGCACCCTCACAGGGAAGAGCTTCTGCCTAAGAGCTCATCTCAGTCTCCCCTCTGGCAGGTTCAAGCCATTCCCCTTGGCCTGTCCCTACAGGCCCTTGGCCAAAGCCTCTCTCCAGATTTCTTGTAGGCCCCCTTTAGGCATTGGAAGACTGCTCTAAGGTCTTCCCTAAGCCAGCTGCAAGCCCAAGATTGTAAGTAAAACACCCCACAGCCTTTGTGAAGATGCTGCAGATCCTGTGCTGTTTAACACTGATTCACACTTATTTCCCAACTAGAATAATGAGCATGCAGGAAACATTCAAGACATGGAAGGAAGAGAAAACCCACCCATGACTGAACTCCAGAGACAAGAGTCTAAGACACCACTAACAAGGTTTAGCAAAGCTGCCTATCCCCACAGGCCAGAAGACAGAGGCCTGATTTGCAGCCTGCATCTCCCGCTGACAAGTAACGCACGCAGCGGAACAGAGGACTCCTGCTCCAGTTAGCAGTGGGCACACACAGCCTGTTAGAACACTTGGTGATTAATGGGGCTTTCCTGGCCACTTCTGATAGCAGGTAGCAGGACTTGTCACTGGAGAGCTGATCAGTGTGAAAAGTATGGTCATGCTCCACTACCCAGCAGTCATGTAATTCACTAAGTAAGTTCTGTATGTAAGATTCAGCTACCGGCTGCAGCAAATTGGGCCTGACTTATTTTGATACTGAACGTTAGCAAACTGGCTTTACTTGAAGACGCAGGTTTTTATCACTTGGCTGTGTTTGGCTTCAGCCGTAACTCACAGAGCCTCAAGTCAGGGCCTGCAGCAGCACAGGGAGATCACAGCAGCAGATAGGCAAATACCCTACTTCACCACTTCCACACATACTGTGGTGAGCATGCTGCTTCTTTCAACACCCAAAACCTTTAAAAATCAGTCTTTGGCTTCTATGAGAATGACCAACTTTAACATTACACACTGGAACCAGTTTTGCAGAGCATTCCATGTTCATACAGGATCTTACAGCATCAAGCACCTCAGTAGGAAATGAAAGGCAACAACTCCCAGCCCCTTCAGAACATCTCCCCTTTGGGTGTCTCCTATTTTCACTTTACAGTGCCTGCTGACATTATGATGTAGCTGGAAAATGAAGATAAGTAGATAAACAAAGGATGTAAATTGACTTCTCTCGAGTGAGCACATGCAGTGACAGACATGCCATAATCCCAGAGCAACTGTGTAAGAACTATCACAGACTTCCAAACACAAAGACACGGAGAATCCACTCCTTGCACTGTAAGGGGAAAACACAAGGGTGGAAGGAAGTGGGGGACATGAGTCCTGCCCCAGAGCATTGGTGGAATCAGTAAACCATGCCTCCAAAGGAAAGGCCTTTGCTATTAGAAGATCCATCTTCATCACCTCAGTGTGCTCAGTGTTAAAACCATATACTAAACTCTTGGTGAGTAGCCACTCGGAATAATCCACAGGTTGAAACTGGGACAGGAGTACACTGCATGCTGTCAAGGATGTGCTCCTGAGAAGAGACAAAATTAGCACTTAGATGGATACCTAAGTAATTCTTTCTGCAGGAATTAATCACTTGAGAGTGGATGCACGCAGGGACATAAAATACTCAATTTAAATACATGGGGATGGTACATATGACAGGAGAAGGGAATGCCAGAAGCAAGTTAAACTGCCCAGAGCATCCCAGGATAGGTAAAGGAGATGGTGGCTTTTCAGAGCTGCCTTGTGGGCAGCTGGAGACCTGGATACTTCTTAACATGAAAATCAAGAGATGACTGCTTACAGACCTGAGCTTGTGATCAGCAGATCCCTTCATAAGATCAAACCTTGGAGTGCCCAACTGCTCTCAGACACATCTGAGTGCCAAACAAATCTTTACATGTAAACGTTCTCACTGCCACTTGCCCTGCTGTCATCATCTACCTCAAACGTGTGCAGCTTATCAAGGTCAATCAAATCAATCACAAGTGAAGGATGGAAAACCAGGATAATGACGGGTAACCAAGCACAGTATTAAATGCTCAATGATTAAACTGGGAGACAAAGGAATGATGGATAGTGGGGTGTCACTGAACCTGCAAAACCAATCGCAGGGGAACAACTCTAATATGGCATGATACAGTATGATAAAGAAGAAATAATCCTGAATAGAACTGGGGAGAGGAAAGAGGAAGGTGCATGTGAGGAGGCAACAAAGAGAATTTCCTGAGATCAGGCCATAAATTTACTTGGACAACTTTTAAAAGAGAGCTGCTGTCTGAGCAGGAAACGAGTTTTAGCCTATTATTACATACAAACAGAGACATACTACAGAGTGCAGGAATCAGGTGATGTCAAAGGTGATGGATAGCCAATAATCCCCACTTGGAGACTCTCTGGATGCTTTTCAACAACAGACAATCCTGCTGTTGCTACAAGGTGCACTTGACTGCCTCAAAGTACATGGTTTATGTTGCTAGAAAAACACTGGACAAAAGATTTGTTACAGTTTTCTATGTAAGTGCAAAAGTGAGAGGATACAGAAGAATGCTCCCAGGACAAATAGCATCTCTTCTCACGATACTCTCTCAGAAATGTTCAAGGTTAAGTGCTTTGTTTTGCTGTTACCAGGTTGGGAGCATAAAGTGTTTTCAGCATACAAATTAGCTCATAGAAAAATGACACCGTTCCTTCATCTTTGCACAGTATTCAAGAGACTGAAGTCACATCAGATGGACACTTGACACTACTGTCATCTAAATTAATATTAAGAGCTATATCAATTATTTCAGCTACTGAAAAGCTTATGCTGCAAATCTTGTCCTATTGCTTGTGTTCTTCACGTTTCGTAGGTGAAAATTTAACCATCATTTGCATGACTAACAACTGATTTCACATCACATCTAATAATGTATTTCAACTTCAAGGAACCCAAGACAGTTTCCAAAGAACTACCTAAGCAAAGAATACTCCTATGTCTCCGAAACCCCGCGGATGTTGGTATGCAAAGCTCTGCCGAGTCCACCTGCCTGCCTGCTGCAGCCACCACCAGAAGAGATCCCACCAGGCTTTGACTGAAGTCCTTCCCAGAGACCTCAGCCACTTCTGATCCTCCTCACGTCTTCAGCAGTTCATCAGAAGAATTATTCTAAAACTTGAAAGCATGGTATAAATGAGAGCTACAAAGTCTTTTTCAACACCATTAACTAGAATTAGCTCAGTCAAGCCACTGCACATTGACTGCATACATTTTTCATACATAAAAAAAGCAGAGGGTGGGTAGAAGCAATGCTGGGGATAGGCCATGCAGTATAATTTTAGTTGTTTTGATGTGGAATTAATTCAAAGGCTAATATTTTCGGCTGCGTTGCTGTGCATGAATCCAAGTGCAGCAAGTTCCTCTAAAAATAAGTCTATGCAGAAGAAATTAAAAGAACAAAAAAGAAAGGTTGGAGGTGTGATGAAATGACTAATGGTTCTATAATAAGTGAGCAGCTCACTGCTCAGCTTCATCGTACATTTGCCTGTTATTTCTGTCAGTGGATTTTATGCAACCAGCACTGCAGTTGGTTATTCACTTGTGTCTCGAGAACTTTGTTTTGGTTTAGGTATTTTAATGACTCTATTTTCATTACCAGAATTATGAGGAGTACAAATGACTGTTGTATTACCACATATATCAAACAGCCCTGACCTTGAGCCCCTGCAAACTGATCAATATGGTTGAGTCTGGATATGACTCCAGCTCCATGCTGAGAGTGTCTGAAGGACTCAAGGCACGAGCATCAAACGTGTTACTCCAGACTCTTTATCTGCAGCGAACAGCTCAGGCATTGCTAAAAATCTCTATTTCCACTGGATGATGTGTGGGTATCTCTTCTGATGATAGAGCATATCTACAGAAGTGATATGAAAATGCCTCACTAAAGTGCCAAGCATTACCTGGAGTGAATAAAAACAAGAGAGGACTGACTTAAAGCTCTTAGACAATGAGCACTGAATACAACAATGTAAGAACACAGGAACACTGAAGCATTACACGTAAGAATCACAAAAGATGGGTATTAACAAGGGCGTTAGCAAAAGCGCTATCTAAGATTTCCCATCAGTAGATCTGTTCACTTTTGTCTCCTCACTGACTTTCCAAGGAATTCCCAACAGATTTTCCATGAAGGTTTCAAAATACAGTCATTTTCCAGTAGCCTCTGGAATCACGTTAGCAATTGTCCGTCATGCCATAGATGTACAAAGATCTAAAGAGACAAACTTAGCCATGGTATAAGCACAGAAAGCCCCACGGGTTGATTTTTGTTGCACTCATCCTTCATCTTCACACACTTATTCAAGGGTGGGATTGGTCTTAACAGCCAAACGCCACATATATAAAGTTCAGCACTTCACAGGATACTGAAGTGGCTGTTCTGCACACTGGTAAAACTGGTGTTTGATCAGATCTGTTTGGTCTAACTTGGAACAGTGATAATCTAATTTTCAGAAGTTCTGGTTTGATCAGCTTTGAAATTACCTGGGACAGCTTCTTGGCAACCTGAAGAAGTGTCTTTCCATATATTCAGTGTGCAAAACTGGCCATCGGTCCCTATTTAAATAACTGCAGGATAGAGGTAGATTTTGAAAGCAGCTCCAAAAAGCACGCACACACACACCTCCCACTTCTTAACATATCCAGTCGTTTCCTTACGTGCAATGAGCAGAAGCCAACTCTGTAAATATCCTGGTTGTGTTTGTAGTTGTAAGAGGGCCGTAACCTTTCTGTGACTTGGACTCTTCTTCACAGAACAATAAATATATCTAATTCTTTTCTACCAAGGGCTCTGATACCAACCAACACTAATAATTATTCTGATCAAGTGCTCTGAAATCTGCAGCTAAAGCAGGGGCAAGCAGCATCACTTGTTTCCACTACATAAGGAAGGATGGGTTTGGTTTTAAGCAGACCTAGGAATGCCTTTTACTTCACCCTCAATTCAAGCCCTCCCCAAAAGAGGTGGCATAGCCAACTGTGATGGAAAACATTTTCATTTTATTGTATGATATGTATTTAGGTACTTAATCACTCTGGAAGCATCCTGCTTTGCCACGTGTGAAACCAATGATGAATATGCAACCAAATTATGGTGAGCTTTCTAAATTCATTTCTCTTCCCATCACCTTCATGACTTCTCAGGTGAGGTCAGGCATCTGTTCCCTTCTGACTCTTCACTGTCACAGTGAAACGCAGGCTGTTCCTACAGCCAAGTATCTCAAGGAAAACTGTACATTTTGCAGTAGCTGCTTCCAGAGTCACAGTTTATTAGAAAGAAAGAAATCTTGCTTTTCTATTTATGGTCTGTTTCAAAGCGATACGCTCACTGTTATTGTATTTCCTATGTAAACCTTCTCAAACCAGGCACAGCATTGGCGAGTAGACTCAATAGTTTAAGTGCTTATGGTTCATACAGGTTCTTGTATTTCTCATCATAGTAATATCTGAATTTCTTATAGCAGATATTAAACTATTTAAACATTAGCCAAAATGGGGAGCTCTGCCTCCTTTTAATACCAGCAACAGAAGTGCTCTGACTTACATTCTCATTAGAACCTATTGCCTTGGTAATGTATTTTGAAAGCAAATTCTGTAAGGCAGCTCCTTTGTACGTGTAAAACACCTACCACGGTGCATGTAAGGAGGGAAAAAAGAAAGGGAAGAGAAGAAAATCTATCAGAGTATGCCGTCTTGACAGGAAAATGGCCAGATTTGTGAGAGTTACTCATCCCCCCCAGAGGAATTAATGTAGAACAGGGAGGAGCTGGCCCTCGGAACACATTTGCCTTAGTTCTGATGAACTTTCTACAGCAGCATTTTTAGAATCGAGAGAAGAGTCCTCAGTGCTTTGTGAGGATCATAGTCATAGCCAATTAGTCTCAGTGCAAATTAATATGAATATAGAGTACAGAGAGAGGCACTGTGTGACACAGTTTTGGCAGCCCTTAGGATTCAGTGGAATTGTAATGCCAGTGTCTTCACCAGTTCACAGCAGAACTTAAATAAAGATATCTGCTGCAAGAACAGCATGCACCACTTATGCTTCAGACATTAAATTACACATAAAGTGGCACAAATCTTACTGGAGAGGGGCTGGCTACATACAGCAACCCACACTGGACCTCATCTACTGCTGCAGCAGTGAGTGAAAGAACGAAAGAACAGAGGAAAGCCAAGGCAGGCTGAGTGTGTTGTAGGACTGTGCTGCAAGAGGACACAGGGACACTGTCAGGGATGGGGCAGCCACAGCTTCTCTGGGCACTCTGTCATTCCTCTGTAATCACAGAGGATTGAAGGGGAAAGAGATTGAACAGAACAGAAAACTGTTGCCTTCCAAGCATCTGATTTGAAGTAGCTTGAGAAGGAAATGGGAAAAGGGCTATCTTGCCTATTCTTACTGAACTCAGGAGTCCTGAGCTCTCTTAACAATGCTTGGAAACTGGGTATGATTTAATGGCACAGATAAGAATAATGGTCACATCATCTTCTCCCTCTAGCCCTAAGTAGAAAGGTTTTGTGGAGCCACCAAACAGAAGTAAATGAGTGTGGGCAAGGCTGGAGCTTGGATCCATCACTGGGACATGGGAGACAACACTCACTAGTTCTTAGGCCAGACTTCTTGGCTGGGTGAAGCACCACTTGATGCTCAGAACACAGCCCTGGCAGAGAGGATTCAAGATGGACTAACCTAACATTAAAGCAGACTGACCAGAAGTCAGAATTTCGGGGGGAAGCAAATTATTCCAGTTGTCATAATATGTTCAATACTTCAGTCAGCTGAATCATTTGTGATGGAAACTACAACTTCTGGCAAAGAGGTCCTTTGGGGACTGATGTTGACAGAAAGTCTGTGAGTAGGTTCCACAGGACACACACTGTGCTTTAGTACGGGAGGAGAGGAAAAGGATGGTTTGGGGCTTGGTGAAATGCAGGGGGCTTGCCATGGATCAATCTGTATGACTCTTCATTTATGTTCCTCACTTAACCTATAAAATGGGCATAATAATGGACTTTTCTGTCTTGCCCCTGTTGGTTTTAAGTTCTGAGGCAGAGGATTTGTCCTCTACTCTCTGAATCCTATTCACACGTTCTTAGTTGGATACTATTCCGATCCAAATAGAGTCATGTTACTACTCAGCCTTGTTCTACAACCTAAATTAAAGACGTGTTCACTTCTAGCAGTTTTTATCTACTGTGGTATCCAAATTAAGCCTCTTCTTTACAACAGCATTGTCATAAACAACTAAAGCTGCAAAAATGTACTTATTTTATTCCACACACAATACTGCACAATTATTGTCAAAAGCTCTTTGATTTACTGGCAGAGAAGAGGAAGATTGTGCTCAGTCCCAGCCAAATGTGGGGTTTTTTTAGTATCTGGCTTGCCCACCTACCCTTTGGCACAATTTGTTCTAGAAAGTTTAACGCTACTGCAGCTTCCAAGGGGCTGGGAAACATTTCAGGCTATTCTCTTCCAGGAGCAAAGTCAGCATTGATGGAAGCTTGCTTCACTTGAATTACCAGATCACGAGAAAGCAGCCACAAGTGTTGACGGGAGGATAAGAATGAAGGAAAATGTCATGGTTGAGAAGATTGTCTGAATGGCTCATTCTGGTGACCTTGCTGTCTGGGGCTCATGCATGTACATGAGTGTTCTTTTACACCTACTTCTTGTCCTCATCTGGGAGCAGGTTAGAATTCAATTTGCAGTCATTGCTCCTTAGTGTTTCCTTCTGCTTATACTGTGTAAAAAAGCTGCTTCTCCAGCTCACAGAGGAGCCAGGAGATCAAGAGTTAATCAAGCAAAGAAGTGGAGGCCTTGCAAGGAGAACAGAGGCAGATCATCTGCCTCATGCCAAGAGGAGGAACAAGACAAGCTCAGAATCATGAATACTACAAAACATGAGCAGAGGAGAAGCTGTGTTGTGGGAAACGGTGCTTTTGAGAGCTCCCCTTTGGACAGTCCCAGCTCACTGAAAGTACTTACTTCTTTATGATGCTTTAAAACCCTATAATTACTACTATGCAGTAGAAGGTGTCCCTGCCTGTGGCAGGGGGCTGGTCCCTTCCAACACAAACCAGTCTGGGATTCCGTGATTATTTTCAAATCCTCGGATGAAAGGTGTCAAGCTGCTGTCAAAACACCTCACAACAGGCAGCTGATGGGAGTGATCGCTACTAATGTTCATAGGCATTTGCTGTGCTGTACCTGTCAGATGAGTTCGTGATCTGACCAGGTTAAACTTTGTTAACCCTCAGATTACCTCCTTATAACTAAGCTGTTAAATGCTGTGTCCTTGCCAGTGTGAGGAGAAACTTCCAGATAGGCAGAAAGGGAGAACCAGCAAAGACATCATGGGAATATGAACAGATCAGAGCTATTGACTGCCCAGTCCCAATCACAGCTGACAAACTGGATCTAGCATAAAACACAGGAAGTAGGGAAGGGAACTGGTATGGCTTAAGATTTATTGGCTATTATTCTTTTGTCAGCCACCATGGCTTTCCAGACTGGAGCCCTTGTGACTTAGTTTCTGTCCTTGAACATTAGGCTTGGCACCCCTACCAAAAATCATTTCTTAGAATAATAGTTTTAAACCTGCATATCCTCATTAATCACACAGATGCCTTTTGAAACTGCATTATTTTTACACCTTGTTGCTCTCTGTTTCAAAGCCATCTCACAGTCATGAGTTCCAAAGAATGACTTCATGTTACATAACATGAAAAAAATACACTGAAAAGCTCTTGTTTAAAATGCTTCTTGTCAACTGCTCACAAGGTTCCATTATTCTTTGGGCTTTTAAGTGGAAATTTAAGTTCTATCCAATGCTTTAGCTGCCCTCCTTGATGAGTAGACTTGCCTTTAATTCAGAGCACAAGAAGTTACGCATCAGATCAAGAGCATCATTGATTTTGATTTAAGATCTATCATGTTATAGTTTTTAAAGCAAATTCCATCAGGCAAAACCTTTCTATAGCCTGTCTAGATTCTACACCCTGAGCTATTTTTTATCCCTATTAACATCTGGTATTGGTTAAATATTACCCAGGATCCAAGAGGCAGGATCTTTCCGTGCGCCGTGAGCCTCAGTGACAGACAAAGGTACAGCAAAGCCTCATATTTTATTTATCGGTGAATAGGAACGAATCTGTGTGCTGAACTGTGACCGATCAAACCAGGTGATTCCAAACACACCTCTGAACTCCAGTCACACAGCAAAACTCCCACCTTTTCCCAGAAGCAATGGCTGAGCTTCACCTACAGACATTTTCTATTCCTCGCCTTGAGTTTTGTGTACAATTTCCACCCCAGCAGCTCCACAAAGATGGTAACAGATCATTTACAGCGTCCCCTGAACTGACTAATGGATCCAACCCACTCAGCAAAGATAGAGCTGAAAATCAGCTGGAGCAATGGAGTAGAAAGAATGGAGCTCTATAATCAGGTTATTTGACCCCAGGCATAATGGAGAGTCTACCTCTCTTTTAAACCAGACTAAACTTCAAGCACGATGAACTCAAGAAGTGAACTGAGCAGAAAGATACAGGCAGTTAATTTAAAGCATTTAATGGGGACAAAACCCAACTCTTTGATGACTTTTTCCCTGATCATTTACAGGGAATTACCTCCTCCACTTCTTTAGCCACTCTGACAAACTAGCACTACTCCAAGCAATCCCTCGATAGCTCAGACTCACTGTGCCACACCAAAGCAGCAGAAAGACCCCTCAGATTTCAGATCTTGTTCAACCACCTGCCAAACACAAGGAAATCTGTCTTAGGTGCAAGTCCCTGCAAATGCACTCTAACAACTTCTGTTTCTCCAACAGAAAGTGATGTATGTGTAATCTATGGATATGTGCATTTTAAAAAGCCAGCTTGTCTAACACCACCATTACTATAATGCTGCATATAACTGCTAAATGCAAATAACTGTGCATTCCATCCTGTGCAACAAAGCTTCCATCACAAGAAATACCCTCAACCTTCTTCCACTTCAAGAGGAAAACTGTAATATTGGTTTGGGTTCCCCCTCCCTCTCTTCAAACTCTGAGATGTTTATATGGGGTTACTTTAAAATTGTTGCTTTGCCAAAGGCTTCATCACTCCAGCTGGAATTTGAAGCTAAAAAGATGCAAATATCAAATGAAGGGCTCTGAAGTTATTTCTGTTTGGGGTCAAGAGCAGGTGAGAGCAGAATTCCTTCAAGGAAACCTCCTCTAAGATTCTCCAGTCTGGTGTGGTTGACTTGAAGAGCTGCTAAATTCTGAACTTCCGAGTTTCAACTCTCAACACCTAACATGAACCTGATGGAACAAGACTACCAAGAGCTGTCTTCGGAGTCAGACATGCAACCCTCCATCTGGAACCTGCTATTTCAGAGGCAGTCAGACATCAAGGAAAACTAAGGCAAGTGAGGCCAGGGATAACACAGGAATGCTGTGGTGCGTTCTCATGGAATCACAGAATCCCAAACTGGTTTAGGTTGGAATGGAACTTAAAGCTCCTCCAGTTCCAACCCCTGCCACAGGCAGGGACACCTTCCATAGAGCAGGTTGCTCCAAGCCCCTGTGTCCAACCTGGCCTTGAACACTGCCAGGGATGGGGCAGCCACAGCTTCTCTGGGCACCCTGTGCCAGCGCCTCAGCACCCTCACAGGGAAGAGCTTCTGCCTAAGAGCTCATCTCAGTCTCCCCTCTGGCAGGTTAAAGCCATTCCCCTTGGCCTGTCCCTACAGGCCCTTAACCAAAGTCCACTGTAAAAGAACCAAATGGGAATTCTGGGCTCATCAAGAGGATCTGAGAATGGCTGAAAACATTATTTCTAAAAAAAATAAGAAGTCTTTTGCTCTCCAATAAAAGCAACTCACACTTAAAAAGCTGTAACAGCTGACACTGAAAAATACCAACCCAAACAGTCAGGGAAATCATCTTCCTCATAGCATCATTTTATACAGCACTACTCACATTATACCAGATTCTGGTAAGGAGCAAACAGCAATATCCCAATTTGGACAGGAATGTCTTGCTGCACTTCCATAAATGCAAGTGAGACAAAGCAATTTCAAATCTATGTCTCTATAAATTGTATTTTCAGACATAAATTATATTTCAAATAGGAAGACAAGAGATTTTTCTTTTCCTATTTTCCTCTGCAGTTGAGCCCGGAACTGACTGAATTCCAGTGAAATCTGCACAGTTTTGCTGTTACTTTTGGGGGGTTCATGGTTCTTTCTAAGCAGGGCTAACCCTGCTGGGATATGGACAGTGCAGACAGCTCATGGCCAGAGCTGGAACTGATACACCTGCTCCAGTTCACCAGTGAAGGCCATGAAGAGCCCTTATAGACATGACCTGTGGCTGCTGAAGCCACCAGCTGAGCCCAGTGCAACATGAGGGCAGGACCTGCCAGCACACACGAGCCCGTATCCAGTCAGCTTCTGGAAACAGCCTGGTGCTATTTTACTGTCCTCTGCAACTCACATCAGCCCCACCTTTTCCTTCAGTTCTCTTTCCTTTTTCCACATAAAAAGTAAATTGTATTAATTTGGGTTTAATTAGTTTGAGGTCAATAAATCTCAGCTTTCAACTCTTAACATCTGTGGAACCAGAGTGTTTATAACAAAGCTTTTAAATTCATTATGAGACTACTATAAATCAAGTTTACACCTGCTATGTACTGAAACTCATCTCGTTGCTGCTTAACCAATTTAATTCACAAGTCATGGTGGCAAGATCACTTCCAGAGAGAACTGCAGACTGCTTTTTTTTGCTCAGCCTGGAATCTGCATGTTCTGAACACACGATGAATCTGTGCCCACATTTCATCTGCTCATGTAAGGGAGGTCTGTGCAAACGGTTACTGCTGCTTCAAAAGAACCCAACCAAATAGCAAACTCTTATTCTGTCTTATAACATACTCTGCTCTGGGTCTGACTTCTAAGGATATGGAGAAAATTCTGGGAATGTGAAGGGAGAATGCTCCAAACACTCAAAACATGAAAACAAAAGGTGGCAACAAACAAAAAGGTGCCTGCTTCTGAGCTCTGTCAATTTAGACCAGCTTTGGGATTTTATGGAATACATTTAAACACATGAGCTATCAATCTGGGGATTAATCACTCTTGTCCTCAGTCTTTCACGAGGTGACACAGACTATACACACTATGCGCACACCCACAGTTCAGACTGGCTGCAGCACTCCCACATTCAGACTCTGGATCAGGGATGGTTTCAGATCTGCTTCTGCATTTCCCATTCATCTCACTCAGCAGTGCTGTATTCATTGTAACTTAAAACATTCATCTAAAACACCATGTTCTTTAGAGGTTACATCAGTGTTTGCAAAAGATGCGAGTCAAAATACTCCCTATAGTAAATGAATGGATAGCTTGCATCACTGATTCAGTTACGTACAGTGATTTTATTAAGCAACATCTCAAAGATGGAATGAATGTGCAATGAAGTTATCCAGAAGATGATGCTCTTATAGGATCCAAGGGTGGTTGTTAGTGGCAAAATGATCATAGAATCCCAGGCTGGTTTAGGTTGGAAGAGACCTTAAAGCTCACCCAGTTCCACTCCCTGCCATGGGCAGGGACACCTTCCACTAAAGTGGCTTGCTCCAAGCCCCATCCAAGGTAATTAATACTAATTAGTACTAATTAACACTAATAATTAATACTAGATTTGCACAGTGAATAAACTAACTTTGAGAAAGGAATATGCCACAGACAAATTACTTTTACTTCGGGTAAAAAGAATTCAGGTATTTACTCGGATTAGGAGCCCAACTTCCACTGATATTTAGTGGTGCTTAACCTCTGAAAACAACTGGGCTTTCAAACCTGCTATTCAAACCTGCAGCACACAATGTTTTTCACAAGAAAGCCTCCTTTCACCCCGATTAATTTGTAAACCAGCTGTGTTCTGCCTGTACACTGTATCTGACCTCATTATGGTTGTGTGCATAGAGGAGATTTGATTCAAGCCTCACAAACCCTGGAGCTGCTACTCATGTACAGTAGTGGGAATGAACAGAGGAACATGTCCTGGCTAGCGGCCACCTGGTAGTAATGAGGTATCTGTGCTTCCTTCTCATGTCACCACTCACACATGGACCTTTAATCCAAATGCTCGACCCCACCTCAGATCACTTATAAACACTCAGAGGTTCTTAATACTGGTTTTGTTCACATCAGGGTCATCAGAATGCATCATTCCCCATGGGGTGCAGGACCGGAGAGGAAAACGATGCACTGAACATGTTTGACACCCCACATTCCTTAGTCGATGAGGAATGGGTTAGGGACCAGTTGAGCAATCTGGACATCCATAAATCCATGGGTCCAGATGGGATGCACCCGCGGGTGCTGAGGGAACTGGCGGAAGTCATTGCTAGACCACTCTCCATCATCTTTACCAAGTCTTGGGAAACGGGAGAGGTGCCTGAGGACTGGAGGAAAGCAAATGTCACTCCAGTCTTCAAAAAGGGCAAGAAGGAGGACCCGGGTAACTATAGACCGGTCAGCCTCACCTCCATCCCTGGGAAAGTGATGGAACACCTTATCCTTGATGCCATCTTAAGGCATGTCAAGGATAAGAGGGTTATGAGGGGCAGTCAACATGGCTTTACCAAGGGGAAGTCATGCTTGACCAACCTCATAGCCTTTTATGAGGAAATAACATTGTGGATGGATGATGGCAGAGCGGTGGACGTGGTCTACCTTGACTTCAGCAAAGCATTTGACACAGTCTCCCACAGCATCCTCACAGCTAAATTGAGGAAGTGTGGCCTGGATGATCAGGTAGTGAAGTGGACTGCGAACTGGCTGAAGGACAGAAGCCAGAGAGTTGTAGTCTATGGGGCGGAGTCTAGTTGGAGGCTGATATCTAGTGGAGTGCCTCAAGGGTCAGTACTGGGACCAGTATTATTTAATATATTCATCAATGATTTAGATGAGGGAATTGAGTGTACTGTCAGCAAGTTTGCTGATGACACTAAGCTGGGAGGAGTGGCTGACACGCCAGAAGGCTGTGCTGCCATCCAGCGAGACCTGGACAGGCTGGAGAGTTGGGCAGGGAGAAACTTGATGAAATATAACAAGGGAAAGTGTAGAGTCCTGCATCTGGGCAGGAACAACCCCAGGTTCCAGTATAGGTTGGGGAACGACCTGTTAGAGAGCAGTGCAGGGGAGAGGGACCTGGGGGTCCTAGTGGATGGCAGGATGACCATGAGCCAACACTGTGCCCTTGTGGCCAAGAAGGCCAATGGCATCCTGGGGTGTATTAGAAGGGGGGTGGTCAGTAGGTCGAGAGAGGTCCTCCTTCCCCTCTACTCTGCCCTGGTGAGACCGCATCTGGAATATTGTGTCCAGTTCTGGGCCCCTCAGTTCAAGAAGGACAGGGACCTGCTGGAGAGAGTCCAGCGCAGGGCAACTAAGATGATTAAGGGAGTGGAGCATCTCCCTTATGAGGAAAGGCTGAGGGAGATAGGTCTCTATAGTTTGGAGAAGAGGAGACTGCGGGGGGACCTTATTAGTGTATATAAATATATAAAGGGTGAGTGTCACGAGGATGGAGCCAGGCTCTTCTCAGTGGCAAACAATGATAGGACAAGGGGTAATGGGTACAAACTGGAACACAAGAGGTTCCACTTAAACTTGAGAAGAAACTTCTTCTCAGTGAGGGTGACAGAACACTGGAACAGGCTGCCCAGGGGGGTTGTGGAGTCTCCTTCTCTGGAGACATTCAAAACCCGCCTGGACACATTCCTGTGTAACCTTATCTAGGTGTTCCTGCTCTGGCAGGGGGATTGGACTAGATGATCTTTTGAGGTCCCTTCCAATCTCTAACATACTGTGATACTGTGAGACTGTGATGTTTGGTAAGTGCAGAATTTACCTGTTAATTCCATGTTAATTGATGCTGCTATTCCCCAAGGGATGTTTATAAAATTGGGATGCTTTATTCCTTAACATCCTTAGGAACAGTCATCAGGAGGTAGTAAGACAACAGCCCAGCTCTTAAATACTGTCATTAATAGTCCCAAACACTATTAACATGCAAACAAATCTAACCCCAATCCCACAAAGCAATGGGTATCGTGATGAATGTGTGGATCCCAGAACAAAACTGATCTAGGTACAAAATTGAGCCTAAATTTCTTGATTCTAAGAAGAATTCTCTGGGGAATTACTTTTTCTGTTTATGGGATCTGATTTATCTGCGAAATTTCATGAAGCTGAAATTTCAGCTGCAAATGCTGAGCTCATTCTGTTTTAATCAAAATAATAAACATCCTTTTGAGTGGAAAAATGTTATTAAATCCAAATTAAAGATGGGATTTTTGTTTCTGGTTTTTGATTGCCTGGTTAGTGGTGGCCAAGTCAAACACAGCAACTTGTCACAGAAAGCTTTGCTTCTGAAAAATCTTTTTCCTGACAAAACCCCAAATTGTTTTACTTTTTTCTCAACCCTTTTTTGCAGCTTCACTGTAACTTTCAAATCCTAGAATCACAGGATAATTTGTGTTGGAGGGGTCCTTAAAGCTCATCCAGTGCCAACCCCCTGCCATGGGCAGGGACACCTTCCACTAGAGCAGCTTGCTCCAAGCCCCATCCAGCCTGGCCTTGAATACTTTCCAAAAGTCAGGCCCAGCAGCACTGGGCAGTTTCGAGCTCTTACACAGGACCAGGCAGAAAGAGAGGCCCAGAAGATGGAGACACACTTTTGATGGCTGTGCCTGTGAGCAGGGAAGTTGTGAGGGATGCACAAGGGCAATGCTGGCTGCCACTGTGCTTTCTATGGGAAAAGATGCTCAGACTGCAGCAGCTCATTGAGTCAGCAGCACATCCCCAGACTAGGCTCTGATTCTGCAAGAAACCAATCTGGTTAAAATCTACTGGTAAATGAAGCTGCTGATTAACTCATGGATTGATTAAATACTCTTTGGTCATGTGAGAGCTGAAATACAGAAGCCAGAGCACTGGCTGCATGGCAAAGGCTACCCAGAAGCCAGGCTATGCAAAAGGGATTCCCTTAGGAACTAACAGCAAGCGTAAGGTATTGACTCCAAGAAGCCAAATGAGTGTTAGGCCTGCTGGGGTCAAGTGCAGGAAGAAAGCCAAGACAGCGTTTCTGGATGAGCGAGGCTGGCAAATACAGCCCTGGAAGTGTCTGTATGTCTGGTTTGTCTCTGGTTTGTCTGTTTGCTAAGAGCACCGCAGAGCTGCCCTAATGAACTGCCATCTCAACAGTTCCTCTTCCACCTCAAAGTCCTGAACTTTGCAGACTGTGATGTTACAAGGTTCTGTATCTACAAGATCACAGCTCACTGATACCAGGCATGTGGTAACAGCTGTTCCTGCACCTCCAGCCTCAGCACCTCCCATGTGTGACACACCATGGGGCCAGCACTGCTTATGGCAAGTCATTAACCACATCAGCAAACTGCTGCCACTGAAAAAGTGCCTCCTTCTTAAACCAAACCAAACCAAAATAAAGCCAGGCCCATGTTGCTGATCCCTATTGCTAATCTAGATGCCAAGAGGGTTGAAGATAAGGAAGAAGCTCTTCCCTGTGAGGGTGCTGAGGCGCTGGCACAGGGTGCCCAGAGAGGCTGTGGCTGCCCCATCCCTGGCAGTGTTCAAGGCCAGGTTGGACACGGGCTTGGAGCAAGCTGCTCTAGTGGAAGGTGTCCCTGCCCGTGGTTGGAATTGGATGGTATGGTCCTTTCCAACCTAAACCAGTGTGTGATTCTATGATATGGCACTTATTAACTTCCCATTAACAAGTGAGGCAAAAGCCCTAATCCCTTCAATTACTGTGAAGGCTAGTACCCTGCAAAACAGCTTTTTCTTTCCTTCTCACACACACACGCAAACTGCCAAAACCAAGACCACCCTTTCTCCTGGTATCGAGACACTGCCTGTCAAGTTTCATCTCATTGCCAGTGTTTCCTGCCACCAACACTCCTGAAAACAGAGTTGAGAACAGAATGCCAAAGGCTCAGTTGCAATGACAAACTCCCCCATGTTAACAGGTCCTCTCCTCCCTTCCCCACCACAGAGCCTCAGTGACACCTCCATGAGACGACATTATGCAGAAGAGCTGTCACTGCAAAGCATTTTATTATGCTTTGCCTGATTATGCTAATTCCAACTCTATGGAGCCACTTTGCTTTCTCCCTCTCTCCTCTTCCCTCCTCCCCTCTCCTTCCTGTGCTGCTAGCAAATGGTTTTTATTGAAATGGGGAACATGAACACAGTTATGAAACAGAACAAATGAAACCAAACAGTTGGGATCACTTTTCTTTACCTCATGCACTCTCTGCTTTTGGTTTTCAGCTATTCCCATCACATGCAAAGCAACACCGTGTTAAGGGACCAGATTCTCCATACCCACCATGCCCTGGTGTGCAGGCAGCCCTCGACCTGGCACTGCTGACCTGCTCCAGCAAATCTTGCAGGACCACAACATCATCTAGGGGCTCTCCTGCTGAAAACACAGAAGCCATGTCCATGCACACAGGTAGAAGAGAGATTTCTGGTTCTGGAAGCCCCATGATATACCTGCACAGGTTTGTTCACGGGGTTTATTTGACTCACTGTAGTGCTGATACTCCTGAATACGAAAGGTCTCCAACAGTAGGGATGCTCACACTAGCAATATGAGGCTGGGGGTGACAAATTCTTGTCCCTGATAACCCTGAGGCCAATAACAAAATAGAAATCAGACAAAACTCACAGACATTCTACTCATACAAGTGCCACAGGTGACTCAAGACTCCAGACCAAAACTGATGTTCTGAAGTAAGAGAAAATATTGCAGAAGGGGCAGAAGATATCACGGATGCTTGTGAGAGCAGGAGGTTTGCTGATGAGGAATGAAATGCTCCAGCCTTGCCCCACACTGCAAAAGGAGGGTGGAATATCATTGGCACCTGACCCTCAAGGAAATATTCCTCCTTGACTCTGAATATAAAACTGGCTGAGTCCTGAGCTCAGATACAACATGTACCCAACAGGCACCTCATAAATTTTATCCTAAACTCAGTTTGTGGCCCTTGCCAATTGCAAGTACTTCGGAGGAAGGAATGGAGCTCCCTCCAGAAGCTGTCACATAGCAAGGAAGGGGGAGGGCAGAAACGTATTTGCTTCCTGGGCTCTGCAGGCAACCAGCAAAAACCTCCAAGGATGGGATTAGTATAAAGCAAACATGGTGCGAAGAGACGGGAACTTAGTTCCCTGACGAAGTATCTTGTAATACCAATGCATTAGGCATCTAAGGGCTTATATGAGAAGCTTAATTATTTCTCTCCAGGAATTCTCCTGTTCTGGAAAGAAATCTTTTATAACATTACAAATCCTTAAAACCCCCTCAGGATCCAGTTGTAGAATGTCCATCTCCAGCCTGTTCTACAGCTTCCCTCCCACACGCCATCCTCACTTCTGGCCCAAGCTGAAAGGAAACAGCAAGATTAAAATCAGGTTCCAAAGTGCCAAGCCAAGATTCGTGCTGGACAGATGAGGAAGAAACAAGGATCCTCCCTACCCTCAGCAAGAGCCGCTCAAGGTCTGCTCTTAGTTGACTGCATTCCCCTCAAAGGTCCCTGTTCCATTAACTGGAGTGTATCACTGACATGTTCCCCCCACAGACATCAAGGTGGCTGTGCAGAACGTTTACAGGAGACGTGCTTGTGAGGAACATGAAACTCCTCTGGGAGCTGAGAAGCAGGTAAATTTGGTACAGACCAACAGGTCACATCACCCTCTTTAACACCTGCAATTTTTACTTGCAGCACAGAGCATCTTTCTCCCTTTCCCGTACCATCAGTCCCTATTCTCCACACAGTGAAACCAAACGTTCTGAGCAATCCCATTTATTTGTGAAAAGCATTTTCTCATATTGCCCTCTAATTCTTACAGGCTTCAGGTCATGACTGCAAAATTCATGATGAGCACCTCAGTAAATACCTCCCTCAGAGAGGTCCAGCAAGTCTGATCTCATGCCATGCCAGTCCTTTACTAACAGCTGTGGGTTTGGTCACTGCCCGTCAGTCTGCCGAGCTGGACACCCAGTGCTCCAGGAACTCTGAAGGTAACAAATTGCTCACCTTCCTTTTTAAAGGCACCACTGTTTAATGTAGACATGAAAATCATAAACACTGCACCTTTTATGTAAACAAAATAAGCTTTAGTGTGGAAAAGTAGTGACAAGAAAAGATGGATCAGTGAGCTCATTGTTCGGCAGATCTATTGCCATGCTCATACTGCAACACCCCAACTGCTTCCATAGAACATACATTCTGATCTCTGATCTTAGGAATTCTGCTACAAGGACTCTTCACAGACAACGACAGGAGCTCATGAGACAGGAGCAGATGTGGTCAGGGGTAACAACTGGTATCTGGAAAGCCCAGGTTACTGTATCCTGATGCCTGACTATCAGCAGTCTGTAGATGCTCCATCACATCCCATCCTTTCCAGGGTTAGAAATAAAACTCAACCATGGCATTGATCAGAAAATGACTGATGCCAAACAGCATCACTTACTGCTTCAGAGACCAGAAACTTCTTCACTCGTTCTACCTGTAACCTCAAACTCTCTGTATGTGACACTTCAGCCATTCTCCTGTCACCCCCTAATTCCTCTACTTAGTCTTCACCATCCAAACTTCTGACTTGTAGGGGTGGGGATGGGAGAAGCTGACCCACCACATGTCCCTGAGTGGAAGCCATTCTCTGAATCATCACATCTCACTTTGAATGTTCCCTGAAATTCCCAATTCTCTTTGCTAACTTGTGTTTCAACCTCTCCAGAAAGAGAACGATCCTCTGCCAACCAGAGCTCAAGGTGCAGCAATACCTTTTTGTCTGTGGCTTTGGCTTCATTGCTTCCTCTTGCTTAACTGGATCTCCCATCCCATGTTTTATTTCCATCATTAATTAAGGATTGCTTAAAATCTGAATCTATACTGTGTGGTCAAGACTTCCATCTACTTTGATAGATGTTGATAATTCCTTTGATCCTCCAGTTGTGCAGATCTTTCCAGGGAACACGTCTGAACATCAGATCTTTCCCTTCCCATGGGACAGGAGTCAGCTACGTGTTGGAACAGAGCCTGCTTTTCTGCTATTCAGCTTAATTTCTCTGGGGGTGAAGAGGAAAAGGTATCTCTGAAAGCTCATTTAATACACTTAATGTTTCAGAAGTACCTAAAGACCTTCTGGAAAAAAGAATTCCTTTGCAATCCTAGAAGTGTTAAATATCATCATATGAATCACTTTTATAACAGCAATGCCTCCTTTTGAATATAGAATCACAGACTGGTTTGGGTTGGAAGGGACCTTCAAAGCTCATCTAGTTCAACTCCCACTGCAATGAGCAGGGACATCATCAACTACATCAGGTCACCCAGAGCCACATCCAACCTGGCCTTGAATGTCTCCAGGGACAGAGCATCCACATCCAGTGACACAGAAGAGGCCAGTCTATTGCAAAAACCCCAAGTTATATTGAACATAAAGGAGGTTCAGGAGCAACACCCCAAATTTCCAGTGTTTCATGATGAGGTCTGATATTCCTGATTAACTGATAAATTCTCTCAAACAGTCTCTTCCCATTTCCAAAGCCTGCACGAGCTGGAGCAGATGGAAAACTCAGCCCCTGTCACTGGAATGGTGCTTAACAGATTACTTCAAAAAGCTGACTGAGGGTTGTCTCTTCTCCTATCACTGCTATAACAGAAGAGTAAGTAGAAGCCCTGGTAATGATTCCAGCATTCCCAGTGCCACCCCCAGGCACGAAGCAGTACATCTGCATGTTCTGGAATGCATCTTGCCCATTAGATCAGATTTATAGAAGGTACCTTTCTGTTCCTATTTCTTCAAGGGAAAAAGACTTGGAAGTGTTCTTGAAAGGAATTTACAATTCATATTCTGTTCACAGCTCTCCTCCCCCAGCCTGGGAGAAGTAACCAGATCCAAAAGGAGTTGGAATTTACACACACAGGCTTCCAAACACCCTTTGCCTTTCCCTTCATTTAATTCCAATCTACTCGCCTGCTTGTGAAGACACTACTTGTACAGCCTCCATCAATTAAGAGCCTTGTGATATTCCCAGCATCCATTTTTGGAGCATTTCATTTCAAACACAGAGCACTGAGGTACAAAGTGTCTGTATGAGCATCTTGGAGCCATGAAGGATTCCGAGATCTGAATTAAAGTTGACCATAGCTGACTGGGTCTGCTTCTTTCTCTGGCTTGCCCAGGAGTAACAGGCTTGGTCTGGGCTTGGAGCTTGGTTTTAGGTTTGCTTTGTTTGCATTTTAAAGGTGGCACGTACAAAGCAAGTCTAGCTTAGACTAAGACTGCCTGCAACATTAAGCCAGTTACTAAAACAGCGAACACAGAACCCCAAGATGGGAGATGTGACCACAAAGGACTTGAAGGGATCCTCACCAATCGCATCTGCAGATATCAGCAAATATGTGCTCAGTACAAGGTTTTAATTAGCAACTAAAAGAATTAAAGTATCTGAGTCCTAAATCCAACAGTCTCTCACCAAACACTCGAGGATTTTGGCCTCTGCACCTCACTGGAAGATAAAGCATGGGCTGCAGTCACTTCTGCCACAGAACAGCAGCAGCTGAGATAATATCTTTCTTTCTTTCTTTCTTTTATTCATGTTATTCATTGCCCTCCGAGTTTGAGCTGTGGTTTAGAGCTGTGACAACAGGATGTTAATCATTATCTTTCAGACAGAACACAGATTTCACACTTTAGTTTTTGTCCTGCATAAAGGACTTCACATCAAGATCAAGGGAAAACAAAGAGTCTGTCCTCTACCAGCTGAGTTTAAGTGGCTTTGACTATAAGGTGGCCTTTATGGATAGAGCAATGACAGGCCCCAGGAGTCACTGTGAGAGGGATGTCAAATTCAGGCTGATGAGCAGGAACAAAAGGCACAAGTGAAAAAGCAGGAACTAGGCCTTTCCTGCTAACAAATCTGTGTGGCATAGCCCCGCATCCTTGTTAAATCTTAATAAATCACTTCAGACCGCATTGTGAACTGTGTTCAGTTTTCAATGCAGGTTAAAGAGAAATCAGAGTCAAGAGCTTGTCTTAATTATAATTCAAAGCTGACTGATACATCCATAAATAATGAGTCTGCTGCAAAGGAGGAACACCAATCTCTCCCATTGCCTGGCTTCAGCAGCAGCTCAGGAGCAGAGCTCTGCATCCCTTTAAGGACCAACACCCTCCAACCCAATAACTGATATCCAGCCCAGGTTTCAGGAAGATATATCATTTCTTCTTGTCATACAGATTATCCTACTTTCTACTTAAACCAGATGCTTTTGTGTTGTTTTGTGCTCTGATTTGGTAACACTTCATCCTTTCAGTGTTATTCTCCTGATAATGGAACGACAGAACAAAAAGGAATATGCAATGAAGTTAATATGAGCTAAAGAGATACAGGTAGGTGTGAAAATGACAGTGTGACCAATCCCTGCTGTCAGCAATGGAGAATTACAGCTGTAATGTATTTCAGTTGGCTCTCTGGCTTCAGAAATTGTAACTTGTTTATCACTTCACCAGCATGACAGTTTTCTCATTCATATCTCTGGGTTTCTACATGCAAATGATGATTTCTGTTCAGCAAAGATGAGCTGCTGTAGCACTGAAGTGCCAGTCTAAGGGCAGCTATCATGGAAGTGAAGGAAAGTTTTGCCATCTCTTCATCAAAGGAGGTGAATATAACTGAAACCATCCAACAGGTAGCAGCTCCAGCTTTGAAATGAGCAAATGCTCTCTCTGAAGCAAGGACAGGCAGGTAATCGATTCCCTTCCACATAAATTCCTTTCACGGAATTCCCTACTGGACTATTATTGTTCCTCTACTCACTTCAAATGGAATATTGGTTCCGTTAAAGCCAACAAGAAAATTTCTCAGACACATGATTTCATTTCATCTTTGGCTGCTACATAGCCAGGAAGCACACACAGATAATAGTGTCAAAGGAAAAGCACCTTCTCTTCAGATTCCTGACATGAAAGGAGAAAGAAAGAGCAATGAGAGGCAAAAAACCATGACTGCAAAGCAATGGGTGCACTGAAAGCAAAACCTCAGCTCCAGCCTAATGAGAGACAGGAGGGGAGGCCACCTACCCAGGAACTCATTACCACAACCTCAGCAGCAGCTTAACCTCTATGAGGGTCTAAGTTCTCCCTAACAAGGCTGGGATTATCCCAGTCATCCATCTGGTAGAATCAGTTGTCTCCTGTATGCAAACATGAAGGTAAAAATACAGGAACAAATGAGTAGCCCAACACAAACACATGTGTGTGTGCACACATCTCAGAGTGCTAAGATAACAGAATGAGCAATGTTTAATTCATCAGACTCCCAAAATAACGTATCATCTAGAAGAGATGTGGCACCAGAGTCACAAAACCGCTCTGGAAGAGTCATCTTCAGATCACCAAGGGCCAGGCCCTGCTCAAGCTGGGTCAGTCACACGCCTACAGGGAAAAGGTCTGTTCCAGGAAATAATTATCTGGAATTAAGACCATCAAAACCAGTTTGAGCAACACAAGCATTTCATTTCTCCACAAGCAAAATAAACTGATCTTGCTTGCAACATATTCCAATTCTTAATAAACTGCTGCCTCAGAGGAAACCAGAATGGATTCTAACAATTGTCTAACGTGCTCCAGCAGCAGCACCCTCCTATTTACATCAGGAGGGTTCAGGCCAGAGCTCTCTGCTGACTGTAATCATGGGAGAGAGGTCATCTCCCAGCCAAATTTCAAGCCAGTCAAGACTTTAGAGGTCAAATCAACACCTTAACTGGAAACGAGGTGATCATTTCTGATCCCAGCATATCAGTGATGCACACCACCATCATGATGGGCCACGTACAGGCAGGACCACACACTGCCTTCACTCGGTGAAATGCTGGTGGCCAAAGCCAACAGAGAAGAACAGAGCTGCCAGAGAACAAGCACAGCACCAGCCAGAGCCTCACAAAACCTCCAGGTGAGGCTCACTGTTAGGGGGACAGTTATGGCTCTATCAAGGTAAATCCAGCTCTATGAAACTGCCCTATTTATGCGAGTTACTGTGGGGTTGTAGCAATATAAAGGAGGACTTTGAACACATTGCAGTGTCCTTTAACAACACTGACAAGGGCAAGACTCAAGACAAAATACAGTTCGGGTTCTGAAATCAATACAAAATACAGTTTTCATGTTCTGACATTCAAGAGGAATCAATCACCTGGCACAAGTGTTAATCCTCTACAGTTTTAAATAGAACGCAACTCCTGCTCTGCTTCCGTCTCTCCCCATCACAGTATTCAACTTGTGTCAGTAAAACTTCAAACTCAATCCCCTGCAGCACTGGTTAAAATTAAAATCTATTGTAATTATTCCTGATTGAAAAATGGAATTTTTGCTGGAATTTTTGCTGTGTAGAGAATTCAAGGGGTTTGCACCTTATTGATCAAAAAAAAAAAAGAAACAAAACATCCGATAGAATGAGAAATTCCACAAAAATCTATTGGAAAATAGTTTTTTGTGTGTTTCATCTAAACTTTTTTCCACCAGCCCTTGTTCTTGCTTATGCATCATGAGGCTCCAAGGCTTAATAGAATCATAGAATCATAGAATAGTTTGGATTTGAAAGGACCTTAAGATCATCCAGTTCCAACCCCCCTGCCATGGGCAGGGACATCTCACACTAAACCATGGCACCCAAGGCCTCATCCAACCTGGCCTTGAACACCGCCAGGGATGGAGCATTCACAACCTCCCTGGGCAACCCATTCCAGTGCCTCAGCACCCTCTCAGTAAAGAATTTCTTCCTTAGATCCAATCTAAACTTCCCCTGTTTCAGTTTGAACCCATTACCCCTTGTCCTGTCACTACAGTCCCTGATGAAGAGTCCCTCCCCAGCATCCTTACAAGCCCCCTTCAGATACTGGAAGGCTGCTATGACCTCAGAATCTCCCATTTCAGTGTGGCAGGGGGGATTCGGGCTCCCACCCTGGGCTGCAGTGCTTGCTGCTCTTCCAAGGCAGGTTCTTCTCACCCCATCTTCTTGCACTTGCTTTTCCTTTCCTGCTTGTCACTGTATGTAATTATGCACTTGCATTTCATTATCCAAACCTCTTTGAGAAGTGAACAAAACAGCTTTAAAAATGCTGTTTATGGGATGGAAGAAGAATCTGCATCAACCAACCTTGACCCGGACCCCAGATCCAGATTCAGGCATGGCTCTAACCCAGAGCAGCAAGGCCACCACGTGTTACAGTTAACAGGTACATGGGGATCTGGTTTAATCCTTTAGCTCCTGACTGCCTTATCAGGCAGTGAACTGGAGATAAACAAAATTAAAAAGTGCTAAAAATTCTTGATGATTATAATAAAAGGACTCATACTCCAAAGTCCCATAAACTCTTCTGAAGATCTGGTGATAGTATCCCGAAAATGAGCACACTCCTCCAATTAAGGCTTCCTTATAAATACTCTTTATGCCCAAAGGTGTCATTTCATTTACATATTTATGAGCCTAACAAGAAAACTCTGAGGCTTGTGTTTCCCTTTTAGTTGCTGAAGGGAATAAGCTCCCTCTGCGAACACAGCCTGGTGAGCTTTGCTGCACCGGGTCATGCCAGAAGGCGGCCGTGCAGGCCAATGCTCCTGCCTGCCATGGCCACCTTTGGTGCTCACTGGTTCGCTCCTAACTTCCAACACTCCCATTTAGTGATCCAGTGATAAAAGCTGCTTCACAAGCTGATTCGGGGGAACTGAAGTATCCCTCTAACTCTTGCAGCAATCCCATGGTGTAAAAGAGCCCGAGGGGATCAAAACCAACCCTGCATGACCAGGGGCAGCAAGTTACAGACTAATTGGAAGAAGCGAGACAAGTCAGTATAGATTTCTCCCTAACTAGCCTTACTTTTCAATGTAAAAAGAAAACATTAAATTAAAACAGTGACTCAATTTCTAACTATTACAAAATTAGGTTATGAAAGTCAATTAAATCTGCAGTCTTGAAGCTCCAATTCCACGTGCTTGGCACCTTGCATATAGAACACCATTTTCTTTCCTTGTGAGCGCCCAACACGAGCTGTAAACCTGTCTTTAAGAAATCTCCCAGTGATCATCTGCAGTGAGATAACAAAGCAAATAAAGGAATCTTATTTTCACAACTCCCTGTGAACACTGAACCCTCCACAAATGCCCGCTTGGTACCCAAAACCAGAGCTGTGCTTTAATTTGTTATGGGAATGACTCTATTAGCAGGAAGCAATTGCAGATATCTTTGCTGAGCTCCATCCCTTAATGAATATGACCTTTCAGTGCTGCTGTTCAGCTACATTTCCACTTGGCCAACACAGAGAGCTCCTGATCAGCTAAGGACTTTTGGATAGTTAAAGAAACTAAAACACATCAAATGAAAGTAGAAACGCTGAAAGAAGACAGAACTGTTCAAATATGCCCTTCAAAGCCCAGAAGACCGTTTAAATTATGTCTTCCTTCGCCTCATGCAGGAGGAATTTTTTGTACCTTCCTTCCTCCTGCTTAATGAAATCTATTTGTTGACTCATGCAAGGAAAGAAGGTGATTATATTCTCTCAACTAGGCCCAATTTTGAGGCAAGTGTAAAAGGAGCTTGACCCAACATATGAAATGCAACAGTAACATCAAGAGCACTGTGCTCTTACGAAGAATATAATCCTTCCTTGTGCCAAAGCATTCTGGTAGAAAAAACAATGTTCCTGTTAAAAAGCACATCAAATTACAGAGCTTCCTGCTTGCAGCTGCCTCTCCCTTCACCTTCCTCTGTGCTGAGGGGTTTTACATGCTTTATGGCCTTGAAAAGAAGGATGGCCCATGTGTTTGGAGCCAGCCTTGAGCTCAAAGCTTGCTGCTCAATTCTATACCCCAGCACTGCTGCAGCTTTGGGTAATTAACCCCCTTCATTTGGCTCTCATCATCCTGAAACCAGTCAGAACACAGACACTGCCCCACATTTATCCCTTAATTTCCCTGTACTTTAGTTGATCGGAGCCGCACAAATAAACCAAGGAGTTAAAACCAGAAGAAAAGAAGCACAACACAGAGTACACAGCATCACAGCAAGGCAGGGAAAGGAAATCAGGAGGGGGAAATCAATCTGGGTTTTGTTACTGCTTGCTTTATTTTTTAATGTAAAAGTTACACAATTAGAAGAGGACTGGACTCAAAGGCCTCCCTAAACCTGGGAATTGCAGCATCCCTGATTTTAGTCTATTTTAGAGATATTAATATTTGAGTAGGGCAGGTTAGAAAATAATGCACAAATATGAATGTCCTTGCCCCTTTTTCCATGAATTTCAGAGTGTAGTACAACTTTCTATCAAAGATTCTAACCAGCCCTCATTAGTAACCATGTCAGATGCATGGAACAGCAGATTTCCATATGTACAAAAGGACATCAACATGATTCCTCCCATCCCATAGCCAGAGAAATTAAAAGGCATCTACGTCTTTAATGCAGCTTTGTCAGATGAGCCCTTTGTAATATTCCTATGATCATTCTGGGACTACTTCTGTGAGGGGAAGGAACAAAGCACAGCTATGCATACTTGTGTGCCTAAGAATCACGGAATGGTTTGGGTTGGAAAGGACCTGAAGATCATCTCATTCCAACCTCCTGCCATGGTTTCTTTTTGTTACTAATGAAAAGACACGTGGGTTGGAGAGCTACAAGAACCTGAAAGGAGAACAAAACTGAGCTAAAGCCAAGTCAGGTTTTGACAAGTCTAGATAGTTCATACAACAACCCGGAACAGGCCTCAGGTCCTCCTGAACATCCTCTTCCCTGGGAAATCTGGCTATAAATTGTGCTGAATCCTAAAAATATTTATCAGTTGACCAATCATCTGTTAGGCCGTGGTTGTCGGGGAAACAGACACTTGTGAACATCCCCTTCAGACACGTCGTGCCAAAGCAACGCCTCTGAAACGTGGGGCAGCAGCCAGGCAGCCCTGCCCTCCCTCTTCCTCACTCACACTGCTCAGAGCAGCACCAAGCCCAGCACCACACAGGGTGTTCGGGGACCTCCCTCTATACAGCTCAATCCCTCACAATCAGACTCACTCTTTTCAGCCAGGGCTTCCAGTGCAGCAGCTCCCCAATGCACACAGGTTGAGGTCTCTATCCCAGCAATCACTCCTTGGGGTGAAATCTCCCTCTTTGGCCACTGAACAGCAAGTTTTCCACCCACAATGCTCAGAGGAATTGGTGACAGCCGGAAGATGCCCTGGCTTCCACTTCTGCTGTAATTCCTTTAACTTGAGAAAGAAACCACCTTTCAGCACAGAGGCTGTTGACCCATTGGCAGAACAGTTTCCTTCTTGACAAGATCCATGCACAAGAGCTACTTTGAGGTTTAATTAATGCCTTTTTCTCTGAAATTCTTTGAAGATCAGACAGTGAATTACACCTGCATGGAGCAAATGTGGATGCTGCAATCAGAGCAGACACGTTTATCTCTGAGCCTTGGCTGCCCTTCCTTTTATTTTCTCTATAAAATCTTTTTATACTTTTTTTTTTTTATAGAACACCATTAAAATCAGTCAGTGTCAAACGATGAGGAACAATTCTGGAAAGTATGTTCCAGGCAGATAGTTATAAATTCACTGCATTTGACAAGAAAGTGGCATTTTCTGATACTCACTGCAGAGAGCACAAAACCCCACCCAGTTGCTGTGGTTACCCTCAGGATGCTGTGCCCACCATGATAATCCCCAGAGCTTTCATGCAGTAACATTTGGGCCATATTTGTATTTTCACCTCCTCTGCTTTAAAATAGAGGGGGAAAAAATGACGAGAGGAAGGAATGAGAGACTCCCTTGCAGCTCTATTACCCTCAACCTTCTGTTCCATCTGCATTCAGCACAGAAGATGAAGTGGTAATTTTTAGTGTGTGGCTCTGAACAGCAGACCAAAATCAGAGCAACTGCGAACAAAACGTGTGAATATGGCAGACAGGAGAGGAGGGCCCAGGAGAACTACAGAGAGAGCAGCACTTTCCACACAGCAGAACTCCCAGGAGCCTTTCAGCTCCATCATACAGACACAGGCAGATCACACAAGGTCATAGGAAACTCTGCAGCAAGAAGAGGAAAAGTCATTTCCCAAACAAGAGAATCACCTTGTTCCTCGTGATCTGAGAGGGGCTGAAATGTGAGGAATGACATTTTATATCTGTGCATGTTTAAAAGCATTCCCTATAACATCTTCAGTTATTCTTGTTCCCTTGAAAGCAGGGAAATCTCAACCTCTGGACCTCTCTTCACAATGACTGCCAGAGATTTCTGCCTTTCAGGGGAAAAATGTATTTTTTTCTTACGTATTCTTTTTTTGGTTTCCTATCTTTCGGCTTCACTATCTTCTAATTTGTGAGTAATGAGACACAAGTGACGCTCCAAATAACTATCCTCCACATCAGTCATTATTGAGAATACTTTCATCATCCTTCATCTTAGTCATCTCTTTTCTAAGATTAAACGCTTCCAATCTCACTCATGCTCCGAGAAACGCTGGGAAAGCAACAACAATTAAACAGCAAATATGAGTACAGAGACATTTGAAAGGGTACTGACAGATTGTACTTCACTCCTGGTGTGTGTGTGTATATATATATATATATATATGTATATGTGTGTGTGTGACTGGGTACTGCTCAGTGGAAGGCTTCTCAAGGCAGCACTTCAGCACTGGAGAGCAGAGCTGCTTTGGGCCGCCCAGGCACGCTGCCACGCTGGCTCTTTGCAAACAGCTTGTAAAACCAGAGGCAAAGCATCTCGCACAGAGCAGCAACTCAGGGGCTGGAAAACACAGGGGCCCCGTCTGAATAGTTGCCTCTGTTCGATAGGCCATGTGCCTCCAGCACCACCTTTATGCCTCAGAACACCCGGTGTCAAGCCAGTAAACACTGACCTACTTTAGAGATAAGAAAACTGAGGTTTGGGGGACTGAAGCAGCTACTGTGACATTGCAATGAATTGTTATGACCTAATTAAAAGCAAAGGCGTCGTCTAAGGGAATGGATTTCAGGAAAGCTGCATTTAATTCCCATACAATCGCACAGAATGGATTTACTCGATACGCTCTGTGCTCCTGGGGCAATCGCTTATTCCTTCCCTCTGTATCCATTTCCCTTCTCACCACCTTGTTCCTTCTCTTCATTGCAATTCAAGAGGGGTACATGTGCAGCACCTTGCACCAGAGGTCCTACACTCACCAGAGCCCAGAGTGCTGCTGCTAAGTAAGTAACAGTCACAAACCAGCATCCAATAACTAAAGGAACTGATTCCATAGAACACAAAGGATACCCCTTAGTACCATTACGGCAAAGGTGAGATCAATTACAACCACAACACCCAGGAATATTTTGCAAACAAATTCACAACGGTAAGGGGAAAAATAGCAAAATTTGCTGGATAATTTATTCACAAGGAATAATTCCTCCAGCTCTAATAGTAATACATAATTACATATCATGATGGCGTATTATGTATTAGTTGGGGGTACTAATTAGTTAATGTTTGTACAGCTTCTTGAAGGTGTAATGTGCTTAAGCATTATTATTAAGGGGAACACTGAGTTTGAAATTATTTTTACCATAACTGAGAGCAATATCACCCACACCCTTTCAAAGAGCTGTGATCAGTTGAACATGGTACCTACCGAGCCTTTGTCATGGAGGAGAATTCACAGCACAAATTAGGTACGAGGGGGAAGTCTTAACAGCTCCCTTGTTGCTGAGCAGATTAAAAGTGAGCTCATTTATTGCCATTTTAAAGGATCCTTCTTTGAAACAGAGGTGTGACTGTACCTGACACGCACGAGATCACATCAGCTCCAGCTCATCAGGTATGACAGAATGCCAGAACCTTCCATGGGCTTCAACAGCATTACAGTAGATGCTCAGTGCCACTGATAACCAGGGTCCTAAAGTGATGACACTACACAGGTGCCTCATATGGCTATTACTTAGATTAGAAAGGTTAAAAGCCATGAGATATACCTGTACTTGCCTAAGCCTGATCAACCTACTGCTCAACTACTGCAGGAAGGAGGAAAAACTGCCCCCAAACCTATTCGATATTAAAAGCTTTAATATCCGCTTCTGAGGCTCAGAAAGAACTCTGAGGAAGTGCAGCATTACCATAAAGAAGAGCTTTTAATTTCATAAAATCTCCATTATACACAAGACAAATGCAACAGCCATAAACATCAGAGGTTAATACACTCCGAACAGCCATGCCAGATAGTGCATTGCTTTTATTTCTCCCCCAGTGACAGAGACAAGAAGTAAAGCCAGTGGAAATTTTCAGTGTAGAAGTAGCCTGCTATCATTTGGAAGAGAGTACATTGGTACTTCCAGCTGTCAAACTCAGTCCAAAGGACACTAATGCAAGCAAACACGCTGCCATTTTGCTGCTAAAAGAAAGCAGGATTCTTTTTCATGAGGAGTTTCATCAAAAGTCATTATTTGAAGCTTTCTTTCAAAGCTTCCAACATTTGCATTTTGTAATAGTTCTGGGCCCTGGGTAAATGATCCATGAAAGAGAATAGAGTGCACATCCACTTTATGCAAGATCCACAGCAAATGCACATCACTCTTCAGCTCAAAGGCCAAGCACTTCGGCTTTTGCCTTTGGAACTTCTCCAGGAGCATCCCACACTAAACATCTCTGGCACTGGGGAGTCTGATCTCACCGGTGCCTTTGGTGCATGTGAGTAACTATCCATGGATCAAGGAAATGGCTAACGAAGCTGCTACACTTAGCTTGTCTGTTGCAACTGCCTTACACCGCTTTATAAAGGGTTTTGGCCTCCTCTTCTAACGCTGGAGAGCAGATTCATGACAGGACTTGCAGGCACGGTCAGCTCCTGACAGTCTATTTGTGTACATACATTTACATTACTCTTGACAGATGCTAAAATGAATGTCTCCTAAATCAAGCGCGGTGTAAAAATGAAAATCAAGTATTTTATGTTTAGATGACTCACTGCCATTCATCTCTTGTATCGGCACTCTTTTGGACTCCACAATCTTATCCCAGTGTATTTTTACTAAATGCATGTGACGCTAACATAACTGGTGGCGGATCAAGATGCTTCCCAGCTCCCTTCGGGAATCCAAGTTTAGACACTAACATGCAAACACGTGCGGTTTGGTCCAACTGACAGCTAAGGGATGCATTAGCACTGTCAGTGCGGCGCTGCTCGGTTTAAACTATGCAAACAGTGAGTAATGGCCACGGAGGGAAGAGATGAGCTGGCACATTTTCAGGCCAAATTAAGAACCTGGAAAATTACACTGGCGGATGTTTGCATTCATTTCCCTCCTCAATGTTCCATCACTCTGTGATAGCCACTGATGCAGCTTCTATTAATTCAACAGCACCACAGTCACTATATGCTTAATTTGGTGGTGTAGCACCTCAGCTGAGCTACAACTCATTGAAGCATAAACCATCATTTTAATGATTGAGGCAACATCGCATTCTCACCAGGAATGTGATTACCTACTCATAATCATCAGCCAACTCTTGCATCTCCAACTCAACAGCCTCTTCCACCTCAAACACCGGTTCTTCCCCAGCCCCTCAGTCAGAAGACCAGACACTGTGGACACAGAAACGAGACCATGTATGTCCTTGGACAAGCTGTGCTGGGAATTCTAACTCAAACCAGAGTATGTTCTGAGGTGGGGAGAAGCCGCAAAGCAAACAGGCAGTGCAATGAGCAGCCAGACAATGTGCTGGTCTCCAGGATGGAAGCTTTCACCAGAACTGTTAACCACAGTGCCGCCAAGTACGTGTGGAAAACCTGAGTCAAGCCCAGGAGCTGCGCAGGTACTCCATTCCAATGTTTCTCTGTCTGTCCTACAATAGCAGTTCATGTGAGAACAGGAGCTTTCATCCCTGCAGGAATAAACCCACTTTGAGGTTGTCCTGTATTGCTTCCTTGCAGTGATTTCATCTGTCAGACTGGTTGAAAACAACACCCAGGTCATGTAAGCACCTGGTTACATGTATGTCTGCAGATGCTGTAACATCAGACACCCTCCTGATGATTCATCTGACCTAAGTAACTTAAAGCCTTTGCAGGAGCCAGGCCTAAATCTAGCACATAAAGCACAGTGAGGTCAATAAAACATACACAAGACTGTCTTTAACCATATTGCCTTTCATTCTCCAAGCAATTTTTCATTAAAGCTTTAATAGTGCAGTCACCTATATAGAAATGACAGATATTTTTTAAGTCCTTGCTTAAAAGTTGATGCCCTCTAGTCAGGAACCAAGTGCAGCATGTCACTTCTGATAGTATCTATTAGTACTATGAATACTTTTGTGGTTTCCTAGTAGCACTTGTTCACACTTGGCTAAATCAATAAGCAATTTCCCCCTACGTATGTAATATACAGTCGCTGTGACAGGAACCAGACGGCTTCTTCTACCTGCAATTGAGTTTAGTATTTTACAAAAATAATAACAAGAAGAAGAAACAGAATAAATACTGAGAGACAAAAATACCCTTTGCTTAATTCCTCTTGTGCTGCCTACCATAGCAATAACAAACCCAACAGTAACATCAGCATAACAAGGCAGTGGGGAGTTGGGGCATGGGCACCCTTGTGCCAGCACCTCAGCACCCTCACAGGGAAGAGCTTCTGCCTCAGAGCTCCTCTCAGTCTCCCCTCTGGCAGGTTAAAGCCATTCCCCTTGGCCTGTCCCTACAGGCCCTTGTCCCAAGCCCCTCTCCAGGTTTCCTGCAGCCCCTTTAGGCACTGGAGCTGCTCTAAGGTCTCCCCTTCAGGAGCCTTCTCTTCTCCAGGCTGCCCCAGCCCAGCTCTCTCAGCCTGGCTCCAGAGCAGAGCTGCTCCAGCCCTCGCAGCAGCTCTGTGGCCTCCTCTGGACTCGCTCCAGCAGCTCCACATCCCTCTTGTGCTGCTGCCCCAGAGCTGGATCAGGACTGCAGGGGGGTCTCCCCAGAGCACAGCAGAGGGGGAGAAGGATAAAAGGATGAAAATAAAGATAAAAAAGTGATAAAAGCTCTGTGAAGGCCAGCACAGACCACACACAGCTGAGACGACAAATCTCAGTGCTTCGGTTTCCCTTGCACAAAAGGCAGATCAGTCCAGCCTCTGCCAACTGCAGCTGACTCAGTGTGTAATAGGGAAAAATACATTTATACAGAATCACAGAACACCCGGTTGGAAAGTCCAACCCTTCAACCTTTAGTCTGTACACAAATCCCACAGGGAACTCAGAAAACACCCGGCAGAACATAAACTGAATTGTTGCTCTTTCTTGCTCTTACAGCACTTCCAAGCACCAGGAACAACCTATTCCAAACTGAGGTCCTGAGCCCTGGAAGCTCCAATGCTTCAAGCAAGACCCAAAGCATTCTGTAATGCAGATTCAACTTCCTACTAGGTACGCACTGTAACTTCTAAACACTCATGGTAATTGTTTCAAACCCATAGAAACACCAGGTTTAGTTTTAGATTGTCTGTGAATCTTTTCTTAAAGCATTAAGGAAGATGAGTTTTGTTCAATTCCTTTGAAGAAGAAAGGCCGAAGCCCACCACAAATGAAAAAGGAGCCACCAAAAAAAGAGAAGACAAACTCAGGCCCATAAAAGTCATGGGAGGACAGGGAAAAAAGGGGAATATTGATACGGAAGTCTTTTTAAGCATCTCTTCTTAATTTTCTTTCAAACAACTCTGACAGCCTCCTTGTCTCCAGAGCTTGTTGATCTGGTTTCCCTTGAACCTTCCCTAACCCTGTTCAGGCTCTTCTCATGTACCAGAGCACCCAATGCCTCCTATTTCTTAGCTGTGCGATTCCTGAACGCAGCCCATGAAAGCACAGAGCACTGGAGAGGTAAATGTTTGCAAGTGACATTTTCATATGGTTATGTGCTGCCTCCTTTTCTAAATGACACCAAAAGCTAAAGACTAATGTGAAAAGGGCACATTTATTATGACTTTTATTGCTGTAGCCCTGAGAGGCCCCAGTGGAACAGGAGGTTCTGCCCAGCCCCATCCCACAGCAGTTCAGTGGCCAAACCAAGCAAAGGCAAAGGGAAGACTGAACTGCAAGGAAGAAACCTGTTCAGACAGGAGCAGGGAGAAAGCTCCATCAGCTGTTTGTATACAGTGAAATAAATATCAACAGCTTGGGACAGGCTCTATTATTTTGTTTATTCATCTGCATGTAATTTAGCGGAGACTGAGCTAAGCTGCAAACACGGTTGGGATGTGCATGACGGCAGCAGATGGATTCTGTGAGTGGGGGAATCCAGCGCTCCAGATTGCCAGCTCTAGAGGCACAAGCCCTCTCTGTAGCCACCAGACAGGTACAACAGCTGTGTCATCCCCTCCATGGAGTGTTTCAGACCTAGGCTGGAAGGAATAATTAGTCTGTCAAAGCTGTTTTCTGCACTAGACCACTTCTACAGGTATCGCTTCTTTCTGAAGACCCATGGATCAGGAACCTTCTGGGTGCAACGCTGGAAAACCTTTCCATTCATCCTTGAAGAAACTATCTGAGAATGAGTACGTGCTTTCACATAGGCCAGAACCCTGGATCTTTCCACCTGCAGTTCATGTGGCTGGATTTAAACTAAAAATTGGAACTAAGACCTGATGCAGACTCATTGCCCGCTGGCAGTCTCCTGTCTTTCCAACTACATTCCCAGAGCACCTCCCCTTCCTGGCTCCACTTTCTGGAGCTGCCACGCCACCCAAACCAGCCAGGGTGCTGGTGGGGTAGGGATGCTCCAGCATCCAAACAGTCCTGGTGATGAACAGTTTTAGCATAGAATCACAGAATCCCAGCCTGGTTTGGGTTGGAAGGGACCTTAAGGCTCATCCAGTTCCAACCCCTGCCACGGGCAGGGACACCTTCCACTGGAGCAGCTTGCTCCAAGCCCCTGTGTCCAACCTGGCCTTGAACACTGCCAGGGATGGGGCAGCCACAGCTTCTCTGGGCACCCTGGGCCAGCGCCTCAGCACCCTCACAGGGAAGAGCTTCTTCCTCATGTCTAATCTGCTTCCCCTGATTAAGTTTAAACCCGACTTTGTTCTCTTTAAGCTACTGCTCTGTGCTGTGATGACTGTTTCAGGAACTGATCGTGCAGTGCTCAGCACCACACACCAGAGTGGCCAAAGTGGGTCAGCACACCCTGAAACCAGCACCATAAAAAGGTTTTCAAGTTCTTTCTGTAATTTTGGACTGGAGGAACTGCGCACCCCAATTTTCACTTCTGGGTTTTGTTTCCATAAATACTTCTTGTGCCCCATTTCTGATACTGCACATACACATAAAGCTACAACTTTGTGGTAAGCCTGTTCTAAAGCAGTTCAAATGAAGGGCCTCTCCTGCACAGATCCTGTGCATACGCAGATAATCCCTTCACTGCCATGTTTCTGCTGTGGTGTCTCAGTAAGAAGATTCTCCTGCAGACCCATTGCACCCATATCTGAAAGGGATCGTTGGGATGGACAGACCTGGCTTCACACCAAAGACAGTGGCCAGCGAAGCCCTGGACATGCCCATGTTCATTAAAAGGAGTCAGGGGCGGTCTGGAGCCTTTGGCCACCCCGAGATTAAAGGAATATCCATGAACACGAATGGTGTGCTACCGAGCTGGCCTCAGTCTGAATTTCTCACATGCTTCTCAAGGAGGACAGCAACAGCTCCCAGTGAGGCTCTATAAGGGTCCTGGAACAGATTCTATTCCAGAGAGCAAAGCTACTTTCTGGTAAATTCTGTATAATATGAGCTCTAAAATGGGAATCAGACCAGAGGTACTGGGTGCCTGCATGGCTTAAAGAGAAAACTTAAACCTGGTAAGTCCTGATCCTGTTGTCCAGCTGCATGGTTAAAGCCATTACACAGTATTTTGGCTCCAACAGGATTCTGCACATTAGAAAGGAGATTATGAAAATCAAATTTATAGGCCAAAGGTCTGTTCAATAGCACAAGAGGAAGAAGTCAGAGGAAGAGACAGAAACCTTACAGCTTGGTCATTAGACTAAGAAATGAAACAGAGAGAGATCCTGCAGACCTGCCTGGCCATGAGACAAATACATCTCACTGTATCTCTAGTTGGGAACAGGAGGATGAACCCTCCTACTGCCAAACTGATGCTTTGGATGTGGTGAATAAGCAGAGGAGGAACTTTAATCTTAACAGGAGGGAAGGAGAAACCAGCAGTGGGAATGAGCAGTCCTGTCTGCTGTGCCCTGGGAGACCAGAGCACACTGCTCTGAGCTGATACAAGAACACACTGACCCTGCAATGGCTGTAACCAGTCCGGAACAGCCCAGCGCCATGCCTGGAACACAATGAGCTCAGCTTTGCCTCCCCTTGCCTGTACAGACCTGCACTAAATAGAAGTGAGTGACAATTTGATTACAGTTTGTAAGCAGTTTTGCATTTAGACATCAGTTCACTGCAGCACAGACGGCCTGAAAGCACGTACAGCATCTGGCACAGGGGGTCAAGGTCGGCAGAGCCTCTATGCTGATACACAACTATAAATCATTGCTGTGAAAAGCAAAAATGGGAGGAAAATAATGATCACACTTTTTTAAAATACAATGAGGAAAATACCACTTCAAACTGCCTTTACAGGAAGATAAAAACCTAACAAACTGAAATGGAGCAGCAGCAGCCTTTTCTAAGGATCCTTATGGTAAAGAAGCGTACCAAGTTCACAGACCTGCCTTGAAGAAATCAGATAAGGCCCAGAGGTAGGTAAAAACAGGGAGAGAAGGGAGAAAAAACCCCTTCAGATGATCAGACATCAAATGGATGAGAAGTTGAAATAAGGTATAAAAAAACCCAGAGCATCCTTCCTAGGAGGGAGGCAGCTGCAAGCAAAGCTCAGAATGGCTCTGCCTGATGTTTGTGCTGTTGGCTGACTCTAAGATGCTGAGGAAATAGTCCCAAGCAAACGCTAGCAAAGGGAAACAAAGCAAACCTTGCATCCACGTGTAATTAGCAATCAGCACAAGGAGAGAGGAAAAATACTTAAGTGCCTACCTGAATGAAAAAGCCTATTGCAGAGCTCTGAAACAAAGCCCCAGCCTGCTGCCCAGGGAAAAACAGGCATAAACATGGGCTTTCAATGAGATCACATTATCCAAATATTGATTCACTAAATGTAAGCACAGAGAAAAGCTGATTTTTTTCTGTTCCTGTTTGTGAAAGGACTGTAAAGACTATGGAACTCAAAGAACAAATTGTGCATGTTATCTGTGAGTGCCGTATCCATACACAACTGACACCTACAACATCACACACTCTGCTCTTCCCCAAACACAGCTACTCACAAGTGGAGTGGTTTCGGCAATAACAAATTCACTTGAATCTTTTCTACCATGGAAAAACCACCACGTGGTGGTTCCTCTATTTCATAGAACCCTGGAATGGTTTGGGTTGGAAATGCCCTTGAAGCTCATCCAGCTCCAATCCCTGCCGCAGGCAGGGACCCCTTCCCTAGAGCAGCTTGCTCCAAGCCCCTGTGTCCAACCTGGCCTTGAACACTGCCAGGGATGGGGCAGCCACAGCTTCTCTGGGCACCCTGTGCCAGCGCCTCAGCACCCTCACAGGGAAGAGCTTCTGCCTAAGAGCTCATCTCGGTATCCCATCTGGCACTGGAACTCTATGATGGGCATGGAATGTTGCAGGTGCACTGGTTCTGTGGTTTCCAGTTCTAACACTCCCAGAGCTTTCCTACCTGTAGAGAAATCAAGTCTCATTGCAAGACTTACATTTCCCACACAAATGTGTCTTGCTCTCACTTCTGCAGCAGACTGGATCTCAATCACAGTTGGATGCAAATCCAGTATGAAGTGTGCAGGCAAACACTTCCAGAAGTTACATCTTCCATGCTCTGCAAGATGTTTTGCATTAGGGTATGTTTTTTGCCACCCCAAGTGCTCATTCCCATCTTTCTCCCCATGGATAATGGGACCTTCACTGCAAGCAAAGTCTTTTTGTCATGAAGGTGCCCCGAAGCAGCGTAACTTAGCAAGCTATAGTAAGGCATCTATTCCATGCTGTTTCCATGTAAGGGCTGAGGTAGTGAGCCTCTTCACTACCACAAGGCAATTCAAACCACACAACTCCCCTTTTTAAGAAGTCCTGAACGATGTAGACTATCCAAAATGAAACCTCAAGAATGAAGCTGACTTCTTAAATCACTGTTTCCACACTGGGAACTGCCTGATGGGTGCCACAGTCTCTACTTTTAATCTCAGCATCAAATATGAACAATTATGAACCATGTTTTGTTCACTGAATGTTTCAGCCTAACTTCCCTGAACCAGTGAACTGCTAGTTCTATAAAGGAGATGTTAGTTTTTGGAGGTTTCTATTTGCTTTATCAGTACAGCTCATTTGAGTATGTTTCAGATGTGGCTGTAAATAGCTTATCAGGAATTAATAAATAATTAATACATACTGTAAGAAATGCTCAGAAATCACATGTGACCTCTTATTTATGTGCTTACCCGGTTTTAAAATTCATCAATGATTAACTACTGCTTCTTAAACCACTTCCAAAATGTACACAGAGCAAAGCAGTAATTGCTATATTAAGTTTGAAATCGGCCCACCCATAGGCTGCCCACCCAGGGGAGGTTCCAACTGAGAACCAACAGAGATGAATTGTAGAAACAGTAACTAAAATCTAAAGGAACAGGTCAGGGTTTGGGTTTGTTGGGTTTTTTCCCCAACTGAAACATGTTTTCCTTTGGTTCTATTGCTCTGGTTTTAGAGCCTTTGTTAGCAAAGGGGCCTTGACGCAACCAACATGACTTTAGCAGCATAATTTAATTTCAAGTGTGTCAGTGAAGGAACATATTCATGTGCTAATTTCACTTCATCTCCTTGATAACAAGCACAAAACAAAACTTGAACGTTACCACTGTTATGCTGCTCTGACACGTGGTTTAGAGGCTGGAGAAAGAAGCAGGAAAGAAGAGGAAACCCACCGGTACTGGCCAAGAGACACAACAGCGGCTTAGTACTAAGCAAATAGATGAAAACATCACTACTTGAAGAGAACCAAGACTCTAGTTTTACTATATAGTTACTAACTGGCCCAAAATGCTACTCAGGTCTCTGTGTGCTGCTGGAGGTCCCTCCAGTCCTCTCCACTTACTGCCTGCTTGCACCCTTCCCATGTTGTCAGTTCATTTCTGTATGGCTGTTCTCAGTGTTAATACCCTCACATGGAGACCCTGTGGCCACTGTGACCCTGTGGTCAGTGTGCTCATCTTCTCCAAGTGCAGATTTTACCTCCTTACTTCCTGTGCTTATGCTTCTTTCTCACAAGTAACACATTTGCTATGTCCCAACACTGCCAGAGTCCCTGCACAATGTTATTTCTTGGATTAGGAGGTAATGTAGCTGTGCCTGTGAGCCAGGGGCATTTTAGGAACACATCACCTTTCTCCTTTGCTGTTGTTTGTTACGACATGCACATACACCGCAGTATACACCATAAAGTATCTCCTGCTGTTCCCACCCTGCCTTAATCATAGGGTTAAGATTTATCAGCACTGTTTCCAAACCCTGGGCCTGTGACTTTACTGATGAAGACACAAGACCTCCGCCTGCTTGAGAATTGTGCTGTAACAGAGAAAGGAGCACAGGAATCTAATGTACCTCGAAATGTACCTTGCTGCTAACAGTAAAATAAAGCCATTAAATAAACACAAAGTAGTGCAACTCCAGATTAAGAATGAAGTTATTGCTATTTTATACATGCATATAGAGAGAGGCCTCTATTTCCTTTGAGCTCAATTCAATCACATACTGCTCGTTTTGATTAATATTTAATCACTGCTGAAAACAGTGAACATGAAATAGTTAAATCATCCAAAGGCTTTTTTGTTTTTACATAGCAGGCAAGATGAAAACAGCTCTGCCAATGCCCTGCTGAAGGGAGGGAGGGAACAGTTGCTTGGGAGGAAGAGAAACCATTGCCATTTTTTCACCTGACACATTTTCAAAGGGAATAATATGTTTTCCTTCCTGGTATTTCTGCTCAGTGATGATCTAACATGCTGTTCTGGTGAACACTAAAAGACAGGCTGGAAGCCCTTTCAGGTAAGGATTTATTTTATAGCAATGTTCCGTGTCTATAAGATACCTCATCACAAAGTAGGACCTTGACCATGAACAGGAATTCTAACTACTGCTGCAATGAAAAGAGGTAGAAAGAAGTCAGCATCTTCAACTCCTGCCTTTAGCAGCCCTGACTAAAATGTCACTGTTGCTTTTTAAGTGAAAACAGCATTTTCTATTCAGAAAGCATCCATAGGAAACATCCATTCCTGGTAACAGAAAAGAAAGAAAAAGACAATTCCTGGGTTAGGGATATGGCTGGGTGGGTTTTTTTCCATTTGGCAGGTTCAAGTTTCCATGAGGATACCAAAGCCCCAAGATTTGATGTTTCTGGAAACACAAAAAAACTTCTAGGAAAAAAAATATATCTTCACAAAACCTGTCTATTTGTAACCCTGCAATAATGTTCATAGGATCATAGAATCCCAGAACCATTTGGTTAGAAGGGACCTTAAAGCCCATCCAGTTCCAAACCCCTGCCATGGGCAGGGAAACCTTCCAGCAGAGCAGGTTGCTCCAAGCCCTGTCCAACCTTGAACACTGGCAGGGATGGGGCATCAATGACAAAACAAGTGCCTAAAAATGGAGTCACTAAGTACAATACATCCACTCAAATGCATGCAGTCCCCAGGGTAAGTATATACAAATATCTGATACATCACACAAAGTCTTTATCTGTAGCTCTTCAAAAGCAGAGAAATGGTTAATGAAGACAGGAACAGGAAAGCCTGTGAGGATGACAGCAACCGTAGACAGTGAACCAGGGTAAGAGACATTCAAAGAAGCTGGGTGCTAAATCTGACTTTACAGGTCAATGCCAAAAGATACTACTGAGAAATATCTCACAGTACTTAACAGGTAATTTAGGCAATGCTGAGAGCTAGGTGGTAGGTGGAGAGACACGTGCTTTAAGGAGAGGACGGTGTGATGAATTGAGACAGGGAGAAAGAAGCACCCCAGAAGTACTACAAGATGGTTCTAAATGGAGCTTGATCCTGCATGGCATGCTGGTCATCCCTGACTGCTGAAGTAACCGAGAGCTGAGCTCTAGTAAGTGTTTGGTAAATTACTGCACTCTCCGATATCAGCTCTGAATGCACCTTCAGCAGTTTATCATGTCAAATTAACGGGAGGAATAAAACGGGTGCAATTCCTGGACTATCAATGATTTTTAATTAATCACCTATAACGGGAACATTTGTTAATTCTGTAGAACAAGACAGACTTGGGCTCGTTGACAAATACCTTCATTCCTCAGCTCAATGACCAAGATCCGCTATTTACAGAAGATCTTGAAGATACCTATTCTACAATACTTCCTCTCCTTTGAGAGCCTGTTTCCTACGGGTACATAGCTAACTGAGCAAACCACGAGCCATCATATCCCCATCACAACAGTTTATCTAAAGCAAAACAATAAAACTCCATGTAGTTGAGACCAATCCTCAGCCATACATTCAACACCGGATACATCATCCTCTCGGATTAAGCTAAATATCACTGTGGAGAAAGGAATTATTTAACAGCTGGATAAGTTATTTTCAGTGAGAAGGTTATTAACCTTTGGAGCAAATCATCAGAGAAGTGGAGGTGCCTCTCCAAGTCCTCCAGTGACTCTCTGGAGGCCCTTCGCAGTCAAAATAAACTATTGGGTTTAAAACCAGTGCCACTTCTGAAGTTGTGTGGCCCTTCATATACAAGAAGGGAAAGCAGACGGTTAAGTGCTTCTTCTCCACTCGATTTTTATGTGTTCCAGGGTAAGATATCCCCCCTCCCGCCTCCGTTAGACATAAGAGGTAATGAAATACAAAACGTTACACCTACCTTTTACTCATAACCTATGTGGAAAACTCACTGAGCCATGTTAATTCTAGTCCCTTGTCTATTGTGGCAAAACAAAACAGTCTAGACCTTGCTCTCAAAAGCTAATATAATAAACATTTGGGAGCTAATCAGAAATAGAAAAAGGTTAATCAATTCCTCACATTGTGGAAGCTTCGTGCCCACTGGGACTCTTAATATATTCAACAAAGGAAAGGCAGCAAAGGAAATAGCCATAGATTTTCTTTTCAATTAAAACTTTCTAATAATTCCAAACTGCCAGTGGGTTGTTTCCTTCCTGCATTGAGCAGTTTGTGTTCCAACCGCAGAGCACACCAGCAGCCTTTGCTCCTCCATTTCACTTTGCACGTGACATGGATGGGGCTTTTCAAGCCAGAAGCCTAACGTATGATTTAGAGGCTCTGGGAAAGAAAATGACAATGTCAGGGAAAGGAAATGATCCAAAATTTACATTAAAATCCTGCTATTTCACTGCTACCAGGACAAGGGAGCACCTGGGTAGCTGTCAGTCTCTCTTGCATGTGAATATAGTATAGACATTTTAAAAGGACTAAATAGGCATTCGCTAATACCACACCAAGACAAAGCAGACCACTTCAGACTGGCTTTTGTGCCAGGAACAAAACATTCTCAGTAAGAGTCCCTTAAGGCTCCAGACAATACTTCTTTCTCTCTGCTAAAGTAGTAGCTACAACCCCAGCACTGTTCTGTTCACCACCATGCAGGAAGGGAGTGAAAGGAAATCCTCCAGCTGACCCTCCGGTAAGTAGATGGGAGGGGAAGGACTGTGAGGCAAGAGACATTTTCAAAGAGTTAAGGATGGGTTTCAGTGCTCAAATCCTACTGAAAGCCTCCGTGCCCTTGCTTTCCTTCTTCCTTTGGCAGTGTGACACTTTGCACTGAAACCATCTCTCCCACATCACACACTAAATTAACAGTAGAGTTTAGAACGGTTCCTAAGTCATACAATGGTTTGGGTTGGAAGGGACCTTAAAGCTCTTCCACTTCCAACCCCCTGCCACGGGCAGGGACACCTTCCACTGGAGCAGCTTGCTCCAAGCCCCTGTGTCCAACCTGGCCTTGAACATTGCCAGGGATGGGGCAGCCACAGCTGCTCTGGGCACCTTGTGCCAGCGCCTCAGCACCCTCACAGGGAAGAGCTTCTGCCTTATCTCCAACCCTCTTGGCATCCAGATTAGCAATAGGGATCAGCAACATGGGCCTGGCTTTATTTTCGTTTGGTTTGGTTTGGTTTAAGAAGGAGGCACTTTTTCAGTGGCAGCAGTTTGCTGATGTGGTTAATGACTTGGTTAAGGAACTTGTGTCTAAGAGCTCATCTCAGTCTCCCTTCTGGCAGGTTAAAGCCATTCCCCCTTGTCCTGTCCCTACAGGCCCTTGTCCAAAGCACCTCGGTAGCTTTCTTGTCAGCCACCTTTAGGTATGGTGCCTCCAGCCATAGCTGACTGGTGGATCACCTTGCTTTCCAGATTCACAGGGAAGGACGCTCCGCAGTCTTGGAAACAAAGGCTGAGTTTACTGTGTAGAAGCTCTCCCCTATATATCTTTGAATCTTATTTAACTCTGAAGCATGCCAACCAGCATGACACATCTCTGTACTCACAAGCTCAAGTGCTACAGTTTCTTTTTGTAATTGGAAGAGTAGGAAGGATCCAGAGCAGCAGACTGAGATCTAGCCTTAGGTTCTTCCACAAATCAGAGCTGTAAACAGTGTGCAGACCTACATTAAAGAGAGCAGTGCAGAACTCCCTGATGGGATTATGCATAATGTAGGCCTGAGGATGCTCCCACTAACATCACTGCTACCTCACTCTCACCCATGGGACAGAGCTGCTCGGAAGCAAGGGCAGATTAAAAGTTGGTGGAGAGCTTTGTACAAATTCTTGGTCAACTTCAGTATTTGCAGCACTTTTTCCTTCTGGGCACTAAGAATGAAGAGAACTGCAAGCAGAGCTGGTTTCCAAACAAGGTATAATGTGATGAATAACTGCCTTCTGCCAGCTGCAGCACAGTGCTCTACACCAAAGGTCTACCCCATGGGAGCAACAGAGGGACATGATGTGAGGAACACCGAGGCTTCTGTTTCCACAAGATCTTGGATGGGAGTTGACAATAAAATTACTACTAAAAATTATAGTTGGCAATAAAATTACTACTTAAATGTCTTAGTCTCAGGAGTGGTTCTGTGTTCTAGGCCATAGGTTTGTGTGTGTATACACAGACACTGAACATCTGCCCTGACCTTCAGGGCTCCTTAATACACATTGTTAAATTAAATGGATAATAATGGCCCAGAAAAGATCATTGTGCTCATCTTTAACGCGAGCAGTGCATGGTATGAACCAGCCTTTAAGAATGACACTGGCGATTACTTCAGGACAATCAAGTAACAGCAGAGAAAAGGAGTCAGATGGGGAAGGACAGCATCAGATGCACAGTTTGAACAATAGCTGGTATGCCTGTCATTCATCCCAAATCACTGCAGGAGGGGGGAGAAACACTATTTATAACCTGTCAGTCTCAAGGAAGCAAATTACCATGATTTAATTAACACATGGAGAGGCTTCAGGCAATCACAGCGTTCTGGATTTCAGAACAAGCACGTTTCAGGCCCAAGATGATTTAGAACATTAACAAATGCTAGCTGAACCAGGGCAAGAATTTGATGGCCTTGTTGGTTCCTTTTAAAGCATCTATCACGGCACAAAGATAATACAAATGGATGTGTTAGTGAAAGATGAGAGCAGTGAAGAATCATCTGGGGCTTCAGAGGCCATCACACAGGAGGAGAAGCTGATTGTTAATGAGAACTGAGTTTGAAAATGAGCAAACCCACACAACTCAGGACTATTCATCAAAGAGACTCTATGCATTGGAAAAGTCTGGGCAAAAGCCAAGTGAGGTTGCAGGACAGTGCAAGCAAGACACAGAGACTGACCTGCCCATGGAGAACCTGAAGCCAAATAAGTCGTTCCTTGGCTTGATGCCCAGGAGTGAGCTCTAACCTAAGCACAGTGCAACCAAAGGACATGGGATGGCCTTTTCACTGCACAGCACAGAGCTGGACTCACCCAAGAAACAGGCTCTTAAAACCCAGATTGCAGTGCTCACTGGTCAACTCATCTCCTGCAAGGAAATCATTCTTCATGTCTCCATCTCCTCTTTCCATTCCCTGCTTGTCCACATTACCTGCTGCATCCTGTTCCCCCAGGCACAAATGATTCCCTCAGTACTTTCATATGGTGATTAAACCAGGGAGTTGTCAGCTACCACCCAAACACAAGGAGTCATAATAACAACACTCCCCTTACATAGAGCTCACCACAGAATCATAGAATAGTTAGGGCTGGAAAGGACCTTAAGATCATCCAGTTCCAAACCCCTGCCATGGGCAGGGACACCACATGCTAAACCATGTCACCCAAGACTCCATCTAACCTAGCCTTGAACACTGCTAGGGATGGAACGTTCACAGCTTCCTTGAGCAGCCTCTTCCACTGCCTTACCACCTTCATAGTAAAGAACAAAGATGTTGAACAGGATCAGTCCCAACACCAACTCCTGAGAGGCACCACTTGTTACTGGTCTCCAGTTGGACACTGAGCTGTTGACCACAACTCTCTGTGTGCAGCCATCCAGGCAGTTCTTTACCCACTGAGTGGTCCATCCATCAAATTGATGTCTCTCCAGTTTAGAGACAAGGATGTCGTGCGGGACAGTGTCAAACGCTGTCAAACCATCTTTCACTTTGTGTTGCCTGCTTCTTAACTGGATTAACAGGAATCACACACAGGGAAAACCTACTTTTGCATCTATGGAAATAACTTGACCAGAGTCTATGTACAAAAAAATATAATGAACCTTCTGCTTTTAAAATGGTTCTTTCATTCTCTGCCCAAAGTTGGGGATTTCAACACAAAGGGACTTAACAACCATCTGATTTTCCTCCTGATGTAACACTTCTGCAGTGCAGCTGAAATGCTTGGGCAGAAAACATTATTTTTATATGACAAAAAACTTACAAAATCCAGTATCAAAATGAAGATTAAGGTCAGTTTTCCCACTGAGGTCTTCACATACACAAAGCACACACTGATACACACACAGCATCAGTGGTCCACTGTTTATGATCATAAACTGATCACGCTGTTTTCCCCCTATAGGCTAAACCCAAAAACATTGGTTTTCTTTCTATTGTTGTGTATGTCAGAGGAAACTAAATAACACAGTGATGGTGAAAGAACAGGAGAAAGAATGGAGCCTTCACAGCAAAAAGCTGTTGCTTAAGATGGTGATGTACGTGACACAGGAATTAACTAGTAGGAGAAATGTTACTTATCTGATGAGTTTGGAGAACTTCAGATGGTAAGTGCTGTGGAGAAAAGCAAATAGGAAACAACAAAGAGAAGTTCCAGCATCCTCACAAAGTCCTGTCATGTTCTGTGGAAGCTGCCCACTGATAGAGACTCATCCTTCAGGAAAGGCTCTGCCTTGCCAGCATCCACAAGCTTCTCGTATTCCAGCCAACTACATTCAAATGTATCCAAAGAACCACTTAAATATAGCTATATATGAGCTAAGAAACAAAGCTGGAGATCCTGCTGTAGCAGAATATACCCCAGATGGTGAGAGATTATAGATGATCAGCACGTTCTGGCCTTTCCCGCCTTCCCCATTCTTGCAGGTGGAACAATTCCCGTTCCAGTGCCCGTGACAGCAGTACGATGGATACATCTGCCAGGAAGAGCTTTCGATTTCCCTGTGACTTAAAAAGGCAAAGACAAAACACATTCACTAGGCCAAGAAGCCAATATTCCCATCACCTAATGCCCTCTCAGGCCATCCCTTCACTGCACGCTCTGGCTTCTAACAAAACTGGAAGGCTCGGAATGCAGATAACTCCCTGGACATCCCTCAGAACCAATCCAGTCATCTTTGTGTGCAGATGGAGAGATCTACAGGCAATCTAAGCTTCTCTGGCTGCACAACAGGCAGATGTGATAAAAGCTGATTAGTGTCAGAAATGTTTACTGCTGCAGCCCATCTGTGCTCAGCCCTAAAATACCTGCCTTGAAATGACCAAATACCAGGACTTTAGGAGTGCTATAAACACAAATCACCCTGGAATTTTTCACATCCCAATGGTTACGACACGGACAGCAGAGAGCTGCACACTTCCGTACACGCAGCAGCTCCTGCTGGAAAAACACGGGAGCTGCTGGACAAGACAGGTACCATCACAATGGAAGTAACACACCAGCACAGCCAAGACCTCAACTGTCACCCCAAAGGCTTTGGAACGTGAAGGTCTCTTCTACCCGGAGCAGACAGCCTGCCAAGAGGAGTACGTGTGAACAAGGTAAACTTGTACACAGCTCTAGTTATTTCCAGCACCCAGCCCAGCTCACATTGCTCTGTGCTGTGAACAGCCGGTGGAGTTTGGGTAACAGTTTAACATCAAGAATCAGGTCAACCCTCTCATTCTGGTGGAGGGTTAGGAACGTTTCAAGCGGTGGGATGTTACTAAGAAGACTGCTTGCCCCTTTGGTGTGGGGTTCTGGGGATTTTGTTTGATTTGGGGTTGGTTTTGGTGCGTGTGTTTTAAAGGAAAAACCCCACAAATGAATAGGTTCTGCAGATTTCTTTGCCATTTCTTTTTGCCTTCTCCCTCCTGGCACGAGCTACATAAAGGAGTAGAACTGATTTTTTTCTCCTCCCTAAAATAGTGGCAGCACATCAGAGAGTTTGAGCAAAAGCAGAAGAGGTGAGAGAAAGGAAAAGAGGGATGGAAAGGGCAAACTGCGCCCGTCACAACACTAGCAATGCAAGAATCCTTCATAAGGCCTCAGCAATGAATGCAATAGGAATACAATAGGAATACACGTATCTTGCACAAAGGTTTTACAATGCAGCATCCTCTCCATTTGAGCAGTCCTCACTGTGTGTAACTCAAACCATGAGGTCTCTAGGAAGTGGCAAAAGTAGGGAATTAGCTGCATTATCCCAGGGTAAATCACTTCCAAGGTCACAGCAGCACCTGTAGAGCAAGAGCAGATTTCAGACAAGCTGATTCGCACCCAGGCACCTGAGGAAGGACTTTCAGAAGCATTCAGCATCCTTCTGCAGTTTCCTTTTCCAATTGACAGCCCGTCTCTCAATTGCTGCTGAAGCACAGCTGGCAGAGCTCTGCCGGAAACACGGCCACTCATTTGGGGAATATCTTTGTGAAGTCTCACACTTTACAAGTGCTGAGCACAGGGAAATTCACCCCCGTGTTTATTGCTGCATCACTGGTACTTCTATAGCACAACTTCCTGCATATTGACAGTGCACTTGCACTAACCAGGATGCAATGCAGTAAGTGAGGGTGCTGAGGCGCTGGCACAGGGTGCCCAGAGAAGCTGTGGCTGCCCCATCCCTGGCAGTGTTCAAGGCCAGGTTGGACACAGGGGCTTGGAGCAAGCTGCTCCAGTGGAAGGGATCCCTGCACATGGCAGGGAGTGGAGCTGGAGGAGCTTTAAGGTCCCTTCCGACCCAAACCAGTCTGTGCTAATGACAAGTATGCAATGCTAAGGAAGGCTTTGAATGGGAACAAACACATTTCTGCCTTTGGTCCTAATCCTGAAGACATTTCTAAAATCCACCTTCTCCTCAACCCTCCCACTGGCCTCCTGCCTAAAAGATTTCATCTCTGAGCCACTTCTGACATACTTCTTCCAGCTATACTGCAGGAGGAAAAGCTCTGCTTACTCTCCTGACACAATCAGAGAGCTTAGGACAGAGTTTCATTAGATTGATTCACCCTTCAGTTGACAACTCAAGCAAGAATTCAAGGTCCATCCATAGTCCCAGGGAGGTGGAGAAAGCGAGGCAGGGAAGGAGCCACGGTACAAAGGGAGATAGAAAAGCCGAATTAACAATGCCCATCCTAGCGTGTTCCAAAGCAGCCACTGGCAAGACAACCACAGCACTATGGCCTGTAGTGATGACAATAACTGACAGTTCCTGCTACCCCCTCATGCTTCACCTCCCATATTCTCTTTGTAATGGGATCACTTTCCTTTTGCATTCCCCCAAGCTGTAATGAACTCACACCTCTCCTTGGATGCTTGCTGATACTCCTTGTAACAACATCAGGCTGATGACAAAGGAAACAGGATCACTGCTTGGGTGATTTCACACACAAAGTCACAAGACCCCCCGAGCTCAGGCTTAGCCCTTGGGCAGCCCTTCAAAGGTGAGTTACAGAGCCATGAGCCCCTTCCAGAACTGAAGCCTTGGACAAACACTGTCTGGAGACGGAGGCTATGTTGGTTTTGCCTTTCCTCATCTGTTCAGAACACCACAGTCATGATGTTTAATAACTAAATAACAAACATCAGTAGCATGTCAACATTTCCTTTGAAATTAGGCTCAAAATGAGGAAGTCAACAGCAGCCCACCACATCTGCATGGGTTTCATTCCTTTCCCAATCTGTGTCTTCCCACTGGCAAGAGGGGAGGAAGCAGAATTCAAAATGAACATAACTTTGTGTGACGGATTTAGCATGTTTGAATACAAGTGACAACTGCTCTGCTGTTCACTGCAGGAAAACACAAGAGCATCACCACAGAGATGGGTTGTTTGCAAGGAGGTGGGCTGATGTGGAGAGATATAGACAAGGAAAAGTGTAAGAAGTAACCTCACAGGGTCTGTGTCAACCGTCCCTCAAAGGGTTTCATAGCAACTGTGCTCAGTTAACAGGGAAAAGATGTTCATTTGTTTGGTGGTTGCTGTTCGGTTTGTATCTACTAGCCTGAGGAACAGGAGATGAATGACCTTCCAGTAGAAAGAAGGGAACATTTCTGTACCAATGTTCCTTCTCTCCATGTACCTTTACAGTGTGCTATATACAGCTATTTTGTGTGTGATACGTATGAAATATATAATATTACAGCTTGGTTTATGAAACTGCTTTTTATGGCTCCCAGATCTTCAGCAAATGTACAAATAAATATGAAAGGGAGAGGGAATATGATGCACATACACAAAGCAAAGCAAATACCAAAACAAGATAGCAGCAGTCTGCTAACTGGATGGCGAGAGCCAAACTCATCAGCATCCAGTTATTTCACAAACCCTTGCCAATAGACTAAATAGAATTCCATAGGCCAGGTGTCAGTGATTATAATCCCACTGATGCCAAGAGAGTTGCTCCCATTTACAGCAAGCCTGGCTTTGGCGCTGTCTCTGTAGTACAAGGAATAATTCATGAAGCATAGGCTTGCAAAAGCAGCCACATCAACTGTACCTGTAACTCCCCTAACTGCAGTGTAAGGACCCAATCCAGGGCAGCTCTCAGCTGCCCGTGTTCCTTTGTTATACCCTAGAAAGCTCACAGAGCTTAAACCAACCACAAACACCAGCCCTGCTCGCACGTGGAGTGCTGGGAAAAGAAGAACCTGAATAAATACCTGGGCATGTTATTTCAAGGGCAGTTTTGCCACAGAAAACAAGTGATTTATCACAGCATCCCAGACTGGTTTGGATTGAAGGGACCTTAAAGCTCATCCAGCTCCAACCCCTGCCACGGGCAGAGACACCTTCCACTGGAGCAGCTTGCTCCAAGCCCCTGTGTCCAACCTGGCCTTGAACACTGCCAGGGATGGGGCAGCCACAGCTTCTCTGGGCACCCTGTGCCAGCGCCTCAGCACCCTCACAGGGAAGAGCTTCTGCCTAAGAGCTCCTCTCAGTCTCCCCTCTGGCAGGTTCAAGCCATTGCCCTTGCCCTGTCCCTACAGGCCCTTGTCCCAAGCCCCTCTCCAGGTTTCCTGCAGCCCCTTTAGGCACTGGAGCTGCTCTAAGGTCTCCCCTTCAGGAGCCTTCTCTTGTCCAGTCTGACCCAGCCCAGCTCTCTCAGCCTGGCTCCAGGGCAGAGCTGCTCCAGCCCTCGCAGCATCTTTGTTCATGGATGAGATGAGCTGGATACCTCTAAACCCAAAATCGCCCCTGTGAATGGACTAGGCATGCTCACACGTTCTCAGGCCCCACTCAGAAGCCATTCATTATCACCCAACTGCCAGCAACAGAGTACGCTCAGGCATCCTTCCCAGGTTAAAATGGAACTAAGCCAGTAATTCTCCTCTGAAAGACACACCATTTTGGACACCTTGGCTGCTTACAGAATGCGTGGGGTAGACACGTGAAAGCAGGCAACCATTTGAAAAACATCACTGAGAAAAGGAAAATCAATGAAGTCATAACCAGTGAGTCCTGAAAGCCCTCCTGCCTGCCCTCATGTTAGTAACCAGACCCTCTTCTCCCCCATTCATGGTCTTTTTGGGGGAGAAATGCCAGTGTGAGCCCAGTGACTGACAAGTCAGACCACGGGAAGGATGGCCCTGAGCTAGGTCCCACTTTGGAAAGTAACACTTTTCCTATTTCCTACAAGTACGTACTTCTGGGTAAATGAGTAAATAATGACATGTTCCATCTTCTTTTTTCCCCCTAAATATAAAAGCTCTCCACTGCTGAAGCCACTACAAGGATTATTTCTTCTCACCATTTTTAAGTACTGTACAGTGCATATCTATCCTTTTACAAGTGGAACCTTGTAGCTATGGAGACGAAGAATGTTGCATCCAAGCTGAAGATAGTATTTCAGTGGGGGCCTTATAGTTGCTACATGTGCCTTCAATGAGCTGCTGTGTTCTGTCGCCTGAAGTCTTCTGCACTAATCATGCTAAGCCACCGCACAGTCACAGTGTACAGTCACAGCACCATCGTCTGCAGTACAGCCTTCTTGATCTACAACCTAACCAAGGATCCCACAGACAACACAATAAACAGCTTGAGTCGAGCTTAATGCCACCTGAACAGAGCAGTGGAATGAAGCTGTTCTGGAAAGCAGGCAGACTGGGGTCCCCTTGTGTTTAATGCTGGGTCTAACAGTCGATATGAAAGGATACCACACTGACCTTCTGTTACAGACCTTCTTCAGTTTACATCTATCTGCCATAGCCCAAATTACCCACATTTCAGTCACCCTAACGACATCACACATTCCCTGTCTCTGTGCGCTACCATCACGATCTGAATTTCATTCCAGATGATGGTTTCATGACATGAACTTTCAGTTCTGTGTGTGAATTCAGCTGTCTGCGCATCACCTTGGTGTAAATTAAACAGCAGTTTAGTCAAGCTAATGAAACCTCAGCAGTGTTAAACCTGAGCATGAAGAGGAGACAGCCCTTCAGGTCAAATGAATGCTCCTTGTGACGGCCAGTGAAAATGCAAACTAACCCAGTTAGCATCACTTACTTTCTACTGCTGCTAACAGAGAAAAAACCCCACACCTTCGTTCACATGGTACTGGCAGACATGACAAGGGTCTGACAGGTCATTTTCTTTCTGAAGGTAACACTGCTCCAGAGAAAGTAATGCCAAAACACAGCATTTCTGTCTACCCTTTAGCTCCGTGGTCCACGACTAGCTAGGGATTTCAGTGCCGAACAGGAAACATCTTAAAGATGCCTGTCCTGGTTCTGGCATCTTATTGTCAGAATGGAAAACCATCCACTTTCAAAAGCTCAGGATCCAGAACTGCAGCCTGCCCAGCTCTGCTCATCTTTAACAGACCATTCACACTACCTGGCTGTCAGAGACAGGGGTCAGAATCTACCAGAGACAAACCCAATGTGCATAAATGGATATGAATGTATTTCATTAAGCACTCTCAGGCAGGATGTCCACAACACGGAGACAAAATCAACCACAATCCCCTAATACCTCATGACATGCAGGAATAAGCAACAAGTACTGAGATACAGTTGTGCAAATCTTCCTTACGGGCTATATAAGCAAGCAATGGCATTCACATGTAAAAACATCTCTTGCATACACATTAATAGAGTCATTGACAATAAAGCAATGAAAACCCACGGTATTCTCTAGTCAAAGCTCAAGAGCAGACAAAAGAAGCACTGAGAACTTCTCCTATTTGTATTTCCCATGCTGCTGACTCAAAATCATAACATGGCCTTAAGCGTGTGAAGCTATTAACTCCAGCAGAGCTCTTCTCAAGCTCAGCCTTCACTCATCACTAAAATGAAATTAAAAAGAGCAAGAATCCCCCTCTCCCGACCCAGATATTTGCAAATGCACTGTTTGCCTCGAGGCCTCGGCAAGCTCCAGTTCAGCAGAGCGAGTAAGGCAGCAGGTATGCACCTGCTCCTCCAGGAAACCAGTGCCTGGCTCTAAGGTTGTGCTGCAGTCCTGTTGGCCCCACGTTTCCTCCTGAACCAGACAGAACAAGCAGAAAATCTTTGGTGTGCCTTTAACTAGGCCATAAACCCCTCAAGATTGGATGTGGGGTTTTGAGTAAAGAGGTTTTCAGACTCATTTTTAAAACAGAAGAGGTTCTTAAACTCCTCTGTTTCTACCAACACATTAAAAATGGGACTCTTATGGCCACTGCTAATAAAATGGGTGAAAGAAGGAGGAGAATAACACTCTGAATTCCTCTATCATAGTTGTTTACTTCAACTTAGTCTATTGATAAGTCTGAGTTATTCAATATCACCCCCATCCCTTCCCTGGCCGTTGCTATTTAATGAGAGAACCTTTCACACCGAGCAAACCCAAAAGCACAAAATCTCATTAATCTTTCTAGCGTTTAGAGATACCTCAAGAGCTTCAAACATTTACCTCTCCTTCCCAGCAGCTGAAATGGTTTTAGGAGGATCATGGTTCATACCTCACATTCCCTGGAGCCAGAGATGGTATACGTGCAGGGCCCAGATCCATTAACCGATACATCCATGGTCTCAGAGTTTGTTGGCTTGTAGTCCACGTAATATTCCTGTAAAGGGGAGTTCATTTGCCTTTCAGACTCTCGGGCCTTTTTCCTGCGCCTCTTCATAAGCGTGTGCTGCTGGAGCTGTTTCATGCTGGCTGGATAACGCTTCCAGGACACGTAGATAACCAACAAAATCATGGCCACGGAAAGGAAGAGGGCTACGCTCCCAGCAATGATCTTGTGAAAGGAAACGTGCTCGTACTCCGGTTCCACTCCAGGTGTTGGGAGCTCTGCAGAAGGGCTTGGCACAACAGACGTTGGCTGGTTGCTTTCCAGCTTGGAAATGGTAGGTTTGGGAATGAAGAAAGGTCTCTGAGGGGTTTTAGGTGGCTGGTATGATCTTTCAGTAACCACCACCTGGATTTCAGCACAGATATTATATGTTTCCACAGCATCACTCACTTTTTCACCCTGGATATGTTTAGGGCCTGCGCATATCATAGTGCTTTCCTTATTTCCCTTGAAATTCTTTAGCCAAGTAAACAGAGGGCAAATGCTTCGAGTACATTCCCACATATTTCCGGACAGAGTGATGGAGATGAGCGAGATCCACGTATTGATGGTCTCCTGAGAGATGTTGGTGAGTTTGTTGGAATCCAGGTTCAGCTTCTGCAGGTTGGGGAGGCACTGGAAGGTCCCAGGCTCTACCCCTGTAATGTCATTTCCTGATAAATCCAAGTTGTGCAAGGAACTCCAAGTCCACGTTAACCCTTGGCTAATAGAGCGGATCCGATTCCACTGCAAATAAATGGAGCGGAGGTTGAAGAGGCGTGGGAAGTGGGCAAAATTGATCTTAGAAAACTGGTTGTGCTCCAAGTGGAGCTCTGTCAACTTCAAAAGGCCAGCGAAAGCGTTACGGGATAAGCTCCGCAGGCGGTTGTAGCCCAAATCCAGGAAGTCCAGGTTCCGGCAGTCCTGGAACACTCGGATGGGAACGGTTTTCAGCGAGTTGGACCGCAAATGCAGGATCAGGAGTTTCCGGAGGCCCTTGAACTGCTCAGACTGCAACACCTGCAACTTGTTGTAGGACAGGTCCAGGTTGCGGAGGTTGGGGACGGGGTGGAATGTTTTGTTGTGCAGATGGGTGATTTTGTTGGAGCTCAGAATTAATTCCTTCAGCCTGCGGATGCCCTGAAACGCATCCTCATCCACAGAGCTGATATAATTATGGTCGAGATAAAGCCATATGAGCTGATTGAGGCCCGCAAACTGATTTGATTTCAGCTTCTGGATGCTGTTGTACCGTAAGGATAAGCCTTGAGACCCTCCAGAAATGTTCTGAGGGATGTCTCTGAACGCATGGGACTCGCAGTACACGATCTTGCCATCACATCTGCAGTTCTTGGGGCAAGCTCGCTGAGCCCCTGCGAGCATCACAAGCAGCACGGTAGGAAGCAGCACTAACACCACACTCATGCCTCTCAGCTGCTTAATTAAATGGAAACCTACAATATTAAAAAGAAAACAAATGTGCATTGTAAAGCTATTAAAAGAAATTGCCAACAGATTACAGACGTCAGTGGGGTTTCTAATAAAGCATTAGTGAGGCAGTGGATTTGGAAGACAACCTGTTTGCCTCCTGTCTTGAGCTTTTGTTGCATAAATGTCTGTCCTTTTTGAGTTTCTGGCTTGCTATCTCACCGTCACCAGTACTACTCTTGTTATTCAATTACTTTTGTGTGATTTATGATGCTTTAGAAGGACCCTTAGAGCCTGTTCTCTATTCATTTTCCTCCTGTACATCATCTGTCAATATAGCTGGTATATCTTTACCGCTAGATGCTCAGGTTTTAACAATAAACATATTTGTCAAGTCACCATGCTGAATGCTCCATAGTGCTGGAAAGGAAATGAACCAAAGCTGCTGGTCTTTACGTGCTGCTAAACGTGTTTCTTCATAAAAGCAACTTACAGTCCAATGCCTCCAAAAATTACAACAAAAAGTGAGAAATCTACTCATCGGGAAGTTTGATCCATCTTTAAAATGTGCATTTATTGTAAAATTAGACCCTAAGTAAAGGCTTTCCTTTTTGCACTGGGTCATTTGCTTGTAAGAGTAGCTTTAAGGAGGTTACTCATCATTTTTATGTACCTAAAATACATAAACAGATGCACAGAAGCAGAAGTTCTACCATACAGAGAAGTAAACCATGGAATGCTAGTATGGGACCCCAATATCAGAAGCATGGAAGAAGACATAGTTCTATCAAACGAATCATAGTTTTAACACATATTCATTTGAAGTTGTCTGCATGTAGCTGTGAATACCTAAGCCTTTATTATTTTGTGTATTCATTATATACTCTATGAAACACAAATAATGCTGCTTCAGAGCAGCAAAGCACAGAAAGTTTAAATGGGTATATTCCTATTTCAAGTCTCCTCTCTCTTCCCCAGCTCTAGTGATGTAAAGACTTTGCATTTGAGATGTCACATTTATCACACAGGAGCAATGCTGGTACGTGAGGACAGGCACATTTCCCCCATTCTTGGTATAAGGAGGAAAGGAGGTGGAGGGGTTGTCAGAACACCCAACATCCATTCGCACGCTCGCCTTCGCCTGTGATGATTTTAGGACTGGTGCCTGTGTCCAGAGTTGCAGCCTCCTTAAGACTGAAATGCATTCCTCTAACAGGAAATATTTTAAGGGTGGTATCTCATCAATAAATAATTACTTTGTTATTTGTCACACGCACACAAGCACCCCTGTGCTGCAGTTATTTAATCCCATTTGAAGCCAAGGGCCATTCTGCAAGATAATTCTTAATCTAAAATGCCCCTGACTATGTCACAGTCTTATATGATATGTCTATTTATATGACTTCCACTTTAATGGCTAGCTTTTTAATTGAAATCCTCATCTCTTTGCTACTGCCTATGTGCCAGCAGCAGTCAGCTCGAAATCTGTTCTGGCTGTTCCAGACTTGGGGGCTGGGGGGGGGGGGAACGAAGGAAGAAAGGAAATAAACCTGTCACACTTGAAAAAATAAGACTGGCAAATGCCTGCTGGAGACCTACAGCAACCTTAGGGGGATCTTTTCAAAGCCCAAACAAGCCTTTTCAAAACCATCTATAAAAGAAAACCTACACCCCCCCCCTTCCCTTTGCTTCCCACATACTGCAAAGTGTTAACGGTCCTTTCTGACAGCCTGAATAATAATACCAGTAGAAGCTCATTGAATAGGGATCTAAACCCAACAGAAATGCTGTGAGAGCCTCATGCATACATGTACTTATCTAGACAAGTGCAGGTGTGTAGGTGGCTTGTACAGGCAGCAAACGTCCTCTCTCCAGCCCTCAACTCGGGTGCATGCATGTACAGACGAATTACATACAGAATCACTGCAGGAGGAAAGGTGTGTGTTTGTGTGTGAGGGGGGAATACAGGATCTAAAAATACAATAGCAAGTACAGTGAGTCACCTGGCAAAGGAATGCACTGCTGCTGCTGCTTAGGCTGTTTCCCCCTCCTGAACGGCTTAATAATCCAGCTGAAAAATAAACCATCCAGCTGCAGCTCTGCTACCAAACAAACAAGAAAAGTTCACTTACCCATCCTTCTGTCATCCACAAACGTCCTCCTTTGCCTTTCTCCAGCTGTTTTCTTCTCTCTCTTCCCTTTTCTGCTCCCCCCTTTGCCTCTCTCTTTTGAAAACTGGTCTCTTTTCCTTAAACCATCAGAATCTTCATGTCACGGCACGGCTGCCACTCGCATCACCTCCATCCAGCGTGCGTGCCAGAAACCCACACAAAGTTCCCTAGAGAGGACAAGCAAGAATTTTGGGGATGAGGAAGGGAAAGGATAGGGAAGGGGTTGGGGGTGGGGAAGACAGGACGAAGGATGGAGGGGGGGAGTGTGGGGGGGTAGGGAGGGACTCTAAGCTCTGAGAGCCATTGTGTAAGTCATCAGAGAACCGTCAGCATTAAGTGGCAATCTGCAAGGCAAAGCTATAGCCGGCGATGAAGGTAAACCAACTTCTATGGGAGAAATGAAAAGCTCTTCCCCGGTACCTAGCATTTGTCATTCTGCTGCCTTTAGCCATTCCCAGGCACAGCATTCCATCCTCCGGCTCTCCAGCTCCCGAGCAAGGCAGGCCTCCCGTGCTGGGTAAGACCCCAGTTTATAAGCTACGCAGGAGAGGTTTATCCATTTAGCTGCTCAGGTTTAAAGTGTTTTGTAGCTGTGCTGAGAAGCAGCTCTTGTCTAATTCAGAAGGCTTTCCAGAGAGTGATGATGCTTTGGAGCTTGTTGGTGCTAATGTTCTAGTTTGTGATACACTGAGTGCCCTCCACTGGAGAAAACAGATCGCACATTAAAGGCTTGAACAAGTGATCCTGTCATAGCTACGCAGACTTTCTTCCTTTAGAAGAGAAAATTAAAGACACAGCATTGCCTTGCCCATCATTATCCCCTCCCGTATCCCTCTGCCCTCCCTAGATTATTATGTGCTTATATTAAGCATTCTCTGGCAGAGTGTGGAAAACACTGAACAAAACTCCTGTTCCCTGGGTATATGGCAACCTGCTCTTTTTCTAACCCACCTGACCTGTGTGTTTTTCTTGGGCTAATTCTGAACTGTTTCGCTTTTCCCATATGCACAGGGTGAGAACAGGAGACGGATTTAAAGTGTAAGCAGTGTTAAAGGGTTGAAGCACACGAACTGATCACACCAAAGACACTGAACTGCACCCATCAAATCCAGTGCAAACATACTGAAAACGGCGGAGTTTTTCTCTTCTAGTCTAAGTGTCTGAGCCTGATAAACAATCCAGAACTGAAGCTGCAGAATTAGTGACACCTTTATTCCCTAAGCCACTCCTCTGCTCCAGCTCTCCCCCATTCAGAAACAGTGATTTCTCGCAGCCATGATGCTGGTCTGGACCTCAGCAGACTTCACCCATAGCCTGAGTGGTGTGATCTAGGGTATGACACTGACTCCCTCTCACCCCCTGCTATTTGGCTGGATCACTAGGGCTTGAATTAATACTCACACAGTTCAATGGGAATAAGTCAAGGGGATCTGGAGCAAGCGTGGTACCACACAGAGCTCCTCTGAGCTGGTTTTGGTTAGTCCTGGTAACCAGCATCAGCCTCAGCAAAGCCCCACACAGACACACAGGGACCATTTTGGGTTTCAAAGCAAATCTGGGCTTCTCCAAGGGCAGCACCACCTTGCTCCTGAGCATTCCTAACCTGCCTTCCTAGAGCTCATCTATCTGTGCTGTCTGTCCAGCTGCTCCCTCCTTTCCCTGTGCCACACAGACAGCAGATATGCCAAAACCAATTCCCCACCCAAACCTTGAGTTTAGACGCCAGAATGGTGGCATTGCTTTTTAGGCAATCTGTCAGGAGCTAACCATTCTGACTTAGTTATTTTAGTAGTTCCCATTCTGACTTGAGAGCACCCTGCTCGGCATGCTACAGCCCATATCCCTGAGGTTTCTGTGTACTACTACTTCTCATTCTATTCTAGAACAAAAATGAAACTTGTGTGAATCTCAAGGTCAGATTTTGGGCTCTTTTGATTTATATATTCCTTGTTCTTGGCTCAGATCAACAGACCATTGCCTGCCCCTGCAATCCATCCCAACTGCAGTCAGCCCTGCCCAGCCTAAGTACCTGGTCTTGATCAGGGATCTCCACTGGAGTAAAAAGACTGGGACACAGAATGGGCCAAGTAGTTCAACTCCATTAATGAAACAATAAAATCCACAAAACAAGCCACAGAAGCCAACTTTTCATCTCCTGAATCTGCATCCAACTGCAACAGCTTAAAGCTTCTGATGAAAATAAAATGGGTTTCTTTGTCCCCTAATGAGACTCCGTCGCTATCTATAGATCAGAGATTGATCTATGTGAGAAAAATACCATAATTAATCACTATTTTTACTCTGAATTGGCCTGCAATACACACACCTCTCTTAACAAGATGCAGCATTTCATTATCAGAAATGATGTTGAAAGTGCTTTTTTCCATCTCTCGACTAACCATCTCTGCATTCCAGTCAGTCCCATTTTAGCGACGTTCATATTTATTCATTTTATAATTTCCTAATAAAGGTAAAAGCTGAAGTATGCAGTTATCACACCTGGCATTGATAATTCTCCAGGAAGAGTCCATTTGAAATTCTGCCAGATCTGAGAGTGATGTCAAAAGAAACTGTTCCCATTTCCTAGGGAAGTCTCTTCCCGGCTCCTTTGATCCTTCGCGAGCTGAAGCAGCGTTGTCATGAGCTGTCCTACTGCCACATACTCACTGAGACTCAAAATCCCTACGTTTCTACTCAAAGCTTTAAATAATTTTGTTTTCATAAAACATATGTGATACCGTACAGGAAAATGTCAGAAATTCCCCACGGGAAAGCTTCAGCCCTAAACCCAAGTGAGCTTTCACTCAACGGCATGAACGTGCATTTACCATCCCCCTTTTGTACATTTTCTACTAAAATATAAAACAAAACTACCTGAATATCTGCCAAGAGGAAGAAATGGGCAAGTTTTAATCAGTGACTTGAAAAGGGAAAAACCTCATAGATAAAAGGAGGATGAAAAAGCCCGTTTGTGGTTTTGCTCCATTTCCTTCATGCAGCAAGAGGCAGAAGATCCCTGCACGAGACACCCGAAATGTTCCAAGCGCTCACCTGGTCCTCATCCAACTGGCAAATTTTCCCATCACCTGACCAAGAGTTCCTTGGGTACATTATCCATACTAATAAGCTGTGTGTCATGGGATCTATAGTTTCTCTTCCAGGACAATGCAACTGCACATGTCTCATTAAGGTGTTGATCAATAGAAACAGTTACATGGTATGCTGACACTGCAGAACGCACCAAGAGCCCTCACAACCTGCCTGTAAGGAAGAGAAGGACATATCCACATATTCCTCTAGTACCAACTGGTGAGATACTGAAGATTTACAGCCCTGAGTAACTTCTCCTAGTAGCATCAGCAGTAGAACTACAGCTGGAAGGAAATGAGCTGATGCTCTTTGACTGCTTTCCTACCCATGGAGACCTCGCAGCTTTGCACTGCCCTGCACAGTCTACTCAAAATGCTCCTTAGTGAGAAAGACATGAGGAAAATAAGCAAACTTAAGAGGTTCTTGGGCCTGCCCAAGGTATTGCCAGATCCAGGTTTACAAAGCTCAGGACTCAGGCAGCAAATAGCACTTTATATTTCCCTTTGATCTACTCAGCCATTAGATTGTATTCCAGTTGTATTTTCAAGGCTTTACAAAATCATTTAGACTCCCTGGCTAGATTTACAGGTTTCAGGCACAAAAAGAACAATTGCAGTCATCCAGGCAGGATGTAAAACACGAATCCTCCCTGAAATATTCCCACAGCAGACCCATAATTTCTGCAATGACATCCATTCCATAAAGATGAGTGGCCTTTATCTGAAATCCACAAAGGATGGAGGAGCCATCCCATTCCTGGGCAAGCTGCTGCTGTGTAGAACAATCCAAGTGATAAGTCAGAGCTCTTGGGAAGAGTCTGTGTCCAGCATGAGCCCAACATCAGTGTCTCCCCCTGACCAATGTCAATCTTACATCAGTCACAACAGTGACACACAAGCCTTTGCTCTCACTGTGCAACCAAAGACATAGCCCTCATACAGCATTTAGGAGGCCTCTTGCTCTTTAGTGTATCTACAAAGGTTGAACTAACTCAAAGCATTAATTCAGGTTGTTTTGGCTGTGGTGGATCCCAGCTTCAGTCAGTGCATCTCACCCAAGGCAGTAGATAACACTCCAGGACAAGCTGGACACTACACCAGCCCAGATAGTGGGTTTAGATGCTCTCCAGCTTTTTTCAAACCACTATTCTCACCAGGATTCATTTCTTCTTCATGGAATTAAGGTTTTACTTAATTCTTTCTCAGACACGTAGTAACTTTTATTTATACATTATCTGCTTAGTGAGAAATATCTAATCTCAGCTTCATTGCTTTTAAAGCCTCTAATACAGCCTTAGTCAACTCTATCTAAAAATAAGCAGGCAACCCAACAATACAGACATTGCATATCCTAAAATTAACGAGAGCACAGCTCCTCCTCAAATGCAAGCTCTGCTTTTCTATCCAATGCCAAACCCTTAGTTTACAAGTCTAATAAACAGTTTGCAGGATCATGCATCAGAATCTGCTGGCAGCAGAATAGAGCCAAAAGACACTTAAGATGTTTACTGCTGTCAACATTTGGGAGTCTGAAACAAAAAGATGGTTGCAACCACAACAGTTCAACCACCCTCCATGTATGCTGTGTGTGTGGTGCACTGGGCAAAGTGGGAAACAGAATGCTGCTGCTGATTTTCTGGAGTACGTAGAAGCCCATCTGTGATCCCCAAGTGAAGCACAGAGCTATTTAATTAAAATAACAAGAAGAGAACATTCCAGATGGATAATTATTCAACACAGGATTGACTAGAGACTGTTAGAGGTACAAAGTCATGTCCATGTTATTAGGAACTGCATCTTTAAGCAAAGTTCTTCCCAGTTCTGGGATTCATGGTGAGGAGGCGCTCATTATCGATCCCTAGCAGTGTTCAAGACCAGGCTGGATGGGGCTTGGAGCAACCTGCTCTAGTGGAAGGTGTCCCTGCCCGTGGCAGGGAACTGGAACTGGACGAGCTTTAAAGTCCCTTCCAATCCAAATCTTGTTCTTTTCCCGCAAAGGTTTGTTCTCTTTGGCCTCAGCTACACCCCCATCACTCACTCTTTCCAATCACTTAGCATTATTTCCAATGGAAGGTATTGACACCTCAAATCAGCCTGTTCAGCCTTTCAGGTGCCTGCATTCTGAATGAGCTTGCACATTCCATATGCTAAAAATGAGTCTAAATTCTGCAAGCTAATCTGGCACATTTTGAATGAAACAGATGTGTCCACATTTGATGGGTGCTGGTAATGTCCATCCCCAGATAAGCAGGAGCCTTTCTGCCTGTAAATGGGGGTCTGTATTTCATCAAGTAGCTTGCACATCACATTCTGCTTAACACCTACTTTGCACAGTGCTGCAGACATCTGTGTAATTGGCAAGCCTTTCAGCACAGGACTGCCTTCAGTGCAATTCACAAGCAAAACAGTAATGAGGGGGGCACAGTTTTGTGATTTGAAGGTGTATACACTGTGGTTTAAAATGTAGCTGCAAATGAGTGTCAAGTTCAGAACAAAAGGGAAGCCAGACCCTGGCTTTCGCACTTGAGTGACAGCATGAGCCAAATCAATCCAAAAGCTGTTCTGAAGTTGCTGAGCCACAAAGGCTGCCAAAGCTTCTGGGTTTTTCTGCTATGAAGGGTTGTCACAACCCTGTAAAGATGACACCCGGCCTCTTCGATGCCAGAGCCACCCTCTGGAAGAGGACAAGGATTAAAAAGTCATGTCCTTTGCCTGTGTTTCCCAACTGGTAAAGCTTGTTCCAGGAATACACTGGTTAACAAAGGCACACAAGAAATGATCACGTCTTGCTGCTCTGCTGACACAGCAGCTAGAGCAACAGGTCAGTATTTTGGCATATCTTCATCTCATTAATGCACTTTAATTCATGGTGAGTATTTTTGTCGGGATAACAGTCTTCACAAGAGAGATCGGGAACCAGCCAACAGGAACAGTTCAATTCACAGGATTAAACACTACAGACTCAGGGTGGGTTTTTAGGGAAATGAGTACATGTTTCCCCATATCATCCTGAACACATGACTGCCTGCCTTTTGTTAACATTCAGCTCCAGTGGAATGATCTGGAGATAAGGCCTACTTGGAGTCAATTTATCTGGGCTCTATTCACTTGCTTCCTTTTAATCTAGTCTCATTCACCAAGGCAGAAACAGATACACAACTCAGAAATCAAATGCTGCAAATAAAGCTGGTGTGCACCTTTGTTTCAAGGGCTACTGAACTCAGACCTTGGGTTTTCCTTTTCCCCTCTCCCCCCACTGCTAGTAAACTATGAATAAATCAGCAATTGGAGTGTAATGGCTGGAGCAACTTCATTAATACATGTCACCCTGTGCAGAGGTACAACTTCTGTCATTGAGGCTCTAATGTTCTGTGAATTATTAATGGAATTGTATATATCCAAGTTCTTATCTTCAACTCTTCATGTGTGCTAAGTGTTTCAATGTCAGCAATTCATGACCACTGCCAAAACATCTGTACCAGACTTTGAACTGAACTAGCACCTTTTCACATTCCAGCCATGGCTTATCCATGACCACCCTTCTTGAAGTCCAACTGAGCTCTCGAGTTGTGACCAAACAAAAAAATCCCTGCAGGAAATGGTCAAGTTCCCTAATCCTGGACTACATTAAGGGTGTAGGTTAAAAGCCATATTAACCATGAGCCATAGAAAAGGGAGGTGCACAGCGACAGGACAAGAGGTAACAAACACAAGACACAGCACAGGAAACAGCAACTATAGGGAAGGGGGGATGTTTCCATCATGAGATGGTCACATGCTAGAACAGGTTGTTCATACAGGTTGTGGAAATATCCAGACCTGACTGGACATGGGCCAGGCTGAACCTCTTTGAACAGGAGGGGCTGGACTACAGGTTGTCCACAAGTCCCTTCCAGCATCAGTTATTTTATAATAGGAAACTAAGCACTTGGAGCTTTTAGGGTGAATTAGACACATACCTTAGTGTGCGATTCTATCAGGCACCAGTCAGCATGATCAGCAAGTAAACAACTCCGTAAATCAGGACTGGAGTTCCTCATGTGATACTGTCAGATGAAAGGACAGGATTTCAGATGGGAAATATCCACAGCTGGAACCTGAAATGGAAAAGGAAAATGCTCAGCACTCTTCCAGAACTCTGAATGATCAGATGGGCAAATGAACAACAAATGAACTCTTCAGATACTGGCAACAGTTAATCCTCATTTAAGTGAAAGATTCCAACTGATTTTGACATTTAATTGGATCTCTATGGATCTCCATTCAAAACAGGAAGTACCCCAACAGTAAAAAAGTGTTAATCAGTGTTTATTCCACCTGACATATATAAACTAGAATCCCAGAAGCATTAATCCTTGCTATGGTTTTCATTTGCTCAGGAATTGAGAAAGGCTTTCTGAATTTCTTTCCCCTTTCCACTCTACTACTGATGCTCCCCAAACGCTGTTCATAGGAAGTGTCCAACCACCTTAGCAGATACATGACTCGGATGATCAAGAAGGTAAGACACCCACTGTAAGTACGTGGATTGACTATGAACTCCACGGACATTACCACCAGGTTGTTTTCTCACTGAGATGAGCAGAAGTAGGAAACTACTGGCCTCTGTCTAACAATATATTGAAACTCTATGTAAGAATCAGCATAGTACATTCACACTGGGCAGTTTGTGGAACTGTGCTTAAAAGACAAGACAGAAAGGCAGGCTACTAAGGATGATTTGCAAAAGAAAGACCTATCCCTAAGAGCCTGACCTTGTTCAAGTCTTAGCATGGGTGTATGGACCCCAAGCAAAGAATCATTTAGGATGGGGAAGACCTTGAAGACCACGGAGTCCAACCGTAAGCCGACAAAGGATTATCTTCACATGCCCCATAGCTGCACTCCAGGCACCAGCCGTAGTATGAAATCTGCCTCTTTTAAGCATTCAGAACCTATGCAAAGGTAATTTCCTTTTTATTCCTTGATTTCCACAAGAAAGGCTGAGAATGGCAGCCTGTAGCTGTTCCCATCCTGCAAATATGGGTGGAAGCCACTAGGCTCCAGCTGCTGCTGCTGGTCCTTTTTCCTGTCTCATTAACGTCTCTTCTTCTTGTAGAGCGCAGTGGAATGACAGCTGAAGGGTTTGTGGTATGAAAACTTCCTGCTCTCCCTGTGCCCACTGACGGCAGGTCTCCTCACTGATCCAAGCTAACAGGCATCTGGCATCAGAAATAACTGGACCTTTTGTGTTAGTCATTGGGAACATGCTATTTGGAACCATTCTGGAGCACTATGCTAGCTTCGATATTAATCCAATAGGACTGCCTTACCCTAAGCTAATTAAATACAAACAAGCTTCACCTAAGGACCTCATATGACATGCAAGTCCTAAGAGACAAAGCTTCTCTCAAATTTCCTGATGAAAAACCTGATTTTGGTTGAACACGTAAGCCTTCATGAACAGGAACATGGAAAAAAGCTGAGTAATTTCCCACAGGAAGCATGAGATGTGAATGAAATACCAAGTTCACCAAGAGGAGGATTGTGCCTTGGCACTTATCATTATTAGAGCTGTTATCAGTGAGGTTAAAGCTGAGTCCAGAGCCCAAGCATCCTTTAAACCAATTGACATCAAGGGCACTCAGCACCTTACCAAATCAAGCCTTACTTCCTCAGAGTAGTTACCAAAGAAGCCTCTTCTACAATTGTGGATTACACTTGAAATAAACAACTGAACACATCATATAGGAGAAATACTTAATATAGGCTTTTTCAACGTAAAGATAATTCAGAATGCTACAGTAAAACATGGGCCTTGCTGTGAATCCCCCCATTTTCACAGCAGAAATTACAATAAAACCTAAAGCTGATTTACAGAACCCCTGATGTGTATTTCTGAATGCTGCCATCACGTATGAAATGCACTTGAAGACAACTCAGGCCAAATGAGTTACCTAGGAGTAAATCCAGAGCAGCTCATGACAAACCCTCAGGCCCGTGTCTTTAAAAGAGCTGTAGAAAACTCTGTTTAGAACTAACTCTACCTGTTTCAGCACAGGCTCTGCAGCATTTCTCACTCCCAGTGCTAAGGGCAGCGGCATGAAGAAGCTCATCTGCTCCTGCTGCTTATCCCTCACCTGGGGTTTCAATGCTGTGGTTGTGCCCCCATAAGCGTTGCCCCCACAGCAACACAACCAAATCTTCACCCAAATCCTTTGGGACAGAATGCTGAAAGTCGTAAATCTTAAAATCATAGAACAGTTTGGGTTGGAAGGGACATTCAAAGGGCCTCTTCCTGGAGGGCAGATCCTGGATTCCTCTCCTGTTGGCTTACTGGGGGCTCTATCGTTACCTATGATAATCCAGCAGGGTTCACCCACCTTCAGCATCAAGCCTTGTATTTCCTCCATGATAACTAGTTACAGATAAGACAATTTGGTTTCAGGCTAATGTATCTCATATGACTCTTGCAAGAAATGTATATTAAATGGGCATGCAGAGCTACACACTGTAGAATACAAGAGTAAAGGAGTACAAAGTTGCCAAAAGTAACTGTTTAGTTGCTAAACAGAAGAAATCCAAACCATATAGAATTCTAACAAGTACATAAAAATGGGGGTAAAGCCATTTTAAAAATAAAATATATTTAGTAGAAAAAGGAGTCAAAGCACCAGCAATGCTCAACGCTGTTATCTACGGGTGGTCAGAGGAAACGCTGTTATTCAAATCCAGCGCGTAACTCTCTGCACAATTTGATCCTCCAGGACTTAAGACTGCACTAACCCACAACGCCTGGCTTGTAAAGAAATGAAGTGGAAAGTTCCCTTTAGTATTCTGTTGCACACACTCGCTTGGAGTAAAAGTGAGCAATCACAGTCGAAGAGGCTGTCCCTGATGAACCCTGAAATAGCCATTTAGCAGCAACCACCAGCAAAAGCAAAACTAAAGGTCATTTATTTCATTCTGCAACGTCCCTCACTCCCCCCAGTGTATTAAATAAGCTGTGAGGGTGACAATTAATTGAAGTAGGTGCACATCCTGCCAACCAGGAAAAACCCCACCTTTTATTTGCCTCTAACCTTTGTTATTTTCATGGCAATGTCTGCATTTTCTCACTTTAACACACAAACAAGTCAATGCGAGCATGGCTGGAAGGCTGTGATGATTACAGGATCATTTGTGTTTGCAAGAGCAAACAAAATCAATTGCAATTGTTTAAGAACCAGACACATTAAATGGTGGCGAAAAGATATTTGCTGGACTTTTACAACATCCCAACAGTGATAAGGGATAAACTGACAAAACCCCTCAGGAACTGCTTCAGAAATGTCCCCACCTCTCTACAGAGGAGCTGAATGTATCTGCCGCAGATGAAACACGAGCAGATTTGGACAATACATAAAACCCAGCAACAAAGACCAAATCCCTTCTGAAAAATACTATGAGAGAGAGAGAAATTGATTAGTTCAGGAAGTCAATTGAATTCCCTGTTATAACAGATTAAATACAAAATTACTCAATTAACTTCAGATTAATTCTGCCTTTCAGGTAAACATGACGACTCTTGTTTTGGCTAACACGAGGCACTGAATCATGAGGTACTGAATCAACTGCTTCTCATCAGTGATCTAAAAAGCCCAAATCATTCCCCTCCCCATATATACCAATAATCCTCCATAACTGGATACACATGGTTCACAATTCCTGTTCTGCCCTGTAGATCTCACGGATTTTCTTCCTAAGAGCTGTTCCTTACACATGACCAATGGTCATGTTCCAGTTATGTACCATGATCTCTGCTTGAAACTAGGAATGCGAGAAGAAATACAGATCAAATCCAAAGCACATAAGCCAGGAGAAGCAGAGAGCTGGGAATGTGTAGCCTCAGGAAGAGAAGGCTCAGGCGAACATCATCTACATGTCTAAGTACCTGATGGAAAGGAGCAAAGATGACAGAGCCAGACCCTCATGCTGCCCAGAGACAGGACAGCAGGCAATGGGCACAAACTGAAACATGGAAAATGGCATTCAAACATAAGAAGGTTGCTATTGTGAGGGTGATGAAACACTGGAAGAGTTTCCTCAAGAGGACACAGCTCCGGGCAACCTGCTCTGTTGTTGACCCTGCTCTGAGCAGGGGACTTGGCCTGGCCAATATCTTATAGACCCCTTTCAGTCACAGTTCTTCTCTGATTCTCTGAGCTCTTTGTGTTGGCAATCCACCCCTAACACAAATTACACAGATAATGAAGGAACTTCAAGGTGCCTGAGGAAGGGGAAAAGAAAAAAGTTCTCAGTAATGTGTCTTGGTTTAATTATTTATGGTGATGCTTGATGGTCTCATTACTGGGTCATACATGACCTCTGGGCAGTGCCTTCATCCTTTCAGATTAATAAGTTATTTTGACACAAATAACTTTGGCAATTACTTATTCTTTAGTGCCACAAAAACGTCTAATTTTTGCTAAGGAAAAAGGTTGATTTTAACACAAGCAAATGTCCTTTAGAAACAGAAAGAACCATTATACTCAAGAGGTCAATTATTCATTCTCTATTCATCTTTTAATCCTAGTCTCTGCTTCATAAGACATGGGCAAGTTGTGAGGGGTTATCTTCACTGAGGTCCTTCAGATAGTCTGCACCAAATGCCCAAGAGCATTTGAACATGTAAGAAATTTGTCAGACAGTTGTAAAATATGTGCATTGTCAGGAAGCACCAGTTTTCAGGCACTGATTCATATTCTAACTTAATAAATTCATATAGTTTCTAATTTATCTGCAGAACTCCTCCATAATATAGAATCCCAGACTGGTTTGGGCTGGAAGCGACCTTAAAGCTCATCCAGTCCCAACCCCTGCCACATGCAGGGACTCCTTCCACTAGAGCAGCTTGCTCCAAGCCCCTGTGTCCAACCTGGCCTTGAACACTGCCAGGGATGGGGCAGCCACAGCTTCTCTGGGCACCCTGTGCTGGGCTGTCTCACCTCCTTCCTGCAGTGCGTAAGTTCCTGGTGCTCTTCATCAGGCAGGGCAAAGACCTGATGCTTAAGACCACTCTAAGGAAGCCATTCAGTGACAGGGAGCTTGCTGCATCATGTGGCAGCTGACAAAACTCCTTCTGATCTATCTACTCAAAGGACATAGCTATGGGTGGGGGTTATCTCTGTAGCTGGCTTCTTCCCATCTCTGTCCAAGGAGGGACTTTGATCTAGTTGGAATGCTCTTGTATCTTCAGCTACCAGACACCTTGGACAATATCACTTCTAATGCTAGCTCCCATCCTTGCTGCTGTTTGTCAGGCTCTAGAAGCCCATCACCAGGGGTTAAGTTCTCTCATAGCATGACAGTGATTCAAGATTATGCTCAGCAACAAGTGCCTTGAGGGAACAAAAAGCAAAAAAACCACTAAAGGGTCGGAGCAATCCCAGGCACAGCTACAGGTTGGGCAGAGAAGAGATTCAGAGCAGCCCAAGGAGAAGGACTTGGGGGTGTTGGTCGATGAAAAAATGAACATAAGCCGGCTGCAGTGTGCGCTTGCAGCCCAGAAAGCAACCGTATCCTGGGCTGCATCAAAAGGAGTGTGACCAGCAGGTCGAAGGAGGTGATCCTGCCCCTCTACTCTGCTCTCGGGAGACCTCACTTGGAGCATTGTGTGCAGTGCTGGTGTCCTCAACATAAAAAGGACATGGAACTGTTGGAAGAAGTCCAGAGGAGGCCACGAGGATGATCAGGGACTGGAGCACCTCCTGTATGGAGATAGGCTGAGAAAGTTGGGGCTGTTCAGCCTGGAGAAGAGAAGGCTGCGTGGAGACCTCAGAGCAGCTTCCAGTGTCTGAAGGGGGCCTACAAGGATGCTGGGGATGGACTCTTCATCAGGGACTGTAGTGACAGGACAAGGGGTAACGGGTTCAAACTGAAACAGGGGAAGTTTAGATTGGATCTAAGGAAGAAATTCTTTACTGAGAGGGTGGTGAGGCACTGGAATGGGTTGCCCAGGGAGGTTGTGAGTGCTCCATCCCTGGCAGTGTTCAAGGCCAGGTTGGATGAGGCCTTGGGTGCCATGGTTTAGTGTGAGATGTCCCTGCTCATGGCAGGGGGGTTGGAACTGGATGATCTTAAGGTCCTTTGCAACCCAAACTAGTCTATGATTCTATGATTCTATGCGATCTGTAACTATTTGGGTCCACATTCAGTTGTGATTATGTGTACCCTAAAAATGCTGACCTATACCAATCTGGGGGTGGGGGGGGTGGGGTGGGGAATAACCAGGAAATAAGGTACAGGAAAACACACATTAAAAACCCATCACCCAGCAGACAGTGTGGGGTGAACCTGGGAATTTGGTTTCTATTTCTGGCTACATTTTGACAAGTTCCCTCCCTTGCCTGCTCTCACCTATTCTCCTAGTGGGACAAGGTTTCTCTCTTGCTATTGGTTAGTTATGACTTACGCTGTGCTGGCGCCTATGAGTGTAAACCACAGACTGTGGCCAGAGAACCTCAAGAGATGTTCCCTGCTCAAAAGAAAGTGGCACAAAGACACCTGTGCTCTTGCCTGGCATCTGTTAACACCAGCTTATTGAGAAAGTCCTTGAATTTAAGCAAAGCAAACAGTGTCATGCTGAGAAATGTTCAACCCAGCTCTTCTCAGCAGCACTTCCTTACCAAGTGTATATTGCTCAGGGAGCTAAACACAGAATGGCACCAGAGTTGAAGAAAGCTCTTACCCGGTGAACAAAGTCTAATAAGTAAATAGCATTTTCTCACATTTATAAGCATTTCTCTTTACCAAGAGTGAAATACTCCTGAAAAGGCTGCTTTAGTCTATTGTTTGAACATAGATTACAGATGCCCCCAAACCTGCAATGCATAAGGAAATATCTTCTATTAACACAGTTATTTACCTGAGAGGTTGGAAGTGCCCATCACAACTGTGTTGGGTTTTACAGGTTTTTAATGAAATCAAATATAGAACCTTGTCTTTCTACTCATCATCTGGGCAACAGAATTAAACAGCTCAGCAGGAGCTTTGGTCTGTCCTATACAGTGAGTAGAAATTGTTCCATGGATACACATTTTCCTCCTCTTGAGGGCTGCGATTGAGCACTCAGTGCTTACACAGCAGGCAAAGCAGTAAAGAAAATAAACCAGTCCTCAAAATAAGCTATTGTCTGAACACCCAACATGACAGGATACATCTTGGATTACTGAGGATCCAGGAACAAAGGGAAGTCCAACTGAGGAAGAACCAGATGGATGAGATCAAAATCTTCCCCGTTTGGAGCTTTGGAGACTTGGAACATCCTCCATGATGTGCTTTATATTATCTCTAATCTGTACCACAACTGCTTTGGCAAAATTTGTTTCAGCTCTTCTCTTTAATAGCGGCAGTAATGAAGAATCTCTTTTGAACTTTCCAATTGAGCCTCAGATCAATCCCCCAAAACTCCAAGGCTGTGCCTGGCATCCCTTCATGTAACTATTCCACTAAAATGCACTGTTTCCTAACGGACTGATAACAAGGAGAGCTCAACAAACAGCTATATCATCCTAATAGCTACAAGAGAAAGAGCTGAAGAAAACGGGTGTCTGGATTCCAACTCTGTCAAAGATTAGAAGCACTTGCCAAATTGAGCCCTTGCTTGTTTCTGGCTGAGCTATATTAAACAGGGATATCCACACTCCAACTGGGCTTTTTCTTTGGGAAGATACTGATAAAAACATACCTACATTCATCTCCTTGCTGCTGCCACCAGCACAAAACTGGGTTGCAAGTGACATCCTGCACAGGCATCCCTGAGCCACCTCACAGCCAAGTGAATCTGTTACAGTCATCAGACCACGCTGTAATTTACTCCACACACATCATCCGGCTCCTGCAGGTTTCAAACCTGCAATAATGGACCACTTGAGTTCAGAGGAATCAGATGTTTGTCAAAAGGTTCGGCTTTCGGCTTTCATTTAGGCCTCAATTCAGCAAAGCATTTCAAATATGCTTACTTTTAACATATGGTTAAACCCCATTGAAGCCATTCATGCACACTAAGTGCTGCACTGAAGAGGACTGGAAGTAAGCATGGAGTAGAAACACCAGGTATGTACTGAATGGGTCTAGCTTTCTACAACAGTGCAGAAGTATTCAGTCTTTTGTTGTTACAAGCACAGATAATTCCTTATTGCACTATTACATAGAGAAAATGTGGTTTACCAATAATAATATTTACTTTCTAGAGCTGTGAGAAGCCTCTGTTCATTGGTAAGATATAAAAACATTACAAGAGACAACACATAGCTGAAGGTCAGCATTTTCCTCCCATCCTATGCAACTCCTTGCGCATTTGTTTTCCTGGGGCATGACTGACCCAGAGCAGGGACATTTGAGCCACATCAGCCACAACCTAATTCCTGCCATAACTCAAAGCCACAGAGGCACATCAGCACAAGACTGTCTAGATTAGCCTTGCTGAGAGGCAGAGCCCATGTGCTGCCCTACTACCGCTATTCTGCTTTCAGACAAACCAGCTTGCTCTGACCTGCATGGCACAATGTGGACACAACCGGGGAGACACGGCCCCTGGCAGAGACTGAAGAGAACGTGTTAAGAACACAGCATTAGGGGGTTCATGTGGTGTCCCTTCTAGTGCTAACAGGACAATGATCACTGCATCCCATTCGGTGGGGATAAATGGGAAAAAATGGCCTTGCAATAATTAATGCTGTGGCTAACAACAGCATTGATTCGTGTAGGAAATACTAATTCAGGGCATTTTCAGCAGAGCCTCTTCTGCCACCTCACCTCTGGCATGTCCCTGACTGCTCCTGCTGCTGTGCCCGCATGTTCTAAGCACGTCTCCGAGCTACTTTGCTGGACAGATGAAAGGTTCATTTACATGCCTGGAGCAGCTGTAGTGGAATTAAGTTGGTCTCATTATCTTAGCATAGGATGTACAAGCCACTGGTTTTGCAATGCATACTGATGCAATAAAGCAAGAGGAAGAAGGCAAAACAAGCTGGCTATTGGAATTATGAGTGATAAGGCAAAGAGTTGAGGAAATCCTAGAAAGGAGAGAGTTAACCTGGATTAATACCCTGAGAGCTAATAACACCTAATGCAATTTATTACAAGGAATCTGTTGAAGTATACGGTCTATGCCATAGTGGTTTTAATTAAAAGGTGGAAGAAAAGTGAAATCATTTATCCAAATCACTCTCCTTAAAGTGCGTGCCCAGTTTTGAAATACCCATTTCCACACATCTGCAGTATGGGTATTACCAACTCCCAGATTTAAATATTCAAGAGACTATTAAAGAAGAGATTTTTGGCTTGCAGCTCCTCAATGAGCCCATAGGATCTAATGAGCTCAGCTTTTCCAAACCCTTGTCCAACAGATATGGAGAAAAAAATCACTGTCTTGGGCTGGGGGGATGTGAAGCAGTTTGGACATTAAGAACTACTGAATGTCACAGAACTTCTCTGCATCAGAAATTGTTGGCACTCAGCTACCAAAGGAGAGGGAAGGGAATGGGATGTTTAGGTGGACTGCGGGACTAAGTGCATGGTACCATACTCCTCCACAGATCATCTACTACGTGCAGGAACATCCCTCAAACACAGGGTCCTACAATCAGTGGTATAATACTATTCTGTTTCCTTGGTGTCAATGCTTTATGAAGAGGGACACCTTGAGAAACACCTCAAGTAAGACACTGCTAACTACAATGAATCTAGATCTGCCAACTCAATGGTTATGCTTCTACCTTTTGACATCACTGCACATACAAGGCCTGAATCACAGTCTACTGCAGGGAGTCATCTCCTCATCGATTTCAATGGATCTAGACCAATCCCATCAGTGTGCTGTGAAACATCAAACCAAACAGGGTTTAGAGCTGACTACACAACAGAGAAATGTCCCAATTGTTTAATGATGGATGAGGGAAATGGCAGATGAATTATTTGCCAAATGATACTGGTCCATCTGTTACAGAATTTTGCATGCAATGACAGAAAGAAATTAAATTAGATCTAGTTCATATATAGAAACATTCTAAATTGTGAATGTTGGCTCTTTTCATAAACAAGTCCAGCATTATTATCCCCAGTATCCACGTAAAGAACTGACGCAGTAGTGGAAGGGAGGTCACAAGCCTCAACTTCAGAGACACAAGGTGCCTAAATTAGGAAGCAAGTCTAAGGCAGTGAAAGGAGCGATGGGTTACTCCAGCAGCAATTCAAAACTCCCTCCTTTGGCAGAGGCTGGGAGCTATAGAGAACATGTCCTACCTCCAATTGAGTGTCTGAAACTCAGAGATGCGAGTGCTCCTCAGATGTCTTTCTCAAGTTATGTAGCAGGACACCAGTAGAAGCAGCCAGTTCAGGTCTGTTGTGTCCCCGACCTTGGTCCCTCCACAGAGCTGAGCTGTGTGTTCATCAGGCAGACTTTTCCTGCAACTTCAGTTGCCTCAACTCCATAATTCCACTGGTGTGGTAGATCAAAGCACGTTTCAATTTAACACCATTCAGATTTCAGTAACATTGCAACTGCACCACTTAGTACTTTTTTCCTCAATGTCATTTTTACCTCCAAGTTAACTGTTCCCTCTCTGCTTTTGAGGAATACAAAGCACATATCTCCTGTACAGTCTCACACCACCTTCTCTCTAAGTTTGATTCTCCATATGCATCTTCAATCCCTTCATGTATATGGATTTCACAAAGCAAGGAATTTACTTCCAATGAAGGAAAGCAGATCACAAGACATTAAATTTCATGAGATTTAGAATGACACAGCCCTCCCAATAAAACTCAATTACTAAGGCTGTTCTAACATTAGGGCAAAAATCATCTTGCAACAGGAGGAGCATCACTGCATCACAGTGCTTAAATGCACAGTCACCAGTGCAATGGAGCAAAGGCAAAATACCAGTATACAATCACAGAATCAGCCAGGTTGGAAAAGACCTTCAACATCATCAAGTCCGACCTTTACCCTAGCACTGCCAAGGCCGCTACTAAACCATGCTTTTAACATCTTACCTTCTTTTTAGCCTGGGAATGACAATTTTATCCCGAGCAACATTCTGTCCTGATTTGTTCTGGAATTCAGCTAAACCTTCCATATAGGCAGAGATGGCACCATCTCTGTGCATTGCTGAGATTCGGAGACCTTTACATTCAGAGGGGTTTCTCCTGTCTGTTCCCTACCAAAGAGTCTTTGCTGTATTTCAGAGTGATCTACATTTCTATGCAAACAAAAAATCCAAAGCAGTAACTTGGCCTATTCTAACCCAACTACACTTGGTCCTCATTTTTAATTCATCTTCCTCCTTAGACTTCAGAAGACAATCCTTTACAGCCCATGAAAAATTCAAAAGGTAGAGAGAGGAGAGATTGAAAGCAACCCAGTAAAGAACGATTAGGCCAAGCCAGGATTTAGTGTGGGATTGAGCATGTCACTGGGTCTGCTTCTGCTAAGTCAGGGAAGTATAAATCACTCTGAAGAAAAGATTTCAGATAGCAGATTTTCAGCTTTGGGAGAGGGTTAGGGCAGCTTCAGTTCCACTTGTAGGGCAAACCTTGCTCACCGGAATTGCTGAGATGGATGAATTGAAAGACATCAAATCAACCCGACCATCTCTCTCTCAGTGCTGATATCACCTCTTTCATGGGCGCTCTCTCCAAGGTTTCTGGCCAAGAAGTGCACCAGATATTCAACTGTGTCTGTGCAGAGTGAAGACAGGCTCCTAACAGGGGTAAGCAGATTGAAGACCTGGTTTCTCTAAGCACCAGTTCTCAGTGACTGAATCTTGAAGTACACATACAAGGAAAGATTTCAAAGGACAGCAAGAGATCATAATATCAAGTGAATCCAGATGGATTTAGGACAGCCTTTCTGTACCAGAGGGCAGCTTCCACAGCAGTTTGGAATGCACATGTTTTTCCACAGCAAATCCTGTGTCTGCACCCTGAGTTTCTGTTAATGATTGCATCCAGTAGTGCACTTAATACACTGCTTAGCAGCAAGCAAACTGGACTCTCTAAGCCTGCTCACAAGCTTAATGCTAAGAATGCTCTGGGGTTTAGTTAAGTCTATCCCAAGCATCTTTTAAACGAATGATACAACTAATGAACATTAAAGATTACAAAATTGTTTTCAATTGTACAGGTATGGCCAGAAGGCACTGGGCTTACCCTGAATGCAGAAGTAGTGGTTATTATCAGAAGCAGTAAATTCCATACACTGAAGATAAATCAGAAAAAAGATGATTCAAGAATTTACAGATCTGATCAAGTGGCATAAAGGAGACTGAAAAGATTCCTGATGTTGGTGCCATTGGATTCAACCACAAGATGAACTCTGAAGTACCCAAACTAAATATTAGAAGTCCCTGAATTTCTTCTGCTGCTGCTAATGCAGTCCCTTATCTGCCAGCATATCTTTATGATGCATGCACACAAATTCTAATGTATTATCAGTGCTGCTAAAAGGGGCCACCCACACCCATTAAGAGCGAGGACATGCCAGTAAATGTCTGTGGGCACCATCTGTCACTGAGCTCTTCTCATAAATCCATCTGCTGCTAAGTTCTTTCTTCCCCAGACCTGTCTGGCCAAGTCACATACACTGAGAATCCAAGGGCTGAGAAGGTCAAGAGGCATTTGCTCTCTTTTGGTAAGGCAGATCTTCCTCTTGGAAAGCAAAGGTCAGCAGTTTTAAGAATCGTATGTGGAAGCAGCATGGGTCAGACAACCTCCACGAAATGATAAAAAGATTTCTATGCTTTCTATACACAGTTGAAATTAAGGATGTGTAGTGAGTTGGCTCATACCGCCAGTGCTGCTGCCTTGGGAAGGGATTTGAGTTTGGTTTGTCTTTTGTTTCTTGAGTGGAGAAAACGATGAGGAAAGACGTGAGGCAAAGAGAGGAAGAGCAGGAGGGAAGGAAGGGAGGGGAAAAAAGGAAACGTAAGCTGTCTGGTCCTGAAATATTGAACCCGAGAGCTGTAGCACCACTGACAAAACACTGCTTTTGTCAACTTAGTTCACATCAGCTGAGGAACTCGTGTAGCAATGCCAACAGAAAAAGTTCTGTTGGCATATGCTGTAGTTCTACAGGGAGGATCTGCCAATGTAGTTTTGCAGAAATAATTACAAAAGCAAAGCTGTGTCTTTGCTACCCTTCAGCTCCTGAATCGCAGAGCTCACATACCTTATCCCTACCCCTTTCTCTATTACCTCCAAACACAATCCTGGAACAAGGCAAGAGAACCAAGACAAAGGAAGTTTAGTGTTCTTATCTGATTACCGGCTGCAAATGAGATTTAGCAACAATGCCCAGGAATTACATAGCAACAAAATAATCTTCAGCAGTTCCCAATCTCAAGCAACACTTCAGCACTGTTACAGCTGTTTACAGATGAGTAGCTCTAAGCACAAGGAAATAGGGTTCCTTCCAACACACTTGTCCACACAGTGAGGCAGCAGCATGCTTGAGGAACAGCACCCACGATTCAGAGTGGCAGCCAAGACACAGTTAGTAATATTCCCTGATATTCATAGAATCATAGAATGGTTTGGGTTAGAAAGGATCTTAAGATCATCCAGTTCCAACCCTTCTGCCATGGGCAGGGACACATCACCCTAGACCATGTCGCCCAAGGCTCTGTCCAACTTGGCCTTGAACACTGCCAGGGATGGAGCAGTCAAAGGGAAGAGCTTCTTCCTTATATTGAAGCCGAACTTCCCCTGTTTCAGTTTGAACCCATCACCCCTTGTCCTATCACTACAGCCCCTGATGAAGAGTCCCTTCTCCTGCATCCCTGGAGGCCCCTTCAGATACTGGAAGGCCGCTTGCTTCCCACCCACCCCAAGCCTATTTAAATAGATTCAAGACCAAGACCAGAAGACAGAAATGGTGGTTGTGAAATGCTCCTGCATCAGTTAGTGAGGTGGGACATGCCCTCTTGATTGAAAACTTCTGCAATCCAGAGTTCAAGTCACACCATCATAGTGAAGAACCCCACAGAACCAAGACAAGTTCCGCACTGATTGAGTCAGCCCACGTGATGTGCTTTAGCAAAACTGCCCATGGAGGTTGAGTGCTAAAAACCCAGGTTACATACAAGAGGACAATTTCACATTAGGGTGACGTGGCCTGATGGCAATTTTGCAATTAAATTAGTCACAAACAAGTTCTATTTTTTAATACATTCTAGCACTACATTTAGCAATGTATAGTGCCCAAAACCTAACCCCAAGATAGAACAATTCCTACATTTTTATACTGGGTTTTTTTTCAGTAATCATACACATTTCTGCATCAGTACAGTGAATTTCAGCAGTTGCAAGCTCTGGATGTGGTGCTAAGTGTAAGAGCAGAGAAGTGCTGTATTTCATGTAAGCACTGCTCCATTTTCATCGTAGTGCATATAGAACAGACTAATACAGCTCTTTCGTTTATGAACTAATCCTGTTGCTGCTAATAGGATTAGCATCAAGAACAGATGCAGAGGAATTCATGGTGCATTCCTTTCAGACACAAAACTACGCATAGTGGTTATTCTAACAGTAACAGAGAAGATAAATCAATGTCTGTAGTTAACTTAAGCACAATCAAACCTGCAACATGCCTCTTTCATTCTAGGTCTCATTCTAAGCAGACAGAATGCTAGTGCAGGGACAAAGCAGATGCACCCATTGTCACACACAATGGCAAAACCTGAAGGCTAAAGTGTTCCGTAAGAAATGATGCTTTTTTAAAAAAGAAAGTACTTTTTAAGGTATTTTTGGACTGTAGTTTTGGAGATGATAATACCTTTGCTGGAGACTGTCTCCAGGCTGCTTAAAAAACACCCTGCCTTGAAATGACATTTCCATTACAGAATGTATTAGAATCCCTGTGTCACTCGTGGGTGCAGTCCACTCTCTGAAATCCTCCTGTCCTGTTCAATGAGAACTGTTGCCCAGTAGACTTGACTGATGCATTTCTAAGAAACTAAACCCACAAAGACAGAAATCACCATTTTCAGAGATTTCCATTTTTGCCAGCTGTAGCCACACAAATCAAGAGAACTGCCCAGATTTCCCCTTCCAAAAACTGGGTTTCTCAGGTGAGCGCAGCATTGATTTCATTCTAATTCACTGTTTCTCCCATGCTAAACATGACTGTGCTGTTTGACTGCAAAAAACTGACACACAGGTTTTAATTATGAAACATGGCAGGACTTAGACACATTCATTAGTAAAGAATCTCTCTCTCTCAAACATATTCTGAAGTGCAGAGGTGATGCTTTACATGTAGTAGTAAATAAGGAGGTAAAGCCCAGCAGTGTCAGGCTTATGGTTGCTGTATCAGGTCCTAATGCATTCCCTCTGGTTTAGATTCTGGGGTTCTATGATTATACTATAAATAAAAACTACAATTATAAATGTATGAGAAATCAACGTTGATCTTAATGTGCAATGTGTGTACTAACAGAAACAATGAAAGCAAGGAGCACAGAGCTGGAAGAGGTATTTCATATGGATAATCCACATTCTAATAGAAAACTCCCTTTCAGTTTTATGATAAACCAGGTAGAGGGTACAGAAAGAAGCAATAACTTTGATTCTTTCTTTACTGTAATCTCCCATTTTACACAACAATGCCTCAGGAGGGTGAGCCAGCCAGACATGCTGTCAACAAATGCAAATTGAGATCAAGTTATCTCTCAGGGAATTTGAATTCACATACAAATCCTGTAAATTGGAACCACAATCTCAAGTTATTAGGGCATTTGTAGTAAAGAAGTAATAAATAATACTTGGTATTTCCAGCATGCTCCTCACTGAACAAGCTTAGTGATACATTACATGAATTTTAATTTATTAAGCCTTCCATGGGTAGAGTATTACACGTGTTTTATTACTTAAATCAGATTGACCATTGCTAATTACATTAAATAACAGCATAGAGGACCTGTTTGGACAAGTCCAGGACTGTCCATGTAATAATACATGACAGCCCTCTGAAGACCCTGAGATTTAAATACTGAAGAGACAGGAGATGAAATAATCCATTGCCCTTATTTCAATGGAGAACTGACAGGCAGAGATAGAGGATGAGATTCTAAAGATATAATATTGTAATACAATGAATATGAATTTGAGTTCTAACATATCATGTAGGGTTGTAGTAAGTCAGACTTTCAAAAGTACCGAGCAAACACCAAGTTCAATAAATGCCCAGCAATCCCAGTCTGAAAAATCAGACCATGTATTTCAGGCTTCCTATGAAGGCTCCTATTTTCCCTTCTTCAACCAAGTGCCATGTCAGAAGCAAGGCTGCCTGTCTGTCACATAGTGTTGTGAGTGACAGCTTGTCAATCTCATCTCCATTGCTGCCTGCAGAACCCAATGCCTCCACTTCAGCCCTTTAATAGTGAGAAACTCTGCACAGGTAGAACCTGTGAGTAAGGGATGACCCACTTCAGATTTACCTCCCACACAAAGTGAGGAACAGCTCAATACACAACAGAGCTCTGATTTACAAAAATACTGGCCCAGGGAACTGCAGTGATAGGACAAGGGCTGATGGGTTTAAACTGAAACGGGAAGTTCAGGTTAGATCTAAGGCAAATCTTCCCTGTGAGGGTGCTGAGGCGCTGGCACAGGGTGCCCAGAGAAGCTGTGGCTGCCCCATCCCTGGCAGTGTTCAAGGCCAGGTTGGACACAGGGGCTTGGAGCAAGCTGCTCCAGTGGAAGGTGTCCCTGCCCATGGAACTGGATGATCTTATGGTCCTTTCCAACTCAAACCAGTCTATGATTGTGTGATTCATCTCCTATACACTCCTTGTTAAAATTCCAATCATTTGTTTCAAAGCACGAGCTTTGTGGGAAGTTGGCTTCTTATGCATTGAGATTTTGATTCAAAGCTGTATTTTACTCTCTTGAGGGATGCCACACGTGCTCATTTTTCAGTTATTAATATTTGCTAACAGTTCAATCTCTGCAAGATCAAAGACAGGATCTCTATTTAGGTCAGCCATATTTTTCCCAAAATGAACCAAACGAGAGTTTATGCACAGAGCTATTTTAAAATAATAATTAAAAATAAAATGTCTTTCAGGTCACTTTCATGCTCTGTCAGAAAAAAAAAAAGTAGTAAAAAAAAAATATTGAAAAGCCCATTGCAACAAGAACCATCCCAATACTGAAAAACAAACCAGGCACAGGCTAACAGATTTTATCTTGAATCAGCTCTATTAATACAAGTTGCCTCATCCCTGGCAGTGTTCAGGGATGGCCAGGCTGGACACAGGGGCTTGGAGCAAGCTGCTCCAGTGGAAGGTGCCCCTGCCCATGGCAGGGGTTGGAACTGAAGGAGCTTTAAGGTCCCTTCCAACCCAAAGCAGGCTGGGATTCCATGTATCTATGAAGCGTCAGACTAGACTTGCTGTTGTACTCTGATAAACCCAGCCTGAGTTCCTCTTCACACCTCCACTCATCATATGGATCTCCTCCCTGAAAGTCACTAGAAGAACTGCAGGGAATGAAGAACCCTTTCCCTCCCCACCTCAGCAGGTATCAAAACTCAGTTCCATCAATATCACCCATGAGGGTGAGAGGTTCCAAGTTTTTCTTCGCTGATAGCATATTGTTCATGGAGCCACCCTAACCCCACGTTAAATCCAGGAGAGTCAGTCCTTTAGAAGTGGTTTATCTGCAGGGACTCAGCTTTGATCTTAGTTTCAACTCTTTCAATCGTGTATGGCCAAGCGAACTGACCTGAGCTACTACTCAAGCCCAGATATGGTGCTGGGCACTTAATGTCTATGCAGGAACTAAGTCTCAATAAAACCAGCATTATTTTGGCATCTAAACAGCTTGTGGGCTCTATGAATGGGTACATTGTCTAACAAAGCCCTTGGATGATGAACCTTCATAAATCCACCAACATCTTCCTACTCCTCTTCTGTCCTATCCACTCATAGCACCCATTCAACTTTCACTTTTTGCATACCATTGCATAGAGTCCTAAAAACAGAGGGTATAACATACCTTTTCTACAGTATCCTTTTATAAGGATGTGTTTTCCAATCTTAAACATAGTCCTTGTCTATATACAGTTAACTCAACTCTTAACCACAGATTTTCTTTACTATTTTATTAGATTTACTAATTATTCACATAAAAGTTATACTAGGTAGTCTTTCTGATGGTGTAATGCTGTCCATTCATTATGCTGCAAAACTAATTAAAGGGAGCTAAATGATACAGGCTGCTGAAGGCAAAAAACAGGCATGCATTTTCCCAATAGTTATATTCTGCACCTACATCACAAATAAAACCCTAGAAACAATTTTTAATGCCGCATTTCATAATCAGAGAACACACTAACCCCATTTTGGGGGCGCAGCATCACCTCAAGTTTGCTGGGCACACGTTTTCTCTGGCATTGTAAACCTTAAGAGCAGCAGCACAAGGGAGAGTTGGCATAGCACAGAAAGCAATTTAGTAGATTATCATAGCGCTAAATTGCACCTCCCGAAAAGCATATGTGGACGTTCCAAAAATAATCTGACAGTTTATCAAAAGTGGCAGGCGCTGCCCTGGGTCATCAGCATAATGGTGAGGAAGACAGAAACCATCGATCACCGGTAGGATGGCCCAAGTGGAAAGCAAAAGGGAAGGAAAGGGATGGGGGGAAGGAAGAGCAGAAGAGGGCAGGGACTCATTAGCATGCCGTGCTGAGGCTGCCCAGCCGAGGTGGCTATGGAATACTAATAGATGGATACTAATGCAGCCAGGATCCAAGAAGGATCAATCTGAAGTGTCGTACCCCTTAAAGCCTTACCAAGCAACAAGGCTGCTGTCAACAAGCCGATTACCAAATACTTCATTACAGCATATCAAAGCATATGCAAAAAGATCAGGCTTTTTATTTCCCTGCTATTTATTCTCCCAACCATCTACTCCCTTCTGAGGTTTTTTTTCTTTACTGAGCAAAAGCACAAAAATTCCCTCTGCTTTGCATTATTTTAATTAAATGCAATTCTCCCCAATTGTCATTGCAGGAGGAAAATGGTAATGGGAGTTAACAACATAGAAAAGGAAGAGGCTTGGTTTGCTTTTTGATAAACATCAACAGCCAAGTGATTGTGCTTAGTAAACAGTAATACAGAAATGCTTTTAGGAGTGGAAAAGAATGCAGACATAATGAAAATATTTAATCTCCAACCCCAGATGATAACATCACAGTCATTACTTACACAAAGCTTAAGGCAAAGTGCTCTCAATATCACAGGTTCGTGTTCCAACACAGAGTTCAGAAGGTTTTTCCCCTCATTTTTGGTGATGTAGTGCTTCTCATGCTGGATGAGGAGGGTTCTATGCCCGGCCTGCTCGTCACAAAGCAGATCTGGAAATCCAGAGCCAGTAACAGGCACAATGAAGGCTCTTTGTATTTGTTCTATATATTTTTAAAAGCCCAAGCACCAACTGACTTGCCAAAGGCGACAAATTCTGTAGGAAAGCCAGAAGCTGCTGCCAGCCCTCCTGGATCTTTTTCCATTGCCACATGGTCCCTCTCCTTGCAAAGCCAAGTTCAGTTATTAAATGAAAAGGAAAGAAAACAGTTTCTTCTTTAAGGAGAATTACAAGAGGGATTACCATGTTATGTAGAAAGAGCTTTCCATAGATGCTGGCAATTGGGTTGCTTTCCTATAAGGAGACAAATGCCTGGTTTTGACATCTTGAAAAATCTTAGTATGAGCCTGTTTCCATTTATTTACATTTTTGAACAGCAAATTATTAGTTAATTAGTTAAATTATTATTAAATTATTATTTTAATTAGTTAAAGCCGTTAATTCCTTCCAGCAGCAAGAGATATCAACAGTGATTAAGGCACTTCTTCACGTGCTGCTGAGTGAGGGCATGTTGCAAAAGGTGGACACGAACAGCTGAGTAGTTTGCTGAAGTGACACCAGCAGGAACAGAATCCACAAGGCCCAGAATCATGGAATGGTTTGTGCTGGGAGGGACCTTAAAGCTCATCCAGTTCCAACCCCTGCCATGGGCAGGGACACCTTCCACTAGAGCAGCTTGCTCCAAGCCCCGTCCAGCCTGGCCTTGAACACTTCATTTCACTCTGTCACAGCATCACTAACAGGTCTAAGTGCTGTGAGAGAAGGAAAGCAGTGGTGAAGCTGAGAACTCACTTGAGTAGTTGCAGCCCAGAGCGCACCAGCTGGTGCTGCAGCTTTAAGACGCTGGGCTCAGAGACAGGGCATAGTCTGCAGAGCCAAATCTCACACAAGCTCCTTTTATTTTGTGTACTACTCACTGAGGGGGGAAGGAGAGCAACTGTGGCAGAAACAACGTGTGACATGAACACAAAACAAATGCCTGAATTTCAACTAAATTCCCTAAATTCACTGAACTTTATTGCAGAATACAGAAAGAGCAAAAGCGAAGGACAAGAAGGGTTTGTGTCCTCTGCTAATAGAACAAAAGAAACTAATACATCAGCTCCAGGATTTCCAGCAGTGATTTGTGTAGTGAATCCAGTCCAGAGTTCGCTTCCATAAATTAAATATCCCGATTAAATCTATTGACAGGGCAATTGTGAGTGTCAAACCAGGAGCGGACCCAAAGAAACAAACAGGGAAGCCTGCATCAGCAAACAGCACATACACTGAAAACAGGAACAAATAATGCAAACCACTACTGTAGCCCCTGAAAAGGTGTAAAGATTATCTAATGATCCAAGAGTTACTAACATTTACATGCCTAATACGTCTGAAAATTCAAGCAGCTTCCTGCAGATCCCTGTGGCACACCCTCTGATGTAAAACACTGCTTACAGATAATTATTGTTACTACTACAAACTTCATACATAATTCACAGTACTAAAGCATTTCAGGCTGTGAACAGTTCAGAAAACAAAACTGGGTAGTGGGTATCAAAGGCTTGTTTCACAATGTTTTGCAACAATTGATGAATAACTTCAAGTTTGGCTGCAGTAATGTATCCCCCCTCTGCTCTTTTATCAAGGAAGGGAGGCTTTGATTTGCACAGAGCCGCTCACAACACTGAACATGAAAATGAGAGCTCAGGAGCTTGGGATTTTCAGAGCCAGATGACCCGAGTTTGGGAGCTGCCTGAATTGAGACACTTCAATAGATCCTTTCCTCAGTGTAGTATGATGAAGCTGAAGGTCGCACAACTTCAGCAGAAGATGAATTCTAACCAGTGCCCTGGTAGTTGGTATCACTGCACAGACAAAAATATACCAGAATCACACTTATTATCAAACCATAGAATGGTCTGGGCTGGAACAGACCTTAAAGCTCATCCAGTTCCAACCCCTGCCACGGGCAGGGACCCCTTCCACTGGAGCAGCTTGCTCCAAGCCCCTGTGTCCAACCTGGCCTTGAACACTGCCAGGGATGGGGCAGCCACAGCTTCTCTGGGCACCCTGTGCCAGCGCCTCAGCACCCTCACAGGGAAGAGCTTCTGCCTAAGAGGTCCTCTCAGTCTCCCCTCTGGCAGGTTAAAGCCATTCCCCTTGGCCTGTCCCTACAGGCCTTTTTAAACAGGGTATCTAATGCCTTTATCATAAATTATTTTTCTTTGCCTTGAGAGGTGATTATTCTGTGAGGGTTTTACATTCCTTGGTAGCTTGAATTCATCCAGCACTCTCCTGGTGCTCTACAAATGCAGGGGATGGGGCACATCCTTAATGTGAGCGAATAAACTGGACCACAACGGTATCACAGGATTTTTTTAAAACTGATTTTGTTACTGGCACATACTTCATGGATATTTTTTATTATAATGGCAGGATGAATTAATTTAGGTTGGTTCATGTATTTAACATATTGCCAATGACTGCCCCTAGCTTCTAGCTAGGGTGTTGAAACTGTGTGTGCATTTGTATGTATTTGACAGAGGGAGCCAGGAAAAGGTGAGAAAATTCCCTCTAGTGACACCTGAGCATCGTCCTCCCAGGAGGAAACCACTCTAGTGTAACAAGAGAAAGCCCTGCAGTGAAGAAGGTAATAGCAGCATTTACTGAATCTGCTTGCTACATTTTCTAGGCAAAAAATAAATAGTCTGTGACCTGAAGATCATCTTTTAAGCTGGTTAGCCTATAGACAGAGATGGAAACGGTAGCGTTGGAAAGGGTGTTTAGCCCCTACATGTGGCAACTTCCAGTTTGTTGGTCAGTCCAGAGAAAGAAATAAAGGCCCAGGGGTTTCTGCCTCCTGGACAAGATTAGGGTGCAGAATTGCTGAGCAGAATCCTTTTCTCCTATGGACAGTGGGAGGGATGGGTAAGGCTAAGAAGCTGGCCACAGATGAAAGCCCCCTAGAAAGACAGAGGCTTTGTTAAAACCTGTGACCTCTTTAGCTCTGAAGACAGTTGCAGACAGAAAAGGTCCTTTGGATCTTTTAGTGCATTCTCCCACCCTTTGTTTCTTCTCTTTCCTTCAAAGCAGCAATTTTTCTTTATGCCCTTCTTTTTTTTTCCTTCTCAGTTCTGCTCAGCAAAGACTCTCCCGAGAGCCAGGGCAGAGTTGACTTGGCACACGCAGCCAGGATGATGGCTCCGTGTCTGCACGACTGTCCAGGATAAACTGCTGTATTCATATTTCAAATGATTTCCTAAAGCAGTGTGCACTGTGGCAGGGATCCAGGGAACAAGGTTTTCCTGGTGCAATCTGCCTTCTCTTTTTAATGTGCAGATATAAACAGTTTATTTTTAAATCTGTTATGAGGAAAGAGCAATGTTTGTGTTAATGGAAAATCCTGACACCCTTCTTTTGGCCTAACACCAGGTTTGTTTCTACTTCTCTGGAATTATACCAACTTTTAATGAGTGTAGAGCTGGAGAATCTAGCCCTGTTGTTTTACAGCTATGTCACTGTAAATCTCTTCAGAGTGGGAGTATCTTTATTAGTTAGAACTTCACTGAGTGAAATCTCTTTACCAGACAGGTTTAATTTAGAGTTGCAAAGCAGGTTTTTGTTATGTTGCCCTAAGAGCCTGTCCAGTATGAGACCTGAGGCTCTGGTCTGCCTCAAAGCAGATGCCAGGTTTTCGTTGTTTGGGGTGTTTTTTCCCCTGAGTCAGTGTTGAATGGGGATAAAAGTGAGATCATGTCCTCTTCTGAGAAAGTGGTTTATCTCCAGGACAGAAATGCAAATTATTGTCAGGTGAACTATGTTTTTATATCCGTATCTATCTATATATATACACATAAATGCACACACACACACATATATATATATACTCTGCTAGGAAGAAAAGAAACTTCGCAGCACAGAGTAGTTGATGATTTAGTCTGACCCCCATGCTCAAAGGAGGGTCAACCAGAGCAGCTCACTCAGGTCTCAGGTCTGTGTTCAGTTGGGTTTGGAATATCTCAATATCTTTATCTTTATGTGTGACACCCCCATGGCAAAAACCAGTTTCTCTTCTGTTTAAATAGGATTTCCTGTATTTCACTCAGCATCTGTTGTCTCTTGACGTGTCACTGCATAGAGAAGGGCCTGCCTTGGTCTTCCACAGTCCCTACCCTCAGACATTGATTCACATTGATAGTATTTCTTCTTCCCCATCTCAAGGCTAAATAATTCCAGCTCTCAGCCTCTGCTTGCATGTATATTCATGTAAGTTCTTGGGTATCATGCACATTCCTCTCTAGCTTGCATTCATAAGTAGGGATATGGAACTAGAGCCCTCAGAAGACCAGGACACAGGCACTGGTAGGACAGAAGCATGAGACAAAGATGTGTGAACAGTCTTTTTCTGCAGACTGCTTCTAGAGTGGGAGACTTCTCTAGCAAGAATATATTTGCCAAAACTCCTAGAGCTGCCTTTTCTAATGCTCGTTTCTATTTCTTATTTCTAATGAAAAGAGCAGAGAATGCTGACACTAAGTGTGTTTGAAAACCAGCGACAGCTACCTTAAAGCCTGACTCAATAGCTGTTGAACTTGGCAAACTCTTTCACTTTGACTCTGTTTGGCTTCTGGAAGCATTGAAAAAGTGTCGTACATGTAACTAGATGAGTCATTTCATAAAACCACATGGCGAGCTGGGCCTCAAAGGCAGTTATTACCCTGTTCGATCAGTTTTACCAGAATGATACTACTGTAGGAGTTGTCTGGTTTAAGTGATTCTGAACTTTAACATTAAACTTATTCTTGGGATGGGCTTTATCTTGCTTCTTCTGGCTTTAGTGACTCCAAAGCAGTTGATTCTCTCACTGCAAGATCCCTCAGGTCCAAATCCTGGCTGTGAAATGTCCCATTTATATTACTCCTACCAGAATTTGCAACGACAAGTGAATAAGATTGTTGTGACAGCTCTGAGTATGTTTTCATTGTGGAAAATTCCTACTTGCATACATTCATAGGCAGATGTTTACCTAATGTACACCTTTACATAATACACATTTTGAATCATGCGGTTAATCCCTCAGAGGGATGAATTTTCTTAACCCTTTCAAGTATCTAAGGCTAAAAGGCAGAAAATGACGTCCATTTATTCCAGTTGGAGTCTGGACAATTGTACAGGGCTCAGTGAAATGAACTGTGAAGCGTATCTGCATGGAGGAATTATATCTGAAACCTGAATTCTGCCAGGGAAGACTCACAGTTTCGCAATGCACTGTTTCCAAAAGCCCTGAAATCTGTTGGCTGAACTATGTCCAGGATTTATCAGTAGTCTAATGCTCAAAGGCAGTTTTTGACCCGGTCCTGAAAAAGGCCTAAGTATCAGTGCTAAGACACTCCTGAATTCCTATCTCCCTGATTACTTCCTGTTGCAGACTACACAGTTTCTAGCTACCAGAACCGTGGCACTTTCCTGTGCTACTTTATATTCAGGAACTGAACAGGCATAGGGTGTTTGTTGTGCTGTTTGCCCTGCTAGAGCCTGGACCCTGGAGGGCTCATGAAGCAGCACAAAAGCAGGTACTTCTCGCTTCCTAATCTGATGAAAAGAGAGCACAGTCTGAACTGCAGCATTGCCCAAATGAGCAAAAACCAAGGAAGGCTGCAGACAGGAACAAAGCATTCCCCCATCTCCTAAACACCAGTGTTTCTCTCAGCCAGTTGATTTAATGAAGGCAATCACCTTGCCACTCCAATTATCTCTGTGGTACCCAGAGGGCACATAAAGTAGACCTCTGATTTTTAAGAGGAAGAGAGTACCCTGGTGCTAGCATGCCTGTTAGTCCATCCTGATGCACATCTTATCAGAGGAAAGCAGTTGGAGGTTGCCCTGATAACACAAGCAGGTTCCTGGCATATGGCAAAGGGCTATTTTTTTATTATTTACTCAATTAATGGAGAGGAAACATTGATTGTCTTTGATTAGAATTAATGGTTCATTAGCCGGGGCTGTCATCACTGGTAGCACTGTGGATCTGGATGGTGAAGTTGATGAATTATTCTGCCTAGAAGAATAATAGTGGGGATAGGGATTCAGAGGGAAATACTGAGTCTGAGTAGGGAATGGCTTCTGAGGGCACTGCTCTCGCTCCAGGTGTAAATCGGTGTGTTTCATGAACAGCAATGCTTGTGGCAGATGTTACTGCCTGCACTGTCTTCCTACAACACTACTTCCTGTTACTGCTCCACAGACAGAGTTCCCCAATCCCCAAGTCTGCTGACAGAGCTACTTGTGAGTAGGTTGTTCCCAGGTTGGGGTTAGGTGAGGAGGAGGAGGTGGTGCCACAACTCAGATCCAGAGGGCTTTTTACCTAACACGTAGTTATCCCATTGCTGTTGGGTGGTTTCATAACTCAGTTACTCCCTGTCATAATTTACCATGTGTAAGAGGGGATTTGGAGCGTGTATTTTTATTCAGCTACCTTTGTGGACTTGGGGAGTCTTTAACATCTTGAAGCAGGAACTGCCTCTTCACACTGCACTATAATAGAAGTTGTGGGTCCCTGTGCAGAGAAAGGGGTCACTCAGGAGCTCCACAAACTCTGCTGACACGGACCAGAGCAAGGTCTGCAATCAGACCTGTACTGAGGAGTCTGTTTCACAACCAACCAAAGGCTGTTCTAAGGAGGGGTTTAGGTTTGGGAGTTATTTCTACCTGGGAAACCAGCACGGTTGAGAAAACACAACCTGAAGGGCTTTTAGGGACACTGGAGAGAAAACCAGAACTCCCATGGCAAACAGACTAGCCTGCAGCGCGCCAGCATTCTGGATTAGCAGAGATGGCTTCGCCTTCTGTGCTGGGAAGTGCTGAGAGTGGGTACAGAGTTCATGCAACATGCATAGCTGGTCTCCGTGACAATGCAAACGTAATAATTTTCTTTCTAATACATATTCTCAGTATTAATAGCAAAGAAGCCAACAAACAAAAACTAATCCATCACTTTGTGTAAAATAGCCTATACAGACAAAACACCCCCACTGCTCCCTGTGCTGCTGCTCTTAGTTCTGTTTTATTGTTTCTATTTAATGAACTGGCAAATAAATTACAAAAACCCGTTTTATAAGGCAGTTACTTATTGATTCCATATTTTCAGCAACAGGTTCCTAGATTAATAAATCAGGGAGATGGAAAAGGCTGCTAATTTAATTACACAATTACATTGCTGTAGCATTTATTTTAAGGACATGACATAGCTAATGGATGTTTTCTTTTATTTATTTCAAGTCAGTGATCTTAATATTTGCAATTTTATTTTATTTCTTGCTTTAGGTATATCCTCTCCTTCCCCTTTTGTTTGTTTGCTCGTAGTTATAAAAAGTATTAAAAAAGCTTTGTTGACGGGGCTCACCCAGCTGCCTTCTTGTGCAGATCTCACTGTGGTCACAAACTGCAAACTGGCTCTTGCTCTTAAAATGATTTCATTTAATGATGAGTGGAAAAAGTGGTGTAATGTTTCTGAATGAAGACTGAAAGAGCTGGGCTGGTTCAGCTGGAGAAGAGGAGGGCTCTGGGGACACCTTAGAGCAGCTCCAGCGCCTAAAGCGCTGCGAGAAATCTGGAGAGGGGCTTTGGACAAGGGCCTGTAGGGACAGGACAAGGGGAATGGCTTTAACCTGCCAGAGGGGAGACTGAGAGGAGCTCTTAGGCAGAAGCTCTTTCCTGTGAGGGTGCTGAGGCGCTGGCACAGGGTGCCCAGAGAAGCTGTGGCTGCCCCATCCCTGGCAGTGTTCAAGGCCAGGTTGGACACAGGGGCTTGGAGCAAGCTGCTCCAGTGGAAGGTGTCCCTGCCTGTGGCAGGGGTTGGAGCTGGAGGAGCTTTAAGGACCCCTCCAAACCATTCCATAGTTCTATGATTCCATGAAAATTCCTTTCTAAACTCAAAACTCTTTATAGGAAAGCATTCCATTCTAAAGCAGCAGAAAATTTGCTGTTTCCTCAACAAAACAAAGGAATCAGAACTTAGTACTATGTTATTAATACGCTGAAAGTCCCACATTGACACATCCATATGCTCCATGCTCTCCTGGATATCCAGCAACCAGACTAAGCACGTCTCAGCCGGAGTCTAAAAATGCACTTGACTGAAACAAAGGGAAGATGTTGCATGGCCATGTGTGTGAACATGATAAATGAGATTTGACAGGTTTTAGCAAAACCCTTCTTAAACTATTGTTAAATAACCAAGACCCAGTTAAACAGTGAAAGTGCTCTTGTGCTAAAGAAATGAGAATTGTTCAGGTTTTCAGGCTGTCCTGAGGATTTCTCAAATAAAAGCTTCTAATAAACATGAGCTATTTCTTCTCCTATTCAATGTGTAAATATGTTTTTCTACTTTTGCCTAATTTTTACTTTTCAAAGATGATCTCAATGTCATTTTACTGAATGAAGCCCTCCTGTGTTGAAACTGTAAGACAAGCAGGACCACACAGCAGTACCTCAGGTAACACTGGCTCACGCTATTCAAACTCATATTGCATGTGACCTTTTCCGTCTTTCCAGACTCATTTATTTTTGGACACTTTCAGATCATGTCAGGATTTGCAGGCATTAGAGGGTGAAGGATCAGAATAAATGCTGATTACAGAGAACAAAAGATCCATGCTTATAAAGAGAGCAAATATCAATTTCATAATGGAAACAAATCTGAAGCAGCTAAAGCAAATCAAAAGCACCTACTCTCCATTCCACATACCATTTCTCTTACACTCACCACAACATGTTCTCATGGGTTTTGCTGTTTGCTTTCTTGAGTTTGAATATTTTACAAAGCACTTTTAGTCTCTTTGATACTAAAATGGAACCAAAACCAGATACGGTTTAACCGAGTCTTGCTGGTTTGATACACAATATTTCTTATTGGAGACTAAGAAATAGGGACGAGCAGTAGAAGCCAATAAGAGAAACAAATGTAATTTAGTGTCTGATAGAGGGAAAGGATTTGCCTTGTGAGTCCATCTATCTGAAATTCACCATCTTCAGCATTCCCTTTAGGATTAATCTGACTCAGCTGCCTGGAGGCAGGAACACTTGACATTTTATGCCAGTATTATACCAAATGTGACTACAGCAGACTATTGTCCAACAGTTGCAGACAGATATATTAAGCATCAACATTATTTTTCCCATTGCTAGCTATCACTCCTAGTCACATTCCTGTAATACCTCTATTACTGCAGTGCTGAACGGTAAAGTGTAGCAAAGACTACTCTGTTGAGCTGTAGGCAATTCTTTTCATTTCACTCTGCTCATGTGTGCTCATTTCAGAAAAGCTCATTTTTTTGCCTATTTAACTTGCATATTAATCTCCATTGAACTATACAAAATGAATTTCAATCTTGATGGAGGAAAAAAGGGACGATGGCTTTTGATTTGCACCCGTCTTGATTTTCATCAATCAACTTTTCTGCTTAAGTACACTTTAATCAAAAAAAAAAATCCCAGATGGCTCCTAAGATCTATCACAGCATCATTGAAATAGCAAATACCACACCTCAGCTACCATATAGAGCTGGTCATGTAACTAACTTAACCATCTAATATAGATAGATAGATAGATAGATAGATAGATAGATAGACAGATAGATGATAGATAGATAGATAGATATAAAAGCAAAGAAAAAAACCCCATCAAAACAAAAAAAACCAAACCTGCAATTCCTTCTACCTCTGAGGGAAGCCACAGCCTTGTTCCTCATGGCTTGTGTACAGACATCTCACTTGATTCAGCTGTGTCCTCAGCAGAAGGACACCCCAACTCCCCTTCCAAGGCGAGGAGGCCTCCACGTTCCTCATCGACCTCCATGATGAATCCAGAACATCCATCCCTCAAACAGACATTGCCTCAGTAGCATTTCAGATGAAAAGAGCCCTGGTTTCAAGCAGCATGATGCAGAATTATCGCAGATCATATAGAATCACAGAATCCCAGAATAGTTTGGGTTGGAAAGGACCTTAAAGCTCATCCAGTTCCACCCCCTTGCCATGGGCAGGGACACTTTTCACTACAGCAGGTTACTCCAACCTGGCCTTGAACACTGCCAGGGATGGGGCAGCCACAGCTTCTCTGGGCACCCTGTGCCAGCGCCTCAGCACCCTCACAGGGAAGAGCTTCTGCCTAAGAGCTCATCTCAGTCTTCCCTCTGGCAGGTTAAAGCCATTCCCCTTGTCCTGTCCCTACAGGCCCTTGTCCAAAGCCCCTCTCCAGAGGGTCAAAGCCACAAAGCTGCGGCTAGTCTGCAGCGAAATAATTACATAGAGACAGTTAATCCCACACAGAAAGTGAAATAAAACTTATTTGCACGAAGTACAAGTGTAAGATGCTTCTGTGTTACAGATTATGCTCAGTTATGTTAAACATTAGTATGCTGTAGTGGCTTTCATAGTGACGTGTATTCAATACCATCAAATTCTGGTCCATGTTATAATATAGGTACACACATTGCTGTACAAATTTAAGATACTGCTAACTCAAGACCTTTTCCAAAGCTCAATGGAGTCCTTGAGTGCCTTCGTTCTGCCAGTCCATGGGGTTGAGTCATTACAGATCATTAGGAATCCAAACTGGCAGTTTCAGTGGTGCCCAGGGGACTCAGGCACTCAGCTGCCATTAAGTTTCAATTTAACTTAGTTATCTAAGATCCCACTGAGAGCTGGAAAACACCAGCATAAACAAGATCCAGGGTAAGCTGCAGTACACAAGACCTGAATATAGAATAAACAACCTTACATAGTACTGCTGCTTCATGTTTCAGAAGTGTCTTGTCAACATATATGGGCTGTTAAAATCTACCAGCAAGTCCCCAGTGTAGTAGTTTTAGCTGGGATAGAGTTAACTTCCCACTGCCTACCAGGGTTAAACCACAACACCCAAATTATCCAGTTGTCTGTATGTTCTTCAGCCTAATTCATGGTATTAGAACAACTCAGATCATTTGCTTTCCCTTCGCTGCCTGGAAAAAGCATTGGTAAGCCAGGAGACTGTCTCTACTCAGTAACAATAAGCTACAGGAAAGGTTTTGTCAATGGTCCCCTTGTTAATATTTAAGTTTACTACGGAGAATTTCTATTTTAAAAAGAAAACCATATAAAATTGACTGAAAATGTAAGGTTAAAAGAACCAGAATGAAACAAACAATATACTGCTGCTACAAATGCTGGTCCTTATGCCATAAGACTGCTCACATGTCAAGATGTTTTGTGCAGAGGTTATAGATGGAACAGATCTATAGCTAAAGACAAACATGCCTTGGGACCCATTGATTTTCATATTAGGACTGGCTGAAGATTCGAAAGGACCATCGAGTGCACACAGATGCACAGGCACATACAAATCCTCCTCCTGAGGGCAACACCGATTGCCAGGAAGGATAATAACAGCAGCAGAAATCCTGCCTCTCTGAGTGTTATACACAGAGAAAACAAACTGGCAAGGTGTCTGGAATATGTTGTGGAGGTAAGAACTCGGACACCATGTCCCACAAATTAATGTTAACACTCAACGCATGCAAATGAACAAGGAAAGAAAAACCCTTTATAATCTGTATTTATCATTTTCTAGACCTAATCTGCAATCCCAACCTTCCAGTTTGAGATTTGTCCCTGACGGTACCTTTGGTGACAGCTCCCCCTCCTGCTTGTGCCCACATGTCCTTCCAACAATGGTCAGAATGTCCTTCAACTTCCACAGTCCTTAACAAAAGGTGAAATAAAAGGTGAAACAAAAAGCAAAGTAATCAGGTGCCTTTAACCCCTTCTTAGCTATGGCAGAGATAGCAGCAGTAGTTCCCCCACCCTCCTGAAGAGCTCCAGAAAGACTGTTTCATGTTCTTCAGTGGCAACAAGCATGAGATAAACCTTTTATCGCCATAGTTCATCACGGTTTCCCCTCTTTTCCAGGAAAAGGATAACAAAATCATCAACTGCATCACAAAGGCCAATTCTGACAGAGGACCAGCACTTAACACTGCAAAAGCTGCAGACTCGCACTGCCCTGAAAGCACTCCTTTTGTTCTGGCAGGACCTAAACAAACCTGTAGCTGAGAGCAGGGTCTCTGCATCAGGTTCTGTAGGTACATGTCTACAGATCCATATCATGAAACCTGAACAGGAAAATCTAAACCAAAAGGTCTGTTTGGGGAAGGAAGCAAGGTACCAACTGTGGTTGCACTGCTGCTCACAAACTTCTGGTTTTCCCCAAGAAAGTAACAATTGGTTCTTTGTTGCTGGACTTCTTACAGAAGCATTAGAAGAAACATGGGAAGCAATATCTGAGTCAGCAGTCTGAATCAATTTTATTCACTTAATCTGAATAAAACATTGAAGATTCAGGTACAGAAAGGTAATAATTCACAAAGGTTATAGGAATTCTGTGCTGAGCTCTAAAGGTGTATTTTTCGGGTGAATAACAATCCCAAAGGACTGACCTCTCAGTAGTTTTTTGCCCAGCTACTGAAAATGAGAATTATTAAAGCTGGCACAGGAAAAGCTCATTCCAGCTCACTGTCCCCAACAGTTCTGCCCTCCCGTCTCTAGCAGCGAGTAAAAACCCACGTAATTAAAAGAATATGAGACCAGGGCACACACAAATTGTACTTTTTCTGCTACAGTCCAGTGATTTCAGCTCATTACTGGTGTAGGGACCTCCTGAGCCCCAGGTGAGCACGAGACCACTGCCTTAAACAACCAGGAAGAGCATCTGCAGTACGGGTCTGATCTGAACCAGCTCACACTGACCACAGAACCCAGACAGCCTCAGGTTTCACGGCATTGATCAGAAGGCAAATGAAAAACTCTTGCACTCTCAAGATGATCTCAATTCAAACTACTTTGATTATCATCTTTATAGCAGAGCCCATTACTTCTGCCACAAGCAAATAAAATCACTATTAATGCTGCATTATCCTTTACTATCACACAAAGCAAGTGTATCTCCCATCCGTTTCAAACACATGAAACATTTCTCATATTTGGCTTTTGTGATCCCCCTTGATATTTCCCATCTCAATTCCTCCCATACTACTATACGGAACTTGATCTATCTTTACACAGTACCATCAAAATATAGAGAAATGCTTTCTCTCACTTTACCATGAAAGAGCTCCTGTTTCTCAGCTTTATCTGCAGTATTAAACCTCTTTGTTTTAATTAGCACTACTGGATGATTCATGAAATCTCACGACAATAAATAGCTGTTCTTAACAGTTCTTCAGATAATTTGTGTCAGTGCATTGCTTTTTGAGACCTGTATCAACCAAGAGCGTTAACCTCCAAAGAAAATTCGCTTCACTTAAAGACTGCTCCCCACTAGTGATGAAGTCAAGTTGACTGTTCATCACGAGCATTAATGTGAGGATCTACACTCCTCTTAAAGCCCCGCCTGAAAGGATCTTTTGCACGTGGTCCTCAACATAAGAAGGACATGGAACTGTTGGAGCAACTCCAGAGGAGGCCACGAGGATGCTCAGGGGCTTGAGCAGCTCCCATATGGAGCCAGGCTGAGAACATTGGGGCTGTTCAGCCTGGAGAAGAGAAGCTGCGTGGAGACCTCAGAGCAGCTTCCAGTGTCTGAAGGGGGCTGGAGATGGAGATGATGGAGAGGGGCTCTTCATCAGAGACTGCAGTGATAGGACAAGGGGTGATGGGTTCAAACTGAAACAGGGGAAGTTCAGGTTGGAGATAAGGCAGAAGCTCTTCCCTGTGAGGGTGCTGAGGCGCTAGCACAGGGTGACCAGAGAAGCTGTGGCTGCCCCATCCCTGGCAGTGTTCAAAGCCCGGGTTGGACATAACCTTGGTCCTCACGATCTAGGGTGAGGTGTCTCTGCCCATGGCAGGGGGTTGGAACTTGACACAGTACAGTGTGGCCTAGAAGTATTCTCTGACACTATTAACTAACCACGGGGGAGGAAGGGTTTATGTGTCAGGATTTAGAACGCTGGAAAATAGACAGCTCTCCTGAGACAGCACCATCCATGGAGTTAAGCCTCACAATCTATTTAGGACTTTCTTTTGAACCTTAGTAAGGTTTTAAGCCTTATCTGATGAGCATAATGATATTAAACTGTTTTTCATTACCCATAAAAAATGAACAAAAAGGATAGAGCTGCTCATGTCTCAGGCTATTTGAAAGGAATCAATAGTCTGAATCCCTTAGTCTATCCTGCTCATAAAAAAACATTTTCTTTAAACTGAAAGGAATTACTTGGACATGAGAAACTAGTTTCACACAAAGTACCTTTGGAAATAAAAAATCCTAGGATTTAAGAAACAAATGTAAAACATGCTCTAGTATACAGAGATATAGGATACACATCTATATGGATGTCAGTACATATGCACATAATGCATTCATACATGTGTAGAACACACCGAACCACATTCACCAGACTGAAGGAGGTTTGGGGTCAAACACTCAGGTCACAAGCTGGGAAACTGAATAGAGCTAAACCAGGAAACAAGAAGCTTGAGGCATCAGGCAAACAAAAACTACTTCATATCTGAATACCTTGACAAAGACATCCTTAGCATTTAGCAAGTCCCCATTCACTGTGCTGCACTGTGCCTGCAGACACATAACCCAGCAGCAAGGTACTCGAGTGAGGAGCCACGCTCCAGAGCAGAGCTAACCGTGAATTTCCCAGCGCATTTCTTGTGTCAAAACCCATTGACTTGTTGACCTTTTCACAGGAATGCATTGTTTCAAGAAACAGTCATCATGAAGTTTATTCACACCTCACAGTTTCTGGTCAAAAATGCGAGAGAGAATGGTTGTAACAACCAGCGCCTACTTTTCAGACCACTTGCATCACTCTAAAACTAAAATCGACTCTTTAAAATACACACTGAATGATTAATATCATTCTTTGCATAAAGAATTTCTACATATTAAGATATTCAAATTGAAATCATCCTAAAATACAGAGGCTTAATCCTCCCATGGTTTAAATAAGGGCAATTCCTTTAAATTCAATGAAGCTTAGCCAATGTATAGCAACTAAGGATCAATCCTGGTGCCTCCAAGGCTTGCTTAACTCTGTGCACCTTTTCTATCACATAGTGCTCTTAGATGAATTAATGTTTCAGGTGTTATCACCTGTAAGATGTGGAGCATCAGAGCTGCAGGAATGGGATATTATTCTCTCCTTACTCTTGTGATCATTTCCCAGACTCAGAGTGAGCTCCCACTGTGAGGAGCAGCAGCATTTACTGTATTTACACATTCAGTTCTATGAACAAACACACAAAAGCATTCCTGAGGAGCAAACCTGTCCATAGGAGTCCTTACAACTGAATTCTGTAACTCCAAACACAATAGAATCCATGCAGCCATCTGCCTCCAGGAAGCTGAGGGGCATGGGGTATTCACGGAATATAAAGCAAACCTAAGTCTGCAAACACAGCTCAAGAACAGAAAGGAAAAAAGGAATCTTCACCCCAAGTCTTTGTTACTGGAAACATCAAAGATGATGAATTTTGGAGCCATGAGAAAAACAACAGTATATGCAACTATACTGCTATTTTTATCCTGTATCCAGTATTAGGGGATGGGGTTGAGGAGAGGAGTAACTGTCAATATTGATTACTGAAAAGTTCATCAAGGCAGGTATCCAAAACCTGGCTGTCATCATTAGTATCACGCCTTTCTTGTTACAGCTGTGAAAGTAACTCTGGGACATCTGTACTGTTTTTAAAGGATTTTAATCCTTATTGCTTCCATCTTTGCTTTATTCTGGCATATTGTCTCATAGCAAAGCGAAAGCACCATGTCGTTCGGAGGCTGGCATATTAAATCCTCATATGCAGCTACTGGAGACAGATTTATAAAGTAATTAAGTATAACAATCTCCTAAGCACTGGTTATGTCTGATGACTCTCATATCAACCAGCTAAGTCATTCCAATGGATAAAACCCTCACACTTATTCAATACGATGTTTGCAGAATAAGGCCAAAATGCTTTTCTCTCTAATGTAAATCAACCCGTGCGCAAACACCTTGCGCAAACACCTCCCCAAGTTATTAAATAACCTGACTTTTAAAAAAGAAAGCTCAGAATCATTGATACATTCTTCTTTCTTTCCCTTCTCTATTCCTCTAGGCACTTAATGGTTTGCTTCTGCTTCTAATTCAACTAAAACTAAGTTGCTTAAGACAGCAAGAATCGCCACCTTTCCCCTTATTGAACTGTAATATTCTGCTACACTGGGGATGAGGTTTGCACAAAGAGCAGCTAAAACTGCTCTTATTCTTGTCTTCATTTTTCAGTTTCCTTCAGTCTCTTGCATGCCTGGTCCTATGTCTAGCACATACTTTCTACACTGTCAGTCACGTCAATCTGCGTGTTCCTCACAAAAATTCCATAACAATCTGTATCTAAGAACCTATTTCATAGAATCATAGAATCATAGAATAGTTAGGGTTGGAAAGGACCTTAAGATCATGCAGTTCCAACCCCCCTGCCATGGGCAGGGACACCTCACACTAAACCATGCCACCCTAGGCCTCATCCAACCTGGCCTTGAACACCTCCAGGGATGGAGCCTACTGCAATTTTATTATAAACAGGCAGAAGCTATAAATGTCCTTTAACTGCTGAGCAAACACCTCAAACTTTTTTTTCAGTTGTTTTTCCATCAATACAGACCATCAAAGAACAGTCTTTCATGATTCCCTCTTATAAACTTTGATTGTCTACGATCTATTTCCAATTGGAAAAAATTGCCTTCCCTTGAGAACCCAGCTCCTGAATCGTACTGGTGTGGGTGCCTTTATGTTCAAGAGACTTCTGAAAGTCCTACATTTAAAATGGCCTCATCTTCTAAAGCTGCACTGACAGCACCCATGCCACTGAATAACCCCATCTGCTGAGGCAGCTGAAGCCTGACACTGGGATCGCACTGGCTGCACTGAGGAGAGAACGTTTGGAATTGCTTCCAAAATGTTATTGTGCTCAGGGGCTCCAGGCACACCATTAGTATTGATTAACTGTGTGTTGGCTTTGTTTGGCAAGGTTCTGTTGAAGCTACAGGGGTGGCAGCCCATGGTAAGGCAAACTGTGCCCTCACAGCCCATAGAGGTCCATGGTGGAGCAGATATCCATCTGCAGCACACGAAGGTCCATGGTGGAGCAGATATCCATCTGCAGCACACGGAGGTCCATGGTGGAGCAGATATCCATCTGCAGCACACGGAGGTCCATGGTGGAGCAGATATCCATCTGCAGCACACGGAGGTCCATGGTGGAGCAGATATCCATCTGCAGCACACAGAGGTCCATGGTGGAGCAGATATCCATCTGCAGCACATGGAGGTCCATGGTGGAGCAGATATCCATCTGCAGCACACGGAGGTCCATGGTGGAGCAGATATCCATCTGCAGCACACAGAGGTCCATGGTGGAGCAGATATCCATCTGCAGCACACGGAGGTCCATGGTGGAGCAGATATCCATCTGCAGCACATGGAGGTCCATGGTGGAGCAGATATCCATCTGCAGCACATAGAGGTCCATGGTGGAGCAGATATCCATCTGCAGCACATGGAGGTCCACAGTGGAGCAGATATCCATCTGCAGCACATGGAGGTCCACGGCTGAGCAGATATTCATCTGCAGCACATGGAGGTCCACGGCTGAGCAGATATTCATCTGCAGCACATGGAGGTCCACGGCTGAGCAGATATTCATCTGCAGCACATGGAGGTCCCCATGTTGGAGCACTGGATACCTGAAGGAGGCTGTGACCCTGTGGGAAGCCCATATTGGAACAGGCTCCTGGCAGGACCTGTGGCCTGTTCATGTATGAACTTTTGATATACATGAATCAGTAAAATATTGATAAGTAGAATCACACCAGAATAAACCCATTTAGGACCTGCTCCTACTGACAAAGGTAAAGATTTAGCTAAGAAACTACTTGACTTAGAGCTGCTTTCCTGGGTATGCTTCACTTAGCATACATCAAAATAAAGAGAAAGTCTGAGAGCCTGCCCAGTGATTGATGGGCTTCTATTACTGTTATAGAGTCAGTAATATATAACCTATTGTTTGGGTAATAACTTACATGTTTTCTTACTTTACAAGACTGTTCAGTTTGATATATGAAGAGTTTTATGCACTTCATCTACAGAAAAATCCAGGTAATTCATTTTCATTAAGGGAAGATCTATGTAAATAATTCTGGCATCTTTATTCTTTTGCATAAATCTCTAATTCCATAACCCCTCTACTGTCCTGAGTGGGATGGTTCCCAATGTCAAAGGGTTCCCCTTTCAACTCTTTTTTCCCTTCTCTTTTTTCCTCTCTTCTTTCCCCCTTGTGATATTTAAGGGACTTTTAAGGTCTCCTGGGAGGCTCTAAGCACCTACCTCATCCAGCCCATTAAATTTATTTATGAAGCACCTTGAGACTGGTGATATTTTGCCTTTGACAGCTTCAGAACCTATTTTCATGTGCAGGTAGGTGTTTCTCCAGTGTTTTAGACTTCTCATCCAAATGAGCTCCTTGAACTGTTCACCAAACACCAAAAAAGATACTTGCTCCTACATTTAGCATGGACCAGGGAAGGGTGACACTGAGAATTACACAGAAAAAGCCTTCTCCAGCACAATTAATTGATTTTTATCAAGCCTACAAAACCCACTAAGTGTAAGAAGAATATGTTCTATACTACATTACATGCACAGTATTTTCTGTATCCTACATGTGCATATAAAGTATATATATATATTCTATATGCACATTTCAATAATTCATGTTAGTCTCCACACAGATGAAGAATTTATTTGAAAATTCTCAACAGATTCTGAGATTCCTGAAAGACACCAAGGCCCTGGAGCTGCAGCCAGGGAATGTCACTGTAGCCCCACTCCATCCAAAGGGTTTGGGCTATGCTGCTGCAAGAACAGGGAGGAGCAGAGCTTCACACAGATATTCGTCAGCTTAGATCCTAAATGAAAGTGGCTGCACTGGATAGAACAGATTTACAACTAGTTTGGCACAAGAGCTCCACTTAGTTCTCACTAAGAATCACTACAGAAGAGTGTGATGTATTTAGAAATGTATTTTTTATATTGTCCTGGGTTCAGCAGTAGCAGTCATTTTTTAACTCCTTCTTAGCAGCTGGTGCAGCGCTGTGTTTTTGACTTTCAGCCTGGGAACAGAGCTGATAACACCGATGTTTGGTCTGACCAAGGACCTTGTGAGTCTCATGATCTGCCAGGGTGGAGGGGAAGCCGGGAAGAAGCAGAGACAGGACCCCTGACCCAAACTAGCCAAAGAGGTATTCCATACCACAGCACGTCATGCCAGGGGATGTAACTGGGAGCTACCCGGAAGGGCTAGATCACTGCTCAGTCGGGCTGGGTATCGGTCGGCGGGTGGTGAGCGGTTGTATTCTCTTCCCTTGTTATTTCCCTTATCATTATTATTATTGGTGGTAGCAGTACTGATTTGTGTTATACTTTAGTTACTAAACTGTTCTTATCTCAACCCATGGGAGTTACATTCTTTTGATTCTCCTTCCCATCCCTCCGGGAGCGGGGGGGAAGAAAATGGGAGGAGTGAGAGAGAGAGACTGTGTGGCTGACTTATGGCTGACTGGGTTTAAACCATGACACATATATATGTATATATGTATATATGTATATATGTATATATTAGATTTCTGTGTTTCTAGAAGACAAGGGAGCACCGTAATGTACTCATATACCTGGCAGTGATTTGCAATTCAGGGACTTTCTGGAGAGGTATTATCTGTGTGCTGAAGAGCATCTAATGGATTTTTTTTTTTTCCCCAAATAGTATTCCCTTCCCTTTATTTTGGCATCCATCGCATCACATGGCAACACTGTTTGTTTTGAACCGCCAACTTAGCAGCTTCATTTCACAACCTGTAGTTCATAAGCAACTGTGAAGAGTAATTCCTTAGGATGATTTTATATACATCTACCAAAATGTTCTCTTTTCAAGGCTGTAGAATCTTCTGCTGGTTTATTTCTGGAGCTTTTGTACATCAGGACAAGAACAGATCCTTACATATTATAAATGTGACTAATTTAACTGAAATTAAGATTTAAGACTGGCTTAAGCTCCAACTTAAGTGACTCCAGTAGTCTCTGTAAAGCTTAGATCCATGCCAAATTCCTTCACCACAGAGAACTGAGCCCATTGCTTCTGTGATCAGTAACTGCTCAATTGAGGCTTATGTGCAGGATGACGTGAGTTACTCCAGTCCATCTCAGTTACCACAGTCTGTCTTTTCCCTGGATAATGTGAGAAGCTGACACTAAAATGCAAGTATTTTAGGGTAATGAGCCTGTGTGCACATGGCCTTGCTTATGGAGCCCACATCACCAGAGGCATAATTGAAAGACCAATTTTCATCAAGGAAAAGGCTTTTTCGGGGAAACCATTTACAACAGCGACAGAACAAGGACAAAAGTGGTTCAGATTCTCCTCTCCCATCAGAAGGGAGCAGACTGATTGACTCTGCTATATTTAAAGAAGTTTTCTAGATTTATATTGACAGAAAAGAATTCGTCGCAAACAGGAACAACCAATTGAGATGACGATAGAACATCTGTCCTCTTTCCCAAAATCCTTCCTTTGCTATTTAAAGTCAGAATAGTGGAATAAGGCACGATCATATTTAATTGCTGGCCACTTGCTTACTGTAAATCTGTTCTGATTATAATCTCCTATTCCTCTAGGTGACATTGCTTTCAGTAGAGCTTCTAAGTTCTAATTCATTCCTAGTGTGCATAGTTCTGCTCTGTTGACCTTCTACAGCTCCACCATTCCTCTACCAGGATGATGGGAATGTGGCCACAGATCAGACGTTTTACAATAAACCTTCTAATTTTTGAGAGGAGGTTGGCTATAAACAGGTATTTGTATGTTCTGCTCTCAGTACTCTCAAGAAACATGGGGATTTGACAGCAGATGGGCAACCAAATTCACTTTGAACTTCAAAAAGCCATTTGGAACAAAGTTGGAGTATTTAAAGCAAAGCAATTTATGTGTTTCTAAATCACAGTTTCATCTCACCCGTTGCTAAAATAAGCCACGTGCATTTTTAAGTAATCTTATTAAGAAAAAGGTCTTAAAGGCTTTAAGGGTTTGGGGGGGTTATTTTATTTTGTATTCTTTGGGGAAATATGGGAGGAATTTTGAGTTTAATTAACATCAAAAATATATTCTATGAGAAGACTGGGAAATTGCTCACAGAACACTCACTTCTTACAGGAAGAGGAAAAAACCTGTTATTCCTTCCCTGCTAATCCCCAGTTTAAAAAGTCTCATAATATTTCTGGGTTTTTTCAGCAGCAGAGTGAATCCATTAGCAAAGATTGAGAACAGAGCTGGAAAATCCACAACTTGCTCCTCTGTGCATTTCCCTCCTGTTTGCCTACTGTCATTTCTACTGCTAATTTAATCAACTTCCAACACGTCTGCAGTATTTATCATAAGCTCGTCTACTTTAAGCTAAAGACTCTAAAAAAGACATAAAGTCCTGGCATTACATTGATCAGAAAGAAAGCTTATTTAAGCCAAATACTTCTCCGCTCATTTAAATACTAATGAGGCTGACAGTTACCAAGTGGCAGAATGAGAACAAGAGCACAGAAAGTACCTCTGGCCTTGCTGTGAGCCCTTTAAGGGGACTGTTTTTAGCTACTAAAGAGGATCTTTACTACTGTTTAACTATCAATGGAATAAAATCAGAGTTCTGCAATACATATATGTTCAGTTTGTTTCTGGTACAAACACATAACTATGCTTGGGAAGTGAATGTGAATTTTGGGGCAGCTAAAATCAAGACCTGTAATGTTTAACTTGTCTACTCTCTCATTTCATTGCCCTAGCGGGTTCTCAAACTATCACCCTTCCAATGCCCATAGGAAGTACTGTGAACACGCAACAAATGGCTGGAGGATCTGTTATGGTGTCCCCTTGTAACACTTGACTATTGGAAAGAACACAAGAGTATCACAGTATCGTATTAAACAGAAGGGATCACGTTTTCCTTCATAGTACACTCAAGGGCTCATCAGGAAATTGCGAGTTCAGGACTGTGTCTGACACCTCCTGCTTTTTGGTCTTTCTGTAGATGTGGGAGTGTGCAACGGTAAGGCCTTGACCAGCCCAGAAAGCCACCTACTCCTCCTTTGCATCAGGCTGGCAGAATGAGCAAGCAGCACGCTACGAATGACGTTACCTTCTACTACAAGCACACCCTGAACACAATGCAGCGTTCCAGAAGACTTACACAAAGCAAGAACCCTGCCTGCTAAACTACTGCACAGGTTCACACTATACATCTACCCTATCAGTAAGCACTATCAACACCTCATTGAGCCTGAGTTTCATAGGCAAGCTTTGATACTAATAGGGAGGGGATGAATTTGAAAAGCTAAAAGCTGTGGACATTGTTAAATCTACCTGTCACACCAACACAGAACTTCACTGACTGAAGAACTGGTGTTTGATAATCCTGGACTTGCTATTTGAACATATGTTGCTTAAATACTGCTTGTATTTTGAGAGAGCCTAAATGGTCTGAACTAGAACACAAACTCCACTAGGCACTGGATGCAACAGAACACCAGATTGTATAGGAAAGGACTTAGAACACCAGTGTCAGCTGCCATAGGAACTACATACAACAAAAGGAGCAGAAATATTATAGAACAACCTTTGAAAAAGGAGGAATTTCCAAAAAAGAATATTCTGCAAATTCTTCTTTGCAAACAAAATCTCTTGTTTGAAATAAAAATTCAGAATGGGAGATGTGAGGAAAAAGGTTTTCCTATTTTTTATCCTTAGTTCCAGTTTGACTTCTAGAGCTCTCCCCTTCTTCATTCTATTCCCTCCTGCTTTAAAAAGTGATACTTGTATATTCCACAGTATCACAGTATCACAGTATGTTAGAGATTGGAAGGGACCTCAAGAGATCATCTAGTCCAATCCCCCTGCCAGAGCAGGAACACCTAGATAAGGTTACACAGGAATGTGTCCAAGCGGGTTTTGAATGTCTCCAGAGAAGGAGACTCCACAAACCCCCTGGGCAGCCTGTTCCAGTGTTCTGTCACCCTCACTGAGAAGAAGTTTCTTCTCAAGTTTAAGTGGAACCTCTTGTGTTCCAGTTTGTACCCATTACCCCTTGTCTTATCATAGTTTGCCATTGAGAAGAGCCTGGCTCCATCCTCATGACACTCCCCCTTTATATATTTATATACACTAATAAGGTCCCCCCGCAGTCTCCTCTTCTCCAAACTATAGAGACCCAGCTCCCTCAGCCTTTCCTCATAAGGGAGATGCTCCACTCCCTTCATCGTCTTAGTTGCCCTGCGCTGGACTCTCTCCAGCAGGTCCCTGTCCTTCTTGAACTGAGGGGCCCAGAACTGGACACAATATTCCAGATGCGGTCTCACCAGGGCAGAGTAGAGGGGAAGGAGGACCTCTCTCGACCTACTGACCACCCCCCTTCTAATACACCCCAGGATGCCATTGGCCTTCTTGGCCACAAGGGCACAGTGTTGGCTCATGGTCATCCTGCTGTCCACTAGGACCCCCAGGTCCCTCTCCTCTACACTACTCTCTAACAGGTCGTTCCCCAACCTATACTGGAACCTGGGGTTGTTCCTGCCCAGATGCAGGACTCTACACTTCCCCTTGTTATATTTCATCAAGTTTCTCCCTGCCCAACTCTCCAGCCTGTCCAGGTCTCGCTGGATGGCAGCACAGCCTTCTGGCGTGTCAGCCATTCCTCCCAGCTTAGTGTCATCAGCAAACTTGCTGACAGTACACTCAATTCCCTCATCTAAATCATTGATGAATATATTAAATAATACTGGTCCCAATACTGACCCTTGAGGCACTCCACTAGATACAGTTCCAACTATCAAAAAACAGTACAGTTCCATTCAGTTTTGTTTGAGACTCTTTAGTGATCATGCACGAGGCTGATGAACATTTACATTCCTCCAAAACTGGGTTTTAGGGAATAATCTAACAGAAAAAGAAATAACCCCAACTACAGCTGCACAAAAACAAGCCTCAAGACGAGAGTAACGAAGGATTTAGAGACTGGAAGTTTTACAGGCTTCAAAAGCTTTCCAAATTCCAGCATTTTTACAGCAGTGACTTACTGAGAGCACACAGACAGTGCTTTGCTTCTCTGAAGAGCCCCTGTCTGAGGGAACAGCACACTACAGGTTATCCCAACTGATCATCATTTCATCTGGTACCCGAGAAGTACATCTGCAAGCTGCTGGTAACCTCCAAGAGAAAATGACTGCTAATGGCACTGTAAACATAGAAAGAAGCACATCTGTATCAGTACAGATTAAGTTTGGTTTATATATATAACTCTGAGAAAGAAAAAGCAGAGTTTGAAGTTCATCAAAACCTGGACTGCCACATGCAGTTTAATTACAGGCAACAGCACCTACATTCAAAATACATGCAGAATATATTTAACTAAGAGCTCAAATCCTTTCATCTTCTCCCTGACCTTCTACTTCTACTTTCCAAAGCACCTACTCTTTTGCTCACCTCTGCACTGTCCTTTTAGCACTGCTATTCAATGTTTGTATTACAGGAGACCCAAGGCTGAAATCAAAAGCAAAGCTCTGCAGTAGGAAGCACTGTGAATTCACATAAAAGCATAGCTCTTGCCTAAAACAGCCTTTAATTGAAGTAATGATCATGTTGTTACATATTAAAACAAAAAGGATGTATATGAAGCACCATGTTTAATCCACAACTAACTGGCAAAGCTATAGAAGGATTACAAGCCTGCCCAGCCCAGGCACACCTTGAGCAGCAGCACGTGGGACTTTGCACCTTTCTACTTGTCCAGTTGCAAGTCTAAAATACACAAGCAGACAGGTGAACTTTCAACTTAACTGGCAATACAGCGAAACTCCATTTCCACAGTAATTCTTTTAGGCTATGAAAAAACAAGATTGACCCACATCCATTGGCACATGATATACCTCCAAGTAAAATATACATTTAAACATAGGTGTTCTAGTGATGCTGAAAATGCACACAACTCAGTTGGTATCTGGTCCAGGTTAATGTGATTGTGGTATACCACTTGCAGTAATGGGGTTCGATTCATTTATATCAGATGATCTTGTGCTTGTGAGGATAAAGTGATACTTCAGGAAGAAATCTTTTACAATGAGGGTGGTAAAACACTGGTGCAGGTTGCCCAGAGAGGTGGTGGCTGCCCCATCCCTGGAGATATTCAAAGCCAGGCTGGTTGTGGCCCTGGGCGACCTGATCTACTTGAAGATGTCGCTAGTCATCACAGGGGGTTGGACTACATGACCTTTGAAGGCCCCTTCCAACCCAAACCATTCTATGATTCTACATACTGTTACTGTTAGTCAGCCAAAAGTGGAATCTTAGCTGAAAAATACACAGCTTCAGCAATGAAACACGAAAGCACCAAGAAAGTAAGAGTAAAAATAGTCAGTAAAATACTTGTGGACACAACAACTACAGTTCACATTGCTGCACTCAGAAGAGTTGGTTCAAAGTTCCCCATGTGTCCTGCAGTCACTGACTTGTGTAATTCATCGTTAAGGCCAGAACAGAATAATCACTGCCTTATAAATCCGCAAACTTACTTAATTTAATCTTCTTTGTGCATTTTATTTCATTTAAGTTCCTCGCTGTCCTGGGGAATTGATAATCTTCCTCCTCAGTGCCAGTAAAGTCTAATAGGAGTAGAAATGGGTTACAAGGATTGTAATTTCAGTAAGATTTGCTCTTTGGTTAGGCACAGACTTCAGCTCTCAAACAAAAAGCAACGTTAGATATTGAGATTCAATTGCTTCTTAAGAAATTATCGCTCTGCATTTGAATATTTTCATCTTCTACACCCCTTTTTGCTGTTCTTCCCATTCACATCATCTATTTCATTATACATATGAAATTCAAATGATCCTAAAATCAATACAGCAAGTTCTCTACTGCTTCCCATCTATTCTCATTTGCACTGTCCCAATCCAACTCTTCTTAACTTGTCTCTCCTAGGCCCCTTACCTTCATTTTCTTATCTCAGATTCAGTTGGGTGATAAAAACCTAACAGCCTGCATTTCAGAAGCTCACCTATGTGCATTTCTGTTCCAACAGTTCTTGCACATTAAACTCGGACACTATCTGCTTTAATCCTCATTCTTCCCTTTGAGTTAATTTCCCATGTTTGGATGAAACAACTTTGAAGACATTTCTTCAACGTACAGGACAGCCCATGCATGTAAGAATCTATATTGTTAGTAAATAACTTGATGCTACATGAAAGGAGACTTGCTGGTTATCAGCAGGAACACCGTGGGGTTAGAGGAAAGCTGGATTGGGAGAGCTGGGGATTTCTAGTAATTAGTGCCCACCATTTAGTTGTCTGGAGCACAGCTCTGGTGACTTGTTTTCTTCTTTTCTTCTTCTTCTATTCCCCTACCCCAAGGCCTGAGACTTAACTGTATTTACTTCACTTCAAGGTTATTTTCTGGTTATGTTTTTCATTAGTTCTGCAGCACAATACCCTAATTGGACGCTTTTACGATCACACTGATTCTCTTGGTTATGTTACGACAATGACTAGTGGGTACCCATTTCTCCTCCCCTTTCTATTTACATCTTATTAATCTAAGGCTATATTTTAAAAAGTCAAATAAGAATGGAACAGAAGAGTGCTGCTTTCAAAGCAGATGCTCTCAGGGAGCTTTGGACAACACGATCTTTTTTTCTCTTTACAAAACATTTTGCAGTGGTTATTTCAGCGTTAACCATCCTGTGAAACAGTTCCTCTGTGGGAAGAAGGCAGCATTTCTAAACTAGCTTCACACAGCCACACAGAATGACAGCAGCACTGTGGCCCTCTACGAAATTACCAGGTATCAGCTAGTACAGAATACACCAGGCAACCTCCTTTACAGTGCTGCTTTAAAGAAAATATTACATCCTTCTACATATAACGTACTGAATTCCAGAGAAACATCTTAGGCTTGGAGCCAGCCTCAGGGTTTTGGAAGATACGGTCTAGAAGAAGATGCCCCTGCCATGGTAGGGGGTTGGAACTGGATGATCTTGATGGTCCCTTCCAAGCCAAACTGGTCTGTGATTCTAAGGTCTGTATTTTAGGTTTAGGGCAGCACAGTGCTTCTAGAACCAAAGGAAGAGCTCATGGGATAACAGAGGCACCATGTGCATCACCTTCTGCATGCAGGTTCCAGAAGTGACAGACAAGGAGCTAGCAACCTCCTCTTCTCACAAGCCAGCAAAACACTCAGCTGTACCCAAACCACAGGGGTTTAATGCCTTTTTGTCACACCCACACACAAAGCATCAAGGAGCAAAGCAAAAGCACTCTCTAAATCATGTGCATCTCCCCATTCACAGCATTCACCTTCCCATGTCCCCCTTCACCTACTGGGGTCAGGGTGATGCTAAAAAAATTACTTATATATTAATAGGGGCACTGGAAGTTCATTTCCAAATTTATGGCTCCTGTTTTACAGCATTAGAAAAGATATTCCGTCCTTCATCAACAAATGGGTTTGATGGAAAGCCTCCAGGAAGATTTTCCTTATACTGCTGATCAACTGAAGAGCTCAAAATGCTAAGCTGCAAGTGAAAATAGTGATAGAGCCTGAAGAGGTGTTCACACAAAAGTACACAAATTCTATAAATGAGGCACCCTGAGAGATTATGAAACCTTGCAGAATTAAATAATGAATGAGAATTAACTATTTTTTCCCCAGGGGCATTCATGTGGCTGCAGCATGCTTTGAATGCAAACAACAAACCGCAATTTTCACTAATATAGTGCATATACTGAGACAGGACAGCCAAGAAAACTGGTATTATTTTGTTAAGATGCTCCCTCACCCACAGAGAACATTAACAGTTCTGCTGGAAATTCTATATACATGCAAGCAACCAGATTCATAAAATGATGCTGTTTTTAAGGTGTATTTCCAGCAAAGCTGCAGCTTTCAAGGATCTTTTTGTCCCAAATTAACAGTTTTACTTGTCTTAAAGTTTAGGTTTTATTGTTTATATGATCATGTCTTGAAAATGTTCAGGACAAAAGCCAAATGTAGGCTTCAGTTTGAGAAGGGTCCTTTTCTCTCAAAGAGCTCCAACAGTCTCTAATGCCAATTTGCTCACTCTGTTTTATTAACTAGCCCCGTGCCAGATGTTTAGTTGTTCCAAAGGAAAGGCACATATACCTTAGGTGGGAGTCAGCAGAGCTATCAGCTGGAAATCAGCACACCTCAGCCTAATTCCTGACCTCAGGAAAGTCACTCCACTTTTATGCAGCTGACTATATAACAGGGATGCCAACAGCAGTTTGCTTAGAAACTTCTATGATCTACTGATGGCAAACACTATGAAAAGAACAACTTGCATGCCTTAGATAACCCCCGAACACACTGCAAGTCCTGGATCATGGATGAAAACAGAAGGAAGAGGAGCAGTGGGGCTGTTCAGGCAGAGAGGTGACTGTTATAAACCTGGGCTCAGTGGGGTGTTAAGCAGAAAGGTTTGTTTTGTATCACCCACACTCATGTGGGATATTCAAGGCCAGGTTGGACAGGGCTTGGAATAACCTGCTCTAGTGGAAGGTGTCTCTGCCCATGGCAGGGGGCTGGAGCTGGACGAGCTTTAAGGTCCCTTCCAACCCAAACCAGTCTGGGATCCTATGCCATTGCTGCTATTAACAAGCATGTAATGAAAATAAGGAAACACTTAAATGTATTTGTAAAAGGATGGTCCATATTTAACTGAATACACTTTCCTGTTAAGAGTTCTCATAACAACATTGCTTTGAGAGCTGGGAGAAGAGAGAATTAATACTTTCTAATAGCAGGTAAAGATTATGCCACTCAGATTGACAGAATCATCGGCTTTATGTCATAGAACACAAATGCCTTCTTTCTTCTATATAATGGTGCCTGCCACAGAAATCTCTTGAAATCTGGGAAGAAAACAGGCAGGGAAATTATGCTTCTACTAAAGAGAAGCTGAAGCAATGAACATTGTTAGTAAAACAGGCTTGAATCTAACAACACTATTCTACTCAACCTCAACAAACTGATTCAGAGTACTTAATCCCCACAGCACAGCTTGCAGTATCTGTACAGTTGTCCCCTAGAAGAAACCTCTCTGACCAACAAAGCCTGTGTGGATTTACACAACCTGCATGCAGGTTTGCAATGACAGAAGTGAATGGCAAGATTAGTGATGAGAAATCTAATTACTGGAGGAAAAAAGGAACGAAAGCCCCAACTACTCCCCCTGGGAGCATGACTCCTACCAGATCATGGAGAATACTGAAACACAAACACAATTCCCCAACTGCAAACAACAGGCAAGTGTTTGAAGGCATCCATAGCCAGTCTGCAAGGAGGACCAGGGAGGTTGGGCTAACACAATTAGCACTTGAAAGCTTGGGTCTTAAGTCTGGGAAAACAAGATTATTCTGCATGAAGGATCATCTCCTTTTTGTTTCCAATCACTTTCCTATCCATAAGTTTCAGGTCCCTCGGAACATTACTGGAGAACATTCCAATGGTACAAGGTTACAAGAGTCACAGCAGGTTCCTTCACTGAAGAAACTGGTCCTTATTTGAACAGAAGGAATAAGACTCTCACTTCAGAGGTTAAGAACTTCCATTCTCAGACTTTCAGTCTCATCCTTTGTAGAAAGTATGAAGTAGGATAGAGGAAGAAAGGTTCTATTAGTACTGTTGATCCACATTTTGATGAAAGCTTAAAATGTAAATGAAAAGAGAGAGAATAGGGATGAAGCATCTTTAAACTTGCAACAAATCATTTTATATTGATAGAGTCCTGGGCTTAAATCCAAGCACAGCTATTGCCTTAATGCAGACTGATTTCAGGAGACTTAAAAATAGCCAGGATACTATGGTGACTGGCAGCATTGTAGAGCCCGCTGCCAAAGGCAAATTGATTTTTTTCCTCCCTTTTGAAGGACTCTGGATTATTTAAGCACAGCTACAAATTAAAGCACACACATATGACTCCTTGATGATTTAAAAAACACAGTTCCCACAGGAAGGGAGCTTCACCTTTGAGAAGCACAGGGAAGTGGTGTGCAGACTGACCCCACAGCACTGGAACAGGCCCAGCCCAGTGATGTGCTGCCATCATGTATTGGATGTGGTCAGGCCCAGTTCAGTTGCTATGCCCAAGGGTTCTGACAAGTATGAACTCCAGGGCTTCAACAAAGAGCAATTCCTGGTACTACTTGCTATTAGCTGATGGAACCATCTCAGGATTCTACTAGGCAAACAATTCAATTACACTCCGTATCTATCCAAGGTAGAGCTGCAACAAGAGGTCACACAGGCTCACAGATATGTACAGGTCACTGGTAGTACTCACAGGGAAAAACTCTACAGGTTGCTAAGCGAGGGAAGGGCCAGAGGGTACTGAGGCATGAGGTCTGGTATGGTGGGTTTTTTCTGTCCTCATATTAAAACTTTCAGTTTATACCAGAAGGTCAGGCAGGCAAAGGCAGAGAGGAATCAGAAGAGGAGGGGGTGGTGCTTTGAAGCATTTTCTAATCCACTGAGAACACTGCCTGCTTACAGCATCCACACATCTGCTCAAGGCTCTTGAGATATTGCTTCCAACAGCAATAGAAATGAATTCAAACATGCATTACAGGTCTGATTAATTTCCAGCTAGTGCCATTTTAAAAATAAAATACATGTCAAGTGGTCTCTCCATCATGGGGCACACAATGCATCTCCAACCGCTGGTACCTCCCACAGGTGGAAGGGTATTAGTTTCCCGGTATTAGTAAAGCTCAAGTCCTCAAGTCTCACTGGCTGTAAATGTTCCAAAGAGGTTTTAAATAAATAATGCTGGATATTGTTCATTGCTTCAGCAATGAAGGTAACAAAAACGAACACCAACCCATTCAGCTTATGGGTGTTTATATGGTCGGAGTATATAGAGTACTACTAGATGTAGAGGTTTTACTTACAATGTTTGTGATACTCTTCTTGGCCTTCAGTTTCATACTATGGAGATGTGACAACCCTCACTAGATCCATATGAAGCAGAACAGTGCTATATCACTGCACATCAAAAGCATACAAGTGGGTTGCACAAACACTAACACTGACCCTGTTATAATAATCTCCTTAATTTCTCTTTACACTCTGAGAAGAGCTCTTAGAAGAGCTCAGTGCAGTTATCAGCATTCCCCACTGCATATAAAAGGAGCCCAGGAAGACAAGTCTCACAGTGACAAACATAAGCCATTAAAAATATCACTTACAGACATTAAGCAACTTGCTGGAAATGACAGGAGAAAGAAAGGACTGTTACACATCAGAACGGACTAAGGGACTGCCATCGTGCGGCTGCACCACGCTCTTTCCACTGTCAAATTCCTGCCTTTAGGGATAGCTGAGATGTCGCTCACTGAGATCTTGACTTGCTGAGTCCAGTATCAAGGGTGAGTTCATTCACCTAATGAATCTGTTGAGGCTTTGATAATTGCAATATTAGTATCTGCACATGCATGTACATTCATATGTTCTCTAGAAAATGAAATGTCTAACATTAAAAATTCTAACAGCAAACCTCACTAGACTGAATAAAATTGTGAATCCAGAATATGAGACATAAAGGATATAAAATATTAAGGTTTTCTTTTTAAAATGCATTATAATGTATGATGCATTTCTCTTGCAATGAACAGATAATCATAACTATGTGCTTAACACTGACATCTGAAATGCAGATACCAGCTCTGAAGATACTATTGAAATAATGAACACAAATTTGGCTTTGGTCAAACTCTGACTTTCTACAGGCAAAGGTGAAGATTTGACGTGGTGAGGCCTGATCCATGCCCAAATCTTTATTTTCAGTAATTAAATGCCCTCTGATTTCTTTGGGAGGTTGGTTCAAACCTCAGGTGCTCCTTCTCATGGCCCTGCATTCCCCTGTAAGGCCACTCCAGCAGCACCCAGCATGTATCACACTCTGTAATTCAGTTACTCCTTTTTTATCACTAATCTTTCTGTGGGGGGAGGCACTGGCTCCCTTTTCTAAATTTGCCTATGCTAAATGCATCCTTGGTACAATCACTAAGAAGGATGCATATTTAAAGATCACCTTTACTCAGTCCTCCAAGACCATTAAAGCATACGCATCCATTACATGTTCTGCCCAGCCTATTAGGAAGGTCAGATGTTGCAAGACAGCTCCCTTTCAGCTCCAAATGTAATTACACTTCCTGAAAATCATACTGCTGGCATTCTTTTTGAAATGCATAATGAGATTTTCATACAGAAGCAGCACTGTAGAAATGATAAACCCTTTATATCATACCACGACCAGAAAATAAGATCTCTGTTCAATTCAATAACGCAGCAAGAATGACAAAGTCACAGGGAAGATCATTGTGAACATTTAGAGCCAGAGCTAGAAGGGCTCATCAGGAATGGTTCCATGTTGCTTTAGAGGAATAATTACAATTAAGATCAAGTTGTGTGCAGGCACCAGAAGGGTTGCAACAAATTGATAAAAAAGACAAATGAGGGTGGGAGATGATGAGGTGAAAGTGAGAAAAGGCCAAGAGCTCACTACAAACCTTGCCTCTCATGATGCAACTCATTTATCTTTGAGGGCAAACTCAAGGAATTTATTACTTGAAATTAGATTACATCGAAATGTTTTCTCCATGCCAGGGAGTACTACACAGCACTGCCTGAGTGAAGAAAAGAAGTTAAGATACTTGGGAGATGAAATTTTCTCTCCTTTTCTTTACTAATGTGGAAAGTAGCTTCTGGAGTTGGACTTCTTTCCTCCAAAAAGTTGCACATCTCCCAGAGGCCATCCTACTTACAAAGGGGGCTCACCTCTCTGAGAGAGACATCAACATCCTTGACAGTTTAGACTAGGAAAGAAAACAACTAGTTTTCATACTGTGTGATACTCAAGTTTTCTCTTGGTTTATTCCCATGACTTGAATGTTCATAGATTAAAATTTGCTCTGTAAATCAAAGATGTTGGCCTATAGCTCTTGCCTGCAGAGATAGGAAAGAGAGTCACTACTAGTGTCAGGTGAGGTTCTCGCCCTCAAGAATAGCCAAAGCCTGAATTGCTTATCAAATGCAATGAACAATTTTACATGGAAGTGAAATCTGAAGGCTTCAGAAAGAACATCCACTAGAGAGGGAGACTGCCATAGTTCATGTATATAATATAAAATATCTCTTTTAAACACAGTTAAGGAAATACAAATGCTCTGGGTGTTCCTCTATGAGAAATGCACTTTGGCAGAAATACGCTATATAAACACCACACTCGGGACAACTGTCCTCTCCCGAGCCGGTTAGCCAGCCAGCTCCTTGCAGCTGCATTGTTACAGAGCCAACAGGCTTGTGTGTTCAAACTATCCCATCCATCTCTGTGCTGACAACTCACAGCTTAGAGTAACTTATAAGGTGCCCAGAGATGTCTAGCTGTTGGAAAGCTGTTGGAAAGCCAGCTTAATGAATTAACCACAGGCCTAACAGAAGGACTGCTGAAGTCAACAGGAAAATGTCTGTTCTACTGGGCTTTGTATCAGTCCTGATACACATTTCTTCTTCTCAGCTGAGAGACAAGCTTCACCGATTGCAAATGTCCCCATGCTTCCTAATTCGTTATTTAAAGGTCAAAGTTTCCAGTTGCCAGATAAAAGGATTACTTGTATACACGCTCCCTATTGTGGTAGCAGATAGAAGCCCATGCCAAAATCAAAGCCCCTCATGAGGGAGAAGGTACATGTCCCAGTCAACAAGACTCAGCGTAAAAGAACCAGCTCATAAAAGAACTAGCTCTAAAGTGGTTTTTTTATTTCTACTAACTTTCTCTATTCTGTCCAATTTATGTGTTTACAGTTTTCTTTCCCTACTGAAGCCAAAAATCCTTGTGCTAGATCAGCTCAACAGCCCTAATCTAAATAAGGGGGAATTCTAATTCCAGCAAAATATCCCTCAATACTCCTGATAGCTTTAGATCTACCTGACAATACTTGAGTATGGTAAAATATACAGATTTATTGTAAATATACAGATATACCTGACAATACACGATATCTGAGTATTGTAAAAGTTCCGAATAGGGATGTTGCTGCCAATTACACCCAGAATGGAATGGCCTGGAGAAACTCAGCTAAAAACATTAGCTTTTTAAACTGTTATTAAACTAGCAGTAACCCCAAAGCAGTAAAGCATGTCCCTCTGCAACAGAAACTTCACCATTTGAGAACAAACAGCGAAGCAGTTCATGAACACACATTGACATCATTTTGGCAATAGCACATTAGGGAAACACAAGGGATAATAAGGTAAGTGATACGATGCTAAGGGTTAATTATGCTGATTTAGAGAGACAGAAAAACATCTGCATGCAGCTACAGCTCTCCAAGAAAACTTTCACTATCTAAGCCCAGGATTTACTGAAATTAGGACTTCCACTTCTGCAGGAGTTAAGGAAAGGAGAGCTTTTGTGGAAATATAGCAGTTTCAGCATTAACCTTATGAAGTCAATAGCGTAACATATTACTTTGAGAACACAGATTAAAGATGACTGAGTGGCAAAGAACTTCTCAGCAAGCAACAGCACAGTGCCAGGCTTGGCAGCTTTTTCTTCCTCAACAGGAGTGTCTTCTTCATGTAAAAACCAGCTAGCCCATGCATGTAGGCACAGTTAAAACTCATTAATACGTACATTTTGGGAGTCTACTACCATCAGAAGCAGTGAAAATGCAGTGACTGCTCATGCTGGCATGTGTTCTTCAGCCTTAGTACCGAAAAGGAATGCTTTAGTGTGTGATAAAGCAGGAAGAGAATTTAAATCAAATGTACCAGCTTTCTTCCCTTTCCCTACCACTGGTGCATTAATATTCTGATAAATCAGAATTAAATGCTCTGGAACAACAAGAGTTCACAGTGACAGACTTGCCTGTTTGGTGATAAGGAGAGACTCGATTTAAGATCTCTCTCCAGATTAAACTGCACACAACTGCAGCTTGACCTGAGGTTCTAAATATAAAGAGCAGGAACCAAAGCAGAGGAGTCACATCCTTCATGGATCCAACTACAAGAAGGTGCATTAACAAACTAGTCAGAATTAGCTTTCATCTGGATTTTGAATCCTTGTACTGTAACTGCAGTCTCCCAGGCTCCTTAAAGCAGGCATTATTTGCCCTGTTCTGCTTTGCTCAGCCAGAGAACATGAGGCATTTTGTAGCTCATCTATTAATTCCCTTATATTAAATTGTTGTATATGCAATATTACCAATCACAAATCTGCAGAGAAACAGGATTATCCTGAATTATTTGACAGTGCTGAACATTATATCCTGGTTCCTCAGCCCTGTGCTGACACCCTGACAACTGGAATGCATTTCTTCTGTCAGACTTGCACGTCTCCCTCTGCACAGAACTGGGTGAGGAAACCAAAAATGATCCTGGAGTATCACACAGGAGCAAAGGAAGAAAGGAATTTAACAGTTTAATACTTGTGTGGTTACTATACCAATTACGGTGCTCTGAAATGCTGGTAATATTCCACATCTGTGCTTTACCAAATGCAAGGAAATACAATGGAGATATTATAAAAGGATGATTTATTTTTTCTGCTCAAGAGTTAGTTAAAGTGCAGGTTTCGGTTTTGGCTTATTTTATGGCTTGAGAAAGTGACATTTTTAATGTGAGAAAGGTCAGTCCTGTCAACTTATAAATAATTAGGTGTTGTACTGTATGAATTGCATGTTACTTCATAGAATCCTTCCACTTAAAGGTCTCCAAAGAAGCATGTACACACATACACACATGTGCAGGCAAAGTACAGGAGGGGTTTTTCCCTTCCTTCAGGAATGCATAATTTTGGAAGGAGTAAGAATCTTAGTGGTTTCTTTCCGTACATGCCAGGAAAAGTCCTCCCCAGGTAAAAGGGCCTTGGCTGTCTAATTAATGTCTTGTGACTATTTGATAGACAATGTGCCCAAGATTGACAGAGAGGAGACAGAGTTCAAGGTATAATAGTGGGAATAGAGTCCAGTATCATTTTTTAGCATCTTAATTGCTCTTAAAATGCAGGATTCAGTATCATGACCTCACAGTTATTCCAGAGCTCACTAATCCTTGCAGGCAGTTGTAGCAATAGTGCAGTGGAAACCAATAGAGCAATTTAAAACCAACATTATGATCATCTCATCTACAGGACTCTTATTCTGAGTTCTGCCACACAGCAGGACAACAGTTGAACTAGGAATAGAATTGAGGTCCTTGTCATATAAACATTAATACCATTGGAATATTGAGGAACAGAACAGCCAGCACTGCACATCCAAATGTTATCACCAAGCCCACATAAAAACTCTAAAAGATGTCATCATAATTAGAAAAAAGAGAAAATATTATTTTTTAAAGTCTTTAAGAATATTTCTGACTTCTTAGGTTGTTGCAATATAAGCTATTTTCTTCTCTAATCAGAAATATTGCAAGCATGGAGGAACAGTAACAGATTTGCCAAGGTCACACAGAGCCTAGCACTGCAAATGTGGGGAGAAGAAAAAGCACACAAAGGAAGAAATGCTGGAAGTATTATAGTTGGCAAATACCATTGGGTTTCATTTTTAGACTACTGCAACAGTAATGCTTCTAAATTTTCAACTAATGACATGTCCTCCCATATAACCCCTCACAGGGATGAGAACCCCATGCACGTGTGTCAAAATCCAGGGCTGACACTGAGCAATCACTGAGTTTATCTTGCTAATTCAAAGACACATACAATGAGAGTTTGACTGGTCACAGGACAGAGTAAACAAGAGCTAGTATGGAAGAGAGCTGATCCAATACTGTCATTATATTGTTGGAAACACATTCTTCTGTATCAACAGAGTTACACCCCTGTGAAACCCAGAACAGCAAGTGGCAAGTCAGTCACTACCAGATTAGGGCCATCTCAAGGCCCCCCAGTTAGTGCTTGACCATTCTGTTGTTTGCCTGTGCAAACACAGGCATCCTTTTCCCAAGGAGACTGCCCTTGCATCAGACTCCACACGGGTACAGTGCCAAGCACGACACATTTTTCTTTCCTAACTGGAACTTCAAGGCATCTAAAGCAGTATAAAAAGCAGTCACATGAGGAGATGACAACAGTGATGATGCAACACAATGCTCCTTATACAAATTTTCCTAGACTATGTCTTAGTATCTTCTACTAACAGAACCCCATTACTTTTTAACATAAACACTTATTCTTGAAAATGTAAGTTTTAGACTGGGCAGCAGGGTGGGGAGGGGAAGCCTTTCACTACGTGGAAGTAAACTTAAGATCTGAAAATACACCATGGAATTTCATAAGGATATTCGTCATATATGACACATGTGCAAGCAGGGCCTCTCTGAACAGAAAATGTAGTGGAACTGTGAGAATACTCGGTAGCCAAGATGAACACAGATGAGAAGCTGAGATTTCCAAATGTCCTCCCCGATTTACAAATGTGTCTTGCTTGGTTTTAACTGAAGTTGTGAAAAAATCTTATTAATCCTTCAGCTAACGTTTCTTCTCCTTAACCCTATTTTTTGTTGGCTAAAAACCTGTTTATTGAAGAATGTGATTTAGAGGTTACTTTGCTGTCCTTTATACCTAAAAAAACCAAACAAGAAACACCAACAACCCCCAAACTCCAGCTTATTAATGCAGCATTCTACATTCCCCGTTAATGTCTCTGGCTCCCCTGAGGAGTTCTACTTCACATATTGTTTCATCATTGAAGACGCTTCCAATGTGACCTTTTCATTCAGCTATCCTGCAGTAAGAAGGTACTATGAGAAGACAGTTGCAAGTAATGGTCAAATATGATTTTCATTTGCAGACACATCAAAGTGTATTTTCATCCTCATCAGGATGACATGTTAACCTTGAAAAAATGCTGGAAAAAAAATGAGGTATTTGACTCACATGAAAGAAATCCTGTGGAAACATTCCAGTTTCTTTATCCCGATAAATCATATTAAGATCTGGTACACTGTACAATATTTGAAATAGAAGGGCCTGAATTTCCATAACTTCTGCATTGAAAAGTAACAATAACATATTCTGAGGTACTTCAGTATCAAAAGCTTTTGCCCTGTAAATCTATTCCATAAAAAAAGAAAGCCAAAATAGTGACTGAGAATCATAGAATCATAGAATAGTTTGGATTTGAAAGGACCTTAAGATCATCCAGTTCCAACCCCCCTGCCATGGGCAGGGACACCTCACACTAAACCATGGCACCCAAGGCCTCATCCAACCTGGGCTTGAACACCGCCAGGGATGGAGCACTCACAACCTCCCTGGGCAACCCATTCCAGTGCCTCACCACCCTCACAGTAAAGAATTTCTTCCTTAGATCCAATCTAAACTTCCCCTGTTTCAGTTTGAACCCGTTACCCCTTGTCCTGTCACTACAGTCCCTGATGAAGAGTCCATCCCCAGCATCCTTGTAGCCCCCTTCAGACACTGGAAGCTGCTCTGAGGTCTCCACGCAGCTTCTCTTCTCCAGGCTGAACAGCCCCAACTTTCTCAGCCTGGCTCCATATGGGAGAATAAGAGGAGCCAGCACATTTTTTACTGGTTTCTTGTATTTACTAAGTGAGTTTCCATCTTAGCTGCTTCCCTGTGATCTGTGCTGCTCTTGTCAAGGCCAAATCCTCAGAGATGCTCAGCTCACAGGAGCTGTCTTTGTTGCCCTTCACAACCCTGGGTGCAATGTTCTACAAGTTTGCCTTGCTCAAGGGGTACCTCTTGTTATGCTGTGACCTCAATCACATCCATTATGATATTCTTTTTTCCTTATTTTCACATGGAAGTTTTTCTATGACAACTACTTTAAAGACCCTTCCTGGTAAAGCTCTCCCTCATTCCAATTCTTTTTAGGTGAATCGATGAGCTTTTATAAACGTTTTTTGGGTGCTGAATAGAAAGGCCAGAAGAGATTCACATGAACAACTTTTGTACAAGAGCTTAATGCATAATGCTCATCAACTCTGGCATATTTCAACTCTGGCAACTTCCATCCCTTCTCTAGACTGGTGGATAGGAGGGGAGGGAAAAGAAGGCATATAACTGAATCCAAGGTCAGTATTTAATACTCTTTAATGCTGGACTATCAATTTTGGAGGCCTATTTAATTCCTTTTAAACTGTCAGTTAACAAGTGTAATCCTTGTAAATAAACAAACCCTTGTGTGAACAGGCTCTTTTGATGCTTAAGAATAAGGCTAAACAAGCAATGAGACACATCTGAAGTCTGATGTACTAATCAAAGCATGTCTTCTACGTTGCTTCTGAGCTGGGAGCTAACAGCAGCTTCAATGCACCTCCCAAACGGCCTTCATTCTTCAATACTTCATTAAAATACAGTATTCCATTTAAACTTGGGGGGATCAAGCTTTATTTTACATCTCTGAAGTCTTTATCTACCCCTCTTCACAAAGGAATGCATTCACAACTTTGCTCTGAGTATTGGAGAGCTCCCCTTACTCTACCTCATTCTTATTCAGATTCAGAGCAGCCCTGCAGAGAAGGACTTGGCAGTGTTGGTTGATGAGAAACTTAACATGAGTTGGCTTCACTGTGCGCTCGCAGCCTGGAAACCAACTGTATCCTGGGCTGCATCAAAAGAAGGGCGACCAGCAGGTCAAAGGAGGTGATCCTGTCCCTCTGCTCTCTGCTCAAGGCCAGGCTGGACAGAGTCTTAGGTGACATGGTGTAGTATGTGGTTTCCCTGCCATGGCAGGGGGCTGGAACTGGATGATCTTAAGGTCCTTTCCAACCCAAACAATTCTATGACTCTAAAAAGAATTCGAATCAAACCTCAGTGGTTTAACTATTACTTCACAGCGTATCACCACAAGCTGAGCTTTTACTACCTAATTTTGGTACTCATGGCCTTAGCTCCTTGCTCACTGTGCTTTACAAGTGTTAATGCCTGCTGCACATTAGATTTCATTATGTGAACTTGCAGCAGCAGCTGTTTGTTCTTGCCATGCACCACAGCACATTTTCTATCAAACACAACATAAACCATTTGACCCCATCTGCATATAAACCTTGATAGCTATCCCCATTCGAACTGCCCCCTCCATTCACTCTGATTCAGATCCACAACTTACTAACAAAAACCAGTTCTATAATTAATGTCTATAAACCTGACTCATTTCTGACATCTCTCTTCCTGCTTTGGGTCAGCGCTATCATTAGGTTAAAACTTACCAGGAATACAGTGAAATCACATTAACTGACTAACTGTTAAGAGATCAAGACAGTAGCATTTAATTTGTCTAAATGGCCAATATAAGCTAAATATCAAAAGTGAAATGTAAAATCACAGATGTTAAAGGTCTAAACTTTTCTGTAGGAACACGTCCACACTTCCTACCGAGACTACAAAAGCTCACATACTACACATGCCCTAATACTCATAACACACGCAGTGCTTTCCTGATATTCAAGTGCTAAATTTGAAGGAAAAAGATAACTGTTTAGGCACTAAGACAACAGGCATGAGATTAAATCTCTATTAAGACTTTTCAGATAAAAAGTAACATGTTTTCACCAAACAGAAGCGAGCTGTGAAATGTGCTGTCACGAGACGCTGCTGAGGACAAGAATTTAAGGTCAGCAAAGAAACTGATGCAATTAGCAATGACAATAATTGGGGGGAAATATTGGACAATCATGTAAAAATGACACTTATGGAGAATTTTTATTAGAATAATAACTCAGCTGAGACCAGACCTTCATAGCAAATCTGCCCTGAAGGGGTCTAAAATCAAAGACAAGTAGATATTATTACTTGGCTTGAGGAGTCCTACTGGGAACACGCAGTCCAAACTTTTTACAACAGTCTGAACACTAGGCTGGTGAAGGAACACCAAGGAACACTTTCTGTTCTGAAGGAACAGAAGCAAAAATCCAGTCCTACCTGCCAATTATTTCAGGAAAAACTAAGTGGAAAGGTCACCATATGCCCATGCTCACCTTAGCAAAGTGAAGACAATGTTGAACTCATTTGGGCTGGGAGGAACGGCAGAACCGACACACTCTGGTTTAAAAAATAGCCTGAACTCCATGAGACTGCAAGTCCTTTTGGGTCATCTCTTCATTTAGAACCTAGTCCAACACTCATTAGGTTCAAAGCCAAATTCAGACTTGACCGGAGATAATGGGTTCTCCTCTCTCACTATTTAATCAGATCATGACCTGAACCAGCAGTAACACCTCATCTGGACTTTCACACAAACTGGCTGATACAGTTTTCCTGATACACACATATTCTATGACACTCAACATAGGTACACCTACCTTCATCGGCATAGAGAGAGCTAAGAAATATTGTTCCAGTAAAACTGTACTCAAAAAATTATACTGCACAGTTCTTAGATCCTGTACAATCACTAAAACTTATGCACTTACACTGTAAACAGCTTCCCTTCAAAGACTGGTTCAACACATCCTACCCCATTCTCCTTTAAACATCATCTCCATTGGAGTCGAGAGGTTGTGGCCCAACTATAATGTAGTGGTGTGAATATATTTAAAGTAAACCACCAAAATTGGAACTGCTCCACATTATCTTGTTTTACTCTCAATTTTGCCGTACTTCGTTGGAGTACTAAGTCAATACACACACTTTACTATGATGGGAGCCTTCTTCAGTACTGAGGGGGAAATGCAAACTGAGCCCTCCAATCCAGCCATTAGTCTTTTTAATGATTCTGAACCACAAAATATGCTAAGATTCTAATAAGCATCTCATTCTGCTCATCCTGCCTGTGCTTGAGCCATAGATGCTCAGTAGGCTCCTGATTTCTTTGGCCTTCCATTAAGCTGAAGTCTGGATGGGCATGAGACCTAAAGGAAAAGGATTACAGGGCTTTATTCAGCGCTGTCAGAGACAGAAAATCCCTGTCTCACTGCCAGATGCATTAAACTACTGATCTCACAATTGCATAAAATTATCACTGGCATTAAATCATGCTAATTCAACCCATAGCAAGGAAAGACGACTTAACCCAGAACCCTTTTCCAATGTCATTCTAAGCCCTAATTAGAAAAGTGCTCCTGTTCTCCCCTCACGTTCTATTATTATAGGTATTATTCAAAATGTATTATTCATATTCATTAAGCAGAATGAGAATAACAAGGGGACACTTACTATATAGTTGAGGAATGCTGTTTAGACATTCCTGGTCACAGTTTCTTTTTCTTACAGAAACATTAAACCCATGTTACATAGGTTCTTGCTTGTCATTACTAATGGAAACAGCACAAAAGCAATGTTCATTTAGCTGCTACATATATAATTTCAACTGACTGAAGAGCAAAATCCTTTTCTTCTTTCCTTTATAGTTCTCCCTTCTAAACTTTCAGGAAGCAGGAACTCCCACCACTGAAAAAAATTTCCTTAAGCACACTCCAGTTGGCTGTGGAACATGTCATGACACTATCAGGCAAAGACAAAGAACTTCATAGAAACACAAATACACAGATGAAGACAGTGTCTGAGTTGGGTTAAGAATGTATCTTAAATCTAACAGCACCACTAGAGCTTCTGTAGCACCTTTCATTTATAAGTCTCAAAGTCTCCTTACAGAAAGGTAATCTATGTCATAGAACCCCAGACTGGTGTGAGTTGGAAGGACCTTAAAGCTCATCCAGCTCCAACCCCTGCCACAGGCAGGGACCCCTTCCACTGGAGCAGCTTGCTCCAAGCCCCTGTGTCCAACCTGGCCTTGAGCACTGCCAGGGATGGGGCAGCCACAGCTTCTCTGGGCACCCTGTGCCAGTGCCTCAGCACCCTCACAGGGAAGAGCTTCTGCCTAAGAGCTCAGCTCAGTCTCCCCTCTGGCAGGTTAAAGCCATTCCCCTTGGCCTGTCCCTACAGGCCCTTGTCCAAAGGCCCTCTCCAGATTTCTTGACAGCCCCTTTAGGTATTGCGTCATTTACCTAATTTTATAGAAGAAACAATCAAGGCTCAGAAGATGAAATAATTTGCCCATAAGGTGCCTGGAACAGAGACAGAACAAAAGATGCTCCATGTCCTATTCCCTGAAGCTACTATGACCAGAAACAATGCAGAAGGGAGCAGCAAACAAACCCGTATTTTTGAGACAAAAAGAGATGAACTTTAATACTTTGGAGTGCAAATTAATGTTGAATTAACGGTGATTAGAACAGACTTTTCTATCAGGGAGATTTTTCTACAACAACTGTTTCTACAGAGGCCTATTGTTGGCCTTTACATTCCCCTTTAATGTGCTTGGCACACATTCCTCTTCAGACAGCCTATCTGGCTAGACAGATCACTAGTCTGATCTAATATGGCAATTTCTATGTTCTTAGGGGAAAAAATAAAAAGCAGGGCAATAACACACTCCAGGGAAAAATCCAGAAAAAATCTAAAAATTAAAATAAAAACATAAAAATTGCAGTAAATTCATTTTGCCCTCCTGTGTTGCAATATGATTTTATGCGCAGCATTAAACCTACAACATGAGTTATCCTTTACTAGGAAGTGACTATGACTAGAGGCAGGCAATTGAAATACACAATCCTGGTGGGTGAACTGAGTTTATATCCATTCTAATTACATTCATAATACACTCATTTGAACTACCGTAGGTATTACTTAGATCTATGCTATACATTCTGTCTAAAATAAATTGAAATAAAAATATAATGCATAGCTGAAAAATATACTCTGTACAAAGTACTGTATCTCAGTGACAAGTACTTAAAAAAAAGGCTAAAAGTAATAAAAATTACTGCTAGAAAAATCGAAGTGTTCCATTCCTAGATTTTATGGGGGCAGTAAAAAATGAAAAAGCAGCTCTAGTTAAGCTAGACTGATGAAGTGATATACTGCCAGAAAGGCATTCAAGGTTGTGTTGAAACAGATTTAAAATTGATATATATCAAATACAATAATTCTGGTGCATATTAAATAGAGTCTAGCTGGAATGCTAGTGCACACTTTCACTGGATGATTGTAAATGAAATAAAACACCAAAGTCTGAGGTGGACAAAACTTGAGCCTGGCTGAAGCTGTTAATAGCAGGCTTAACCCATTAAACATGGTGCATTTGAGCAATACTGACAACTCTATTTTATTTGCAGGAGTTTCAGGAACAACAACTTCTGCCATTTAAACTCTTTAGTTTCTTTACTTCTAACAAAAAGAAAAGTTTCCAAACGATGTGCAGAAGACACAAGAAAGAGTTTTGCCTTTAGCCAGACCAAGTGAGAAAGGCCACTCATGTGTTATAAATGATTTAAGAGCCTATCTTCTACAGGCACAGCTCAGAGAAACACGTATCAGTGCTGGGCAGCAGTGAGCTCCGACACCTCTCTCTGACACACACCAAAGGGATGAGTTTATCCCCTTCATCTGCATCTCTGGCTTGGTGGTAGGAAGAACACCAGGCCAGGTAAGAGGGTTACCGCACTGGGAGTAAGACTGCAGAGTGTTTGATTTCACTGTTATGGAACAGCCAGTAAAAGCTGAGGATAATAAGTACTTTATGTTCATACCAAACAAGAGAAAAACAAGTGGACCATTAACATTCTGGCCACATTCTGTGTGGGTTCAGGTTATAACACTACATTTATTCTCTTAGGCAAGGTGCTTTAACCTAAGTTTACTTGGAAGAACAAACTGATCTTTCCAACACTACCCAATATTCATCTTCCTCCTACTGGAATTAGATGAACTAAAGAACAGGCTTCAAAAAAATTCCCAATGTGCCTGTCCAGAATAATCATGAAAAAGGTTTGCATTGCAGAGTGTTCTGATGCACACATTTGCTTTGCAGTTAATCATACTGAAATTCATCTTCAGCAAACGACCAGCACAACAGCACAACACTACTCTGGTGACGAAGGAACTAGATTTTGAGAAAACAGAGAGTATTTGGAATTAAAGAGGCTTTGTACTCTTCCTCCACAAAGGGAAGGATTCCACTTTCCTCTCATTTTCACAAGGATTTAGCTCATTACTCTGGTCAGGACTATGAGGAGTTGTCATCATTTACAGGAACAGAGGCCTCTTGTGTAGCCTCTGCAACACAAACAGCATCCCACTCTTTAGTAGTGTAGATGCTCTAGGAGTATACTATGCATCACCACCTTCATTCCTATGTGTAAAACCTTGTCAATGTAGTGATTTTAATGAATAACTCACATAGAGAAGTCAAGAACACGGCATCATCACCTCAATGACTAAGAACACTTCCCCCAGCTATTTACCTTTGGTGATGCCCACACCAGCATGACTGTCTACAGACACACTGGCAATGTGAAACGGATCAATCATTACCAACAGCTTTCCACCTGTATCCCAACCCCATGACATGAGGTAGACAGAAAAACACGGTATCAACAGGCACTAGAGACCTCAGCATTCTATGCCTACAAAATTGCTCAATCCATCCATATCAAGGAATGCAACTGATCTGTTGACAGCAGAAACTGAAAAACACTGTCAAAGATAAAGCGGGCTGGTATCTGACAAGCTGAGTGTGCTATAGCAATTATCCCAGAGAAATTCTAACTATAATGTCAGCTTCTTGCAGGGCACTTGTGTGTGCTGACAAAGACAAAACAGAAGTCTGCTTCTGAAACCTTCACACGTATAAATGCTCACCAGCCTAAGACATCCTGCAAAATCAAGTTGCTTTGACAGTTCAAAATGGAAAGCATCCAGGCCTTACCTACACTAGGAAATGCTGAATTACGAGTAACAAAATGTTTTAAACTCGCCTGCTTGACTACTGATGTTGAAGAGACAATATCTTCCCCTCCTCCCTTCTATGGCCTGCAGAGTGTTTTCTACTAAAATTTATGTGTAAAAAAGCACATGTACATGGGGTGTGTTTGTGCAGCCCCACCATGCTCAGCCTGGCACCTGCACAGATACACACATACACAGCCAAGCCCTGCCTGAGGCAGTTCAGACCCAATATTGCTGCTCTGATTTCTCACAGGCACAGAAAACAGAGTATTCCCTCCTTTGCTGCAGAAGCCTTTTCTGAAGACTTCAATAAGCTTCCCCTCAATTCCCCATGCCAAGTCAGCCAGGCTGCTGCTCCTCCAACAAAATTCTGCTTTACAGTACAAATATTTACCATGGATACATGAGAGAGAGCATGAGATTGAGCCATCACATGGAGCAGCATTCTACTAGCCATTTCAAGAATATGGAAGGCATTTTTGGCACTGTGGTTTACAACAGAATAATACAGGAGAGCTATAAAGGTAGCATTTTTTTCTTCTTTAGTGTTACTGAATCTCTTGTGACTCCATTGCCATGTGACTTAATATATTTTTAAAGGCCAAGCTCCAGAGTTCTTTGAACACGAGGTAGATATGAGGACACTTCCAGTCCTCCTCACTGCAAAGAAAGGATTTGAATCACAAACCCCCAAAGACCATAAAGCAGATAGTTTCCATGATTTTTAATGCAGCCTTGCAAATATTTGAGCCATGCAGAGAAATTACTAAACAGCAATTTTAAAATAAATAGAACACATTATGGGGGTTTAAAAAGAGATTGGAACAATTCCTAAAGGACACATTCACTCAGTGCATCAACTGCGAGATAATAAGAACACAATTGTCTAGATGCCACCTTCACCTCCTGAAGTTTCTAACTGCTATTTCAAAGAGCCTGGGGAGAAGCTTCAGGAAATGGATCGGTTGTTATTTTGTATTTGCCCTGGTCTCATTTTTCCTTAGCATCAGGAATTAGACGCTGTCAAAAGTGGGACTGCTGACAAAGATGGACTTTTATTTATGAACATCATCAGTACACAAATGCCCCTGTACAGCTTTCTGGCCAAGACCATGCTTGTTAAATTCATTACTTTCTTTAAGATCACAGATGAAGGCAGTTTATCTCTAGGTGTAAAATAAATATCACAATAAGGAAGAACCAGATAGAAAATACTAAGGCTTCAAAATCACAATGGAATAAAGCACTGTGCAGATAAGAGATCAGTCTTTCAAAGTAAACCAAAGGGATTAAATCAAACTCTGAAAGAAGACAAGGAAATGATAAATGACAGAAGACTGCAACTAAACTAAATCTTTGGTGTCTAAATGAAATATAGAGGGCTGAGAAGATTATGCAAATCAAAATGAATCAAGCTGAATCAAGACTTAGAGCTGACCTGAAGCGTGAGGAACATGCTGCATTGCGAAACCAGAGCAATTATACAACCTGAGATTGAATAGCTGACCAGAAGGAAAAGGATGGAAATTGTAAGGAGAAGGAAAGGGGGGTCCATCTCCATAGCTGCCATGCAGGCAGCTGCATGAGGGTCAGAAAAAAAGAAGAGGAAAGCTGTCCAAAACATGTATTACTGTTTGATTACTTTAATACTATCATGCTTTTAATTCTTGGCAAGCCAGCTGAGATCTCAAAGCCACACAGAGTAAACATCTACCAAGATTCTTCAGTTTCAGTATGTCTGAAATGGCATTGCAGGTGCTTTGTCCAAAATTCACTGTCCTCCGCAGGCAGCTGCATACCTCCTGAACAAAAGGTCCTCCTAAGGCAGATCATTCTGCATTGCTACCTCTGATCACTGCAGCTGGAATTCACATTCCAAATGTCTCAGAGGAATTTCAGAAGAGTTCAGATCTCAGCTTCTGGTTTATTTCTCCTCTTCCAACCACTTGCATGAGTATGTACTAATAGTCACACAGTAGAAGTAGTAACACAGAAGTTAGGCAACAAGTTAAATGATCCAGAAGGATGCTGTGTTTATTTTATTCACTATTACTAGCAATTACAAATCATGACACAAGGGTCTTTTGACCTTTAGAATAACTGATGCAGTCTCTTGCAGGCTGAGCAAACCAGCCTCCCCAAGAACACAGGGAAGAGAAGGACAAAAGTCAAGTGCTGTAATTAGCTGCATAATTATTTTCCAAACTAAAATGTGCAGTCTTCACCTCTCTGGCACTGAATGGCATCACTGGGGCTGCTATCATTAAGCTGCCATCACTGCACTACCATTATAGGGCTGATAAGGGAAGACAAACACTTTGAGATGCACTAGAGGATGCATTCATTTCCCAACTTCCCTCGACTAATGTATTTATCTACTTATTTTTGTGGATGATGGGGTTTTGAGGACAGGAAGGAAGGTCACTGTCACTGGAACCAGCTGGGGCAAGAAGCATTTTTCTCACCAGGAATTCACTCTGATGTTCTAATAGAGATTAGACCATCTATCTCTTCTTCAGCACACAACAAAACTCTCATTGACTTGAACAGGCCCAAGATTTTACTCCCAGCTCGCAGCCACAAGAATGAAGTCAAGACAAGAGCTAAAGTAGGAGGGAAGGAAGGGGAAGAAGGGAATCCACATCATAAAGAAACGTTGCTTTAGTGAAATCCTTTCCTCAATCTACAGGAAAAAATTTTATGTGAAGAGGGTCCGAGCTACCCAATATAGCTGAAAAAATAAGCTGCATAATATCGTTTGCATAATAAAATAAGAATAACTGAGGTAATTTAATTACAGTTGTCCCAATAGTATGGCATTATACAGTGATGAGCCACCTCTGGGTATTTCTAATCTTGGATGGCATCTGAGCTAGGACTCGGTAACACACTATTTGCTATGTAGTCGACATGCATTAAATTGTATTTGCATGTGCGGAAGGTTTAATAGCTTTCCTTCATTTCCTGTTATTTCCCAGGATTCCGTTTAATGCTAATAAATAAAGTTTTCTTCCGGTCATTTGGTTTGGTTTTTTGAAGTCCAGAAAAACCAGCAGCAGGCAGAAGGGGCAGGATCTCACCAAGGCAGACCCTTCTATGCAGAAAACACCCTAAAGAATTTCTGTCTCCCCAAACAACAACAGAAAAGAGAAAAGAGAAGACAGGCTGAGCAAGCTGGGGCTGTTCAGCCTGGAGAAGAGAAGTTGCGTGGAGACCTCAGAGCAGCTTCCAGTGTCTGAAGGGGGCTACAAGGATGCTGGGGATGGACTCTTCATCAGGGACTGTAGTGACAGGACAAGGGGTAACGGGTTCAAACTGAAACAGGGGAAGTTTAGATTGGATCTAAGGAAGAAATTCTTTACTGTGAGGGTGCTGAGGCACTGGAATGGGTTGCCCAGGGAGGTTGTGAATGCTCCATCCCTGGCGGTGTTCAAGGTTTGTCTGGATGAGGCCTTGGGTGACCTGGTTTAGTGTGGGGTGTCCCTGCCCATGGCAGGAGGGTTGGAACTGGATGATCTTAAGGTCCTTTCCAACCCTAACTATTGTATGATTCTATGATTCTATGAAAAGAAACAAGGAAATTCCCCACAACTGAACGTGTCATGTAATTTCATACAGAGAATGCGAAAAACTACAGCCACAGATTATCTGTGTTTACAAAACACATGACAAAATGTTTAGCAGCTCACTGTGGTATAAACAGACAGGGACAAATGGAGTCAAACAGTTGCAAGTAATCACATGCATATCAAAATGAGAAGATCCTTAATTACATTTGAAAGGCTGGTTTAGTGTCATGACCTGTTGAGAGTACAGTGGAAATGGCTGTTTCTGCAGCCAGAATCTCTCATAGCTACCAGGCATCAATTTGGGATTTATCTGCTGAAGAACTGAGTCACTGAACTAAATGCTGCATTGGTATTATCCATTTATACCAACACCAAGGTTACTCTCTGTATTACAGAAACAGAAGCTTTTTTCCCCCCTATATTATACAAACCAAGCATGCATTGGAGAATGAGCACTTAAACCTAATTCAGGAACCCTGGGCTTGTTTGGAATCAGAGGAACTCCATTATGCAGAGACTAAAGCCTAATGGTGAAATAATAGCATCCCTGTCTCCCTGGTTTGCAGTGTGAAATACCTACAGAAGAAGGAGCACCAGGGGATACCAGTTCTTGCAAGACCTAAAAACTCCTAAAGGCCAGAAAGATTAACTCCAGGCTTCTGGTTAGGAGTTTTTCATTGCCCTTAGGTTAACAGGTTCTTTTAAAAAAAACCCAGGCTTTTAACTAATTATTGCAACATTGCATTTTTTTCCAAGAGAAAACAAAGCAAACAAAAAGTTGACATTCACATAAGTTTCAAAATGCATCCAAATCGCCAGCAACATTCCTTTATATTGCATTTTTCCCAGTATTTTCCCCATCTTTTCGTGCCATACTTTCAGTTTCTAGTTCATTAATCCCATCAAGTGTAATCAACAACAATACTAATGCTAATAATACTAATAATACCTGAAATCCTTGAGTAAATTTATACATCTATGGGAAAAGCAGGTTCCATGGCAGCTGATTAGAGAATAAATAACTTAAGCAGCAAAGCAAATACACTAATTATTTTCATTTGGATGTTGCATCGCTCCTGTTTTTGCATCATTATCAACCTGTTTTCTCAGCCAGTAAATTGGATTCCCTTCCAAAGTGCAAGCCAGCCTACTAGACTGTAAACTGCGAAACCCCCCAATTTCCAACACAGATTCAATTTCCAGCCCATAAGGACTCTCTACCACAGCTTCCACATTAGGTAAAGCTGTTCTTTTGAGACACCAAAGACTTGCTATACTTATCAATCCAAACAAAGTCTGAAAGCCAAATCTTGCCAGCATCCATGAAAACACCAAGCCTTTCCAGCAGACCATTCTCACGTTTGAACTACTTCAAATGCACTATAATTAACAGCAGATCTGTTCTTCAGACATTAGGTAGCACTTCTCTGGCTGAGGACATGCTCACAAGCAAAACAGCATTAACATGCAAACATTATTTTAGGTGTGCAGAAATAAATCTCAACCACAAAACCTGGTATCTCACCCCTTCATCAAATAGAATAAGCTCTGAATTAAAACCAAGTAAAGTATTCCTCCTTGGGTACTGCAGGCCACAGCTATTTTATAAAAGCAAGATGGCTTTTAAAAAGCCATCTAATTTCTGGTCTCTGGAAGGCACAAACTCATTTGTTTTCTTCTCTAGAAACAGAATCCTACCTTATCAAGTAGCATCATCCTATGTCCTCTCAGGCTCAAACCCATCTTGGTTCTCCACACTGCAAAGATGAGCTGGAAAAAAAATGAAGTAAAAAAAAATCAGTGAATTGCTTCTTTTTGTAGGATTTTTACTGTCACCCATCACATATCCCCACTATAAAGTGGAAACATTACAATAACTGCAGTAACACAAATTACTCAGTTTGTGAACCGTCTCTAATTTGTCCATTCCCTTTCCTTCCTAATCAGCCCCAGTATCTCCTTACGAAAGATCAGAGCAGGTTTTTTGTTCTTCTGCCAAGTATTTTATTAGGTTTTGGTAAGGGGGATGATTCTCCTCACCCACTGTTACATTGCCCCTGTACGTACACAGTGACAGCAAGACATGGAATGACTTCCTCTAAAATCACACGGATAGCACAGCATCCTATCCACCAGCACTACATCCTGCACCTTCCCAGAAGCTTCAGGCTCGTTTCTACTTTATGAAGAATTAATTTCTACACATGAAATGTTAGGTATGGCTTTGCCTTCTGTTCTAGGAAACAATTTCACCTACATATCTGTCCTGGGTTCAGCAGTAGCAGTCAGTTTTTCTCCTTCTTAGTAGCTGTTGCAGCACTGTGTTTTTGACTTTCAGCCTGGGAACAGAGCTGATAACACCGATGTTTAGACTGACCAAGGACCTTGTGAGTCTCATGCTCTGCCAGGGAGGAGGAGAAGCTGGGAGGAAGCAGGGACAGGACACCTGACCCAAACTAGCCAAAGAGGTATTCCACACCACAGCACGTCATGCCCAGGGATGTAACTGGGAGCTACTCCGGAAGGGCACGTCCTCTTTTCTGTCGGGCTCTTTTCCGGCAGGCGGTATCGTATTCTCTTCCCTTGTTATTTCTCTTATTGTTATTATTATTGGTGGTAGCAGTAGTGATTTGTGTTATACCTGAGTTACTGGACTGTTCTTATCTCAACCCGTGGGAGTTACATTCTTTCGATTCTCCTCCCCATCCCTCGGGGGGGGGGTGGGAGGGGTGGTAAGTAGACTACGTGGTTCTGATTTACAGCCGGGGCTTAAACCACAACAATATCTGAGCTGGCCTTGGCTGCCATCAGGACTAAAATGAAAATAAACTTCCTCACAATCACACAACTATAGAAATCTTCAACATAAAAAGCATGCAATCTTATGGCAAGAGGCCTAGGAAACAAGTAACACTGACGAGGATTTCCAGCGTTACACAGACATTTAATAGAAAGACAAGGAAGTCCAAGGGAGGCAATAAATGGCAATAGGACGGAGGAAAGCTGCTACTGTTTTGCTGCAGAGGCCCTCAGAGGAAGGAAGCCCCTTTCCATACCTTTCACAGTGCTGTATTTACTGTTCTCAGACAAGAACACGATGGAGCAGGCTGACCCCTCACGAAATGAGAACACAAAACTCCTCACACTTTGAGCTCCAAAAAGGGGGGATCAAACCAGGCAGCAAGGAAGCCTTCAGCCCCTTCTCCCAGCAGCCACTTTGTCCAGTGCTCCCCAAACGCACATTTCCTCTATTGTGTGGAGAAAAGTTACCATCAAAGCATTCTGAGCCCAAATCTCCACACTGAGATTAGGATTTTCCACTCAGAAAGCGTTTTCCTCCCTCTCTGTGGCAGTGTTTTAGTAATACACTGAAGTTTTCCTTCCTCTCATGGATAACTCCATCAGGAGGTGACACTTCCCACCTGCAGCCCCCTCCTCAGGACAGGCTCTGCTTGGTCCCCACACACAGAACAGCAGCTCCTGCTCCTCTTCCACAACTGCCGTGCACCTGAGCCCTGAAACCCCTTCCCCACACATCCTCTGATACTGACCTGGCCTCATTTTATATCTCCAGGTTCAACCTTGCAAATGCAGAGAAGCAGAATCAAGTTCTTCAGCCTGAAGGTGCAGACTGAGAGCAATGGAGGAAGAGGCCACCTGTGCACCCATGCTGGCCCTGTCAGGGCAGGCCCCAGCAGTTATCATAGCACCATAGACTGGTTTGGGTGTGAAGGGACCTTAAAGCTCATCCAGTTCCAACCCCTGCCACGGGCAGGGACCCCTTCCACTAGAGCAGGTTGCTCCAAGCCCCTGTGTCCAACCTGGCCTTGAACACTGCCAGGGATGGGGCAGCCACAGCTTCTCTGGGCACCCTGGGCCAGCGCCTCAGCACCCTCACAGGGAAGAGCTTCTGCCTAAGAGCTCATCTCAGTCTCCCCTCTGGCAGGTTAAAGCCATTCCCCTTGGCCTGTCCCTACAGGCCCTCATCCCAAGCCCCTCTCTAGGTTTCCTGCAGCCCCTTTAGGCACTGGAGCTGCTCTCAGGTCTCCCCTTCAGGAGCCTTCTCTTCTCCAGGCTGCCCCAGCCCAGCTCTCTCAGCCTGGCTCCAGAGCAGAGCTGCTCCAGCCCTCGCAGCATCTCCGTGGCCTCCTCTGGACTCACTCCAACAGCTCCACGTCCCTCTTGTGCTGCTGCCCCAGAGCTGGATCAGGACTTCTGCAAAACGTTTTCCAGTGCAGGCAAGACCTCGAGCTTTTGCTGAAATGCCCTTCCCTCAGAGTAACCATTTTAATAATATTTAACCTAGAGGAAGGCTGAAAATCATTCAAATACAAACTGATCCGTTTGCAGGATCACACGTGAGCCATCTCACTCATCAAACCTGAGCAGCTTGCAATCTATAGAAACTCCTGGGATAATCTTAAATATAGTGACTTATTAGCAGGAAATGAATACCGTTAAGCAGAGGAAGGTGAATCTCTTGCTGTCGTTAGAGAAAAACAAATTACTGCATATGCCTTTCTCTCTCTCACTCTCCCTAGAGAACCAGTCATGTCTACAGGGCACAAGTATAACAGCAGCGTTTATGTTAATATACTTAACTGGGGCTGGAAAATAAGTATCTTTTATTTCTATACAGAACCCTCACCCCCAGGCAGGGAACTTGCTGTGTTTGACAGTATGATTAGGCAAGTACAGTTCTCCTGGCTTCCGACATCCTTTTACACTAAACACATCCAAAGGAGCAAAAACCAAAGCGTAAGTTCTGGAATAAGACCACAATACTCCTAGTGAAGGGCTATGCATATCAGATTATTGCAGTTTTTAAGTGGGCTGCTTCATCATGAGCATCCTATGTGAAAGGTCTGGGAAACACGATTGAATAGATGAAGCTCTGGGAGACGAATGCCTAAACATGGGTTTGATTTCTTTGTGATCCTGGGCAAGTTCTGCAGGAATGCTCATTGGTCTCTGTATGAAATGGAGCTCTCCATCCTTGTGAGGTGTTTTAAACAGGCAGGCTCCAGGTACCTTTCTCAAGCACTAAAGTGGAAAGCACTGGCCTCAATCAGGACAGAATATTGACCAAATTTCAACAGTGACTGAATAATGTTCTGTATTTAGCATTACAGTTTCAGAATCACAACTGTGTGTAAAGGAATTGAGAGAACTACATAAGGAAAAGCACTCGTGAAGAGCAAACCATGTACGATCTGTCAGCGCAAGAGCTGCAGTCACTTTGATTGCATCTGCAGCAACAGTTTGCTCCTGCTCTGGAGCAGGTTCCTTGCTGCTGTTGTCCATCAAAACTTGTCTTTTCTGTATTGCTGCTTCACTAACATGGGTGGATGCACTGCCTGGGTTTGGTTTGCAAAGTATTATTAGGAAACCTGGTGAAGGGGAAAAAATAGGAAGCAGCCTGACAGCACATGGATGGTACTAGAGAAGGAGCAGCTATCTGACGGATATTTTGGAGAGGATAAGGATTACATCCTGTTATTATGAAAGGATCCAGAGGGGTTTTCTCCAGATGTCAGGTGGGCTGTTGAAATGATGAGTGCTGCTGGGGCAGTGTGCTAAAAATTGTATTGGGGCATCAAGAGATTGTCTGCATCACACAATGCCTTCATGAGCTAAAAGAAGGAACCAGAGCTAATTAGCTCAAATGAACCATTAAGAGCTACACTCTTTCTGGCACTGAAGCAAACACCCTCGCACACACAGAACTCTGCTGTGAAGGCATACAACCTCATTCATCACTCTCTCAGGTACCTCTGGAGCCTTGAATAAAGGTCTCGTTATTAAAATTCCAGTGCTTGATCCTGACTGAAAGACCAGGCAGACAACTACAGTATTTACTGTTGCAGACTTCTCTCCAAGTGAAACAGAGGGGATAATCACAAGGTGTTTGTGCTAAGTCAGATTCCAGTCCTCCTCTTGTATTAAATTTTACCTTGAAATCAAACATATTCATTCTCCTGATCTGGTCATTTGCTATGGAAATGCTACTTCTCTGCACTCATTTTGCCTTGTCCTTCATTAACTTCTTCCCTTTACTCCTTTCCCTTCCCTTACCCATTTAAAGTAAAAATCTTGTGAATAGATCTTCTGCATTGGCAATACATTAACACAATTTCATCCTGGTCTCAAAATCTGCTACAGCTCTTCCTCCACAATGAGCAATATTTCTCCTTTTCAGTGAATTTGTCTCTACAAGTCCGTCACTTAAAAAGAAGATAGAGTTGTTTTCCTGAGTGCTTTTAAAGCAGATACGCAACAATCCTGCTCACGTCAGTAACATAAAAACGCATAATTGCCAGCCTTAAAGCCATAATTTGCATTAATATTGTGAAGTTAACCTGCTATGCATGCAGTGCTGTAATGGAAGCCTCAGCACTTGTGCCTCCTTCTAGACGGGCAGGGAAAAATACTGCTGAATACATACATCATTGCTGACCGTCCTCGAACAGAACTTCTCTGATTAGATTTGGGAACCGGCAAGGAATTGACTTTATCCATGAACTCCATTTCCTGGATAATGTTATTAATTTATTCATTAAAATGTTATCAAATTATTGCAAAGAAATCTCCATCCTGAGTGTTAGATAACAGCAGCTCTGCTTCCCATCTCAGCAGTACATTCTCTTTAACAGGACTTTTAACTAGCAATATTGTTTAGTGATTTTATTATTACCATTATTCAATTCAGCCAAGCTTTTTTTTTCCCCCTTCTTCTTTGCACTCTGTTTACACTTTTTAATGAGGTTTTAATCTTCCCTGACATGTTTATTCAGGTTATTTGTTTTACAAAAGGAAAGGGCTTTAAGTACAACTGAGGAAATCAATGCTTTTTTCAAGCTGGGTCCAAATCTCTTTCCAATTCTCCTTTTTAAATATTCCTCAGCCTAGGGAGGGAGCAAAAAAAGCAGTGAAGGTTCTGGAGAGTGCATGCAAGAAAGTTAGATGGGTTTAGATTAATTCAAACAAAACTCAAATTCTTAGGGGAAGAGCCGTGAATTCTACAAATCCCCATAAGAATAACTGATTCCAAACTATTAAATTGAGCCCTCAGAGATTCCTGGATAAACTTAAAGAACATTTTTAAATGAAAATGCATTAAGGAGCATGGCAAACCTTAAGCTGGCATCGATCACAGCAAAGCAGCGTTCCCTTAAAATCAAGCAATGTGCGTCCTTTTCCATTATATTCCTGCAGTGTTTGCACATCTCTTTTGGGTTTGGGCTTAAAGGGTGGACAGCCTGAAAACTCCAACTGCAAGAGCAACCAGTGTGAGAGGACAGGTTTGATATGAAACACCTGAGTTCCAGGTGTGGATCACGAGCTCTCCAAACTCTCTCTCACTGACTGAAGTTTCTCACTCAGAATCTACATCCATGTAAAGGCATCAGAACACTGGCATTGAGGCAGTCACACCTAAGCCTTCAATCACTGACATTTCAAGTGAATTCTATCTTTATAGATTAGAGCAGAAAAAAAAGGTTGAAAAGGTAAATTGTCTGGAGGACTGTTCACAGATTTGCTGAATCAACTACTCTAAGAGGAGATTTTGCTTCTGTCCTTACTCTGTGAGCACTTTCTACACTGCTGAAATAGAGAAGGACCCAGCGAACTCCTTCCATTGGGGCTGAGAAAATAATGGGATGCAGTGAACTATATTAAACCTGAACATCTAAAGATACTGTATATTATCCTGCTGCCTGGAGTAAAAAGCCTTAGAGCCTAATGGAAACACCCTGAAGGCTGGAAGGACCATCACTACTGCCTTTCACTAGCACTCTAAGGTTAAATGCACATTCCTTGCTCCAGACCTGCTATAGTACCTTTGCAAGAAAAACGTCCTCAAAGTTAATTTAAGGTCCTTACTTACAGTGACATTGATGAAGGATTTCTGTCCTGTAATACTTGTCAGGCTGAATGTACACGTTACTGCCTCATAGCAAAATAACTAATAAGATGCTTCCCATTTAATTTTCTGAGCAGCAGAAGTATTTAAAGAACATTCATGCGGTCAGACCTAATTTACTCTCCCCCCCCATAACTTGCAATCATTTTTCACCATCCTCATGCTAGTTAGCTATTATTTTGTAAATGAATGACTTCATTTAATTTAGTTGCAGATTTAATTGTTCCTTATTGGAAATGTCAGCTTTCACAGTTCATTAATAAGGGCACTTGGTGGAAAGAAAGCAAGGAAAGAAGTGGGGGTAGGGAGGAATAAATAATACTCCTGCACATAACAAAGAGCTTTAGTTAATGTTACGCTCACGTTTGCTTTAAGTCCTTCTTGAACCTTGGTCTCTGGATTAACACTGCTGGGGATATTTGCTGGAATTCAGCAGACTGGATTCTCCATCTGATGGTGCTTGCTGACAAAGACACACAACAGAACCCTTGAACTGTTCAGACTCTCCTCCCAGGTAGCTGCCAGGGAAAGCCAGAGGTAACAACCAGCCATCTCCCTGCGACAGCGATTTCAATATGCAGATGTAAAATGGCTCTTCCAAATTCTGCCTGAGCAGAACTGGGATTTCCTGACTGAAATGCATTTTGGATCCCTTTGGACAACCTGTGGCCTAGCTGTACTTCTGGTCGAGAAACAGGATCCCACTGTGTGAGACAATCCAAAGGTGTCGCCTGTTCCCCGCGTCTACTGACTACCGAATGGTGACCACTTTCCTTAATAAATACATCAACACTGCCTTTAATCACCGTTGTACCTCAGTCACTCATGAAAATATGAGCAAACCCTACTCCAGTTTATCCTGATGTAGCAATTAAAGCCAAGCCATTAAATATTACTGTACCGAATTCCTGGAGGTAGTCCAAAATTATCATTTTGGGGTTTTATTTTACTATATTTACTCAATGTGCCTGGAAAAATAAATAATGAAAACATATCATTTCTTTCTTTGCCAAGTACAATGTCACCGAAATGATGAATTGCTTGAACAGCTTTGTCGTTAGTGATGATATTAGAGTGTTTTCTAAGTTCTGCAGAACCAAAGTGCTGAGGTTTTTTAATGCAGTGGAACACTTGTGATAATGATGAACAAAGACTGAATAAATGTCACATCCATCCACTGACTGCAATACACTACAAGTTTAATTTTGATCCAAATTCGTCACTCCCACCACCAGTTAATAAAGCAGATTACTGGCAGAGCAAAAAAACCCCCAATAATAATCTATGAAATCTTTATGACATAATCAAGACTTGTAGTAAAAAGTGACATATAAATCCAGCAACGAAACACTGCAGTAATATATTACTAAGCGAATGGATCTTGCAACCCATCCTGTACTTTCTTTGTAAAATGCTTTCTAAGCTCATTCTGATCAATTAGCATTTCTGAAACACTTTCTATGAAATGGCTTTGACTTTGTGTTATTGGTCCCCTTTCTGCTGCTTGCACATGTTTAAATGAAAGGCTCCCCACAGCTTTTGGGGAAAAGAAGAGAGAAAGGAGGCAATTTCATTTTCAAACAAGTAAATAGCGCATGGAGAACTGCATGAGGAAAAACCAGATCAAATAAGAAATAAGCTTTTGTATATTTATGCAGATGCTCCACAAAGACAATAGGTGAAAGAAAACAGAGCTCCTGTACGGCGAATTTATTATACATCAAAAGAGGCAAAATTGGCTTTATTTATGTGTGAGAAGAAGAGAAAGATGGGCTGTGTTGCAGGTATTTGAAGATATTAACAGCTTGACTGAAACAACAGGGAAAATCTCCACCATGAAGTGTGTCGGATCAGGCCCCAAGAGCTGTGCAGCTCCATCCATCCCCCCACAGCTCCCTATATCCCCAGTTCCTTGCCCTCCAGGTCGACAGAACACAAAGCACACCCTTGGCATTCAACAAATCGCATAGGGAAATGCTTCATTTTAAGTAGATCTGAAGTCCCTTTTAAGAGAAAAGATTATACATGTGAGGACACAGCTGAGCTGGACAAGTAGATTTGATCTCAGGGCCTGACTTCCAGGTCTTCTTACTGCTTGATTTACCTCTTACTGCTTTGATTTACTTCAAAGAGAGAAAAAAACCACTCAAGAAACAGAAGAGACCCAGGAAATTCTTACCTCCGATTTCCCAAGTGTACAGCACTGGGCTAATTTTACATAATGGGGGTATTGATAGGTTCAAACTAGTGTTTCAAAACCACATTCAGATTTTCAAGGAACTACAATATAAATGCAAAGGATTTCTCTAGTAAACACTCAACTGTACAAACCAGAACAATCTTCAGTTTTTCCTTCCCAAACAGCAAAGGTAACTATAATACATATACTTACCAAGGTGAAATTACCCTATCTTAGAGAGACTATGAATGGAAAATTCTACCATAGTATTTTCCTGGATGAAAGCTCCCATGCAAGTGTAAATTATTATCATTAAAATAATGAATTCTTTGCCTGGTTTAAGCTTTGCAGCTCGCTCTTGAATTGAAAACTGTTCTCTGCTCAATGAAACTCAGGGGTGTCATGTAAATTTTCCACAGCATTCGGTTTTCAACTTAATTCTACAGACACATGATCAGGAGACAAAACCCCATTACAAAAGGCTTGTGAGTAAGCACCCAGAATAGTTGTCTTCCAATTATAATCCCTGGATAATGTGGAGGTTGAGCCTTATTACCACATTTTCAATACTAGCTCATCAGTTCAAATCTGGGTCAGGCAGAAAGTTAGAAAGAAGAAAGCTCTTAGATACACTCTATCCAGTACATTACTTTTGGGCAATTTTCCAATATATATATATATATATATATATATATATATACACACACACACAGTGATATATAAAGCACCAGAACATCTCACCAATTTAGGGAACTTTTATCATTCTCACCCAGAATTAAAACAAGCACCAAGCTAGAACTGACCTTAACCCAAAAATTCTCCCTCAGATGTCCAAGGTTGAAATGCATTGTCCAGCACTGCATTCACATTCACACTTGACCCTCACCAGTATCACAAATGCTGAACAAATATATGAGAGAACCATTGTAAATTCATTTTCACACACTGCTTCAATCCAGACCAGAAGGAAGTTTTCAACCTGACTTATCAATAGGAAGACCTGTGCAAGAGTCACTTTGTTTTTGGTTAATTCAAATCTCTCACCCTAACTATTATGTTTCATGATTCCATTCAAAAACACAGGAAACAACAAACCAAGACACTAACTATTCCGTCACTGAAAATTCTCATGTTTCTTCCTTGGCTCTTCTGTTTTGAGGAGAAATAAAACTTCAAAAGATCAGCAGGAAAATTCCTTCTATTTTATCACAGAATCATAGAATGGTTTGGGTTGGAAAGAACCTTAAGATCATCCAGTTCCAACCCCCCTGCCATGGGCAGGGACACCCCACACTAAACCATGGCACGCAAGGCTCTGTCCAACCTGGCCTTGAACACTGCCAGGGATGGAGCATTCACAACCTCCCTGGGCAACCCATTCCAGTGCCTCACCACCCTCTCAGTAAAGAATTTCTTCCTTAGATCCAATCTAAACTTCCCCTGTTTCAGTTTGAACCCATCACCCCTTGTCCTGTCACTACAGTCCCTGATGAAGAGTCTCCCCCCGGCATCCTTGTAGGCCCCCTTCAGCTACTGGAAGCTGCTCTGAGGTCTCCATGCAGCCTTCTCTTCTCCAGGCTGAACAGCCCCAACTTTCTCAGCCTGTCTCCATACAGGAGGTGCTCCAGTCCCTGATCATCCTCGTGGCCTCCTCTGGACTTGTTCCAGCAAATTCCATCTCTGTTTCTAGATTTCACTTCACTCTTTACATACAGCACAAAGCACCTTGTGCCTAGCCTTTGAAGCCTGTGCAGGTAATGAGCACTTACTGATTTGAGTTAGATTTGGGACTAATAATGTTTGAAATAAGGCCTAGACTATGTTACGCTGCACATACAGGATTCAAAATTAAAGGCCACCTATGAAGATATCTGAATTACTTTGAAGAATTATTATTCATGTAAAAGAGGCTCTAGGACTAGTTTATCAATGATAAACAGATGTTATTAGCATAATGGCAGCAACAGTAGCAGCCCATTTAGACAAGTTATTACATATGAGTATAACACATGGTTCTAAGCAACATTTTCACTGATTCAATCTCGTAATTACAGCAATCAATTAACATTAATATGGAAATTCTGTGACCCACCTTGTAAAGGGGTCAGATAAAGTGATTGAATGGTCTCTTCTAGTCATCAAACCTATAAATAACAATTTATTAAGGTAGTTGATAAGCACAGATGGAGCGTAGAAACCCAGCCCTGAAGATCAGCCTTCCACTGCCGCTGCTTACGGGATGAAACTGGGTCAAGCCTCTGCCCTCCCACACCCTCCAGCTTTACAGGAAGTGTGAAAATCTGCTTTGTCTTCGTGTTTTAGCAACCTCAAAAACATTCCTGGGATGGAAAACCAACAGCCTGTTCACTTTGGCATTAATCCTTTAAACCCTGTTTATAACCGACACCTACATTCAAATTTTATTCCAAGGATTTGGAAAAGTTCTTTTGGCATTTAGAACAGTTTCCTTGTTCCTCTTGCACACCACATTTACAAAGCAAATTCATTTACAAAATGCTGTTTAATGAGGGAGTCTTCCACTCTTCCCTCAATCACTTCTGTCTTTTGGTGGGTTATATGCCAACAATCATGCCCTACGTGTAATGTAATACTTTCATGTGTGGTAGCGAGTTGTGCAAACCTTGGCTAAGAAGCGTTCCCTTGTTTACTGTTTATGGAAGATTGTGTATCTCTTCGCTAATGTTCTTTAACTGCTATAATTTGATTGCTTTGTGTGCTGAAAACAATAAAAAGTTAATTAAAAATAAACACAGAAAAGCAAGAGGAGTTAGACCCTTGTACCATCCACACACAGTTGTAAACTGAAAGCTTCGATGGAACCCATGCAGCTAGAGAGATTTTAGATGCTGTTTTGATGCTATACAAGTATCACCCACAAACAAAAGGTACTGCATACTTGAGTTAAGTGCCTAAATATTTTTGTTGAGCAAGGCAGCTGCATAAAGAAGGAGATGCAAAACTAGTCAAAAGATAATGATCGTAATTTCCAGTGTTTGTCTTCAGCAGTATTTGGAGCTGTAGTAATTACAAGAGATAATGTGCTAGACTGGCAGTAGTTCTCTCCTTGACCCCAGTCAACTGCTGTACTTTCAACAAAGCTATTGTTAGCTGAGGACGTTCTATTTCTACCATGATGCAACTGGAAAATGCCTCTGTGCACATTCATCTGAGTATGTGCAAGCTTTCTGTCCTATTGCTTCACCAGGCAGGTTTATCATAGAATCACAGAATCCCAGAATGGTTTGGGCTGGAGGGGACCTTAAAGCTCATCCAGTTCCAATTCCAGCCACGGCAGGGACCCCTTCCACTAGAGCAGCTTGCTCCAAGCCCCTGTGTCCAACCTGGCCTTGAACACTGCCAGGGATGGGGCAGCCACAGCTTCTCTGGGCACCCTGTGCCAGCACCTCAGCACCCTCACAGGGAAGAGCTTCTGCCTAAGAGCTCATCTCAGGCTCCCCTCTGGCAGGTTCAAGCCATTGCCCTTGCCCTGTCCCTACAGGCCCTTGTCCAAAGCCCCTCTCCAGGTTTCCTGTAAGCCCCTTTTGCCTGGGTTTTCTCAGGCAGAGTGGCAGTTATCCCACTCTGTCCAGCTTTAGTGCATGCACAGCTTGTTCCTCTGCTTGGGATGAGGATGTACAATGCTCACCTCCCCTGTAGTTAAAAAATGCACTGCCTACATATGCTGTTTCCCCCCACGTTCAGAACTGCATGTTTCCTAACCCTGGAGAACCGTTATGCTCTGGAAAACCCTCTGGAGCTGAAAGGTTTGGCCTTTCCTGCATGCTGGGAAAAACCTGAGGACAAAGGAAGGACAACATCAACTACATGCTCTTGGGAGCAGGAGGAGTTGTGCACTTCAGTGGGGTTCAAACCTCCCGCTACCGCAATGTAACTCTAACAGGAAACCTGACTGCAGGCAGGAATCCAAAGCACACTTGGAGCCCATATGCTCGCAGGCTCTGCTCCCCCAGTCTCCCCGTACTTCTACTTCTCTGTGCAGCAGCAGCTTTTCTGCCATTTGAAGGAAAAAAGCCTGTGACTCAATATTCCTGTAATTTGGAAACTCAGTAAGAGAACATCCCTTGGCATCCACAAAGGGGCAGGCACAACCAATATGAAACCCAAGTTAAGAAATAGGACAGGTGAAAGTCATTCCAGAAACTCTACAATGTGTTTTCCAATGATTAGGGGAAAAAGGAAATTGATTGCTAGCCTGCAGATGTTCCTGAGCAATGCAGGAACAGGGAGAGCAAGTCTATTGTGACTAGTATTCTATGATACTATTTAAACTGCCGTGCTTAGCATTCGGTAAGTCAGGTGCTTCCATTCACAGTCTCCGTTATTTTGCTCTCTAAATGCTGACCAGATGATCAGTTTTGTGTGGCAGCAAGAGGGGAAGGGAGGTGTGTGTGAGGGGAGAGGATTGGAATGACAAGATAGTGTTAAACTCCACAGCTACCACTGCAATACAATGCCCAGAGTAACATCAAATTCAGATTCCGTGTGCATGTATTTCATATGCAGACAGCAGCATAACTGCCTGGAAGGAAAAGTCAGTTATTTTCTTTTTCTAAATCCTTTTTCCTTATCAGCTATAAAATGTTACAACAAAAAAATAATAATCATCATCATATGGGGGTGAACTGAAGTCCCAGAAGGTGCTTCTCGAGGAGAAAAGTAATTGTTAGCCAGAGCTGATTAAACAGCAATATTTCAACAGAAACTGAAATGAATCATCCAGGAGATGGTAGCTGGGTATCCTCCACTTGTCAGGAATGGCTGATTTGCTCAGAAATACCTCCTAAAGATGCTGATGCCACATGTGTCCCCTCCCCAGCCACACTAATTGCGTATTAGCATACAAAAGATTCAGTGACCTTTCCAATGGATGCTCAGTGGCCCTCGCAGCAGCAGGAATGAGCCTTGGCACAGCAACAGGGCTCATTCCTTTTTATTTTTAGGAAAGTAACCTTTTCAGCAATGAACTCTTCATCAATAGTATTTCACAGTCTGTATTTAATAATCATGGAACTAAGCAGAAATGTGTTATTTTGCCACTTCATTGAGGATTCAAAATCTAACAGCACGAATTAGGGTTATTTCAAGTGTTAAGTAATAGTTGTGGAAATGAGAAGTATTTTGATTTAAAAGACTGAAAAGTATTTTGATTTAAAAGATTTAAAAGCATACTAGAAACATCTGGAGGTGTTTCATATCAAGCACCAGCACCATACAGATACATGGAGGGTGCACAGAACTTCGACACTATTCTTTTCAGAGCATCACCCCTTACTCTTCCAACTCAGCATCGTAACCGACTGAGGAGCTTGACCCTCATCTTCAAAAGCCATTTGAAAGTCTGGGACACTTCTCTTCCTTGTCTTTCAGTATCACAGGATCCCAGACAGCTTCTCTGGGCACCCTGCGCCAGTGTCTCAGCACCCTCACAGGGAAGGACTTCTTCCATATAAAGTAAAATGTAAAACAAAATCAAGACTGGGCTCCAATATGTATGTTTGACTTACCAAAATTACAGCCCTCTGAAAGACCCTGTATCTCTTGCCCTGGACATAAGCATTATAGGAGCAACTTCACAGAGAAACTATTTAACACATCTATTAACTACGTGAATATAATGAAAATGATGAAGTGACTTCATTTCGTTTATTCCACAACAAGAGTATATCGAGGCTTGGTTAAAGGTATCCACGAGAGAGACAGTTTTCAAGACCTGGAGGAGACCAGGCAATCTGTTAGATACGAGAGTCTTAGTCCATTAAGTTGCTGAGCCAATTCATGATAATGTTATTTAGTGTAAATTTCCATTTGGATGAATAGTAAAGAGCTTGATCTATCACATTTCTAATTAAATTAGCAACCTCTTTGTTTCCCTATTCTCTTTATGGCCAGGGCATGTGTGCATTTTGTGAGCATTCTGAATTACAGTAGTCAAGCCATTAGTTGAGGAAAGTGCCACATAATGCCCTTTTGGAAGCGGAGTTTTATTCCATTTAACTTTTTTCCTTCCTGCAAAAGTGATGTTTTGCCATTCACTGCTGTTATCCAGCAGCTTTTATTTAAACCTGCTTTGTTTCACTAAAAATTAGATTAGTTTCCATACATCTCCTCTGCATGGCTGATATAGCCTGAGCCTTACAAGCCCAAAGCGGGGGTTTCAGGATTCATTTGTTTTCCCATTATTTTTCTGGACAGGAATAGTAATGGTAGATTAAGAAAGAAAAATATAAGACATTAATTTAACAAGGGATTTAAACACCTGCTTAATTACATCAGTGCTGAGGGCAGCACTGATTCAAGTGCTTAACTGGGTGTTGTTAGCGGAAACTATGAAAGAACTGCACGAAAAGAGGGTTGTGACAGTACCTGAATGGATAATAACATTCACCACTTCTTGTAGTGCTCAGCATTAAACATTCATACAGTTGGAATCTGTCTAGTGGATCCTCACGCTGGGCTGCGACTCGCTGAAGAAAATAGATACCTCTATAAGATGAAGGATTTTCTGCTTTTGACTACAGATGCTTGTCTAGAGTTGCATTTCAGCTTCAAAACACAACTTGAGAAGCAAGAAAACTGAACTTTCCCAAGGTTCCAAGAAACTGTGATCCATTTGTACCAAGTATCTGCAGGCTCTCCACCAGGATCAACACCTGAGGTGCACGATTACTATAATCAATCGTTATGAAAATGATTACTATCAGTTTACAAATGGGGAAACTGAGCTCAAGAGTTAGCAGAGTTTAAGTACAAGGAACAGAATGCAAATGATACCACACCAAACTCGTTTAGCCCAAAGCAAAGTCAAGTATTGTACATTGCCCCTGAAAGACTTGAGTTGCCTCTTCAGTTGATCACCAATTCTTTGATCTCCTAGGGAACATCGAAACCCTCTGGTCTCCTGAGCATCAACATCACATCCAAAAATACAAGCTATAGTCCTAATTTACTAAGGACTTGTGAAAGATTCCCTGGGCTCCAGCCAAATTTTAAACAGCAACACCTTAGTAAACCTGAACAAACCTCTAACAAACCATATGCATACTGCTTACATGAACACATTATTATACACACACTGGTAGACCAAAATAGCTTTTCTAAGAGGTTTAAAGGCTAGTAAGTGACATGAAGCCAAGGCTGAATAGGGTGAACAATAAAAACCTGACAGTGAATTTACCCTCTGAGAGTAAACCAAATTTACTCCTATTTGGGGAGTTTTTTCCCTTGAGGGTATCTCCATTGAACGGGGCTCTGGATCCTATCAACCAGAGTCCTCAACTTCGAGCACTCTTTCCCTGCTCCTTTGAGGTGTCAGTCCTTACGGCTCCTGCCAAATGTATTGCTGTGAGGCAGCTATGCAAAACAGAGCCAACACACACACATACTGCAGCCAGAGAGAGAACAACCAACAGCCAATTCCTTCAGGGCCCAATTATTTGCCACAGACTTGAAGAACAGGGATAAGTTTCTGACTTCAGACACTTCCAAACCCACTTCCCTTTTCTACTGCACTTCAAATAGTAAGAAATGAAGAAAAAGATCCACTTTACCAATAATGTGATGGAAGATCCTTTGCTGAAGTTGAGGCTATTTAACATTCAACTAGAAACCACTGGCTATTCATGTCATCACCCTGATTATCCCAAAGACGATGTTGCTAGAAGCTGATCTGTGTTGGCCACACCTGTTTCAAATCACAGTAATGTCTTTCCAAACCACAATTGTTATTTATTAAACCAGTAAATATTTGAGTGCCTTAAGTCAGGACTGCTGTGAGAGGAGGTTTAAAAGGAACCTGAGTTCTGGGTTTATTTAGGTTGTGACTTCAGAACTGTTTCAATACCAAAAATGGCTGGATTTCACCTTCAGGCAACGCTGAACTCAAGAACCAGCTTTTATTCAACTCCACAGCTAGAAACTCAATGACTACACATTAAATACTTCTTATAAATCAGTAGAAAAGATACCTGTATCTTCAGCATCTTTGCATATCTCAGTTCTTTATATGCTGGCTAATACCTGGAATGACTTCCACCATTTGTTCTAGCATGTCCTCAATTTATTTACTGCTTTATATTAAGGAAAGAAATCCAGAAAGGACAGACTGGCAGGACCCCAAAGGAGAAAACTGACACAGAATAAAAATCACACTATAGGGACTCGCAGCAGCTCTAACCCAGCAACTCTTACAGCAGCAGCAGCAAAGAGGAACACTAACCATTGATATGCATTAACTTAGGTTCATTTGGAAAATGATCCTTGAATCACAAGCTTTACAAATACAATGAAAAAACAATAGCTGACATGTTAGCTAATGTAAGAGAAAAAAAGACTGAGCAAATTACTAGCAAACTGAGCAGTGCTTTGATTGCATCTACGGAAGGGGAACTGTAGGCATAAGGAACTGGTGGAACATTGACTGTTGAGATAATGGGAAGAGCAGAAAGCTGTTCAAAGACAGGCAGGGTAAGTAAGAGAAGGAGGAGTGGACAGAGGACATTCTCTAATGGATGAAATACAGATAAAGGGAGACATTACACCAGTCTTCCAGTGCCTAAAGTGGCCAACAAGAAATCTGGAGAGGGGCTTCGGACAAGGGCCTGTAAGGACAGGCCAAGGGCAATGGCTTTAACCTGCCAGAGGGGAGACTGAGATGAGCTCTTAGGCAGAAGCTCTTCCCTGTGAGGGTGCTGAGGCGCTGGCCCAGGGTGCCCAGAGAAGCTGTGGCTGCCCCATCCCTGGCAGTGTTCAAGGCCAGGTTGGACACAGGGGCTTGGAGCAAGCTGCTCCAGTGGAAGGGGTCCCTGCCCCTGGCAGGGGTTGGAGCTGGAGGAGCTTTAAGGTCCCTTCACACCCAAACCAGTCTGGGATTCTATGCAGCATGGTGTTTGTGGCCTACAGATTCTCTTGAGGCCTTCCCTCTGTTCATTTTCCCCTTTAGACATGATATTTGACTTCAAGCAGCCCATTTAGTCTCCCCATGCTGCACTCTTCACATTTTAATCAAAACAGACATAAAAGGGTATTGCAAAAAGAAGCAAAAAAGTGGCATTGCTATCTTCAAATAAGACATGCTGCATATCTGCAATTTAATCAACAGGCATATGTTTGACTAAATTAAAATTCAAAGACATACGCCAAAGTCAACCAAATAGCAAAGAAATCTGTAATATAACTCAAACTATCAGAACTTTTGATATCCTTATTAAATTTATTATTATTTAGGAATTAAAAGGCAGGAAGATAGGGGCTGGTTTCTAACAGAACAGCTGAAGGAAAAGAAGAATTTCTCTAGATAGTGTCATTTTCACTTGGGGGGTATCCAAGATCTCCGGATTTAATGTTATCAGCAGGCATTAGAACCAATGAAAACAAGAAGATAACCAAGTAACTGGGCTGCTTGCTGCCAAATAAACAGAAATCAAACACCATGCATACTGTGGTGAACTGAAAGATAAGATGAAATCAATCTGTGGGATCAGAGAATCCACAACAGTGCATTATATCAAAGCTGGGCTACAGAAAAAAGTTGGAAATGATACTGAGTGAAGAAAGCCACTGGTGCCGTGTGTGAAAAGCTGGCCACTGCCATCATTAGAGGTTTAATATCATGCTACACCACTTTAGTGACTTTCTTTCCAATGAGTTTGTAGTGCAATGCATCAGCAGAGGCCTTGCCCTGCCTCATGACCCAATGTGTCAACAAGCAGATTGTTCCGCAATGGAAAATGCTGTAAGGAAGGATTTATGCCTTGTGGTGTAAAGTCCTGCCCTTAAGAGCTGTGCAGAAGAGCTGAAACAAGGAATTCGCAAAGCATAGGAATAGGTGTTCAGCTGTAGGACACTATCCCAGCTTCCAGAGTATCTGACAACTTGAGTGATGGCCAGGGAAGGAGAGAGGGCTACATTCCACACACCAAGAAATAAGGGGCTGGCTGCAGTAAAGATGGGCAAGAACAATCCTTCAGCCATAAGAAAGGTACAGCTATAAACATGCCCACTTATAAATAAAGTATTCAGGGAGAATACTGGGATTTCCTTGGAAAAACTGAATACCTACATTGCCCTCCCTTCCCTGTCCCACTTTTCTTTCACACACCCATACAAATTCGATGTAAGAACATTTTGGTGTTCACATTCAATTATAAACCTCAAATTTGTTGCAACAACAAAGTTTTCTCCTGTAATTCCAGCATTTTCCATGGAATGCATCACTCTATTATGGCCAACAGCAGTTACAGTAAGACCTTTGATACAGGAACCACGCAAAACACACAGCAGCAGACCCTCTCCCAAACACCTTATCATTAATACACTGCCCTTACTAGTCTAACTCTTTGTTCAATAGGCCAAGAAGATACATATTCCTTACCATACTTTATCGGAGGGAACTTGCCCTGAGGTTTCCTCATTTATTTTTCTATCTAACAGATTTTTACGATGATCTACTGCAGTTACAGCAGCTTTTCTGTTTGTAATTTATATACAAGAAATTAAATTGTCTCATTGCATTCTGATGATAGGAGGAGAGGAGTGAAAGAAGAAGGAGGTTGTGCAAGTACGAAGCAGCTGTTTTCTGCTTGTGTGGTATCTACTCATATTAGAAGGGCACTGTGGATGGCACTCTCAGTTATGGTTGGACTCTTTTACATCCCTGTGCAAGGACAGGAGGTTACAACACCTGAAATATTGTAGTTTCCTGCCTAAATTCCACATGGACCAGGGACCCGATAGCCTATGTTTCTTCTCATATACTGAAAAGCATTGGCAGAGTTATCCAGTTTCTGTGCCTTTAGATTCTCTTCCTCTTTTTCATCCACTTTACTTTGCACCAGGTACCTGATGAAAGCACTGCAGCAGGACTCTCTCGGTGTACATGAGCCATGGGCACTATGGGAATGGTGCCAAATTTACCCCTGAAAAAATCACAGCATCCCAGCCTGGTTTGTGTTGGAAGGGACCTTAAAGCTCATCCAGCTCCAACCCCTGCCACAGGCAGGGACACCTTCCACTGGAGCAGCTTGCTCCAAGCCCCTGTGTCCAACCTGGCCTTGAACACTGCCGGGGATGGGGCAGCCACAGCTTCTCTGGGCACCCTGTGCCAGCGCCTCAGCACCCTCACAGAGTGATACCCCAAAAAGTTATGTATCAGCTGATGCCATTCATGCCTGAATAGGATCTGGAGAAGATGATTTAGGGAAAAAAAAAGCCTCAGCTGGAAAAAGCAAGTTAATGCTGCAGGTGACTTCTTGCTAAACCGCTGCTGTTATGAGGACATGGGAGACAGTTTAATTTACAATGGAAATGACTGAAGGGACTATCAGCGGATTCATCTGTCACATCTATCAGACCACCAGCTGTATGCATTGCCCACGGCTACAGCGGCATTCCTGGTTTGATTTGTTGTTGTTGATTGCTTGCTTCCTGCTAATTCATTCTACTGTACTAGAATGTTGCAGGGGCTCATCTGTTATTATTAATATTAATAATCCAAAGCGCTTTCATCCAAAGAACTCGAGGCACTTGACAAACATTAATTAAGCTTCACAACACCCCCAGGGGTAAGTAAACTTTTGAGATCTCTTGGAAAGGTCAGACAGGGCTTGGTTTAAAGCAGCAGCTTTGGTTAGAATCAAAGGACTGAGGAAAAGGAGACACGAGAGCAAGTGCCACTGTTATCATAGATGCTCTCCTCAGAGCAGGAATGTGTTATCTCTGTGCCTCAGTCTTCCACTGAAAAGGATGGATTTTAGGGCAGGTTTAGCTTACAGGACCTGCTGAAAGGACAGATACGCAGATACTGGAAACACTGGACAAGCAAAAAGATTGATAAGGGTCTTCAAAGTAGGATCTGGCACCTCTCTTTTAAACCGTGAGCTTGTACTGCTCCATAAACACCATAGAGGCGTTCCTCAGGTGTAAGAGAACATGATCTAAAGGCAATGAAAACAGAGGTCTTTAAAACCTCAAAGAGATCACCACAACCAATGTGCCTGGAAGAAATCCTACCAGCTGGGTTACATCACCCCATGGAAAAACAGCCTCTCCCCTTTACACCCTCTGACACTGGAAAATGCGGGAATGAAGAAGTCCTTATCACTTTCAGATCTAAAATACAAACCCCATCTTCTTGACCTGAGCACTAATTGTCTTACATGCAACTGCTTCTCTTCATTAAGCTTTGACATTCTGGATTTCTTTCTATTGCTTTTCTAAAGCAAACAACCTGCCCATTCTCATCATCAGCATTTCAGGGAAAGAGATTTTACTTTTGATGGGAAGACCTCAGATGCTAAAGCGATGGGCAGTGAGATAAAACCTGAGGTAAGTGCATGCTAAGTGCCACAGAATCCATTAGGGGAGGAAACACTGAATGACTGCAAAGAACTTCTTAATATTTCCATATTCCAGGAAAAATCCCTGCTGTCTGGAATGTGAGAGACACGTGGGCCACATCTGGGAAAGCTGCAACGGTGAACTACAGATTTCTGAAACCATTAGCTGAAAAATAAGACCCCTCAATGAAATTGGTTTTCAATGATTCAACAGGAACCTGCCTTGGAAAACAGGGCTCCACTGCCTTCAGTGAAATTCCTATTTAACCTGTTAGAAAATCCTGTTTCTGACCCTATGTAATGTTTATATTCACGGGCTTGTTTTCTGAACAGCCCAAGCTCTGGTGTTTGCTGCTTTCCTAGTGAGGATTTGTGAAGAACAAGGGTAAATTTCTCGTAACATTCACAGAATCAGAGAATCAGAGAATCATAGAATAGTTAGGGTTGGAAAGGACCTTAAGATCATCCAGTTCCAACCCCCTGCCGTGGGCAGAGACACCTTCCACTAGACCAGGTTGCTCCAAGCCCTATCCCATCTGATTCAAGAAGACAGCCCTCGTTACCATTCTCACAGACATGAGTCAACCAGAATACCCAGTTGATGAAGCTAAAGCGGTCTGGAAGCCCCAAACTGGGAATCTAAAGCTTCTTGCATTGTTGCAATGTGTTGTTCTACTGAAAAACCTGTTTCTTTAAATATATTGCAAAACTGATCAAGCAGGAGCGGTAAGTTGCTCTGAAGATAATGCCTTGTTTTGTGTTTGAACTCCACTACTCACCTTTAATACAAGCACAAGAACACTCCAACTCCTCACTAAAGACAATAGATTAAACCCAAACCACACACCCCTGAACTGACACGCCAGCTTTCTGCCACAGCTTGAGCCTTGTCTTGTAAGCTCTACAGATATAGAACACTTGCTGAAAACAGCAGCAGCTCCATAAATCAAAGGCTATCAGAGGATCAAATATTTACAGCAACACTCCAGTACTTCCACTGATTTCAAATGGGAGAGCTGGGTTCAGCCCTTAAACGACTAATTACCAGTGAGACAGGTGGACACTGCAAAGACAAAAGCTTCCCAGTAGAAGTGCAGACACTGGTCAACTGCTTAATAGCTGCAATTACCTCTTCCCAAGTGTTTCTTTCATTTTTTTACTACACAACTCCTCTGTCTCCAGCTCCAAGATAAACTTCAACATAATGAAGACCAAAAGAAAACAAAGTCAAAACCACTTTCATTAAAATGACCATTTTAGGGTCTTTTTTGCATCCAGAACACTAAACAACTTGATAGGCCAGTGAGCACTTCCATGGTTCTATGATTTTTCAGTGCTTTATCTTTAAAAGTTAACAATTCCCAAACGATCAGACTCCATGACAGCAATTCACAGGACACTGTAAGTCTTCATAATGTTCATAAATACATCCTCTAAGAAGACTAAATGTCCCCATGTTCTTATTGCTGTTACCAGCATCAGTTAAGACACCTGGACCTTCCCAGCCTTTAGCTCCAGATGTGTGTAGAACACAAATCAATGATACCTTCCCACTCAGCAAAATGCTTTGTCAATGCTGACAACTGCAAGGCAAGGAACATCTGCAGATCTCACTGGAATTCCTCCTTTGAGGGCTCCTGGACCCCTGGTTGCATTCTCAGCTATGCACCTAGAATTGTGTCTTGCTGTTTGTTACTTCTGTGACACGGAAAAACACAAGTAAATTAAGGTGTTCCTTTCGGGTGAAGGAATGTCTACAGTTCTCAAAGGGAAAAAGGGAAGAACGCTGAATAAATGACCTGTGCTATGATCCATGGGGAGTAGGTCATCTTCTTTCTAACTGTGTGCTGAGGAAGAGCACATCTTGCTGCCCAGAGGTGGTGGATGTGCATCCCCGGAAATATTCAAGGCCAGGCTGGATGTGGTTCTGAGCAACCTGATCTAATTGAAGATGTCCCTGCTCATTGAGGGGGTTGGACTAGAGACCTTTGAAGGTCCTTTCCAATCCAAACTGTTCTGTGATGCTATGATCTTCAGCAAACATCTGCTAAAGAGTGAAGCCTTCTCCCTCCACTGCCAAGGTACTGAATTCCTTCCTTCTGGACCTCAAGTCCCTTAAAGTGCTCTTGCTAGTTCATTTAGCTTTAAACACAGAGGCAAAAGAAAGGTTCTTTTATTCCTCCCTTCTCCTTCAATAGTCATTTGTCATGTGTCAGAGCCATGTCCTTTCTCCCATTCACTGGGAGCTCAAAGTGAATTGTCACTGCCAACTAGTGACAGGTATTAATAGTACATAGAGAATTCTCCCGACTGATTTTGTAAGCTATTCTTAAGCAAGATTAAGAAATGAAAAACACAGCCAACACAAGTAAGAAACATCAGGCTGCAACTATTGTATGGATGCTGTAATTTTATTACATGACCTTCAAAACAGCAAGAACCAGTCAAAGATTCACATACAAGACAAAAAAATACAACATTTAGCAGGTGTTTAGGATAGGGAATCCATACTGCACTTGCACCAACAGAGGTGGTCACTTTTGCCAAGACTGATGCTGTCCTGCATGACCCAGATGGGGCCCAAACTGGAACCATCTTCAGTAGCAGTGAATGATTAAACATGTACCCACCAGAAAGCAGTCTGACTCCTTGTAACTAACTCAGAGCTGGGATGCTACAGGTGGGTGGATTCTCAACCCCTACATACTTCAAAATGTAAAGTAATGGGAATGATGGTCAAACACATCCAAGAGGTTCAGGAACATGCGGTGATCTGGTGGGCAAGGAGCAGAACTGGGTGTAAGATAACTGAGTCCCTAACTATTCCTGCAGCATGGGTTGAAATTGAGGAGCTAAAAGTGTCCTTCTCTCACCTCATGAGCTTTTCTTCCTTCCCCTTTAGCTCAGCTGTCAATTCTGTAGTTGTTAGACCTGGAGGGGTGAGACGGGGCAGGCTCTGACCAGTGTTTCTAGCTCTGATGTGTATATTTCTTACTTCAAAAGACACTCTGGGAAACGAAGAAAAAAGTGGCAGTCATTTGCTGAACCTCGTGGCTCCCAGAAGGCAGGAATAAAAGTCCCATATTTTTGTCATCAAGCTGATAGCAGCAATCTTGAGGCCTGTGAGTTCCCAAACATTTACCTGGCAGAGTCCCTAAAAGTCACAATAAGAAGATAAGCCCAGAGCAAATTCCATTTCCCTGGTAGTGTTTCTGTTCAGAGCTGTTTCTGAGAAAACACAAACAGGAGCTGTGGCCAAAATTGGCCACTTATTGCTTAAACCACTCGCAGGAAGTGGCAAATTCTGGCTCTTTGCTGTGCTCTTGGCAGCTACAGCAGACGGGTAAGTACAGCCAAGGTTTAGAGGCTTTCTTTTGCTGACACTTCTCTGAAGGCCAATTTTCTTCTCCCAAGACATGAGGTGAACTCTGGGTCTTCAAGCAAGGAAATACAAGTTTTGAGGTAAAGGAATAGGTCTTTCAGGCAATTGTTTCGTGCTTCTACACTACAAACCAACCAACCATTTAACCTGCACATTGCACAGACATCTTTACTTGGACACTCAGGATACTACCTCTGCTGTTCATTCCCAGTGCATTTCCAAGCAAGCCCCATCATTGATTTGTGCCTCATTTTTCTATGTCAGCAAAATGGGCAACGACACAATTTTCCCTGAGTGGTCTGTGGATGACCAAAGCCCATAAGGAAGAATCACTCACTGCCAGTGAAAGAGACTAGATAAGCACCTAAAATAAAGCGTGAAAAATCTTTACATTCTACTCCTCACCTGAAGTCAGGCAGCACAAGGCAGCTTAATATAGTTTTGAGGATGCATTTTCATAGAATCCCAAATTGGTTTGGGTTGGAAGGACCTTAAAGCTCCTCCAGCTCCAACCCCTGCCACAGGCAGGGACACCTTCCACTGGAGCAGCTTGCTCCAAGCCCCTGTGTCCAACCTGGCCTTGAACACTGTCAGGGATGGGGCAGCCACAGCTTCTCTGGGCACCCTGGGTCAGCGCCTCAGCACCCTCACAGGGAAGAGCTTCTGCCTAAGAGCTCATCTCAATCTCCCCTCTGGCAGGTTCAAGCCATTGCCCTTGCCCTGTCCCTACAGGCCCTTGTCCCAAGCCCCTCTCCAGGTTTCCTGTAGCCCCTTTAGGCACTGGAGCTGCTCTCAGGTCTCCCCTTCAGGAGCCTTCTCTTGTCCAGGCTGCCCCAGCCCAGCTCTCTCAGCCTGGCTCCAGAGCAGAGCTGCTCCAGCCCTCACAGCATCTTTGTTGCCTTCTTCTGGACTCATCCTTTTTGTATTCTGCCTCTTCCCACCACTGTGAAAGCTAATTTTGAAAACTCTGCTAAAAAGCTCTTTGCATTGTACAGATATGTTAAAGAAACACATGAGACAGTGAAATCTGAGACAGTCAGAGATCTTAATATATTGAAACATAGCAAATATCATCAACGCATCCAAAGTCCTAAATACAAATGACAGACTGTATTGCCACCTATGCCTAAAACTGCTTTCAGCATATCTGCAACTTGTAAAGCAAAGTAATTCCATTTTCATTTACTTCACTCAATAGCTTTCTATATCCTCTTTCTGAGCTCTGTTATTTACTGACTGAAGAAAATACTGGTGGTCCTGTTATCCCTTGTTCATGACTAAGAAGCAAAAAGTTTCTCAATAAAGAAGTGGGAAAAACACAGATAAAAAAAAACTCACCTGAAACAAGCTCTAGGAAAGCTTGAAAACCCGTTAGTAGCCTGTAGATGGTGCCTACCTGCTGCATCAGGAGAGGTTTCTATATGTGCAGAACTTTGACTTCCCCAGAGCGACAGTTATGTGGGACAAGCAGCAGCAAGGCAGGTGAGGAGGCTGCTCCTCCCCTGGGCTGCAGCGTTTAATGGAGAGGACAAAACACCCTGAGGAATCTCATACACCTCTAACAAGAGCTCTTAAAAATGGGAAGGTAGCAGCACGCTAAGATGTGAGACACCCACATAATGAATAAAACATTTGATACATCCCAGACAGGGCAGCTCATTGCTGCTTACAGGAGACAAAAAGCAGAAGCTCATCTCCCATTTTCTGCTGTCTAGAAAAAGTCAGTCTCTCCATGTGCCACTTTGCTTCCTGTAGAAAACAAAGAGCGCCACATTCTGAGCTTTTCCTTCCTTTTTCCATCCTTGCAAGGAAAATTTGGAGAATGGGAATAATCTGAGGATAAATGATTCACCAAAGGACCCTCACAAAGTCTGTGGCACAGAGAGGAGGTATATGTGGCACTTCTAAACCTCAGCCTCCCCATGGAATCATGTACAAAGTTCTTCCATAGAGAGCACCAAGAAGCAAGCCCACATATCTAATTCATGAAATTGAAGGACAATCTTAAGCAAAGTAGTCGATTAGGACCTAATCTACTATTTGTTGGTCTTAGTTTAGCATTCTAACATTCACAACAACAATAACTGTTGAGAATGATCCAGTGTTACCATACAAGCAATAAGAAATTTACAGAAAAAGCTGTTGTTGCTAACAGTAACTGCAAATATAATAAATCACTTGAGAATATTCTCTGTAGCACTGTGTTATATTGGCATTTTAGGCAGTATAATCTTTCATCAGAATTTGTCAACACAATGCAGGATAATCACTTATAAAAACCTATCTCTGTTCTGACCCTGGTTTAGTTTCTCATCTAAGGAATTTCCAAATGCACTTTTGAGTTATCTGTGTTAAAGTCAAAAGCCTCTCAATCCCCTTGTCGTGGTTTAAGTCCAGTCAGTAACTCAGAACCACACAGTCGCTCCTCACTTCACTCCCCTTCCTCCCCCCCCACTCCCGGAGGGATAGGGAGGAGAATCGAAAGAATGTACTTCCCACGGGTTGAGATAAGAACAGTCCAGTAACTAAGGTATAACACAAACCACTGCTGCTACCACCAATAATAATAACGATAAGAGAAATAACAAGGGAAGAGAATACAACCGCTCACCACCCGCCGACCGATATCCAGCACGACCGAGCAGTGATCTAGCCCTTCCAGGTAACTGCCCCCAGTTTATATAGTGGGCATGACATGCTGTGGTATGGAATACCTCTTTGGCTAGTTTGGGTCAGGTGTCCTGTCCCTGCTTCCTCCCGGCTTCTCCTCCTCCCTGGCAGAGCATGAGACTCAGAAAGTCCTTGGTCAGACTAAACATTACTAAGCAGCAACTAAAAACATCGGTGTTATCAGCGCTGTTCCCAGGCTGAAAGTCTAAAACACAGCATTGCACCAGCTACTGAGAAGGAGAAAAATGACTGCTACTGCTGCACCCAGGACACCCCTTATAAAGATGGAGGAGTAACTTCAGAAGGAGAAAAGACACAACTTATTTTCTGAGAGCTACAAGCCTATTCTTGTGGAGCTTTTATGGGACAATTACACATCTAATTGCCTCCACACAGCCTGAGTCACCCACACCACTGCACAGACGTTCACTCTGTCTCTTCACTGGAGCAGGAGTCCAACAATGGACCATTGCTTTGATTTTAATAGTCAAGGCAGAAAAAAGATACGAACTAAAATGAAATAGAAGTTAACTTAGAGCTAATACTAACATGAAAAGAATGCTTACTGGAAATCATCTTCAAAGGCAAGAGACACAGACATTAAGATGGATAAGGAGCTCAACAGAGACAGCTGTGGGAATCAAACACCAAGTTGGTCAGGAAAACAAATACATTCAGAAATAATACAGGTGATGACAGAAGTTGGTCAGAAATTGGCAAAACTGCTTTGCTTTCCAAGGGGAAGCCAAGTTCTCTCTGGAACTCCTGACACAAAGCCTGCTGTAGGTGTACTCAAGGGATTTCTTACTGTCTTCTTCATAGTCCCAGGTCGGGCAAAAAATCCACAAGGAATTTATCTCATGTGTTCCACAGGGGGAAGAAGGCTGCACCACAGAGGAACTACAGGCACCCAAAGGAAGCCTGCACCAGCTGTCAGCCAGCATCTCCCAATGGAAACAAGGTTAGAGAGGTTCCTTACAAATTCCCTTCTTTTCCTCCAACACAAGAGAGGAAAAAAACATCACTGAAAACATATTTTTGCAAAACTAAAATAAAACATAGCAAAGAAAGGTACTGAGAGTGTGCCAAGACATCATTTATCAACAGAAAGCCATTGCAAACAGCATTTGTTACCAGTACTGCTACTCAAGACAAGCCACAGCACCAACTTCTCCTTTAGCCAAATAAAAATATAGCCTAAGACAGTCCCATGAAACGAACAGCATGAGATGACTCAAAATTGTCTTTTTTTTCCCTCTATTTTCCCCCCTTACTTGTAAGATTTGTTATATATTGAAACAGGGACAAAATTTTCTTGGGATCCTTCTTCAGGAAAACCGTGAATGTAACAGCATTCCCCAAAAGCCACCTCATTTCTACAAAACACAATAATTGTGAGAAAAGAGACTGCATTGTTTAACTCTTTCAAATCCACTTCCAAAACCACACACGAATGAAGAACATACTGATTAAGTGTCGCAGTTGCTGAATTGAGTCCTTTTGTTACTGGAGAATTCCTACTTGAAGCTGCACACTGCACCTCCCAGATATGAAGCTGCACAACCACAGCCTCAGTCTTCTTCAGCACTTAAACCCTCAAAACATAACTGCATGCAGAGGTCCCCAGACTTACCCAACAGCAGCACTGGCTGTGTGTATGCAGAGCAGACACGCCATAGGAAATAGAGTATTCTATACTACTCAGACACAGAAATGCCTATCCAGACTGCTGCTTGAAAAGACCAGCCTCACTTCGCTGTTGCTAACCTCCTATAAGAATACATCAGTGGAAAAAGAGCTTGTTAAAACTTACCAGATTATCTCTGCCCAGGATAAGATAACTAACGGATACAGAATGAAAAGGTTATTTTTCTTTAAGCTACTTTTAATTATCCACAGAAGGTTCTCTCCTGCAACCCTTGAGAGACAGTGTTTGATATGCATGACACATAAACTCTCCCTGAGTGTGCCTTGTTCTCCTCTATTGCAGTTCCAGGGTAAAAAAACAGGAGGAAGAAAATAGATCCAAAAAAGCACAATCAATAGAATGTGTTCGCATGTAGAAGTCCTTACGGATAAAACCAACCAAGTTAAAGTTATATTCATATTTAGCTGGCTCTGGAGATGAAAGGGAGTGGAAAGGACAAAGTCAAAGGGCAGTACAGCTGGGCTTTATTCATAGAACTATTGTATGGTTTGCATTTTGCCATTTTTCTCCTGCAGCCCTGATGCTATTATAGAACAGCCTGCAAGAGGATTTAGTCCCTGTGATAATCCTGAGCTGGTTTTCTTCTTCTGCTTCTCTTCTTTGAAAGAAATCAGAAATGAGTCAGATGATCAATTTTGTCATTTGCAGTTGCCAAGCAGCTCTGAAGCAATTTAGTGATTTGGGTACTTATTTCCTCCCTGTACCCATGGCAGGAGATGATATAAGGATATTGAGTCTTAATAATCTATTCATTCCCCTGATCAAACTGAGGGAAGAGAATCAGAAGTATCTTCCTGGTGTTAATTTTGCTTTTACAAGAGCCTGGGTTTCTGTTGTGCACTGCCTTTACGCTCATGGAAGAAAGCTCTGGAAAACAAAGGCTCAATTCAGAGAAGCATCCAGAGCCCCTCCACTGAGATCCTGCACTCATCCAGAGATGGACACTCATTAATTAAAATGGTCAAGCTAACGAACATAAACCAAATGCGAGCATTGCCATTCAGAAACAAAGTATCCTCTGTTCACTGCAGTTTAATCCTCCTCCAAGGATTAATGTCAACAATAGAATTTAAACTCACTGAATACCTTATTATATGGGCATTGACCCAACCATTAAATATTTATCACAACACCAAAAGCCTCTATCTAATTCTTGGCATCCACACACCTCAAGTTATTTTGTAAGAGGTCTGCACATCATTCCCTTTGGGACAGGATGACATGGAAGAGCTCCAGGAGCATAGTACAGGAGTGACTTGCTTACAATCACTTGTGTAAGTGGATGACGGCACTGGAGAATCCCAAGCTATAGGTAGGTCTTATGTCCTTGTCCTCAAACACATTCTATTCTATTCTATTCTATTCTATCCTATCCTATCCTATCCTATCCTATCCTATCCTATCCTTTCCTTTCCTTTTACCTGGCTATCTTTAACTTTTGCATCCTGGAAGATAGAGGTGACAAGCTCTACCTAGGCCACCCAATTCCATTCTTATTACTAATTCATTGTCACCTCTCCATAGCAAACACTTCCTTTGCACTCACAATAAATGCTTGTTCACTTCTTACTCGATGCCATTTCTTGTTGTCTTGCTCCCATTACTATACAAATCCAATTCAAAGCAATCTCTCTGCCAATGAGGGCATTCTTCTACGAAGTAGGTAACACAGGACTTGTTCTGAGCCACATTTAAAGATATCCACTAAAAAAGTTCCCCTTGAGAGTTTGTCACACAGCTTAGCAGATCTTTAAAGCATTTCCATTTCTGAGAAGTCTGGATTTTCAGCTGGAAGGGGGTTGGTTTGTTTGCTTTTTCCTTTCTTAAAGCTAATTTCTAAGTTTTAGAAACTGGAGAACTGGGTGGGAAGCATCAACAAGCCATTCACCCAAACAGCTGGCTACAACCTTGACAAGAAAGGTAAAATCTGATCTCTTGAAGGATTTACTGATGTACCCAGGTGTGGAGAGTGAAATGGCAAGTGAGAAAGGGCTCAGAGTAACTATCTGCATTGAAAAACCACCTGTCTCAAAGGAACTTGTAAAGATTCTTACTATTTTAAACCATAATGTTGTTAAGATTGATTCATTTCTGCAGAGATGAAAGAAAACCTCTGCCAGCCAGAGGTCTGTACTACTGCGCTACAACTGAGCCTAACAAGTCAGGTAACACTGACACTCTAAAAATGTAGTTTTTGCCATTTTGTTTGTTCAAGTTGTTCTTCAAGGAATATATTTGCTGTAGGCTCTTGATTTTCTATTGTTATTAATTCTTCATTAATGGCATTATGATAGAAGCCTAGAGAGGCCTTGAGCAGCTCAGTACTCAGCTCTTTCAGCACAGCATTATTGAGTGACAGAGTGGGAACCCTGTGTCAGCACCAGGGACATCATCTCCTCTTCCAGGGTGGTCTTTGGATACTCTAATCAGAAGATAGCACTTTGCCTGTGCGCAGTCCCCTGCTTCACCCCTGTACCTGCCTTCCAACTTATGCAGCAAATAAGGAAGAGACACTACAGACCATAGCTTTAGTGTTTATATTTCAGATGTAATGATAGAAGGTGAAACATCTGCAGGGTGTCTACAGTTAATCTCAACAGCCCAGCCTGGCAGGTACTGTAGCAAGCATGATTCATGTTTTAACAGACACCTGCCAGGTTTTTTCATGATTTAAAAATAAAACTCTCCTCTTTGCTTTGCTGTGTGGCAGAAGCCTCTCAAACAGTAAATGGATTTCTTCCCTGAAGTTTCTTTGTATTCTCCTCTTTGCGCTCAGACCACTTTGTTACTGCTGGGATGACCAGGGGCACTGAACAATCCTATTTGAAATCCAGGATAGCCACTAAGAACATATTTCAGAGGTAAAAAGCAACATTGCTACTCTTCAAAAAGCAAAAGAAACCTAACGCACAGATCCAAAGAGGTGATGTTCTACAGAGACACTGTACCAAAAACCATCCCATTTGTTGAAACTCCCTTTTTCTACCCAAGGATTTGCAAGTATCTTTTAATGCTGGCATATATAATCTACAGTAAACCCTTTGTAGCTGTATTTCTATGCTCTGCTCTGCAGAAGCATCAGGCGATGAGACATGCCTTCATAGCTACAAGAGCACATAGCACCATACACTGTTCAAAGTCCTTCCAGGGTTTGGTAGTCCATACCCCTTGGTCTCCTGTGGGCTGACCTGAACCTCACTCAATGTCAGGAAGAGATACAAAACTAGAACCAGGCTTTTTCTGCTAGGTCTACGAATGAAGTGATAGATTGGCTTACATGATTGTGGAAACCATGCAGAGCACCAAATCCAGTATTTCTTCAGTTCAGTGAAGAATAAGCTCTCGATAGCATCCCTGCTCCTCATCAGCAAGTCCTCAGTTTGAGCCACATTTCAAGGTCTTTCAGCCTGCAGTGTGCAGCAACACCAACTCCTGCCTCCTCTCCAGCTTCCTAAAGCCCTGATGGTGAAAGCCATTGGAAGATGCAATGTTGACAGAAGTAATGGCTGGCTGAACAGATGGCAGAGAAAGTTAATTGATCTACAGGGGCAGAACGAGTTGGCCTCATTGAGGAGAATATGCGAAGATCCATAATGAACTTTCATTAGCGATGGAGAAAGTTCTGTCACACGGACAGATTCTATTATGGGCATTTCATGATGCAAATCCAAATTCCAGCTTAATGACTTCTTGTATCCAATTCAGAAAACTTGGCTCCTGAAAATTACTATGGAAAAAAAATAACGTAAAAGCTTTCCTTTAGTTTTTGCCAATGTGAAATGATTTCCTCTGCTTCTCTCAAACCATCCTCCTCAGTAATAAACCCATCATTTTCACACCGAAGAACAAGACTGTTTCCCTCATGCCCTTTTGGGGAGGGGGGGTTGAGGGGTTTTTTAGTCTATGTGAAAAGGAAAAGGATTTCTGCATTTTGTTGCAGCAAGTCTCTGACAGGAGAGAAAGAACCTCAAAGAGGGATGCTGGAAACATCAGAAAATGGAGCACTGACAGCAACATCAGTGAAAAATTTTACTCTGAAAAACACACCACAGGCACATCCACATAGAAATCACAGCACAGGGCAGGGAAGAGAAGAGCAGTGATGCAGAGACTCCTGTTTCTGGCTCCAGCACTTGCTGGAGGTGACCCTGATGCAAGGCAGTTCATTTTTCCACATCCCCACAAATGTGCAGCATGGGAGCAATGGTGCCAAGTCCATGAAAATCCACTGATGAAGAGTACTCCAAGAGGCATTTTGAGATTAGTGAGGAAAAGGAAGCTTTACTCTAGGCCTGGGATCAGCTGCTCATCTGTGGTCACCCTGGCACCACTAGGCTCTCTGAATGGACTAACGCCTACGTCTATAAGACGAGTAAGCAACATTACAACCATCTTTTCCTTTCAGAAAGCCAAGTGTGTCCTGGGCTGCAGCACAGCACTGAGACACCGCACAAACACACACTGAGTCCAGCTCTGGGAACAACACCACAAGAGGGACATGGAGCTGCTGGAGCAAGGCCAGAAGAGGACAGGGAGATGCTGCGAGGGCTGGAGCAGCTCTGCTCTGGAGCCAGGCTGAGAGAGCTGGGCTGGGGCAGCCTGGAGAAGAGAAGGCTCCTGAAGGGGGGACCTGAGAGCAGCTCCAGTGCCTAAAGGGGCTGCAGGAAACCTGGAGAGGGGCTTGGGACAAGGGCCTGTAGGGACAGGCCAAGGGCAATGGCTTTAACCTGCCAGAGGGGAGACTGAGATGAGCTCTTAGGCAGAAGCTCTTCCCTGTGAGGGTGCTGAGGCGCTGGCACAGGGTGCCCAGAGAAGCTGTGGCTGCCCCATCCCTGGCAGTGTTCAAGGCCAGGTTGGACACAGGGGCTTGGAGCAAGCTGCTCTAGTGCAAGGTGTCCCTGCCCAAGGGACACCTTCCAGGGGGCTGGAACTGGATGAGCTTTAGCGTCTCTTCCAACCCAAACCAGTCTGGGATCCTACAATTCAGATCTCCTACATAGTACAAGGAGCACAACTTCATCCAATAACTTCAACAGTGAAGTCAATAATTTATGTTCTCATAACACTACATATATATTTTATCCAAACTGTCATTCAGTCCCTCAGAGCTGGGAAAATGAAGACAAACATTACAGAAAAGTTTATGATTCCCTTACTTGGAGGATTCCCACTCTGCACTCGTTATTGTTGGCAGACTCACTGCTGAGAGTTTTTCTTCTTCTCCCTGGTTATAAATATTCCATGCAGACTTTTAATTAGAGCAGCACGTTTGTTGGCTGAGACAAAAGTAACTGGATAACCCCTTACCATGTGGGCTTCATTCAGCTGGATGGACTCACACTAACACGTAAGAATCAAATCTCTGCATGAATAAAATGGGAGTGTATTTGATTGAATTAGAAGTTTAATTGCTCTTACCAAGAGGTGTTTCATAGTTTGAAAGCAAAAGAAATATTTGATCTGGTCCTGCCTTTAATTAGCAAAGGATGAATTAGCAACTGAAGCAAAATATGCACTTTGTAGCCTGCTATTGTCTGGATAGAAACTGATCTTGTAAAACACATCATTCAACATCAACTTGCTTATAAAGTTGCCCAAATTAGTTCCAGAAAGCACCGGGGTCTCATCCCAAATTCCACACGAGCAAAGCAAAAGGAACTCTGTAGGGAAAGATGAAGCAAAAAAACAGGGAGCGGCAGAAAGGAAGGAACTGAGAAGGAAACACAGAAGCAGCATTTTAACTATAAAAGAGATTATTAAATCAGAAGACTTTATATTTTTAAGGGCTGCTAAAAGAAAAAATAAATGGAGGCTCAGATTTCACTTTTCTGACTCATAAACTTATAACAGGAAGAAATCTCCCCAAACTCTATTATCTACATCACAAACACTACATATAAACACTTCAATATACACACCACTTGGTGTATATTTACACACTAAATGCTCTTGCAGGAACAATAGTTCTGCCTTGTTGGTACCACAGTTGCTCACCAGGACCACTTTTTTTTGCTTGTTTCTAAAACTTATCTCAGTGCTCACTGTATTTTTTAGTGGATTGATACATTATGACTAGCTCTGGCATTTAAAACCCTTTTCCTGCTTCCCAGATCCAGGAGAGAAATCCAGAGCCTTTATGGCTGGCAGGCTTTGGCATTCCCAACACAGAGAAGGGGAGGAATGACCACTACAATGAACACAGGGCTGCAGCACACACAGGACAGCTTTGGAGACACGGTGGTGTAGGACACAACCACCAGACACACACAGCGATCAGAGTTCAGAAGGATAAGGATGTGCATACGCCCTGGTAGGCTGAAAATGATGACAATGACATTATAATTAACATATTATCCATCAAAATCTTTATGCCCTTGAGAAACAACAAGAAGGGGAATTTGGAAAAGCCACATTTGGAAAGCATTCTTTCTGTAACACAGACAAATACAATATATACATTCATTGCTCAGCCCTCTTTACTCTGTGCAATGCCTCCGATTCACAAGATGTGCTCTGTTTTAAGTGTGATGATCTTGCGGAAGTTTAGACCCAAACTGCTTCCATGATGACAGGCAAGCTGGAAATCACTGCTCAGATGGATGGTTCCAAAGGGCAGGGATATGCTAAGTCTGAATAAGAGAACAACAATTTCCATAGGCCACCACCTGAGCCACACCGAGATAAGTTACCTGGCTCAGAGAGATGCAAGAGCACTGCTTGGGGGTTCATTATTCTCCTGTGCATTGGTCCAGGGCACACAAATGGGATTTGGAGTTGGTATTTCATATGCAAATGTGTGGTGACTTTCTGCATCGCTGGCAGAAGGAAGGGAAGAAAAGCAGCTGCTGAGGTGAGAGCATGTCATATTATTTATTCATGAGCAACTGGATGGAAAAATAGATGGGCCTTCCACTGAGAACAGTAAGATATATATAAGGGTAAGGGACTACTTATGATATCCAAAAATCTTAGCTTAACACTGATATACTGAGGTCTCTAAGTTTTATAAGAGCCGTACAGGAACTTGAAGTTGGATTTGTCCTGGCAAATGGTTCCAGGCAAAACTGGCGTTCAAGTTGTCAGAGTCATCCACAAAATGCCATTAATAACTGCCCTTCCTGTGACATGAAATTACTGTGTTTCATTTAGAATTAGTTAAAGCTACTCTCAGAAAGAGCACGGAAAAGTCAGTGACCCAAAGCATCCTGACAGGTTTATAGATCGAGTGTTTAGCTTGACCCGAATGAAAACTCACTACTAGAGGAAGCACTTTGGAATGCTCAAAATTCATCATATCCTGAAGATCATTTCCAGTTACACTGTGCCCTTTTACACCACTGGGACAGTGCCAAGAGATATAACCAGCAGTGTGAGCCGCCCTTCTGAGAGACACCTGATTTCACCTTGCTTGAACTCCTGGTGGTTGCTGATGTCTCCTTGCTCATTATAAAAGGCTTTAAAGTGATCTCTTTGCATTCCAGTGAGTCCTAAACTTCACAATACTTTTAGTTTTGCAACTGTTTATTTTTAATCTAAAACCGGATTAGATGGCCACAAATAGTATCTTTTTCTCTCACTAGTCTCCAACCTGTGCCAGGTAAAATAGCCCCAGATGTTGGTCAATCTCTTGTGTATGGGGCTGCTCAGTTACAGGTGCTTATTTAAAAGTATCCATGAGCAATGCAAATCTGCAGCAATGAAATCAGGACTTGAACTAATGTCTGTCATTTACACTGTCACATTGCTTACATAGCATCGACAGCATAAGGATAGACACTTGGTCAATGAAAGGATTTCTATCCCTATGGATTTCCCTGCAGACAAACAAAATGGGATGAAAACGAGATACTGGGAGAGAACTGCCTTTGAACCCATAATGCACAGATCAACAGCAGAAGTATAACCAGGACAACATGTCCCACTCCCCAGCTCAGCGCTGCACACACCGGATGCTCCCACATTTAGGTCTGAGTTCTGACTCCAAACATGTGCTCAAACTTTGGATCTGTTCAGCAAATCTGGGCCAGTCTCATCTTTAATTCTTACCACAGACCTAAAAAGCATTTCACAGAAAAAAGGTGCTTTGGAAACCACAGAAATTCGTGTCCTTGCTCTTGTAATTTTCTCCCCGTGTTCCACCCCAGGCACAGAAACCATTTGGCTTTATAACGAATTCTGCTGCAAGTGTTAAGGGCTTCTTCATATTGTTTATCACACAAATCTAACTTGATGCCTTCCTGAGCACTCCTGTGAATGTTTGGTTATTAAAAGGTACAAGTGTTACTACAGCCCTATAAGCATCGCAGTGACAAGCTCTTTCCTTACAGTTACAGAATAAATAACACAGAACCAGAGAACCACAGACTTCCCCTTGTTCAACAGGAGACTGTGGCTGTACATGATGCAATTAGGGATGCAGTCTTAATGCTGTATAGCAAAATAAAGCTAAAACCACAGTGCCTGCAGGGCCAAAGAGCAGCAAGTTATTGTAAGGTACTGTTAGTAGGTGCTATTCTCCCGTGACTTGCCCTTACACAGTTGTTTTTACCATGCAAAATCAGTATACACTGCAGCTAATGCTATGGAGCAGTGTTTTGCAACTGGTGCCTTGCTAGGGTTTGAAACCTCGCTATGAAAACCTCCTTATACAAAGAGAAGTCCCATACTGGGGGAAAAAAACACACATGAGTCTCAAAGGAATGCTGTGATCTTGGCAAATCACAGCAGTACCACAGCAATAGATTTGTGTTATTTCTTTTGTAACAACTGATTTCAAAGCACTTAAACACAGACCAGACTCATCATCCTCATTTCATAGTTGGGGATAAAAGTAGTGAAGTAGACAAAGACTATTCAGAAAGCAACAGCAAACATGGGACCCACAAGTTTCAGGCCAGTGCTGCAGCCTATCAATAGGCTCAATAGGCTATCAAAAGCTCAACAGGCTATCAATAGGCTACCAATAAAAACATGTGTAGTGTTACCAGTAACGACTTTGGGATCTTTAAATAATGAGCAATCTTCAACAGCCATGAAATATTTCCTTCTGCTGAATCCAGGAATTAATCAGAGAATCCCAGACTGGTTTGTCTTGGAAGGGACCTTAAAGCTCACTCAGTTCCAAATCCCTGCCACAGGCAGGGACCCCTTCCACTGGAGCAGCTTGCTCCAAGCCCCTGTGTCCAACCTGGCCTTGAACACTGCCAGGGATGGGGCAATATTAAGCTTGCCTTAACTCCTTCTACTACAGCACATTCCCACACTGGCTGTTCCTGCAAGGCACAAGAGGCTGCAACGCCAGCGCTGGTTCAGCATGGATGACCTTTGCTCACAGGATTCATTCAGTGGGATACTTTCCTGTGGAGCTTGCAATGTATTAAAGAAACAATTCCAACTGCATAAAACAGAGAGCAAGCTTCTCACGAAGTAAGAGCATATTATTTCATGAGCAAAAAATAGAAACACAATTTAATCTCCAAAAATTAGCCTCACTTTTCCTATGACTTTAGAGACGTGCTGATTAAATTAGCCTGTATCGCTTTAAAAAGAATGAGAGACGAATTCTAACGGAAAAGAGCTTAAAATTGAAATTCAAAGAATAAAAACTTAAGAAAGATGCATAAAGGTGAAAAACCACAATACTGCCCATAACAACAAACATTTCTGTAATCCCATAATACAAGAGCATGTACCAGTCCTTCCAGGTTGGGGAAGGAGTCCTCAGGCCCATGGTCTGACCCAGTGAGGTTCGTTGAGCTCATCCTGACAATGTACAGCGTCACCACAATATTCTAGCTTGTTTTCCTGGGGTGTCCTGCTACTTGCAGCAGCTGATTGAGAAGATCAGTCCCTCCCATCCCACACTTAAATGGATGAAATATGGAAAGACTTATTGGACATTCCAAATCCTACTAATTGTGAGGAGGAGTAGGCAGGTTGGTGGGTTGAGCTAATATTGTCAACAAGGCGTTTCTCTATCTAACACTTGAAAAATCCTTGTTACTACAAGGCAATAAAGGTAGAACCTAAGGCTGGTCAAGTAGGAGTTTTTGTTAAGCACTGCCACGTAAAAGATGCCTTATTTTGAGTACCATATTGCTCTGATTTCCTTACATGGGTTAAAGAAGTAAGAATAATAATCTAATTGTCATATCTTTGCACAAACATGAATCTATATGTAAATGCACTGAAGCATGAAGATACTAATAGAAGGTTTCTCTCCATAATATAGCACTGGTAACTCCAAGTGAGCACAGTTTATGCTGCAAAGAGAGAATCTCTTCCTGACCAGAAACCGTACACCACACCAGGGGAACATCAGGCTCATGATTCCCTTTGAAAGAAGGAGCACAGTGGCTCTGGCTTGGCTCTGTCTCTTTAAATCCACACTACACAGTACAAATACAACAGCAGAACAGCAGAAGGGAACAGGAGAGGAGCAACAATATTTTCTCCTCTTTAAAGTACACTGACGTTTTCATTGCTCTGCACTAACTCTGATGGCTGTTCTCACCCCTAGCAGAGCTCACCACTCACCGATCCCTCTGATCCTTAACGGAACTTTTGGTAATGGGGAGAAAAGATTTCATTGAAACCATATTCCAATTAGGAACTGTGGTTATCTGAACATAAAAGATCCAGTAATTTTGGCTGATGTGATCATTATTGCAGAGACTTAATTGCCCAGAACTGTCAACGGAATTAAATGCTTCCAGTTGCAGCTCTCAGAGGCTCAGTGACTTACTGTATGCTTTTAAAGCATCCCATTTGTTCAGTCACATTGGATGACTGTGATAATGCCTGAAAACCTGAATTCCATCCTATGATAACAGAATACCCAACAAGCAAATCTTGTATAATCAGTAGTTTATAGGCTGCAGTCACTTGCCTTATCTTTGTAGAGAGAAACTGTGCTTTTAGTGGGTTTTTTCACTTCTTGCTATGGGAGGTTGTTCCGATGGGAGACTGTAATTACAACTGCAGTGAACCACCGGAGATTTGAAAGGTTGGAAACATCATCCTCCTGGGATGCTTTGCTTTGAGAGCTTTCTGGCTGGTAGCCAAGCCTAAGCTTCTCTGAGTTCAACTGAGGGTTTTAACCTCAAAAGTTTTACAAAAAGGAACTACCAACCCAAACCCTGGAAACTCAAAAGAGTGGGACAAATGACTCAATGAATAGCTTGGAGAGCTGGTGTGAAAAGTTGTCCAAGAATCCTTCTTAAGCCTGATAAGGTCAACATTTGGGAAACACTATGTGACACAGCAGTCTTCCAATACCTAAAGTAACTACAAGAAACCTAGAGAGGGGCTTTGGACAAGGGCCTGTAGGGACAGGCCAAGGGGAATGGCTTGAACCTGACAGAGAAGAGACTGAGATGAGCTCTTAGGCAGAAGCTCTTCCCTGTGAGGGTGCTGAGGCGCTGGCACAGGGTGCCCAGAGAAGCTGTGGCTGCCCCATCCCTGGCAGTGTTCAAGGCCAGGTTGGACACAGGGGCTTGGAGCAAGCTGCTCCAGTGGAAGGTGTCCCTGCCTGTGGCAGGGATTTGGAACTGAGTGAGCTTTAAGGTCCCTTCCAACATAAACCATCCTGTGATTCTCTGGTTCTATGACATCTACGACTACAATATTATTTAGTATGAGTAACAGAACGCACACTCAAATGCAGGTCAGGCTCCAGCATTAGACATTCTCCAACCATAGGGAAGCACAGTCACTTCCTAAGAACGTCACACACGGAGGTTTAACACAGGAGTGGCTGCAGCAGGCGTGATGACAATGCTCATTTGGAAGCGTATGGCAGAAGCCTCACTCTGACACATCAAGGACACATCTAAATTAAAAATCCTTTCTGCACCTGAATCGGTGCCAGTCCAAATCCAGGACAGCAAATCTGTGCTTTAGGAGGAGGGTAGAAAAGGGAGAATGCTATTGCTGGGTTGCCTGTTTCATGGATTTACCCTTCCTTCTGCCTTCAGCCAGCCAGCAGAACACCAAGCAATGATCCATATGGCTTATGTTGTAAAATGGGTACACACTCGGTAGATGCAGGAGTGTGAATTCAAAAAGACATTTTCCCCCATATAGGGTACACACTTTTTCACAAATGATGCCTTCTGAATACTGGTGGCCATGAACCAATGTGTAAACTTCCACCTTCCTTTCAGCAGGGCCAGAATTCTCCTTGAAGACCTGAGAAAGTTATTCTGTAGAAGCAGGATTCTTCTTTGAGTTTGTTTTCTGATTCAAGGGCTTGTCTATCACAGGAAGTCACTCTGATAAATAACAATCTGCATCACGGTGTTTGCTACCTTGCCACTGGATAAGAACCAAATCATACCAACACCTCCGTGCACACTACTTACTCTTAGTTATATCCATGCTTTTTAACAACATCATACTATAAACCACTGTACAAGAAAATATATCATTAGTGTAAGAACTGGAGAAAAGAATAAAAGGGGGAGACACATCCAGAGCTCAGTGAAAGCAAATAAAACCACTAAATAAATCACTACAAAACCAAGAACCTTTATGCTAGTCTGGAAGAGTGCTGCATTTCATAAAACCCAACACCGTCAGAAGTCTCCAAAAAGGAGATAGAAAAAGAGAATTTGGATGCTAAATCTGCCCTTTATTTAGAGTCTGGAAACAACATCATCAATTTAGAATAAAACAGTCAACTTCAGTCCCTTCCACTACAGGCATTCTCTATTATAGATTGTCCAGTAGATACTAAAGAATTTGGAAGCTAAATTAGTCCTTCAGTTAAGAGCCTAAAGATTAGGACTTCATAGATGAGGAATAAATCAGAGAGCTCTAGTTCCTTGCACTACACGCATTCTGTATTATAGATCGCACGTTAGATACCAAGTCTTAATACGTCAGATATTCCTCCAGGATAAGGCTTTTTGTGCAGTCTTCGTTATTCTGCACAATTAGGCAAGGAGCTGGGAAAAGGCAGCAGGACTGGCTTTGTCACTGGTATTTCTACTTCCAGCCAGAGCAACAACAAGGAAGAGAAAATATAAAGTGCCCTGACCCTGAGGGACTTGAATTGAACAATATTTTTAGCAACTCCTCTGAAAGGCACAGTGCAGAAAGCACTAAAGGAGGAAGAAAAAATACACACCAAAACTTGGTTCAAATGTGATTGTCGTGGTTTAAGCCCAGGCTGTAAATTAGAACCATGCAGTCTACTTATAACATAAATCACTACTGCTACCACTAATAGTAATAATGATAAAAGAAATAACAAGGAAGAGAATACAACCGCTCACCAACTGATAACTCACCCCCACCCCGCAGTCATCCAGCCCTTCCGGGCACCCTCAGTTCTACCTCCTGGGCATGACGTGCTATGGTATGGAATACCTCTTTGGCTAGTTTGGGTCAGGTGTCCTGTCCCTGCTTCCTCCCGGCTTCTCCTCCTCCCTGGCAGAGCATGAGACTCACAAAGTCCTTGGTCAGACCAAACATCGCTGTTATCAGCCCTGTTCCCAGGCTGAAAGTCAAAAACACAGTGCTGCAACAGCTACTAAGAAGGAGGAAAAATGACTGCTACTGCTGAACCCAGGACAGTGACCGAAAGCAAAGGCAAATATCTACAGGAGGAAATTCAACCATCTGCAGATAACTAAGTGATTTCAGGGTCTGTTCGAGGTGTTGGCTCCTTTTTCTGCTTCTCTGTTGGGTGTTTTGGGGGTGTTGGTTTGTTTGTGAGGTTTTGTGTGATTGGGTTTCTTTAAAAAAACCCAAAAGGGATAAAAAGTTAAATAGTGGAAACCAAAGAGGATCCAACACTGGGACAAGTGAAGCTACTTCCCTTTTCATCTCAGGCATTAACTCTCAGAAGCTGCTATTTACTCACAGTTGCTCCTCCAGCTTCATTAAGTTCCAATTAATTAAAAATGCACGACCTTGTTGAGAATCTGGTCATAAAAACATGTGTGTGTGCAGTCTTGTAATTGAATCCCAGATACCTTTAGCAGGGAAACGTTTAGGCTGGTGAATCCCATACCTTCCTAAGACTGCTGCCTGTAAGTACATAACCTCTGTTTGCAAGGCTGGAGGTCAGCAACAGCGTAACAAACAGCAGCTTGGCACTGTGTCCTCTGATACAACTGGACACATTTGAGCCATGCTGTTAAAACATGTATTTTAAAAGCAATGATGGAACATCTTCAGGCAGAGGTATGTGTGAAACGGGAGCCTGCTTCAAGAGCTCCTGTGTTCAGAACTCCCATAGTGAGGATGGATTTGAACCTAAGCCTCACGCTTTGGAGCTAACAGGCCCTTCACTTACTGAGTAAACAGAGTAGCATTCTCCTCTTTCTGTGTTGAGAAATACGCATTCCGGAGCCAATACTAATAAATGTGACCTGAACGTGCAAGTAGTTTCTACATGATCCATTCTGAATCTTTCACCAAATATTTTGTGTAAGCACAAACCCCTCTACCTAGCTGTACCTGCCACATAGCTACCAGATCATGCTCCTTCCCCAGCACCATTAACACCTCTGAGCACACAGCTTGGTCCATCTCCCAGACTGCTGCCCTAAGGGAGGGTGAACAACGGAGGATGTGCTTAAAATCTGCAAGCTGTGGAGGAGTAACTGTAAGTCATATCCAGCTGCCTTAATTAAAAACAAATTCATTGTATTCATTGCAAGCTAAATCCTGGCTCACAAAGGGAAACAAGAAAGATTATAAACAACCCATTTCATGGTACTTTGAGAACAAAGCCAAAGCAAGAGCAGAGTAGGGCTGGCCCAGGGTATGTCAATGGGTTCTCCTGCACTGCTGCCATGCAGGACGGCTCCCACAACCTGTGCTATCAGCAAAGACTTAGTAGCAGTTTCACACAAGTAGTTGTGCCTGCAATGCAGGATTTTGCAGAAGACAAAAGGAAGGCAGCCCGAACAGCGAGGTCTGCTGCACAGATAGACATGGACTTCTTACAAGGACTTTTCACAGTAGGGACAGCATAATGGGGCAATGGCTTTAAACTGATGGAGGAGATTTAGAATAGACATTAGGCAGAAGCTCTTCCCTGTGAGGGTGCTGAGGCGCTGGCACAGGGTGCCCAGAGAAGCTGTGGCTGCCCCATCCCTGGCAGTGTTCAAGGCCAGGTTGGACGGGGCCTGGAACAACCTGCTCTAGTGTGATGCATCTGAAGTAAATCATTATTTCCAGAAATACTCCTCTCCCAGCAATGTGAAAGAATTCCTGGGCAAGGATCAGACTTTCTTGCTCCAATCCCAAGTAAAGCAAACACACTGTCTGCAAATTCAAACACCCAAAACACTTTTACCTTGCCAGTTATAACCTCAGTTTCTACAGAGATCCCAGTTTGAAGGTTGAGAGAGGGAAAAACATGAACTGGAGAAATAAATACAATGGATGAAACTCTGCAGAACAAACCTCAGAGCAAATAGGGCACAGCTTTGTTAAGAACCTATGGAGTTTTTAAGCAAAATGGATGGAAAGGCAACACTAAACCTCCCACTCAGTCAGTGAACAAAGTATGGGAAGATGCTGAGAGATGTAGCTCACACTTTGTGAACTGATTTTTTAGAGGTCAGAAAGAAATTAATTAGGCCTATAAGGGAAAAGCATCCACAGAGTAATTAATGAAAACACCACATTGGACAGGTTGCCCAAAAAGCCAACAGTACTGGCAGGATTTTGAGCTATGCAAGTGTATGAACTCTTCTTTGTGCTCTTAAAAATCTGCCCAAAATGAGGCCGAAGGGACTGTGCTGAAATCAACACACTATTGCACTAGACAATGCTGCTGTATTAACTGTGTGGAAAAGCTTGTAATAGAAAACAGAAAATGAAATGGGAATATTCGAAGATGGAAAAGGCAGCCAGTTGCTCAGTTTAAGTAACCTGGAAGAGAATTCAGACAAGCAAACCCCTGACAAACACGTTAAAAGCTGGATGTGCTAATCCAACATTTTCAACCACCAATCTGGCTATGGGAGTTTCAAGTAAGAACAACTCCTCGAAGCTCTGCTGTTACAAGCACACAGTAAAATGCAGTCACGTTGCTTTATAAACTATTTTCCCCCAAATGTTTCATTTTTCTCCTATGACAGCAGACAATAGTGGTGAAATGCTCCCTGAATTTGTAAACCAGGTGACTCTAATGTGGCATAAACATGTTCATTATGCAAATCTGATTGCTTAAATCATCAGATGTAGCTCATTTATTTGTATGAGACAGAAGATACTCAGTCCTTTGCCTCTCCTTGGCTAATTCACTAACAGATCTCTCTAGATAATTGTTCATATTCTACCAAAAGCTATTCACTTTCCTGTAAAAGAAAGCACCTTACCCTGAAAAACACTTCTGATAAGGGAAGAAAAAGTTACCTGGGGTTTCAGCTTGAATTTGGCTGCCTAATTCAGTGGGATGCGTTGCAATGATAAGAAAACTGTAAATACCTCATCTTTGAGATATTCAGATCTAATTAAACTCTTTGAATATTATTGATGTTGTGCAGAAAGAAACTCAAATTGGAGGGTAGATACTAAATAATTGCAGGCTGGAAGATAAGAAAACAGGAGGACTAAGAAGGGCTCACTTAGAAAACACCTCCTTAGAGGCAAAAAGATGGATGCTTAGTCCATCACAACAATATTTTATAAGACTATTCAGCCTCCTGTATTTGGGGAGGAACTGGCTTCCTTCTCCAAATTATCATCTTCTTTTCCTCCAAAATCATAAAGCCCCTATTGAAGCCACTACTGCCGCTTCCATGTGAGTCTGCAAAAGGCAAAGCATGTCCTGACCTTGGTGTTTCTGTAAAGGTTTTCAACATTTGGGCACAGACACAAAGCTGCTCCTCTCTACTGTTTTCCTCTTCCAAGACAATGTGATCCTGTTCCTTATGTTCTGCTGTGTAGTGGAAATAGAGTATTTGTGACGCATCTCCTACAGGCCATAAATATATTGTTGTGAGTGCAGGTGCTGACTCTGTGAAATCATTGTAGCTGGCTGTGAATGAAGCATGAAATGAGAAAGCCTTGTCCATTCCACAGAGAGAATACAGACAGTGCAATATCATTTATTACTCTGTGATAAAGATTGTGTGCTATATAAACAAAGCAGCCCCTGGTACTTTGAAATTCTTTTCCACTTCCCATTTCTGCTCACTACATTATTCTCTCCTACCTTAACTAGTTCAACGAATCAGCTAAGACAGATCCACTTCCAGCAACCAACTCTCTCCAAACAAATATAGTGGGGCCTGATTCACATAAATCCATTTTAACTCATTTAATGTTAGAATGAAACAGAATCACAGATTGGTTTGGAAAGGACCTTAAAGCTCCTCCAGCTCCAACCCCTGCCAGGGGCAGGGACCCCTTCCACTGGAGCAGCTTGCTCCAAGCCCCTGTGTCCAACCTGGCCTTGAACACTGCCAGGGATGGGGCAGCCACAGCTTCTCTGGGCACCCTGTGCCAGCGCCTCAGCACCCTCACAGGGAACAGCTTCTGCCTAAGAGCTCATCTCAGTCTCTTCTCTGTCAGGTTAAAGCCATTCCCCCTTGCCTGGTAATACTGGTATGTAACACTTAGAGCATGCACATAAACAGCACCTTTATCTAAAACAAGTTAAACTGTTATTTGAAGCTTTTCTTCAGTTATTCTTTTCCTACACGATCTGCTAAGATGATGTTTTATCTCACCTCTGTGGGAGAAGTCTATGTTTTGACACGTCTTTCGGCTGTCCTGGCTAGAGACAGGCTGCTGCACTTGAAGCAGTGCTCTCAGGCAGTGGAGAAGGCAGGTTCAGAGCCTGCTCTGCACTGAATGCAGAAGACACATTTCAAAACAAATGGTGAAATACTCACAAGTTATACACTAACAAACGTTTGCAGAGTTTGCAAATGCTTCTCAGGAGCTCAGAGTCTGTTGGATCATTAAATAAAGACAAGCCAGGGAGCAAGCCCTGCCTTTGAGCCACACGGTGAGGGCAGGCTCACACCTCCCTCCTCATACCAGCCTGCCCTGCAGCATATCTGCCTTGGAGAGCACCAGCTGTACCAATCCAGGGCTTGGCTTTGCTCCTGGGCCCGCACTGTGAAGGTATCCCAAGGGACTAAAGCTTCAGCACAGGCTGAAAGCCTCACCTCTGCCCAAGGCTCCAGGTCCGCTTTGGAAATGCTGATAGGAATAAAATACACAGCATCCACTGCTGAAGAGAAAGCAGCTTTCTGTATGAGCCCTAAAAGATTACACACTATATAGGATGTTATTCAGAGTGAAGACAACATGACAGCAGAAGGAATGAAGAGTTGCATCAATAATCACAAACTTAGATGAAAAATATACTCATGCTGCAGTTTGTGGAGATGCGCTTGTTCACTCTGCAGCTCAGATCAGCAGCTTTGCTGTTTCAGAGCAGTCTCTGGCCAGTTTTGATCAGATTAAAAAGCAAAACTAAGCAGTACTGGGCATCGTGTGTATGCAACTGCACAACCATGCAGAACTCTAAATCCTATCTCATCATTTATGGCTTCTTAAACATAACATGGCATTGCAACAGCCTGTCTCTTTGTTGTACATGTCCTTGCCAGGAATAAGATTGCATCAGCACTAGTGTGGAAAGGTCACCACAGAAGCACAGAAGAGGCTGCAGGAAGATCAATACGAAGGGGAATCCAGTGATGGCAGCAGTGGTGAAAGATGAGATTATCCTGCCACTGGAGAAAGACTGCTCCTGGGCCACGCACTCGCATGCAGAAGGTCTTCCACTGAAGTATGAGGTTGTGGAGAACCATTATCAATCAGCAAACACTGAATTGTACCGAAGGTCCACTAAACAGAGATGGAAGTGAAGCTTTAAAAAGTTAAAAATATACTTTTTCTTTATTAAGACTCCATTTTCTTACGAGAAATCTGAAGGTTTCTGAAGGCTGGGATCTGAGAGACTTTTTTGAGCATTATTTTGCGGTGAGATCTGGTCTGCATCTCACCTTCCTATCCTTTTTGACATGGCAAAAGAAGCTAAAAATTCCAAACCCCAGAACTCCTCTTCAAATTTCAATTTGGGGTAAAAGGCCTGATAAACCATCACAATGTATCTAAACAGACCCACTCCAAAAGCCACATCCCCGCTCCTACCCCAGTTCCCTGTGAACATGCTTGCTCTTGTCAGCGGCTTGCACTGGGGACAGAGCAGCAGTAACTAGATGTCTACTGAGCAGAGATACAAGAGCAGGATGTCAGGCTCTGTTACACTCCGGGCTGTAAAACAGGACAGCATTAATATTTTCTTGTGATGAAATAATCATCTGTGGGGTTTTGTTCTGGGTGAGGAGGCATGTGTTAGACAGTGTCTCCTCAGTGTTAATCACCCAGGAGTGAAAAAGCTGCCTGTGCAATGGTTGTGGGATGTGATGCTGCTCATGGACTATGTATGCCTCAAATGATCACAACTGGAAGGGAAGTGTGGCTTGCTTTTTCCCTCAGTTCTATCAACCAGAACACTCAGACAACCAAATCCTCACTAAGAACTTCCCTTTTCCCATTCTTTAGCTATTTTCACTCTAGAGGAACACTTTGTCTGGGTGTGTGTACAATTAAGTCCAAGGTGTGACTGCAGTGAGTGCAGTTAAAGCAATGACAGCAATACGTGTTGTTAGATTGCCAACACTTCATCACCCAGTTTACCTAGGGTCTGAGAACACACCACATCCTGCACCGGGCTCTGTGCTGCAGCAGTATATCCTTCCTCACACACAGGCTACCCCATTCAATGTTCTAGGGTTTCAGCAGGTTGGAATAGTGTTTTATTCAGCAGAAGCATCTTAATTTATCAGACAAGGGGCCTCAGGACATCTTCTGAAAGCAAAGAAAGAGGCTGCGTTGTGCTGCGCTCTGCATACAGCCGGTTGGGGAACAGTCCCTGCCTTGAAAGCTCACAATCACGTATCAAATAGAGGCAATGAGATTAGAAACAGGATGGTGCACGTAAGGAAAAGCAGCAGCAAGAATACCAGTGCTAGAGTGTTACTGCTTCTCCGTCCTTCCCTTTGTCATTCTTCACCTACTCCGTGTATGGAAGCTGAAGGGAAGAACAGTTTCCTCTTATATCTCAGCCTGTGCAGACGGTCTCAGGAATTCATTAGGCCCTTTAGAAGTTGCCACATTGCACACGTGTTCATGTATTTGTATCAACATATATGTGCTCCTGTATTTATTTGAATCCAGTCTTCACTCCAGGCCCTTTTGGCTGGTGTTTTCCCAGTAGCGGGGGGATCTATGGAATCAAGCATCAGGCACATGTATACTCAATCCTGTCTTGCATCCTTTACCTGCTCATACTTTATATTCGAAGATCCTGCTCCTGCCATCCTCAGACAAGCAAAGACCTCCAGGGAGCAACTGTAGGATCAAACCCATGATGTGATACATGCCCCTTGGTTTTGATTTATTATTAACTGCTGAGCAGAATGGCTAGAATTGGGCTGACAATAAGAAGCCAAACTCTCTCTTTTACCCAGGAATTTACTACCTAGTGTTTCTAAATGCTTCCTATGATTAGAACACCCAGCACTGAATCCATGCAGGAGTGACAGAGAATTGGGCTTTGTCTGGTTGGAATCCTGCACAGCCTGCATTTGGTGATAAAAATTAAGCTAACTCATATACAAAAATGAGTTTCAATAAAAAAACCTGCTGTATCCTTAGTATTTTGATTCCCTGGGAGGTGATGATTTTTCACCCAAGTAACTACTACATCTCTACTAAAACAAAGGCTGTTTGACATCTTACAATAGAATTAGAATACATGTAGTGGGCAGAGGGTCAAGAATGAGTGTATGCTTTTGTTAGAAGAAATATATTATCTAAGCACAAGTGAATGGAACAAAACCAAGGACTTAATGGTCAGATTTACAACTGATACTATTGCTGTCACTGAATGCACCATTAACTTCAGCATATTGCATAACTAAGTTGGAAAAAAACCCTAAATCTAGCAAAAAAATAAGTATCTACTTTTTATTTTCATCCCTGCTCTGCAATTGCTATTTGTGTGCTTATCTTGCCACAAAGCCCCTAGAGATTTCCTCAGCATATAGAGAGATTATCTGATAACCCAGCTTCCTGGTGTTCAATTCCCAGAAGATAAAACAATTCTCCAGCAATGATAATACAACAAGTAACTTTTAATGTGTTTTTCATCTGCACAAATCATCACCTTACTCTTTGTTCATTATGTGAGTAACACAATGAACATGCTTCAGGTTGGATGGCAAAAAGCAGTGCCATGTAAGAACCTGCCTCATGGTCTCCCTTTGCATCTGTATCTTTTTAGGGTGAATTTACATAGTGATGGAAAACAGATTTGTGGGCCCTGAAAGGGGAAGTTTAACAGGCAAAGAATAAATCCATGTTGAGCTGAGAGATAATTAAGACTTGTTCCATGCTCTTAATTGGTTTCAGGCCAGCACTAAGTGCCTCAAGCAGTTGGTGTGATAGCTCAAGACTCTGAGAACCACAGTCTGCTCCAGTACTAACCTTCTGCCTCATGCTGGGCAACGAGAAAAGATCCTCAATCTCTTAGTAATAGTACTTCCAACTCTCACTGGGGGAATAGGGAGGAAAGAGTGTTTACATCTCTAAATAGTTCTCTTCTATGGCAACAGAGAGCATAAAACAGGTAGGTAGATCAGACTACTCATTGTGACCTTAGTAGAAATACATGAGTCTGAGCCAAGGGAGGTTAACACAGACCATGAACCTTTAGAAAGTTTCTAATTACTTCAAGAACAGACTTCTCTTTACCCCAGCAGGTTTGTTGGACCTGCATTACCTGTAATAAGAGCCTCTGGCAATGATTTTATGCTATTGGGTTTTATATTCTGTATTGAGATGTCAAGCACTGTTCCAGCTCAACTTGGAAGCAACTTCAAATGCTGGTTGTCAGCAAAATTTGAGACAAAAAACCAACCAACCAACCAACCTTTAGAACAAATCAAGCAAAGAGCAACCTGCTCTAGTGGAAGGTGTCCCTGCCCATGGAAATACCTTATGAGAGGAAGGAAATCAAATGATCTTTGATAGGGGTGTACGTTGAAAAAGCATTAATATTCTAAGATGGGAAAATGAGTCAAACAAGGGATCTTTATGTGCTCATTTTCTAGAAAAATATTAGGGTGAAAACATCCCACTTAGGACAATAAACCGCAGATTTCAGATCAGTCACAAACCAGAACAACTTTGTCTCCTTGTGTCACAGTATCCAGCCTAGGACGTAAAGCAGTGACTCTGAGAGCTTTAGTTCAAACACAGAAGACGTTTACCACTTCTAAGACAAATCTGTGCCAAGTGAAGAAGCTACATGTCATAAGTAGAAGCGATATGATCACAGTAAAAAAAGGTGATAACACTGCTAGGTTGTGAGTGAGAAAGGAATGGGAGAAGTCGAGTGTCCTCCTGCAGTCCAGCAGACGTAATACACGCAGCTCTGCACACTGATTTTGGCACTCTAATCTGGGACGTGTTCATCTCCCAAGTCAGTCCAGCGATCTGAACCTGCTTCCTCCAGAGCCATCCATTTCACACACTGTAACTGCTCATCGCTAAAAACGTCAGCACGTCCCAGCTGCCTGACCCAGTTTGGGCGGGTGGATACGAACACAGCTCAGTTCTGAAACACCTTAGAACAGCTTCCAATACCTAAAAGGGCTGACAGAGGGACTTTTGAAGGACAGGATAAGGGGGAAAGGCTGGACAGGGCTTGGAGCTGGATGACATTTAAGGTCCCTTCCAACTCAAACCAGTCTGGGATTCTATGAACTTGTTATTTAAATATCCAACCTAAAGCCTCTGCCATAATGTGAATACCATATATACAGATGCATCCACATATCTTTGTGTTTTCTGCTCTTTTTGGCTATTAAGAACATAATTCCATAGCTAGCACTGGCTGCACTGAGTTCCTTATCCAGCACTCAACAAGCTTATATGAAATTCTACATTCTTGGACCCAAAATAACTCTGGAGGGGATAAACAGCTCTATCCTGTAAAAATTCCTACAATTCTGTAAGTGAAATACAGCAAATAACACCAAATTATTGGGAGAAACACAACCTTGTTACCAGAGAAAGAGTTAACAGCCTGTGTTTGGGCTGCTCCATATGCATTGCACGCCCTCTCTGAATAGGATTATGCTCAAATTCCCTGCACTGGTAATTATTATATGTAAATACCCAAAGTCGATTTGCCAACTGCATGGTTGTGTCTGACATCTGCATATTTCTTCCGTCCGCCGTACCTCTGCATGCAAACAGTTGCCTGCTTGTATAAATCTGCCTTTTGACTCTATGATCCTTAGGAGTTGTGGTCTCAGCAGGTCAGATTTTGTGGAAAACTTTGGGAATTGATGAGACCCAACAGTGCAGGTATTTTGGGATGAGCAGGTAGAGGCTGGGGCTGCGGAAGGAGGTGGTATTTTTCAGAGCTGGGAGCACTAAATCCCTAATGGTTAAGATAGAGGACTCCAGCGCTATTGCAATTGAAGCTAAATGCTTTAAAACACATGTTAGCTCTTGTTTTAAAGAGTAAGTGCATAAGAAAATCACCTCCAGCACTTCAGTCTCATCAAAGCTGCAGTGTGCCTCAAAGGCCACAGTTGGTTTGCAGTTATTAAGTGGAGCTGTAGAACACATGGCTGGGAATGCAACTGGCATTGCTTTTCCAAAAGCAAAGCCATGAATGTTATAGGTCCATTAAACAGAGAAATGTTGACCCGTTTCTGAAATGAAAGTCAGTAACTCCTTCATTTGATCTTATGTAAACTGTTACTTCAATCTATGATTTATTTTTATTTTAAAGAAATAATAGGAAATATTAAAATAGAAAAAATATTGTAACAAAACACATTCAATAGTTCTGATTTATTTTTCCTTATATCTTGCTCAGAGACGTTTGAGCAGGAAGCTTTCCCTAAAGGATGTTTGGCAGGAAGCTTTCCCTCAGCTCTACAATGAGCTGCCACTTTATTCCAGATCATTCAATAAATGCAATACAATTTCAAGTGTCTGAAAAGATCTACTCTACAGTTTGGAGATATGGGGCAAAGCAAGCAAAAGGGGTCCTGACACAGAACATTCCTCAGCTTGTGATGAAGTAGGTATTGCAAGGATTCCACTGAGCAAAACTGCGTGACTCAGAGGTGCTGAACAAAGGGATTATGGAAGAAACCAAAATGAATCAAGGACTCTTCCTCATCTAACTCAAATCATAGAATCACAGAATGGCTTGGGTTGGAAAAGACCTTAAGATCATCCAGTTCCAATGCCCTGCCATGGGTAGGGACGCCTCACCCTAAATGGAAAGCATTACAAGATTACTTTCAGTTTCTGAAAGCTATTGACTACTAATATCTTCGAAAATGATCTCGGAAGCATCCCAGAGGTGTCCACACTTCTTTATGCATCAGAGTGACAGAAAGAGAAATGAATCATTAAAAAAAGAGGGTAAAAAAAGGGAGAAAATATTACCCCCCAGTCCTTGAAGAAATTTCAGCCCACAGGATTCTCTTGCTGCCATGAATAAAGCAGGTGACAAGGTCCAAGACAAGGTTTCAAACCAGCAGGAAGAGAAAGTGGAAAAGGAAAGATTTATACATTTCATCCTGACAGCAAGCAGGATTCTCTTTGCCAAGGTTAGCTGACACCAGCACAAAATGTAGTAGCTATAAATTTGTCTCCAACAAGACCTACTGTCACTTGGAGATGATGGAACCTGGTTTTATAAGCTGGCTTTTAAAATGCATACACAGAGCAAGACATGCTATTAACCTCGACAATAATACTGGGTTTGAAGTTTTCAGAGGACGCACATACCCTGTATGTGTTACTTAAAGTACAAATGAGTATGTGGTCACTGTTTCCTCGAGGAAACAGCAGAAAGTGTGCAAGAAACACTTGAGGCCTTCTTATCCATGCAAATATTCCTCCATAAATCAGCATTTCAAAAAAGACAAATGCCTTCACAAAGCACCAGTTCTACTGAAAGCTCAAAACTAAACCCACTGCATGAACAGAGACCTTTCTACTGAAATCTCTTTTCATAGGGTAAATGAGGATGGTAGACAAACTAACATCTACTTAAGAAATCATCTGAATTTCTTTAGCTAAATAAATTCAAGCAAAGACTGTCTTTAAAAAGCTGAAAGCTTTCTGTAGAGGTTTATTGAGGCTGCCTTAGCTGACCACTTCTAGGGTTGTGTCATTAATCCCCAAAATAAGAAGAACATGGAGCTGCTGGAGCAAGTCCAGAGGATGCCACGGAGATGCTGCGAGGGCTGGAGCAGCTCTGCTCTGGAGCCAGGCTGGGAGAGCTGGGCTGGGTCAGCCTGGACAAGAGAAGGCTCCTGAAGGGGAGACCTTAGAGCAGCTCCAGTACCTACAGGGGCTGCAGGAAACCTGGAGAGGGGCTTTGGACAAGGGACATGAGTATGAAGTAGATGCAGGTGACAGAACAGTTAACTTATATGGCCCCCAAGCATGCTCCTTGTGTCCTGTACAACAATGAACTTCTTGTATGCCAAATTAGCAATGGAAAGGGACTAATGGGAGACCCTTCTGCCCTACCCTGCACGGTGGCTTTGCTGCTGCTTCATTCTCCCTAAACCGGGGTGTTCCCACAGGTGATGAGTTTTTCCTCTTTTTCCCTGTATTCTGCTAACACATCCCATAGGAAGCACTGTGACCTGTCTTTATGGCACACTGAGCCTTAGTATATGAGAAGGGAAGTTTCTGGAATTCCAGTTTTCAGGTCATAAGAGGGCATCTGAAGTTGCAATACGCTTTTATTTGAAGACTCAGTAGAATGGAGCCCAGCACGCTGAACATACTAAAGTATTAGTGGAACTGCCTGTTTCCAGTCCCACCATAAAAGAAAAAATATAGTCTATAAAAAGACCTCCTGAAGCAACATTTAACATAGTGGAGGAAGCAAAGCATTGTTTAAACAGATGCCATAAATTTAATATGGTAACATTATTGCCACCCAGGATTTTGATTGTATCTTTGCAAGTTACTTATCTAGAAATTTATTGTGTGCGTTTCCACCCTTATTTAAACATGATTCCTGCAATGAAGTTATTAATGAGCTGTTATCTGAGAAGGGAAAGTGACTTAAATAAAAAGAAGCATCAAAGGCAAACACAGACCATCATAACATCATCTTTTTATCTCTTTTGAATATTCTAATACAAATTTAGAGAGGAACCAGCTTTTGGGAGAAGACTCCGCTATTTTCTTCCAGTTACAGCACAGTCATTTCTGTTTTCTCCCTCCAGCTTCCCTTTTCCCTGTCTCTCTTGGTTTCCCACCCTTTCCAGCCTTGAGAAATCTTTGCCTTAGAGAAAGCACACGAGGTGAAGTGACGCTGGGATTACTGTCCACACCTCAGATGACAGAGAGTGTTAATTTGCCCTAGTTTGCTCATACAGTGCATTGATGAATGCAGGTGCCCCTCAAATAATATCTGGGAAGCAACACTGCAGGAATTGCTACAGAACTGGTCAGTGCCTGTGTTCTGGGCATTCCCTGAGAGGACTCGGCATCTTGGCAGAGATACAGAAGGGAGAAAAAAGGCATCCAGGGATGGTGCTCTACCAGTGCAGGTCAGCTGCCTGCTCCTCTATTCTGCAATAGCGCTTGAGGAAGGTCCCAAGAAACATTTGACCTAAACCATTGCTGATTTAAGTCGGCTGGCTGGGTTCTGCGGTGTGGAATAGTAGGGAACCAGAGAGGGGAGCAGCCTTTAGAATGGTTTAACCTGCCAGAGGAGAGATTGAATTGAGCTCTTAGGCAGATGTCCTTCCCTGTGAGCGTGCTGAGGCTCTGGCCCAGGGTGCCCAGAGAAGCTGCGGCTGCCCCATCCCTGGCAGTGTTCAAGGCCAGGTTGGACACAGGGGCTTGGAGCAAGCTCCTCTAGTGGAAGGTGTCCCTGCCCGTGGCAGGGGTTGGAGCTGGAGGAGCTTTAAGGTCCCTTCCAACCCAAACCAGGCTGGGATTCAATGAATTCATCTTCAATTTGAGGATCTGCATCCCATAAACAACCTTTAGGGAAGATCCAATTTCAGCTTGGAATGTGGATTCACTGTGCAGTTTAGGACAAGTTGCTTCAGTTCCCCACCACTGAAGTGATGATGATGACAATACTTTGTGCATTGCTTAAAGCTCAGTGCCAAGCAATATTGTCCGTATCTATCTACAGCACTTGGGAAGGTAAATGTGGGGAGCACTGGATAGGAACAAACCACAGCCTGTTTTATCATACTGCAGAACATTCAACAAACAAAGTATTTTCTTGCTAAATTAGGATGAAAATACAAAATCTCAATTTCCCTCTAACTTCATATATATAAAAGAAGAAGGAATTTCATCCAGGTTACTTACTGGCCTATAGAATTACCTAAAAAGGAAAGGCAGGGGGAAGAAAGCAAGAGGCACCTCACAGGTTGATTCAACCCACTCTAAAACAGGTTAGAATTTGCTTTTATGCCTTCATATGAAAGGAGCCATAAGAACACTCAAAGAGTAAGTCTTAAAACTTGCCTACCCAGCTCATATTGACAGAGATTAATTTCATTCTAACATAAATCCAGACAAGCTTTAATTTTAGATGAACCTTTGACTGTCAATCACATTTTCCCAAGCCCTTTCCTTCATTTTCAGATAACTGTATTCCCAAAGAACAGTTCCTGACCAGCTCTAATGCATAAATTGCAGATTTGTTCTCTTTTCAGACATATTTTTTTTCTACCACTTAATTCATAAAACAAGCATCACAGTCATCTGAATTATAACTGGATCAAAAGCTTCTGCCATGTTTTTATTGTTCACAGGGCTTGGAAAAAGTTGCTTTCCCTCCCATTAATAACATTCTATTTGATGCTCACTGATTTGAGTTCAACTGTACTTTTATTTCCATTATTTCTGCTCTTGGGGGCAAAGGGAAGTGTTAGTCTCTAAAATAAAGTCCTCTCGAGATTCGCCCTCCAACTTCTAGTGACTTTTTATTCTCTTCATGTTTCAAACTTGTTTCTCACACAAGGCAATAAATGGCAAAGGTCCCCAGTGTGGCACTGCTGGAGTGGCTAATAGGAGGGAAAACCCATTACACTCCTTATTTTCCCATTAGATGCCACTGAACAAACAGTGCTCTCCTAAGTGGAATCTTGGCTTGATTCTCCTTTGTAATTAGAGGAGTTCTCCGGTTCACAGCCCTATAAAACCTATCGGCTTGCTCAAACACATTTTACCCAGCCTGGGAAGACTGAAAGTTGAAATAACAGGTTTGGTCATGCAGACCAGTGTTCTTAGGGGTGGGAAGGATGTGACCCCTGCAGGCCATCACGGGAACCTGTGTCAGGGATAGTGGAGGGATTGCTCAGCATTTCTCACAGTACTAAAGCTAAGAGGGAGCTGATGAATTTCAGATGTAGGAAAATGAGAGCATACAAACACTGTGTAACTCACTGCCATGGAATATAGTGGAGGCAAAGTTCAGAAGTGGCTTCATTGAAGATTATAGCAATGAATACCTATTTATTTGCTGAGTAAATACCCTGTGTCAACTTCACCTCTCCTTTCTTCGTACCATACAAATATTGATTAGATTCTGAGGAAATTAAACTGATACATTTTGATTTCTCCCAAACATTTTGAATTTAAGTGTTATTTCAACACAATTAATAAACAGTTTTGCTGATCTGTTAAACAGTCCTTTCTGTGAATAGACGATTTAAGTGTGTTATTTGCCTCTATATACCACAGATGGAGCATTGGTAAGTAACTATTTATCACAGCAACATGGTCATGTTTTTGAAGCTCCATTCCTTGATTTCCCTCCATGTACTGTCCCTTCTTCAGCAGCCAGAATGCATCTTTACTACAAGCAAAGGTATACAAAACCAGTAATAAATCATGCCCTAATGCTATTAAATGTTGTAAATCTCACCCAGGCAATGCAAATGAGGCTTTCTGCCCAGAATAGTTAAGTCCTAAAGAACCAACACACAAATAAGGCAGAGAAGGAATCACAGACCTCACAGAACTGACCCTTGCAGTAGACAACATGTTAACTGAAAGCAGCACAGTGGCCTGAAAATACTACAAGAGCACATTGACAGAAATAAAAGCTCTACAAGATTAGGATGCCCTTTAACAGTTGCTGCTTTAAGGACTTTTCTGCCTGGAGAAGTAACTACTCAGCCAACTAAAGCATGTATCTGTCGCATGCATTACTTCACAGCGATTTCCTCCATCAACTTGCTGGACAGCTTGCTTTAAAAAGAAAGTACAATCAGTAGGTAAAATGAGCATGTACATTACACAAATCAAAGAGGTCATTGTACAGTGCAGCATAGTTCCTATTAAATATTAAGGCTACATATAAAAACTATAGACAAAACCTCAAAGTAAACTGTGTCATACAAAGATGTCCGTGAAAAGCAACCAAGAGAGCTCTGAATTCATACAGCGTGTTACTTCATGCTTTCAATGCCACAAGAGCTCATGTTGTTATCCGAATACAATAAGAGTTATTGGCACCTTTGAAAGACACTGAAAGCCCCCAAGACATGGGAACACAAATCGTAGTCGCCTCAAGCTGCCGGTCCATGAGCTGGAGAAGAAAACAGAGGAATAAACGGAGCAAGGCCAAGCACACAGCGAGGGGTGAGCAGATGAAATACAAAGGTCGAGACCCCCAGTAGCTGTGTGTCAGCCCCGTCGTGGGGACAGTCAATCTGAGGGTCTGAGATCAGGTGCTGGCAGGAAGTGATTTATTCTAACTGAACAAAGTGCCTTGCCCCCTGAGGTCCAAACATAAATAGAGCCGAGCTGCTTTCAGCCAACATCCCAAAAGCAGTCCTATAAATTGTGCTTTGGTTTAGAAAGGTGTTTTCAAGGGGAAAAACAAATAAAATATATATTTTAAGACTTCCCTCAGCTGCAAGTACATTCCTATGTTTTACTTCCATGACAAAATGCTGTCAGGTTCATGCCCCACCTCTACCTAAAGCAAACCTCTTCATTTCATGTAGTTCTTTCACCACAGAGCATTCAGTTACCGTAAATGCAGAGAAGAGAATTCCCTTCCTCCCTGCCAGTTTCTGGGGATCAATCTTCCCAGACAGGAAAAAATCATACTTTTTTTTAAGGATGTTTAAAGAAACACAACAATATTCAAGACCTGAATTCCGGCAGCAGCTTTCCTACGCTTCCAGTTGTTGTAGGTATCCTTGGCTTACAACACTCTTACTAAAGACAGATAGGCAGGAAGGTAATTCCATAGTACTTGGAGCTGTGCTGTACTCCATCAGAAGTGAACAAAAAATACGATCACAAACTTGGAACCACATCACCGGGTATCTTCTATTTCTGGCTTCTAACAATGTTAAAGAGTGGCATATGAATGATGTGGATTAATGAACACTGCAAAATATTCTTACAGTGACATGCACAGGCTGAGAACTTCAGCAGAACTGAAAACAGAAAGGATATTAAACAGGGAGGAAAACTGGTTTTGCAAAGCATGCCTGTGATAATCTTTTGCAAAGAGGAAAATGCAGTTTGGCACACAAGTGAGCTTTTCATTCCTGGAAAAGCAGGCATCCTCAAAGCAGTATGCTCTACAGCAATGGGACAACACACTGTGTCCATACTGATGGTGGAAAAACATGCCCCTGGAGAAGCAGCAGATACTTGCAGGAGAAGCATGCTGGTGTTTTTCAGATGTCCCATTCAGCCCAATTGACTCATTTTGCACACAGAACCTCAGGAAAATGTTTTCTCAGGTGCAAACCACAAAAGCTAAATCCACAGCACGTTAAATAAGCAACATGCAGATTTTCAGCCTCCATCATTCCTGCCTTTTTCCCTGCTTTCCCACAGGGACTTACAGCTGCTGTTGTGAAAAAAGCAACAACCTTCAGGTAGTTACCAGATGGAGGATCTCCTGCAAGCTCAGAGCTTTCCATGCAGGTACTGTGGATTTCTCCCTTGGGTAAGCCTCATAACACTCACCCAGCTCCACACCAAGGTCTCACTTTCTCATTGCTTAACCAAATCAAAAGAATAAGTTCACACAAAGGTACTGGGCTGAATTACAGACTTTTGATTCTCAGCCAAGGGAAGCAAAAACAATCCCAAACCCAACCCATACAACCCAAACCACAAACCTTAAGCCAAACCCATTTCTCCTAATGCAGAGTGAGATGTGTACAACTCCAGGAGGTATTTATGTTTTCAGAGCTGCAAATCCTGTGCTGCAGGTAACAGTATTCCTCCTATTCTGAAAGACAGCCAGGAATTAACTTGAAGCAAAAGGAAAGATAAAGACGATCCTTTTAAGGATGAATGCATGGAAAGTGCCTTTGAGCTTCTCTGTTCTGTCAGCTCAGTCTTAGCATTAGAGACTAAAGCAAACAGAACTGCTTTAAATAAAGGAAGAAAAAGTAAACAACAAAAAGGATACTGAGAACCAGTTCATTTGCAGTGTAAAGTGATGCTGCCTCAGAGTCTTCAGACCTCTAACGTTTTACATCCCCAAGGACCCACTTCATGCTGTGGATGGTCTGTACACAGTTTCTACATCTCTGAATGACTGACTTCAACATGCTGCATTACACAGGAAGCTATTTTATATTACTGCTTTCCAATTTGCTTTTTTTCCTAAGGACAATAGCTAATAACCAGGCATCCCAAGGGATAACAACCTGAAAGTCTCTCTCATGTATTCTTTGGGGGCTTGTTTACTTAGAGTGAAAGCAAAAGACCTAATGTTCAGCAAACCGATGTATTTTAGAGCTTGATTCTCCCAACCACCTGCATCAGGATCAACCACTGGTAAATCCAGCAAATCCAACACAATTTTCCATACCTAAATTACAGGGTTGTACAGTACAACAAATAGCTTATTTATCCCCCATACATTATTCTGAGTATGTCTGAATATAATTACCCACCTTTTTGCACTGAATGGAGCTAAGGAAGGCTAGATACAGAATGTGCAGCTGCAAAGCAGAAACCTGCTTCTTATATCAGCATTCAGCTTCTCTCTATTCAAGGTTAGAGCAAGTGGGCTTAGTCCTCTGCCTGCATCATCCCTAGACTGCGGTATAATGGGTGTAAAGGAGGTAGAAACCTGCCCCAGTGGTAACTGCCCAGGTCACATCTTCTGTTACCCTGTACTCACAGCTGTTTGGGAGAAAGGAACAACTGTAACTCCTTTTACTGCACAACGCAGTGGATTCTCATGGCATCACGTGCCTGGCTGAAACCCCCACCACATACCCTTGTCCTGGTCTGCAGTTGTGCTTCATTACTGACTCCAAGCTTGTGGGTACCAAAGCAGTGAAGGTGCTGTGTTAAAAGGCAGCAAGCTATGTAGTAATATCTTGTAACTTCAAAGTAGATCTACAAAGCCCAGCACAGGGAATATTTCATGCTAAGCCTGTTTTCTTGGCCTGTGATTTTACACGCCACATTTTCTACACTATTTTCCCCAAAAGGAAAAACCCTCCTTGTTCTGGAGAGAAGCAATAGTTTATGGCTTCCATTTACAGCACTAAACTGTAAGAGAGTGAGACAAACCAGCTCGAGTTCCCCATTCCCCACCTGCTTGTTTCCTGCAGGCAGGCAGCTCATACCTGCAGCTTGTAAGCCAAGACTTACGGCGCAGTATCTCATCAAGAGCCGTACCGGAAGATCTTAACAACTCTTTCACTCCAAGGCAGGGACAAGGAGTCAATAGCACAGTCTAACCTCTCACACTTGGTCTGAATTATTCCTCTTCAATTTTTCTTTGTGCTATTTTATCCCCTACTGAAAGTTATATTCCCTTAGAGGACCCTAAACCCCTTCCCTGGGGGTGCACGTACCTTTCACCAGCTCTCGGATAACTTTTATAGTCCCATTTAAAAAATTGTTTAGTCAAGCCATTCCTACTTTGTCACTTTAATCTCTCCTTATAAATCAAACCCTCCATCTTCACCACTTTTCCTGTCCTTCCAGAGCAGTCTGTTCCTTCTTCATTTCTGTTCTTGTTGGGAAGCTCATAAAGGAAAATAGTTGGATGTATCCTACATTTTGCCAACTGCAGTAGTAGTTTTGCTGTACTATTCTGATCCATTACGTTGTTTACTCTTCCTGTTCACTACATTCTTCTGCTTAAAATCTCACTTACCTTCCAGCAGGGAAAGGATAACCAGGTACTAAAATGATGGGGCAGCCACAGCTTCTCTGGGGAGCTTGTGCCAGTGCCTCACATTAAAACATGTCCCTTGTTGATCCTTGAGTAAGCTGAGGCATTTATTGAGAGTACAGCAGTGTGTGGGCTGGCTAATGCGAGGAAGAAGCAATTTCTAAATGCTGAAAAGCCAGGATTAAACCTTTCTTTCTGGGAACAAAGCAGAATTTGGAGAGAGTTGGGGCTTCCTCCATGGTCATTGGTGAGCAGGAGGGTTGTGGACCCTGATAGGGTCCATGGCTGGCAGCTTCCCCAGTAAACTCTGTCTTAGCTGGAATCCATGTTCCCTATTAATCAGGATTTAATTCAAAGTCATGGTCTGTTCCTTTATTTGAGCGTGTATGCCACTTCCTCCACTAATGAGATACCTAATTCTGTGCAAAACTGCCTACATTAAAGCTGCTCAGAACATTCAGCTGCTTTTTGCATACCCTTCTCACCCTCTAAAACAAGCTGTGGCCTTGTCTCAGGAATAGTGTAAACACATTTTGGTGAGCTCATGCAGGTCAGAACTGCTCTTGAGGCTGGGGAAATGAGCTAGTATGGTCCCACAGAATAGAAAACATCCCTTAAAGTTTCTTAGTCCCACATGATTCTTACTTGTTTCTGTGTTAGTATCTTTAGTAAGCACCGTAGTAACAAAGCAATGCCACTTTCAGGGAAGCTACCCCTTGGGAAAGCCTTTCTATTCTTGTCTGAGTACCCCTGACCTCTGCTCACACCTCTTGTAGGTTCTGTGTTGCTGTAATCCATTTTATGTGCATGACTGCTCAACCATGCCTCCAGCATATGTCTCTGATAATCCATTATAGCCTATATAGAAAACGGGATATAGAGGGAAGGAGGTGGAAGGGAAGGAGCTCTTACGGGATCAAAGGCATCCAGTGCTCCTGGCAATTAGCTGGATTTTAGAGCTCATGGCTTCCTGAAAGTCCTGTTAGTTTGCCATGGCTAATGGGAAGCGCATCTGAGTTTGAGCACAGACCCTGTGGAGAGCATCCATAGAAAACTGCAGCTGAAGCAGAGTGAGCATAGATTCAGAGGCATGTAAAGATCTGTCCTGTGATACGTTTGAACCCATCACTCCTTGTCCTATCGCTACAGTCCCTGATGAAGAGCCCCTCTCCAGCATCCTTGTAGCCCCCTTCAGACACTGGAAGCTGCTCTGAGGTCTCCACGCAGCTTCTCTTCTCCAGGCTGAACAATCCCAATGTTCTCAGCCCGGCTCCATATGGGAGGTGTTTATAAACTCTTAAAATATGCAGATGTAGCCACAGACATGAATAATTCTCTATGTTAAGTGCATTTAACTTTACAACTTTTTGTGTAGGACTTTCTGGGGCAGTACTTTGTGCAGGGGTCTAATCTGCCCTCTGCATGTGCACTGAATATAAGGAAGCCTTCCTGCATAGCTGCAAGTACAAGAAGAATACAACAGGGGTACAAGGAGGAAATGGCTCTGAGCAAGCACTTTCCACTTTTTGGATAAAAACAGCACTGAAAAAGGATGATTTCTCTTGGAAGAGAGTGGATGCAGGGAAGTACATCACTGTGTTAGAAGCTGGCATTATCCTGAGCTTTGTTTCTTCACTGCTCCACATCAAAGTCTTCAAGCTGCTTTGCAGAGGGAACTTCCTGCCACTGTCCCAGCTTTTGGGCACGTGCAATGATTTGCTACCCAGGCTTAAAGTGTCTCCTAAAAACCAAAGAGCAGGTATTTATGTTCCAAGTATCCAGGCTCGTTGCAATTGGAAAAAAAATAAAAGGCAATGGAGGATATTAACTCTCTGTTTGTTGTTTTTATTGTCCTATTGATCAGGGGAATTAGTGTTAGGACAGGAACTGTTCTGTGAGAGCTCTCTGTGTGCATCACAGTGTGTTCTGTCCTAGGTGCATGGGTTCTACGGGATTTAAGGGAAATCAAAAACTTAAAAAACAAAACCAAAGGGTTTTTTCTATAATTAAGAAGGCTCTGAAGAAACAATTCCCAAATTTGACAGGGAAAGGGATTTTTCCTGTAGAAGAAAAGCACGTTTTTCATTGCCTTTAATCAACTTGGGATTAAAGTTAACCGGCAATATTCCATAAAATGTGAATAAACCAGACTGCTTGAGTTCCCCTTTGGAAGAAGATTCCTCCTCATGACACACACAGACTAAAGAGCTCTGTGAGCTCTTGGGACATCTTTTCACCACCCATCTCCAGGAGTTCTCCTGTCTGTGTAATGACACGTCATACAATATTCACTCCCAAGGTTTCCTATCAGTGGGATTCACCACCCACAACTGCAACATCACAAACCCGGCATTAACACTGGATCAGAAAAGGATGGAAGGGAAAAGCTGAATTATACTGACTAGTTCCACTACTTAGAAAACCTTGTTTCTAGCAGCTTAGAGGGTGGGAAATAATGCATCATACTTGATACCCGCCAGTTTCAGTGCTCCTTTGACATACTTCACACAATCAGTGCGAGAGACAGAGCCAAGAGAAGATGTCGTGAGAAATAAAGGAGAAAAAAGATAACTGAGGGACTCCTCATGATTTTGTGATTTGTTGTGGTTGTTGCAAATGTGAAACAAAAATCAATTTTCTTATTGACAGTTTTCTCTCTCCAAAATGTGTGTATTCTGCTTTATTGCCAGTGGTTTGTCTGTTGTGTGCTCCTGCATTGATTTTTCTTTCCGTTTCGGTAAGGATAAAACCCCTTAATTTGGGGAAGACAGCATGAAGCATAAAGCAGATAAATTCCTGCCACATTCTGGGGACAAGGGGGGATTTCTAAGTAGAAAAATTTATGCAACTATCTAAGAGTATCTGAAGATCAAAGAGGATCGTTTACACAGTGGCTGGACAGCTCTAATGAGTTTGATAATCAGGGTCCTGGGAATTTGCATAGCCACATTTACATTGTAATGGTTACACTGACATTGCACTGGGTGTGAAGGACCCGGTGAAATGATGGATGACAGACAGAATAAGCTAGAGACCTGTCCCAGTCTGTCAAGCTCACTTTCTGCTACAATAGTAACTTTTGATTAATGCCTAAGTATAGAATTTCTGTGTATTCATCCCAGTGATTAAAAGAACTTGCTTGATTTTTCATACTGTAGTAGATTAAAAATAAAGTTTTGTGCTTAAAGCCTGCCTGGGACTTTGAAATGAAGGTGGAAGCTCAGTTCCTCCAGTGTATTTTAGCCTGGCTAGTTAACCTTGTGCAAATTACCACAGGATTACCTAGTGGGTTGCCTTCATCAGCCAAGTCACCTTAAGAAGTTCCCATTCCCTCTCCTTTTCTCCCTGCCCTTTCCTGTCAGGCTCTACATCCCATACACACACAGACCTCTCTTTCAGCCTCAACTCATGCTCCAAAGTGCTTGAAAAGGACAGAAATCTTGGTTTCATTCTTTCCTATAGCTGTAGACAGCTCTTCCTTTCTGAAATGCTTATTTTTCCTTAAAAGGAAGTACAGGATAACTAAATCCCATATTGGATTTGGCCGTAGAGTATTACAAGGCATAAAACCAGCTATATTCCATTTACTATCTTGTTTGTTCTTCAGTGCATCCAGGAGGTTACTTCCCCTATTAACCTTAACAAAAAGTGAGCATGCTAAAACCTGACTTCTAATCACTTCAATACCATACTAAAAGAAAGCAGGAAGAATAAACAAGGTAAGTACTACTAGTACGTAGTACTGAAAATTACACAGGATCATACCCGCACACACCTCCTCTCCCCCACTCAGGGTGAAGTATTCACGAACTGCAGATGCTTTTCTCATGACAAGTCTAATACTACTCGACCTGGCTACTACTGGTAGCAATGGACTGAATAAATCTCATTTCTGTCATGTCAGCAAAGCCTGAAAGGGCACAAGGAGTTTGGAATATTCTCCATTGGAGCAGTAGATAACAGCAATGCATACATCACGATGGGAAGTCATCACCTTGTAAACAAGGCAGTAGTTCTCCTTATATTAAAAGGGAAATAAAACCAGATTAACAAAGGACCTGAAGGATCAATAAGGGATCCTAGGTATAAAACCACAGCAGCAAAACCAGGAGGTATGCATTTATACTTAAACTAAACTAAACATTGAAACACAGATATTGGTCCATCACATTAATGGTTGTTGTGACTACAGATTATACAGAACACTAATATATAACACTGTCTGCCTGCCAAGCACTAACTAAACATGAAACACCATATGAATAATAGAAGAAGTATGACAGGAAACTAGACAGCCATGACACCCAAACCCCAATTCTGTATTAATCTCCAAGGCAATTCTGTCCCTCACTTGAATTTGGCAGCCCGGTTTTTATTACAGCAGTGAATACTAATAAATGCAGGCTGCTTGCTCTGTCTTTACAATTATCCTGCCTCCCCCAAACAAACAGAATCAAAAAACCCCACTTGATCTTGTCAGTGAGACACAGCAGTAACCTTCCCTCATCTGTCAGGCTCTCAGGTCTGCAAGTAACACACGTCAGCAGCACAGGCCGATGTGCTCTGCTGAGAAAGAGGATGTAGCCACACGTGATTAGTAAAGATCAATATTACTTTATAACAAAGCCACCTCGAGGTCCCCTCCAGCCAAGCGGGTTTAAGGAATGTGCATTTTCACAGAGGGAAGAACAGAAAGCCCTGCTCAGACAACCACTGGATCCAGCACCAGACCCAACTGCCTGCCCCAGTGCACCCAGGCACACTGAGGCTGAGCCTTGCGGCGATGCTGCTTCCACAGTCAGATCCATAGCAGCTAAAAGCTCACGAGTACACAGATGTTCTTTTGTCTCCAAATTCAGCCCTGCAGCATATTAATAAACAGATACTCAATATGCTTTTCTAAGAATAAATGTTCTGGTAGGAGGTGAGACTCCTGCCCTGGGCAGAGGGGTCAGGACATAAGAGCCTCTGCAGCAATTCATCTCTTGGATTAAAGCAAAGCAGTTCTGCACAAGGGTGATTTCCACAGTGAGGATCTAGCTGGGCACCAACGAAAATCAATGGAAGTTTGTTGCCAGCATAAACATTCTCAGGCTCCCCATCTTGCAATGCGAAAAGCAACCTGACCCAGAGAAACGTCCTGATGTAGATTTAAGGATGCTTCCCTGTGAGGGTGCTGAGGCGCTGGCACAGGGTGCCCAGAGAAGCTGTGGCTGCCCCATCCCTGGCAGTGCTCAAGGCCAGGTTGGACACAGGGGCTTGGAGCAAGCTGCTCCAGTGGAAGGGGTCCCTGCCCGTGGCAGGGGTTGGAGCTGGAGGAGCTTTAAGGTCCCTTCCAACACAAACCATTCTATATGATTCCATAAACGCACCTTCAAGTTAAGCATTTACATCTGCTTTGCTGAGTTGAATCACTGTTCTTTGCAGTCTTGAACCTGAACTGCCACAATGGCACACGCAAAGCCAAGCTCTGGCTGACCCTATGTGAAGCTGGACAGAAAGGGAACAACAGAAACATGGCCAGAGGCAGCTTCCAGCTGAAATGCTGCAGAAGTTATAGCCAAGGCCCCATCACACACACAGATCCTTCTCAGAACAAGGCTGGGAAGAGGCTCGTGTAAGAGACACAAAGAGCCATTCCATGCCTTCCCAACCAGACACTGATAAAACATAGAAACAATTGTTTTCAACACTGGCTGTTCCCAGTGAGGTGGGAGCCCTAACGGAAAAGCTCTATGCAGTTCCCAAATAGAAATCTAAGCATCAATCTAACCGCCTGCAGCCAGACAGCTCTCCTGAGCTGTTTGGTACATTCCCACCAAACTCCCTTGGATATGAAGCGAGATCAGCCACGTAAGCCTGGAAACAGGAAGTACAAACAAGAATGAAAGAAAAATAAGGCTAATAATTGTACTTTAAAGTTTATAATGCCAAGCTCTGTATCCAGAAGAAAGTATGCTTGTAAGACCTAGACAGCCCAAGAGGTCTTTTATCTCCAGATTATAAATTTAAAGCCAATTTCTGTTAATAGCCACTTAAAGTTCATTTCCATTCAAAAGCCATTAGGCGTCATATGAATGTACAGGCTTTGACACAAAATTAGTTGCAGATGAAAATCATCTTGGAAATATCTACAAGAAAAAGACTGACAATACATTGTTCATAAGCAGGTAATTCAAGCTATGGCCTGCCTGTATCATCTTCTGGATAAACAGTGCTCTGTAATGAGATTCTTTCCATGCTATGGAGATGAAAATAAATGAAAAGTACCAAGGATTTCCTTATTAAACACTATGTATATGAAAAACATAAACATTATTAATTTAAACACCACCAAGTTGGGTGAGAGTGTTGATCTGCTTGCTGGAGGGCAGGATGGATCCTGCAAATGGATCTGGACAGGCTGGTTCCATAGGCTGGGGCCAATGGGATGAGGTTCAACAAGGCAACGTGCCAAGTGCTGCACTTGGGCCACAAGAACCCCCTGCAACGCTCCAGGCTTGGGGAATTGTGGCTGGAAACTGCTCATGGGAAAGGAGCTGGAGGTGCTGATTGATGGAGCTGAGCATGAGCAGCTTGTGCCCAGGCAGCCCCCAGCATCCTGGCCTGGATCAGCACCAGTGCGGCAGCAGGGCCAGGGCAGGGATTGTGCCCTGCACTGGGCACTGGTGAGGCCGCACCTCAAACCCTGTGTTCAGCTCTGGGCCCCTCACTATAAGAGGGACGTTGAGGTGCTAATGTAAAGAGGGGCAGATTCAGAGTTGGGGTTCTAGTCCTGGCAGTTTTACTTGCCTGTGGCTAATTATATTGTTCCATGATGTATGTGAAGAACCAGGTGAAAGAAAAAAAGGAAGACGTGAAAGCTACATAAAACCTATGAGTTCCCCCAGACTGCTGTGATTCCTGTCCATTCTGAGTTTACTCTTAGAGATTCTACTTGGTCGTATTCATGAAAGCCCTTTACTGTCTTAGATACAGCTACATGTGTAAGACAATTTATGACCTAAGGAACCAGCTCCTATGCACAAGCTAAGTTATCAAAATGTTGCAGCAAATTCCTTTCTTCCATTACAGAGACACAGCTGTTTGGAAGCTCTTAATCATTTTAAGACCAAGAGACATAGATAATGGGCATATAAGAGTTGAGAGGTGGCACAGGATCTTACTAGATGCACAATAGTAGCTTTTAGCATAGCCTGTGAGGTCAAAGAAGTACAGAGAAAATAAAGAAACAGTGTGGTTGGATTATCTTAAAACGGTTCAGCAGGATGATCTTGTCAGTCTGGACAATAGCTATTAAAATAGCTAAAAAGGGATTTGATTACAAAAGCGTAATATTCTAAATATCAATCATATCCACTTATGGACTATATATCCATATAGGCCTCAATCAATTTGCGGGTTTTACAGGATTATATGAATGCAAGACAGATGCAAAACGTTGATATAATCTACACAGATATTGGTAATAAATTTGGCACTGGGTGAGCACTTCAGAAATCAGAGTAATGTTAAATCAGAAAGACAAACATCAAATAGACTTGCTTGTATGTAAGCAGGCCTCACACTGTAACAGAGCTGTGCCAACAACTTACAGTACAATTTCAGCAGAATACGGGGGTGATTTGCTCACTGTCCTGTATGAGTTAACTTCTCTATTAATGACACACAACAGACGTACGTGACCATCATACTGATGAGATGGAACACGAATTAGAGAATGGTTCCTGACAGACTACTGGAGAAGAGTATGAAATTAAGGAAAGCAATAGAATAAACCAAAGGAAATGCAATTTTAGTTTCCTGCTTGTGCCTTGGAGGGATGTTTCACATTTATGCAAAAACACTTTCAACAACAGGATCAAGATGTGGATTCCCTAAAGCTCAAACAGTTCTTCCACCACTGCACTTAGTTACACACAGGTGAGTGAACCTGATGTAAGGAGCCGATACCAGGGGAGTGGGGTTTGGGCTGCTCAGCACATGGCTGTCTCCAGCCTTCCCTATCTTTAAATGGTTTGAGCAGCTTGTGCTGCCTATCTGCTGTAGCTGGGGCCCAAGCTAAGGAAAGATGCTTCATTCCAATGCACTAGAAAAGCCTAAAATGCTAATTATTATTTTAAGTTTAGCTTTGAATAAACCTTATTAATGGTTTCTTCCTCTGCATGCAAATGGCAGCAACTCACACATCGTAATTAAATTAGCATTGTTTATGCTTTGGAGTATTTAAAGTCTGAAATTAGAGGCAATAACTATAAAATAGAGTGATAATTAATGATAATAACTCATTCTTGCAGAAACCGGGCTGATGCTTTGCACTTACAACACTTTATTCCCAACAGCTACTTTATGGTACTTGAAATTACTCAGTAATTCTCCTAAGCTAATTTTTACTACCATGCAAAACTTTCAGTAGTACGGGGGCAGGTTATCTGTGTTCACATTTAGACTGCTCGAGGTTTAGCTGATTTCTGACTGCTTTCTCCATGGCACTAAAACATATCACAAAAGTGGATTTGATTCTAAGTAGATGCCTTATCCAGATGCTAAAGACCTTGACTGAGGCTTTATATTATGTTATGTGCTGTTCCCAGCTCAGCAGCTATGTACACATGATGCTGGACAAGACCTTCTGTGGGTTGGGCAGACCCTTTGTCCTGCCATAGCTCTAGCCACCTCCAGCCAAGCAAGTTTTCCACTGAAGAAAACTTCTCATACAACTTCTGAACAACAAAAAGTCTCCTGGAAGTACGAGTCTAAATCCTCCTTGTTGTAAAAGCTGGTACAGATCTAAATCTTCCCAAGTTTTTTCGTGTTTTAGCATGGAACAAAGCTTTAAATCATGGAGACTACAGTAAAATTGCTTTTGCTTTTTAAAAAATGGGGCCTCATACACCACGAAGTCGAGGGCAAGAGATCAGCACGGCAGCAACGGCAGCTGAGGGATGGCTAGAGACACTCAGATCAACACTATTAACTCTCCAAGCTCCAGATGCCCAAAAAACACAGGACTGAAAGGATTTTCAAAGGATTTGTCTGTTTTGATAGAGATCTGTTGTATTTTAAGCTTTTGCATATACAAATAATAAAGTAGTTACGCAGTGAAAAGACAAAAAATATTAACCTTCAGTGTGTCTGTGCTTTCAGGATCTAGGTTTATAAACTCAGTACAGAACTACAGACTCTCTCAGGTGCAGCTATATAATTCAGAAACAAACAAATCCTTCACTTATTTTGAGTGCCAGCTACCTGGAAAGTGCAATTACTTTACTCAAGACTGAGATCAAAACTTCCACCAGAACAATATTTGTGAGAAAATTCTCTATAGAATCATAGAATGGTTTGGGTTGGTAAAGACCTTAAGATCACCCAGTTTCAACCCCTCTGCCATGGGCAAGGACACCACACACTAGATCATGTCACCCAAGGCTCTGTCCAACCTGGCCTTGAACCCTGCCAGAGATGGAGCATTTACCACTTCTCTGGGCAACCTGTGCCAGTGCCTCAGCACCCTCACAGGAAAGAACTTCTGCCTTATATCTAACCTGAACTTCCCCTGTTTCAGTTTGAATCCATCACCCCTTGTCCTAACTAGGATGTTATCTCCTGAGTTAGTTATCGCTACAGTCCCTGATGAAGAGTCCCTCTCCAGCATCCTTGTAGCTCCCTTCAAACACTGGAAGCTGCTCTGAGGTCTCCATGCAGCTTCTCTTCTCCAGGCTGAACAATCCCAACGTTCTCAGCCTGGCTCCATACAGGAGGTGCTCCAGCCCCTGAGCATCCTCATGGCCTCCTCTGGATTTGCTCCAACAGCTTCATATCCTTCTTATGTTGAGGACACCAGAACTGTACACAATACAGGAGGCTGGAACTGGATGAGCTTTAAGGTCCCTTCCAACCCAAACCAGTCTGGGATTCTACAAAGTGATGTAACTCCATGGAGTTTCAAACAAGTGAGTTTGAAAGACCTGAGCTGCTCTGCCATACTACATAAATTCACACAGAAACACCCAAATACTACTGCTACTAGTGCTACTTTCTTTTACCATCTGTTCAACTGAGAACTGCTCTATATAGTATCTCCACATAGGGTATTTTGCAAAACATGAACTAAACCTTTGATTATGTGCACACACAGTTCTTGTACACACAGTAAGTGAGAATCAAGTGCCACCCATCAATCCAGCTACTGTAGACAGCTGAGCACGCAGGAGGAGAGCAGGTGAACCACTGCTTTTATGAAAGGAAGCAAAGTGCGAACAACAGTTCTTGAAACAGCAAGGATCAGTTCTGATACCTGTCAGTGTGATTTGTACGACATGAAGTGAGATAGGTCCCTTCTGCCTTGTAAACGCCTAATAAAAGACAGGCACTGAAGAATTTATAGCCCAAGCAGACAGGATCGATACAGTGCGAGATTCCCCTCTTGAAATGCGAGGAGAACTAATTGCTGATATTACAACCCAGAGCCAGGGCAGAAAAGCCCAAGTGCTGGACCCACACTCCTCAAAGAGCTATTCAGTTAGCCAGGAACCGCTTCTGCTTTTCCTATACAAGAAGGATTTAAATCCAATTAGACTCCCCATTTAGTTGGCAATGTCTATGTATTTACAGCACGCTTCTTAGTGTGGTATCTCAGCATCTGTTCCAGGAAATATTCCTGAGCACAGCTAGGTCACACTGTGTCCAGCCAGGCAATTATTTTAGGAGTGGTTAGAGATTTCCACTTTTGCAAAAGTAGTTTCTTGGCAACTAATAGTGCTCTGAGGAGACATCCCTCTTGATTAGAACATTGATCTTTACCCTGACACCCCTCAGCTTTTATGGTTGGTTGGAAGTTCTGCAAGCACAGGAGAGAAAAACATCCCAACCTTTATCTGCTGACAAATGAACATTTAGCTGCTACTGCCACCTTGCTTCTCAGGTGGACACAGAAGTGTGTTGGCCATCTAGATACCACCTGAGCCTTTGTCTTGCTTGGGGTGAAACGATGACTCTGTGGTTATTGATCCTGGCTTCCTCTAGCCAGCCATTCCGTCCTTCCCACTTACCACATCCAACTCGGATTTGGTGCATCTGTGTAACACATGAGGTCTTTTTCAGCCAAGTATCTGGACTAACAAACCTTTTTCAGTCAAGTATCTGGTATTTAAATCTAATCCAGCTCATATAGACTGGAATGGGTTTAAAGAGCAAGCAGTTAAACAACCAAACATCACAGGTAGGAGATCCAAGATAAGGGGCCTTAATCTCTTCAGCCAACACATCTGCAGCTAGAGAAAGCAGTGTGAATAAACCTACCAGGTACTCTCACTCACTCCCGTTTCCTTCCACTGACAAAAGAAATGTCCATGAGTCCATTAGTGCAGAATCCTCTCACAAGCATCAGTTTAACTGGGCCACTTTGTAAGTCACAGGGAAACTTGTGACTAAGTCAGCTCTTCCCTATGTACACATAAAGACCTCGCAGACAGGCAGCATCTCTCTCTCCCCAGACCATGAGCTGGTTTGCTCAAAACTCAGGGCTCTATCCAAAACTTTTGCTCTTATTGTAAGCCTAATGCCTAAAAAATGCAGACAATTTCCCATGTGCAGCTGCTGAAGGTGTTGAGCTGGCAGAGCAGGAAATATATGTGTTGTTTATCTGCAAAGAAGGTACAGCAGGAGCATCACTGGTTCCAGCTTTCTCATGCTGCGCCTGCCAATGTATTGTACCTCATCCATGTCTGGGCTAAATTCCAGGCAGTGATAGGAGAATGAATGGGGCTGCATCCTATTATCAGTCCTTGGAGCCATACAATCCCCTCAGTTTATGGGCTGTAAAGTATGTACTTCTGCCTAGTGGCTTCCTAAGGCAAGCACCTTCTGCACTGGAATTGGTAGAGCTTTGCCAAGGTACATGCTGAGAGCAAGGGATGCCACAGAGAGGCTGCTGAAGGGACACAACACTCTGTAAACAGCCCTGCAAGGCAAATGGATTTCCTGGCATTATTGCTGTGCATTAGATGGGAATGAGAAGTGGACTTCTAATTTTTTTTTGTCTTATTTTATAATTTGTCCTATTTTATTTTGTCCTCTCCCTACAGGCCCTTGTCCCAAGCCCCTCTCCAGGTTTCCTGCAGCCCCTGTAGGCACTGGAGCTGCTCTGAGGTCTCCCCTTAAGGAGCCTTCTCTTGTCCAGGCTGACCCAGCCCAGCTCTCTCAGCCTGGCTCCAGAGCAGAGCTGCTCCAGCCCTCGTAGCATCACTATCTCGTAATAGCGGGGGGCCAGAGGTCCCATGCAAAATCCAAGCTCAGGTTCAGCAAACATCCTACACACTGACACAAGCAGCTGTTACTGATCTACTATATACACCGATATTTTAACAGACAGGCCAGAGAAACAGAGATGAATTAAGAGGCCACAGTCACACATAAAGCAGCTGATGGAAGCAGGGATATATCAAAGTCTCCTAACTGCTAATCCCATAGCCCAGCACTAACACCTGCCTCCCTGATTTGGGACTCCAGCCTCAGAGCGAAACATCTCCTGCACACAGCAAACACTGTGGATTCAAGGTGACAGCCAATTAACTTCCATGCTTCCCAATCAGGGCTCAAGCACCAAAAGTCAAAACAGTCCAACTCCTCCTTTCTATACCAGGTGGTATCGGGAAGGCTTCATAAATAAGATTCTCCAACTTCCCAGTTTCCATACCAAAAGCATGTTATAAATATTCATTTCCAAGGAAGCTGCCACCCACAAATAAGTATTAATTCCCCTTTTTAAAATTAAGGACTTCCTTCTCTCCATTAAAAACAAAAAACTCAAGCAAACATAAATGACAGCAGGGGAAGGGATCACCTGCAGCACAGCTGCACAAACCAAGCTGGCAATTAATGTCAAGAAATCACAAGGAAAGCTGGAAGCATATTTCTGCAAATGGGAAACCTGTACTCAGGCACAGCAAGCAGAGAACTGGCTGACACAGCAGCCACAGGCAATGTAATGGGTCACCCATACAAGCTCCTTAATCTCAAATCCAAAGCTAAAATTGCTCCATCCAGTTCCTGCTGCATTTCCTTTTCATTCCAGGAAACATCAAGCCCACTCCATTTCTTTTCCTGACCTCGCCTCCTCCACTTCTTTAGGAGTGCTTTGGTTTGTTGAGATTTTTAAACCTTTCTTTAACATACAATACTGAAATACACCTGGTATTTAAAATGTACAGTGAATTCTGAAATTAAACCTAAGAGCAGTCTACCTCTATATGAAACAGAAAATAATGGCTACTGATTTATTAGATTGCTGTAGTTAGAGATTACACTGTTATAAACAACAGATTCTTTTATTTTCCTTCCTCCTATGATGGGTTTCGTTAGTGCAAGAAAATCTCAATGTGCATAGAAAAATATCCCCATGTACATTTACAGTCTGCACATCTCTCACTATAAGCTGCAGGTAGCTTTTCCTGCTCTAGTGTCCCAGTGCAGACTGCAGCTCCTCTGCACAGCATGGAGCGCTTTACTGGGGCTGGTTTGGGAGTGAATTCCAAACACTCTGGTTACAAAATCCCATGGGAGGAGGACTGCAATGCTTTTGGCATCTGTTACTCCAAGTAAAAGGTATGCTTTTTTGACCTTGCTTGACAAAGATAATAAAACTAAAAAGACAAATGCCCGAAAGCAATGACAAAAACATGAACAGAAAAAACTTTGCTCCATATACAGAACCCTAGAATGGTTTGTGTTGGAAGGGACCTTAAAGCTCACCCAGTTCCAACACCCTGCCATGGGCAGGGACGCTTTCCACTAGAGCAGCTTGCTCCAAGACCCATCCAATCTGGCCTTGAACACTGGGACAAGTAACCGCACAACAGAGCTGTCAGTGATACTAATTAATACAGCATTTAAATGCACTCAAACACTGCAATGAGAAGAATGATTAAAACTGTATAGAAATATTCAAATCTCTCAGAGCTCTCACTCTGGGTACAGATTAAAGAAAAATACCAGCCTGCCAGGATGATTGATTACAATTTCATTTGGTAATGAAAATTCTTCTAATACCTCTGTTTTGCCAAGGAGTGCGCAGTTTCTCTTTTGAAAGGCCAGTTCCTGTTTAGAATAAGGAGAAAGCAGGAGAAAGGAGGCTAACATCTGTTTAATTTATCACACTGCTGCCTGCAATAGCCTTACAACCAGTCATATTTTAAGTAAGTTCCCTTCAGAAAATGCCAGTGATTTTGGTTAGCATGCTGTTCATCTGCTACCAGGACATAGCACCAGGGTTATTTACCCAGCACTGTACCCCCCCTCACCAGGAGATGCTAAGATGACACTGCAGCAGGGAAAGAAACACCAAAGTTACAGAGAAACTGTTTCTGCCTGTATTTTACAGGAGATGGATTCAACTGACTCCACTCTCATCACTTAAGCCACTATTCACATTCCTTGGATGAAGTATAAGATTATTTAAAGCTTTCATGTTGTCATTATGTCTTCCCTGTGAGGGTGGGGGGAGCTGGCACAAATTGCCCAGAAAAGCTGTGGTTGCTCCTGGAAATGCTCAAGGCCAGGCTGGATGGGGCTTGAAGCAACCTGAATTTTGGCTTGGAAGGGATCTTAAAGCTCATCCAGTTCCAACCCCCTGCCATGAGCAGGGACACCTTCCGCTAGACGAAGTTGCTCCAAGCCCTGTCCAACCTGCTAAGTGTGCAGAGCCAAGGCTGAGTCCAAGTTAAAGAGACTTGGCTTCTTCACCTGCGCTCCCTCCAGCTTCCCTACAAAAAGGCTGTGCTAATTCATCCCAAGAACGATGGCAAGACTGATCCACTCAACTTTTCACCTTTGCCACCTGAAATATTAGCAGCCACAGAAAGATTTCCAAGGCATCTGATTCCTCATCAAAGACAACATCGTATTCTGCAGTAACCTTCAGAGCATTAGGGAGCATTTCTGAGAGGTGGTGGTGATGCACCAGCTCCAGGACAGAGCACGGAGATTTAATGCTGTGCAGCCACTGAAAATGTGGGGAGGCAATTACAGCTCCCGCAAATTAGACTGGGAACATCAATAGATCAAGGCAGTGATCCAGCAAAGCACTTAAGCACGTGCTTACTTTTAAGAGATCACTCCTCCTCCCAGTCTGTACCATTTTAAACAAACAGCAAAAATCCCACCAAAGGGAAGTTCTCTGCACTGGTCACACAAGAGACAATTCCCAGATTTACAGTAAAGAAAGATTGTCAGAAGAGTCGCAAAGTTGTTTTACAGCTTAGCCTCTAAATCCCTCACCCATAAGAGGAATCAATAAAAAACTCCTGACCACAGCAGCAGATCAAATGACTACAGTAACCGTAAGAAAAAGTGTTTCTAATTGACAGAGGGCACTTCTAGAGCAGTAAAGTGACTTTTAAACAAGAGAGAGATGTGTGGTATTAAACACAGTGCTTTAGTTTTGCATGTGAAGATAAAGTGTTCCAAGTTAAGCTTCATAATTCATTTAGTAAATTCTAAGTGTGCCACTGTCTCCATGTCTGTTTTAATGCATCACTGATGGTTTCTGAGAATTTAAGCATTTTGGAGTATAATTTCTTGGAGCCAACAATTTATACATGGGACCAGCACTAAAAGCAGGCAGACAAATCATAACTAGCACAAACCTAAGGAATTGGATCTTCTTAAAGGGAAAGGGTGGGGAAGGAAAAGGTGTTGATCCTGAATTTCTGTGATGTCTAAATTCCAATTCAGGCATCCTCAAATTCCAGCCTCATTTTTCCAATTCTGTCCTTCTCTATTCATACGTTTTCCGTGTGAAGATTCCATTTTTAAGCATTTTGTGATTCAAAACTGCTCAACATGATTTATTACAAGTATCTCTGATGACCAATTGCTCATCATTATGCACTGCCATCATTCCTTTGAGCAGTGGCAAAGTGCAATTTGTTGCCTTAGTTGTGCTCTTGCAACCGAATCAGGGAACAAAAGAAAACTGAGCAAGTCTGGAATTAATTCCTTAAGATGAAGAAACTTTTTATAACATGAAGACCTCAGTGGAGGTTCCCTTCACACAACCACTTCCAGGATGAATACATCAAGCAGGATTCTGGTCTGTAGTGTCCCTGTGATCAATGGACCTGGCCAGTATTCTGTCAGAAGAGCTTTCTTCTACAGAGCAGCAATAAAAGCCAAAGCAAATACACTTCTTTCATTGAAATCATGCAAGAAATTAATTCAGAGGAAAATGAGTACTTTAAATCATTCAAAGCATCAGAACAGTCAAGTCAAAGGGCACTCATTTCATCTTATGACAAAACTGCTAAGGTCAAAAGTTCCAAGTGAGGAATAACCAGTCTGAAAGCTGTCTTTAAAAGCAGATCCCATTTTGGAGATGCTCCAATTAATGCAGAAGGAGTTATTTTTCTAGTGTAACATGCTGCCATCACCCCCACCTCCCAAAACCCTGAGAGATGGTTTAAGTTTAGGCACTACAGAATTAATGCCTAATTAAGTTTATTGCAAACAGGAGAGGTGAAAACTCTTCAGCATGTACCTTGGGTTAAAACAGGACTAACAGCTTTGCAAAGTCAGTCAGAAATTCTTGGCAAGACTGTGCCAACAGCCAAGAGTCCTTCTCCTGCCAGCCATCCCTCCCCGGTTCTCTCAAACAACTGCTTCATTAAACTGAGATGACAGTACTGAATGGCTTTTTAAAGAAAGAAAATGTTTTCAGCCTATATATCCATAACATAAAAGCAGAACACACACACACCTCTCCTGAATGAGCCTCTCCTTTGGCAAGCAGTCAACAGCAGGATGTGCAGGTAGGTCGAGGAGCAGAACATCCTCTCTGGAAGCCACCCAGTTCGTTACAGAGGTAGGTGCCACATCCACGTGAGAACAGTGGGCTGGAACATTTTGCTGGCACCAGCCAATTCCTAATTGCTGCTGGGCTCTTCATCAATGTTGTACTGCCACCAGCAAAAGATAACTTCATCCATGTCCTTGTCAAACTGCATATATATATATTCAGGATATATAAAATGCAGACATACATATAGACTTGATTTTCTCCTTGGAGAATTTATGTACCATTACATTCCATTATATTTTTGTTTGAGCTGAACACTTAAATGATGTTGAATCAGTGATCACTAAACCAAGCCCCTTTTTATTTAGCAAGGTTGGGATCTTTGACCTACAGAAGCCTCTAACTAGAAGGCAAATTGCATGATTATCATTTTATAATAATGATAAATTATTACTTTTCCTCCTTGACTTTTAACTAAATATTTGGAGTCAGCAGCTGTCAAATCAGGACTCCCATACCAGCTCCAAGTTCTGAGTTCTGTACGTGACATTCTATCTTCCATCTTCCCAATGCGAGAAGCCAAACACCCTGAAAATGAAACACGTTCATTATTATGCCTACTTGTGATTGAAGAAATGGCTTTTTTATTTCAGTTTCTGTCCAGAAGGGGATGATCAATGGAACGCATCAATTCATGACAACGCTATAATGCATTTCTGAAATGTAGCTGATATTCCCAAACAAACACTTTTCAATTTGCAAATTTTCTGCAAAATACTTTCCTTCAGCTATCCATTAATCAAAGGAAACCACAGCAGAAGTTTGCTGTGGTGCCATTTTTAACAGCTTCACACATCCTCAGGGGGGTTTTTTAGGCAAAGAAACTCCACCTGCAATGACAGCACACACTGGAGTGCCAGTGAGACACCAGAGAGAATCTGATATAGCCTATGGGGCTTGATGGCAAAGCTCCTGCTCTCCAAGGTCCCACTGGGACTGTGGGTCACATCGGCTGTGGCAGACTCGGCTTCACACTGCAGTAAAATGATGCCAGTCTGCTCAATGATGGCAACTTCTCACCATCAATCTCACTTTGTGCTGCAGCTCAAGCCAGAAGCCTCGCTTTTGCTGGGAAGAAGTGACCAGGTAATTCTTCTCCTCATGCAAGGCCACAGACCTTAGAGATGCTGAATTTCAGGCTCTGATTCTCTCAATGAGGAGCCATGCCCTTTAGCACTTGAAGCATTGCATGAATAGCTTACAGAACACAGGGTCTACAACAACATCTGAGGTCAGGGAGAGCAGCCATCACTAAAGGGCTAACAAAACAACCTGAAAGGTGTTCAAACCTCATTGTGTCAATGTAAAACAGACCCAGTGGTTCAGTGCCAACCTCCCTGGCAGCAGGATACAGTACACCAGTGAGGTATTATTCTTGTCTAGACCTACACTGCAGCATTTCAGTGACTTCAGTTTCTGGTTAGACATGTTCAAGACTGTTAAAGATGATGCCTGCATAAGCATCTCTTAGGCACAAACAGCAAGTACACAACTACCTCCCACATTAAATTCCCAGGGAAAGAAAATACAGAGATTCCATAGATGCTGCCCAAACTAGTCTAACTTTCTCAGATAAGGTAACACAAGCATAAAAGAAATGGTGTAAGGTATACAGAAATTTTAGCATACAAATAAAGAAAATGGAGTTTCTTCTTCCAACTCCGTATTTAGGAAATCCCATGGAATTACCAAGCCACTATTAAAAAGGCTGCAGGAAAAGGAGGGAAGGAAAGACAGGAAAAGTCACTTTTACAAATTAAATTTTCAGTGGGGAGAGAAACCACATGAAAGGATTAATTTCTTTACACTGGATAAGCTGTGACAAATACCTCAACATGTCACTGTCTTCTTTCCGCTTTGCTGCACATGTAGACGATGAGTTAATTTGCAAAGGACAATTTTCTCTTCCACCATTCTTTTCATGGGCTTTTTATTGTGGGGCATTTGGAGTCTTCTACTGCAAAACCACCAACAGCTTAGCACATGCTGTCTGCTCAGTGACCACCACATCAGGGTTTTAATTACAGGCATACGTATCTGTAAACCTCTGGCTTCATACAAACCACAGCAGCAACAGCTTAGTTGCAAAATAAGAGATAACCTGCCTAGTGAGAAAGGTCAACTGAGAAGACAGAGAAGGAAACTGGGATGTTCTTGTAGCTGGTGAAAATACTTCAGTGCAGTTGTTCTTTGCACAGTAAAGATGATCTGGGTGTTAATTCCAGTTACGTGTGACTAAGAAACCTGGGAAAAGTAATCCCTTGGAAATAATTATAACCCTTAGAAAAAACCCAAACTGTAGACAGCAAAACAAAGCACTTCACCTCCTAAATGAGTCAGGGTGTCATTTAAGTGCAGAACAACCTATTAATCTTAACTCTAAGTGTAAGAAATAATGCCAAACCAGTTTGCTTGGTTAATAAAAATCTAGAGCTGCAGAGAAAATACTTGTCACCTGCTCCTGCAGTTTTTCTGAGAACTTATAGGTAAATTGTAATTGTAGAACATGCATCTGATCATCTTAACCTGCACGTATCAGTGTTTTTCATACCTGAAAACACTCTTAAACACTACTGAAGTCAGCCCAATGCTTGTGGTACAGAATATCCCCAAGACTCCCAGAATGATCCAGTAGTAAAACTAGAAGCAAGAAGGAGCAACTAACCCGTGGGATGGCTTATAACCAGCTTGCCATGGATTTCCAACCACTGCTCTTCTTGGTAAGGCATGGATTCACAGGTGAAAATGCTTGTTTTCCAAAACAACCAAGTACAGTAAGTACACACCTAAGTCATATTCATTCTCCGGAAGTGTTACCAACTTGCAGGGAATGCTAAGTACTCAAAGCAAGTATAAAAATAGGAATTCTACTCCTCTGAAAACTGTACTCCTAGCTCTATCTGTAAAGAAACCTATATATCTGTAATGTAGGACAGAAGGCAAATCAGTCATGACTGATTTACCTTCAGTCCAGACTAAACATGTCTGGACCAAAGCAATCCCTTTCAGCATCCTTTAACTAGGACAATTTCAAAACACAGACACTGTTGGACTCTGTTAGTTTAACATCTTCAAGTTAATACTCTGCTTTTTCTTCAAAGCAGCTCCTGCCTTTCCTAGGGAGTTTTAAAGAATCCATCATAAATCAGGTGTTTGTCAGAGCTCATGACATTTAGTGATATAACAGACAGAAGGATGGAGCAGGGAGGGAGCACTGGCCTCACTCAGGTGCCCAAGGGAAGAAAGATTTATATGGATAAACAGACAGCTTCAGACAGACAGCCATGTGCCTCCAATTCTGTCATATAGTGCTTAGTGCTGCAGATGGGGCTTCTCCAGTTCTCGCTTGGGATTAGGTATGCATGGCAGCGAGTAAGAAATGCAGTGTGAAGAGCCAAGTGACTGAAAAGGAGAATACTATAATCAGTTACAAGAAATGGATCTTTTTGGGGAAAGACCTGAGAAAGGGCAAAATTAGATTAAAGAAAGAAAAAAACAGGGGAAAAAAGAAACCTTCTCCAGCTCTCTTTTCACCTGAGGAAAGGTTTCAAATCAAACATAGCTATTTGCTCAAACCAAATTAAATACAAGCTTTAATAAAGTTGGACAGAAAGCTTATATCCCACTACCAGCCTCCTGCACCACACACTGTTTACACTTCACAACACCCCAAGTTGTAAAGAAATATTTATAATCCCTTTCAGTGTGGAAAACAGTGTTACTAAGACATAAATTGCCTTGTCTGAAGTTAGGAAAAGCAAGCTGAGAGAGAGAGGGGAACATGATCTGTGTTTCTCTCAGCTGAGCTGGTGTGAAAACAGCTCTGGGTTTATTTTTGACTCTGACACTTTCCACACATTCAAGTTTCAACAATCAAACTTTTGGGTTTCTAAGGGTTTCTTCCCAGGACAAAATACAGGCTCCATCCTTTGTTCCAAAAGGATTCAAGGGGAATGTATCAATGAGCACTGTAACTGAGCCCCTGGCAGCTATCAAAGCTCCAAGGCTGTTTTTCCACAGCTTTCCCTTAGTCTTATCTGCTGTCTTGTCTTCACCTGGCTTTCACCCCCGCTAATGGAAAGGAACATGATAACAACCAGCAGGTAAATCAAGATATGACAACAACCTTCTGAAAAGACACTGCATCCAATTAAAACTTGGATTCTGCTGTACTAGTTGTTCCTATTATGTTAATATCATAATTGCTGCCATTTTCTTACATAATCTTCTTACTTCTAACAAAAAAGGAGAGCAATGGTAGGAAGCTTGAGCACGCCATACGAAGCTTTCAAGGCACAGAATAGGAGGTACAGTTAATTTGTGAGCAGATTTTGCTACACTACTATGGAATAACTCATTACTTCATCATTAAGTTTAGGAAGCCAAGCTTTTAAATCATAATCAAACAATACTCTCCCCTTTCCCCCCCAAAAAAAAGGTCTGTCAAGAATGTACCTTCTGAATAGACACTGTAATGAAGTTTTCTGCAATAGAATTGCTAATGGATTAGTAATTGCGTAGTTTGCTTAATAGAAGAGTGCTTATTATGAATAGAATTGCTAACAGTACATGGTTTGGGGAACAAAAAGTCTAGCTAATGATGTCTTACTTTCAGAACTGACATACAGAAGAACATACATTGCACAATCCTGCCGAGAGCATCTATCCCCTGTCCTTCTCCTGTTCTCCTACCTTAGCACTTGTGTCCTCTGCAATTGGACAGTAAGATCATTTGCACCTGGATGAGCTATTCAGGAGCTTGAAATGTTATTAACTAATAGGAAAGAAAATAATCCTCTTCAATTCACAGGATGCCAGAGAAGCTGGGATAGAGGGGGCATGCTGTACACAGTACAGAGGAAGGCAGTATCAGAAGTCCCTGTCAGTGATGCTTCTTAACTGTTCCTTCTACACTATGTTCTCAAGCTGTTTAATGCTACAGGGTTGTGCCAGTGCGCACTTGCAGTGAATTTTCACACTCTGGATCAGTACAATAAATACACTCTACTCCAGTAAATACACTGGAGAGCCATTTCCCAGTGGAATTTCAGCTATCTCAGCCAGAATGTCTGGTTTAGTTGAAAAGATCCTTTCTCAGTAGCCAGGCATGTGTCTTACACATCTCCCCTGTATCAGGCAGCTTTTGATAGAGTTTCACCTTCATATACTCCACAGGAGGGAGAAAGGAAAAAAGCAATGGAGGACCACTGGGACCAAATGGGGGACACCAATGGCACTGCTTGAGAAGGATTAAATGGCACCCAAATTCATAATGTTACCAAGGCAGGTTCTCTGGAAATGAATAGTTGACAGAGATGTCTCAGTGCTGTTTCCAAGGTCAACTGGAACTCCTCAATAATTTCATAAGTTCTCTCCTACCCCCAGAATTTAGCTCAACCATGGCAAGGATGGATAGTGAAAATGAAGACTGTAACCACTGCCTTGAATAAACTGGAGAACACCTAAATAGATGGAGATGCTCCTCCTGGAATCACCTTTCCTGCTGTGATGCTTATGAAATGCAACTTCAAAGACTTGTAAACTGTGTAAATAATGAGTGAGCCACTGTTAAGGCAGGCTAAATGAATTAGCTGTCGTGTGGTTCCCACTGCAAGACCATTGATACAGAGTATCTGATTGTGGTCTACTCTAAGGTTGATTTAGATCATTCTGGCAGTGTAAAGGGGAATTAAGTGAACATAAATGTGATCTATGTCCACTTTAAGAATCCCTTCCCGCCTCTGGGGTGAATAAAGTGAGCTTACTGTAAATAAGGCTGAGAAAAATGACATTCAGTTTGCTACTTAGGCAAGAGAACAAAGTTAATTAATCCTCAGGGTAAGAGGTCTGAAGCACAGTAATTTTAGCACCTGACCTGTGAAAGGAGAATGAATCTTCACAAGGTATTTGGACAATAAACCCACCTCACTCCCTTCAGCCAGGGAGATGGGGAAAGCAGGTTTGGACGCCTTTCCTGCTTAGTGAATAGAAGCTGAGAAGCATAAGGGACATCACCATCAGAAAGAACTCCACCATCATCAAACTTAACTTCATGACCAGAAAGGAACATTAGTGTATTGACAACAAACAAAGTTCAGCATGTTGAAAGTTAAATAAAACCAAATTTTAAAGGCAGGGTTTAAATGATCCTCTCCGTCAGCCCATACATAGCATTTAATTATTAAGGAGTCCAGCTCAAGATCCAACACTTGTCCAATAAGGTTCACTTGTTCCTTCAGGATCTGGAGGGGTTTTCATTGCTTCAAAGTCCCAGGGAATTCACCCTGGAGCATAAAATGATTTAAAACCCTCCTTCCACCTCCTGTAATTCCCAGAAGCAATCTGAGGAAATATCAAATTAAACAGATTTAAAGGGGCAAGTCTGGAGGAGAAAATAGCCATGTCCTATTGGTGTCCTCTACCTTTTGCACTGGGCTCAACAGAGACTGCAGCAAATTCAATGCATTGTGCCTCGGTCAGATCTGTTGTTATCTCAACCCTTCATGCCCCACGTTGGGCGCCAAAAAAAACTGTCATGGTTTAAGCCCAGGCCTTAAATCAGAACCACGCAGTCCACTTCCCCCCCCCACTTCCCTCCGCCCCCCAGAGGGATGGGGAGGAGAATCAAAAGAATGCAACTCCCACGGGTTGAGATAAGAACAGTTTAATAACTAAGGTATAACACAAATCACTACTGCTACCACCAATAATAATGATGATAAGAGAAATGACAAGGGAAGAGAATACGATACCGCCTGCCGGAAAAGAGCCCGACAGAAAAGAGGACGTGCCCTTCCGGGTAGCTCCCAGTTACATCCCTGGGCATGACGTGCTGTGGTATGGAATACCTCTTTGGCTAGTTTGGGTCAGGGGTCCTGTCCCTGCTTCCTCCCAGCTTCTCCTCCTCCCTGGCAGAGCATGAGACTCACAAAGTCCTTGGTCAGGGTAAACATTCTGACCAGTAACTGAAAACATCAGCTTTATCAGTATTATTCCCAGGCTGAAAGTCAAAACCACAGCGCTGCACCAGCTGCTAAGAAGGAGAAAAACTGACTGCTGCTGCTGCACCCAGGACACCCAGTCACTTCTGTGTATGCAGAGGGCAAATGGCATGTCTCTTTTCTGATGAAGACCAGCTCATCTGTTTATCCAGGGATACAGGAGAGAATCATGAAAGTATCAAGTACTTGAGACAAAAAACCTCAAAAAAAGCCTTAATGAGACATGGTACCTCAGCCTTTGTTAGGAGTTATCCTACTATTTCCTTCAAACTCTATTTTAACACTTTATTTTTTGTTCCACAGTTTCCTTCAACTCCATCTGTCTATACCCACCTGCTTCCTTCTGGTTTCTATTCAGACTATCACACCAGGGGATACACAATACTTTGATATTCAGTATTCCAATAAACCTCTTGTCACTCGCTGACTACCTGCAGTCTGCCTTATGCAGGTTGTGCTGGTTCAGCTCTCTGCCTGCAGTGTTACAGGGTATGTTGACATGGTCTGTACCAACCTCAGCAACACCTTTCTGAATGTTTTGCCAGCAATAAACACCATAAAGAGAGAAAGAAGATCCAAATATCCTGCATTTTTCAGGAACTCAGAGCAAAGAGGTGCAGGTGCATTGTATCTTCCATGCTTTAAGACAACACACAGTTTCCTTCAAGAAGTATTTCCTGACTCCAGAGAGATAAATACATGGAAAAGAAAGAAACCAATAGATGCCAGAATCCCAACCGATCAGCAGAACACAGCATATTCCAAGATGCTTTTAAATTAATGAGGACCCAGCACATCAAGTGCACGAATGTCACACATTCCTGATTAAGCACCAAGGCACGACCTGTGGCTGTGTGGCTGGGCAATAACTGAGCTTGCAGCTCCTGTACCAGCTTGTTTTTATCAAGGCAACTTGGTTTTCATTCCCAGCTGCACTACATATTCATCTCTGAGATGCAAAGAGAGCAAAAGAGAGCAGGTCACATATTTAGCAAATGACAGTAACTCCCTGAAGATGAGGAAAAGCAGCCTGTCTATCACCAGCCTCCTTTTGTGTTTGACTCTGAGGCACATTCTTCTGCAGAAAATAAAAGTAATGAAAGAGAGAAAAACAGAGCCCGTAAACAACAAAAAGCAAATCTCACAGGCTGACAAACTTAACTAAAGTGTAAGGGGAAGTTGAGTGCCTACCAGCTCGGTGTACTATCATGGGGTTCAGCACTCCTCCCAACACAGGCACTCACACGCCTCCACCATAAAGCACAGGAGAGGCAAACAGCACATGCATCGACAGCAAGAAACTTACTATGCTTGTCCTAAAATGCTCTTAAAAGCCTCATCTCCCCCCTCAAGCTTCCTTCCCTCCCACACAGATATGCAGGCTGCAACAATCACAATCACATAAGCTTGACAACAGTCTATTACACTGAGTTGCCTTGTGTTTAATGCCTTAAATTTTCCCTACATGACATCACTTGTTACAACATGTACTACTACTACACATAATATTAAGCTTGAGTTTAACATGCTTTGTGTCAGGGCACAAAATCCTAGTTTTGCCTCTGATTTGAACCCAAGCACAGAGCAGATGACAATGTCTGTTTTCTTAAAGAGTATGTTGCTCTCCTGCTGCTGGAGTTCGACTATTTAAGGGCCACCTTTGTCTTGTCTGTACAGCACTTAATGGAAGGGGTTCATGGCCTGTTACAGTGGATTCTGGGTGTCACTGCCAAAAATAACACTAATAACCTTAGTGACTAGATCACTGAACCATACCTCCTGCTCTCATCAGCTTCAGAATGTCAACACCACATACCATGACCAGGTCCACCAAATATTTACTTCAGTTGACAACATCTCATACAACAAAGCTCTTCAAAACTGAGTCCCAGCATGAGGCTTTATAAAGGAATTATTCCAGAGGATGCTATTATAGTGAATTCACCGATCACACTATAGTCAATCAGCTACATTACATGTACTATAAAGTCCCTACTGGGTGCACGGAGATTTTGTACATTAGAACAAGAATAATAATGAAGAGCAATTTTTAAAGCAGGTTTCCACAATATTAAGGCATTGGAGCAAGGATTATGAAATACAGAGTGGTAGGTGAAAAGTAAAAAAGGGGAGATCTCAATCAAGACACAGAGGTGTCTCTCATTTCCATCTTTCAAGAAGAAAAGCCACCTGAATGAGGATGAACATACATATATAAGGCAGCACTGGAAGACAGTAATGAATGACAGCCTCAAAATGAAAAGCACAAGAAAGCAGAAAAATCTTGTCTCCTGCACTGACTGCAAGCGACCACATCATAGAGGAAATAGTCTTGTGGTGTATGAGAAGCAGTCAGATACAAGCCTATGACAAACTGGAAGTGTATGGCTGCAGACAGCTGGTTTTCTCCCATCAGAGCACTTTCGGAGGTTATGCAGTAGCATTAGGGTGGCGTGCATTTCATTTGCTACAGTTTCCCCCTTATTTTCAGTTATTTGTGCTAAATCTCACAATTAGGCAGCGTGCAATGCAACCAGACATTTACTCTGCAAAACTGGACACACAAACAAAACTAGCACTGCTGAGGAGACAAGTATGAAATGCAAAAGCTTGGCTGTAGCCCCAGACTCACCAGTGGAACACTGGTATCATCACCACGAGGTCAAATTTCAGAAGCTGTAGCTGAAGTGACATTAATCTTTTCCAAACGAGCATGTCCAACACTGCAAAATGCACCTTATACCTGCATTCCAGCTCTGTGCAGCCCTATCTCCCTGCTGCTGATGTTCTATTTGTGTAAAAGAAACAGATCGCTAAGAGAGAGAACTTCTGTTTCTGCAAATCAAATTGAGATTAAATCCCCAATTGTAACATGAACAAGAGCTTAAATCCAAGTGCAAAGTGCAGAAATGGGATTTTCATTTCACCATTCTGTTAAGATATACAGAATCACAGAGTCACAGAATGGTTTGGGTTGGAAGGGACCCCAAAGCTCATCCAGCTCCAACCCCCCGCGACAGGCAGGGACCCCTTCCACTAGACCAGGTTGCTCCAAGCCCCTGTGTCCAACCTGGCCTTGAACACTGCCAGGGATGGGGCAGCCACAGCTTCTCTGGGCACCCTGTGCCAGCGCCTCAGCACCCTCACAGGGAAGAGCTTCTGCCTAAGAGCTCATCTCATCTCCCCTCTGGCAGGTTAAAGCCATTCCCATGGCCTGTCCCTACAGGCCCTTGTCCAAAGCCCCTCTCCATGTTTTCTGTAGCCCCTTTAGGCACTGCAGCTGCTCTAAAGTCTCCCCTTATCATATTCTTACTTGTCTCCAAACACAGTTCTATTAGAACCGAGCATCAGGCACAGTAGACAATTTAACTTGAAGCCAAATGGGACCCCTTCACTGAAACAAGCTTATGGCTATGGAGGACATGGTCTATGCCATGATCCCACTACCCTGTTGCTCTGTTTCAATGGCACCAACTGCCATCATTATTGATAAATAAACACAGTAATTCAGATTCAGTTTGCATTACCTTCAGCAACCCCTGGTCCTCACCTTTGCCCTCTTCGACAGCCTGAAATATAACTTGTATAATAGGAGATTATTCACTGGGCAGAATCTTGCCTATCATTCGAATTCCCATGTGACAACACATTAGTCCGCTGTAATGGTTGAGACTAATTTTATATTTAATGGTGTAATATTTTATATTTAATATTTGAAAGCAAACACCACCAATAAAGACTAAGTCAAAAGCAGACAGTCATCCCCTCAATAGCCTTCCCTCCTAACTGCAAACAATAAATCAGTTCATGTAAGTACTTTTAAGCCATAAAACTGCAAATAAGGCATTCTGTACTGAAAATTGATTTCTATTGAGAACTATACCTCCATGCAACTTAATTTGTAACTGACGTGGATTGCCAACAGGCCTTGATAAAAGAGATGACAGTAGCTAATCTGCCTGCATATTGGTAGTCTTGCATCTGCAATATAAATGGAACTTTGGGGTGTTCTTTTCCTAAATGCAAAGCACCTAAACCAGAAAGCTATTTGTGCAGGATTGGAGCGCACGTTAAAGTGCTATTGCAATACATCTCTGGAGTTCAGCTATGGGGTACTTTAATTTTTCTTTTTCATTTCTTTTTAACAGTTATTACAGCAGGGTATGATCACACATTAGGAAGGTGAGATTTAGTATTTCCCAGGAATGGGAGCAGACCTGCACACAGAGCACTTGTACTGTGATAATGCCAAATAATATCTTTGCCCGATGCTAAGATACACTAAAAATAAAAGCTCTGCATTCATGCACTACAGCAGTGATGAAAAAGAGCCCCAGAGAGCATCTTATTCCTGCCGTACGGATTATCAAGCTGCCAAGAAAGAACTACTGTAAACTAGTTTTATGCTGCTTGTTTGTGACTGATAAAATTTATGTTGTCACATAGGAAACACGGATTATTAATACTTCTATAGAGCAGTAGCTGTCATAATGCAACCAGCCTGCCTTTAAGCTGAAATGGAAGTGAGATTGTGCTCTAGACTTGTACCTATGCTGGAGTTTCTCAACCTGGATTAGTGGTTAGTTGTTTGCTTGCTTGTGTTCCTTGTCTTTAGTGAAGCAAATGGTTCAGTATCACCAGGAATGAGAACTGAGGACACCCATTCCTATTCTACATCCTCAGGGAAAGAATGCAAGGAACGAAGCAATACTTGGATTCCCTGAATCAATTACAGTACTCACACAGCTGAAGTTCTGATTCTTTTCTGGATTAGATCTAAACTGCTCAGTCTTTTGCAAGATCAAGTACTACATGGATTATTCTCAATGACTGGTGAAGGTACTGAACTTCTGTCTGGAATTTTCACAGAATGAACCAGGTTGGAAAACACCTTTAAACTCAACAAGGCCAACTGTTCCCCAGCACTGCCAAGGCCATCACTAACCCATCACACTGAGAGCTCCATCTACATGGGGTGTGAACACTTGCAGGGACGGTGACTCCAGCCCTGCCCTGGGCAGCCTGTTCCAATGCCTGAGCACCCTTTGGGCAAGGAATTCTTCCTCAGCTCCACCTAAACCTCCCCTGAGGCAGCTTGAGGCCGTTTCCATTAAGGTCCCCCCTGAGCCTTCTCTTCTCCAGACTGACCCCCCCAGGTCCCTCAGCCATTCCCCATCACACTTGTGCTCCAGGCCCTGCACCAGCCCCATTGCCCTTCTCTGGACCTCATCCAGCACCTCAATGTCTCTCTTGTAGTGAGAGACCCAAAGAGTGAGAACAATGAAGTTTTTGCCCCACCAAAAATAACCTTATCACCAACTTCAACATGATTTCCCCAGAGTGTATTGTGTGCCCAAGTACACTTCATGTAGGGACTTCTTTTGTCTTGCCTAAGCCGTAACTTTAATGCAAAGGTATTTTAAGTTAACTACACAAAAGGGATACACAGAGAACAAACACCCCTCACCACTCTGCTGGCCTTTTTGCTGATGTGGGAACCTTACATGCCCATTAATACATTTATGCACTCTGTAAAGTTTATAAAGCCATCACTGAATATAATTAAAGGTATAATTTCTTCCACCTGATTTTTTTTAAAGTAGGTCATCCTGTTGATTTAAGTAACTGAAAATGTGCCTGTGAATGTTTAATGAAAATAATGGTGTTGGTAACACGGAAGTGGAGACAATTTACTGCCTCATTCCCATTTCATGGGAGTTTCTTATTCTCTGTGACAAAGACAGTTTCTAAAGTTGTAATAGGGTCATTTCCTCTCATCTTCCCTCCCCTCTACCCTTTTATTCTGTGAAGATTAGAAAGAATAAAAGGATCTGCTCATAAAACCTGAAGGATACAAGATTCACAGTTAAATGCCTCTAATCCTTGATCAGCTGCAGAGCAAGTATCAAATGGTCTCTTTCCCTTGCACTGACAACATCCTCAAGTCACCAGTTTCTAAAACATAAGCCCTTCAGCAGCCCCAGAAGACACTTTAGATCCCTCTACATGGTAGAGTGCAAAACACCAAAGTAAGTGTGTAAGTACAACAGTGGTAATGCAGTGGTGGCACCAAGCTTTGTTACCACCCTGAAACTCAACATTCCCATCAGCCACACAGGTACGAATTATGTGAATACAGTGTGATCACCTGGAACTTACACCGTAGTGAAGAAGAAATACTAAAACTCCCAATCATTTTTGTGCTCCTTCAGTTTGTTATTTTACAGACACAGAGACCTTAAATTTCCCCATACACTTTAAGCTGTGAAAAATCAGCATCACTTAAAAGATTTTCAATAAAGCAAATCTACAGTGATATTTTTTCCAAGAGAGCCATTAAACTTTCTGTTAAGCACAAGAACACTAAGCAGCACCTGTTGAATCACAGTTCAAGTGGCTTTCAGAGTTGCAGTGATTTACCTTGCAGAACTAAAGCTGGCAACAGCTCCTGGTTCCAGGAGTCTGTCCTCTAGGCTGGGAAAAAGCTGGTGACACTTATTTGTCAGTGGCAACAAACCCTTGAAAATGACTTCATTAATAACAGTTTGCTTCATGAGCCTCGATCCATGTTTTGATTGTTACAGTGATTTCATGGACATCTTTGGAAAGGGAAACAAACTCAGAATTTGGATTGAAATTACACTCATAAAATGCACAAAATTCTCCCACTGTACCCACCAACCACCTCCTCAACTATCGTGACCTGAAGGGTATTTAATATTTAAAGACTGCAGTGGATAGAGAGGCTCATGTAACAGAAGTTACAGACAAATTTCCAGACTGGAAAACCCCATCCACACAAGTTCAGACTTGCTGCCCTTTAAAGAGACTTTGCCTTCATTAACAAAGGAACCCAGAGTAAGAAAAGGTCATTTCAATATCTTCCTTGAGTGGATAGTTTAGAAACTCACATCTCCTTTTTCCAGCCTTGCCTGACACCTACTACCTCTTCAGATTCACTTCCTGGTTAACTGGGAATTTATTTACCCGTATTTCTAAAGGAATCGTCTGTGAGGCAGTGCAGGATGCTTCAAACACACACTGACAGTCCATCACCTCAGCTCAGCTTTCAATGACTCTTTTTCACACTCATTAATTCAAGAGTTTAGGAAAACTGAGAGTTCCTATTTAGATTATGTCTCAGAGCATGTTTTTAATTCCACTCTGGGAAATGAGACCCATGTTGGCTGCTGGATAAAGCACAAACTGAGCTTTTTATTCCAAATTCTGCCATTTCCAATCTTCTATCTCTGGCAAAGATGCTCCAGTGACAGGAGCTCTTCTCCCAGGCTGCAAAGTTATTTATTGGATGGCCTCAGGGAAGGTCACTTTTCCTTCTTTCTCACTGTTTTATTTATTTACTATATGCATGCTGTATATAAAATGCTCCTAACTGCTTCTGAAAAGGTTTTTTGAGGTCTGTGAATGAAAATAAGGTGACATTAATATTCTTAATAGGGGTTCATCTGATTCTGTCAGACAATTCTCCATCTTTCTTGATGGGAATTCAGGAAAAAGAAACACCAGGGTTTGCGTAAGTGGACCTTGAAAACATGCATCACTGTGGATGGGTATAGAAATGAGCACATTTCTATTGTGTCTCAGTGTTGGAGAAAATCATCTTCAGTGATGGATGCTGCCTGAACTAGAGCAAAGCTACAGAAGTCACTTCTGAAATGAGTTAAACCAACAAACCAAATACTAATTCTTTTAACAGAGATTAAAACTAAAGCTGACAGCATGTTGCCAGCCAAAAAGAAACACAACACTTGCACACACTCTTTGTTTCAGAGAGAGGCCCCTGAAGTATTAAACTAAGAATGAGATCACTTGCAGCCCATGCTGCTGGGTGCATTGCTGTGACACATCTTCTGCATTCCAGCAGTGCTCAGAACTGAGCTGCACAGCCCTGGCAGCACCTGTGACCAGAGGGGATGACAACAGGCGAACGCTGCAGCTTCCTCGCTGCCCACAGTCAGACCCAGTGTATGCTGCGGAGTGATGAGCAGAGGCAGCCACCAGCCCATCTGTGTTCAGCAAACTTCCATAGTTTTCCCTTCTTGCTGCAGATGTGACATGCCAGACGGAGACATCTGACCTGGATAACAATGCTTGGTGAAACCATTTGAGGTTAACAGGAATGCAGAAGAGACACAGACACCTAACAGAGCCCAGCAATACAGAAGAACAGGCACAAGATTCAATATTTGATGTAGCTACCAGCTCCCTACAGCCAAAGGCAATGCTGACTCCTCCAATAACTGGACCCCAGATAACTATGAGTCAGTGCAGAACCACACAGATCTCATCACCTTATATGGTTTGACACTCAAGCAAAGAAGTCTCTTGAAAGTTCCTTCATGCAAATAGAGCAATTTAGGTATCTGTGCACTTAGATACTATAGAAATAATACAGAGTACTGAGTTCAGCTGCCCCATCTGTCACACATGCAGCTATTGCACCTTTTACTTTTTGTCCCTGCTTGTACACATGGCATATGTCTCCAGTTTAGCTTCACAGTCACAGCAAACATCTCTCTTAGCGAAGGAAGATGAAAGCATCAAACACAGAAGGATGATCTGTCTTTGCAAAACCCTGTCTCAAAAGCAGTCGTCAGAGACAGGCCAACTAGGACTTGGACATTCTCCTAACACGTTCCTCCCTCCGAAGCTGGCCAGCTGAACTGTTCTGTTATTTCAGGTTAGCCAAGAGTTAACAGGTAACTTGCACTTACGGTAACCTAACAACACATAGAATATGTTTTCTGTAAGAAAAGTTTATGCTTCCTGCCGGAGCTACATCAGCTGAGGTGCAGAAAGCACTCAAGGATAAGACTAAAGTAACTCTGCAAACAAATTATGTAGATGACCTCTGAAATCTATGGCTTTTAGGACTATTTCTTCCACTACATGCATAAAATGAAGCAAAAAGCCATTTGCAACAAGACAGACTTTAGTCAATGAGAAGTATCAGACGTATTGATGATAATTAATTGGTGACTGATTACAGAGCTTTTAGGTGTCAGGACAACTTAGTATCGAGTTTAAGAAACAAAGCTGGAGTAGAGTTGAAGTGCTACAGCTCATGTCATGCTAAATTAGCTGTATGTTAATTGGATTAAGTTACAAAACATTTGACCAATGCTGTCATGCAACACCACATTAAGAGGTGACATTCTCCAGTGTGACAGAGCATTACTGGATGAGCTGTATTGGATGAATAAGAGAACTCCTGATCTGTGATCACTCAATACACTTGCATGGAGAATGAACCAGGTCCCAGATGGCTGCCTCCTGCCTTAGGTGTCCCTTCTGTTTGTTATTCAGATTGGACAAGATCTCTCCCTCAGATTACATCCCTAAAAATATTCCCACATCAACATATTGCAACCTGTCATACTCAGCATTTCCCACTGAGGGTAAGAGGGATTTCTGGAAGCATTCATTTCTTAAATATTATGTAATGTTTGTATTAGGGGAGCATCTGAAACCTCACAGGTAAAGATGCTTCTTATGTTGTAACAATCCAAACATTTGACTGGAACCAGCATCTAACTATAAAGACTAAAAGCTGAGGGAACAACTGACTTGTGCTACTACTACAGCACAAGAGCAGCAAACTAGGAATAAAAGGGTCAATTTTTTTCCCCTTCCAGTAGACCCTAAGAAGGTTCGACAGCAGCAAGTGTCTGAAAAACAGGATTTTTTCCTCTTTTCTAAAAGAAAAAGAATACCTTTAGTGCACAGTAAATTAAGGCCACTCCAGCAGATGTGAACTGCACAGCAAGCAACGCACTGCAGAATCACGTACGAAGCGATGCTCAAGCCACACAGCAGAAGAGAAACGGCTTTGAAGGATTATGTCTGGGGAACAGGATGTAACACAGCCTGGCCTCAGGTAGCATCATTTTCCCCTCCAGGGGTGGGAATGTATTAATGCCTTTACCCTACTCTAACTGAATCTTTAAAACTGTAGTGGTGAGGGTTTACGTTTAGTTTCAGGACTCCCAGATTCAATTCCAGCAGAGCATTTTTCCATGCCTGTTGATGGCGAGATGAATGCATTTGGAGCGTATCTTGTCACAATAGGGGAATGAGAAGCTATCAATTTACGTCTTAAACAGAAGAAAAGAGGAAATGGAACTATTATTATAAACTATTTCCATTCTATCAGACAAATATGTTCAAAGCGTGGAACTAAGCTTGGCTTTGAGGGTATTAACAATCCTTTGCCAGTAACATACTGTGCTGTCCAGTACTTTGAAAACAGTTGTTTTAAATGGCTGAAAGATAACAATGTGGCTCCTGATGCCTCTAGAACATGGCCAGGGTGTGTGACTGATGTCCAGGATGGGCAGAAAGATGCTGCTTCTCAGTAGATACAGTCTAAGGTCAAATCAAGCAGAGACAGTGACACTTTCAAGGCTGGCTGATGTTAGTAGGAACTAGTTGTTTTGAACACAGCTGAAAAAGCAGCTACACTTGCCCTTCTGTTCAGTCTCATCAACAAGAACTTTTCAAATTGGTTTTAGACTAAAGAAGCTGAAGTAAGTAATCATGATTTGTGGGTGCACACTTGTATCTTATCTCTCTACAAGACAGGGAGCAACTGATAACCAGTCTCCATCAAATTTCTCAGAATCAAAGACATCCCAGAAAAGCGAAGGGTCTCTGCTTACGCATTTCCCCATCTCAGCCCACCCAGAAATTCAGAATACCTCTAAGCTTATAACAAGAGAGAAGAATCCATATTCAACCATCCTTAGTTAAAAAGTATTACATGCTGAGTTACATAATAGATTCCCAAAAGTAATAAGTTTCCCAGGGCAACTAGATTTCACACCCATTATTTAGCTGGGATACCTCTCAACACCACTGCCTCCTTTCAAATGCTCCAGCTCAAAATATAGAGTTTTTCAATCCTCTTTCTGTATATGAATATATATGTCCATGAATATATTACAAGTTTTAAAATGGCAAAAGTTACCAGCTGACACACAACAAAGCTCTGCGGAATTCTTTTTCTTCTTTGGCTAACTGTAAGGATCTTTGTAAACAGCAATATTAAGTCTTACTTTTCAACCTGCATCATCTTACATGGGGTATTTTTAGTGTATCTGATGCAAAGCTTTCTCTTCTGCTGCAGAGCTGTCTCCTGAGCACTTCAACAGAGGCAGAGGAGCTTGTTTAAAGCAAAGCTGAGTGCTCTCCCAGGACGCATCTGGCCTGATTCTCCACTCACTCAGAATGATACAATTCCAGAACAACTTCCATTTCTTTGTTCAGACTTTCTTGTTATTCCCAAGTACTTTCCTGTTACTAAAGAAAAATATGGGTGTTTTCCTAAAGGCATCAATATACACAGAACATGGTTTCCACATTTCTCCATGCAAGCCTAGAATTCCAGTGGGGGTTAGGAAATGAACATGTACATTTAGGCATTTTCAAGATGCCTTCTGAGAACCAGTACACAAGGAACAGACATTACATGTATCCAAGGTAACTTAGATGTTAAAATGAACAAAGAATGGCAAATTTGCTAAGAATTGTAGCAAATGTTTGGTACAGAGCCTGGAGTTTCAGGCTTCAGGTTAGCAGCATGTAGAATCTCAGCTGCCAAGGCCAGCTCCAAGTGTATTCCCAGGAATACAAACCTCTGCACAGAAGTATGTACATGCACACACACAAATATACACCTAAATGTGAGAATTAAATCAAGTATTATATCGATATCAATGCATAAAGGCACAGAAGTATACTAAAATGCATCCTCTTGACTTCAGAGCTCACAGAAAACTGATGGTTTTGGCTGCAGCCAGAAACAGACACAAAATCACTGTATTCCACCTCTGATTCAGTATGTTACACATTCTGAGAAATGGCTTTGTTACCCTCTACATCATAAATGACAAACTTCCTATCAAGCACTAATCAATAACAACAGAAACCCCTTCAGAACCATTCATATTTACACAACAGAAGAGATTATTCATCCCAAGTTATGGGGAAAGCACCATCTAGGTGATCTTTGGTCCCCCATGTAAACCTCTGCCTCCCAACAAAGAAGAAATATCAACTAAACATTGAGAGGAAAATAAACACATCCACTAATAACATCTGACGACTGGGAACTGTTGCTCAAACAAGCCTCAATACTCAAAGTTGTCCTTGATGATATCCTTTACTGTAAGGGTGGTGAGGCACGGGTTGCCCAGAGAAGTGGTAAATGCTCCATCTCTGGCAGGGTTCAAGGCCAGGTTGGACAGAGCCTTGGGTGACATGGTCTAGTGTGAGGCATCCCTGCCTGTGGCAGGTGGTTGGAACTGGATGATCTTAAGGTCCTTTCCAACCCAAACCAATCTGTGATTCTATGATTCTATGAGTGCTGCTCATAAGCAGACATGTCTTATGTTTTCCATCCTGACACTGAGCAGAAGGAAACGCTAAAATCCTCTCCATAATTTCATCACAAGTGCTCAGAGGCAGAAAGCAGGTAACGAATACTGGCAGAAAACCCCCTCATCAGGAAGTCTGTCTGAAGGGTGTGCTCTAATCGCTATGCAGCTCATTGAGGAAAGATGAAATATTCAGAGCACTGGAGGGGCTGTGACATAAGTCTGGACACTTTATTTTAAGCTCTCATTAAATAATGAGAAATTACAATGAGAAATCTGGATGGAAGATGGATTCTCATACCCATTACAAGCATTGCCAGAGAGTATAGTCATATTAATGGAAAATATAATTTGAAATAGTAGCTCTAATATTTACATGTATATGACACGTGTAGGATTTTGGCAGTTTTGAGCAAATGTTTATGTTGAATTATGGAAAGAAAGGAAGGATTCACTCAAGTAGTTGAGGAGAATTGGGCACCCGGTACTCAGGATCTGGAAAATTCCAAGGTAAGGACATCATCTCCTGGAGGATTTTTCATGAGCTATCAGAGAAAAGGTATTTTATTCATTTTGTCCATTGTTATGGTCTTTGATGAAACATTGTGGCTGTCAGGAAAGAAAGGCTAAGTTAATACTGCTGCATTAGCAGGAGCAGGGCTGAAAAGAATGAAAGGGTTCTTATAGAAGTAGAAGATGACAGAATGGCCACACCATACAACAGTAGTGGAATGACAGCATGCTCATTTCCCATCCTCCCTCTCTTTGCTTTCTAACAATATACTAATTTTTTAAGTGTCCTTTAAAACAAAAAAGGTTTTGCATGATTTCTTATTTGTTGTAATGCACAGAATGGTTCTGAACATAACACACAGAACAGGGATGTGACCTTCTGTTACACTTTGAACTCTGCTAGACAAATCTCTTACAGAGTTATGTATGTTAATTAAAAATGCTTTTCTACAAGTTTTCTATTGACTTTTGGACAGTACAAGTCTGCTTGCTCTATAAATCTCTCATTTTTCACTAGAGGGTTTAAAGGCATAATACTTAAGCTAAAAATCCAGAGATTTTGACTGTGCATTACCATACTGCTCCAACTTTTTTCCCTTCTCTAAGGTGGAAGTGTTCTTCAGTCTTCTTCATTGCAGCAGGTTAACACAACTGTTATGGCACACCACTTCACAATAACACACAGAAGTCTCACCAAACAAGCTCTACTCGTAAGAGCAGAGGAGGAGGAGGAGGAGGGAGCAGACATGATCAAAGCACCCATATGAATCACAGAATAGTTTGGGTTGGAAAGGTCCTTAAGATCATCCAGTTCCAATCACCTGCCACAGGCAGGGATGCCTCACACTAGACCATGTCACCCAAGGCTCTGTCCAACCTCACCTTGAACGCTGCCAGGGATGGAGAATTTACCACTTCTCTGGGCAACCTGTGCCTCACCACCCTTACAGTAAAGAATGCATAGAAACCAGCAGTCTCCCCTTCACCCAGTGTTAGGTTTCCCTCAATGCCTTGCAATAGATGATCACTGAACATGAAAAGGATGAGCACAACCTGAGGTACTGCAATGGAATTACGTATATTTAACTTCCCTCATCTCCACAGAAAGAAACTTGTTTTCCATTAAGCTTTGTAAACAACCAGTTGCAAACACAGTCTACATTTAAACACCTACGTGACAGCACAGAATGGTCCAGTGCTATTCCTTTATCAGTAAGTTACCCATTTGGGAGGCAAAATAATTAAAAATAAACAAGCAAACAAAGCAGGAAAGCTTGTTCCTGATGCACTGCAAGTCTGAATGGCAAGTCTATGATATCAACTATTTTATTAAATGAAAACTGAGATACAGATTTAGTCCATATGATTGGCACCACTTTATCCTCTCGGCAAGAAGAGGCACCTCTCTAGTACGTAAAACCACACTGTTCCCAATGGGAAAAGGCAGCCAATTATCCAGAACAAATTGTGACTGTAACAGTGAAGATCATTTATTATTGCCTGGAGGGTTTTTTGAAGCCCTCCCTATGATATTGTCTCGTAAATAATTCAATGAAAGTGATTTATTTTGGTGGGGAGCTTACAAGGGAAGCCCTTTCAAAAGAGGATTCTGTCAAAACTTATTTCATTTCATCTTAAATTCCAAGCAAATCTACTTAGATCAAATTTGAACATCAATTAACACAGAGTGGTAATTTCTCTGTGTGTTCAGTTAAACAGCTAAAAAGGAATTAACAACATGGTTATGTTCACTCTATTCCTGTCCATGAATACTGTGACATGTTACTGAGAAGTAGAAGCCTCTGATCGTGAGCCATGAAGAACTTGCAAGGACTTGAAACTGGTTTCTTTAAAGCTCTGCAGTGTACCTCACACATCATGATGCATCCTAAACCGAGCAACCCACAGCACAATACGCTGTGATTAAAGGTATTGGCTGGATGTGGAGCTACTCTGAAGCTCACAGCAGTGCCATTCAGAGATAAACAGAACAAAACCTTGTTTATGTAACATAAATTGACCCCCCTGACAAATAGACTTTTCACTTGAAACTCAAGCACACACCCACTTCCTGCACATATCACATTCCTCCTAAAAAGCCACAAATTTAAACAAAATCCATCTCTCCAACCCCCAAATAATGGTGCACAAAGGAGAAAAGCCAACGTGAACGCTGCTCCATCTAATTAAAAACTATTAGAACAAAAGAAGGGCAAAAAGTCCTAAATGTGATCATTTCATTTCTTGCCACTTGTGCTGAATGTCACAACACAATTTATCCCTAATTCTACTGTATTTTGCCTTTGGGGAGTTTGCCTGGAAAAAAAGTTATTAAAGTGTTTTATTTAGTAGGGAGGCTAAAAGAACCGTGCCCCATATTAATCCCAAATGGCATTAGACCGCCAGCTTATTCTCCTACAGTGCTAACACTGTTGTGTAAGGGCCACATATACTGGCATAGCTTCCACCCATGGCTAAGAAACTCCAAGAGGCAGAAAGAGAGCCGATGTCCTCTCATAACTGATGAAGGAACATGACCAAGAAAGCAGTTAATGTTAGAGATCTCAAAAGCTCTGGATGCTAGTTCAGATTATGGTAGTCTTAAACATGTCTTTAAGTGATTTGCTTAAAGGGGAATGTATATTTCAAATGCCCAAATGGCAACTGTTTGTCTGAATGTATTCTGAATTACAGCCAGCAGAATGGAAAAAGAGAACAGCTTCATAAAGACAATTTATAGCTGTTACCTGACTGGATTCTCTTCTATACTCTGCTACTTTTTCTTTCAGCTTTTGCTGCCAGCTACATTTTAGAGGCACACCAGTATTTGCAAACCAGCTGTAGACCATCCTGTGAAGCCATCTCAGACTTGTGCAAAATTATCACATGCTATCAAACATGCTGGGTATTGCAGGCTGCAGTATCGAGTCCTCTAAACATAAAGAAGCACATTTGCAGTTACCACAAGCTATCTTTCATGAGCTGTCAATCGACCTCTAACAGCCAAGGGCTTGAGAGCCTGTGAGCATGGTTATCACAGGCCCCTCATCAGAGAATCTGATCTTCAGAAGCGCAGATTTTCAGAGGAGATATTAATTTATGGGGAATTAGACTTTTCTACGAAATACAGTATAGTAAAAAAAGCTTTTTCTTTAACTCTCTCGTAGGGTTTAACAGGAAAAACAGAGTAGTAAAGGAATAGTAATGCTGTGTCAACTCCCTCTTGGAGTTTCTCAGTAGTTAACCCAGCTGATGGGAGGTTGCATTAGTTCCCTTTGTAAACTGAGCTTTCCTTTTCCTCCCCCTCCCTTTTGTTTTATATCTGGTTTTACTGGAAAACCAAGTATGCTTAAATCACAGTAGCTATGATTAAACATGTGGTAACAAGGTTTAATATGTACTGAGGTTGAATACAAAGGGAGAACACAAACTGCATCAGTTTAACATAGTGTTGATATATCATGCTGAAGGTTGATGGTTGGGCCACTTCAAAAGTGAGAAGAGCAATTACATGGAAATTAATTTACTGGAATAATAGTTCTTCACATCCTCCTCTCACCACTGGAGACACTTCTTCTGTCAGGATTGCACAAAGAGCTGGTGAGTGACCTGCCGTGTATCTGCATGAGGGAATGGTGCAGGAGAGGCTTTCCTCAGTTACAACAGTGGCACTCTTCACCTCCACCTTACACATAAAAGAGGTAGCAGATGCTTTTCATGAAGAGAGCCTCAAAGAAGTACTAGGATGCAATTAAAAAGAGGAACTGTAGATGGTGAAACAAATGTTCAAGCCTGATCTGACCCAGGCACAACAGAAATATCAATCTAGTTTTCACCATGCCCCCAGCGATAACCTTGACACCTGAGCTTCCATGGCACTGATAAGCACTCTTCTATCAGTTTTATCATAACTTGAACTCAAAACATTTACATTTATTGTCTGGAAGCTTTATGCTGCATTTCTGTAAAATAGTTCTGTTTCAGTATATTGACAGGTATAAGTAGCAATTAACTTAAATATTCGTGACCATGTTTAATTTCAACCAAGCTAAGGTACAGCAGTTACATCTCTGGCCTCATTTACATCTCTGGTTGTACCTTTTTCTCCACAGACCATTCATTTTCTATTGTACTGATGGAATTAGGGCAATCCTTTCTAAAGCTGTGGACAACAGGCAAACATATACAAGGTAACCTGCATTTCACAGGGATTTGAACTCTACATCTGAAGGACAAATCTCTTAATATAGTTTTTAATAATGGTGAAACTTTGACATGGCAGTTTAGAAAATAACCCTATTCTACTAATCCTCCTCATCAGATGGGATTATATGACAAACATTACATGTTTTAGTGCTGCAGTAATCACAAAAGTGGAACCCTTTACAGAAATATTTTAAAGCTCTTATCAACTATATGCCGTTACTTATACCCAAAGCTCCAAATTCATGTTTTATGCAACTTCCAATTACTCTTCTAACACAGTACTTATTAAAGCAGCAATACTTATCAATTTCGGTTCAGACAGATGGCCAGTAGCTCTGTCATCTGTGGGCACAGATTAACTCTTTCCAAGTTTCTCACCACTCTAAACACCTCAGATGTTCTTTAAGCACTCAGATGTTCTCTAACCACAATGCAGAACTAGTCCTCTCACATGCTAGTGAGAGAAAACAAGTATGAGATGCTTGGGTAATCCATATGGAATACAGTAATGAGGCAGCTGCAGAGATTCCTCTTAGTTTAGAAGAGTTTTGGTGGAACTCAAGGAAGGAAATGAAGAGATTAAGCAAGTGGAACGATACACAATGTTAAATTCTGCCTGATAAAGAAATAACACGAGGAAAAACACAGAGGCACTAAGAGACAACATCCGTATCTGTAAGGAACAGGCTGACCAGCTCACAGTGCTAGAGTTCAAGGTGAAGTTTAGCTTTTATAACTCTTGAACAACCTGATCAGTAGAACTGAGATGAAAACGTTCCCTTTTCTTCTATAATGCACAGCAAAAACTCACGGTCACATCTTGCCCTAACACTAATAACCACAGAAAAAAACCTACCAAAAGGAAAAGAGCTTAACCCATGGAAAATCTAAATGATCAGCAACAGCTATGTTTAATACTAGGTTATGAAGACAAACACGGCCAGTGCAGGAAACCTTTGTAGCTATGCATACTCAAAAAACCCTGACAAATACTGTTACTAAGTTTGAGGAAAGGGGTTAAAGAAGTAATTTTTGATTAAAGCATGAATGGAAACCAGGAGATCTAGGTCCTTTTCCCTGCTATGGGTGCACTCATACTAACTTCCAAAAAAGACTTCCAGACAACTTATACCAAACAGGGTCTAAATCCAAAGAAGAAAACATTTGGTTGTTATGCTTCTACTTGGAAGCCTTAAAGACTAAATGGAAACTGCTAAAAGAGCTCCGAAACAATGGAGACATATCCAATTTTCAACAGTTGTATTTTAAACTTGAGTGGCACAAAACAAATCCGCAGTGCTTATGGAAATTCCACTCTCTGAAAAATGTGCTTCAAAACACATTTTCCTCTTCTCAAGGTCTTCTACAAAGTTCTCCCTCTCACCGTCTCAAAACCAAAATTAAATACCAGCACAGTTTAGATAAACAAAGATTTACACATGAAAATCCTCTTAGGGAGGCAGATTACATGGTTAGCAATAGCTACAGGTCCCAGAAAGAATTAAGCAAGTTGTGTACTTCGGTTGTGTTCAAACAATGTCTGAACTGACTGCTTCAGGAATTTCCATCATCCTAAATGCTTCTGGAATAATAAACAGGAGGAGATCCCTCAAAGACTTGAGCAGCAGCTTCAAAAGAGCACTGAGTTGAGATGACCAGGTTACTAAACAGGACTAGTAAAAAGTGACCTCCTGAAAACAGAAACTAAAAACATCCCATCACCGAGTTCCTTTTGAACAGACATCCAGGTCCCCAAAAATAACAGGTTTCCAGTAAAGTAAATTCCTCACCTTATTATCTATTCCAATAGAGGAGAAGCAGAGAACAGGAAAGCTGAAGAAAGATATACTTTAAGCTCTGCACTAATGATGAGGAGAAAGTAGCCTGAGAAGTAACAGACTTAAAAGTTAAAATTACTGGCAGTTGTACCAGCTACTCACTTTAGGCAGTATTTTGTTGACTGTGAATAAATTGGTAGAAGATTATAGGCTTACTGCTCATCTTCTGCCTCACTAGAAATTAGATAGAAGATTCTTCATGTTTAAAGCTGTTTTTCTGGATAGCCTACGACATAAATAGAATGCTTAAAAAAGTGGTATCATTCAAATCATGAGATTGACTAATGTGGTAAAGAAACCCAGTTCAAAGCATTATCCAAACCTTATTTGCAGTGATTTGTTCCTTGCAAGCCTAAAATAAAACCATTGTGTATCTGTCTGTTACACAAATACATTAGTCTGAAGGTTAACTTAAAAACTATAAAAACTGGAAAATGGCGTAAAAGTTTGACCAGGAGAAAATGAGGGTTCATCTATTTGAATGAAATGAGATTGGAAGAAGAAAAGCTCATTTTAGGTGATTGATAGTTCTGTAAACTTGCAGAGAGTTAGTTTATTGTTGAAATTTTCAATGCTTCAGAGGCTTAAGGAACAATTCCACCACTCTGTCCCTTAATTCAAGGATTATGATGTTTCAGACGTAAAAACACAGCTGTGTTCCAAGTCCTGGTTACTGGTTTTGGCTGTATACTGTGTGAATAAACTACAAATATCTCTGCAGTCACTGTCATAATAACTACCGACTTCAATAGGGAGGAGAAAGGGTAACAACCATGAGGAAAAGTCCTGCTGCAGTACTGCATCTTCTACTGTGGTTTGTGCAACTGCATATGAAAACACATAGCTTGGAAACTGAGAAAAGCTCATAAACACTGAAACAATGAAGTTTTGCCCAATTTTCCTACCAAACAGGACTTGAAAAATTCAGACCTTGCTTTTCTATCACCTTGTCGTGGTTTAAGCCCAGGCCATAAATTAGAACCACGCAGTCTACTTCCACCCCCACCCTTTCTTCCCCCCTCTCCTGGAGGGACGGGGAGAGAATCAAAAGAATGCAACTCCCATGTGTTAAGAACAGTTTAATAACTAAGGTATAACACAAATCACTGCTGCTACCACCAATAATAATAATGATAAGGGAAATAACAAGGGAAGAGAATATAACCGCTCACCACCCGCCGACCAATACCCAGCCCGACTGAGCAGTGATCTAGCCCTTCCGGGTAGCTCCCAGTTACATCCCCTGGCATGACGTGCTGTGGTATGGAATACCTCTTTGGCTAGTTTGGGTCAGGTGTTCTGTCTCTGCTTCCTCCCATCTTCCCCTCCTCCCTGGCAGAGCATGAGACTCACAAAGTCCTTGGTCAGACCAAACATCGGTGTTATCAGCTCTGTTCCCAGGCCGAAAGTTAAAAACACAGTGCTGCAACAGCTACTAAGAAGGAGAAAAAATGACTGCTACTGCTGAACCCAGGACACACCTGAACAAACAGATGAACCCATGCAAGCCAAAATACTGAAACCAATGAAAGAACATGAAGCATTTTGCTTAGATTGAAGGCAAGAGGAAAAACGTCTATTTTTTTCTGGACTACTGAGAATACAACCCCAAAGAAAGATTTTGTCTTTTACCACGGATATCCCCATATTAAGAGAATTAGGGAAGAAATGGATGGAGAAAGCGGAAGTCCTTTCACTTACTGAAAACACAAAGTACTGAAAACATAAAGATACCCTGTATCTTGCCCTCTCTGTTAAAAATCACTTCAATATTAGGCTGTGTATTGTATCTGTCAGTTAACAAATAAAGGTCATTTCAGTGTGTGCAGAGAATCTCACTTCATTTGGTGAAAAAACAACAACAAATAGGTATAAATGAGCCTGTAGTTTAAAAGAAAATCCTGCCTGAAAAGCTTATTAAAAGTCATTTGTTATGTTTTTCTCCTAATTACTGTAATTTTAGCAGTAATAATACATCCTATCCTCCCAAGATTTGGGGTGCACTTTTTCAGCAGTAAACCATTACTCAAAATCACATTACTTTCACTAGGGAAGTTTCAAACAGGTATGAAACGAATCAAATGTTAAATGTTTCTATATGACACGATGGATATAGATATATAGAAATAATCTGCTTCTTCATTAAACACATGAAGAGTAGAACAGAAAAGTTTCTTGCATGTTTGACATCCTCAGGGTTGATGACACTTTCAACTGAAGGAAATGCAGCACTCTGTCCCCATCCCGAAGCAGGTCTCAACCACTAAACAGACACCTGCAGGCTGTGGAGAGGACCACTGTATCTAGAACTAAACACCTAATCCTGTGTCTCCCAAATCTCCCATCAGCGTCTCCTGGAACAGCATTTAACCATACTAATGCAAAATTACAGCTTACAACTTCACATCTTCTTTCAGACAACTACAGCAGCAAAAATCCCCATCTCCTTCACAATTAACTGTTTCTCAAAGCAACATCTGTGTTTTACCATAATAACACTTTCTTTAGGCAAATGCTTCGCCCTAACCTGCACAGCATCTCTGTCTTCTCCTGGCAGAGGCCTCACTACTGAGATGATGAGACTGCTACTGCCTTGGCTAAACTGGATTTTGATTTTCTTTACTGTACAAGCAGTATCATTCAGAGGTGGCACACAAGCATCTTTATTAAAGAAGTGTGGTATTTAGTCATGGGGAGTTCATAGAATCTCAGGCTGGTTTGGGTTGGAAGGGACATTAAAGCTCAGCCAGTTCCAACCCCCTGCCACAGGCAGGGACACCTTCTACTAGAGCAGCTTGCTCCAAGCCCCTGTGTCCAACCTGGCCTTGAACACTGCCAGGGCTTCTTACTCTAACATTTATATGCTAAACCCCCAGTCTGAGAGCAGTATATAATTGTAATTACGTGTATGGAAATCATGATGAAAAACATTTTATTAACATGAAATAGTGTTGCTGGTATGTTTTACCTGCGCTGTCCAGATCAGTATACAGAAAATAGCCCAGCTGGGGTGAATTGAGTAGATGCTTACAGGAATTGGAACTTGCTGTATGTAAAGCTGAGATGCCCCCAGATGTTCCAGTAACAGGTCATGCTGCTGTCAGTAATTGAAGTGGTTTGGGTGTCTCTGCCTGTTCCCATTCATTAGGGTGTATGGAGGAATGAAACTGGCATTCAGACTGTTCTGTGCTCATACCTTACACAATTGTTCCAGTATGTTTAGTGATGAAGTGTCACATTATGTGTTTACTGATTCTTGTGTGCTTACAGCTCTGTTGGCTATCTATGACTCTAGTCATAGTGCACTCCCTTTATTTTTGATTCTCAGTTGTCCAAAAGTCATCTTTGAACCCTGACTTGGGGGAAATGGGATTAGCAAATGGGTGTTAGTCTTTTATGAATGTTTATTTATTTTATGTACGCTTTTTATACCAAGCTGTCAGAAAAGAGGCTCAAGATCCATAATGATAAATGCATCGAATTTCATCGTTGCTCATCTGATCTTTCCTGGACTTACTTCATTTAGAAATATCTCTCCAAAATACAAACTTCCCAAAGAAGGCCATTAGATTATCTTGCGTAATCTTCCTACTGGTGCTGTACCTGCAGATTACATAAAACCAAGGCTCTGACTCGGGTAATATATAGTGAAAATGAGCGTGGGCTCATGTCGTTCGTGACAAATTCATTCATGCAGTTCATTCAGATTTATTCTGCAGTTAATCAAGTCAGTTGTTCTTAGCTTCTCACTTGAGAAGGGAATGAACTTTAATGCAATAAGGTAATTTCATAATTAAGCAGTTGCCTAAATAAATAGATTTGTCTTTGTCAGAAAGAAAATAAATAACCGTTCAAACTACAACTAACAAATTTGCTTAGAGACCATTGGATGAGTTGGGGACCCAGGAGAGCAATGATGAAGCCCTTTGGTCATGTGGCTTTTTCAGTCAGGTGTGTTTCAAGGGCTGGTGCCACAGCAGCTCTCAGCAAACTTATTTTATAATCCTTTTCCTGGTGGGCTATGACAACTGCCACCTTTTTGTTTGAAAATCACTGTCTTAGCTGACCTGTCAGTGCTAAGCAGAGCTTGTTACTTCTAACTTGTCGTTACAGGTTTTCTTCTCCTGGGTAAAACTTGTTAACAAGAACTTTTTCTGTATTATATGACAGAAATTTCTTGAAACAGGATTTCTCATATCTAACAACTTGATTATAAGCAGAGGCTGTTGTCCATCCTGCTCAGCGCTCCCTAAAAGAGTACTATGAAACATATTCTCCCTGCTGATTGTACCTTAAATAGAGCTGTGCTTGAGCAGTTTCACCTTTCCTTATGAAATACAATTTAGGATGCTGACTCAATACTGAGGCATATTCTTTTAAGATGATCTAAATCAGACAAATCCCCAGTTTTTGAAACTGCAGGTTTGATGATGCTTACTTTTATCAAAATTACACTAGGAGAAGGGTCCAATATGCAGTAATCTTAGTGTGGCTCACAGGAACCGTGTGGAATTGGGTCTCAGTAAGTAAGGGATACCAGTATTTTAACAACAAAAAATAACCCTGTTCCACCATTTGCCATAAAATGCTAAAACAGGAGCAAAATTGAACCTTTTCATTCAATGTATCAACTTCTCCATCAGTTCAATGAATGGCTTTTCAAGTTCTTTAGTGCTACTGAAACTGTTTCAGTGCAATAATTCCATTTTTCCTTTGTTACTTTACAGGTAATTCTGATGATTCACTATCATCTGGGGCAAGAGATACTTCAAACTATCAGTCTCCAATGGAACAGATACCCTGAGTTTCACTTCATGCTCAGGTTAGAGGGGAGACACAGATAAATTAAAGAGCAGGTCCACAAAAAAGAAAGTAAAAAAGGCTTTGGGATGTGAATCTTACCCATATTACAATGCAAGTATTTACTGCCACAGCTTAGCTCCTTAAAAGGATTCTTGCAGAGTATTTCAGAAACTCTTCCAATCCCTAAGTATCAGTGGTTTCTTTCTCCTTTAACACCAACTTCTGCTCCCTTTTCATCCTTCAGGTTACAAAAGGCTCCTCCTAGCTCACAGCTTTCAGCTGAATTGTCCCTCCAGTTGTCCAGAGTAAACAGATTTAGAACACAAACCTCAGAGCACTGAGCTCTGTAGTCCCTCTTGGGTGACTTCTGTGAACGCTACACAAGATCATGCCTCCTGTATGAAACTCAAAAAACCTGGGTCCCTCCATTCCCATCCTGCCCTTGAGGTTGCTGCTGCAGAGTACCCCAGTTCAGTGTTCTGTATGCAAAAACTGCTCTCAAAGTAATACACAATCCTCACAGGATTTAATGAGCCAGAGATGTGAACTGCACTCTGTAGCCCCTCCCCAAATCAGGTATTATTTAAAGCAGAAGGGAGATGTCATATTTGCCTTTCCAAGGATCAGACCATTGAAGCTTGTAAATGAAGACATCCCAAAGCTGACATTTACACAATCTCTTCATCAGTAGTAACACAAGTACAGGCTATGCATGATGATCAAACTGGAGCTGAATTTCAAGGTTAATGAAAAGAAAATTCATAGTCATGGAATCACAGAATGGGTTGGAAAGGCCCTTAAAGCTCACCCAGTTCCAACGCCTTGCTGTGGATAGGGACACCTTCCACTGGAGCAGCTTGCTCCGAGCCCTTGTGTCCAACCTGGCCTTGAACACTGCCAGGGATGGGGCAGCCACAGCTTCTCTGGGCACCCTGTGCCAGCGCCTCAGCACCCTCACAGGGAAGAGCTTCTCCCTAAGAGCTCATCTCAATATCCCCTCTGGCAGATTGAAGCCATACACATAAGCTTTTAGGATTTTCCCTGCTCATGGCTCTCAGCAGTGGACATCAATGCTCACAAGGGATCCCTGTGTACCAAGAACTGGATGCACTGAATAATACCTGAGCTGGGGCCAGTTTTACATTTCACAGCACAGACCAGGGTTTGCCATTCTCCAGGTATGATGGCTGAGTCATATCAATGGCCACTCCTAGGCCACGCTGATCTAAAACACTGGCTTTGCTCCCAATTCAGTTCAGCAGCCTGTGTCAGTACCTTCACAGCAGCACAAGAGGCTGACAACACTGAAACCTTTTCCATAGCACCTGACTTCAGTAAATGAAGTCATTTCCATAGAGTCAAGAACAATTGCAGAGCACTCATCCCACAGACTAACTGCAAGATGTGTACTCTTACAGCAGCAATCTATAACAAGTATATCTTGGCTGAAAGCTTTTGAGGGGAACAATCCAACCTCACCATTATCAGAATTCAACCTGCTTCTGCAGGGAGAAAAGAGTGATGAGGTCAGATATAAAGAACTCAGATACAAGGAAAATGGGCAAAGCAATTCTCAGAGATCAGAACTATTTTAAAAGGACTGTGATTTCTATGCAGGTGCACAGACCTTCTCAATGCTCAGCTCCACCAGGTGCCATTACCTGGCCATCCAGCAATGGAAAAGTGGATTCTTCAATGACATGCCTGACAAGTCATAAATAACCAGCTTTTTTATACTATTGTGTTCCCCAAAAACACTCTGAGCTACTTGTTGCCAGAGAGAATAATGAAATGGAAATGCTTTGTTTTGACAAGTGCTGAGGAAAACTTTCAGTCCTGTTTCACGGAACAGAGAAGTTAACCAAACCACACAGAATTAAGAGAAGAGAAACCCCAAATAGTCACAAAAAGGCAAATGCTCCCTCTGTTTCCCACACTGATCAAACACAACTTATAAATACAATTAGGCACTAAAATGATTCCATACAAAGGCTGAAGGTAGACAATGCTCTTTATGTTTCTGCATTTCTGGATGATTCTCCCAATTTCGCTGCCTAACCACTGATGTATCCATCAGGTGCACCAGGAAATGAAAGATAAAAGTACAAAGTTCTGCTAAATGCTCCCCAGCAGCAAGAAAATAGAACCTGCAGTAAAGTCACCCAACAGCCTGGCTGCATGATCTCTGCTAACCCTACTTCTTCAACAAACTGCATGTGACTTGCTCAGAAGATGATGGAAAATTGAATAAATCCTACTACATCAGGTGCTAAATATGATAAATCTAATAGGAAAGAAATAGCATAGGGATTTTCTTAATGTGGAACACAAATTACCTACACTGAGTGATTTATATCAGTGAAGTTGTGGGGTCTACACAGCTCTTAGATAAGTGCACATTCTATTCATTGAGAAATGCAATCAGAATGACTGGCAGCTGCAGCAGGTTGCCTTGAGTAATATTGGCTCAATGGGGTAATGCTTTTTTTAGGTGCTTCTATGCTGGAAAAATTCCTTGCAGGAATGCAATTATACCAGCAAAATATGTTTTCACTGGTCTACTTTATGCTGCTTCCCTGAAATCCCCTTCTAGTGTGTGTGCTCTGTCTGTAGCAGAAGCATTTCCAACACTGGATTTTTTCTGGTGTATGTTACTCATTATTAAAAGGAGGCATTACTAAAATAATCAGGTAGGAAACAGCCCCCGGAACAATTCTTTGCAAGTTCTCATTAGAGCTGCCTTCAACTTTGATTTTCATTTTGGTTAAAAGGAATTTTTAAGTTTCAAACCACCTGGGCAGTATATGAAATAGATTTCTGAAAACCTTCCGAGCATCCCATTTTTGAAGGTGCACATCCAGAGAAAGCACACACACAGTACCACAGGAGGCAAGATAGATGTGACAAAGAATGGAGAAACTACACAAGCAGGAAGGAGAATTAACAAAGATGGAATCAAGAGAAAGGCCAGCCCCCAAAAGATCAAGATTTGTTCACAGAAAAATAGTATCTTCATCCCTTCAGCCAGAGGAAAACAGGACCACAACTGGGTAACTAATGCAAGTGATTGTTTAGAGCCAGCATAAGAACTTTTAGCAAAACGCTTTTCTGCTGTACATTTTTAAGACATCCCACCTGCACAATTGAGGTTTCTAAGTACATAGATGCATGTAGAAACTGTATTAAACTGTAGGTATTTCCAGAACACCATCATAGCTCCTGACAGCTTTTGGAAATAACAACCACAGAACACTATTGCCACATTTAGGCACTGAACTCTTGTGGGGAAGGACACCAGGAGCGGGAGTGTCTTTAGATTAAGCCCATGGCTGGGTGGGTACGCGAGATAATCAGCTCCAAGTTCCTCACCGGCACAACGATGCAGCAGTCTCCAGCTTGTGTCTGTTCTCCCATTACAAGTCTACTGGATGTGACGTTATCTGTAGTATCACTTGCTTATCTCTGTTTACAGTTGTACCTGTACTATTTTTCATGTGGAGAGCAATACCGCAGCATACATGACACGCAGTTTGACCACAGCCACTTATCTGCTTCCCACAGGGAAGATCAGTGAGGCAACACTCAGTCTGAACAACCCTAAATGGGAACATCTCCCCTTGACCCCTCTAATGTCAGTGGAGTAGGAGGAACTTACCCAGTGTAGTTAAGTTACACCTCTGTCATGTGCTGCCTGCTGGAAAGATGCATGGAGACATTCTTGACTACAGAGATTACGTAAAGAATTCAGTCTCCAGTGTAAGTCCCTGACAACAGCACACATTCGCAAGAAGAAAGTTGAGAACTGAATCCCTAGACATCCAAAACACTTGACCTGAGATCCCACAGGAAGATTGTAGGATATCTATAAAGTAATCCATGCCTCAGACCTGCTCCCTCACTACTGAACCATTCTTTTCCATCACAAAATCTTCCAGTGGCTTCTGAAATACCAGCTACTTAAATCTGGTTTTTTATTTTTTTGGAACCCATGCATTAATTCCCAATGCTATTTGCACTATTTCATATGACACAGAGAAAGCCTAATGATAGGCAAGTTTGTTGAGCCAGTAGCTAATTTAGATCTGGCTTTCCTTAACAAACCAAGACTCTTCATCTGTCCTTTTAAGTTATCCTCAAATGACTTTATTTCAACACTGCAGATGAAGACATGGTCTTTTTAAGTAACTGTTTTATCCTCTTCGGGAGGCAATTAAAGAGTGCAAGAAATTACCACCTTCTGTTTCTATTCTTGTCATGGCTGGATAATTGTTGTTCTAGGAGAGGGAAAACAAGTCATTGCCAGTCTCACGATTTCTAACTGCTTAAAGATTATCCGTGCAAAAGCAGCTCTGTCAGATTGAAGGACAACCATTCTAATCAGTGCCCTGAACTTACATGCAAGCAGATGCACCATTCAGGTCCTCAGCAGATGTCTTCATCAGCGTGGTTCCTGCCATCACCTTTCTTCTGTCTGGGTCATGGACAAACTTATAAAACAAACACAGTGATGTGTTTGCAAGATCAGGACTCAAGTTTGCTTTTCCTTTCCTTATTACATCCCTGCAATGTCACCCAAAAAGCAGTTGTACCTTACATGCTCAGGCTGACGAAAAATGAAGCGAAAAATGAAGCAAAAAATGAAGCACAAAATGAAGCACTGCAGATTGCATCCAACTATAACTCTGGTTGACAAAACCTTTTATGTTTCAAATTCAGTCCTGTGGCTTGGGTTCGTTTCCTGAGTTTCAGTAACTCTACCCAGATTAGGAAGAGGTTAAAGAGAAAATGATAAATTACAAATCCAAGAGCATGCCTATTGCCCTACTCAGTCCATGCAGGAAGGAAGAAATGATGTTCTATTTGCCTTTCACAGCAGTTCTGCTCTGCAGGGGCTGTCTACATCAATTAGAGGCATGACCTATGTTAGGTCTTTGTCAATACTGTAACTAGTTTAGAGATCGCTCTTTAACTACAGTCTGAGAACCAACTTTCGGAAAGACAAATCTATCCGATCACCACAATTGATCAAGAGTGGACAAGGGAATTGCAGAAAGTTTCTGAATTGGATATATCCGCAGTGCACACACCTGAACTTGAAGGCTTTGAAATTCAATTACAGAAACTAAAATAAATGACCATAATGTTTTCTATTATCAGATTCAGAGAAATCATTTTCCCTTCCTTCCCTTGCCCCCAATAAAACAAATTTCAATTACTTTTTTGTAATCAACAAACCTGACCTTCCATCAGAGTCCTTCAGCAGTGGACAGCTTTTAATGTTACATAATATATCATAACTGTAGAGCAGCACACCAGAGGGTTTTCAGTTGCAAGGTACAGCATCCCAGTTCAAAAGGCAAGGATTAGGTACTCATAATGCATCTGGACTAACCAGAACAAAAACTGAGCATGGCGTGCTTGGCCATTCTGTGGGACACCTAAACCGTGGAAAATGTACATGCACATAAGGAATTCCTCATGTTCATTCAGTCTTTTAGCACAGGAATTTATTTCAATATCATTTTAGATGCAATTAAAAACTTCCCATGCATCAACATGGACAAAATAAACCTGTTTCAAACATTACAGGCAAATCTAAGCTGTCTCAGCTACTCCAAAGCATTTATAGGTTTATATAGGGGTTTTTTATTTTTTTTTTTTATTTTTATTTATAGGTATATAAAATATGCATTAGAAAAGTCTTTTCTTCTTCCTCCTTTAACACAATGTGGTTTGGACTCCAGCTTGACACCTCCACCAAGAAAAATAAGGAAAAAAAAGGGCATTTCCAGTTGTCACAGGAGCAGGGCAGAAAAGAGAAAACAAATACGGAGTTGCCAAGGTTACTGACAATCCTCGCAGAAGAGGTGAATGAAATTGATAGGGTGGAGACAGGTACAAAAAGAGCCTCAACTCTATTTTTACAGTTCTCCTATTGCAGATGTGACCAGTCCTACATATTTTGGGGTTCTTCCTTCTGGGGAATTTACATCAATTCATATTCAACAGAATTCTTCACATCTGCCCTGCAAACGTAAGGCTCAAACTGTGTACATGAAATTGCCCTAGCCTGTAACAGTGCTGATCTGTGCAATCTCCCCTACACAACCTTATATTCAAATGACAGAGGTACATTGGCACTGTCTCAAAACCTGAAGCCAGAAATAGTAAAGCTAAAAATAAGGTTTTTACTTGTGCCACAAGGCAGAAGAATGCACAAGATGGGATTCACCCCAATCATACTGAAATCAGAAGCCTGCTGTGCCTGAACATTAAGACACTAATTTCTTAACCATGTCTCATAAACCTTCTGTTGCAAACAAGTTATTTCCCCTTGTCTTAGAGACAGAGAACATCTATTTTAAAGCATGAAGATGAAAGTTGCCCAATCATGGAATTCCATGTGGTCTGGATTTAAATCTATCAAGGAATACCCAGTCCCGACAGGAAACCAATTTCTGTTAATGGTATATTGAATGAAATTATCTTCCTACCAACCAATGTGCTGCAGCACTGAGACTCCTCATCCCTTTGTAGCTACTTTCTAGTACAGCAGATTCTTAGGAGAGGATTCATAAGTGGTAACTCAACAGCAACCATGAAAAGAAGGAATCCAGCTGGGTTTGGTTTACACATATGCAACGACACACAGTCTGTCTTTGCAGCCTCACAGTATCACAGCTCTATTAAGTCAATATTTTTAAGGTACTACTGGATGATTAGGATCTTCATGTCTCTTCCCTCTTTCAAGGACAGAGATATTAAGAGTTGAAGCTCAAGATCACTTGGAGTATTGCATATAGTTCTGGTGTCCTCAACATAAAAAGGACATGGAACTGTTGTAACAAGTCCAGAGCAGGCCACGAGGATGATCAGGGGACTGGAGCACCTCCTGTACGAAGACAGGCGGAGAAAGTGGGGCCTGTTCAGCCTGGAGAAGAGAAGGCTGCATGGAGACCTCAGAGCAGTCTTCCAGTATCTGAAGGGGGCTTGTAAGGATGCTGAGGATGGATTCTTCATCAGGGACTGTAGGACAGGACAAGGGGTGATGGGTTAAAACTGAAACAGGGGAAGTTTAGATTGGATATAAGGAGGAAGTTCTTTACTGTAAGGGTGGTGAGGCACTGGAATGGGTTGCCCAGGGAAGTTGTGAATGCTCCATCCCTGGCAGTGTTCAAGGCCAGGCTGGACGGAGCATTAGGTGACATGGCTTAGTGGGAGGTGTCCCTGCCCATGGCAGGGGGGTTGGAACTGGATGATCTTAAGGTCCTTTCCAACCCTAACTATTCTATGATTCTATGATTCCATAACATTAGTAGCATGGAACAGAGCAGGGCTGGGAGACGTATTGGCTGATGGAAACAAGTCACCTCTGGAAACAGTAAAACTCAACTTGCCAAACACATCAAAGAGTCACCAGTTTCAGAACTGTTGCAGTCCAAGGGCTCTCCATCAGCCCCTGCCAAGCTCTCAAATCTCAAAGATCATTTATTTGTGTAACATATTGCACGAGACAAGGACTGAGGTTGTGTTATGAATAGCAACTAAGAGGCTACAGTTGACTTTACTCCATCACAGTCCCAAGAAAGTCAGTTCTTATTCCAATGCACATTAAAAATCTGTGGCCAGCGTGGTAAATATCTCACAGGCAGTTTTATTGTAGGCTGCTGACACAGTGAAGACAAATCATTTTATGTTTTTGGTGCCTTGCTTCCAAACAAAGAAGGAGCTCCCAGGGAAAAAGTATACTTTGGGATGGAAAAGAAAGCATTCTTAAGGATTTCTAATTTTCATTATTAACCTCATATATCATGACCCCTGGCAATACTACAGCAACAGGAAGCTCATTCGAGGGAATAATCTAACAAACTAAGGTAACAGGAACACTGCTATTATTCAAGCTTTTGAAGCAAGGAATGGTCCATAAAAGTAAAGCATAGAACTGTCCTTCAGAGAAAGGACCTTCAGAGGAAAGAAGATGATAAACCCCTCATAAATGCCTGGCTCCAGACACCAGCATGTGCGGAAAAGTAGATTTGCAAGAGAATTATAAGAACGCATCACCCTGCAAATAACATTTATCATTACAAGAGTCTGTCCAGTGGTGGAAAAATGTTATCCCTTTGCAGAAGGGGAAGCGAGACCTGATTCATCCTAATCAAAGTGTCAGAACTTGGTGTTATAACCAAGAGGTCACCAGATGCCCTGCATAGCAGATCAGCACCTTACTGGACACGGATAATATAGTGTTATCTATCAATGTAGAAGACAAAGAGTTAACTTCCTTATTTTAGTAGATACTGCTCTTAAAACTCCCTCAGCATACCTGCAGGTCCACAACATGCCATACAGTCTTCTTATGGCAACGCTCATTTAACTGGGATGGTTTTTGTTCCTGCACTGACTGCAAACATCCCCAGCACAGCCCAGAGGAAAGAAATTCTGTATTAAGCAGTACTTCAGTGTGTGCCTGAGATGGTGGGTTCTTTTATAGTGAGTGGAGTACACATTCTTTGTGCCTCTGCAAATATCCAGGGCTTTGTTTCTCCAGCTCCAATTTGAGCAGGGTATTGTAAGCAATGGGAAGGTGCAGCTGACAGCCAGCAGTGATTCTGTGTCTGTGCAGTGTCTTCTGTTTAAAAGTGTTCTGGTGTCCCTGCCTGGAAACAGATGTACAGCTGGGGGAGCTCCCAGTACAGCCCTGAGGGAAAGCACAACTCCACTGTGCTTTTAGATTAGGAAGGAGAATCTGTTTCCAGTGTGTCCCTGTTACTGCTCATATCCACTCCTGACCCAGATTTGAACTGGCCTGAAGGGTGAAAGGTACTCACTCTCATTGCTGATCCCCAGCACAAGAGCTGTAACAAATCCTGACCTGAACTCATCACCCTTAGGTTTCAGTTACTCTGATGATGGCAATTTAAACATTCTGCTTTCCTGTACTCATTGCATCCTAGTCTTCCTGCAGCCACATAAATCCCACTAAATCTTCTGAAAGTAGATTAGTAACTGGCAGATTTTAAAGAGAAGAAAACAAGGTGGATGTTCACATTCCAAGTCTTTTCCCACCACTGCACGATAGACAGACACATCCTGAACTTAATCTGCGTCTTGAAAGAAAGATTCAGAATGCAGTCTCTCCTGAGAAGGGTATTTTCTTCTTCTTGATACTACCATTGACTAACATCTATAGCTGCTTCTGCTCTATCAGCTGCTCACTGCTATATTCTTTTTTGCATTTACTGCTTCACCTTCAGTTTTGTTACAAAATCTGCATTGACTTCAGTGGGCTTTGTATCAGAGAAGACATCAACAGCTATAGGCTACCCTTTGTCTTGAACTCTGTTGCACTTAAATTCCCACCCACCCTGTATTCTGCGGCTAAAAGTGAGCAACAGGATCTCACTGAGGAATTCCTGAGGAAGTTTCTGGGGTTTGAGGCAGGTATCTGTGTTTGTTCAGTGTTCTCATGGACTTCAGCAGGAGCTGTGTGGGGATAATGAGCACAGAGTATGGCTGTGGTGCCTGCTGAGGTCTGGGTCTGGTCCTTGTTTGCTGGCAACTGCTGATGACTAAAAGTAATCAAAAATAACAGATAAACACCACCAAAGCACTGACTTTATGCAACTGCACATCTGCAGCATTTGTCTTCCAAGACACCCACAGTTCTACTCTCATACTGCATGTTCTTTAAATACTACTTTATGTCCTCCTGAGACCAAGTATTTCTTTAAATAGTACTCAAACCAATATAATCCCGTTGTCTTCTCTATTCCTAAATGTTGTTATTGATTCCATCCCCGGCAGTGTTCAAGGCCAGGTTGGAAGGCACTTGGAGCAACCTGCTCTAGTGGAAGGTGGCCCTGCCTGTGGCAGGGAGTTGGAACTGGATGAGCTTTAAGATCCCTTCCAACACAAACCAGGCTGGGATTCTGTGATAAAAAAAAATCATAGCAAAAGCTACAGTCATATTAGAAAACTCTTAGATTTCTTCTGTAGTGTTCAGGCAGAGTGAATAATGTAATGTGTGCCAAGACTCTGTCATTCTCCTATTGATTTTACATTCTTCACAATAGTGAGTGAAGCTGAGGCATGGAGGGTGAGGCTTCAGAATGGGTTGCTGGCCTAAGGACCTTATTCTGTTCTGGAAAAATCCAGTCTCAGGAACCATTTACAAGAGTCTGTTTTTTCTCCTCTGAGCTGTCCTAGCTTTCCTGTAGATGGCATTTACTTGTGGGTGTCTGTTACCAGTAAGTCAACTCTCAACTCATCCCCAAATGATAGTTCCAGTTAACTTGAACACTGTTCCATATGTGCTATCTTCTTTCCTACATGGGCTTTGCTAACTCGGGGCCAGCATGAGGAAGCAGCCAAGTTCTAGTAAGAACGTCTTCAACAGCCTCTTCAGTCTGTGACTTGTGCCAAGCCGATCTATCATTTCCCTTATCTGCCCTCTCCCTCTGCTGGAAATTCAGCGTGGGGAACACGCTTGGAGACAAGAGGAACTTTCCCTTCTTTACTGTAAAATACAGGAAAAAATCTTTCTGGAGACCAATACAGTTCCCACCTACATTGCTCAAGGACTTTTTCCTATTTTTACCTCAAAGTCCTGTTTATGCAGGGGCAGGAATGCCTCCTCTCACTCTCACCTGTTTGAAATCAATACAGTGAACTTCACTGACGCTGTAATTACATTGGGCAGGGATGCATCAAACCCTAGAATATATGATTTGTCCTCAACCTGAGGTGAGGCCTCTGAATGTATTTCTTTTAATACCTGACCCTTTGCCACTGTAATTCAGTTTAAAACTGTGGGGGTCAGTTTAAGATCAGACTAATAAAGGAGGCAGCTTAATACCTCTGCTGTGCTTGGCTTCAGTGCAGGCACAAGCAACAAGGGGCCTCATTAGTGTTTGGGTTTGGTTTTGGAGGTTGCTCCAAGAGGAACTGGACTGACACCATGAAACTCATTAGACTGAGGCCTTCCAAAACTGTGCTTTTGTATTAAAGAGAAAAGACATGTAGCACGAGGGAAGTCGAGGGAGAGCAAAGCAGGATCCTCATTAGAGTAATTAGCCTAAGCCATTAGTTCCTAGAAACCTCAAATGGCCATGTTTATTCCAAACAGATGCCAAGGGGCTGCTGGCTGTAGCTCCAACATCTGCCTTGGAAAGGGAGAAGGAGGCTGGTAGTGGCTGCCTGGGTTTGCTTATAGTGTCTGGCTTAGGTGATATGTGATCCTATTAAGCTCAGTACAGCAAATCCTCTTTCACGGCACTCATTTCTTGCCATTATCTTTATTTGGCTGGTTCTTTCCCTTATGGTATTCTACTATCCCAATGTTCAGTGAGTAGCGTGAAATATTTCTTGAGGAGCCTGTAGGAAGAATCCTGTTTGGTCTGTGTCAGCATCTCTGGAGGAAAAATGGGCTTAAAATAAAGACGTGCTTAAATGTTGCAGCTGAAACACTTAGAACTTTGCTTTTGCCTCTGTTGAGAAAGAGCTCTTGTTCGAAAGATGTAGAAATACATCAAATATTTGTCCCATCTTTTGGCTGCTTATTACAGATCAGAGAATCATAGAACAGTTAGTGTCAGAAAGGACCGCCTAGTTCCAATCCCCCTTCCATGATCTGCTCCTGGTGTTCCCTTCTCTTGTAGGAGCTGCTGTTTTCTAACCAGGAACTTTTGGCTGGAAAAAAATCAGGAATACTGCAGCAAGGAGAAAGGCAAACATTGTGTTTAAGAGGATAGTTTCTTCAGGGTAAAAAAATTGAAATTTGAAATTTACCTTCCATATTTCAGATAGGGATGATAGGGTGGCACAAAGTTTTTCTTTGGGATAAGACCCTTTTTATTTGCCTAGCTGCCAGCAATGGAAAGAGAAAAATGTCACTTCACTTACCGGGAATGGCTGTTGGCTTCACTATAGACACAGAGTGAGAGATTCATTTTCTCCATCTTCTTCTGGATTTCAGATAGACTATTTCCGTATGGTGGGAAGGGATCATGCCTCTCACATTCCAGTCTATGCCTGCAGCTCCTCAGTGCATGCAGTGCAAGAGAGAACTGAAAACTTTTCATACAAAATCGTGTAGTCTCTTAATGAAGCCAAACATCCTGTGGTTTTTGCTTCAATTCTTTTAAAGTAGTTTGTTCTTCTTCAGTGTTCTTTGATAATTTATGTCATCTTGTTTCTATCACTCTATACTGTCCTCCTTTATCACTAAAATAAAGAGGGTAATAGTTTCACAGTGGAAATATTTTTCTTACTTCTTTATTCTCACCATGGAAGAGCACAGTTCCCAGCACTGTGGTTGCAACATACATTGGAAGTAACTGATGCCAAAGCAGAGGGAGAAACAAATAACCCAAGTGCTGTTAGAGATAATGACTGTTTTTAAAGCTGATTTGTCAGACAGTGTTTTCCCCTCTGCTATCCCTGCTATCTTCTTACAAATCTTTCTTTGTTATGGCGAGAACAGGTACTGTAAATGCAATAGGACCGCATTTGGAAAAGATCGAAGGGCTGTGTTTTGACCTGGAGATAAAATGTGTCAAATGAGACCTTTCAGCATGGAGATGCTGTGTGGTTTTAATGAAGTCTGTCAGACCCATCTGACTGGTTAACCTGCCTTTTGTTTTCACAGCTGATTAAAACCATCAAAGTACAGCAGTAATTATGATGCTCTCTGACTGGTGGATTTCCATCACCCGCAGGGAGCTCCATGCATCTACAGGATTAGCTGTGCTGTGAACTACTGCAGGAGGTCAGCGGTGCTTCTTCCTAACATCAGAATGTCAAATCAGAGCTTTGTCATCTTTGCTGTACGTCAGTTGAGGTTTTTGAATGGAGGATCTCACCTACAGAACCCAAAACCACAAGATATCTGTTAAATATGTTTCACTTCTCAATGAGAAATTGAAAATTAAGCTTATATTGAACTCTGCTCCTCAGGAGAATTCATTCTTTGTCACTTGAAAAACTGAAGAGCATGTTTGTCCCTATGGATCCTCACAGGTTTAAAGCAAAGTTGATGGGCTAGAATATTACCTGAGGGAAGACTTCATCTTTTAAATCAATGCTTCTGCATCCTTGCAATGACATTATGTTGTTTATTCTCTGTTATTTGGCCTGTATTTCTCTGTATTTGGCTTTATGTGTGTTTCCTCCACAGTTGTTTGACAAGCAGGGATGGAATTCTAACTTTTGATTTAGGTTTCCATGTATTCATGCAGGATTTTTTCAAAAGCTTTGGATGTGGTCATGAATTTTGTGGGGTTTGCTGCTTAAACAGGTAGAATCATTACAAACTGCTGCAGTTTGAGGATCGAGTTCAAAGGCTTGAAGTTTCAGGAGGGTCTTTTGTTAGTACTAACTGAAACAGGTCTGTAATGCAGGCCATTTCTATAGTGGCAGAATGATTTTTCAGGCTTAAATCATTCTGCCTACTTAAGACTTTTTTTTGCTCATGTAGATCACAGAAATGAGCATAACAGGTAATTCCTGAAAGATGTAAATACATGGATTTTCATGGAAATCAGTAGAAAGATACCTGTTTGCTTTATATCCAGCCCCAAAATAACATGTTTATACCAGAGCTGGTATTTGATCTTGTCCTTGCCAGCTAGGGAGTTTGGAGTTACAGAATAAAGACTTTGGAGAGGTGGGAGGGCAGTTTCCCCACATGAAGAGCCCCGTTTGGCTCTGTATTGGGATTTTGAAGCATTGGCAAAGTAATCAGTGTAATTCTTCAGCAAGATTGTGCTGTAAAAGCAGAAAGAAACCCCAGTATCATTGATTTGGTTTTGCAATAAGATGACAAGTTTGTAGTGATCACCATTTGGGGAGATTAAAGATTTTCTGACACTGTCAGTATCTTTCTCCAACTGTTTTGAACACCTGAATGGTGTTTATCCTAAAATCTGGTTTAGAGTAAGGTAAGTACGGGAAAAGCTAGATTTGCCATTGAAACAGTGTCACTTACAGAAGTTTCAAATCCTTCCGTGGTTGATAAAATACCAATATAAAATAGTTTATAAAATCCAAACGAGTAGGGGAAGGACCTTGTGCTCCACATCTGATGGCTGTCTGACCCTGCATTGCTTGTGTGTCTGATTGTCAGTAGCCAGGCAATCATCGAATCCCAGAGTGGTTTGGATTGGAAAGGGCCTTAAGCTCATTCAGTTCCAACCCCCTGGAACTCAAGTTCCAACTTCATTCATGCTGGCTGTTTCAGTATTTCCCTGCAGAGAATGAAAATTAAATGGAAGTTCACCCATTCTAACTGCTTAACAGAATCAAAAGTAAGCAACAACACATAAGTGGACTACAAATTTTGACTATTAATATAGCAGATACTGCAGCTGTAACTCTAAGAAGAGGAAAAAGCAGGGGATGGCAGGGACAGTCACTGTATGACATTAAAAAGACAAGAAAAAGAATAAAAAACTTTTGGGCACTGCTGATTCAAAAAAGAGGTTATGAAGCATTAATAATAAATGTTCCAATATTTGACTGCAGTTTTCTTTAGAGAAACTTGAAGAGATTACATAAAACACACCTGACTCTTCTCTACTTGTTCTCAAAATGGGGATTTACAGGACCAAAACACTTATTATTCAGGTCCAAAAAAAGACGAAGAAAGAAGTTACATCTCAAATACGGACATCCCTGTTTATCTGGACATTACTGCATGCAAATATTACAAACACTGAGTATTTCAAATATTTGAGTATTACAAATCAATTTTTTTAAATCAGTCATTATGAGCCAAAATCAGCCTTAGTACATTGCCAGCAAAATAAATGGAATTATGTAGAAAGTTATTAAACTAAAATAAACACTGAATCTTCAACAGTAAATTGCATTCACACAACTGCTGCAATAAACCTGCTTTTTTCTTAAACAGGTACAACTCATTTTTCATCTTGTAAACACTGTTCTTTCACAGCCATTTTACCTTACACTTGTATCATTTGTTGCCTCAAGCAACCGAGCCTCAAAATTCCTGGGTTTGTTAAAACAGCTCACTAGAGCAGTGTGGTAGTCAATACCAATGTCCACTTTGTCTTTACCTGTCAGGTCTAGGGCCTGAGTGGATTAGTTGCCCCTAATTCCATTTTACCCAATATGATGTGTTAGTATCCAGAGGCAAAAGTAGTGGAGAGGAAAAAACCAACACAACAACAGGGAGAAGGGGTGACGTGCAGTGTCAGCAGAAACACACAGGAACAGCACAGCAGTTTATAATAGCAAGGAAAACATCAAAGAAATACAATACTCTGCTGAACAGGAGGCCTTCAGTGTAATTATTAATGCAAAGAATGAACATTATTACCATAATGTAACTCAAGATGCATCTGAACAGGGCCCCCTAAGGGAAACAACTTGATGTATGTTACAATCATGCGTACTGGGGAAACAAAAAGACACTAGCTAAAGAGACATATTTATTTGTGCAGTGTTTAGAAATGGCAAAGACAGAGAGCAGCTTCCAGATAAAGCATCATCTTTCTAGGAATAGTGTCTTTGCTCTCAATAACAGATAAGGCAGGCTCAGTTTACATTAAAGTTACACCTATAAAGGGTACACAGATTAATAAATGATTAAGAGATGTCACAGATGAGAGTGGTGCTTTTAAAGTACATCAACAAGAACTCTTTTAGGGGGTTACAATCAACTTGCAGCTCCTTAGCATGCTCAAGCATTTGCTCAAGAGTTTATCAGTTAGTAAAGTTCTTAAATATTAAAAATTAGGAGGGTCAAGTTCAGAGACTGAGGAAGTCCCAGATCTTGTTAGGGGTTAGCACAGAGAACCATGAAGAAGAAATCATGGGCCTCCAGATAGGAAACAAAGCTTAACTCTTGCTACGGGCTTCCAGCCACTGCTACCGACCTGCTACAGCCACTTCCTCCTGGGAGGTCCATCAAAACTGCTTATAGGCCAGAAGTTGTAAAAATAAACTAAAATACTGAGCATTCTCATGCATTCTGTTCAGGCTACAATGACTGTATTGTGCCAGTGTCAAAACATGCCACCATGTTATCACACACCTGAAACATTAAGTTATAAAAACCTTAGTGAAATGAACTCTGTGAAAGCCAGACTAGAGTGTTGAAGCTATTTGTTTTGACAATTCTTCCACCCAAAGCTTCAGCTAAGCCTACATCTTCCTGGTTTTAAATGTTTTGATTCTGACAGAAACATGTTTTCCAAAGGAAAACTGTCCATGCCCAAAACGTTTACACTGACAGACCACTGCATAAACCTGCACTGAGTCCTCTGCAAGCTCTTTGAGGTGTTACGGTCACTGCTGCAGTATGTCTGGCATGAACCTAGAAGCAAGCAGTGACCTGAAGGTCTTTGTTCAGCACAGTGCTACTGTCTGCTCACACACTACTCTCCTTTAATGCTCCAGCACCTTAACCTCTCTGGTCTCCAGATGTTAATACTTTTGTCTCCTGCAAAATGCTAACTCACAGCTACCTCAGCATAAGCAAATACATCTTTGTATCACTCACTCTTTGGAGAGGTTTTGGTAGAAAACTGCCCACTGGTCCACTTAGTCATAAAAGCAGTGAATACAGTGCATGGACCCAAATTAGCACAGTTACATGACAGCTTGTATCAGTCTGCCTAAATAAAATGGTTTTATTCATAACAAGGTGAGGGCTTTGTTAGGTTTTTAATGCTAATAATGAAGTTTATTACTTATAAAGATTCATTGAAGAGGGTAAGGGGAAAGGACATCAGTGCTCTCTAGGCTGAAGGAAGCCTGCAGGCACCATGAGTGTTAAAACATATTAAACAGCGCGAGCCCAAGAGCCCTTTGGAGTTTCCTTTGAATGTATTACTTTTAAATTAGAGATGGGGAATTTTCCCTGTGGAAGCTGGACAGAGAACAGCTGTGCTCATTAAAAGAGGAGGAACTGCTAAGTAGTTATATAATCAACACTGTGTAATTAACAGAGAATTATAATAGTAGAGCTAACACTAAGCTGGAGCTGTGCACCGTGCTGAATGCTAACAGCTTTGCAGTCTGCTGCCCTTTATGTTGCTCCGCTTGTTCAACCACATTGCCCAGGCTGCATATCCAAATGGTGCCTTGTTCCTCAGGCTCATGTAGCAACTGAGACACAGCTTCTCCACACCAGCTTGGTAAATAAAGAAAGGCTGCTCAGAGGGGTCAGCCAGCCCAGCATTTTCTTAGTGCCAACAGGAAAATGACTACCCTGTCTGGTAACATGAATGTCAGGTAGTCAAGAAAAGCTTCCACAGAGCACGAGGTGGAAGAATACACTGTGGAACTATTAGAGCCTTCCGCCTGAAGATTTCCATGTGCTTTTGGCCATTGTAAAAGCAACATAAGGAGTACTAAAGCAGTCCCAGACTTAGAGCTGTGGTATGAAAAATCCCATACACAGCATGTGAAGACTAGATGTGAACATGTCCCCAGCTCACACCATTTATTCCCTGTGGGGATCACAGAGGCTGTTTACTAATGGGATCACTGAGCCAGTGAAAGCTTGCTAGCATGACAAGTCAACAAACCTAAGACAGTATCTGCCATACCTACAGCCAATCTGAATGTCAGAAGAGAGCTGAATCTAAGGACTGGCCTCTGAGTGAATGTTAAAGACGCAAACAGCACTAGTATGCAACATGAGAGATGAGGATTCAGCTGCTTCTGCCATCAGGAAGCTTAAACAAATCTCTTTTAAAGCTATTCCCACTGCATAACTTCCACTGATTTTAGTAAGAATTATATAAAGAAATAGTTAAAAAAAATCCCTGCTTTAAGTTCTTCTGTACCTATTTCTATTTTACAGATAAGAAATCAATCACTCTTTCCTAAACCATACATGTGTCATCTCTGATAAAGGAGTGTGATACACTCCAGCACCACGGAAGCGACAAAAGTCAACCCCAAATGCAAAAAAACATGGACCAATAACCCCGTGTCATTTTTGCTTAAGGCTGCTGCACTGTGTTAGCTTGAGGGCACCTCATCCAAATTCACTCCTTAGTGACAACACTTTACAGCAGGCAGGCTTGGCTGTGTCATTACTGTTCACCAGAAACCTTTAAAATGCAGGGAGAAAAGTTGTTAACTCTAGATCACATACGATGTTCTGCTGCTCTTGTCCTGCCATCGCCCACTCCCAACTGCCCTACACAACAGGATCTTCCTAATTGGACAAGACTGCATTGCAAAGACACGTATCCAAGACGCCATAAAGATCCACAGTGACTACAAGGCTGCAGATTTGCCCTACTAAAGGTCATAAAGGGCAGAAAGGAGAAATCCATTCCAGCATTCCTCTTCCCCAACTGCACCACGTTCAAGCTTTCTGGGATTCAGCTCTACTGCTGCATTCTTCATCCCAGCTTGTTTGCTGTCAAGAGCAGCATGAGATAATACTGGACTGTAATTGATAGAAACAAAAGGTACAGCTGGGAGTCCTCCTCAAACTGCTGACACTGGAAGCGATCATTAGCAATGAACAAAAGTACTACTGAACCACTATAAAATGCTTTTAAGCCACCTACTAGTGGCTTGGTCCCTCCTCCATTATTCACAAGCAGATTCCTTAGCCTATGCCTGGATTTGGCACTCTGAGATAGAAAACTGCCAAATTCTAAACTGTTCTGGTCCCGTTCAAATACAAATACACTAGAGGCATTCTCCTTGCGTTGCCTTAAACAGGACTGAGTTTGCTTCAGATCTCCTTGGTACAAGAGAGTTATGATGGTGGCACACACATCTTCTATATTTAGCCTTTTGCTTTTTCAAAATTGAGAAGTCAGTTTGGCCAAAAGTTCATCTGTCGTTGTCCTCCTCCATTCCCTCAGACAAATGGCATATTAAGATTCCAAGTAAACTCATCAACCAAAAAGTAGGTAGTACATTTTAGAACAGAACCCAGGAGTCCTGATTTCCTGGTCTTTTTCCTTAACCACTAGACGACACTACTTCCCTATATAGCAGCCCACTTTTCCAAAGTTTCTGAGCACTTCCACCTCTCATTGGCTCCAATGGAGTTCTGGGTATCAATTCCTAACTTTAACACAGAAATAGAATGATTGACAGAATACAAGGTAAGCAGCTCAGCTACATTGCAAAAGTTTTCTCTTGTATGTTTTCCTTTACTTTGACTTCTCTCTCCAGCCTAACCAGGCAGTTCCAATTAGAAGTTCTGTGCATGTTTCAGTATTCTTGTCACTGAAAATTCCATAACTCCCAAGGTATAACCAAAGCAGATAAGTAAATAAGGGCTAATATTAACTGAGCCTTCCAAACAGCTCTTTAAAAACTCCTGGATGAAAGGATATTCTTATGAGTCAAGATACATCAGTTCTGGAGGGATTCGCTTGTGACAGAAAGTTATTCTACAACAGGATCTGCCAGAGCATGGATTGAATCATAGGATCTGGATCCAGTGAATGGGATGCCAAAACTATGACTTGGAATTAATTACTGCTACTTCCTGCTTGCCCATTTGTAGTGATTACTCAATAGCTCACATCAATGTTGCAGTATTGCAAGTGCCACATGATGCATTAAAAGTACTTCATCAGCTGCTTTGTACGCATTTAATGATGAGCACTGGACAGACTATTTCAGCTTCCCATATTAAAACAGAACTGTGGATTTTATTTTACACTTCAAAATCTCCTTTTCTTCTTTTCCTCAAGAGGGTTCTTCTTTCTTTTTTAATTGCGTATGGAATAGCACACTGTCACTTAACCCTCTTGTTCAGTCTCATTTTCCACCTTCTCTATTTTCACACACAATTTAACCAACTTACAGCAAAATAGAATTTATTAAGCTGAAGACAATGTGGGTAATCAACATAATGCACAGGCTGATAATCCCTGGTTACCCCAGTCGTTTTTCACTGTTTATTTGACTTTTGGTCTACGTTATCTAGAGCAGAGTATGGATTCTCTTCACCGAGAAGAGTCATTCCATTGGAAAAATGTGTGTGATACTTTGTATGTTGTATGCACATGTACCAGCACAGCATTTGGTAGAAAGACCATCAATCAAATCAGCGCAAGGAGCTTTAATTCTCAAAGCTCTGAAAATTCCTCTGTACAAAAGCAGCATCAGGTGCTGCAGAAAGGTACCTAAGCAAAAGCCTGGTCAGAAGGTTGTGATATTCATTTCAAGAAGCACACACAAGTCCAGCCAAGATGTTGCTGCTTTAGTACATAGATTTGTGTATGCACATCAGTAGAGTTCACATGGCCTGCATTAGCAATCAGTTTTCTGGACTCTCTGAAGTAGACAAAACCACAGAAAATACTAGAAGGGGTAAGTGTTGGGTGCCCCAGATGATCTGCTTCACATGCAAGCAAACAAAAATCACTGTCAGCATAGCAAAAAAAATCCTACAACACAGTATTAGCTTCGAGAAGCACAAGCACGGCAAACGTGAAGCACCAAACAAAATCCAACCCATGTGCAACTTCCCCATGTCAAGGCATCTCACTTGAACAGGCAAACATCTAACTGGAATTACTGCTGATCTGCAGACACCCAGATATCAAATTACAAACAACAGATCCAGTCAAGTGAATAACAGACAGAAAATTAAACCCAGCTCTTTCACGCACATCTGATTGCAGTAACTGCCAGTGCTTTCAGTAATGCAGAGGGTTCAGAGGGAGGAACATGCTAGCATTTAGAGGAGATGAACAAGCTGAATTGAAACATTTTATGAAATATATCCTCGTGGAGATCTTCAGCCCTTTTTATTTTTCATTTTAAGAACTGCTATTTCTATTTGTATTTCATTTCACTTTGTTTCATTTCTAACTGACATGCCATTATGCTCCAATTTGCTCTCTGTTGCAGAGCATTCATCATTAAAGGGAATCCACGATATTCTAAGTAGCGTGAGAAGACTCCACAGACTATATGCTAAAGTAGAACAAGCATCCACTCTGCTCACACTAATGAGCTATGGGAGAGTGCTTCTATTCTAGAGCCCTCATTTCAGAAAGGGAAATTCAAAGGGCATTATCAGAGGTAACAGTGAAATTTCAATGTCAGTGCATTACCTAGTGTTACCTGATGGATCCAGACAAGCTACTCATTGCCTCCTATCCCAGCATGTGAGTGCAAAGCACTTTGCTAGTGAAGTGAGGAGGGAAAAAGACATGCTTGTAGAAATTAGCTGCTGAATTCACCCAGATAAACCATCACATCCTCTTCCTGTTCATGGGACTCCCAAAGGCACTCAATAGCAGCGGACTTGGGACTCCCATGGGAAGTTTTATGAGTTTGGAGGTGTCCACTGAAATCTAAAAGCAAGCTACTAACAGATACTTGATGCAGCATCTCCAGCAAAGCCAGAAGGGTTTGAGAATTCAGAACCTATTTGAAGTTTCTGGAATTAGACACCCATGGCTATTGCTGACCTTCAAAAAGCCCAGGTTGCTCCCAGAAACTGAATAAAATGTAACAAGTTCTCTCTCATTTTTCCATAATCTTCATGACAGATAAAAGGTTTGAAAAGAGACATAACACAGCACATGTTTTGCAAATTAAATATTAACTATATGTTTGTGAAGGAAATAAACAACTTAAGAGAATTCTCCTCAGGTGCAGCTCACTATCAGCTAAATTGGATCGTGTCTATGAGAGAGATAACATCAACAATTCCCTATCTTTCATCTGCGATTTAATAAACCCATTTTCTTCAAAGGGATAAGGAGACCTGAATGCATTTCTGTAGTTTGTCAGGTGTGGGGGTTTTCTGTGGGGAGTGTAGGGGAGTGTTTCAAGTTCACAGCATCTTCCACTCTGCCTTGAGCCAAAAGACAATGTTTAATGACCTTGTTCTCCGATTCTGAAAGTGAATCATCTGAAAACAGGACAAAGACCAACAAAAATAAATATCACAGGAGTTTCTGTAAGCCCTAAGTGATGTACTAGAAACACTGGGAGACACTGTGGCACAAGCAAAATAGCCCCCCAAAGCCAGACCTCACTGACATAAAACCAGTCTCCTGCCACCTTTCTAGGTAGTAATTTGTCCTTCCCAACTTTCAGAATAACCCACCCAGCTAATGGAGGATTTCTTTAGGTATTTATTAGGTTGCTTGCTTGGCGTTCCCTTCTCTCTGCCAACCAAAATTCTCTCTAATTTACACTACCCAGACCTGCCCAATTTGCTAGGTTTTGTGTTCACATCACAGGACACAGGGAACATTCAACTGGGACAATTAGCATCTCCACTACTCAGCATACAACATGCTGGAGAGCCCACTCAAAGCCCAGTACACACTACCCAACATCTTTGAGTCTCAGGCCATGCTGCAGACTACCTTCACAGGGTGCTAAAATTCCCTCATACAGCATCTGCATGCTTACTTAAGACAGGTTTTGTCACCCCTTCCAATGAAAGATGCATTTTCAGACACTTTTCAGTTCGGCCTATTGGTCTGTCCTTCCCAACCTTATCTTGTAATGTAAGTACTTCTCTAAATGCTTCATAAATCTGGTTTTCCAATAATGGAAACCTAAGTTGAATCTTCTACAGCTCCAGCGGTATGGATTTCTTGGAAAAACTCTGTCATTTTTGACAAATGCAATCTCTCTGCTTTGCTGTGTAATCCTGCTATAGGCCTAGCAATCAAAAAACTAATAGGCCCTTCACAGATTATATCTGAACTGGAATGACTTCTTTATAGCCTATGAACATGTTTCATATTAAAGCAGCGATGTCCATCTCCAAAAAAAAACTTCTGCTTGTCATTTTGTGTGACTTTTAAGTGCCTGTAACTTAAAGAACGATTGCCTTTAACCCCCACATCTCAACATGCAGAGTGAGCAGCACAACATTATTAATGAAGTTCTGTTTCACTGAAGAAATAAACCTCAGGTTCAGGCCTGAAGCTGAGGACCTGCCAGGCTGATGGATATTTTTCTAGTATAATTTATGAGCTGATGGCTACCCACATGGATCACAACAAAAGCTTAAGTGCCCTTGAGATAAGAGCAGGGTGAATAGATAGGTAGGTATGAGGAATTGGATGGATTAGTAGCATAATAAAAAGGATACAGATAACTCCTCCAAACCTTGATTTTTCTTCTTATAGTCACAGATCTGTAGTTGCAAAAAAAATGTGTTTTACCACATAAAAGGCACTGTGCCACACATAATTGGCCCTTTTACAATTTTTAACCTGTCAGCCAAAAGCTGAAGTATTTTGTTTCTATGCTTAAATTGTGTCTACTTTGTTACTGAAGTCCTATCATGCTATTTCATTACACTGCTTATCATATTTGTGAAGGGCAATACACTCTCCAGTGTTACCTCAAGATAAGTTTCAAGTTGAGACCATCCAGATGAAATTCTCCCAGAAGAACTCCTCTTGCAACAAGAGAATCTGACTGTAATTTAAGAAATGCCTGTATGGGAACACTGACTGGCTCAAAGTGTTATTCAGTGAAGAATTCTGGTCACCTTTGGGACTCTATCTAGAAAGATCTTAAAGATTTCACTAAATGCCCTTAAGGAAATGGGTTAGTTTCTTTCTTGGCTCAAGCTTGGACTTGTTGCAACTGTTATTCATTTCTTAACAGATTTAGGGAATGTCATCTCCTGTGTCACCCGGTATTTCTGTGGAAAAGATGGAAACCAAATCCAGATCTTTGGCTGCACTTCACAGCACCAGTGATGAGCCACACAATCTCATTTAACACAAGGCCACTACCAATATTCAACATAAAGCAATCTAAATTTGAACACCTCTAAGTCCAATTAATAATTCGCTCCACAAGAGTACTGCAACTCTTAAAGCCATTTTACCATTCCGAACAATTTCTTTTTGAAGCAAAAGTTCCAGTTGTTTTTTAGCAGCATGCATGAATACACAGAGCCTCACACATCAAGAATCAGTTATACTTCCATTCCTTGTAACCCAAGAGGATGCACAATCCAAACAGCTCAAACAGACCCTAATAAAATTTGAATTGTCATTTGTTTTAATTTTACTTACTGGGTGAATCAATACCATTCATTTCTTACAAAATGCTGGCTCAGTCATGTGCATATTAGAAATGGACTCACTAAATTATTGATCCAAGCTACATATGCATACATGGGTTTAAAATTTACTTGGACCATCCCATTTTAAGGTTCAAAAAAATTCTTCTTCCCCCCCCACTGAAATTCGACATCTGCAAAGACCCATTAATTTATAAGATATATTGAATATGTATTTCAACATTCTAACATCATACAGTGGAGATCTTTTATTATTGCCAATGTCATAAAGGATGAGCGGATTCAATATTTTACATTACCATCTATTACTGAACATGAAGAGGATTCTGAACCACAATGGTGAAAAAGCTGTTTCTTCAACCCAAGAAGTAATCTGACTTCAGGTGTTCTGATACGCCACAGCACCACACAGACATAACTGCTGTTGTTCAAGCATCAGCTGTTGGATGTTCACACACAATGTGAACTGTAAGTGACATTTTGCTGGAGCTAACAGACTACTAGCCCTGGGGGGGGTCCATCAGGCAACACAGGTAAAAGCGCAACTCTACTGCATCCACCATCAAAGCTATAATGTCCTCATCCTCCTGCTGCAAGAAATTATCTCTAACACAGCTTCCAGCATAGCTACAGTTTAAGCAAAATGCACAAAGTCATGTGGAATTAAACCTTTGTCCTGAATTTCTTGCTAGCATCCATATTTTTTATTTGCAATACAAACCCCAGGCAGGGGAACAACAAGAGGCTTACAAAGTACTTAAACCTATTTCAAGAACTCAAATTAGAACATCAAAATATATTTACAGACCATCGTGCTACCACTACAAATCCCCACTTATCAGGAGGATCCTTTACAATGATCTACACATAAACCCATGCCTCATAGCTGGTGTGAAACAGCATATCTCTGAATGCATTTAAGCTCTATCCAGTGATCTGGCTCAAGGTGAAAATGTCCATGCAGGAAATGATAAAATAAACAGCTGTATCAACTTCTCATTCCTGGTAGATCACATTTATGTCAAAATTCCAGACGGGTGTCAGATTCCAGCCTGAACATTACAGTTTCACCTCAACTTATACACTGAGGCACTAGTAAAATGAGGCTGAAATTTATAATCCCTTAAAGAGCAGTTTTACTTACTGAAGAGGAGAAGATTAATATGTAAATCATATTTTTAATCATCTTGAAGTAAAGCAATCCTGAACTGAAGGCAAGCACAGGGAAGACTGAGTTTAAGGAGAAAGAAAAACACTTATGCCCAAAGACTTCTGAAAAAAGTGGGTTTTTCCAGCAGCTCTAGACAGACACACAAGGGATCAGGGAGTCATTTGCTGGCTCTACCATTAATCCAGTGTGTGGCCAGGGCCAACTGATCTCACCTGAAATAGAGACAGGCCAGAAAAAATAGTACTCGAAATAGCCAAGACATACAAAGGATACTATTAACTACACAAGCAAGGCACAGGGATTTGGCAAGTCTTCCAGGCAACATTGTTCTCTCAACCATCTAAAAAACTCCTAGGACAATGATGTATTTATCTCAGTGGTAAATGTTAGGCTTTTACATAGCCAAAGAAAGAAATTAACAAGGAAGCAAATAACACACAGGGATGGAAACAAGTTCAAAGTATATGAAAATCTGAGCCATTTTTTTCCAGCTGGGCTGTTTACTGCAATTACGTCACCATACAATGTCATCTTGCTAATAATTAACAACATTGTATGATGACTTCTGACCTCTTATTGTAATCAAATTCTGATTAACTGAAGGTTTTCCCCCTTTTTCCTAAACCCAAACACACTCAGGCAAGCAGCTAACCAGAAAGAAAAAGACAACCTGAAACAGTACATCTTTGCAGATGTCTGCAGCAATTTGTGGGCTCAATCTTTCTTCCCTAGGCATCAAACAGCACCCACTTCCAGCAGAAAGTAATCAGCATTCCTTCCCATGACCATGGTTAAGCTGATTAGCATATACAGCACCCTTTTGGGTTGGTGATTCACAAAGCAGCGCAGATGTTGCCTTTAGAGGCAACACTTTCCACATACCTCTTCAGTTCAAGTGAAGGGACTTCCTGTGGCTAAAAAAAGCAGTTGTAAATGGATACTGCCAGAGTAGAGGAGGGGAAAAACTTATGAACTCCCAAGAGCTTAAAAGCTCCACTGTATTTTCATAGTCAGTGTAACTTCTCAGACTATGTCAAGCATACTACCATGCAACTTTCAACTTCAGGTGCTGCAGACAGAAGCTTGGGCAAAAGAGTTCATCAGTTCTGTTCATTACTGTAGGCATGGGATTTTTGGAAAGTTTCAGTCAATTGAATATGTTTCAAAGCACAGTAACAGGTTTGACACAGTTGCTCCTATGAGTTTCAAACACCTTTCCAAACTCTCTTTTGAACATAGAGTACTTGCAGCTCCAGTTGAACCTAAGAGTAACCCCGTGAACACAAATACAGTGGCAACCAATCCACAACATGGTGCATTTTCCCTAAAAAAGATTCAGCAATGGTGGTCTGGTCTCTGGGTGATTCTCTCCCACACCTTGATTTAGGTAAAACATTTAATGATGAGACCTCCTGGCCATGTAGTATCAAAGATACTGGTCTGAAACACTCAGGGTGTTTTATTTTCTCTTCAGGAGGTAGCTGTTCCACGGACCATGAATAGCCTTAGAAATAACTTCATCTAGACAAGCCTAGTTAAAGTATCAAACAGGCTGCTTGCTTAGTCATGATGGTACACAGCTCTGATCGATCTAACCAGTGAATAGAGCAAAAAGCATTAAAGAGCTTTAAATAGTAAATATACACTTAGTGTATTCTCTTTTTTTGATAATCCAAGCCAACTCTTCTCACTTATGTTCAATATCCAAGGTTTTAACTGCAGCCTGCCACACTATACACTCTTGGTTTTGAAAGTCTGCACCTTTAATGGAACTGCAAAGTGCCAAGATAATCTGCACTACTGAGCAGTATAATAAGTGCTAGGAATGTAAAATAAATCCTCATAAAAATCACCTTTTGCTGTTAAAACTGTATTCCTTAACTGTGCTGCTCTGCTTCCATTTAAGTTCTCTTTATCTTTGCATAAGACACTAGCTGGTTTAAAACCATTATAGTACTTCAACTTCAAACTGTGGCTTCCACAAATAATGTAAGTTCAATTGCTGCCATTTCATTTAGAAGGACCATATCTTTTTTAATCCTGCTGCATTAAAAGCTTTGTAAGAAAAAAACAGTAATGTTTATAGACACATACAGCCAAACTACTAAAAAGAATAAAGGCTCTTGAAAGCTCTAATTCACTTAAAGTTTCATAGATCAAGGACTTTACACGTTGGAAGATTGTTACCAAAGAGACAAAAGCCAAAGAAACACAACTCTGGCCATTACAAGTAAGAATTTGGCTACAAAGCTGAATTTGAACAGATACAGACAGGTAAAAGATACACACATCAACTGAAAGAAGCCCAGAGGAAAGTAGCAAGAACCGAAATACAACCTGAGTGGGAAAAGAACATGTTTGTTTGGTTTTATCATGGGCTGTAAAGGAAAAGGCTGGTTTTCAGCACCCAGAAAGGGGCTGCAAACTAGACAGAAAGAAAAAGATGACAGTGAAGACACCCTTCTTGCCACCACTGATACAGACCAGCTGATACCACCAGCCTTTCTTCCTCTTCTTAGGCACAAACAGCTTGGTTTCCCCTTCCTCCCAGCATTAGATTGAGCTAAAAGTCAAGGAAAGACCCACAATGTAAGATAAGTCTTTCTGTGTTGGCACCTCTCTGATTGCTAACCAGGATATTATATTGCCTACTTCAGATACAGATACGCATCTACAAGATAGTCTCACTAGCAAAAAATAATTAAGTTATCCCATATAGTCTGTCTGAACTACAAAGGACCTTTTCTATGACATCTCATCTCTACAAAAAATGAAGTTTTGTGCATGAAAACGCAGGTTTCTTGAAGCACCCAATTATGACAGAAAATGCATGGCAATCTGATGCTTAGTCTTCTCAGAACCCCTTGGAAAAAACCCTCAGTCATAAGAAATCATCATATTGTAATTTATTACCTAGTACCTGCAACATGTGATTATTCAGTATATCATGGGCAATATAAATACATAAATAGCCAGTGCATACAATGTTTGTTAGCGAATCTCAAAGCAACTAAAGAAATCGATTAATTTTTTCCCATTGAATAAGTATAAAAGTAAAACCAAGTTACTTGACTTGATCTACACACTGAAGTAGAGCCATGGCACAGGCTGCAGGAGAAATCCAAGCTCTGGAGCCTCAGTCAGTCCCACAGTCAGTGGACACATATAAGATGACACAAAATGGTACTGCAGGGATAGTGCCTGTGTGCTGTAAATACAGAATTTTTCTTCATATTGAGGAAAACCAAAGTGTGTTTACAAGAAATCATTTCCCTTGAGAAGTCCCATTTTGATTGAAAAGTTGTTTTTTCAAACAGACATGCTGACAAAACATTTTCGGTCAACATGGATACACTTAACACACACTCCACATCAGCTTTCATTAGTACTGCTAGCACAAGTAATAAAGCTCTTTTTCTTTCCCTGATTCTTATAACCTCCTCCTCTCAGAAAGAGCTCTGGAACTGCAGAGTTGAATCCCCCAAACTCTTAAGAGTGCATGTATTCTGTTCCTTTCACAACTCATAATTCATTTTTGGAGACATAATTGAGAATATCTATCAAAACCTACAAGTATTTGCTGACCTGGGGAAAAAATGTCTTCCTGGGACTTTGAAGTAATACACTGCACTAAGACTTCAGGCACTGCTGTAAGTTTTTTTGTTTCTGGGTCAGAAAAATCATAAAGTTCAAGCCATACAGAATGAAAACCATAAGCCAGTTATACAGTTTATTAGCTTTAAGAAATCACACTTGAAATGAGGGCTCCATCAGGAACATACAATCAAATTATATGACAAAGGCAGTAGTAAAAATTCATTTATTTGTATAGGTGTTTCAAAGAGGTGCCAGCTCAACTGGGGAAAAGGGAAATGTACACTTGTGCCCTGGCAGCTTTGTAAGCCATGTCTGAAGCACAGCAACCCAAACCACACAGGTTCTGCTTCTAGGGAATAACCACGTAAATGGAGACTCAATTTTATTCACTGGCCCAACAAATCTCGGCACACTTCAGGTAGTCTAAATCAATCACAGATTGCTTTACTACATCTGGGTACTAGAGGAGTGTAGGGGGGTTTCCCCTAAACAAAGCCAGCAACAGCCTGCTAGAATGACAACCCAAAGTGATGCTTTGACTTCAAAGTTTTTCCATTTCCCCTTTCTATATTTAGAAAAATCACTCTAAGTAATTTCACATTTTGAAGGTGTGCTATCCCAGACATCATAGTATATAATCCCCCTAACGCTCAGCCAGTTCCTCTAAAAAGCAGTCCAGGCTCTATTTACTTTCCAAAAAAGGATTCACTCATACCATGTAATCATTTCACTTTCACTGACTTAACCCAAAACATAGTTACTCACTGGTCTTCCTAATTATTTTATTTGTTAAAGGAATTTAGATGTTGCACCAGTAAGCACTACACCACTACCAAACTTAAATGCAGACAGAGAAGACATTTGGGTAACATAGTTCTCACTCACATCAAGGCGAAAAGCCTAAAAAGAAAATCTCAGGCTGAGCCTCTTTGTTCCTTAAGTCTTTTCTCCTAGAAAAGGATCACAGAAATTCTGTAACTCACAGGGGTGTTGTCAGAGTAAGTACATTTAAGATTAAGAGTTGCTTAGATAAGTATTGTCCTCCATTACTGTACTAAGATAGTATTTCATTTATTCAAGCCTCTACAGAAAGTGCACAGCTTCAGAAATCCTGCAGTATACAACTAAAATGCTAAAGTATTCTTAAATCTTTCTAAATATATATTACCAAGAAAGAAGGGTTTTGTTGCCAAGTGTAAAATAGCTTTGTTCTTTAAAAAAAATACAGCTCTTTTATAATCCCTTTTTATCATTCTCTCACTTTTAGCCCTGTGTTCATTTCCACTCTACATTGTAGTAGAAGTCAACAGTGTAACTCAAAGCTTTGTGAATATATGTTTGTTCAGTAAACAAGTTAAATGTGTTCGCATAACTCTTACTAAAAGAAGATTCAGCCTTTACTGAATGGCTACACACTGCCCATTTCCCTCTGCAGATACAAATCAAAAATAGTGAGGGTAAAATAAACACATGGAAACTTTTTTGTGGTCTAGCTATGAATCTTATAACAGAGGAGGAACAAGCCAAATTGTGCCAGGGAATGTGAGAACAGTGTAACAAAGAATCACTCATAAGGTTCAAATATTTTCATGACAACTTTGCATGTACTAAATACAAAGAGAACTATGATGTAAATGTTTCAAGACTAAGAAATAGACCAGAAAAAAATTTAAATGCCCAGATTCTACTACTGACTGAAATGGAACTGGTTATAAAATGAGATACTGAATAAGGTCAATAAAATTAGCTCACAAATATTAAATAAAATCATATGCAAAAGTGTCGGGTAGTGGTCTAGTTCTGTTTCCATTTAAAAAGTTAATCAAAGTATGCTATGTTTCACTTTGGTTTTCATTTCCCTGGGGGTTTGTATTTTGATAGTATTTGCTTTGCACAAATGTTTGCAGAAGCACAGAAAAAATCTTGCCTAAATCTGCCACCTTCTAGCACATTCAATCAGGCATTCAGCGACTAAAACCAGTTCACCTCTACCCCTTCTCCAAAACAATTCCATGGATCTTTGAAGCGATGAGGAAAGCTGCTTAGCAGAACAGTATTATGAATGCATTTAACCTGCTTCTTGCCAATAAAACATCTACAATGGACTGTTCCACCCACAACCCAAAAAAATTCACACACTCCTTTTTTTTCCATTTTGAGGACTCCAAAGGCACCTATATTACAGGTAGACTGGGGCTGAACAACAGCCTGGAGCTATCCTTACACTTCTATCTGATACACTGCTGCCTTATTCCAAGCCACCTGCTGAACGCCTCCTAACAGCTCTCCCTCAGTGAAGGAAGAATGACATGGTTTGTGTGTAAACATTCCTAGTTTAAAGGCAGCTCTTTGAAAGAGGGAAGAGATTATGAACTTCATACTGCTTTTCAAGAAAAGAACACACGTGTAAATGCTTTATCATGGTGACTGTAACTTGGCATTGTCTTTGATACTGTCTCAGTTTGTCCTGTAAAGGTAACAACTCTGGTGCTGGGAACCTGGGCAAGTCCCCACATGCTTTTTTCACTTCTCTGCTATTTATACCATCAGCTTTTTGCAAAGTGTTTACATGGAGCATTACTCGTGGTACAGGTTCTGTTAACACTGCAGCAAGGGCTGTTTCTTCCCTAGCATTCCCAAAGAGAGATGCAGTCCACAGGTAAAGTAGCAGTGCTCTTCCTTCACTTTTGCACCCTCATTTAAATCAGTAATGCTGGTTTTACTGTGCAAATGGGCTTAATGTTCTTGTAGAGCAGGGCACAAGCCGCTAACAGTAAAATCACCTCTGCCATTCCAGTTACCATAGCTGTATCAGAATATTGGGATACTTGTACAAGGGAAGTCATGCTGATACTTAGTCTCATTTACTACGTTTGCACTGTACTAAATGGAATTAAACATAATTACACACCATGTCAAAAACAACTGTAGCTAAGCAGAACTACCTCTGCTCCCACTCATTTTCTCCTTGTGTTAAGCATAAGCACTAAAAATTCTGCATGAATGCAAATGACAAGCTTATTTACTCAAAATGATTAATTACAGTAATAATTAATAACTGACCAATTTTAATAATAAACTATGATTACTGCAGCTCAGAAAATAGCATTCCAAGTACATCTGGGAAAAAACACTGTACATCAACATAAGACACACTTGTCACAACTGATTAAAACTCATGTCACAAGAATTCCTACAGGACCACAAACGAAACAAAAACTCCTTTCCAAAGAGTTCACTGGTTCTAAGGTCTCACCCAATATTCAAAGACTTGCTGCCTACAGCTGCAGCAACAAAAACATGATACAAACTTAGCTTTACCCAACTTCCAAAAACAGGGCTTTAAGAGTTCAGACTTCGACTTATGTTCTCCCCTTTGTAAAGGGGAAAAAGACACTTCACCAGCATTACCCTTGTAATTAACATGGTGAGTTGTAATATGTTTACTCTACTTAACCTTTAAATAGATAAATTTTGTTGATAGATTGTTACTTCAATTAGCTGGCTGATTTTCTATAATTACAATAGTTTGTCACTCCGTTGTTTTCTCTAATTTGTTGCCTCAATTACATAAATTACATTGACTTACAAAAACATGTTTACAACATACCTTCAATGAAGGATCTGCAAATGGAGCTCTCTATAGGCTCTTCAACTCTTGGTCCACATGGTACATTTTCCACTGTAAAGCATCTCCTCTCAGTGTGTGGGAGACAAGCAATAGAAATACCACTGAGGACAACATAAAACAAGTACTGCTTATGCAGAGCTGTTCTTTCCTCACTGCTTGATACTTTGCCTAGCCTGTATTTTGGAACACACGTCCCCTCCTTAAAAAGTAAAATTAAAGCAATTACCAGTTTTGTCTATGGCTAAGACTGGCACCATTTATGTTTTAGTCTCAGCTCTGCCACCAACTTGTCCCTCGAGGACTCATTCAGCCTTTTGGCATCTCAGTTAACTCAAGTACAACATAATTAATTCAAATATCTAATCACACATTCACTTTCATCAAGGGACCACAAAGTGACTCCCAAATTATTATTATTACAAGCTCCAAATACCAGAGGTCACAGCAATGCTGTTAGGCTGCTCAAGGCCATCATTTTAAAATGCTTCACTAAACAGATAATCTAAAACATAAGGCATGTTGGCTCAGCTGCTGAAATGCAAATGCCACCCAGAGCCCAGTCCTCTCCTGTGATGCACCTTCTGTCAACGCCTACAGCAGGACAAAGTGAGCATGAATTGTTACTACAGCCAAAGCACAGCATCCTGCACCAAGCCCTAAAGTAAGCATAAGAACAGCTCTAGGATTGTCCCAGTTTTCCCACATCATGCTCAATTTCCATATTCTCACCACACAGCATAATATCACATAATATATTACTATTACTAAAATAAGGGAAACTTAGTCATATTAAGGTTTTTTTTATTCTTTAGGTTCATGGACTATAGCATTCTGTTCTTCACCAAAACTTATCAGCCAGAAGTGAGTTAAGTGCTTCAGAATCATAGGGGGGAAAAAAACACACACACACACACACACACACACACAAAATCCCAATTTCTTTCAAGCTTAACCTGTACCATACAAAGAAATGTGACCCAAAAGTAAATTAGAATTGAGACTGGCTTTCCATCAAACACAACATCAATCCTATAACCTGTAGCATTAATAAGCTTGCATAGACCTTTTTGCTGAAAAATCAAAAAAGGTCAAAAGAAAATGAAAAAGGATTTACATAGAACTCTTCAAAGATGCTATTCTTATTCACAGCAGTGCAAGTCTGGAGTCGTTTGCTTTGGAGAGGCTGAACTCAAACTAACACAGCTCTATGGCAAAAGTAACCTCAAATAAAACCTTAACCTTTAAGCTCAACCTATTTTACCTCTTGCTTCATCAGGTTACTTAATGGCTTTGATAACAGTAGAAAGAAATTTTAAAGTGATTTGATTGATAACTTGAAACTGAAACGAACAGAGCCATGAGAAAGACCCACATAACCTCCACGACGCGGATTCAATTTGACTATGCTCAGCATGTATTACCCGCCCAGAATAGCTCAGTAATTGTCATGTTGCCCACTCGCATGCCATCTGGATGCCTGCCCCAGAGCATAGGTGCTGAACAGGAAGATTCTCCCTTGCAGCATGCGCAACATCACAGTGACTGTTGGCTCATCAGCACTCAGTCACCTCTCCCAGCGCCACAGCCCACGCGTTATTACCACACGCCGCTTCACATCCTCTTCCCTTGGGTATCAGAAAGACTCAAGTGTTTTTATTACTCTTTAATTTTGCTTTTCAAGCTTCCAGGCAGATAGCAATTGCTGCACATTGGTAATTCACCTAACCCCGTGGCTGGATTACCTCTTGGCTGTATTTTCTCTTTCACTATGTTATTAGGAATAGGAAGTCTGGGATTTTCTCCTCCCAACTGTTCACTTCTTAAATACCAAAACAATACTGCAAAAAACCCTCTTGCCCACACATACCCATTCCTTGTCCTATTTTAACATGATCTGTCCAGTTTCTATAAGCTAGAGCCACTTAACTATGCCAGTCTGCACAGGGTGTAAAGAGGAAAGGCCAAACGCTGTGTCAGTAAAATGCCTAGCTCACCCGTTGTGCCTCCCTCTGGGATCTCCACTCCTGCCTCCTCCTGTCGCCAGTGTCACCTCAGGTGAAGACCCAGTCCCGGGACACGGCAGCGCTGCCATGTGCTCCCTCCCCGCCGACGCCTCAAGCCGAGACAGCGGGCATTTTGTGTGCTGCTGTGAGGGAACCGGCGGGAAGCGGCCGGGGCCGGCTCGGGCTTTCCCCACCGGCCGCCGCTGCCGGCCCCGAAACCGCTCGCTGCGGGCAGCCGGGAGGCGAAGCTCGGCTCATGCTGAAGGGCTCCTCTCTCCTGTTGAGGTGCTGCCACCCGCTGTCCCGCAGCGATCTGAGCAAAACCAGCACAGGGCAGCGGCTCCTCAGCTACCACAGGGGAGCAGCGAGTCCTCACAGAGGACCTTCACCACATACAAACCAGACACAGGCTGCCCCAGCCGCTAGCCTCCAACACAGCTCACAGGCACTACAACCAGGTCCAGCTGCGAGGCTTCCCAATTTTAAGTCTAGTAACTTAACCCTTTATGCATTCTTCAGGTGAATAAGGCTCGTTTACACATTATATACACATCCTGTCAGCTCTCACATCTAACAGTGGGTGCAAAAACCTCACTGTCGTTGGCTTGACGCACCAAAGCAACAGATACACAGTAGAGACACCCAAGATTCTTTCTTCTCTTCCCAATTTACGAATGCTTTGGAAAATAGGGGATCTTTAATTAGGGCTTTGTTTAGAGCCACCAGCTGCTTCTGAACACTGCAACCACCTTGAAGCATCTGAATTAGAGGCACACGTGTTGTGCATCAGCTTCTGGAGATAACAGCTTTATTATGAAAGCCTGGGTTGTGTACTCACACCTTTCCAACAGCTGACGAAAGTAATAACCCACTTTGAGAGTAATAACCCACTTTGTTCATATTATCAGGGAAATATGAAAATTATTTTCAATTTTATTAAAATTATTAGTTTTAAAATTATTTATTTATAACAAAGGAAGGTGTTTACAAGCCAATGCTGGCTCTCTGAGGCCATGGTGGTCTGGCAACGAGGACAGCAGCATGTAGTGTTGTAGTAAAGAGAAGGGCTCATGGCTAGTGCTCAGAGCTGCTCATGATCCTGCAAGCCCAGGGCTCTCTGGTTTATACCTGTTTGGGCTGAATCTCTTCTGCTCTAAACAGAAATAAACTATTTGAATTAGGTGGCTGGGCTCCTCCTCACTTAGTGGAATGAGCTCTGGCATTAGGATTTCCCAGGAGGGACTACCCGAGGTGCTCTACGCACCCATGAGAGAGCACAGTCCCTTCTGCACTGTGGAGGGAACCTCAGTTTGCTGAGTGCTCATGTTCAGTATGAAGCCCAACCAGAGAGAGTTCTCTCTCATACTTTAAAGGACACTGGATGAGACGAGCATAACTACAGCTTGGCTACAGCACTGCTTTGAGCTGCAGTTCCATGGCAGCTGACGTGGATCCGTTTCAAACAGCTAACCTGGCATAAAACTAACCCCACCAAAGCAAACAGTAATTAGCTTTCTGATAAGCTTTCTGACCTCCAGCAGGTCTACACAGGGTCAGAGAAGCACTGGAGCTGGCACAAGTGAGGCTAGGGGACCACAGCACCCAGCAGTTAGATTAGCACATTAAAGGAAAGGCAGACCACTACAGAGAGCTGCAAGCTTGAAGTAATGATGAAAGTTTATGATACCATACCCACCCTGGAAGAACTCCAGGATTCCCTCTCAGGGACTATATATTCTTTATAATGAAGCTCTTCAGAGCTGGGATCACATCTGTCTGTGAGGAGGAGGTAGCAATAAGAGAAAGTGGTAAAGAGGATGAAATACTGGATGGAGACAGAAATGATCTGGGTCTGAGCCTGTTTCCAGCTGTGATAATTCAGACACTTTTATTCACATATTTAGAATGAAAAGGAAAAATTCCTTCTGCTGCCCTGTTAAACTGAGGTCCTGAACAAGTTCAGGAGGGTTTTCCAGTGCCTGCCTCAGCTAGACACCGTTTTGACTTTGGTAAAAACACACTAAAGCAATATTAGATATTTGCAATGAAGAGAGAAAGAATACTGGAATACAGCTTAAGGAAAGAAGTGGCTGAATACAGTTTTGTATACCACAAGAAATCCAATTTGGAGCCTAAAGCAGAGGAGAAAATGATAAAGGTAATATACTTGACAAAGTTTCACCAAAAGATACACTGGAGAAATCTATCCAGACCATTTATTCCTCTGTGAACAACTGGATAGACTCATTACAGATTCTGCCTTTGTTGCTCTATAGAAATGAAAATGCTAATTGGTTTACTTGAAGTTTAATTGAAAATTAATAGAATTTCACTAGAGATTTGCAGAATAGGACTGGAGTTTAAATGACATTTGATTAAAGTCACACTCAAAACGAACTCAAGGACGTTCTGAAGACAGCAGCAATGGCATTCCTTTTTAAAGTGGAAATAAATATTTATCATTAGTAGCAACCATTAACAAAACTCACTGTTTTTAAAGGAGTACAGTAATGTGTTGTGATACTTCAGCAAGCCTGTGCCTTTCTCAGTGCCTGTGCAACTCAAAGCAGAAAAGAAACCCACAACTTGTTCCTTTCCCTGATTAACAGCATATCTTTATCCCTTGTTGTGTCTTCAGGGACACTCCTCCAAGTGGCCCTACCTTCCAGCTGTCATTTCTCAAAGAAAGATCCCGCAGTTTGATGGAGTTAATGAAAGATAAAGAAAGATAATTCGTGAAGAGCTAAATTTCTGGTCTTTTGGGTGAGATGAGGTTCCTCAATAGTTACTCAATGCTTATAAACATAAGCAACATTAACAGCTGAAGTAATTCAGAGGAGATGTAGTCATCAACTTTGCAGGCATAGATTCATCATCATATGAGGCCATTAAAGGATTGGTACCAGAATAAGACTTGACACTTTTAGGAATCTGAAAATACAGAACAGAAAACTGTAGTGCTGCCAGGTGGGTTTCAGTGTAACAAAGCCTCTGGTTCTAAGGGGCCTGGAGCTTTTCTATTAAAAACAAGATGGAGGCGAGGGAAAAAACAAAACCTCCAAACTATATCAAATTCCATGCTTACTGCTGGCCCCACTGCTGATTTGCATAACCCTGCAGTACTGGACGCTACTGCAGAACCTGGAAAATGCAAGACCTTGACGTTAAGACTGTAATTGCAGCAATTGTAGCTGACTGGGTTAATTCCATGAACACAGACCCTTTGCCCTTAAAAATGTAGAGCATGAGTCACTGTTGAGAAAGAGCTTTGTGAACAGTCTATTGAGTACCAGACTCTGGCTGCCAGACTGTAGACTTGGATCTTACTATTTTTAGGTTCTAAGGAAGTTCAACCTTTGACATGGATCAGAATAATCAAGACAATGAAGAAGAGTAACCAGTGTAAGAGAGCACCAGAGTTTTTGACCAATTGTGTTAAAAACTATACTTGAAGCACCATCTTTGATTTTTTTTTCTTCTGAAATAAACACAGCCACTCCATTTCGGTCCTTTTCTTTTTGTGAAGCTTTGGTAATAGATGCTTAAAATTGGTAAATGATGCAATAGTGGAATAATTCAGGTTAGTGAAGCAAAAGCACCATACAAGGTAGATCCATCTTCTTGCCATCTCTAATGTATTCTACTTGCAGTCGCTGCCTTTATCGTAAACAGGATATTTCACAAGGAAGATGAGTATGCAAGCTTAAGAACAGAAGCCTAACCAAGATCATACAGGAAATTTCCAGGAAAATCTTGAACAAATCAATTGGAATTTGTCCATTCATCTGTACATGACAGACGAGAACTTCTTGTTTTCTAATGCTTGAGAATACAAGAAGGACTCAACTGTGAATTGAGCCACTTCCTCTAAAGAAATGAGGTCAGGCTGTAAGTTTTTCCTAAGCAGCATTCTTAGACGCTTCTATTCCCACTGACTTGGCTATCTACCTTCGTAAAGATACAGAAAACTAATAAATATTGAACTTTGTCTCACAGTAACTATGCAATTGGCACATGTTCAACAATGGTATTTTCACAAAAATTATATAAAAGCATTTCAATAAATGCTTTTAAGAAGAAAAAGAAGTGTTGGCCAACTGTAGAAGAATCTGTGTTCAAATATCATCAAATACCGGTATGATTTGAGTGTAAATACCTTTGTGGAAATTAACTGGATCGTCTCAATACTCATTTGATTGACTGAAATTAAATTCCTTTTATCATTACTATGGTAACTATTTGGATGGCATTTGCTATTTACTTGAAACATGTTACTATTTCAATACTATTATGAAAAGTGGGTCATCTAACTGCCATCTCCATGAATACATATATACACACTTACGAATTCTCCACGCCTGAGTTAAGTGCTTTCCTTTCCAGTCAAAGCTAAATCAGCACTAAAAGAAAATACCTATTGATCTGAAGCACAGGGCTCATCCATTCTGAATACTGTCAGTAGTAGGCTCCCCCGAAAATAAAGACATTCTCTTACATTATCAGTTGAAATAGCATTAGTATAGAATCCCTTCATCGGTTTTCCTGGGAGGTCAAAAGAGGAGAAGAAACTTAAGATTTAGTGGAAGTTTGTAAGTGTACTTTAACTATGCCATTTATGTTATCCCAGGGTTTTTAGGATATTCAATGGATTTTCTATTTAAAGACCTGGTTGGGCACCCACATTTTCCAAGGAACTACCACCAAGACAAAATCTCCAAGGTGTGCTAATTAGGTAACTAAGAACAATGTCACTCTCCAGGCCAGTAGTGGCTGGGACATGGACTAGAATTTGAATCCCAATTTAAATCTCCTGTTTATAACCTCGATTTTAATAGTTGGGAATCATTAGCTTTTGCTGCATAAAGTTGCCAATACTTACAGCGACAAAGGGTTAATGTCAACTCATAAACCAGCCAACACAAAACTGATGCACCCCGGGTTTTGATAAAGAGTGGTAGACATTTGTGTCTAAAATCTGTGCTTCCAGTTTTCCACTCAACTATTGCTTGTGTATAATCTTTATTGCTAATAGAAGGAACTTAGAAAAAATGTATACCTTCAATGTAACATATAGCAGAAACAGGCACTGCCAAAGTTTTAACTTTCATTTCTACCGGGGCTCCTTTATTCTATTTCAGCATTACAAAGAGTCAGTAAGATTCTCTATCAGAATATAGCCTTGATAAAAACGGGATTCAGGTCTATACAATCTATTCCCCACAACTAAATTAAAAAAGGGTGAAGCCAGTGAGCTTTGCATCTCTGGGGTCAAACAGAAGTAATTACATTATAGAAGTCTATTTCTTCTTTGAGTACTTTCTCCATCAGGATGAGTTCAATACACAATAGGGCCCTGCATATTTCATAATTTTTAGTCAGACTACAAAGCACCTTCTCTTTCTAGTAAGTTCTTTTCTGGACCTACATCCCAGAGAACACATTTCAGCAATAAAGTGCCTGTCTTGTCTCTAAACCACCAAGTAATCTTTTGGCACACAAACACATCTTGTCCATCATTTTCTAATGTAGTAGATAGGAGATGCAAGCCCAACACTAAAGCCTCAGTTCACTGAAGTCCTAGAGCACATAAGAAAACTCAAATAAGACACAATAAAGATACCACATTTTTGCTATGATTTACAGAACTGGATCTCTCATCCTCTAGAGAATAGAAGACACCAGAATTCAAAATTGGTCTATCGCTAAGAATTACAGTTAAAGCACTATCTATATCAGGAAACAAATGTTACTATTCCTTTCGCCAGCTAACACCCCCCATCTCCTAATACATCTCTGCCCTGCAATTTGGCCTTCTAGAAATAACTTCCCAGAGAAAAATGAATCAGAGAGGTGTGAGAGTGCTAAAACAATTCTCCAGAGTTCCCAGATGAAAAATATCTGAGCATAAATCACTGAGAAACTCTACAACTATTTCTCCTCACACAAGAAGAAAGTTCAGAATTGGAGAGACTCCAGACAAGGGCTGGCTGCATGCTTCTGCTGCAACTCAGGCTTCTAAATAGGCACTAGAATAGAAGTGAGTGACAGTTGTAAAATAGATCTTGGACCAAGTTAAAATCCAAGGAGTCCCTTATCATGTATTAAATTATAGCAGTTAACACAGTCCCAGTACAATCTTGGCCAGCAGTAGCCAGCAAACCGTCAACAGAGAAAAAGCCCCACTTAAAATTCCTTTACATTGTCACTTAAGGAAGTAACACATTTACAGTTTGTGTCAGCAATCTAAATCCTTGAGCTGCTATGGGATCCTCTAAATACTCAGCAATGAACAAGGGGAGCAAAGGAATTTCTGAAAAAGTTTTTATTAATTCCCCCTAATTTCCTTTGGGTTTTAATTCTATTTTCATACTTCTTTTTCATGCCTTTCATCCCGCACATCAAGAAAATTAAGGCAATATAAGTAAACAGTACAGAATCAGTTCTCCATCCCTCATTGTATTTCACAACATTCAAGCTACTACCTTAATCTTTACAGCCCTTGCTGAACTTCAGAACCTCGCTTCTCCAAATCCCCCAAATTATATTGTTTTGCTTCATGCAACTTCTTTCCCTCAGCTTTCATTTCAAATTCATGTGATTATTAAAGCCTCTTATTTCACTGTTGTGCTGCATCTGTTCCAGAGCCAGATTTCAGCCTTCTACTCAAATTTTACACATACAGCTTAACCTGTTGGATATATTTTGGCTATAACAAAATCAATCTTTGTTTTTCATTAACATTCATCCTTGTTTCTTAACCAGAGAACACAGTAACTACTAGCAACGAATTTCATAGACTTAAGGTGAAGGTTAGACTGAAGAGGATCCATATGGGACATTTTGCACTGTTGTGACATCCATCAGAGTTCACAAACAGGAAGCATGTGTACTAATTGAAGCTGTTGTACAGATGGTACCACAAATCCCTCCTTTTAGTATCCAAAATGCATCATTGGAAGGAAAAGCCTCGTGCAGTTTCTGAATGAACAACTGTGAATTTCAGCTCCAGTAATGTTTAATCCAATGAGTTTAATGCTGGCAGTGCAGCATAAAGAATCAGAACACCCAAATTAGATGCAGAGACTCAGGGCAGAAAAGAACTTGCCTACAGGAAGATGTTCATTGCCTTTGACTGGTACCATAATCATTCTTCTAATTTAGAGCACAGTAGATACTTATTGTCGGTGTGTACCTGACCTAAAACATTTTGCTCTTTAAATATTTAATGAGTCCCATCATTGGGAAGTTATCAGCACACCACTAGTATACGTGACGTGTTTGAATTCCATTGTCCCAGATGGCACTTGCTGATCACTAGACTTCTAAGTAGAATAACCCGAGTGGTACATGAATCTTTGATCAAACATGAAGAGCTGGTGTTAAACAGCTGTAAAAAAGGCGAGGAAGATACAGAAAACACCATATTACTCTCTGCTAGTTAGACTATGGGCTTCATTTTCACGAGGGCCCTGGGAAAAGAAGAGCTTGTTTGGAACTACTTAAAAATTACAAAATAACTTAATAGACACCAGTAGATTTGTTTATTTTAATAAACATTTCCCTTTTCAATTGAACATCTTTTCTGACACATGTATATTACATGGACAAACCAAGCTGATGTAAAATCAGTCACCATCAGCACAGTGAGGACTTCAGAGTTTCACTTCACACTTTGGTATGCTTTACTAAGTATCACTGTGAGGGGGACACTGCCACATGGAATAGGTCCGTAGCCTCAAATAAACACTCCTTTCTTTTTCCAAGGCATGGGGTGGGAGCAAACATGAATGGAGATCTGAGAGAAAAGCACAGAAGTGGCAGGATGGCACATGCAGCAACAGATTTCTCAGCAGTGAGCAAGGCTTGGAAACTCCATGTTTTTGATAAGGCTCCTCGCATCTCATTTCAGTGTGCTGCATAGGTATGTGTATAACACACAAATACTCCTAAGCCAGCTGAGGATCTGCTACCACTCAGCTGGGTAAAGAAATGTCACTGCTAATGGAAGAAACTCACCATTCTAAATCATAAAGTGACTATTCCCAGCTCTGGCACTCACCAACCATGGAGTCTCAGATACAACAGTACTTGTATTCATTCCTTTGACCTAGTGTTTCCTTTGTCTGTTGAAAAGCAGCACCTTCCCTCCCAAGACCTTGTGTAGACGCACACACAACACACTGTGCATTGAGGCCCCCTTGTTTTGTGCTTCTGAGAGTGAAAGCCATACAAATCATTAAATAGCAGTAAAATGGACAAGAGCAGTAATTATACCATCTAATGTGTGATCTGAGCTGGGCAGTCTGTATACATTATTACAGCCATTCAGTTCAGAACATCTTAACAACAATGTCCTCTTATGAATATGCCTATACAAGGTCAAGCAAAAATAGGAGCATGGTGAGAAGGAAGTCTTTAAGATGAGCACTCAGGGAGCCATCACTAATACAGGCAACATCGAGCACTCAGTGGAGAATACAGGGTGCCCAGCTGAGTGTTCAAAGATGAATTGGTCAACCAGGAACATTTGAAACCAATTACTTCTTTCCAAGCAATTGTAATGGAATGATTATGCAGGCGGATGGAAAGGAAAGAATTAAATGCATTGGAGGAAGCGTGGGAGGACAGCAGCTCACTCAGTGGTAAGATGTACTGTGTGCTTTTAATAAATAGCAACAAATTGCACGTATCCAGTTAAAGTCAAGCAGTGAGGCAAGTACTTTCCTGAACTCAGTCCAAAAAACTATTCTCATCCTTGTTGGCTTCAGAAAAAATTACCATTTCAGAGAGCATGAAGGTGCCAGGGTATTTCTCATTAACTGACACATCTCAGAAAGGGAGCTTGTCAGCAGCTCCTCAGTTTGAGTCATCAGTACTGAAATGGCTACCTTAAAATACTTCTTTTTCTACTAGATGCTGCATGCATGTGTGTGATTCTGAAATGGGGTTTAATGCATGTTACAAAAGATTTGTTTTTCTAAGCAATGCAGCAGTAAAGCATGAAGTTCTCAGGAGAGACAGAGACCAGGGCTCCTCCTGAAGCTCAATGTAGTAGTGGTTTAGGTCTTGGATTTATTATTATACATAACCTTTTCATTCCATCTGACATGAAACAATTCTGACAGGTTTATTAAAACCTTTTGTTATTACACTTGACATTTAGGAAGGGGAGATGATAAATAAGCAGAAGAATGACACGTTTGCCAGAAAGTCAGACTCTGGTGAGAGCCTTCTCCCTCACCTCCTTTCTAAATGAGATCTACCCTCTTCAGTCAGTCATCTCTCTAGGAAAAAGTAGTTTTTCTCTACTTGAACTACTAAGTTTGATCTTGCTTTTGAATTCCAAATGTTGTGACTTCTCTGCTTCCAAATCACAGTGGTCTTCGGCAAGTAAAGATTATTTTATTTAAGGCACAAGGCAAAGGGCAGCAAGTTTTACCATAGTAAAATCATGCTGAAATTTAATATAGTTTGACACAAACTGAACTGATTTGAATTGCGTATTGCCTGAGCTGATCTTCATTAGCCATTAAACTGCAGTTGCATAGGGAGCAACATGGGGAGCATCTTGCTCTCCAGTACACACATAGAACAGCTGAGGTTGGAAAGGTCCTTAAGATCATCTAGTTCCAATCTCCCTGCCATGGGCAGTGACACCACATGCAGAAAGCATGCAATTAATTCTGCATTATGAATTGCATATATATATAAATATTGTATTATTCCACAACTACATATTAGGAAATTATATTTAGTAAATCAACTTAAAGTACTGCACACCCAAAATTTGAGCCAGAAATAAAGATGGTTTTGGAGCACACCAGATTTACTCATTAGAAACCATGCAGACTCATGCACTGGCTCAAAAATCACAGCACCAATGTTTAAATCACATCAGATGGGCATCACAGTGAGCTCCACAGACCCAACACCATGTTGAACGTGGCTTCATCCCTCCTGCAAATACAGGCTTGTTCCCGTTCAAGTGCAGGTGAACAGGAGGCAGGGTGGGCTTTGGTCTTAACCCAGCTCAAAGTCATAACATGAACATGAAGGACACCCAGATTACAGAAGTCAGAGCGTTCCCACATCTCCATATTTGCCAAGTCCTAAGCAGCTTTTATATTAAACTATAAAGTTGAATTATTTTTCCTTTCAGTCTATGTTTTAAATAAAGGAGCCTGGGCATTTTTTGCATGCTGCCAAGGAGATGCTTTGTTTGTTTCTGCCTGTTATTGTGTTTTGCCACTGCTGTTTATTACCTCCTGGGTCTCAGTTCTCTGATATTTCCACACTTCTACGTTCTGGTGCTTTGGGAAGGCAGAGAAAAAAGCTTGAGGAATCCAGACTGGCAAGTGATATACCACAGTGAGCATCATCCTTCAGGCTTTGTTGCTGACCAGCTGTGTGAGCAACTGAGATGCTTTTCTCCTTCTATGCTTTATTTCTCTAGTTAGGTAAGTGCAGCACAACAGGAGCTGTCATTCAGTGCATGTTTGTACACAGAATCTATCTCGGGGATCTTGATCAGAATCAGCAAGCACTACAGTAATAAACAAGCAAACAATAGGGGATATTCATTTTGGAATATATAAATTAATCCACAGGCCCATATCCTACATACACTTAGTTTCCACTTAGATTGTAAGCCCAGTGTGAGAAGCCTTTTTCTTCCTGTGTCTGTGTACAGAGCACAGGCAAGAACCTCTCTGTCAGTTCCATCAGTCGCTGCTCTGTGAGCTGTACCTGTACACTGTGCATGTAAAACCACAGTTTTCTTGGAAGGGGCTGATATTAGTCAATAAAAGAGAAGAAACCGAGACAAGTTGAGCACTGCTCTGGTGCAGTGTTAGCAAATCCAGCAATGCTTATTATTCCCAGTTAAAAACAACTGCAAGAGACTTGCTTGAATGGGCTCATCCTGCCATAGAGGAATGTTTAGAACCCCAATACACATGGGGTTGCATTTAAGTTTCAGCACATTTTGGTTTTTGCAAGAGTAGCTACAGAAAGGAACAAAAAATGGGGAATGGAAAGAAATGTGACATCCCCAAATGTCACCAGGAACACGAAGCAACTCTAAAGCTCTATATTCATCACCAGTTTCTTCCAATGACTGCATTCTTTAGCAATTAGAGCCGGGTTAATGAATTATTTCCTTGGCATTATTGTATTATTTAAAGGATTTTAAAACATCACAAATGAAAGTGATTTATGCCTGAAAATGTGCTTTGGGCAAGCGAAACAGCTCTGCATTGATCAGGTTTGTTACAATTTCTATGGCACCTTCCAGTAGAGGAATAAAGCCTCAACCATGTTTCATTTTGAGTCAGCATTATCAAAATAGAATCCTTTCACATTGCTCAGTAAAAGTACTTTGGAGAACCTGAGTTCATGAGAGCTTGAATAAACTGTGGACTTTGCTTTCAAGTACAAGAATTAAGTTCTGGTTTTGGTCATGTCTAATACTGTGAATAGGCCCAAAAGGACAAACCTAAATAACAGGTTATTTAGCTGAGCAAACAGTGTGAAGTTTGTACCACCTGTACTGGGAATGAAGGATGCTGAACAAATGCATGATTTCTGAAAGTGTTAGATACTCAAAATTTAAAGAACAATTTGATAACAACGTAAGAAATATTGATGTTTTCTGTATTTAGAAGAATGTTCTGTCACAAGGCATTCAAAAATTACTGAAAATTCATTTGTATAAAAACATAACTATATACTGAGAATCCTTCATATTGGGAAGGAGGCAGAGCAAAGAGAACACAAATCCCAGGTGCAGCTGCATTATAGCACCAGCATCCACAGATCTTCAAGTCTGCATTAGGGGAGGGTGTAAACAGCCAGCCAGCAAAGCATGACAAGGACATTTTCCTCCATATCATGCTTAAAAATGACAATAAGACCATTTCAAAGACACATTAAAGACCCTCAGAATTTATTTTGATGCAATTCAACCATTTGGTTTCCAGTTATTTTAAGAACTAACTCTAATATCTGCACCCTATAGTGCTTCTTGAGCAAAGTGAAAAATCTCAACAGAGTTGCAAATCTGCGTGAACAATGATGAGCCTTTGACGCTTGCAATAATGTTAAATACAGCCATAGTGAGATCAGAATTACTATTGCCTTGGCAGTGCTAGAAATACTGGGTTTAGTTGTTAGAAATTAAACAGGGAAAAAAAACCCATTTACCTTATAGGAATTTTGGCTTTTCCTAATAGGAACTTTCCAAGGACTGGATTCTCCAGCTCTAACTATCCTGATGTTTAACACTACTGCTTTTAAATTGCCCTTATACTTGGTCATAAAAGTTTATTCAAAAGACAAATTTCATATCATCTGTAATCATACAGCACATCCTGAGGTCACATTATCCTCTGCAGCAGAGACATTCATCTGCATTTCATATGCAGATGCCAATAACAGAGACTGAAATCATATTAAATACCGAGACTGTCATAAAAGCATATCTAGTAGATAAAGAAAACCTTTACAAGCAACGTGATGGGCAAAATCTATGCTAGGAAACAACCCAGGTTATCATACCCATTCAGTGCCAGAAGATGTGCACGCAGATGCCTTCGAAGTGATGGCCTTTGGCATCTTGCTTTAAAACTGAAAGTAGTGAAGCTGTGAGAGAAATCAAAGGCACCAGGTACTTAATTTGTGCATTTGCTTTGATGATCAGAACCTTTGATTCATAGCAATTTTGATATAGCAAGCCATGTTCTTGTCTCTAATCTAATCTTTAAACACTAATATCATTGTGGAAATGTGGCAGAAAATGCCCATTATTCCCTGAAATAAAATAGAGTTCCAACACATGTACTGGGATAGGGATAGTTCACTCTTAACACCTACTTTTTTCCAACTGTCTGCTCTATGTTGTGCTGCAGTCACCCAGAAATCAGCACAAATGAAATGCTGCTGAAAGAAATTATTTGATACTTGCCAGCCACTGGCTCTCAACCTGTGCTGTCCAAGAGAAAAATCACATCAAGTATTTAAACAACTGTGAATGAAACCAAACATAAATCCCAACATCATCAGCCATTGACATATACATGGTAGGATGTAGAATCCCATGGCTGGGAGGGTCCTGAACTCCTAAGAGCCAGGAAACTGTTTTTTTGGAGCAAAGGAAGTTTCCTTTTTGCTTATCAGTCATTGACTGCCTTGCCATCAGATAGGTCACAATGACTGAAGAGGTCTGTCCAAGGACTAAATGCAAGGAATTAGTAATGAAACAACATTACAACTTGGATGAATCATTTAAAAAAGGAAATGAAAAAGAAATTCTCTTGGCAGATGGAGAAGTCAAACAATCAGTACCAGAACAGTGATGCACCAAATGAAGGTATCTGGGTTGTCATGGAGCTTAAGGCCACAGCCGTGCAGAGGTGTGAGTGTCTGTGGATTTGGCCTCGTGTGTACTGATCGTACTGGGATTAACTGCCTATCAGTTGGTACAGATGGTGAATTGTTATTTTTATTAAAGCACAGAAGTTACAGAATTCTGAACTAAAAATAATCAAAAGACTATTTCTGTAAGTTGTACTTCTATGTCTCCAAGTTTGAGTCGTGATATCTAATACTTTGCTGTATGTATGGGGTCTAGAGCACTCACATCAGTCTTCTGAAGGGGTGAATTTCTTTCCTGTTCCCAAAAAAGCAGGTCTCAACTTTGAAGTGCTTGACATCGAGCAGAAAGACTCAGGATTTGCACTGTAATGACAAGGAAGCTCACAGGGAGAGTGATGGTCTGGCAGTAAACAAGCTGGAAAGACAGATGATGTGTATTACTGAATGAGTGGCTTTTCCTTTTATTCAAGACTCCTCTTACTGTTCCATCAGCCAGCGAGATGACTCATTAATCCGGTGTTTTGTGTTATGTTCTAAGTAGCCTGGCTGTATCTCCTCTGTGTTTTTAAACTGTCAGTTAGGTGTACAAAGCCATTCAGAAAGCTGGGGGGATGCTGCTAATTATCTCTGAGAACAAACAACAGTCCTCAGCTGGAGCAGCTCAATGGGAAAGTCTTTGTTATTTTTAGTACAAAGTCTTGCCTGCTTCTCAGACTGTTTTAAAATATTGCTTTGTTCTGCATATTGAATTGTTGGAGCCTGTGCTTTAGTGCCCCCAGGTGGGAGTCAGGACCATGTCCCTTGGTTCTGCCATTCACCTGCAGCAGTTCAGAGCCAGCTCTGAGACTGTGCATAAATAAATCCCCTCACCAGCCTAAATTTGTAAGATCAAAGTCCTAAAAGTGGAGGGGGTGGTGGCGGTGCTCTTAGAGTCAGTTAAAACTCGTGACTGAAGAACAGGTACAGCTGCCACTGCTTGAAATTTTGGTTCTTTTCCAAACTTGAAGTTTGGGGAAAAAAAATCCAGCTGGAAAAAAATCCAGCCTGCTGCTCCTCTTAAGAATATCACCACACCACAGGGTTAAACGGGATGGAAAATGAAGTGCTAATTAGAAAGTAAAATACTAGAAACAGGTTTTAAAAGGAAAGCCAGTCAAGTTTAGTCTGTGAAAGGAAATACAGAATCATGGAATGGTTTGTGCTGGAAGGGATCTTAAAGCTCCAGCCCCTGACATGGGCAGGCACACCTTTCACTAGAGCAGCTTGCTCCAAGCCCCATCCAACCTGACCTTGAACACTGCCAGGGATGGGGCATATTCATGAAATATAATGCAAAGCAAATTAATAGAGATAATAAGGTAAACAGATGTAATTGTCAGGTTCAATTCAATGAGTTAAATTAGTTCCTGGTTGAAGTTAACATTAAGAAATTCAGTTCTGTTTACCTTAAATTAAGCAAAATTTATTTGTCCATTAACTCACACAACCTGTGGTGGAATTACAGTAAGAAATAGCAATGGCATTTGACAAGCAAGGTATGCATTTCTTATCCTTAACATCTCTTTATTTGGAAATAACCTCTGTAATAAGGAGGGAACTGATACAGGTGATCAGTGCTCAGGGTTTACTGCAGCGTCTCTAACAACTACCAAAACTGAGTTTCCCAAGTCAGATTTATAACCCCTTTCTGGAAGAATCCACAATACAGAAACATAGGTCTGACACAAACCCCACAAGGAGAACAAAATTCACCTGGCAGCAGTAAAGCTTGAAACCTACTGGCCCAGAAATGTCTTTAAAACAGAATCAAGTGTCTTTACATTAGCAATGATAAGGGGCAGTGTGGATTTGCACAAGTCAAAGCTCTTCTCTTAGGGATCATGGATATCTCCCAAAAAAACTGAAGAAACACAGTCCCTATCACTCTGCCTTATATCTTAAGGTATTACCCAGGTCATTACTGAGCCCACAGCGCACTTCCTATTCCATCCAGGTACCTTTGAATAGGTCCACACCAGCAATGTACAGTTTAGAGACCCAGGGCCTGACAACATTCCATTATTTTGACATTTACCAAAGAGTCTTAAACTCTCCACTGCCTACAACAATGACAATCTCACTTGAGTACTCAATCCATACCACTGTAACTGTGTTTTAGAAGAGCACACACCTAGGCACTTGCGTGTTACAGGTTCAGTCAGTTTATTGTTAATATGGCAAAAGATTTCTGGGACCATTTTCTACTAGTAGCTCCTGTTGCTTTTGCTCAACCATCTATAATCGACTGAAATAAAAATCAGCTAGTTTTTCCAGTTTGTCTTATAAAGCCCCTTGCCAGGAGACTCAAATCTTGTAATTCTCTATCACTATCTTCTTGCAAGACTTCACAGATAAGCATTAAGACAAAGTCAGCATGCAATCAAACATCAGTGTCCTGAGGCTCCACATGAACTCCGTGTCCTGCCCTTGGGCTGGGGAATGTCAAGCAATACACCTTTCAAACAGCAGAGTGAAGAATCAAACACAGCTGAAACTAATGCCTTCACAGCAAATCCTCTGCAGATTGACTTATTCTCTCCGGTGGGCTCAAGCAGATGCTCTACCCAGTATATATTTGATAGACACTATATAACCAGAGATCCTCCTACTTGCACACGTTCAGTTGTTTCATGCAAATAACCCTTCCTCATCTCCCCACAACTTTAATCTCCATCTGTGCCTCAGTTTTTTGTCTGCTGCCTGCTTGCAATGAAGAGGTAAACAAAAAGATAACAGCTGAGTTATCTCAGTAAATATACTCATATATATAAATATATCTCAGATATACTGAGTAAAACTCAGTATATCTGAGTTTTAGCAACATTGAAATTGTTCTTTATGCTTGAAACTTTAACCTTTAGCCTTCCTGATTCACTCAGAAGTTACTCAATGAAGGAAGACCCAATGCAAAAAGAGCACATCCAGCTATTTGGATACTGTCAAGTTGTGCCTCTCCTTTCCCCAGTGGGAAATTCTTGGGCTTTCCTTCCCCTCTTTCCTGCACACACAAGCTTGGCAGCTTCTTGTCCACATTTCCTGACAAAATTGTGCCCCTCTCACCAAGTTCTCCACTGCTTCTGCCTTCTGCAACTATAACTTTCAGCAGTTCAAAGTGGTCTAAAGATAAGCCAAATGAAAGTGTTAGAACTACACACACTCCAAAATATCTACACCAGGGATTTTTAGGGCTCTGAACTCTAGGAGACCGAATATACTCTGGGAAAAACCTGACCATTAGATCTGCCTGTCAGCAGAATTCCACTTGGGAGCTTCAGCAATGAAACAGAAACCAAGTGCCCATAACAGTCACCTGAACAAGATTATGACCCAGATCCTCAAAAGAAAAAGAAATATCACCAAGAGCTAAGTATGTAAATATCTTTATGGTTATAATTATATCTCTTAGCTAATTGGTTTGGCTATGTTAGATCAGGATTTACCAAAGTGCAACAACACACAGAGAGACCTCTTACTTGTAGCCAACTTGGACAGAACCATCTGGGTGTCAAAGCTCCAGAGATGACCACATCCCTGTGACATCCATCTGGGCAATCAGTGTGTATCGTGTAGGTGTATCCCAGGGCAAGCTGTCCAGAAGACTGGTTCATGTGTGCTCACCAGCCTTCCCTTGCTTACTCCCAACTCAACTGCTTCCTTTTAGCCCTAAGCAAGAGGACAATGAAGAACCCTTATGCTTTTTCTTGCAAAGCAGTGTCTTTGTGGTCACAGGGGAAGGAAGCTCCATTCCCTTAGTCTCATTCTTCTATTCTTCTTTTCTACTACAGCTGTATAAACCACTGTATAACTCTTATGCCAAACTGTTATGCCCCATTCTATTTCTCTTCTTGCCCATGAGATGAGGATATTTCATTATTAGGTGAAATAATCCCAATTTACAGAATTAATCAAGTTCTTTGCAACCTCCAGAAGAAAGATGATCTATTAAACATGTATTATTAACAATAATAAATGCTTCTAATCCCTGGGTACTGCTCCACATCCACAGTAAAAGCATTATCCTTAAAAACACACCCTTAAATTCTAAAGAAATAAAGCTTGGAATGGGTTTGGTTAAGATGGTTCAAGACAGGGGTATCTATCAGGAAAACCCATTATGATGAAGACAAGCACTTCAAGAATTTTCATCAAGAATAATCTATGTGCAATATAAATCCCAGCTCACAAACACACCAAGAGACACAAAAGACTTTTCCATTTTATTTGCATTTTGTTAACGTGGTTACCAGAACGTTGGAGTTATTGTTCCTCTCTTCCCTTTAAACAGTATTGCACAGACAACTCGCCACCTTTGATTCCCAAGTCACAACAACACAGTGATCTTTCTGCCTGTTCAATCCAAATTCAGTGGAGTTCCCCAAGATGCCAAAGGCAAGAGGCAGGTTACGTATTTTGGTTAGAGATGAACAGTAGTTGCTCAAGCTCCATCACCAATGAACTTTTATAATGGCATAAATGAGGATTTTGTGGTTTTAAACTGTTTTACATTCCCACAAACCTATCTTAGCAACACAGGGAAATCTAGAGACAGTGGTGGTTTGATTTTGTGTGCTCAACCTGGATGTACCAAGGAAACCTTGAAATATGGGATTGGAAAAAGAGAAATAGAAGAGAGAAAGAACAGAAAAACAAACCAGCACCTCTACCTGTATAAATCCTGACAATTCAAAGACATCTGAACAGCAAAGGAAGTAGAAAAATAAACCAAACCAATATTGACTGTTTCTCTTCAGTCTGCCTTTCTCCAAGTACAAAGAGGAACAGAAAATCAAGTCAATTGTTATATATTTTGTTGTGGAACATAACACTTCCCCATCATGTTTCTTTTAAATGTCTTATCCGATACAAAACACTGCACCAAAAGCATAGTTTAGTTTACACACTAGCAATGCGGGTCCCTGTTCTCTAAAACTGATCAAGTGTTGAGGGCCCTCTTACTCAAGGGCTAATTCCAGGAGCAAGTGAGAGGAGCACTGCTGGGAAGCTGCAACAGCTTCTTGGAGGGGTTGGTAACTGATTTCTTTCTATAGCCTTCATTTACTTCTTTCCTCCCCCCAAAATACAACAGGAAAACCAGAAAAAGGGCAAAATAAGCCCTGAGAGTTTCCTGATGTAGAAAATTAAGCCAGGCTGAAAAAAAGGCACAATGCGGCAGTGGCAGGGGATCCATGGGCAGCCGCTGTGTGCTGTGACAACTGTTCCAGGCACTGCTGGGTCATTCTGCATCTGTGGAAGCAGATGGAGAAATTTAGAGACTGAATAAAAATGAACAATCTTCAGAAGCTTTTTTTTTTAAATCACTTAAAACCAAATAATTCAGTTCTCCAAAGGGAATTAGTTCAGCAGCTGAAATGATCCGGTTGACTGAAAAAAACACAGACGCTTTAGGACCTGCCTTTGACATCAGCACATCAGTGAACATCTTCAAAGGGTTCTCAAAGGTTTGCCACTACAGCAGATGTGACAATCTGAATTCAGAAGCCACACAGGTATTTCACCCCCCAATATATATTATTGCATAGGCAAAGGCAATCGGATTAAATGCAGACCTCAGGACAGATCAGGGATCCACTGGCATCAGCCATGGCACCAGGGTACCTCCAACATCTCCTGTAACCCAGGAAGCCATCAGTGCACGGCAGGAACCAGTCCAGAATCTAGATCCTGATAGCTCCAACACTTATATTCCAGATCCATTATGCAACTGTGAATAAACCCATTAAAAATCCATTAAATTCAGCATGTTAGGGGAACAAGTACTTCTGCTTGAAGCTACAAGCAAAGCTAAACACAAACACAGTTTGGAAAGAACTAACAGCTGAGCCAAGAGACCTTTTGTGCTGCACATTTATCACGGCGTGCATCTTGCTTAATACATCTCATGCATTTTCACATATGGCTGTATCTTTTCAAAGGGTTTATGCATTTCACTTCTTTCTTGATTGTGCTGCCTTTCACGATTCTTCTGCCTCCTAGAAAACTCTAATGTGTGGATTTCCTTAATAAGAACTGTCAAAAGAGAATATTCCTCTCACTTTGTGAGAGAAGCCATTACTTTAACCTCTCCCGAGACAAATTAGTGTGAGTAGAAAAGGGAGAAACAAAATAAGAGTACAGAGTTGGGCTTCAAAGGTCTGGTTTCCATATGATTGAGCCTGAAATAAAAATATATCAAACAAAACTGTGTTTGAGTGCTCAGCATGAAAGAAGTGCACAAACTGCACCAAAAACTTTCTTCCAGCCCAGCCTGTTTTTCTCAGCACAGACCTTCAGAAGAGACCCTTAAATTCCGGCTTTGCTTCACATTCTTACCCCATTTATTACCTGTATTTTCAATACTCCAAGAGACACTTTAATCACCACACTGTGCTTTAATTGTTATTAGCATTTAGATTATATGGTAGTCTTGCAGCCAGAAGTCAATATTAAATTACTGTCCTTGCCTGCTGAAGAGTAATATATATAGAACAGAGTTGAAATGTGGTTTAAAGTTTCAGTTCAATTTTATGTCCTAATTACTCGGGAGTGTTATGAAAGGACTGTAACATCACACCATATATTCTTGTCAACCCATAGGCAGCTTTATAGTAGCATTACAGGAGTATATTGAACTCATTACAGGGGACCGTAATTGAAATGATACAAAGAAACCGGTAGCTGTTAGTAAAGCCACATTGAGGGGTTGTGTCCTGCCTACCCACCTTCCCTGTTTTTCTGGGATTGAGCTGGATTGTCAAAGGAACAGACACAAAATGGAAGCAGATGTGTTTCCGATGCTCCATCTGCTGCTGGAGAGCTAGATCCTTCACTTGAGTCAATAGCATTTCAACTGCCTTGGGATGTGGCTACAAACTGCATCAGTTCTGAATTGGACTCAAAGCTGAGATTTTATTTAATTTTCATGAAGACAGGCTGAGAGAGCTGGGCTGGGTCAGCCTGGACAAGAGAAGGCTCCTTAAGGGGAGACCTTAGAGCAGCTCCGTTGCCTAAAGGGGCTGCAGGAAACCTGGAGAGGGGCTTGGGACAAGGGCCTGTAGGGACAGGCCAAGGGGAATGGCTTTAACCTGCCAGAGGGGAGACTGAGATGAGCTCTTAGGCAGAAGCTCTTCCCTGTGAGGGTGCTGAGGCGCTGGCACAGGGTGCCCAGAGAAGCTGTGGCTGCCCCATCCCTGGCAGTGTTCAAGGCCAGGTTGGACACAGGGGCTTGGAGCAAGCTGCTCTAGTGGAAGGGGTCCAAAATATACACACAGAGAACATTTCACTGAATGAAAACATAATATCCAATTTTACTTATGGCATGACTAGTCAAAGAACAAGAAAAGGATAATTGTCACCCTGTCTCCTGTGCTGCCATATACAAACCTCTCCAGATACGCTGTAGCTGAGAACATGTCCTGCAGAATTTTTTTCCTATCAGCACCACATGAACATTTCCTCTCACTTCAATCATTCTGACAGAATTCAGACACATGTTCAGCTTTACCTGCCATTCCCATCATAAAAATACTGCTCAGGACATTCAACTGAAAACTCATTGTCCAGCCTAAGCTTAAGGAAATCCAGTGATACAAGTTTTGACACTTTCTTCAGGTTATTCAGATGGTTAATGCACACTGTGTGTTACTGTGCAGCTTCAAGAGATACAAAAAATCACCATTCTGCTTTCTGTAACACCGAATCCTCATGTTTCTTTGCATCTTGCTAGTCCACTTTCTTCTGCTCCAGCCCAAGTGATACATAACCATGTCATGCCACAGCTATATATGTATATTCATTCTATGGAACAGACAGACTTTACCAAAAGGTTCCTGGAAGTATCACTACTAGTTGGTGTTTTTTCTCTATTATTAAGAGTCTCTGCTTCAAAGATTTCCAATTCTATATCCTGAGCCTACTCAGGAAAATGGCCCTTCCACAAACAGCTTATAGGTTCTCTAAAACCTGCTTAAACCTACATGCGTTCTGTCCAATTACATCCTTTGATTCTCTTTAATCCAGTTTAACACCAATCAACAAAACCTACATTTTGCTATTTCTCCTTTTGCCTTTGGAATACTTCTCAGGCCGACAGCAACAGATCAGGCTGCAAAGCTACATTTAATAAAGCAGATTCTCATTAGTGCCCCAAAACCCAGCATATCTTTTAAAGGCTTCATATAAAGAATTACCCTTTGATATTTCTTTATCACATGGCAATTAGACATCAGTATAAAACTGGGAACTTTACATCTCTCGGTCTGCAGACCTACTGATAAGCAGTAAATTGAGGTGAACATACCTGCACAGACCTTCAGCTGGCCTAGGGCGAGGCATCCCTGCCCATAGCAGGGAGACTTGGAACTAGATGCTCTTAAAGGTCCTTTCCAACCCTAACTAGTCTATGAAGAATCAGGACCATTTTAGAGCACAGACTTTGGCCAAACACTGGTCCTGTGAAAACGTACTGATCTCTCATGGTATTCATAGGTGCAAAATGCTTCTTCACCACCTTACCTGAGACTCAGCACAGTTTTAATTGCTTTAAAACACATTCACTTGAACAGCTACTCTGCATCAATGGGAGTGATCTTCAATAGAACAGAGAATCTATTCTGTCATACCAAGAGCAATCTTGCTGCACTCCTAGAGCAACTGTTATAAATGCTTCATGATCCCAAATATGAATGATATATACTGCCAGTGTAATTCTGACTAAGGGTTATTTATTCTTCTATACTACTCATGTAACATTCACAATTTAATAAAAACATCTAGTCTAATTGCTGTCTCTATAAACACAAATGATTGTTGACAGCTTTATAGTTATCTACTGCAGGAAGACGATATAGCCCATTATTATTAGCCTATGATGATCTAGAAGTACCTATGGAAGAAAGATGTCTTTATAGATATGTAGCAAATGCTGGGATTAAAGTACTTTCTATGAAGCTAGCCACATCCTGGAGTCAGACATCATTTTCTTAGTGGGAAAATTGACTTAGCAAACAGCGTATCCAGGGGCACAGTGAATTTGCCATTATTTTCAGACTTTAAATAGAGACATGATGTATTTGTAACAGACACCACCTACACCAAACAAGTTACTGTCTTGGCATGCACGTTGCTGGCTGAGACTCAGTGGGCTTTGTGTAGGAAGCTCCAAGGAAGTGACCATAACTACTGTTTCCTGCCTTGAAACCTTTGACTACTTCCAGTTTCACCCTCCAACACCTGGCTGTGCACATGCCAGAGGGTGGGTGCTCCCATCATGTCTTACATATTGCCATGACTGATTGCTCAGCTCTGTTAGGCTATTTTGAACACTTGGTGTTAAGCTACATCTGAACTGTAACACACTAGTGCTAAACTCCTGTTTTTATACCTGCTTGGTGGCCACAGACATTAAGAAATTCATAGCTTGGGTGCCAAGAGACTTCACAACACCACAATTACTACATGTCACATTTGCATTACCTGGGGCAGCCAACAGTAGTCAGTGATTTTCTCAGGAATATCATTCAACAATAAAGTGCTGGGTATCTTTAGGTATGCATGGCTTAGAAGCAGCACAGCATTCTAACACTAATATCCATGTAATCACGTTATTTATGGACAGGTTTTGCTCTCATTTGTACCAACATCACAGCAGAATAATTCTATCATTTTTTCCATGACATTCCCTTCAATTCCCATCAGTTTAAGGGTTCTGGATGACAATAATGCTGCGAAAATGTTACTCAGCCAAAAGTAATTTTGAAAGCTAGCTTAAATGTCAATACTGTTCTTGCAGTCCTCCCAAAAGCATGGTGGACAGCATAGCAGGTGGGAATAGATGAGCTGACAACACTGAAGAACACGTGGCTTGGAAAGTGTCCCTAAAGCAAACTGAGCCCTGTAAATAAGAACTTGCCATTTGTTTTTTCTGGGAGCAGCTCAGGAACCAGCAGGAGAAGCCAAGGAAGAATTTTATGAGACATTGAAGTCCAGCTGACAGAGCACTGGACAAGAATAGAAGACTACACAAATCATTGTTTTTTTTCACATCTCTTCATATATCTCACTATTTTCTATTTCTGTTCTATATTCTAGTCTATTTCTTTATATCTCTTAAAAGAAACAAACCCAAACAAACAAGTGTCATTTCCTTCCAAAACCCACATCAGGTAAAATCTAAAGCTCTGATACAGAATCAGAGAATAGTTAAGGTTGGAAAGGACCTTAAGATCATCCAGTTCCAACCCCCCTGCCATGGGCAGGGACACCTCACACTAAACCATGGCACCCAAGGTTCTGTCCAACAGGTACACATCAATTAATACAACAGATTGGTCAAGTCATTATCTCTCCACTTAGGGCAGGATACGCACCTGGACATAAGATAAAATCTGCAATGCCTTTGTCTTCAGGAATATCCTCTTAAAACTGAGCCTATAGCCAGATCTCTCAATACAGCATATGATTGAGCATAGAAGCATTTTAGGCTCCTACCCCAATATACAGGAGCAGATAGTTTAAAGTGATCTGAAGTCCACACATAGAAAAATATTAAAGTGACATGTGATTAATACAAGATGATGTGAGAAATGAGATCAGTAGAAGAAAATTGCTTCTGACATTACATTATTGCTGTCGAATTGAGATTTCTCCCAGTGAGAACACACTGGAAAGAGAGAGTCATTTGAGAAGAACACTTAAAATACTATGAATTAGACAAAAGCAGTGTCACGTCTAGTATTTAAGTTGTTAGAGCTCTGTGTTCCTCTTTTCATTGCAAGATCCTCACAGATTGGATCACTTCTCAAAAGACTTTAGTCTTACGTGTCATCCAAAGGATGGTAACTCAGTTACTTCCATGCTACGAAGCACCGATTCAGAGAAGCTCTCACCAGTGACTCACGAATGCCAATTCCTTTGCTTTCAGAATTCTCATCAGGTATTGACCCAATCTCACTTGGCCTCACTTCATGAGCAGTGACAAGGCAAGAGACCAAGCAAAACCAGCTCCAAATAATAAGGATTCCCTGTATTCAATTATTTTTTGAGGATACAGAAGTCCAGAAGTTCACAAAATCCAGGTTTCCATGTTAATTCTCCAGCATAGGGCATAATATCCAAGAGCTCATTTAATATTTGGTTACAATACTGAATAGGAAAGGAAATAAAGACGACCAACATCTCAAGAGGAGAAAGCAGAGCTGGAATGTCAGAACACTTTTGCCTTCAGACCTAACCTGTCTCATGAATACACTGAGGCAGGGTTTTTTTAATTAAACTTTAGTGATAAAAATGCCTTCAAAAATTCTAACACTAAAAAGGTGGGTTTATTAGCTTTTAATTAAGCATTTACTGAAATTGACTCCAGTTATCATTTTAGATTTAAAAATACTTAAAATTGAAGATGAGCTTTTTTGACAGATGTAAAAACTCAATTGTTTGTGCAGTAACTGGGAGGTGAGAAGCGAGACAGTTGCCCTCACATGAAGGCAGCTCGGCAGACTCCCACAGCCACCTCTTTTGAAGCAGCTTTGCTAATGACAAAGGACATTACTGAAGTTCCCAAGAGAAAGTACTCCTGTGTCCTGATTGACAGGCACAAAGCTGCAAGGGTGCTGTAGATGGCAGTTATTAATACTGCCAATTCTACAACCTGAAGGTTTCCAAGTGTTTTGCAAACACAAGTAGATTCGGTTTCGTAATTCTTTTCGGTATGTAATTAAATCCTATCACCTTTCCACAGACAGAGAAGCTGAAGAATACTAATGTTGCTAAAGGTTAGCCTGGCTGCCTGGAGACGAAACCTCTGGGAATGCCTCTCCCCATCACAGCAGCTGTATTGCAGAACCAGCGCCAGGACCCACCGTATTTCAGCCTCATTGCATTAGGTCTACTTTCAAAGAGAGAATTTCAAGAGCATCTACTTTTACAGCACAACCTCTTCCTTCAGTAGGACAACGAAAGCAAACAAGCAAACAAAACCCCCCAGAAGATGCCTTTATGCTTCCTTTTCACTCTCAGCAGCAATCTTTCCTGGAAGATTTTCTATTACTGCTCATTATTGCCTCCAGCCCACAGTTGTAGTAACATTGTGCTGCAGTTGCTGCACCATCCCACACATCAGCACCAGCCCCATGACGCGCACAGACTGTTCTTCTCAGTGTATTTTCCTAGATGGGAGCAGTATATGGAACATAACTCCTGACAGAGTCCACAGGACTTCTGAAAAAGTGGATTTCTTGACTACTGAATCACAGCAGATTAAAGCACATAAAAGTAATGAGATAAGCACCATGTACCTCCCCCGCCCTCAACGTACAACATAGGCAGGATTTGTGCCAGGTGTAACCTTCTTCTGCTCTTTGAAATATGGAAGGATCTTCTCCCAACAACAGTTGTACACCTCTGTTGCAAGTGCAACGTATTAAAAACCCCAAACACATTACAAACAAACATTAATAGTTTGGCTAGAAGGCAAGAAAATCTAAAGTTAAGGCTGTAACTCCATCCTGTGGTATGTAGGTATTACAACACATGGGTTTTTATCCAGGGACACAAATATTTGAGTTCTATACTAATACCAGGGCAAATCAGAGAACCCTTCAAGACTGCCATATCCCATCCCTGGCAGTGTTCAAGCCAGGTCGGACACAGGGGCTTGGAGTAAGCTGCTCTAGTGGAAGGTGTCCCTGCCTGTGGCAGGGGTTGGAGCTGGATGAGCTTTAAAGTCCTTTCCCACCCAAACCATTCTAGGATTCTGTTTCCTTTTGAATATCCTTCCTCATGTATGTGACCTAGTATAACAAGCCTTGCCAAATTGTGTTTGCTCAGAGCATTCTTTTGCTGCTTCACTGGGGATATTGAAGGTGAACAGGTTTTGTCCAAACAGCTACGACTCTCAAGTTTCAGGTAGACACGTGCTTATGGCAGATCTCAATCTGATTGTAGAACCCCAGGTTTCTGATTTAAATACAGAGTGTTCTCCCATTTATGTGGAGCAGCTTAAAGAGATGGCACTATCTCCATCAACTTCAACGTGCAACTGGAAGAAATACAACCTGCTTTTGAAGGAGATGCATTTGGAGGAAAATTAAATCCATGCCAGGGCTGTTTGTTCAACCTAAGCAAGTGCTAAAGTAACTTAGATCCTAATACTGAATCTCTGAATCAAAACGTACACTGTTCTGGAAAGCTGAAGAACGTTAGAATCTTGTCCTGACCTCAGGACACCACTCAAAGTTCTGATTTGTCTGACATCATTGTTCTCTTGCACCAATTCAGCAGCTGAAATAAAGATGTCCAGCCCTGTACTGGGAAGGTCAGTGAACAGACACACATACCCCTTGTACTAACACTGTTCTCTGCTGGGGCTCGTGTCTGTCTGCTCAGCAAGGGAAGGGGGTACAAAGCTGACCCTGAAACATTTCACATCATTCAAGCCATGTTCTTTGGAGCCCGCCTGTCAAAGCTTACTGGGAGTTGGGCTATTGCTCATCTTGTCACGAGTGTGCTGTATTTCTAAGCAGTATTTTTCTTGAGATCCCAGTAGGTGAAATGTGAGAATGGAGGAGTTTTAAAGAGAGCCTTAGAGCTGCAGAAAAGAGCTGTATGAACTAAAGGACTGGGAATTAAGGGACACATGAAATTAGCCTACCCTGATTTTAGGGTAATTTCTAGACTTTACTGCGGTGAAGGTCCAAGGTGTTCTTTTGTTCATGCCAGTACTGAAAAAAACCTGCTAATGTAATAAATTCTTTCCAAGTCAGTCTTTTCTCTGATTTAACACTTCTGCTATCAAGGCGATTCAGACATCTGTTTCATAAGTGGCCAGCTTGGGTAAACATGTTGTTGCGTTGCAGCATAAGCCGTGGGCTGGAGGTTACCTTCTGCAAAGATCTATAGGTAGGGCAGGCCGTGCTCCTTACTCTGCCTTAAGCAAAATCAGCCAAGTTAGCTTAATAACCGAGACTGGGTGTGTAAGTGAAGCTGGCTGGCTTCATTCAAAGCCGATTAAAGCCAGTCTGCATGATCGCTGCAAGGAGCAGAGTGTAGGACAATGGTCTGTGTGTGCAGTGATAACTATCTAAGGGCAGGATATCCATCTGCACAATCTGGTCCAGCAGAAAAGATCTGCTCATTTCCAGTCAATGTGCATCTGCTTAGACATTAAGTGGCACTGCATGGAATACTCTGTTACTGAACACAGGCAAAAACGGCTGAGGAAAAGCAGATGATTCCTCATCTCCCCCTTTTTCCTTTAGCCTCATTTGGTCCAGCTGAATTGACTTCCTGATTTGCTGCATGTTGCAAGCAGGTATACAAAGCCTATTGTAAGGAAAAAAACATCCTGCTCACTACAATGGATCACCTTCAATTCTCTTCTTCCGGAAACTTCTCAGCATCATGATTCTTAAACAATGAACACTCCTCGTACTGAGAAGGCTCTGATTGACAGTGGAAGGTTAATCACAGATGTGTATACCCATGGAAATTTGTGGTTTAAAGACAGACAAGCAAAGCAAAAAGTTATAGTTATATAGCAAAACAAAGCAAAAGGTGATGGTTCCTTTTGAAAGGAAACATCAGAGCAAATAGCTTAGATTTTCACTCATACAGACATTAAAAAGAAATCTTCTCTCTTAGTTGGAAAAGAGACCATCCTGTCTTGATTTTTCAAGCACATCTCGTATATATTGAAAGAGTGGCTGCCAATTTAGCTGAGGACAAGAAGTGTCCTTTTATAGCAGTTTTTAACATGCGTTCATGAATGCTGTATGAACACAAGTGTCCTTGTGAGCTTATCAAGTTCACATTTACATTCAAAGCAAAGCAGAAACTCAAACAACACTTCAGCAGTGGTACGATCAAGTACGCGTGTGCACTATCGGTAGTCAGCCCAGCCCTGAAGGGAGCTGCCAGAGGAGCAGTACAAACCACAGGTGCTGATGGTAAAACTGACCCAAAAAGCAGCGAGAATTTCAACAAGAAGCTACTCAATTTCATTTCTAAGCCTTCATGAAGTAGTGAGCTATAAAAACACATCAGCTCTCCAGAAAATTGAGGAAGGATGTGAAGCACTCATATGCTTCATATGTCTCTCATATGGGAGAGCCAGAATAGCTGAGACATTCTGATCATGCTGCCTTCTTCAATTTGCAAATACTCTTGCAAATACTGAACATAAATGCAAGCCTAATACCTGCTCTTCCACCTTAATTGTCCAGTCTGTAACCGAGGATTTCTTTAATGCTGCAGCCCTCTGTCATCTTCAAGAGCTTAGCTACAAGATTTGGGTAATCCATTTAATTCCTTCTTAAATACCAGCTATTTAGATCATCTCACCAAGAGAAGAACACAACTTCCAATCCAAAAACTATGCAGAATCCAAACCCTCCCTAGTGCCTGCAGATATTTAAAGCCTAGCTTCACCTGAGCTCCTGTAATCACTGCAAAGGAACATGACTTACATAGTCATGCAGACTCAACCACACAGCATCAAGCCTTATCTTTCTACTGACCAGCACTGTTACAGACCTTTGATCACATCACTGGATCCCTCAGGGGGGATCAATGAACCCAAAACCCCAAACAAATTCACTTCCTGTGGGTCTGTCCTTGCAAAACTGGAGGAAGCATTGGGATTGAAGTGTCCTGCATCTCTCCAAGTCTCTTACCTAACAAACCATTGCACTGCTCCTTCCCAAAAGGAGGGATGGTTCCCTTTCCTACCCTATGCCGCTTCACCATAACCAACCACTCTTACTCCTTAGGCCAGGAAATCTTTTTACCCAGCCTTTGTTATAGGTTACACCACAAGGAACCACCAAATACGAGTATTTGGAGACTGCTAATTCCCAAACTGTGGATAAAGGGAACCATCAGCATTAAAAGCAGCTTCCAACTTGCTTTGATTTCAGGTAAACTCCTTCTCCTTTACAAATAAGCAGCTCTTAGAGCAAGTCTCATGGGTTTAAAGAAAAAAAGGTAGAAAAAGCTAAAAAATGGATATTTCCCCTTCACACTCAGCAGTAGAAACATTTTGTACAGATACCTATCATAAAATTAAAAGCTTCAGGGCAATTTAACCCTCAGTCCCTGCTTACCTGAGGAGAAGAAAGACTGCTGCAAGCATGGCTGGGGCTCGACACGGTGCCGATTGCCTTCCCTGTGTCTCTAGTGTAGAAAATTGTCATTGCCCTGTCAGAGGCAATTCCGAAAGCTGTAGCTGCACTCGGATGTTGAGGAATTATCCCAATTAGCACCCTACCAGCACTATTTACACTGTCAGCACATACTAACAAGCCTTGAGGATGGTTACTTTTTTCTGCACAGGTAAATATGAACTATTTGTGAGAATGTTTTGCTCATGCCACATGCTGACAGGGTGCGTGGATCTGATACACATCAGTGAGCAAATGCTATTTAATGGAACTGCTACGTTTGGGGGCCGCAAGCTGTCATTTATTAAACTTATTATTATTATTTTACCATCTATTCCCTTAATTTCTTTGTGTTAAAGCTCTACTATTACACTAGAAGTAGTTCACAATTCACAATTAAATAATGTCAAGTCATTCTGATTTTGAAATGTGATGAAAACATCACCTAGGATGGTGATGTCTAACCTGTAATTGTAATACCAAGAAATAAGGGAATTATTCGTAGGAATAAATGTGCCCTCTTGCTTCCCATTATTTTTCAAATCATCCACTTTATCTGCTGGTCAGTGATAACACGGTGTTAACCAGAACGCTTCATCCTGGGGAGAGGAATAAAATAGAGAGGAAGTCAACCAGCCAAGTCTCTCAGCATGACTCCCAACACTGCAACTCATGGTAGGTTTGAGATTATTTTTCCTTTGTGTCCTCTGTAATAGTTTGCATTAATTTATTAAGACTCCTTTAATTATGGTGCACATGAGGATAATTAAAGTGGACTGGATTGTTTTGCACAAGAGTGATTTTTCCCTCTCTGCCGAGTGTTCTATAGGGTATTAGAGAGTATTACAAAATCTATGAGGTTTGCCTTCAAAGCCCTATACATTTTAGAGGAAAATTCACGTGACTTATTTCTAGGTTGCTCTCTGCTTATCTAAGTGAAAGTTATCATTTCATTTATATTAACTGCTGAACCTCCTCCCCTTCCTCTCCCTCTTCCCCTGACCTCAATTACTCCCACAAATCAGATTAGCCCTGTTGACTTTCATCACTTCAATAATTAAGATACAGAAGCTGAACCAAATGCCTTCCAAGCAATTGTCCTCGGAGCTCTAATAGGAGCACATTCTAATAACTTCTGGCAGCAGAGTATGTTTTCTCTGCATGAACTTTAAGGCACCTGAAGATGTATTGAATTTGGCATGTTCTCAAGAAGCCCTTTAGGAGCTCTTCAGTAGATGCTCACCTTGGATTTTATGATTTCATTTCATTTCCATGGTTCAGTAGGATAGATAGCACAGTGATCACACAGAACTGCTATTTGTCCTTGCTTTACATTCCCTCACCAAGTGCTCAAAACAGAAGCCAAATATTTACGTGGCCTTCTGCAATCCCAGGATTTTTCATTGGCTGGGACACTGTGGAACTCTGCTTCCCTCCTCTTTTCCCTTGCACATGAACACACATATCTTGCCATGAGGATGCAGCAGATAAAATGGAGTCATTTACCTCTGAAAATTCAGGATCAGATTCTCAGATGGTTTAAATTGTTTAGCATCAGGGACTTGGAAGAGATTAAAGCAATTTGCTTGTTCATTAAAATAAAGAACATAAGATTAAAGCCCTCATATTATTGGTGTTTGGGTTTTCTTAATTAAGTTTAATAGAACAACGTCCTCCAAAAAGTCATTTGTTACATGCCCACCTCCTGTTCAGAAGCTGTTTGTAACAAATATTGAGGTTGCTCTAATTTCTTTCCAGGTCCAGATTTGGCCACTTCTGCTCACTTTAACCTCAGCCTTAATTTTTGTATATTCCTCCTCTTCCCTTGTATAGACCCACAGGATGCTTCATCACAGTTTTCCCTGATCAGCCAATGAAGCTTGAATGTTCTAATCACTCGTTAATCATTTCCTTGATCACCCTAAAACCTCTGCTCTGCAACTTGTTCCAGTTTATCTTCTTTGAACACGAGTGTCTGGGATTGTAAATAATTTCCCGGACAAGGTTTTACCAGGATCATCCACAGGGGTGGTAGTTCTTCCCTAGCTCAATTTTATCCCGGTAAAAAGTCAGTGAAGCCAAGCCCAAGCTGTGCAACCTTACAAGTAACAGCCAAGAGCAGCCACCACTTCGTTGTTCCCCTGTGTGAAGTTACTGCTAACCAAGAAGAGGACCATCAGCCTGGTACAGCTTTAGCCACTGTTATTTCTGCTCCCTGGAGCTAGATCATGTCTCTTCAGCACAACTGTGCTCTGAGCAGAGGTGCCCACAATAACTCCATTAGTTCCAGGACCAGGGGCCATGCACCTTGTGTTCATGAGGAGCTGGGACTCGGTCATGGGTCCAGAGCCCCTGGGAGTCTAGCTAGTGCCTGTGGGCTGTCCTTGGCCTCTGCATGTAGATGTGCCATATCCAGTAGCTCTTGGTCACACTCCACTAATCAATGCAAGCTCATACACACAAGCATGGACAGATAACCAAAAGGGGAGTTGGATTCTGGCCGTCTGCTTATTGCTTATGCTCCCTGGACCTGGATTTTCCCATCTGTGAAATAAGGGATCGAGCTTGGTCTCCATTACAAAACCTTTTGATAAGTCCTGATAAAATGATGCAAAATAAATAATGCAAAGCGCTCAGTGCCTGTGTGATACCTATTTTGCCAAATATGGATAAACAGGCCCCAGGAGACAACAGTAAAGCTGTTTGTAACACTCTTAAGATTTTATTGTCAGACTTGAAGAAACAATACTCTCAAACGTGGAAGGAAGAGCAAAGCTCACCACTCCTTCAAATCCCTCTTTTGCAACAACATAATGTGGTCATCTAATGCAGTGCTATCATAAAATTAAATCATGCTCACTTGTCATTTTGTATGGTCTATACTGACAGATTAAAAACTACATGGCAAAATGTAATTTCCCAAACTGAAGGTATAAGAGGAGTTTGAAATATCTTCCTGCACAGAGTCTGCTCAGTCCCGAGTCCTCGTGATAATAAAGCAACACTCACAGGCGGATAGAATTTAGCACTGCTGTCTGCCTTCAGGGTATGAGCAACACGTGTCCCAGCAGTGCCAAGGGGAAGAGGAGTGACAATTACAGAGCATGCCAAGGTTATCTGTTTTCTTTAGAGAAAACAGGGGGAGAGCTTTTCAAGTTTAAAATTGTATAGATACACAATTAAGAAGTGAAAATGGTTTTTCCCATCCTGCTTTCGAGTGCAGGGTACAACTCTTCCTGCAGCTACCCAAGACAGAGATACTGAGTATGAGCTACACCAACCATCTCCACAACACATCAAGACAACACAGCAGCTCTCTACAGCAGAAACCACTTTGGCTAGACCAACCTCTGCTTCCACAAGAATCATTCCCATACAGAGCTAGCAAGATGATAATAAAATGCCATCTACAAACTACTGGAGCAGGAGCTGTGTATGCCCAGAGGGAGATGGCGAGCAGCTCGAGTAAGTACCTCTGCTTCTGCTACATGTCTTCACGGACAGGCTGCTGTCACAGGCATGGGCAGTGGGTGCCAATTTGTGCTCTCATCCACAGCACAAACCCCATCAGTACAGACCAACTCACCCAGCTACATCAAGTCATTCCAAGGTACCTGGAGGTGCTAAATCTGTTCTTACATGTAAGCAGCAGCGGGAACTAATGGAGTGCCAAAAACATCAGGGCTGAAAATATGGAAGAACTCTGTTAAGTTTAGCCTAAAGCTTACTGAACTGAGCTAGAAAGTCACATCACTGATGATTAGCTCCTGCTCATAGGATGCAGGGATTTTCAGTCCAGCACTTAGATCATGGAAGTGGCCAAAAGTTGCACTTGGAAAAGTGAGAAATGGTGTATAATAGAGCACAAGCGTCTCTGTGCACTCACACACATCAAAATTAGCACAGCCATTCCAAAGATCTGCTGCTGTTACAATAGTACCCCAGGGTTGTGACACCTGACAAACTCTAAATTGGGAAGAAAAAACACCCAGCAATTTAAGCTTATAGTCAGCTTAAATCCTTTCCATAAAGCAAGGATAGAACATCTTAGATACTTATCCTAGATAAACTGCAGGAATTCTGCAACTTTACCAAAAGTCGTATATATTATAGCTGGCTGTGTGCTCTGGCACTAACTCTAAGCTATAGTGATTAAAAGGTCCGGTAAGATTTATCAGGCTTGATAATGCACTCTAGTTGATTAGGATTTCCAGCTTCAAACCCAGAGTCGATGCAAGTTTTCAGATGTGATGCAAATTTGGTATGAACCGCCTTAGTCCCAGTATTGGAAAAACAGAAAGGCAGCCCTTCAAAACTCAAATGAATCCACTTTTTGAGCAGAAAGGCACCTAGTGCCTGTCAGGGCTATAGAAAAACCCCTTAGCACAAGTGAGAATCACACTCTGTAAATACAGAGTAAATGGGAAGTCAGACCTACAGAACAATGATTCTTGTTACTTCAATGCTATCTCAAATCCTTCTCTCTGCATTGAATAAGCCTCCCGCTAATCTTCTACAGCCTCTTTGTAAAGGGATTTTTACTATGTAATGGAATGATACTGAAAGAAATTACACCTTAATTAAACGGCACTGAACAGAAAGACACCTAAGAAAAAAGTCAACATGTAATTCCATTCCTTAGGAGTTACATATGCACCAACCTTTACAAATGGGTTCGTTTTCAAAAGGATAAACCCAAGTTAGACATGCACATCTGAATTCACTCACATACTCAGCCAGATCCTTAGGCTCTGTGTAACTGACTGTTTAGCACTTGTGGTCAGCTGCATCAATACTTTTGTGCCCACCCAATCGCAGACAAAAAATGAGAACGTTTTAATACTTAAGCTGCATTTCAGGCCCAGTGAAATAGCTGTGTGTCAGTTCCAAAAGGAGAATACATTTGTATGGGAAGCTGGATGCTTGCACTGATGCTCCCTCATTTAATCTGGACTTAAAATATTTACAGCATGTGAAAGGACCCTTTGAAAATCAACTGAAGATGGACTAAAATCTGCAAGATTGTAGTCTCAGCAAAAAGAATGAAGTCCTTGGAAGAAACATGGATTAAAATTCAGCTTAGGAATGAGCCATCTATGAGACATTATCACAGCCATTTACCCTAGAAACTTGACTGATGGGGGTTTGGTCTGTTCATTCTAGAATCTTTCTCACTGTCACAAGTGGCAGCCTCTCTGTAACAAGCTTTGTGAAGGAATCTACCTTCACAATATGCTTCTTTAGATGCCTAAACACCTTAAAAAGACTTGAAACTGTGCAGGCATGGTCAAACAAGGTGCAGTGTTCAATGGGAACGCCATCAGTCTCCTTCAGAAGCACAACACAAGTCCAAGTTAGGAGGGAAAAGAGAAAGTCACTTATACATGAATCGTTACAGAGCGCAATATTAAAGCACTCGCATGTCTGTGAGGTGCTCTCGAGACTCGGCAGCATATGTCATCCTAAAAATACAGACCAAAACAACATGTTAGCTTCAGTTTTGTTGTTTACATTTGTTGGCAACGTTGAAAATATGAAGTGGGATTTAATAGAGCTTAAAGCATCTCACTGATTCATTGCTCAAAATCTGGACCTCAGCATTCTCTTTGAGTCATGCGTCTTATATTTAGCAACAAGCAAATGCCTTGTGATTCTTAAAAATAACTGTGAAGAGGCTTTAATCAAAGCTGAGCAGAAGAAAGTAAAACTGTCCTGCAGTTGTTCTCTTAGAAACCTCTCTTAACACCCAAAAAGCCCCTAGATGCAAGGAAGCATCAAAATGCTGATAAAAGCTTAACTGCTGTTCTTGGTAGCTGGCTGCAGCAGAGATGGGACGTGAGCAAACAGTGTTAGGCTCTACAGACACACTAAGGCCACCTCTGTTAGGCAGGGCTGTAAAAAACCACAGCATCCACATCCAAGCTGCCAGGCCCCAATAGGAACAGACACAATAACTGACAGATGATCTGAATGAATTTCAGCCCCACAGACCCTCCCTATTCCTCTCCCAACCTCTTTTCCCAGTTAAGATCCACAGAATCACATCAAAATACCCAGACACTTTCCAGTGTAGAGATCACATTTCCACCAATGATAAAGCCAGAAACTGAGCTACTTTGCTCAGGCCAGTCTTGCTGCACCTCCACCACCCCCATTTGAAAACCAAGTAAAACCCTGGTGAGCAGTCTTTTTTTCCTTTTAAAGCAGCCATTCCAAATTTCACTTAAGGTTTATGTAAGATGCTGGCAGAGCCGTTCCATGCATTGGAATGTATTATAAGGAACTACATTCCTACTCAAGGTAATTCAGGCACTGTTTTCATTAACATCAGCCTGCGTTCTTTACAAGCTCAGGACAAAGAGCTGCACATGCCCTTGGAGCAGACACAGCCACGTCCATGCTCTCTTCTCCCCAGCAATCAATCTCTGCCAGAGAGCTGCTTAAGCAGTTACAGCACTTCAAGTATTGGCTTCCTTGGTTGCTATTAGCATATATTAGGATGCTTTGAGCAGAAAAGCATTCGTGGTGCCCACTTTACTCATTAACATCTATTTTCACTGCCCTAGGACACAGCCATGATGACACCAGGTACCAGGAATAGAAGAATTCAGTCAAAGACTATAAAAAGTTACAGGCAGCTCATGCTGACATGTGGAACCAAACGCAGATTCTCTCATCTCCATCCAGGTCTTCAGTCTCAGAAATACCCTTTGTAGTGCGTGTCCTTCCCATATGTTTACCTGAAAATCAACTTCACCCTCAGTCCTACCACTGAGTCTTGGCACCACCTCCTGAATCCTGGCACTGTAGACATTCCCTCCATGAGACCTTCGGCGATATGTGATAACTTCCAGCATCTTCCAGAATAAGGACCCTACATTAAATGATCGAAAATCAAGGATTTCATTTAGATAGTGTAAATCTCCTGCTAACTACGAAACAAAACTTCAGCACATCCATTTATCTGCAGATAATATTTCAGGCTGACGGGACATTCCTTTCCCAACTGCATCAGCCTGTTGTTATCCATACAAAGTGTGCAACTGCTGTTCGGCACCTCTGCGCAGGCCATATTCCTTGTGGGGAAGATGATGTGGTTAAAATACCCAGCAGTGTGACAGCCCTTGTCAATATTTGTATTGACAGATTGCCAGTACAGAGAAAACCTTCAGGGACAACCCCTGTGGTGAGAGGCACCGCAGCAGCAGATGTATTCCCAGCTGCAGCAGCCCACTGGAACAGGGAGTACAGCGCCTTTTGGCAAAGTGGAAGCAGTGTAGGGGGATAGATTGGCTCTTCCTTGTGTTTCTATCTGCCTCTTCCTCATCTAATAAGGCAGGGAGACAGATGCCCTCTCCTAAATAACGTAAGCTAAGCTGTTGGTACTGTCCAAGTAACAAGAAATTCATTTTTAATCACCAGATTCTCTTCTTGGACTTAATATGCTGCCTACAGCTTTAACTGCAGACTTGCCAGAAAGTTACTTAAAAAGCAATGAAGTTTTTGCTAGCTATATTTAAAGCAAACCAGGAAAACCCTCTTGCAAATCTCATGTATTCAAATTAATCAGATTTACACTCCTGAATGGATGACCATACAGTAATAAAGATTCCTATACAAATAATGAATTAGCTCAGTCATCCAAAGAAGCAAAACCATCTCTGTAGCTCTCTTATGCACATAATTGCCATCCTTGTTCCGAATTAAAGGCTTTTACCAAGAATCCATCAGGGAAGCTGTTTCTGATCTACAAGGGTGAATTAAGATTATTAGAAGAAAGAAAACCAAACCCCTGGGTCAAATGTAAGTATGACCTGCCTGGAATCCATGTCTTAGTAATGAGAGGGCTTATTTGCAAGCTCCTAGAGGCCGTGGTTTCCACAATGAGACATGAGGATGAGATGTCAAGTGTTCTTGCTTGACAGAGCAAAAGTCACAGCTCTTCAACTGCTACGTTTCCAAGATGTCACTTCATACCCAACACTGAAGCATGATCACATCTCTTGAGAAAACAGCCCAGAAGAGTGTTTAAGGAGGAGGAGTGTTTGTGTCAGCCTATTGCTCTTAACACAGAAAGATGTTTGCGAAGTACTTCAAGATCTGGTCTAAAACTTCCTTCTACAGAAGTTTCAACACATCCAGCATTAAGATCCAACACTGCAGCTCCATGTATGTGTTTTGAGAAGGTTCTTCTACAAAATCAATCCCGTCTGCTAACATTTTCACCATTACCATCATAGAAACTGGCTTAGGAACCATTTCATTATTTTTTAATTCATCTTGTACTGCATTTATTCAAGAGGGCCCCAGGCTGTATGACTTGGTTCCCTGCACTCCCTGGATGCAAATAAACTGTCACTATGATTTCTAACGCAAGCACTTGGTGTAATGCTGCCACTGAATTTGGTCCTGGGTGTTCATTACAAAGAAGAATGGCAACTGGCTGTTTTCCAGCTACTCACCTACCCAGCTCTTAACCTTCATCTCTTCACAGCTCCCTTCCCCTTTGGCAACTGCAGTCACTTGACACAAGCAAAACTCAGTATTGATCTGGAGCTGGTGTGAACATCACTGTCCATCACCCGGATAAGGAAAGCTCTGCTCAGTGCCCTGTTCATTCTACCAGTGCCAAACATCACCAGCCACAAAATCTGCTTTTCCACAGAAGGAAAAATATGAGAACACTACGTATCATCATGGGCAATAAAGCCAGCAATGTTTGGTCAATCATGGGATGTAAACCCCTCTCAGGGCTACAGATCAGCATTGCATTACACAAATGATTCCTTATAGTATCATTTAAGGATGTGCTTTAATCCCAAAGCAGTACTCAGGTTATTACTTTCTTATGAGTGACTTCATAAATGGTGATTACCACTAACCCACTATAGTAAATAGGGAGAAACAGACAGCTTTTATTTTCCCCACAGCAGAACTGTGGGAAAATACATGGATGTTTTATGCTTACTTAAGCAGCAATGATCCATTCCGAGATCACTCATTTCCCGGACTCTGCCCCTCAGGTGGGCTTCAGTCGTTGCTGGGGCAAGATAACTCTAAGGCAGAGCTGGAGATGATTTACAGCAGTAAATGCCTTTAACTGAATGTGAACTATGTCTTCCATACCCTGCACCCCATTCACCTCCCTGGACCTCAAATCAAGTATCCATTTTTCATTGCAACACATACATTCTCATTTTGGTCATCACAGAAGCTAATGTGTAAGAACAGTAAGAAGAATCCTCACCAAGGGCAACCTGGCGACAGAACAGACACACGGAGCAGAACAGGGTTGGACCATTTTTAGCAAATAATGGAATTTTGCTTTAATAAAGACTCTGCTGACATGAAAGGCTATTTTTAATGTTGATAACTTCTTCATGCCCAAGCTCCTCCATCAGCTGTGCTATTACAGACTTCAACCTGAAGCAAGTGCTCTGATAAAGGGCGAGTTACCATAAATCATAAGAGGAGAAAAAACGTTCTTAGTAAAACCTTATTTGCAAAGGAGAAAACCAAATTTGTCAGCAGCACCAGGAACCTTGCTAATTCAGAATTATTTTTAACTGCGCATCAAGAAACATGGTTATAAAACTATCATCTGGGTGGAAGCACACTGAATATCTTCATTTTGTGTAAAGCTGCTTGGCTTACTTCATACTCGCCTGAGGTTGAATAAAGATTTCCTTTTCTTTTGTTTTAAAAGCACTTCTGCAGAAGCTTGAATCATCTTCTGGTGGTACCAGGGTCACGCTTCTTTTTGTTCACTGTGACAGGAGCCTGATGTCTAACACACACTTCCTAAAGCACCACAAAGAGCCAGGCACATTGCATTCAGGTGCTCAGGTGTTTAACTTGGCCTCAAGTCAATCTGAATTTGGCCTGCGCACACACTTCCTAAATAAGCCAGGCTATACTCAACCTGTTCCTGATGGAAAAAGTCTTGCAAAGCTCTGAGTAACAGTTGTTTGGAAGGCAAGAGCTGCAAACTGTATCAGGAAACATCACCCTTCATGGGGAAATGAAGCCATCATCAATCCTATGATCTCAGTATATTGGCTAAATGCAAGCAAATACTGAACTGCAGCTTTGTAAGACGGATTTTTCATACCCAAAATAAATTGTGGATTTGAGTCTCTCAGAAACTGCTATGAATGAGCAACATAACCAGAGGAAGCCAAGCAGGGGCATTTTCCTCCATAATCTGCACCACAAGAGAAATTAATGTCACATTTGTGGGTTAGAAAGCCTGTGTTTTAGCAGCTTAAGATAATTTGAAGCTTCTTGCCAGGCTGTGTAGCCATAGACACACTCCAGCACTTTCAAAACGCCAGCTTTCCCTAATCACTTTGACATTTCCAATCACTGAAATGCATTGAATTGAGTAATGTGAAATCCACTTATATAGGAATCAGAAAGAAGACGCACTTTTGCATCCTACTAATGGGTGAGAATACTATTGCACACCTTCTGATGTAAAAGTGATGATAAAAGAACATCTCTCATAATTTGGTTTCTCCAGCTAAACAGAAGCACTTGCCCACAGTGCTAAATGGATAGCAAAGAGTTTTGGAGGATTCTCCTACAGACCTGATGGCAGCAGCTGGCTCGAACTTTATTCCTCTATCAGCACCAGGAATGCATTAAACCCAGAGCCGATACAATAGAAGCTGAGGCATAGCATTGATCAACTAAAAGGACCTCAGCCACAATGGTGTGGACAACAGATCCCAACACATTGCCTCCTATACCACGCAGGCGATGTCTGAGAGGAGCTTAGGTGCTTAATTCCTTTTAAAGATCTGACTCTGACCCATGAACATCATCTCTTTTCAACAAAGTACTTGAAATACATCAGAGGGACACTGCAGAACCTGAGTAATAAACATGCCAGACAATAAGACACAAAATCAAAACACATTAACACTACTTCAGATCCACAGCATAAAGCATGGGCTTTCTGCAGCTTATTAACCACAGCAGAAACAGAAAAGAAACACCTCTAAATGCATTGGAGGTGAACAACTTGGCAGAAAAATTTGAAGGGTTTTGAGATCTTCAAATGAAAAAACCCATCAAAGGCAAAAAAGAACCAAAAGCACTCGGTGTATGCACACAGGAAAGACTCTCCATGGGTGTAATTCTCCTAGGTCCTTCCAGACTCTCAAAGGGTACACAAACTAGACACAGGCTCAGTTTTTATGGTGTTATAAGTAAAGGTGGCACAGAATTGCTTTTAGTATTAACACATTGCTAAATTGAAAGAGAAGCTCTGTCCCTGAGCTAAACAGCATCTGCATTGGTACCCATATGAATGCATTCCTTCCCAGTGCTTACCCACACAGCAAAACATGCAGCAAGGCAAAGCAATGTAAATGCCATTTCAGCTAATTACAAGGCTATGAGCAACTAATCACAGCACGTCAGTCACTTGAAAAAGTCACCCTGAATGCCAAGGGTATAAATTAGCAATCGAAATATTTACATTTGCTGAAGATGCACTTTGCCCCAGAGGGTAAACAGAGAGAACTGCTGCTGATTTCTCCTGGTACCTCACCCCTGGAAGAAGAGAAGCCAGCGGAAACTGAAGCAGCTCAGAACCCCAGGAATGATTCAGTGCATCACAGCAATGGGCACAAAGCAAATCCTGCTCCAAATGCAAGTGCAAAGGCCCCATGCCAGGCAAAAGAGCTCCAACTAATATTATCAGCTTCCTAATGGGCAGCCTGCAAAAATGCTCAGCAGCTCAGCATTTACATTCCGTCCTTTTAATATGAGGACATGATCCTCTCCTGTGTAACTGTGGAAAGCTCCTTTGTCTTGCATGAAAACACATCACTTCCAGCAGCTGGGAACGGACGCTTAAACGTTTATTTTCCTTTGAAAATGTTCCATTTTCTAATAAAAAGATTTTTTCAACTAATTGTTATCTCTCTGTGTATTTAAAAGGAACATTAATTATACTTTAAATAGTTTCCAACAAATCCTCCCCATCCTTGCAGATTCCAGTATTATCTAGTAAATTAATCCTCAGCCACTTATCTGACTTAAGGTTAATTGATATATGACTCAATCTCCTTTCTTCCCCAAAAAATAAAGCAACACACATTCTTTATTGATAGGTAGCTAGCTCCTAGTCACAGATTTCTATATACAATTACTTGTTCTCATTCACAACTCCTCCTCTCTCATATCTTCTATTATCCATCTTGCTGTATTCAAACAGGATTTCACCTACAAATTCCTTCACACTACATCTTGCAAGGAATTATTCCAGAATACCTGAGGAAAGGGGAAGGACTGGGCAGAGATGTGCATGTGTAAGGAAATGGCCGCATGGAGGTACTTAATGCAAAGCTCAGCATAAGCTGCACACCACAGACACACAAGTCAAGACCTTTCTGTCATCTTGTTGATGACACAACTGTGCTGGCAGGTATAAATCAGAAATGCAGAATGCAGGACATTCTTAAAACTCTACAAACCCTCAGGAAAGAAGGGACTCCAGGCTAAGGGATTAAGAACATGTGATGATGATGTTGAATGGCTGCAAGACTATGGATAACGGAGCAATCTGACACTGTTCAGCCTGTAGAGGTGAGGACTTTCCTGCCCACAAGGTAAGTCACTTCTCTGTAGGAAAAATAACCTAGAGAAAGCCTGACACTTGCCTGCCAAGAGAACACTCTTTCCTGCTGCCCTCTGCTGCCCTTTGCTGATCACCTTGACAAACGATTTCACTGTCAGCATGCATGGCAGCCTCTACTACTGCCCATAAATACCTGGAGAATTTACTACCTATGAGAGGCACAAGCAATTTTCCAGCACTGATATGTATCTCACTTGTGTGTGCATGTGTATAAGCACAACCTATAGCCTCTCTGAATTATTTATAGACAAACAAGTAATTAAAATTTTTATTCTGCCCATTTCAAAGGGTGGAAGAAAAAAATGCGACGTCTTTATTCTTTCATCAACAAAGCTGTTGCCCAGCCTCGTAACTCTGTCTACATGTTGTAAAGAACTGTGTAAGTGGCTCCTCATCAAATACACTTTGTATTTTATGTGATGTACTGAAAAAGTAAGTGGCTTAGTGACTTCTTCCAATGTCAGAAAGGAGAGTGAGCAAAACACATCCTTCCGTATCTCATAAACTACTTTCCAAACACTCAACTTCCCAGGAACATCAGGAGATGTTGCCCAGTTTTGGCTCAAAGGACTCTAGGGTTTGGGGTATGAGTGACCAGCTCAGCAGCAAGAAACAAAGTTTGTTCTTGCCTTTCAAAAGCTGCAAGCCTTGCTTAGTCTTCCTGTGCATTTGTGCTCTGTTCAGCCGAACACCTTTGCAAAGGGTGCCTGCAGAGCTGGCAGGGGAAGGCAGAGTATTTATGAGCACGAGGTAGGGAATCGAGACTCTCGGCTCCTATTTCCAGCTCATTCATTTTCTCACTTTGTGACCCTGAAAATAACTACTTGGCCTTTCAATACAGAACTGGGCATAACCAATCCTATCTACTACACACGGGCAATGTAAAGGCGCCTGCTCTCTGGTTCAGAAGAGCTCTGGGTTTCTTCTAAGAAAGCAAATCCTGCCATGGTAGGATAACTCTCTGGCTTCATGGAAGGAGAGTCTGCAGTTACATCTACAATCGATCACCTTGGTATTTTAAATGTCAATGAATGCTTAGAAAAGAAACACTTGGAGCTAAGGTTAGGGCTGGGATGCACTAGGAGCCATGGTTCTACTCAGGAACTGCACACAGCCAACAACCCAACCATCCAGCACAGGACCAAGTGGAACTTAATCCAAATCCAAGAAAATCACCTTTAAAGAAAGTAAAAAAGAGGAGAATGAGAGTTGGGCCAAACCATCAAGCAGTTAAAGATGAATTAGTGAAGGTGTTTGGAAGGTGGGTTTCCTCTTGAAACTGGTTGAAGTACAAAATCAGTGCGAGTCAGTTATTTCCCCTTCAGATCAACTCCCTCTGGTCGTTCCAAGTGTCAGGAAAATTCGAAGAGTGGGAATAAAATGAAGCCAGAGGCTTAGACAGTGCTTCAGCCATGACACTACCTGTCTTCTGAAGCTAGTAGGACTGGTCTTTCACAGCAATGTTTTTCCACTGTGAAAGGATTGAGAAGCAAGTGGTTTAGTGCCTAGTCAAATGCCAGAAGCAACGCTTCCCTCCGGGAACTGGGACATGCAAAGAAATGTGAGTCACAACAAGATTTTTTCTTTCAAATAATAAAAAAAGCCCACAACCTCTATAAATATCACATCAGCCTCCCAAAATGATGAGTTCATCAGCTGCTCAGAAATGAATGGCTGGAGAAATCAAACCACTCTATGCAAGCAGAAGTTCTCTGTAGATTACAGACTCCAAATGTCTCACTGAGTGCTAAGGTGTTAACATTTTGCATGTTTAGTTGTGCCAGTGGATAGAAAGAAGATAGTCAGCATTTAACAGAAGTGCCCCATGCAGAGAAAAAGTGATTTACAGGTCAGAGTGGAACAGTGCTTTTACTAATTATGCTAAAGAGAAAGCTGCTTGGCACTTGCTGGCTTTGGAAGAACACCGCACTATTTCTTCTGCTGCGAGGCCTCCTTGGCAATATTTCATTGCAGCACCATGAATTTAATCACATCAAAAAGTCAGCAAAGAAAAATGAAACACACACAGGTCTTTTTCCCTGGATTGATACTTAGCAAGAAAAATAGACGTTTTCTTAAAGAGGCAGTGGGCTACATGAGATTTCACACCTCTGATTTCACCTTTGGGCTCAATTTGGCTTCCCCTTCCCATCAATATAAATCAAAAGTAGTTTTATCATATTCAACGCAGCTTGGTTGCAACTGATTTTTTTCCCTGCATTTGTTCTAGCACAGCAGGGATATGAAATGATGGTGTTTATACCCCAATGGATATCCAAGGTGGCAGAGGAGCTCCCTTCACACAAGGGATGGGTTTGGAATGCCTCCATACATCATGGCGAGTCAAAAAGACATGGAATCACTAACATCAAACACCACTGACTCAACCCTCTAACTGCAAACTATCATGAATCTTGGCTCTTTCCACAGAAAACCATTAACATAGAAATGAAAATACCAACATATTTAAAATATAAGGTGTTGACTGTCATACCCCTGTCTATGGACACAAAGCTGACGCATGATACTAACAGAAAATAGCAAAAGAAAACCATACAGCATAACTGAAGAATACTGCTTCTTAAAGCAAGCTGCATTATCTCCAGCAGCACATCAATTCCCCTTTCCCCAGTATCTCCTCCTGCATCTAATCACACCACTAACCTATCCTACTGCTTTTTAATGAGCTGTACTGAGCTAAATATCTGCCTCGAAAACCAGGTAGGATTAAATGCAGTTGCTCCAACTCGAAGTGTAATTAAAGTGAATTTATATTAATCCAGGAGAGCTGAGAGAAAGGACAATGATTCACGAGCAATATTGCTGGCATTTGCAAGCGATCTAAAAATCATTAAAAATTAATATCTAAAAACTCTTAGTTAGGAAATCAGCTGTAATTGGATAAGCAACCCAGGGTCTTCAGGGCATTTGGTTCCTAGAGGAGACAAACACCCAACTAACCTTTACCAAAAAGAAAACACATTTGCAACCTTAATTTTTGTTTAATGAAAAGGATGAAAATGACTGCTACTAAATTACACTTATTGCCCTATTCACAGTGATTATAAACACCATCACAAGCTCTAATTACTGGTCTCGCTGGGGAAAGCTGTTATTCTTGCTAAATTCACTCTTTACAACAATGATGGGTTGAGTTTACTGCAAGTTTGGCAGAAATTTTGAAAGCTTTTAAGTGACTGAAGACAGCTTGGTTCAGGTTTCCTGACTTGTTTTTCTTTAACAGACAAGAAAATCCTAAACTGGAAATGAAATTACTTGCCTGAATGCAATCTAAAACGTTCAAAGTCCAGACTTTCACTTATAAGCACTCAAGAAAGGGCAAAGAAGAGCCACAAAGATGATTATGGGATTGGAGCATCTGTCAGATACAGAGAGGGTGAGGATGTCAGGCTCTCCAGACTTGAGGAGAGAAGGCTCAGGGGGATCTCAATGTGTCTAAGTGCCTGATGGGGAAGTAAAGAGCCGGATTCCTATCTGCTGTCCAGAGACAGAATAAGCAACAAGAAGCCCAAGCTGAAATAAAGTAAATTCAATTTAAACATAAGAACATTCTATTTAAGCATTCCTTCCCATGAGAGTGCTCAAACACTGGAATAGGCTGCCCCAAGTAGTTGTGGCATCTCCATCTTTGAGATAGTCAAAACCCAAATGGACATACGTGGCCCTGAACAACCTGCTCTAGTTGACCTTGCTTTGAGCAGGGGAGAAAGGACAGGACTACCTCCAGAGGCCCCTTCCAACCCCAGCCCTTCTGTGGTGAAGCACATGTACAGTTACTTATGTGATGCACTGGGTGACCTTTTACAGTAGCTTAGAGCAGCGTGGAAAGCAAATCTAATGACCAGCTTTGCCAAATATTCACCTTTCAGCTTTGTGCTTGTCTTGATGGGTCGTATCCCTTTGGAACATCTTTGACTTTGCCTTTAAATAGATGTGTACATTCACCAAGCAATCAATATGTCCTGTAGACATATTTATTGGTCCCTATTCTCTGTAATTAAAGTCAGCAAGAGCAATAACACCACCATTAGCGTTCATCCTTTCAAAGTTGTTCTCTGCTTCCTTTAATCTGTCTGAACAGATGGAGTCTTGCACTATCACCTTGCAAACTTTTTCCTTAGCTATTAAGCCACAGAAGAATATAAGAGGAATAAATTAAATGCTACAAATGTTTAATAATCACTGTCATTTATTTCTTCACAAGAGCTAATGAATAGAACATGTTTATAGAAGGCTAGTCTCTGGGAAGCAAATACAAAACATCCTACTGAATTCATCACTTCATGCAAGAGATGTATCACCAATACTTGCTTCTCATGGAGCATTCATCTTACTATGTTAACCCACCAGGAAACCCTACTGAACTGGGATCTCAGTCCTGAATCACAAGTAAGCCAGTGACAAGTCCTATATTTGATAGTTCTGCTAACTTATCAAGGATGCTAACAACACTGAAATCCATTCCTTCTCCAGTCTATAGATCAATCATGAGGACTGAAAAGCACTCTAAATGCCAAAACCCCCATCACGTTGGCAAGCACTCAGTTGTAAGATTATTTGTATCAAACTTGGTAAGATTATTCACTTAATCAAGTAATTGCCAACAAGAGGGCATCTACAGGTTGGCCCACTGTCAAAACCAAGTGTTTGATATGAGACATCATTTGGGGTGCCAAATTGCAGTATCTACTCAAGGCACAACTGCTTCTACCTTTATCTCCATAAGCCTACATAAACGAATACAGATGCAAATAAAAGGCAAATAAAGCCTTTATCACAGCCACTGTTTTGCGAGGGGGACTCAGTGGAAAAACAGGAACATCATGAAAGAGGGCCTTCTTGTGATGCTGAATGATAACAAATATCTCCCCCATGAGCAAAGTTAACACCATGCCCTCTCTGTACATAGGATTTCAGGAGTGTGACATCTAAGGCAGCTCATCTAAATACATCAAAGGTGCATTAATTTTAATTGGTTTAGTCTTTCATTCATTAAAATTAATTCCAAGACCTGTAAACAGGAGCTGGACTGATCTCTATCCAAGGTGCCCAACATAAAACACAGCTACCAGGTTACCAAATGGAGGTTGTTTTTAATGCCAAAAAAAAAAATCAGGCTCACTTCTTGTGGATAGTTTTTCTTGAATATGGACATATTAGTTGTGTTCCCAGATTACACATTACATGTGCCACTCTTATTTAGCAGAATCAAGGCAAATATACATGGTATTGTCCCGGACAAGTGTAACTACAGCTCATTAAGAAGTATTTCACTGATCAAAACCCAAAAGTGCTAAGATACAAAAAGAAATCCATAAAGCAGGTCTACACTAAACCCAATTAAGTTTATGGGGTCTTGGCATTGGCTTTAACAGGATTTAGATAAGGCTTTAACCTCAGTGTGACTTAGATCACATACTCGAGTAGACAGCTAAATTGGATCTCTGGGTATTGGCAAGCAGAATCCAGTCGTGATTGATGTGAAAAGCTCTTCCTGCAATGGTCATCTCAGTCCAGAGCTTTATAGGAAGAGAGGAGGGAGAGGGGCTGGAGTGGAACAGAGCAGCACCTTGCAGAGCTTTTTAAGAAACCCCTGGCTCTACCTTTAGTTTTTCAGAGAAATAAATGCTTATTTGTAAAAAAGGCATTAGCAAAAACTGTTATGGGTTTTAAATTGAAACAGAAGGACTCCTACCATCACATTTAACAAATCCACTACTCTGGCATTTAATATTCAGAAATTGCTAATAATGAACACTTTTGAGTGAAGAAAAGAATAAACCTATCAACGACCTTACTTTGTGCAGAGGCACACCACAACATTAACTCTCCACATTTACAGGGCAAATGTATTCCCTCCCATCATAATTTGAATCTCATTGCACTACCTACATTTGCACACAACCAAATAGAAAAAGACTCCTTCTACTTGAAATCTTCAACTGTGAAAATCAATTGTGGCACAGAGTAACTTACTGAGCATGCACTACCCAGGATTTATAGCACACAGACATGATTGCTGGCTGTTAGCTTCTCTCGTGTTCATTAATTACACCTTTATAGACATCTCATTCATACAGAATGATTTTTGAGACGTTTCACCGAATTGAAGACACAGACCATGCAGCCCATTATCCCCTTCCACATGTTTAATGCAGCTAACATCAGTAAAAACTTCAGGAGACGGGAAGCATAACACCCCTGGATACTTATTTTGGTCACGTAGAATGTGCTGGAGGCTCATACAGATTTTATAGACTTTGTGCCAGGTAGAAAAATACTGATCCGAGCAAACAACCTCCTGATGGTGCAATGGCTGCACAGCCCTGGGGAGCCAAGCTCTTCCTCCAGGATTTGGATTTGCAATACTTCCTGGTGCCTCAGTACTACAAAACATGCTCCTTCACTTATCCTCAGTACTGAAGTTATTTTGTCTTTTGAATTAGAAGCTGTTTACAAATACTGGAGAGTCCCTTGGTAAATGTTCTTCGTGGGTTTCACATACAGCATCTTCCTGCCTGTATTAACTACTGCAGCCTCACGTAATTCTTCCTGTTATGTCCCATTGAGGTAAAATTCGCTGAGAAAACATCCAGCCAAGACAATTAAAAATAGTGTGGAAAGGGTTTCATTGGCACTCTGGAATGCTGTTGACAAAATTAAGACATTGCTTACAATTACACTCCTAGTAATGTATGCAGCAGGGACATCCTGCCAGCACAGCCAATGCCAGCTCTGCTAATGAAACCCAAATCAATCTGACACCACAATGATGGTAGACTTTGCAAACAAGTACCAATGGTTTGCAGGTGGTTTAGGCAGCTATAAAAATCTGATTTATAGAGGCTCTTTAATCCTTCTTTTAATTCACCTTGGGGGAATGGATCCTAATAAAACATCCTGCCATGTTACAAATGCCAGGCTGGTTGAGAACCGGTGTGGTTCAAATACAGTGGCTTCTAGAGATTTCATTGCCATTTGCAATTGTTTATACCCCAGCTACACTCCCTCTGCACCCTCAGATCCAGGTTTCATAGCCTGGTATATATATTTACATACTCCTGCATTAGAGAGAACTCAAATAGAGACACAACCAGCCTTTAGGTGAAGTTCAGCTATGTCTTGTCCTTAAGAGGCAGTAATTTATGCAGCTGGCATTGTATATGGAGGCACATGGCCACTATCAATCTCACTGCAGCACCATTTCTGCTCTAAAGTAATAGGCAGTTCAGTGTTCCTTAGTGTCCTGTCTACATAAAACTGGATAGCCCAAAGGGGACCTCTGAAACAGCCTTTTAAACTTGGCTACGCAAGATCACTGTAGTGCAGAGGAAGGTTTCATAACACCAAAAAACAGAGTGCAGAAAAAAGGAGGATGAATTTTAAAGAGGCAACTGATTCCCTGTGATTACACAAAACGTTCCACCTCAAATAGATATCTAATAGCTCAGATTCCCTCTGTACTGAGCTGCCAGAACACTGTAGAACTCCCTGCTTTCTGCAGCATTTGCATTCCTGTGGCCTACTGCAGTCGATTCAGATGAGATCTTGCTGCTGTTCTCCTCTGCTAACACCTTCACAATAGAGGGGGATTTCAGAATTAGGTTTTTTTAGTTTATTTTGTAACTACTGATCTCTATAGGAATTAATACATTTGAAAAAGGACCAAATATTACACAAGATTAAGATTACTTAAAGCACGTGAGATTAAAAGAGAGGACTTGTATAATCACATACATGTGAGTGTTAAGTGTTCTCCTCTCCTCAGCACTAGATAGAAAACAAGAAAACAGGGCTTAAAGTCTGCCAGGGACTGGTAGAGCTGCTGGTTGAAAACAAACAGGAGGAAAGGTGGAAAGGAATCGGGGTCTCTAGCTCAACCTCAGCACCACATAGGTTCTTGAAATAGAGGTGTTGATACTGTCTGAGCTCCCAGACAAGCAGACAAATCAGTCTGGGTGGCAAAAAACTTATTAATGTCGTTTGTCATGAGCAGACTTTACAAAGTGACAGAGTTTTGCTGGGTAGAAGTTGAGAAAGGGCGAGTTACAGACAGAAACAGAGAAACAACAGCACTTCTGCAAGGGCAGGTATTACAGAGGATACCCAGAGAAGCTCCTGAATTGCTACCAGGGGGTGGAAAGGAGGGACTACTTTCCTCATCCCCCGACTGATAAAAGCATGTACTGTGAGAGTCCACATTTCTTAAAGGGTTTAGAAAGGGATATCAAGGGAAAAGCAGGACAGCAGATGCCACCATCAACTGAGCTCCTGGCCAGCAGGACATTATGTGATCCTAAAGTGTATGTAAGAGCATAGGGCACAATCTTCTTTGCTTGCCTAGCAGCTAGAGGATTAGATCATGATATGGACCTTCCAAGTGGAAGAACTTGATTGTATTCTTATGCATTCTAATACCATTATAGACACGTAAAAGGTCCTCTAGTCTTTGTAGCACTGTAAAAAGTGGTGTAAAGCACAACCAAAATAAATCAGGATTAGTCTCAGAGCACTCCTGCTATTTTAAAAGACGTTTCCTATAAAATCTATGCATAACAAGGGAAGACAAAAAGGATGTTAAGGTGGCAAACACCACCAAAATCAAGGGGAAGACTCGCACTGTGTATCTGCACTGCCAGTCTCTTTTGCCACAGCAGTTCCTAGATAAGCAACAGGAACCCATCCTGTATCTATCAGAAGAGACTGTCAACATGCTCATTTGATAACATAGCACAGGCTTTTCTAGCACAACAGTTAAGGGGCTCCTTTCATCCCAAATGTACTTTTCAATACACAGACAACACTTCACAGGCTGCTCAAGAAGAAGGCTTGGTTCATCAAAGACCTTCAGACACCAACATCTCCAAGGCTACAGCAAAAAGAACTTCTCTCTAACTGAAGGATGAATAAGTTGAAGAAACATGAATGCACATTAGTTTCAAACCAATGGGTGGCAGAAGCACTGCAGCTACACTCACCACAACACATAGGACAAGCAACCCTGCACTTCTTTTTTCCTTTCCAGCTCCTTCTGGGGCACTGATTAAATACCTACGTGGAGAATGAGCAGCACCTGCTGAAACAAAGCATCTGCAGCACCTGGGTTCTCCCTCGAGGTCTCCTATCCCGCTGCTAATTCAGCCAAACCCTGTTTAGTTTCTTTAATTTGCCAAGTGCCTTTTGAATGGTTATAGCTGCACAAGCCCTTGGGGTTTAGTGCTTTCTACATCACCTTCCTTTCCTACCCTTTGGGCAGTATTTCCCCCTTTTCTTGTTTAATTTCTTGCATGCTTACCTGCTAGACCACACTGGGAACATAGCTACGTTTCCAATCAGTTATATGATAGAGGGTATTGCCAGTGTGACACCATTAACAAATAGATCCAATTGCAGCCCAGCTTCCAGAAGAAGCTCTTGCTGTGACTGCCATGATGATATCCTAAGAGCAAATTAAACAGAAGAGAGTCTCAGATGCTGTGCCTACTGCATAAGTTATCACCAGAAGGCAGGAAGAATGACGGAACAAAGCAATGAAGGAAATCAGTTCCTTAACTGTGTTTGAACACTTCCTAAATCTGGGTAGTAAGAAGTTATTTCACCTTGGTCAGATGGACTATTTAAAGGAACAGTCCATACACACACAGTGTAGAGGTATACTATTACCACAACTGTATATTTACAGTAGCCCTATGAGTACTGTATGATTAAAAATAGGGAAATACTGTTCCTGCTAGGAAAGTATATCATTCTGTATAGAGAATAAATGAACAATTTTCTCATGAGGAAGAAGCAGGTGGAGAACTCAAAGGGGTGGTTAGTTGCTATGGGGCAGAGCTGAAGGCTCTCATTAGTAACCATTCCGGGCAAGTCAACCCATGTATCAGCACTAATTAGATGCATTTCTGAACAGGAGGCCCAGAACCTGATCTGCTTGGATTTCCTCTAAGTCAAAGGGTCTCATGTTCTTCATAAATTGAAATATGTGCAGAAATGACTGCTAATTTTCTGCCATTCCCATAGATCTCGTATTAGCATCAGCAACTGCTTTTAAGGGAAAGGAAGGCAGAGTGGACAGGCAAAGGGCATCTGTTAGTATACTCCAGTCAAGTAATAGGAAATTATAGGTCACTCCAATTACAGCTAATTAAACTTCAGGTAATTCGTTTGACATCTAGATCCAGGTATACCCACCATAGCAGTTTGTAGCTGAAAGGTCACAGGGCTCTGCCTGTGTTGTTGTATTTATTCCCCAGCACGATTTCACTCAGGGTGCGAACTCTGTCCAGGCCAAGGAGGAAGTGGAATGAGAAGCTTGGATTTCTGCAGCATGACAGCAGGGACAAATCTGAAGCCTTAGTTTGACAATGAAGAAAAGCAAAACAGCATTTTGCATATTTTCTGCCAACCAGGTCAACCTTTTACTGTTTGCGGCTTTCTATTTACAAGTAAAAAATCCCTTTTTCATATTTGTTGCCTCTACAAATTCTGTTCTTCTCTGACACTGGGACAAGGCCCAAAACCTCAGTGCCACAAAACACATCTTCAAAAACTCTGAGTCCGAATCTCAGCCAAACATTCATTGTAGTGCAGCATTTCCATAAGAACTCCAAACCTCAATTCAACAGCCTTTACCACGTCTGTGATCTCTAAACAGCAGTGCATTTGTTTAAAGCTGTCCAAATGTCCAAGGCCAGGTTGGATGAGGCTTGGAGCAAGCTGCTCCAGGGGAAGGTGTCCCTGCCTGTGGCAGGGATTTGGAACTGGATGAACTTTAAGGTCCTGTCCAACACAAACCTGATTTAAAACCTGATTTTACCCTAAGAAGTGGTTCCTTAAAACTTACGCAAACAAACTAGGTCAATAGTTGATTTTTAAACTCTATTTGCTACAAAAGGGGTAGATTTTATAGTGGGTAACTCCCATCTCTGGGTTTAATGGCACTCTGTGAAGAAGAAAGTGATTTCTGTTTAACAAACATTCCTGTGCTGACACAGGAAAATCAGAAAGAATAATTGGGAGTACAAAGAGAAAAGGGAACCAATCCTTGTGTTTCACTGGGCAACACTGCACCATGAACACATTACAGAGATAAAATGGGATTGAGACAGTGCCATCATCTCGGTGGTGATAGAGGGTTTTGTTGACTTAACTGCAGCATCCCATAGTTCTCCTGGTCCCTTCCTCTGGCAATGAAATCTGTGGTGGCCTCCAGCAAAATGAAAAACACAGGCCATGGTTATTTCTTCTCAAGCATTGAGGGGTTTCTCCTGCTTCCTGAATTCTTAAACCTTAATTCTAGTAAAAATAACAGGTTGGCTGATACAACTGTACCAAAGCATTGCATCCTCCACACGACAAGGGCTTCAGTCTGAAATCTCCATTTTCAGTCACTCTGAACCTCTCTTCTAAGAAAAACATGCAGCTGATACTGCTAGAAATATGTTCATTGCTTGTTTTCACACTAAGACCCCGCCATCTGGACTGCTGTGCGTCTCAGGGGCCTGGTCACACTGATCCAATTGCCCTTAATCTACCCAGCTCTTCCCTCTGTGCTTCACACGGGCACTCAGCCACCCCAGCTTAGCTCATATTCTTTAATCCCTGGCACTAAATGCATGGAACAGATGAACCATGTCCAACTCTGACCAGCTGAGATTCACAGGATGTCTTTGGGAATGAGCATGGAGCAGAAAGCTTTCATTTCTACATATGCTTTTTAATAGGATTCACAGAAATTTTGACCTTGCTCAGTGCTTCAGGACCGCCTGAGCCATGCAGCAGGCTCACTAGCAGCTGGTGGCAAGAAGACACTGTCCCATCACATCCTAATTACATGGAGGACGTGCAGGTGTTTGCCCTTTTACAAGTCCACAGAGGAAGAGAGGAGATGGTGCTTTGCCAGCACCTGCTGCTACTGGCTGATGTTGCATGAAAGGCAATTTAATGAAGAAGGGGTTTGTTGCACTTGGGGAAGGATGGATGGGACAGGAATTGTCTTTAAAAATGAAACTTTCCTACCCTTAGGAACTTCTGCAATAAAGTGAACAATAGCTTTAGTTTCCTATAGCTCAGGGTAGATGGACAAACCCACAACAGAAACTTTTCCCTGAGCTGCTTTGACTTTCTGGAGTAAGGTAAACTCAACGATCATAGAACCCATGACTGGTTTGGGTTGGAAGGGGCCTTAAAGACCATCCAGTTCTAATCCCCACCATGGGCAGGGACACCTTCCAGTAGAGCAGCTTGCTCCAAGCCCCATCCAACCTGGCCTTGAACACTTAAGATAGAATCATAGAATGGTTTGGGTTGGAAAGGACCTTAAGATCACCCAGTTCCAACCCCCCTGCCATGGGCAGGGACACCTCACACTAAACCATGGCACCCAGGGTACTCCAGGTCTGTCATTTTTAAACGGATCATCTAGTGCTGGTGGACAGGTTCAATTTCTAAAGCAAAACTATAACTTCCAAAAAGTAAGCACAATGATGGTGGAACTCTCACACCCATTTATTCCTCTCCCTTTTTTGACAATCTCTGAGATTTCAACATCAACAAGATAACAGCCTCACCACTGTTACCAGATTTCAGTAGACAGTTCTAGTCCTGTGCTTTAGCTATCAGAGGCAGAGGATGGTTCTTACTATTCCCATTGCTGACTGCACAATGCCCCCCAGTTTCACCGATTCATCCATCTCCTTTGTTTCCACCTCCATGACCTCATTAAGATTTAAACTTTTAAATATATTTATAGTTGAAGTTAATTTATTTTATTAATGACTAAGACAGCAGGAAGCATCTGAGCATCTCAGATGGAAAATTGAGAGCTATATTGTGATCTGCATTATAAAGAAGCTCCTCGTTGTACCTCAGCCTGAAGACTCAACACCTTGAAGAGGCAGCTCCTTGGAAACCCATTCAATTCCGCTTAGTTTTATTTGCTGGTGATGAATATCTAATTGCATGTCAGCACGTACATAAGGAACAAGGGAGCATCTAAAAATGATAAATCTGATCAGAGACTCACACAAGAAAGGGCCTTCATGCTTCCCATTTCTAAAATAGAACTTGTTTCATATAAAAAGTTCCATTTTCAGCCAAGATGGAAACAAGCTGTGGGCCACTACCAAAAGTCCTGATTCACAGCCACTGGCATGTGCTACTTGTATGCACAATCACAGTATGCTAACATCAGAAGCACAGCCCTGCTGGCCTTTGATTGTCACAAATAACAAGTTTCTGGTAGTCCACTGGTTCACTTAAAAGCATTCAGGCACAAAGTTTTCCATTGTAAGAAAATGCAGTGCACCAACACCAGCCAATTACCCACAATGATCATTGCCACAACATGAGGTCAAAGACATTTGGGACATTTAACATGAAGGTTTCCTTTACACAAATAAAGGCAAGTGCCTGTTACCACCCTATGGCAACATCTGCAACATTTCCTTTCCAAATGAGTTCTCAAGGTTCAGTGCTGCCTCCTGTAGCCCAAATGCCCCCTCATGTTGGAGATAAAGGGTATTTAACTAATGCATTTAATAAGAAAGAACTAATTAACTCTCCACTTTCATTAGTGAAAAATAATACCAGAGTGATCTTGAACAAGAATGATCTTGAACAATTAATGTTAATTGCTTCTACTTGTATCAAAGACCTTGACAAATCTACAGTCATGCTTTAACTTCCTTTGAGGAGCAGAAAATAGGGAGCCTTCCTTAGGCGTTAGGGATGTGGTATGACATTGACCCTTAGTTAACCATTTGAGAGACTATTAACGTATATGTGAAGAAGGGGGAAAGAAAATAAGTGCTTTATAATAAAGATAGTACAGACAGATGTAGCCAGAAATTACTTCATTTCTTTCTGAATATTTTCAATGCATTAAAATGAAGATATTTAACAAGGGTTATAAAAAGAGCAACTTCAGTGAAAGGAAAAGGAAACCGATAGTCCCTCTCAAGAGCAATTCATAAGGCTTCTTAGTAGGAAGCTGTCAGCTCCATCCGTGTAACTCATTTATGGGCTGTTAGAATAAAAGAAATTAATCAAAATGTAACCTATACAAAGCTCTGCACAACAGGTAAAAGAAAGAGCTTCAATTAGCAGAGTTATCCTCAGCCAAGATATTAAAGAAAACAGAAAAATGTCCATGGAATATAAAGACTGAAAGGCATTACTTTTGCTTTCAGCTCCCTCATCACTGAAGCCTGTTCAGTATTCAAACACATTCAGTATTCAACCCATTCTTGGATGGACAAATGATATTGAGATATCGAAGCAGCACTTAGATATTAAAATTCTCCTGAAAGATTTCTTACAGTCTTTCTGTTCCCTGCCTGCTTGATACGTGGTATGGAAAGATCCTAATCAATGCCTGTGGGATGCTCCCAAATATACTGCAGGCTTCTCCTGGATGAAATGAAGAGGTTAAGTAATTTCCCTTTCTCCTTGCTATTGCACCAGAATAAAAGCTTCATTTCTCCCAGCTCCAGTTCCTGGTGTTAAAATACAAGTGCCAGGATGTGGGCAATCTTATTTTGGGTACAGCAAATCCAACAGCTGCCTGGTGCGGATTTACAGCTTGGGAAGCTACTGCAACTGCGTACACTTGGCATGCTCAGTGTATACACAAGCTGATTAAAAAATGATGTTGTACTCTAATAAAAGAAAATAGAAGTTGGGATCGGAAGGACCTTTAGAAGTATGTGGTTGGTTTCAAAGGACAAAAAATCTTACAAGTTATGTGAGGCTGCTCATGATGCAAATCACACTGTTAATTCATCTCTGTTCTAGAACTTGTAGCGGGTCCCTTTAGGATGTCATTCTCAATTGCAGTAGGGAGTTAAAAATGCTTCACAGACCACAGAATCACAGCATGGCTTGCGAAGGGACTGTAAAGCTCATCCAGTTCAGGGACCCCTTCCACTAGAGCAGCTTGCTCCAAGCCCCTGTGTCCAACCTGGCCTTGAGCACTGCCAGGGATGGGGCAGCCACAGCTTCTCTGGGCACCCTGGGCCAGCGCCTCAGCACCCTCCCAGGGAAGAGCTTCTGCCTAAGAGCTCATCTCAGTCTCCCCTCTGGCAGGTTAAAGCCATTCCCCTTGGCCTGTCCCTACAGGCCCTTGTCCCAAGCCCCTCTCCAGGTTTCCTGCAGCCACTTTAGGCACTGGAGCTGCTCTAAGGTCTCCCCTTAAGGAGCCTTCTCTTCTCCAGGCTGGACAAGTCCAGCTCTATCTATAGCTTAGCAAGGCCATTATCTCAAGTTCACAAATTCTGCCACTCTTTCAGATGCCAGCATGTAGGGGATGGCAGTTGTTTGCTTCACATCAATGCTGCCTCAGGACCATGAAAGAATTTTTTCCTGGGCTCAATGCTGCAGCAGCTGATCATGCTGCACTTCAAACACTGGTCACTCGTGGTTAATGAGACAACAACCCAAGAAGCTGTCTTCTCTTCTGACATTGCCACACTCTGAGAAAGTCAGCCCTCTCATCAGGCATCTTAGACACCATCTGTCCATGTTCAGATTCCATTCCTAAAACTTGCTGAGCCTTATGATGTATGTCCCTTGCTAAAAGTAAAAACGCTGCATGGAAGATGATGAATGGGACAATATGCTTGCTTTAAAGCTTCAGCCTGCTTTCACAGTGTATGGAAATGCCAGGCAATTATTACACACCTCTGTAATTCTTGCTCAAAGAGATTCCCCCTTTTAATTGTCTTCAGAAGAAGACATTAAGTATTTGAGTGTATGGGAAATAGAAAAGAGAAATCACTTTGCAATATGCAAGTAAAAAGAAGTAAAATCAGGTATTTTCTCTTATGCCCTTGTTTTGGGCTACTTGATTATAGAACTGAAAAGATAATGAAAGTGTAACAACAGCTTATGGGAAGATTCTAATAGATTGGGAATTGCCCATCCAGGTTGTGTTCCTGATCCCTGCTGTCCACATTGCTGTCAGAGCCAGCTCCCCTGTACCAGCTGCTCCCAGGAAAAGCCCAGGAGCTGCTGTATTAAGTCCTCCAGAAGAATTATATCCAAACCTTCAGTATTTCACAACACCTAATCACTGGCACTCTTTTAGCTCTAAATTTTCTCCTCGCGCATGTCATCTTCCAATGCTTCCTTTGATCTCTTGTTCTTCATGTTCTTTCAGATTTAAAGAGCTTTCTGAGTATAAAACCAAGGGATCAATTCCTGCTCAATGTTTAGTGGAGATTTGGCAGAACTGAGGCACTGAAGTTTATTTTATGGTCCATGAATAGATTGACAAATTGTTGGTCCTAATGCCACCCTCAGGAAGACCTGACCCTAAGAATAAATACATATAGCTTCCAAGGTACTGCACGTCACCTACAAAGCTTGAAGTGTTCTCAGTTGACAAAAGAGTGGATATGTGTCAAGGCAACTTAAGAACTTTCAGGATTACATCTTCCATTTTAGTGTGGCCTCTAGAACACTATTTCTGTTAGACAAAAATTACATCATTTGACAAATGTGGTCAACTTGAAGTTGTTCTTTAGACACTAATGGAAGCATTGGAAATAGAGTCTAGTGGAACAGAAGTTGGAAATTCTTCCCAAAAATCACATTATTAACAGGGGGGAAAAAGCATTCTTGTTTCCATGAAGTGCTTCATATTTCTGGATCACACAATCATTTAGGAAGCTATCAGAAAGAACATTTTATACATGGGAAAAAATGGAGACACAAACCTAAAAAGAGTCATGGAAAAAGGGAAGGAAAAGGAGGGGAAGGCAAAGGTAAAAAGAAAGGGGAAGGAAAAAGGAAAGGGAAAGGGAGAAACCACAAAGCATTCTCAGACCTGGAAGCACACAGTCAAGGGTGGCAGGAATTTGCTGGATGTGATATGAAATAGTGCTTTCACTCAGAGCCATACAGGCTCCCAGCCTGAAATTCCATCAACCTCCTTCCTCTGTATGTGCATTCAATATGCAGTAGCAATGCCTTTGAGCATCACTACCTGTGTACATTTTCTATCACAACAGCCTTGTAAATACTCTATCAGTAGCAGTACAGCTGAGACACACAGATGCTAAAGGACTTCCTCTTGATTACACTACAATTGCTTATCATTCTCCAGGAAACACTTCTATTTGGGAGCAGATAAAGGAGAATATACTTAAGAGTCAGGATGCAGGTAGTTAAACATCATGTCTCTCTAAGCACCATCTTTCTAAGATCTCTCTGGTGCACACACTTTACTGTAACATACTGATTCCATCTCTCATTAAAGGAACACTATTACAAGCAATCCAAGTGTGCTTCAAAAAAATTCTCTAAAAGAGAGGATTACCCCAAAGAGGAAATACAGAGAATTAGGTATTAAAATGCAAATTTGTTTTAATGCTACATCAAAGTTACTTGGTAATAAAGCCAAGGGATTATCCTGCTTTCTGTATGCAAGTGATTCTATAGCCTTTTCTTCTGTTTAAATAACATTTCCTGGACATCTCCCAAACGGTTCCTGACAGGCTGCCTACTTTGTCTGAAGACCCGGATTTAGCCAAAGCTGTCTCATCAGGGTTTAATTTTAATAGATACAAAATGCAGTCCTTCACATCTTCGTATACTTCATTAGCCTCCTTAAAGAAGATTAATGTTTTCTGTATGTGCATCCCTAAGAGGTGCGTGTTTTCCAGCAGCTGCCTTTGCTCACTGCAGAGCATCACATGAGCTACATCTGAGCTACTCCAACGTTACTCATATAGTGGCATCTGTTGCAATAAAGCATTAATTGCTAAGAGAAATTTAACTTAACTGCAGCTGCATGGTGAGGCAAGATTGGGTATTGAAGGATGGGTGAAATAAAGGAGTCTCCTGAGTTCACTCAGCTTTGGGACAAGCCTCTGGTTTGGAACTAACCACTGCAACTGGAACTGTGATCAATATGGAAATGCAAAACAATCTTAGGTTTTCAGGGAATCCTGACATGGGCTAGATCCAGTGCTATTTACAGCCAATGGGAACCTTCCCAATGACCTTCTAAACAAACACTGAATTGGGCCCTGGACCATTGCAGCACTATTCACCCATTCCTGTTAGCTGCAGGCATCTTCTTCCTCTCACAAAACCAAACGTTGGCCCATCCCAGGGAATGGCAATTTTAGTCCCAAAACCTAAACCTCATATGAAAAGGACCTGGGATTGAAAATGGCATCTTGTACAGAAGCCTTCCAACTTGGCACACCTTGTTGCAGGCTACCCTCTGACACAGCCACATTTGTAAGTTTTAACGAGCCAAAACACAACCACAGCCTTTCCATAGATTTTACTTCATTCTTACCCCCAAAATACATGGTGGAGACAACTGCCTCAGATCTATACTCTTCAAATTCATAATCTGTTCCTCTGAAGACGTCAGGTCACACCTGGCTACTTGACCACAGTAGTGCTGTGTAGGTACTTGACTGCAGGGAACAAGAAGAAATGAAAAGAGGACTTGATTCATTTCAAGCTGTTCTTGAAGCCAACAAAAACATAAAAGCATAAACCCCAGAGCATTCTGATATGCTGAAGTCTGCCAAAAGCACTTCAGAAGCAAAACAATCAGAATTGTTTGCTGAGGAAAGGAAAGTGGCTAGTGGTAGGTATATTAACTTTGTTCTGATAAAAGCAACCTACATAAACTGTGAGGAAGATGGCCTTACTGGTGTCAACATCAAACCTTTTCAGGTTTTCTTTTTCAGCAGAGCTACAACTCACTGACTGTAAACAAATCAAAAGATACTCTGTCCACTTCAAGCAATTTTATACTGCATCCTTTTCCACGTCATAGAATCATCTATAGCTAGCAGGGACTTCACATGGTCATCTGATCCAACCCCCTGTTCAAAGCAAGGATAACGAGTCATTTCCAGTTCTCTGCTTTCTGAATAGTAATGGATGTCTTTTTCTAGCCCCTTTTCTTATAACAAGGCTGCAGCCAACTGCAGTGTCAGTCTAAAGGCTCATGGACAGACAGCACATGAATCAGGGGAAGGGGGGAAGACTACTCAGTAGCTGGCAATGCAAGTGCATTGAGATAATTTAACAGGGGAACCCCATTATATTCTGCCATTTGTGCACTGGTAGCATTCTTCAGCAATCAGCAGTCCATTCTGCGCTACTTTTTTAATGTCGAAGTGACTGAGTCACCAGCACTAATGATTCCTCTGGTGAGTACCAGCATTTGAGTTATTCAGGGAAATATTGAAAGGAGAGAAATCTTACTTAAATCTAAGATCCATTCTCCATCTTGCCCTCCTCCCCCATTCTGAAAGTGATTCTTGGGGCCCACAAGGCAAACGCTGAGACACACTATGGAAAGGATCTAAGTTTTCACTCCAGGCTAATGACAGAGCATTGCTGACACTTTAGAAGTACTTCTTATAGTAACGACAGAAGACTTATTTTAGGAACTTACTGAGTCTCTCAAGTGACATCTCTTTAGGGAAAGAAAAATGAAAGAATTGCTTTCTGCATAGCTGCAGTAGCATCATAAATACTAATTTAGGATAACCTTTCTAGAAGAGCATAAATGATCCATAAGTCTGAACACCACTGTCTTTCCAGTACCTTGAATAACCATTTCTTCGGCCCATACTAAGTTAATCTTCAACCAACAGTTCATTAACAGCTGAAACCCAAGCAAAACTGCTTGGTTTTAATTAAAATATTATTTCACAGCTGGTTTAATTGCCAAAATGTAAAGTTTGGGTTGGATTCATTCACTGTGTGGTGGCATCATAAGACATGGAGGCATTTTTTCAAGTGTGCGATAGAAATATTCAAATAACCACTGATAAGATGCTTCCAAATTGGCTGCAATGCTGAAGATGACTAGCAAAGAAGATCCCCTCTGTGTCTTCACTTTCTTTTATACCTGTTACATGTTCTGTGTAATTCACAGTTAAAACACTCCAATGTGTTTTCATCTCGTGAAACAGGAAGCAGGCTTAATCTGCCAAAGCAACATGGAATTCAAACATTCAAATTCACATTTTGCTTTTCAAAGACAGAAAATACAGTTTCAGTTTGTTTCTGTCATCTAGGATAAGCTTCCTTGGCAAACACATGTGTGTGCATACATACACATGTCATAGAATCATAGAATAGTTAGGGTTGGAAAGGACCTTAAGATCATCCAGTTCCAACCCCCCTGCCATGGGCAGGGACACCTCACACTAAACCATGGCACCCAAGGCTCTGTCCAACCTGGCCTTGGACACCACCAAGGATGGAGCATTCACAACTTCCCTGGGCAACCCATTCCAGTGCCTCACCACTCTCACAGTAAAGAATTTCTTCCTTATCTCCAATCTGAACTTCCCCTGTTTCAGTTTGAACCCATTACCCCTTGTCCTATCCCTACAGTCCCTGATGAAGAGTCACTCCCCAGCACCCTTATAGCCCCCTTTCAGATACTGGAAGCTGCTCTGAGGTCTCCATGCAGCCTTCTCTTCTCCAGGCTGAACAGCCCCAACTTTCTCAGCCTGTCTTCATACAGGAGGTGCTCCAGTTCCCTGATCATCCTCGTGGCCTCCTCTGGACTTGCTCCAACAGTTCCGTGTCCTTTTTATGTTGAGGACACCAGAACTGCACACAATGCTCCAAGTCAAAATCATTTCTATTGTACAAACAAATATTTCCCTTTATGAAAAGTGGGCAGCTCTGGAAAACAGAAGTTTGCCTTTTTCGGTTCCTTCTCTCTTATTAGAACACTCCTATAGGCTTTTAAGAGAAAGTGGCAAAACTTGTAGCAGTTCTGATCCAAAGAGAATGAAATTATCTTGAATCCAAATTTTACTCTAATGCAAGAGGTCTGTAGGACTCTTCCCTCCATGAAATTACACTTGGCTCTTATCTCAGTTAAGCAAAATACTAACTAAACCCACTCCCCTACCAGCTTCAGTTTGGCATCTGTAAGCGATAAGGAGTAAGATTTCCAACACAAAGGAACATACATATTCCTTTTGGACATAACCTTAGCAAAACTAAATAAATACTTGAAATATAAGCCATGCAAATGAGGGGAGTATGTATGTGTGTGGAAAATGCTGAGCAAGACATTTTTGTCCTAGGTAGAAACAGTGAAGATATTTCTGGTGCAAACACATCATTCTGTTCCAACACATTACTTTATTCAATTTGATGAAAATTGAATGACCAGAACATAATTAATGGTTGAAACTCTTTCTGTTTAACAAATTGAACTGCTTTGAATACTAACGAGCCATATGTAAAGCTCATCAATATTAATGAAACTTTCTGAAATGTATCACTTATTCTTCACAGATAGAATAAATATTAATGCGAAATAAGGCTTGCAGGTTAAGATTTCAGAGGCATAGGGAAAAATTCATGGTCCAAGAGGTTTGGAAGGCTAAGTTCCAATTTAAATCCATGAATTTCCTAGAAATCCCAGTTACCTGCCCACACTGTGAATGCCCAAACAACCTCATGAAAGTGGCCTTCAGTACTGAGAATCCGACTCATTCACAATAAAACACAGCATGTGAGATCTCTTTGATTTTAATAAGATGGTGTTGGATGTCCTTGGCTCATCTAGTGTTTTACAAAACTGCAAGATCCTATTTTGCAACAAGAAAGCAACGGACAATAAGGAGAACTGAACGAATGTGAAAAAAGGCTGTGGATATGTGAGAACAGGACCACACTGAAATAATCACTAAACTAAGATGCATAAGGCAGGGCTGGAGCAGCTCTGTTCTGGAGACAGGCTGAGAGCATAAAGAAGAGAAGGCTCGGAAGACCTTAGAGCAGCTCCCAGTGCCTAAAGGGGCTACAAGAAACCTGGAGAGGGGCTTTGGAACTGGATGAGCTTTAAGATCCCTTCCAACCCAAACAAGTCTGTCATTCTAACAGCCTACCTTTACAGCCACCCCCATCTGCCCCCACCCCACATTCTACTTATCAGGCATTACCAGAGAGGAAAATGTTTGCTAGGAAAGGTATGAAAAAACACAATAAGATCTTTGGGGCTTTTTTTTTGCAACATACTACCCAGCATTTTAAAACTGAAACAGAAAATCAGCAGCCCACAACCTTGACATCAGATTCTGCCAGATGCAATGAGCAGGTTGTAATCTTCATTAGGAATATGCAATTCATTTGCATGTCTTCAGGTACAGTCCTTGAACACTGATGTAGGACATCATGTTAATGGCAAAGGCAGTGTATTACCATAACAATTATTTATTCATCTCTTCACATAATAAAGTAGAAGTTATCTAACATTCTGTGAATTACTTGACTGATAACTTCAGATTATTCTGCAACGCTGTGGATTGACTCTTAAAATATGTATTAACACAATTCTGTCATTAAGCAATTGCCAGTGGGAAGTTTGTTGTTGGCTTTTATACTTCTAATATCTGTCTCAACTGTTTATTAGATTAACTTTAAGAAGGGTGAACGAAACATGAGTCATTAAATCACCTCAAGGTGCTTCCTGTTTATGAGGCAATAACCATTTTCCTGGGCTAATAAATTCAAGGCCCACAGCTGAACATTTATTAGCCCAAGATACAGTTATTGTTAAGTTAATTGGAAGAACCCTGAAGAAGCTGTTATAATGAAACTTATAATGATTAAATATTTGGGAGAAATCATGTGTTTTAAAGTGTGGGGGTTTAATTAGAAACTGAGGAATTTGGGCAACACTTATGTTCTTGATGAGTTCTAGCACCTAAGGTAAGTGATTGTATCTGACTTGATCTGAGACCAGTAACGCACATATTTGACATGGAATAGCTTTGACCAAGCCAACACAATCATCTAACCTGCAGTGGTACCACCTGTGACAGCCATGGACAGCACTGCACCAAGTCCAGGAGAAGCTGCAGTAAAGACCGAGCTGTATCAAAACAGAGATACCAATATCAGATTGATCTATGAACCTCCAAAGGCAAAATGGGTTGAGATTTAGCTCAATAAAAATCCTATTGATTGTGGCATGAATTTGAGGGCTAACTTGTATTTTACTGGAAGGATGGAGGCTTTTCCGATGATAGCCCGTGGCATGAGGATCCCTAAGCAGGATTGATGCTCCTAGCAGGCTGATGCTAGGACACAAATTTATACTGCAATAACAGAGGTCTGCTGAAACTTTAACAGTCTGCCTTGGGGTTCCCAAAGAACCAGAGCCTGAATCCATCACCCTGGGGAGTGCAGCTCTTTGTTGCCTCAAGCAGCCAGCCAGCTCTGTAAGCCAGCAAGGACAACAAAACAATGAAAATCTTACCTGAGGGCAGAAATACACTCTGCAAACTACCTGAATAGAGAGCAACAACTGTTAAGAATAGAGCAAGTAAGAGAAACTCGCCCTCTGGCATACAGGCTTGGCTTGCTTCATCTTGGCCTTGTTCACCTTTAGTTCCCAAAGCATCAATGAACCTCTAAGCCAGAGTCATTCCATTATCCTTTATATTCAATATGATCTCTTTGAGAGACAAATCAATTTATAGTATCCCTTGTGTCTTTTCCCCACAGCTTTGGGGGACAGTGAATGCACAAAGCCAACTTCTGCACCAGTGAGATGCACTGTTGGCCATGTGCTGTGCCCACAGATCAGAGCTAGTGCCCTGATGACTTGCAAACAGTGGAGAATCCTCCTGGAAAAATGCACTGATGAGATCTCCCTGCACATCACCACCTTGCTCTGTTGCTTACTTTTAGACAATAGCCATTTCTTACTGAGCTTCCTTTTAAACAGAGGTGTTACAGTATGTGGGACAATGAGAGTGTGCGGAGTAGACAGAGTAAGTTTTAAACTGGTAGGAGCCTGGATGAGATCATCAAGCAGTTATTCTTTATTTCAGCAGCAGTGAAGGGGTTTTGGACGCTGTCAGTGGAATTCCCAACCACAGGAAAAGTGAACAGGAACACTAATACTGAAAGTTCCTGAAACTTTGAAGGTAGTTCAAGGCCTGAAGTATGTACAGCTATGGACAAGTATTTGTCCAGAAATCCTGTTTCCATGCCCTTTAAAGCAAAGGCCACTTTTGCCCCTGACTTCAATAAACACTAGATGTGATGTAAAGTGATCTGGCTAAAAGGCATGTAAATGCAGCTGTCATTTTGACAGTCATTAATCCATCTGACCTGCCATTTGAGCCCCTGAATGTTTCTGCACCCTTGCAAAGCCCACACACTCCAGTGTCTACTGTCTACTCCTGACACCACAGCAAAGCAACAATTACACCAATTGCAGCAGTTCCTATTAGTAGGAGACGCATTAATAAAAAACACTTGCAAGCTTATAGCAATGTTTGAACCTCAAAAACAGCATTTCTTTTTTCCAAACAACTCCATGTATTTAACTTCAAACTCCATCTATTTAATTTCACAATCTAACATGTGTATAAGCACACCTGAAATGAGCTGGATATCAAGCTTTCAGCTTTTCCTCAGCTTTTTTGTCTATTTTCCTCATCTAATCACCTTTAAGAAAGCCTTGTCAATGTTCAGCTTGAGTCACACTTGAAATATTTGACTGAACTCTGATCCTGTGAAATAAAGCAGGTAAATTCAGTAGCTGTTTCTTCCTCTAGCTCCCCTATGAAAATACAATTCAGACTTCTATTACTGCCGAAAAGGCTTGCAGGCCCAGTGAAAGAGGGAGAATAAGGTAGTGCCCTCATGTTAAGTGCATTAGTATAAGGTGGTATTTGTGCAGGACAATTCCCAGGTATTTTATGAGTTCTCACTAAAGCTTTGTACAAGCAAAGCGGTGGAATCTATCAATGGCAAGTGTGACAAGAGCAGGTCCCACTGCTGGAGGTGACAGGAGCTCCCAGACGAGGCACACAAGGTCTAGATGCTGGGGAACAAGGAAATTAAGGCTGCATTTGAAAGAAGTCTGATAATCACAATAGGCTCTGGTTTGGGACTGACACAGCTTCTTGTATGTGAAGCAGGAAGCTGCAGCTACACCTTTTTCTTTCCCCTCAAGAAAGCCGCTTAACCTTGAAAATGCAGCTTAGCTCACACACACACACACACACAAAGTAGTTTATTCAGAAAGTGGTAATTAATTTTCTACAGAGGCTGAAATCACTCTGCCTAAAGCAAAATCCTTCTGACATTATTAAATGTCACAGTGCAGTTAAGGCACAATTATAAACTAATTCACAGAATAAATCTCATTAGTTTCCCGAGGCCTTATGAATAAACTGAAAGAAAAACGTTACCATATTTGACTTTCATCTTAACTTCCCTGAACAGACATCCAATCAAAACCCATAACATTTTAATAATTACGGATGATTAAAACCAGATAGTTTGAAGGAACAGCTGGATAAAAGTGACTGCTGAGTACGTGCGTATGGAACAATGGGAAAGTGCTCCGCCTTTACTAACCAGCAATATAAAATGACAGCCATAGGTGCACTTGAGCATACCCCAGGTACACACTTCCTTCATCAGATGGGTGTCAGCTCTGCTCCACAACTGTTCACTGCTGGAAAACAAGCTTCATTTCACATTAACAGTTCATAAAACAAATGTTTTATGTATTTTATAGGTTAAACTGCCAAATTCAGTATTTCAGTATTAGGAAATCTTGATGTTGGCTTCTTGTTTGCTTTAAACTTGCAGTAAAAACTTGTGAAGCTTTTCAGTTTAGCTGCCTTCAGATTTATTCTATCTTACATGATGGGGATGCAGCAAAGAATGCAGGGACTCAGTGGTCTGAGTTTGCTGGGAGACAGTATACCTCAGTTATTCCTTGCTTGAGCTCCGTGCACAGCTTTCACCTCTACACTAAGGCAGTGAGGTCAAAGTTTTCCATGGGGATGGATGCTGGGCTGAATCCAGATTGTTATCTACTTAGTAGATAAATTAAATTCTGCTGGGAAATTAGGATGACTCAATGTGGCCACTAAAGGCAAAAACTTGCCCTGCTGAGTTAATGACAAGGGATTTATTCTCCTAAAGTCTTTCAGACCGACTCATGGAAAGCACTTTTATGAGCAAAGTAACATGATGAAAATACATTTATTGGGAAATCCACGAATTGTAAAGACATACAATCTCCCTGTTGGATTCAATTTCAAAGGACTAATTTCCTCCTCCTCAGTAGCAGATACACACACGTCGCTGTCTCTTTGTTTAAATAGGGATGAACCTTCTGGGCCTGGGAATTTGGCTTTGATTCAATTACTGCTAAAGGCTAAGCAGCTTACCCACAGCTTAGCTGAAGCAGAGATCCAGCTGGCCCACAAAGCCCAGGTGACAGTCGAAGTTTAGAGCTGAAAGTATGGATCCAAACTCGGTTTAATCCACGGAAAAGGGAAAGGCCAATGGAGAATGGTGATGAGGTCTATCCTGTGGGCTCAGACACTGGAATGGGGTTCAGAAGGCGGTACTTGGGTTCCTAGTTGTGTTACAGACTGCACAGAGAGAGAACTCAAACTCTCTTCTGCAATTCCACTGCTGCAAAACAACTCAAGTGCTCAACTCGGAGCCATCCCTCAATATTTTCTTACAAAAGAAAATATTTTCTGTTCAGCCTGGAGAAGAGAAGCTGCATGGAGACCTCAGAGCAGCTTTCAGTGTTTGAAGGGGGCTACAAGGATGCTGGAGAGGGGCTCTTCATCAGGGACTGTAGAGACAGGACAAGGGGTGATGGGTTCAGACTGAAACAAGGCAAGTTCAGGTTAGATATAAGGAAGAAATTCTTTACTGTGAGGGTGCTGAGGCGCTGGCACAGGGTGCCCAGAGAAGCTGTGGCTGCCCCATCCCTGGCAGTGTTCAAGGCCAGGCTGGATAGAGCTTTGGGCAACACAGTCTAGTGTGAGGAGTCCATGGGAGGGGGTTTGGAAATAGATGATCTCAGGGTCCTTTCCAAACCAAACCGTTCTATGATTCTATGAAATATATTCCTAAAGAACTTCCACTGATATCTGTACACAACTTAAGTATTACAAATATGGAACCTGCCCATGAAAGTAAATAAACAAAAATGAATCTCTTCTAATTTCTCTCTGTGTGAAAGCACAAACACAAATCTACCAGATCCTTACAAAGCCCCCAAAACCACAGACCAAATATTGGACTTCAATGCAACAGTGGCAGTTTACAGCAGCAGAGAACCTGCCTGATCCCATAACAGCAACTGCAGAGAAGATTTCTGACTGTGGGGTGACCATGAACAGCTGGCACTTGAAAACATAATGCAAAACAAATAAAAAGATGGTGGAAGAGTTCACTAAAAGAATATACAGAAGACTTGAACACTGCAGTAAAGAGAACATGTTTAATACCATACTATTAAATGGAATAGTCACATTTATTTTTGCACCATCTTTATGTGTTATTTATATCAGAATCAGACTCAAAGGTTCCCTCTTCTGGGTTTTTCTTTGTGTGGGGCTTTTCCCCCCCCCTCAGACTGCTATGGTCAATTGAAAAACATCATGTAGTTGGAAATATGTACAACATTTGGTTAAATCATATTGGATATAAGAGGGAGAAAAAGTATAATCCAACCTTATTTACATTGCGACTACAGTCTCCTGAGACATCCCACATGCCAGCTATTTTTACTCAGCATCCTAATACAGGGATAATTTTTGGAATACAAAACTGAGTCTAAAGATTTAAAACCTTGTTAGGTTTTTGGTTTGTTTGCTTTTAAATAAATTCAATTCATCTTTTAAAAGAAATAATAAAAACTAGAACAGAACTTAGTGAGGACTTGGCTATTTTTTTCTCAGCAAAGGAAAGAGACAAACAGTTGCTCCAAGCCAGAGAACCTGAAAAGAACCATAACGAAAACACCAAAGAACCATGGCAAGAAGATGAACGCATTCATCCAAAGAGACACCTTAGAGAACAGAAATCTTTGCAGCTTTAGCACATCGGTCAAGTTAGCACCATCCTATGGATCACTGTTTATCTGAGGAACTGAACAAAGTGTAGCAGGTACCTTTGTCATGTCACATTCACACTTACTCCTGGACTCATCTAAATCAGGAAACTGCACATGATAAACTCAGTCAACAGCAGACAATGAGAGGGGCAAGTCCCAAGCGAGTCAGATTTGGTGTAGGAGTGCATTAAGCAAGGCTGACTACATTAATGCCTAATATCAGATGAGATGGGTTTAATCTTAGTGCTTGGCTGGGACAACCAATTTTAGTGATTTGAGAAATTGGTTATAATTCAGCCCATACAGCAACTGTGTTCCGCACAAAGCTGCAGCTCCAGTTTAACTCAATGTTGCAATCATCTTTAAGTAGGTGGATAGATCTTATGAATCAAAATCTAATCATTTTAATGATACTGAAATAAAATTATGAACTATGCACTTGGTAACAGAGAGGAAAGAAGTGCAATCTCAGAAAGTTGCTAAAACAAGGGGGAAGCTACATTTACTTGTAGTCATTTCCTACTGTGGTAATTATCTCTGCAGATTTCATAGGTCTCTAGGAAAGAGTCACTGAGAGCTCTAACACATTATTCAGCAAGTGTCACTGTGGGAGAATGGAACCAGGGTGTTTGCAAAAGGAATACTAATTTCCCTGCTGTCTCTGGGAAAATCTACGATCTTCATCAGGACTTTTCTAAACCAATAAATCCTGTGCAAGCAAGAGGACTGGAGAAGATGCACAGATCTTAGTAACTCGTCATAATCCTCTTTAGAAATACAACCTGCTTACAAGGATGCACGACTCGTGCTCTGCAAAAAATATTCCCAATCATTCTGGATTGAAGTAGCCAAGGGCTTGGGTTATTTGCTCAGAAAAAGGCAGTGATTCACAGCCTTCAGGACTTGGCTGCAGCAGGTGCAGCAGTTGTAGTGCACAGCAAGACAGCTGGGAGAGGGACTATTGCCTCCAACCCAAGAAAATTTACACCTTTACAACTCAAATCAGACCCTGCTTGTATTGTGCCACTCCACCAGCTGCAAGGGGAAGAAAGTCATTAGGCAAGGAGTTTGCCACACAGCGCTCACTGCCTGGGAAGCTGTGTAACCCTTCTGTGATAGCAGAGCTGGAATTTAATCACTAATTTCAATCACAGAATATCAGGTTGGAAGGGACCTCAAGGATCATATGGTCCAACCATTGATTTCAATGCCTCTGCTGATCATAGAATACCAGATTGGGTTGGGTTGGGTTTTGGGTTATCCAGTTCCAACCCCCTGTCACAGGCAGGGACACCTTCCACTAGAGCAGCTTGCTCCAAGCCCCTGTGTCCAACCTGGCCTTGAGCACTGCCAGGGATGGGGCAGCCACAGCTTCTCTGGGCACCCTGGGCCAGCGCCTCAGCACCCTCACAGGGAAGAACTTCTTCCCAAAAGCTCATCTATATCCACCCTCTGTCTTGTGCGGAATTGAAAGATCTATGAATATACCTATTCTAATGTATCAGAATAGGTATATGTCAGCCTAATTTGTCATAGCAGTATTTTCACTCCCATAAATGTATCTTTATGTGAGACAAAATAAAGACAGAGAAACAATAGAAACATTCTTTGAACCTAAAAACCTACAAAATCAGTGAGAATCATGGAAAGAATCCAGCCTGAGCTGGTAAACCAGGCTGAACAAAGGATTCTCAGGGTTACAGGGAAAATAAAACTTGCCTTGAGCTGCAAAGTTGCGACAAAGACATTTGGTTAAACTCCAGTCCAAGCTTTAGAAAAGTTTGGGTTTGGGTTTTTTTCCCCCTACAGATTTCAAGTCAGATGGGAAAACAATTAATTGACTTTGTGATACACAGAGAGAAGAAGGGGGGGATAAGATAATCCTTAACCAACAAAGGAAGGCCAATGGCAAGTACAAAGGTAACTAATTTATCTTCTAAGTCAACACAGATTCAGGCTCTAGGAGAACTGCATAATTAACACTGCAAGGGAAGCTGCACCAAGCAACACTATTGATGAATCTGTCCTGCAGGTATAAACTCAGATTCAGACCTGACAGGACAGTTGATGTAGATCAGTGCAGCTCTATGGCTGGAGGCTACTGGCATCAACCAAGCATCTCTCCCCAAAACTGCAGCAGAGCTCTGGAAAGAGGTTGATGTAGCTGCACCTCAACAAGGATTTCGCTCTTGCAAAAGTTATTCCAGCCATCAACTGAACTGGAGACAGCTCTCTCATAAATAATTGTGTTAATAAGAAGAGTTAATTGTATTCACTGGGCTTATTCCACCCCACCCCCCCCCAAAAAAAAAAGTTTGTTATCAGTCAAATGAACCAAGGTCAGAGATGTACCAAGCAAATGATGCCTGGAGCAGACAACTCAGAAATCAGTGGTGCTTAGAGACTAATAATTAAGGTCTGATCTTCTGCCTACTTGACACTTTAAACAGCAACAACTCCAGTGCTGCTCATCTTTAAATGAAGATATTCATTTCCCAAACCATATTCAGGGAGCCTTACAAGACAAATCATTACTGTTAGCTATGTTCTGGGAAGTTTAGGGGAAGACGTAACTGTACACCTTAATAGCAGAACTCGGTTTAAAAAAGAGCCAAATCACAACAATACTTTGTCTACTGAGTACATTTTATCCCAAAGTTTCTACAAACTGAATGCCGTACAAAGTGTTCTTTTTAGAGACTGCATGTTCTTAGGTTTCAAAATGCTTTACACTCTGAAAGATGCAGAAAGGCACAGGACTTTGTGAAAAAAATACAGGAACAGACCTAGATTCCCAAAGATCAGATGCAGAACTCTCCACGGGATCCTCACCTGTAAGACACTTTAATGCCTAGTAGGAATTTGGAACCTAAATGTATTTGATGAGCAGAGACTATATTTAATCCAGGACTGATTTCTGTGGAGTTAGGCATCTAACCCAAGCAGGTGCTCCTGAAAATCCCACTAACACACCTGCATATTTAGACACATACACATCTGCACACGGTTGCATCTGAGATTGTCCATTATCAAAGCTCACATAATGGTTTCTGACTGTGTGTTGGGACATCTAATTATACAGCTGTTTAAACGGCTGTGGCAGTTCTGCAACATCAAAGTCATTTTATACATCAACTCACCACTAATGTTTTCTGCATTTCTCAGAGGGGACATGCTCCTAAGCTTACTGGAGACAACCAAATCACTGTCACTGGTTTCACTAGTGGTAAGAACAAGTACGTTGCACAGAACTTTCATCCAATCCACAGACCAAATCAGCTACCTTGTCTTGTATTATTATTACAACTATCTACTGTGTATTATCAGAAACAGGACAGCTTGAGACAGTTATTACCTGGTCAAGCAGCTTGCACAGGAGCCACATGCACTGATCATGAGCCAAGCAGGACTTCTTGAGTAAACTTAGCATTTAATGTAACTGAACTTCATCACCAGAGTATACACATGCAGGCTGGGAAACATGAACTAATGTTTACCATATACCTCTGGTACAACACTGGTTTGGTCTGAGGCTTGACATCTATGGCAGAGCCATGGGAGAAGTCCTCAAACACTTATTCTGCAACATAAAGAAAGGCATTTTTAGTATTCAGGGAAGCTGTAAGTAATAGAGCAGAAACTAAAACGTCTGTATCTGGTAAATATCCATGCTGGCCATTAGCAATGGCAAATAAAGCTATTCTTACAAAATAGGCCCTGTGGAACAGAGGCATAAGCACACTGGAGTGCAGTTACGGCTCTGTGTGTGTAATAGAGTATTTTTGTTTTCCTGGAACAAGAGAATTCATGGCTGAGCCTTTGAGATTTTGCAAATGAGAAATGTAGGGTTTATTTTCTGTATATCCATTCATAAAGAACACGACCGTATCTGTAACAAGAGGAGGAGAACATTTCCCAGTCAATCACCAATATGATTTGTTGCATTTCTTACCGGGAGCATGACTTAGAGCTAGAGGAATTGTGCGTGTGTGTACGTACCCCCATATACACAATGTGCCTTTGTACACACCTACACATACACAGAGTTTAAAAACCACATGGGTTAATATCTGTTCCATATACAGCTCTACACAGACATCACCTCACTGCTTGCAGTCAGAATTGAACTGAGAGTACTGCACTAGGACCAGAACAGAGACAGGATTTTAGCCTGAAGCAGCAGTTGACAGATATGAAGCAGAGGACACATCACCTATATTGCAGGTGACAGCTTTTCACAAGAGAGGAAACATTTTGCTACTCTATTAAAAACAAATAAAACAAAAAGAAGGAAAAAGCCACTTTCAAGCTTTGGCCAAACTATAGCACAGGGAAAATCTTGATGCTAATGATTTGCCAGGCACAAATGAGACTGAAACCACAACTTGAAGGCAAGAATGGCAAAAAGCTTTGGAAGCCAGTTCTGGTATGGGGAGCAGCACTGTCCCTTGGCGTTGAAATTCTACCCACCCTCTGGCATCATGGCATTTTAGCAGATAAACTGTCCGCAGCCAAAGGGATTTTTAGCTCAGGTCTTGGAGCCAGCAGCTCTGTTCTCATCTTCTTCCATGCCCTCACAGTGATCTTTAGCAGCACAGTTCTGGATGTTCATGCAATCTACAGAGCGTGATGCTGCCACTGATGTGCACCCATTCAGTTTTTGGCTTTAGCTATGCCTGGCCTCCAAAGCAAGGCAAGTTCTGCTATTGGCAGGGGCAGAAGCAAGGCTTAAGGGTCTTATTTTTTGGAAACTTTGAGCTCCTCCAAATCATTCTGTGCTTTGCTCAATACCTGGGAGGATTGAGTCCAACAGCGAAACACTCAGGTGTAGACAAACCTCCTCAGATTTTATGGGTTGGGCTGAAAATGTTTAGACAGCTTCTATGTTCTCTCTTATGTACATATTTGCAGTGTCTGTCCCTAATAAAGTTAATTCCCAAACCTGGAAAGAAAACAGAATCAGGGCTCTAAGACTGCCACTTCCTGGGACTCAGCTTTGCTGGAGCCCTCAGTCATTGGCACTGACTCTCACCAAAAGCACAGCCCCACTTGCTGGCAATTTGTGCTATAAATAAGTGTGCCATTGTATAACAAAAATGATAAACACAGGAAGCCTTGATTCAGCAATGACAGCTAACCTCCCTGTCCGATGCAGATCTGTCCCCTTAGGGAGGGTCCTTGAAGTAGCTGTTAAGAACTTCATAGAAATCCAAATGTTTTTAACAAGCGCCTACAAGGATGCTGGGGATGGACTCTTCATCAGGGACTGTAGTGACAGGACAAGGGGTAACGGGTTCAAACTGAAACAGGGGAAGTTTAGATTGGATCTAAGGACAAAATTCTTTACTGTGAGAGTGGTGAGGCACTGGAATGGGTTGCCCAGGGAAGCTGTGAATGCTCCATCCCTGGCGGTGTTCAAGGCCAGGCTGGACAGAGCCTTGGGTGCCATGGTTTAGTGTGAGGTGTCCCTGCCCATGGCAGGGGGGTTGGAACTGGATGATCTTAAGGTCCTTTCCAACCCTAACTATTCTATGATTATATGATTCTAACAAATCAAAACACAAGATATTTCTACAGAGTTTCTTTTTCCTACTACGCTTCCATGCGAAAGATTTAGTTATGCAAGAGACACATCCAGCAGCCATTTGAGCGTTTGCTGTACAGCAGCTAGCCCCAGAAAGTCATCAGCACTGGATACAGTCTGTGCACACACACTTCTGTACCCATTCCATTTTTCAAGGATACTTTGATTAAAAATACCAGGCTGGCCTGCAGGCTTCCTCAGCACTTTAAAATGCAGGTCTGCTCCCTCCTTGCTGCACACAAACGTTACTCTTACACTATTTATCACCAAATAGCTGCACGTGGATTCTCCCAGGCAAGCAACAACCCTGGCAGCTTTTACCTGTTGTTGGCAGAAATCAGTTCCTGCGTTCTTTGCTCACTGATGCACACAATGCCTGCGTGATTGCTCTTGGAGATCAGTCCTTGAGGTGCTGAGCATTTCCTTGACTGCCCTAAATTCACTGGGAAATGAGCACATACAGAAAGTCAACAGTATCCGTATTTCTCTCCAACATCTTTAGCTAAGAGAACATTTCAGGAAGAAAGGCGCTGTCAGTACCAGGAGGGTAGGAGCATGTTGGGTCAACAGGGTAAGAAAAAGTGGCATTTCTATATTCTGTCAAATCTGGTTTTGGGGGATATCAAGAAGCTGTTGGCTTCAGTACGGTCGATTCAGCATTTTACACATGAGAAAGGAGAAAAAGCCAAACCAAAAAATGGTCAGAGCTTTCAAAACATGCTCTTTTGTTATCTCAAACAACCTTAATAGGAGCCAAGGACCTGCAGTACACATCAGACAGATGTGCATTTCAGCCCAGAGCAGATTGCATGTTTTCACGCTGCTGGTTTCCATCTGATTTAATATTCAGATTCGCTGGCATACACCAGCACTGAAAATGAAGGCCTTCCAGAGACTCAACTCTTCGAGTTGTCATACAATTGCTCATGTGCAACACAACGGGAGAAGCATATGGGGGCAGCAGACCAGTGCTGAGTGATTTCCCTCTTTTTATGCAGTTCTGAAATGCAACTGGAAAACATTGTGAAATATGGGGTTTGAAAAAGGCAACCAAACACAGGTTTATAAAGCATTTGTTACATGTGTTAGGAAGGAAGGATGTGTTCCAGGAAAGGGCTATTCTGAACTTTGTACAGCTGCGAGCAGAGCTCATCTGCTCAAAGAGATTCCACACACTCAAATTCCTCTGATTACAAAAGCATCACATCAGCCCTGAGTTGGATTTCAGATTTAAAGGTTATCCCAAACACAGCCATATGTAAGTCAAAATTTACCATGGACATGTACGATGGTATCAGTTTTATTCAGGGTGACATTCTTCACTATACTATAGTAATTAGATTAAGTTTTGGGATACAGCTGTCTCCTGCAATTGGAAAGTCTCCCTAAGCTGTCATTTACAGAAGGCACTCTTCTGTATTTCCCATGTGGTCCTTCATGCTTGTAATTTGAATAAGTAATGCTCCCTAAACTTTCTTTCAGCCACAAAGTGATTTGAAAACTATCACTCTGATCATGCAAAGTCTCTCCTGATTCTAAAGAGCTGCCAAGAGTTTGAGACCAGCAGTGCAAGAAGGGTCATTAGTGGGGGCAAGGAAACAAGAAGATGAGGAACAGATTTTCATGCTGGCAGGAAGAAGAATAAAATCAGGCATTCTCTTTCCTGTTTTCCTCCTTGCTATAAAACACTGCTTTGACGCCTTCCAGAAGGTTTTGTCAAAATACTAAGGCCTTGATAGGATGCCAAGGGAGTGAGCTAAAGCTATGAGGTGCACCTGCTTTTGGACCAAAAGTTAATGTTTTACAATAATAAAATACTGTCTCTGTATTCACAATTAGAAAAAGAAGTCTCCTGGACGGGAGATGCTATACAAACAAAGTGAAAAGGACACTGGAAGGAGGTGGAAGCACTCAGATGTGTTCCATGTTTTACTAAAGCTTTACTTAAAGTACAGGCAAAGACTTTGTCATGTAAACCAAGCCTATATAGTTTCACCAGGGTAGCATAGACCGTAATAGCACAGAAATCCAAAACCTTATTAAAGACCCCAAAACAAGCCCATATCTTATTCTCCCTGTACAGAAACCAGGCTGCCCATAGACTGATTCAGCGACACATTTGTATCTTTATCCTTTTGGAATAAATCAAAAGTTTCTGCTGTCAGCAAACTCTGCCACTGAGTGTTGAGTTGAAGGTTTCACTTCAAGCTAGGAAGAACCTTCCAAACAGCTCTACAAAGAGCAAAGACAACAATTGCTGCCTTGTGCTTTCTATGGTGTACTACAACTGAAGACTGTCTTCCTCAACGTAAAAAGGACATGGAACTGTTGGAACAAGTCCAGAGGAGGCCACGAGGATGATCAGGGACTGGAGCACCTCCTGTATGAAGATAGGCTGAGAAAGTTGGGGCTGTTCAGCCTGGAGAAGAGAAGCTGCGTGGAGACCTCAGAGCAGCTTCCAGTGTCTGAAGGGGGCTACAAGGATGCTGGGGAGGGACTCTTCATCAGGGACTGTAGTGACAGGACAAGGGGTAACGGGTTCAAACTGAAAGAGGGGAAGTTTAGACTGGATATAAGGAAGAAATTCTTTACTGAGAGGGTGGTGAGGCACTGGAATGGGTTGCCCAGGGAGGTTGTGAATGCTCCATCCCTGGCGATGTTCAAGGCCAGGTTGGATGAGGCCTTGGGTGACCTGGTTTAGTGTGAGGTGTCCCTGCCCATGGCAGGGGGGTTGGAACTGGATGATCTTAAGGTCCTTTCCAACCCTAACTATTCTATGATTCTATGATTCCTGACAGCATGGAGCAGCCATCACTAGATTACTTTGTGCAGCCAAACGCTGTGGATATAAAGAACTCAAACCTCAACTTTTGGAAACACATTACAGATAGATAAATTGCCTTTAACATTCCCCCATACCTCTTACACTTCCAAAGACAAGCTCAGTGTTGGAGCATGATTGATTTTCCCAGAGATGTTCAAGCTAATTTAACGGGAAGAATCTGTTTATTATAATACATACAGCCCCAACCCATCAACTGTAGTGTGGCTGTGTGGCAAGGCTGCTCCCTTGGGTACCATATGGCTAACCCACAGTGTGTGCTTTACACACACTTGTTGACATCATGCAGCATATCTTCAGCAAGAAACTGCATTGCCAGTAGACCTTCAACTTAAAAGAATGAGTAGGAAGAATGTAACATTGTCCTGGGCCTGTGTGATGCTACTTCTTTAAATCTCTCAATACCAATCACTGTTTCCTCTTCCATGAGATAGACAGTACCCCAAAAGTTTTGATTCTTGAAACTTTTGGAAATTAAAAAGATATAAACATAAATTCCTCTATATTTGACACATCAGAGCTACAACAGCTTTTCATCTTCACAGGTAGCAGAAGAAATGCTTGTAAACGTTCAAAGATACTTGTAATTTCTGCTTACTCAGTGGATCCATGAATGCATACATAGATATAACAAGGGTATTTCCACATGTATATTCTTTGGGAATAGTGGGCAGGAAAATGCTTGAGACACCGAGAAATTAAGGATAGATACTTATTTTTAAGAATTTAAGCATTTAGGAAACCCAAAGAGACACAAGCTCAATGCAATTTTCACAGCTGAGGCTTTTAAGTTATTTTAAAATCTTAGTCTATTTTGTTGTTGATATCACACAGAAACCCTGTAGGAGAGCTCTGTCTCTCCCCTCACGAATCAAGTGCCAATTTAGTGCCTAAATCATCAATCAACCCTTCTTTTAGCACAGTGCATAATCAGACTTAGTGTTTTCATCCTTATTACATGCAGGCTCCAGAGAATGGAGAATGCAGAGACCTCTGGAGTTCATGCAGTCCATGAAACCTGAGGATCAAAAAGCTAGCAAACAGACAAAATAACATGAATGGATGCAACTAAAAACTATAAAAAGGAGAGAATAAAAAAAGATCCAACCTACCCAAACAAAATCAGGGCTATTTTAAGCATATTTTTTGCCCTGAAAGAATGAGATGGCTAAAAAAGAAAAAGAAGTTGCCTACGCGAAGGCAACATGTAGTAGCATTATTGATTTTACTAAAGTACATAGAACTGCAGTGACTATCATCTATGCACAATGCAGTAGTGTAGCGCAGTATGTCATGAACGGGCAATGGGATCACACATCCCCCTGAGAAAGGAGCACCGGGCTCTACCAGCTCCATGCTGTAAATGCCAATGTCCTTCCTCTGGAGCTAGCAAAGGCTGATGAAAATTCAAGGTGATGTCTAAAGAATGATGGACTGCCCCTGAAGGCTGGCAGGATACATGAAAGAAAGAGCTCTTGAGATCAGAAAGGATAACATTATACCTGTTTCTGCAAGGCCAAGTGTTTTGAGGGTGCCGGGAGAAGTTCTGATGCACAGAACTGGAGTATGCACAGAGATGTTTAAATAACTCAGATAAACAGCACTGTGATGTACAGGCACACCGAGAACCATGCAGTTTGATTTCCTGTTAAATGACACTGGTTTACAAACTAGATGTACAGTTCATCCTGGTTTGTTAGTGGAATGGTTCACTAGGAGACAAGTAGCAAGAGTACTTACACACTTCATTGGTGAGACCGATCTCACTTTTCACAATGCCAGGTGCTGAAGTGCTCATCTGCAGCACTTCAATCAGATGATCCACACCCAAGCCAACAACAAAGGATGTGTAGACAGAGGAAGGAATAAAGCCACAAGTGTATTTAGGCTGGACCAAAACCAGAGGCACATTAGGGGCTCTTGGTTGCCTCTAAAAGATTCAACACAATCAGCCTATTTTTGATTTTCCTATGAAAATTCCAAATAAGCTCCAAAAACCTCAGCAAAATATAAATTGGAAATAGAAAATTAATGAAAGTTTCAGTGCTAGGTAAAGTTTCGCACTGGAATATGGAGCCCACGCTGTCAAACACTTATCAGTGATTAATTTTCACACTTCAGGAGATTACAGAAGGTTTTTTTCAACACATTCTTCACCGCCTTAAACCTTGTGAAACTATTTATAACCATGAAACGGGTATATACATCATTTCCATTCTGATCTGAAATTATACTGCAATGGCTTTTCACTAATCTCTGTAACTGTACGAACCTCAGGACCCCTCAGCTTTTCTTTCCATTAATTATTTAAACTGTGATTTCCTTTTTTTTCCCACTGACCACTAAATAACATTAACTTACTGCTATTATACAGTTTTCTTGGGCAGAAAGGCAGGTAGCGATTTGTTAGCAGGCTTGATATTGCATCAGTTAAGTGTGGTTTAGGTTTATGCCAGCATTGCCAAAAGAGAAGTAGCTATATTAGGTAATAAATACTCTCGATATAAATATTCCAGGCCAGGTTGGACAGGGCTTGGAGCAACCTGCTTTAGTGGAAAGTGTCCCTGCCCGTGGAACTGGATGAGCTTTATGGTCTTTTCCAATCCAAACCATCCTATGATTCTACGATATGTAAGAATGTAATGATGGACCAGCTCATTAAATGCCAAGTAAGAAGGAACAGGAGAAGAGGAAATGTCCTCAAGTGACACCAGGGGAGGCTCACACTGGATATTAGGAACAATTCCTTGCCCAAAGGGTGCTCAGGCATTGGAACAGGCTGCCCAGGGCAATGCTGGAGTCACCATCCCTGCAAGTGTTCACACACTGTGTAGACAAGGCCCTCAGTGCCATGGGTTAGTGGTGGCCTTGGCAGTGCTGGGGAACGGTTGGACTTGATAACCTTAAAGGTCTTTTCCAACCCGATTTATTCTGTGATTCTATGTACATCTGCAAGCTTTAAAACACTGAATTCAGAATATAAAACCCACAGTATTTTCGAAAGACATGATTAAAACTTCTAAGTTAGAGATTTAGATTTAAATCTTTGTGGTTTACACAGCATCTTGCCACTGCCTTTAATAAATCAGGCACCATGAAAGTATCTGGAGAACTGGCACAAAGGGGCCTCAGTCAGATTCCTATTATTTCCATCATCCCCAAACACTTCCCTCCCTTCCACAGATATCCTTTCCCCAGTTAACTTAGCAGTCAGCACCTTCTTACAGCATTTTGCAGCTGTCAGCTCAATGTAGAGAGGCTTCTATAGCATGTCAAGCAACAGAACAGTTACTTAATTATCCTGCCAGTTTTAGCAGATATTTGATAGAATCATTCATAATATTAATTACTTTTACAGGGAGCATGAACATTCCATTTAAAACACCACAATGTACAAACATCAGCAGTTCCCAATTACTAAGTGCCAATGTAGGAGGCCACTTAACTGCAATTAGCAGCAGCCAGATTAGGGTTTTGTTTCTGTTTATTTTTATGCTATTAGAGCTTAATTTATGTCTAATATGTGAAATCTGGGTTTGAGTGACGTGGATAGAGCAAGGAAACCCCAAAGTAAATCATCCAGATTAGTCACAATGCTTGTAAGAAAATTATATGCCATCAGTTTGCCTCCCAATTGCAAGAGAAAGAAGTCTTCTGTTCTACATCAATGGCACATTAGTTTTATTAGAGGTAATTGTGTGTATTTGTTCTAAGTGAATGTGGGGGTGAAAAAATGTCTTTAAAAGCTCTTTTTTTTCCCCCAATTTTTTGTAAGTGGTGATTTAGAGTATAATACTGCTTGATTAGATTTACAGTTTACTCCAAAATAAAGCATATTTCCACATAAAAGGGGAAAGTATTTTATTCTTCTTTTTTTCTTTACTCTGATTACTGAAAGCTGAAGTTTGTAAAAACATCTTATGTTCACATGCTATTAACCTCTTAAACCCCATTTATCAGGGTGCAACCAACAAAATCACTTTCCACATAAAACTTGATCTCCAGACCTTTCTATCATCAACTCCATCACCCAGTGGGTAGTTTTTAGGGTACATACTGTGAAATTGAGGAGCTAGATAAGGCTTTGTATCTCAAATGACTGGTTTCTCCCCAAACCACTGTCCACATCTATCCCCCTTAATTTTTGCCTTTAAGTTTCTAGATACTTTTGATGATCACTGCCCTTTATTGTTTTAACTTTTACATATCTGTACATAGACTTCTGTTATACAGTACAGGGTTATACTAAAGATAGTATTACACCTTCCACGTGTGTGTATATATATATATATAGTTCCACTCCTTTTCATCCAGTTAAGGCTGCAGAAGGTGGCTTAAACCACAGAAGGTTTCTAGAGCAGGAACACTGCACAGAGACACTAAGCTCAGCTCCCCTCAGGACCTCAAAGCTCATACAGCTCCAACCCCTGCCATGAGTAGGGACACCTTCCACTAGACCAGCTTGCTCTAAGCCCCGTCCAACCTGGCTTTGAACACTGCCAGGGATGGGGCATTGTATGAAGCTGATTTCAAATCAAAGAAGAAAAATATTTATTAAATATCTGATTTTTAACGCAGTATAGCAGACAAATGGTGTGCTCATTTCGTGCTCTATGTAGGTCAGCATGTGTGTGATACACATGGTCAAAACCTCTTCTACACCAGCGTATGTAACCCTCAGTAGACAAGAGAGTTGCACTGATTTAAGTATGTGGAGGAATCAACTTGCATATTTGGGCTTTGTTTTTACTGCATGTCCATGGACCTTGCTTAGCAGAGGAAATACTTCATTCTGAAGCAAGGCTAAACCTGGAAAAAGACCAAACCTCTGCATACTCACAGAATATTAACAGAGTACATCTGTTTTGTATCTATTTGCAAGTGAGATTTTTAATATCAAATCACATTTTGAACTGCAGAGTGGCTCAAAGCAGACGGGGGAATTAGATCCATAACTGACACACAGATTTCTTTGCCATCACTGTAACACTACAGCTTTTTGATAGAGGATGGGAAGTGGTAGCTAATCTATCACTAAGTCTTTCTGAAAAACCTCACTTCAGTCAGAAGTTATCATGAGGATCAACACAGGAGTTACTAGTGTGGTTCTAGCACACGTTTTATGAGCAAGCTTAAACCACAGCAGTCTCTACCGACCTTAAAAATCCAAGTCTATGAAACTAATCCTGCTAAGCCGCTTGCTTTGCTGCTGTGGGTGAGGGTAACCACGTGCTTTAATGTTTATGGGATTAAGACCCAAGACTATGAGCTGTATCGCACCTCTAATTAAAGCAGATCTAAAATGCATCTAAAACTTTCAATGACAGCATTGAAGACCGTCACTGACTTGGATTTGGCTCACATTCCCAACTCTTACAGTAATGTTAGAGTTGGGTACTTAATGGGAATTATTTCTCCCTCAAGAGCAATGCGTTCGTGACTCTCCCAGCTCCTGATTTGCATTTAGACTGGAAGTAAAAAAATTCTCTTTGCAACAGTCATCTCCCTGTTCTTCACCATTTGAATATTTCTCCCCTAATTAATGTCACTTAACGTAAAATATTATTCCATATTCCGCAGAGTGGCTGTAAATTATTTACTTGTAAAACATGTTGACTTTGCCTGCGTTGTTTGTACAGTAAGCACTGCGCCATCTAAACTGCAGGGGGAGAGAGAAATCAATCATTTGTAATAATACCCAATAGGAGGTTTACCACATGTTATATCAATTTTTATGTCTGACACAAATAGCTGCAGCCATTACTTTGGATTTTTATTTTCTGAAGGGAATTTGAAATTCACTGGTACCTTCTGCTTCTCTCATGCTGCCTTGCAAATAACACAATTTAAAGGTGTTTGGAGCCTTTTTTCTCTGCTCATTAAGGTGGCATATTAATAAAACACCATTTTAGAACCTTCATTAAGCCCACAGTCTATATGAAGCGAAAAGCTATTTTGTATATACTTAATGAACCCAGAATAAAACAACAATATAACGTCAAGTTAATGAAATGCTTTTAAATAAAATCACATTTAAAATTACTGCTCGCTCCATATCCTACATATTCCATGTTACTTTTTCATGTATTAAAGTTTTAGGTATTGATAACTTTCTCTTATTTGAGAATACTTAGCTTTGTTATTGAAACGTGCCTATATTAGCCCACAAAATACACCCTTCATTCCAAGACGTATAAATAAAAAGCACTTGGTTTACTGCTGAGCACTTCTGGTGGTTTTCCTACGGGTAATTATGCTCCCCAGATCCTCCTGCATCTACAGTAAAAATTCATATCCACGGCAGATAAGCATAAACCCATCACAATAATGCCATGGATTTCAGGATTCCCCAGGGTAGCAAGATGCTGTTACGCTGTGTGACAGCCGATCTGTGTTGAATGATGGATCTGAGGCTGTTCCTCCTCCAGATTTTAAGGCTGTCAGTTGCCTTGGGCAGCATTGACCATCTGAATACCTAAAAGATCATCAACCACTCTTGTGCCAGCACCGTGTTTGACAGATCCACCCCTCAGGCGCAAGAAGACTTTCTGGCATAAGGATGAACTTCGTCTCTCCTTAAGTCAGGGCACTCAGGGAACAGGTAGGAGGCACAGAATGGACAAGGATTAAAACAAACTGGCACGAGCCTCACCACACTGAGTCATGCCATCTTCTGAAATACCAGCACAGAGCGGTGTGTATATACACAGAAAATCCTGCCAACACGCTGTTTGCGAGAGGAAGAATCTGAAAATCACTGTAGGAGAAAGAATAGGAAAATCAAAATTGGAAAAAACAGCAGGAATAATAAATCTGAATTGCACTCCTGTGTTTTTCTCTCCTCATTCAGGTTTGCTGAGGGAATGAAAGGCTTTTAGACTGCCCTTGCAACACCGTGGTCCTCTGCCAGCCACCAGCACAAGTCGAAGGGATTGCAGGAGTGCACAGTTTAGCACTGAGCTAAACCATTGCCCACCCAGAATTCCTCTTCTCCCCCAGTGTGCACTCTTCAAGCCACAAAACGGGGCAGGAGTAAAGTAACTCCATCGAATGTCTCCTACTTTTAGGCAGAAAACATGCTCTGAAGGCTGATTCCACTTGTAATGTCATGCCTTGCAGGTACCAGATGTGTGCTGAAAAAGGCAATTGAGAAGCAAGGTTGACAGCGACAGCTCCTAGACCTGTTGTTAAGATGTGAACTTCTGCAGCAGCATTTCACCTTAATTCCAAGCCTGAACCAGAATTCATGGTGATCAGTGCACACAAAGCACCCTGCCTGCAAAGCAGTGAGCAACTTCTGTCTCTCACCAAAACCCCACTCTCCATCCCCTGTTGCTTTGCTGTACATCAGAGGTCCCATGTCAGCAAGTTCTCATAAGCATCAAACCAACCATGACAAATTTCACTCTTCTATTTTTGCAGCAAGGCAGAGAATTATGCTATGCAATTAAGTGTATGACATTTAGCGTACTGAGAAGCTATTAAGACACTTATCAGTCAACAGCTCAGTGTCAAAACATTTGCTATAAAACTAAAGCACAAAGCAGATTGCATCAAGGTGAATCACCAATACTTTGTGTTCTGATCGATACTTTTGCTTTGGTGAATTATGAGAGCAACAAAAACCAGTGTTGAAGCTGTAATTGAAGCACCAGAACTCCAGGAGAAGCTTTCCACTTGGAATATTTTAGAAGGGTCCTCAAATTCACACTATAGGTAAAGCTATTTTCTCTGTGACAATTGGCATAAATTTAAAAGGGCTTTTTATCTCCATTGATGCTTAAAGCATCATTTGATCCAAATTTACCTGACATTTTCCTCTTTTCCAGCAAGGTTTTAGAGGACCTAAGTGACTGCAGTATAACTAGCATTGAACCAACAACGTGTCTGACAAATAGCAGTTCAGACTCTGTCCTCAAAAATTAATGAACAATGTCCCTATAAATATACAATCTATTCAGAATGACATTGGATGGTTATTTTCCTGTTCTTAAACTAATTTACACAGCATGATAAATGATTCAGAAAACAATTTCAGCTACAGAAAGTCCAGTTTACCCATTACTTATAAAAAACAAACCAAAACCAACATTACAGCTACTTAAGTTTCCTATTAAAGCTAATTTAATTTATTACAGAGAGAGCAACATCATACGATTTTGATCTATCACAGGTACCAAGAAGTAATAGAATGCTAGAGGATATTATGACCATCAAACACAAAAAAGAAGGGAAAGAAGTCATTTCCATTTATAGTGGAAAGTAAATATTGCAGATAATAAACTGGCCAATGTAACTAGGATTAGAATTAGAAATGGAACAGAAGAAGTAGAGGGGTTCCTGTTGGTTATTTATGCATATGCTATAACTACAAGTTATAAAAAGAAGAAAAACAATCTTGTGATAAAAGCTGCTTATTGGAACTAAATCTGAATTCAGATTCTGACTGCTCTTATATGAGATTGTGGAAGTTCTTTCAACTGCCTGTGCTAAAACTCCCCAGCCGTAAAATGGGAATAGTATTTCTTTCTTTGCCCAAGTTGCATTCCTCTGGCCTGTTTAAACCTGACACCCTGCACAAAAAAAAAGACAACTGCTGCTTTCAAATAATTATAGAATCCCAGACTGATTTGGGTTGAAAAGAACCTTAAAGCTCATCCAGCTCCAACCCCTGCCACGGGCAGGGACATCTTCCACTGGAGCAGCTTGCTCCAAGCCCCTGTGTCCAACCTGGCCTTGAACACTGCCAGGGATGGGGCAGCCACAGCTTCTCTGGGCACCCTGTGCCAGCGCCTCAGCACCCTCACAGGGAAGAGCTTCTGCCTAAGAGCTCATCTCAGTCTCCCCTCTGGCAGATTAAAGCCATTCCCGTCTTGTCCTATCACTGTATGTCCTTGTAGCATCACGGTATTTTAGTGATTCGTTCCTGATCAGATACCTTGACTCAGCTTCGCTAAAAGGATGAGCTCATTTATGTTATCCAACACGGGGCAATTGACAAGTTACCAAAAAAAAAGAACTTATTTTAATCAAACCACAAAAACAGATTGAAGCCAACAGCTGGAGCAATGAAGGGAAGCTGAAACCCATTATACAATTTAGCAAGCATCAGTGAGCAGCCTACAACTCAGTTCTGCACTCCAGCAGCTCTTTTTTTTCCCCTTCTGTTAAAGAATTCAGTGCTTCATTGCTGGTGATCTGAAAATGGCAATTTGCTTTTCTTTCCTTTAGAAATTACAGTCTGAAAAAGAAATGGGGCAAGAAGTCCAAGACAATATCTAGATGACTGTTACAGGATAACTAAGGAAACATCCTCTAATTCTGTTCTTCCTGATGAGTTTTCACTTAAATACAAAGTGAATTGTATCATGAGTGCTTCTCGTGGTTAATGCTTGGCCATCCTGATCAGCACTGGGCTGAAATATAATAAACCATTCATATTCAGATCTTTAGGAGTTAATTCTGTTACTGTCTAGACTTTCCAACAAAAATCTGGTCTAAAAACTTTAGACATTGAATTAGCAGTATTCCTATAGTGAAATGGGACAATCCACCCTCTTTAAATTAAGGATTTTGCATGATTAGAATATTTGATTACTTCTATTTTAAAACTATTGCCTTTCCAGATTGTTACTTGGACACAAACACCTTTTCAGTTTGTAGCTGCATTGCACCAGGAGCTGTACAAATACAAAACAGATCAAAAAGACAAATAAAAAAGCAACGTGTTAAGTGTTTCTGATACGTGTTTTTTGGGAGAGTCGTGCAGTTAAAAACTGATGTTAGGAGGTGCCTCAGGCATAAAGATACAGAATCATAGAATGGTTTGGGTTGGAAGGGACTGTAAAGCTCACCCAGCTCCAACCCCTGCCACGGGCAGGGACCCCTTCCACTGGAGCAGCTTGCTCCAAGCCCCTGTGTCCAACCTGGCCTTGAACACTGCCAGGGATGGGGCAGCCACAGCTTCTCTGGGCACCCTGTGCCAGCACCTCAGCACCCTCACAGGGAAGAGCTTCTGCCTAAGAGCTCATCTCAGCCTCCCCTCTGGCAGGTTAAAGCCATTCCCCTTGTCCTGTCCCTACAAGCCCTTGTCAAAAGCCCCTCTCCAGGTTTCTTGGAGCTCCTTTAAGGCATTGGGAGCTGCTGTAAGGTCTCTGTGAAGCCTTCTCCAGGCTGAACAACCCCAATATGTCATTAATGGTAACAACATTGTAGTTACTTCAGTTCATACAGCAATAAAAGGACTGGGTGATTTCAGTGGATTCCAAACACAGATACTTTCCCTTCTGCAACCCTAAAACAAGACCCATGTTCAAACATAATCCACTAAATATGACACCAACAGCTGGATAACAGGGCAGCTTTGCACAGGCCAGACCCCAAGACCAACAGAAACAGATTGTCTTAAAACATCCTATGGGTTTATATTTAAACATTCCAGGTTTAATATCCATTGCCCAAGGGGTGCAAGGACTTTCCTGAAGGGTGAGTATGTAACAATGAATCTGAATCTTGGCTTACTGTAGGTTGTGTGCAAAGTGCTGGAATATTGATGTTGGTTTCCTCCTCTAACACCACGTATTAATTCAGATAAGCTGATGTTAGCATCTTCTTGGCAAGCAATCCACAGAGAACCAATATATCAAACAAATGGATTCTTCATTTATGCAGCACATCTTAGCATAGGAGATTAGTTTTATTTCTCCACCTGCCACTGAAGTTAACATAACTCCATAATCATGCTGATGTCATTATCTGAAATGCTGGTACTTCAGCCCTTTTTTCCTATATCCTTGAAAATAACGTAGTCAATGTGTTTGCTTACAGATGGCAATTTTCCAGAGTAGGCAGAGAAATTAACCTAAAGCCAAATGTCATCCTGTAATTGTTTATATATTGCAAAAGAGTCATTTAGTTTGCTTGCTCTCTGGGGTCCAGCTGATTTTATCACTGCAGTTTACATGGCCAGGTCATAGGCAAAAACTAAGGATGTGACCAGCTGCAATCTTCTCTACACTTGTGCTGAAAACACCCTGGCAGGAGGTTTGATTCATGTATTTCTTTTACGGAAAGACCTTTTTTTTTTAAGGCAGCTAATAAAATTGAGCCCTTGTCAAAGCAGCCTCAGCAAAGAGTTGAGTGACAAGGCTTAGAAGATGGCCCTTCCCACAGGGTCCCACACCGCCTGTAGGAAAGCACGCTTCATTTTTCTCCCAGGCATCCACAATGACCCTTTGCCCAACCATTAATTCCACAGCAGAACAAGCTGTGGAACATTAGATGTGATATTTTGCAGGTAGTTAGACACTTTGTGGTATGAATAGCCCAAAGCCTGCCAAGCTCTCCCCGTGGGCTTAATCCAAATCCCTTTTACAATCCAAGAGAGGTGCAACCTTCCATGTTGAACAGTGTCTAGCACAAGAGTAGCTGAAGGACCTAACCATTAAAATCGTGATCTGTCTGTAGGCATCCCATGAGCAGACAGGACAGAATTATTTCATCTTCTTTAATAGGCAGCTTGGGAGTCAGCTCATCTGGAAGATCTCCTGGGAAGCATCTGAAATTACTCACATACTCTATCAGTGCCACCAGAAAGAATCTTCTCTCCAGATTCTTATTTACTTATTTATTTTCAACTGAGCACAATCATTATCTCCTGAATCTTGGCTTTCCAAACCAGAAAATGTTCTCCTGCCAATACAAATCCACACAACCAAGCAGCATCCCATGTGGAAGGCCCCCAAACTTCTGGTCTACAGAAGCCTCAGTAGTCATCGCTGTGGCATATTTTGAAGCACAAACATGAAAATCAGAGACAACACCAAAATAAGGCCATGAAAACTTTTCAGTAGCAGCTGGAGGCCCTTGAAATTTATTTGCCATGGTCGTTTTAGGGATAAAACTTCAGACATCTGGAAAGGAACGCTGCCAGAGAGAATCTTCACAAAATTTCACTTAGTAGCTAAAACCAGCAGCTTCATTTCTGACTTCCAACAGAGATTATATCAGACATTGATTTTAACTCACACACGAAAGTACGTGTTGAGATGCCTGCAACAAAAGCAACTGATTGTACCGTTCAAGAAAATACCACTTAAAAGGGGAAGAGAAAAGAGCTTGACTTCTCAGGGACGAAAGTTCTATCTATCACGCCATTAACTTTAAAAGATGGAAAAATCATCTTATTGCAAAGCTGCCAGCTTTAATCTTTCTGAAATGGGTTGAAATACATCTTTACAGTGAAATGAAATATGTGGTTTTGTATATAGTAATTTCTAGAGCAGGGGGGTTCCTCCTTTCTTCACTTTTTTTTTCCCAACTGAACTTGTTTCTAGCAATTTCCTGCTCTCCAATCATTGCTGAATAAAGGCCACACCATAATATTTGCTGAGCAACCACAACTCCTAAGTAAGTGCTAAAGACTTATAAACGGTGTATGCTTTTATCATTCACCAGTAGCCTGAATACATTGAATTGAAGTGACTACAGCAAATGCCAGCACACAGCAAACTTCTTTAAACATCGAGGGAGTGCTCAAGATGAACCCCTCTCCAAGAGCAGACTTTTAAGTAGATTTTACCATTTTATACAGAATCATAGAATGGTTTGGGTTGGAAGGGACCTTAAAGCTCATCCGGTTCCAGCCCCCTGCCACTGGCAGGACACATTCTACTAGAGCACGTTGCTCCAAGCCCCATCTAACCCAGCTTATAATCCAATGTAGGACCAGAAGTAGCTATAAGAGGTGCTGGGAAGATGTTATTTGACCATATGAGCCAAGGATAAGTGAGGGAGAGAGAAAGGACAACAAAAGCAACAGTGAGGAGGACTAAGATAGAAAACCATCCTAATATCATTTCAATGAGATGCAAAGTCAAGGCACTTCTTATCTGCCCAGTTGTGTCCTACTGTCTAAGTGTAAATGTGCCTAAAGAGTTGAGAGTGACTCTTTATCCCAGCAGGGTAAGGCCAGGTCACCTTCTCTTTTCCTTTGAAATGTTCTCAATCTCCTTCAAGATTCCCCCACTATTGTTGCATCCACTGTAGTGATGACTGTATATTTGTGACTGGCTGCAGTTATATGTGGTGTTATTCAGGTTGCTAGCCTGTCAGTTCAAATTCAGAGAAGATCCCCTTCCTGAAAACAGGCAGCCAAAAAAGCACTTTCCTTTCGTTTTTATCTCCACTTCCACCAAGAAATACCTGCATCTACCGTTGCTCAAAACTCTTCCTGCATAGCATACATCCACCTCTTGCAAACACACATTAGTGCTGGAACAACTCATGTGTGTGTATGTATATATATATATATATATGAATTTTTAACTATAGGTAAGAAAAATGGCTACATATAGATTCATGATCATACGACCTGCAACTCTATTGGCTGTGTTCTCCGATGGACTTTTATTTGAAAACTAAAGGCATAGATTAACATGATAAAAATTCTCAAGAACTGAGGAATGGTTCAAAAGTAATTTTGCCTGAAGCTTGTATCTTATTAATAATTTAAAATGTCATTCAGAGCTTGCATAACACATATGGAAAATACATGAAAACAGCTTCTCTGCTCAGGAGAAAATGAAACCAAATAAAACAAAGAAAAGATTTTGATGATCTGCTCAGTTATTTTCTCATACATAACAGAGGTTTTTAAGACTCTGACTGGCACATACAGTAAGTGGACTTTTGGCTTTCCTTGGCAATACATTAAATCCCTGGTATATCCAAGTGGTCTGCTTGCAAAGATTAGAGGTCCTCCGGTTTTGGAAGCTACAGGGTACCTGGCTGGGTTAGCAGGGAGATGGGGATTTTCCCATCCAAAGGCAAGAGGGCAAAGCCACGTAACTACAATGCTACACACGACTGCCTTGCCTACATATAAGACTAGATCTCCTCTAAGCATTCCACACCACCACCATCTTCCTTCCATCTGTTTCTCATGCCCATTATATGGTTGTGGAAACTGAGGCAACAATATCCATTGAACCGACTGCCTTTAAATTTGCTAGCAGCAGAAAGACAGAAAACTGCAGTGACTGTTCCTAAATAGATTTTTTAGTTACTAATACTTAAACTAAGAGAACTCTTATTATTAACTTTCATGTATTTAATTTGGTTATTCTCAAAGCAAAGGGGGAGTGTGCCAGTCCTGGAAAAGTTTTGGCTTCTTTTTGATGTTTAAATACCGGATCCTGAGATTTTGCTGTTTCACTTTTGCAAAGCTCCTTTTATTCTATTCAGCCCTGGGTGCTGCCTTTGACAAGGTGCAAGTTGCCATGGCAACCCAAATCTCCATGGCAAAGCCATCCTGGTGTCAGCACGGACACAGCCCACCAAGCGCACACCCTGTGGGATTCCCAGGAAAGAGGCTGGGAGATTGTGTGTTTGTTTAAAAATTATCATGGGATCATTTTTAAATGTAGGATAGGAAGAAGGCGCAGTCAGAAAAAGCAAAATCAGAATGAGGAAAGAGCTAAGGGGAAAAAGAAAAACAGCTCTTGGAGTTCAAGACCTCTTCTAAAGTAATGCTTGTATTACTTGATCCTGTTTAAGTACAGCTTCACCTTGAATAATAGACAGCTCAGCTCTTAATTAACCTTCTTCATGCTATCCTGTGGGGCCTTAGAATAAATAACTTGTCAGTAAGTTATTGAGAGCAGCCACTCCTCACCATCAGATACTCTGCAAAGTGTCCCCCGTTGCAGTCTCCATCTCTCAATATACTGTGGGGTTTGGAGTTTTTCACTGCCGGTGACTCATCTTGTTTTGGTTTTCCCCCTTGGACACTCCTTCCATCCTGTAGCTTTCCTCCTCCTCCCCAGCACAGTCTGAGGAATACCCTCCCCTCTTCTTCATAGCCACACTGGTTTCACCCTACGTCCCCATCTCCCTTCCATGGCACACTCTTCCCTTTGATCCAATACAGCTGCTTCCCTCCCTAGATAGCTCAGAGGTACTTTATTCTCTCAATAAATAAAAAATTAGAAGGTCTTACCACACTTGTTTTTCCAGCTAATGCCTCATCTCCATTTCTTTCCTAAATTCATACAGATTATTTCGTTGTTTCTGCCCTCCCGCATCAACTGCCTGTATGGACAGAAACTGCTCCCGATGTCCTCTTCTCTATCTTGTACATCCCATCCCTGGGGAATCTCATTCGGAAGTACAAACTCAGCTATGCTGACAGCTTGCAGATCTGCCTGTACTTCTGCCTTTTCCCTTGATGAAAATTACATAGGCTCTAAAGATTAAATCACTCGAGATGGGATTTTCACAACTGCTCATTCACTTGGAAACAGATTAGCAGATATTTCCCTGCCCATCACCCATTGCCATTATAAATTACTGACACTTGTTTTAAACAAATGACTGGTATGTATGCAACAAAACCACCTGTGACATAATTCATGACTTAGTCATCAGGAAGCTCTAGAAATATGGACCAATTATTTTTACTAAGAGTATCTTGCATATCTTTTCTCAATTCTAAATGCACACCCTGCACAGAAGAAAAAACCCATTAGGATCTCCTATATATTGTCCATGTATTTGAATAAATCTAATCTCTTTCTAGTACTATTTCTCTTTCTAGGCAAGGGTGACATTTATTTACCTAAATACCCTTTCAGTTACCAGGTACCTGGCCAGCACTTGATCACAAATATAAATAAAGGTATATGTAACGTACTGCTGGAAAACACCAATAAATCTGCCATTGACTTACAACTGAAAGCCATGCAGGAGAAAATTGGTTTTTCTCTACATATGGAAAATCTATTGGAATAAAGTAAGCAGGAATGAAAGGGATTAACAGAAGTTATAAAATTGAGCAAAAGGCTGAAAGATTAAAACTTGGAAGGAAATATTTACTCAGTCTTTTTACTAGAAGATGGCAGACCTTTCTTTAATGTGTTTAGGAATATAATATCCATGTCCACGGTTATGATTCCACTGCTTTGAATCGGGACAAGATTTCATCACAGCCCTTATTGGCTTGCTTCTCTGCATGGCAGAAGCTGCAAAAGCTGCTTGAGAGGTAGTAATAAAATAGTATCAAACAGAACAAGCCTAGATTTGAAGTGGTATTCAGCTTCATGTATAGACACAAAACCTCTATCCAGACTATCCTTTAGCTAATTAGTGTAACAGAACTGGTAGCATCCAGGATTGATTGCCTCTGAAGATCAGCCATAGGTGGACCTCCAGAGTGAGCCAAGAAGACAATTCCTGCTATGAAATGCATCATGGTCCCAAGGGCTGGGCAGAGAGAGGACCTGGCTCTGCTGTCTCTGGGGAAGGGGTAAGAAGGTGAGACTGGATGGTGGAAGAGAAATCACGATCGTGTTTCCAACAGTTTCTCTTGTTGTACAGATTCCCAACTGCCTCGCACCACAGGGCAGCTGAACAGCCGAGATACTGCCAGGAAAATGTCCCTTCATGTTGATGCACAAGTTTGGTACTTGTAGAAATGGCATTAAAGGCAGTGGCACTGTCACAAGGGAGATTACGCAAACACCTCTTACTGCATTCCACTGCTCTACTTAGGCATTCATCTAAGTTCCTCTACAGAATGAGTCCCTATGCTCACAGCAAATACCATCAGAGACTAATGACCATTTGCCTACAGAGGGGTTCAAATGCCTGGGCCACTGAGCTACTGGAAACTGTGTTATGGCTGCAACAAGGGGGCCAATTAGTGCCACTTGTAATGGCAGGTTTTGTAACCTGGACAACCATCCACTGGGAACTGAACTGGGACAAAGCTCCTGACGGTTAACTAATAATAATCACCTCCATGAATTTCATTAAAGTCTATTCCTTGAATTCAGGCTTAGTTACACTGGCAATAAGCTGCTGTGGCAGAAAGAATTCCAACCTCACTCAGCTATTTCAGAAACAGAACAAGGGCACACATATATCTAATTGCATAAGGATACATGCACGCCCAGAATAACCAACCAGTTTCAGGAGTTCAAATTAAATAGCACTGAGCCAGCTTCTGTCCCTATAATATTCTACCACTTATTTTCACTTAATTTTCACTTATTTTCACTGCTAATCTAAAGAAAATCTTTATTATTACTGTGTGAATAATCAACTCAGAAGAGGAAGAGAATAACTGCACTGGTGAAAGCAAGCAAATAAAGTTTCCCTAGAGGCCATTAACATGCTATGCTGTATTTGCGATCCTTCCAGGTGAAGTCCATAGGTGGGATTCTTGCCTGCTTTCACACTAATTTTCATATGAAACAGACCTCTGGATGTTTGCAATGGGATAAAAACCTTACACGTGATTGAAATTGTCCTTCTCAACATTATCTGCACTGTATTGCAACCCCCCAAAATAAAAAAGCTTAAAAGTGTTCATGTTTTACAGCACCTACAGGCATTAAGGAACTACTGAGCTGAAGAAAGCAATGGGAAAAGCAGCATTCAAAACTAATGCAAAAGGAACCAGCATAAGATTTAATACAGTTACTCTGTGGAATGTGTTAGCATGCCTACGGCGGATGGACTTACAGGGAATATTCTCCTACAGTTTGAAGGACCTCCAAAAATAAACAGGAATTTTGTGGAAGAGCAACACTTACATAGCACTAGAACCCGCTGCAGCCTTCACTTTTCCCCTCATAAGCTGTTTTATCTACAGAGTAGCACATCAATATCTGTATTTCAATCCCTGGCTCCAGGGGTGCATTTATTTCAAAACCAATCGCCTTTCTGCGCCAAAAAAAAGTTAAAGCAGCTTCTGCTTCCTTATTTCTATTTTCTCAACTGCATTTTCCCCCCTGCGGCTCCTGCAAGAGCCTCCCCATGCATCCCTCTGCTTTGCGAGCTGATTGCAGCTTCCTCCAGGAGAGAAGCAGCCGATTAATCACAGCCACTACTGCATTCTCCTCCTCTTAACAGCTACCACAGAACCTGTAGCAACCTTATCAATAAGGGCTGAGGAACCTTTTCCTGAAGGCAAGTTATTACAAAACCAGCTACTGCTGCTTTCTTTGATCACTGATCAACTACTGGATGGCACAAATCCCTGTTTCACCCAACTTTCACCTCCTACGATGCAACAAAATGATGCATCATTCCCTCTATCTTCTCCATTTCATTCCTTCCTGGGTGCCCTCTCTTTGGTTTCTCTCCCTTTCACTTGTATACCCCATTCAATATTTCACATGATGCTCAGACACAACCACAGAGTTTACAACTTTTCCTTCCATCCACAGGACACCAACTCACTGGAAAGCTTTCAGCATAAGTTGTAACTGTGCCAAAAGGATGGAAAATGGGAAATACTGGGAGATTAAATCTATCTTTCACATCTAAGTGAGTCAGTCCTTTGATACCTTTGAAACCTCCTGTTTCAAAATGTGAATTTAGAGCTCAAAAATCTATAGCTGAAAGATCCCAATAATAAAACAGGGTAAGCAAATGGGTAAAATTGAAATGGTGCTGTTAAACTTTACTATGCCTTAGGTGCTTTGTGACTCAAATGGATTTTGACCATGCCACATATTTACAGGACGTGTCAAATATTTATTATACTTTGTCAGTCAGCTCCTGCTCACTTTTACTGCCAGTTGTTTGGCTTCATTTCCATAAGCCATTCGGTTAACATAATCTACTGCATATGCCAGAGGAACACAAATGCAAATTAGAAAGGATTTTTCCTTCCTCATATCCCCACCTGACAAATACTTGAGCTTCAGAAATCTCTCCAAACTTTAAAATCACTATATCTTAAGACTGTATTAGCAAGAAAAAGCCCATTTTACTTTCATCCTGTAAACAGCAAGCACTCACATCACCCTATGGCTCTTACAAGTAAGTAAAAGAGATAAATTAGATACAGTGCAGCTATATTTTAATATTAGATAGGCACTGTTTTCTTATTTCTGGTCTAAAGTGTTGGATAATGCAGTGCTTTACAGATGAACCCACTGAAGTGACACAGGTTTCCTGTTGTGCAGTAGGGAGGTTCTGAGGGTTTAGGGTTTTAGTTTGGCTTCTCTCCTTTATTGACCTCAAAGAATGGGGACCTTCAATTTTTACTGGAGTTAGTGCAAGTGGAATTTTGCATTTTAAAGGCAAACCCCATATTTGATGAAATCATCTATGTGCACTATAAAAAAAGCTAATACAAGGCATAATTGGCATCTGGGAGTCAATTACTTTGTTCATAAAGTGGCTGCTTCTATAAAGTTAGTGACAGAATTCAGGCTACAAATCACTTACATTGCTAATCCTTGATAGGCCTCCAGCATGATTTACCTCAATAATATTTATTTCTCTAAGTTGGTTTCATATTTCCTGGTTTCAAAGCCACTTCTTAATTATTTCGTTACCTGGAAAGTACAAATCAAGAAATAAATGACTGCTAAGGAGACCCAAGGTTTAAAAGATGTAATAAAGACACACATTAGCAGAACTGATGAAGTATTGGGCTCTGAAAATATATCACAGCAGCTTTTTGAAGTATTTGATGCACACAACAGCCTCCCCAGATTTTATATGGAGGCAGAAAAATAGGCTCTGCCAAAGTGAGGAATAACTTCAGCCAGCTCTGAGTTACAAACTAAAGGTGAACTGAGCCCTAAGTCTACAGAAAGCTCTCAGACTGATGTTGTAACGAAATCAAAGTCACACCTAAATCTATTTTTGCCTACTTTCCAGTGCTGCCTATAATTCATGAGGCCGGGCAAGTCACTAAATCAATGGTTAAGTCTGAAGAGGAAGAACCCCAGTACCAACTAGGTATTTTGGCTGATACCATACAGGAACATCACGCTTCAAGTACCTGTTAAAACAACAAGAAGCTGCAACAGTCCCGTCTCAAACTGGCAGTTGCTAATTGCTCCCTTTCTAATTTGCTGAGAGCAGCATGTGCTGGATGAAAAAGTGCCTGTTCTGATAATTCAATTATAACAGAGTCGACAGATACTCGTGAAATTTACATTTTTATATCAAAGATGACATTTGATAGTGACAATCCAAATGCCTTGAAATCTGTCTTTTCGGCGCTAATGATTCTTACAGTAATAAACACCTTGTGCTGTGACCCTTGCCAGGCTCTTTGTAAAGTTGAAGGGACGTTTATTGCTATGTATATGCCCATTCTATTAGAGTTATTGCCTAAAATAACCATATTCCTCCAGTTGCCTTAGTGGATTTATCCAAGTTTTCTGATTTTATACCTTTGAGGTGGAGAGACTGCTTGCATGAAAATTCAGTATGCTATATAACTCCCTGTGAAAAGAGATGGTGGAACATCTGCAGATGCACAACACGGAGCTTATTAATAATACTCCTGGAGCTAAATGCTATAGGCACAATTAGAGACCCAAATACTGAGCATTTTGCACACACATAAGGATGCTAAATAACCATTTCTGGATATTCTGCTTTTTGCTAAATGAGTTATCTGCATCACTGAGCAAGGGTATGAATATGAGAAATGAAAAACCCTCTGCACACACACGTAAGCAGGTCCTTATTTCAGTACCAGTACATATTTCTTTTGGAAAACTGTTCCAGGAGAGAACAAAAAAGACAGGAATAAGCCTATAAAATACATTTTTTTAGACCTGTTCCCAATCTCCATTCCTCAGACAGTTACGACCTGGATATGAACTACTGAATGCGATGAAAATTTCAGTCACAGCTTTGCATCCTTAGTGTGCTACAGGCATCCTATGGGATCATCTCTGCCCTGAATTCATCACAGCTATAATTCAACAGAATAAGTAACAGGGAGGTTTACAGAGCAGGTCAGTGACAGAAGGAGGAAGAGAAGTGCTGTGATTTTCTGACCAATGGACAGTAGGAGAAACAGGGAACCTGAAATAAGTCTGCTTGAGACCTTCTGAATTCCATGAGCAGGAACGAGGTGGGGAAAAAGGGGAGGGGAAAGAGAAGATGATGTAGAAGGCAAAAAAAAGAATGAACCAAATAAAACTGTAAACTCTGAACAAGCTTTGGATTCATTTCAGGGAAAATTTAATCAGTGTTGACATTTAAATTGGGATAGGGGATAAAAGGAAAGTGCAAAGCACCCAGCTTTCTAAGTGCATTCTTTGCACCCAGCTTTGCCGCGTGTGTCCGATGTTCTGTTTCTTTGCAAATCTCATTTGAAATCTCATCAATGTGTGGAGATTTTACTTGAGAGTGGGAGCATGCAAGCAAACAGAAAGGTGCAATGGAAATGTGCTTAAGGACAGAGGAGCAGAGAAGAGACAGGCATCAGGGCTAATGAACCACCAAGAGAAACTTGTCGAGACTGGAACGAGAATGAAATTTACTCAGAGAGCCTTAAGTAAGAGAAATAAAGGACATGCCAAAAACATTACCCTAAACTGTGAAATATATAATGTCAGCAAAAGGCAGATAAGGCAGTGTTACTGTAAACTGAGCCTTTATTAGTGCCGCTAGGAAAAACAAGAGATTCCACATCGGAGCACAACATCATTTTTGTGTTGACCTTGGTAACTCAAGCTTAAGCTATTAGCAAATCCCATGACAAGAGCCTGATGAGCAAAAGAGACTGGTGTAAGAAAGCCCAGGCAGCTGGGTGCTAACAAATACATTTGGAAAAAAGACTGTTTGGCAGAGCAGTGAAAGTAGAACATGTCAACACATGAGGATTTAGACTACAGGAAAGAGGAAAGCAGAATAGAAACTCAAAAACTGTGTTCTTCTTCCTTTCCTCACTCTTGGCACCTCCTTCTCAGTCATTTTTGCCTTGCTCATGCTCAACACAAGCCCTGAGCTTTGGGGAAAGAGAAAGGGATGACGTGAAATTACAACAGTTGTCCAATGAAACATTTCCTTTACACATTGACTTAACCAGGAGCTGAGCTCTCGGCATCTTGTGGCACCAACCATCAGGTTTATCCCTTTTCCCAGAATCTGAAATCGAACTTAAGAAAGGCAGCAGAAAGCCTCCAGCTGGGAGGGCCACACAACACTCCAGACCACCCTTGGGTTTAGGTTAAACAGCTGGAGTGCCTGAACACACCCAGGATCTACAGAGGCCACGGGAATGCCCTGAGGACTGCATCTATCTAAGGAATATAAAGAGGACAGTACCCCATCACACATTGCTTTTACAGCATTAAAAAAGAGCCAAATACTATCACCTTTAGTTTCAATATTACACTATCACAGCTCAAATTCTCCTGGGCAGAAATCAATAAAATCAAATGCAAACAGCCAACAAGGCTGATGAATGCCACACCTGCACTTCATACATTCACTGCCTCCCTTGGCATCCAGATGAAGCTTTTCTTCCAAACGAACAATCAAATGGCAGCGTTTCCCATGGGAGGTGGATTGGTTTTTTCTCTTGCTTCTGTGATACCGAACATTGCTTCCATTATACAAGGAGGCATTTGTCGGTGTTACTTTTATGGGCACCAATTAGTCCTTTATTAGATTTTTCTGAGATTTGTTATGTGGTAATTAATATACCATTCACACCAGCATCTGTTTAATATTTATGGAGGAAGTGAACTAAAAATACAAGAAACCAACCAAACAACAACAAAAACCCCACACCTAGAAAAAAACCAATTATACAGAAAGGTTCCTCTAAGACAAATGACAATACTTAGAACAGAATCATAGAATAGTTAGGGTTGGAAAGGACCTTAAGATCATCTAGTTCCAACCCCCTGCCATGGGCAGGGACACCCGACACTAAACCATGTCACCCAAGGCCTCATCCAACCTGGCCTTGAACACCGCCAAGGATGGAGCATTCACAACCTCCCTGGGCAACAAAAAGTCATAGAATCATAGAACACTTAGGGTTGGAAAGGACCCTGAAATCATCTAGTTCTAACCCCCTGCCATGGGCAGGGACGCCTCACCCTAGATTGTGTCACTCTAGGTGATCTTAAACCTGGCCTTGAACACTGCCAGGGATGGGGCAAGCCAAACCTTCTTTGGGCACTCTGTGCCAGCACCTCAGCACCCTCACTGTAAAGAACTTATGCCTCATACCTAACCTGAACTTCCCCTATTTTAGTTTAAACCCATGACCCCTTGTCCTATTGCTACAGTCCCTGATGAAGAGTCCATCCCCAGCATCCTTGTAGCCCCCTTCAGACACTGGAACCTGCTATGAGGTCTCCACGCAGCTTCTCTTCTCCAGGCTCAACAGCCCCAACTTTCTCAGTCTGTTTCCATACAGGAGGTGCTCCACTCCCCTGATCATCTTTGTGGCCTCCTCTGGACTTGCTCCAACAGCTCCATGTCCCTCTTATGTTGAGGACACCAGCACTGCACACAGTGCTGTAAGTGGGGTCTCAAGAGAGCAGAGTAAAGGGGCAGGATCACCTCCTTTGACCTGCTGGTCACGCTCCTTTTGATACAGCCCAGGATACAGTTGGCAAGCCATATAAAAATAATTTGTTGATAAGGTTGGCTCGCATAAAATCTGTGCAGGGGTTTTGAGTATTCAGTCATCTAATCACTGAGCCTCAAATTAGCTAATGGAAGATAATGATCTGAAATTATATTAACATATACATATTTTGCTGCTTTTGAAGTAACTCTTGGAAATCGTTGAATCTCTTCTTCCAGGAGAACTGGCATCTCTGACTGCTATTCCTCATCTATCCTTTTGAATCTGGCCTTATATAAGTACCTTTTAATATTGTCCATGAATAAAGCATCAAAAGCTTACTGAAATTAAAACTATTCACTTTAATTGTGAGCAGTTTTTAAAAGGTGCTTAATTACACATCAGAAATATGTATGATAATAGAACCATTCATACTCTATATTAAAGTATAAAGGTTCTCTCAAGCAACGAATGTAGTCCTTAAAGAACCCCCATAGTTAAAGGAATGTTTTCTTAATGGAAGATGAAATCACGATGCAACAGTTTATTTGCCTTTTTTATTTGAATCCTAAGTTCTTGACTCTCTACTCACTTGAAATTAACATTCACATTTCACTGAAACATCCTGCCTCAGTTCAGTGTACATCTTGTCTGATTTTTAAGGAGCTGGCTCAGATTTCCCCATGACAAAACCTCTTTCCCCTCCATGCCTAAAAGACATTGATTTTCTCTAACTCTTGAACACCTCAATCTCTCTTTGGGATGAGTGAATTTCAGCTAAGAGATGGGAAGAACAATTCCACTAATCCAGTACTCAGGTACTGCAATGAAGGGGACTCTGTGGCTATCAAAGGAAGGCAGGTATAGACCATAAGCAAGCTGTTCACTGTACTTCAAACTTAAACAGGGAGATTCAGGTTATATTCAAGGAAGAAATTATTTACTATGAGGATGGTAAGGTTCTGACACAGGCTGCCCAAGGAAGTTGTGGCTGCCTGTGTCAGTGTAGTGCTCAAGTCCAGGTTGGATGGGACTTAGAGCAAGCTGCTGTAATGGAAGGTGTCCCTGCCTGTGGCAGGGGGTTGGAACTGGATGAGCTTTAAGGTCCCCTCCAACGCAAACCATTCAATGACTCCATGGTTCTAAGAGCTGTGTGAATGATACAAATCAGAGTTCACCCAAAAGGGTTCCTGCATTTGCTCCTTGCGCAGTTGGTTCAGCTTTCACGGAAACAGCAAGCTCCTGACAGAGCATTTACTTGGGATGTTTTGCTCTTTCCGGACCCAGCTCAGTGCAACATGGAAGAAGGGAACTGCTAAACGTGCTGATTTGAAGAACGCTGCGTGTGGCAGATTACAACAGCATGGTGTCACAGCATTAGCTCCATCAGCTACACCAAGTGTTAGGTTCCCTGCAAAACAACATGGGAGTATTTTCAAACCTGACAGACACACAGCATGGGAGTTTGGAGAGATGAATTCAGTAAGGCTCTGCTTTTCAGTGGAACCCAGCCAAGATTATGGCAGATACCTATTAAAAATTCAAGCAAAACTAAAGCTAAATATTGAACCCATCACTTGGAGCCAGTGATAATATCCCCCCTTCTTGTACTATATATCTGTCTTCCCTTTAACTGAACACCTCATCCTTTCCAAAGTGTGGAAAACATCTGTGGAGACATACCTGACTGAACAAGGGGTCAGCCTGTACCTCTACCAGGCAGTTCACAGATGAATATTGAGTTTATTCAACTTTCATCCAAGGCTTCCTCAAAATGAAGATGGTCCTTCCAAGAGAGGCACCACCTAATAACACACATGGTACTGTTCCTGACTGCATTCATGATGTGTGTAAACTGCAGTGAACATATTCTATTTAGAGCAATTCCTCCCAAGGTCTGAAGTGTATATCCAGGTACTCTGGATTTTGGAGGAGTGGTGCTTAAATGGAATAGATCACACTTGCCCCATTGCTCCTCAAACAAAACAAATCAGCAGCATTTGTGCGATAGGGATATTCAAGCACATTAGTACTATGAAGTGTAGTTTCTTGCTACTCGTGTGGTGAGGGATGGAAGCACTAGTTCCCTCCGAACTAGGGTCAAGATATAGAGCATTCACGGAATGCGGGTCATCAGCGATTTATTGCGCAGTTACAATTCCTTATATCTGTTGCCTAAGCACCTCCCTAGAGTCAGCTGGTTCCTGCCCCTCCTGGCAACTTCCCGTCACATCACGTGATCTTCCGTGCACCAATCCCTACATCTCCCCCGCCTCAAGACTAAAAAACTCAGGGTTTTAACAGCTATTCCAGTTAAGCAACTTATAACTCTAATTAACTAAGAAAGAAAGGTTCGTGTAACTAAGTATTCACACATGGTGCGTAACTCATAACTAATTCACCAAGTGAGAAAGGTTTGTGTAACTAAGTATTCACACATAGTGCGTATAACATAATCACAGTATCACAGTATGTTAGAGATTGGAAGGGACCTCAAAAGATCATCTAGTCCAATCCCCCTGCCAGAGCAGGAACACCTAGATGAGGTTACACAGGAATGTGTCCAGGCGAGTTTTGAATATCTCCAGAGAAGGAGACTCCACAACCCCCCTGGGCAGCCTGTTCCAGTGTTCCGTCACCCTCACTGAGAAGAAGTTTCTTCTCAAGTTTAAGTGGAACCTCTTGTGTTCCAGTTTGTACCCATTACCCCTTGTCCTATCATTGTTTGCCACTGAGAAGAGCCTGGCTCCATCCTCGTGACACTCCCCCTTTATATATTTATATACACTAATAAGGTCACCCCTCAGTCTCCTCTTTTCCAAACTATAGAGACCCAGCTCCCTCAGCCTTTCCTCATAAGGGAGATGTTCCATTCCCTTCATCATCTTAGTTGCCCTGCGCTGGACTCTCTTCATCAGGTCCCTGTCCTTCTTGAACTGAGGGACCGCATCTGGAATATTGTGTCCAGTTCTGGGCCCCTCAGTTCAAGAAGGACAGGGACCTGCTGGAGAGAGTCCAGTGCAGGGCAACTAAGATGATGAAGGGAGTGGAGCATCTCCCTTATGAGGAAAGGCTGAGGGAACTGGGTCTCTATAGTTTGGAGAAGAGGAGACTGCGGGGGGACCTTATTAGTCTATATAAATATATAAAGGGGGAGTGTCACGAGGATGGAGCCAGGCTCTTCTCAATGGCAAACAATGATAGGACAAGGGGTAATGGGTATAAACTGGAACACAAGAGGTTCCACTTAAACTTGAGAAGAAACTTCTTCTCAGTGAGGGTAACAGAACACTGGAACAGGCTGCCCAGGGGGGTTGTGGAGTCTCCTTCTCTGGAGACATTCAAAACCCGCCTGGACACATTCCTATGTAACCTTATTTAGGTGTTCCTGCTCTGGCAGGGGGATTAGACTAGATGATCTTTTGAGGTCCCTTCCAATCTCTAACATACTGTGATACTGTGGGGGGCCCAGAACTGGACACAATATTCCAGATGCGGTCTCACCAGGGCAGAGTAGAGGGGGAGGAGGACCTCTCTCGACCTACTGACCACCCCCCTTCTAAATACACCCCAGGATGCCATTGGCCTTCTTGGCCACAAGGGCACAGTGTTGGCTCATGGTCATCCTGCCGTCCACTAGGACCCCCAGGTCTCTCCCCTGCACTACTCTCTAACAGGTCGTTCCCCAACCTATACTGGAACCTGGGGTTGTTTCTGCCCAGATGCAGGACTCTACACTTTCCCTTGTTATATTTCATCAAGTTTCTCCCTGCCCAACTCTCCAGCCTGTCCAGGTCTCACTGGATGGCAGCACAGCCTTCTGGCGTGTCAGCCACTCCTCCCAGCTTAGTGTCATCAGCAAACTTGCTGACAGTACACTCAATTCCCTCATCTAAATCATTGATGAATATATTAAATAATACTGGTCCCAGTACTGACCCTTGAGGCACTCCACTAGATACCGGCCTCCAACTGGACTCCGCCCCATAGACTACAACTCTCTGGCTTCTCTCCTTCAGCCAGTTTGCAGTCCACCTCACCACCTGATCATTCAGATCACACTTCCTCAGTTTAGCTATGAGGATGCTGTGGGAGACTCTGTCAAACGCTTTGCTGAAGTCAAGGTAGATCACATCCACCACTCTGCCATCATCCATCCACCGTGTTATTTCCTCATAAAAGGCTATGAGGTTGGTCAAGCACGACTTCCCCTTGGTAAAGCCATGTTGACTGCCCCTCATAACCCTCTTATCCTTGACATGCCTTAAGATGGCACCAAGGATAAGGTGTTTCATCACTTTCCCAGGGATGGAGGTGAGGCTGACCGGTCTATAGTTACCCGGGTCCTCCTTCTTGCCCTTTTTGAAGACTGGAGTGACATTTGCTTTCCTCCAGTCCTCAGGCACCTCTCCCGTTTCCCAAGACTTGGTAAAGATGATGGAGAGTGGTCTAGCAATGACTTCCGCCAGTTCCCTCAGCACCCGCGGGTGCATCCCATCTGGACCCATGGATTTATGGATGTCCAGATTGCTCAACTGGTCTCTAACCCATTCCTCGTCGACTAAGGCAAACCGCTCCAGTGACCTGACTTCATCTGAGGTCTCAGGGGTACAGGGCTCTTCAGGACTGCCTCCGGCAGAGTAGACTGAGACAAAGAAGGCATTCAATAACTCTGCCATCTCTGTATCTTCTGTCACCAGGGCACCCATCCCGTTCACCAGTGGGCCAACCTTGCCTCTGGTGTTAGTTTTATCAGCCATGTATTTGAAAAAGCTCTTTCTGCTGTCCTTGACCCCTCTTGTGAGATTTAATTCTAAGGAGGCCTTAGCCATCCTAGCTGCCTTCCTACATCCTCTAGCAGCAGCCTTATATTCCTCCCGAGTGGCCAGCCCCTCCTTCCATGACCTGTAAACTCTCCTCTTCCACTTGAGCATACCCAGCAGTTCCTTATTTAGCCACGCAGGTCTCCTGGTCCTCTTCCTTGACTTCCTACGTGTCAGGATGCTCTGCTCTTGAGCTCGGAATAAGCAATCCTTGAATGCCAACCAACTATCTTGGGCCCCTTTACCTTCAAGCAGCCTTGCCCATGGGACTTCCCCTAGCAATTGCTTGAAAAGGCCAAAGTTTGCCCTGCTAAAGTCCAGTGTTGCAATTCTACTTGCTATTGTACTGGTCCTACCACACAAGATCCTGAATTCCACCATCTCGTGGTCGCTGCAACCAAGGCAGCCCTCAACCTTTACTGCTTCGACCAGACCCTCCTTGTTAGTGAGGATGAGATCCAGCAGCGCTCCTCTCCTGGTTGGCTCATCCACCATTTGCATGAGGAAGTTATCAAACAAGAAGGAAACAAACATTCTAATACTAATAAGCACAGAGCGTCAGCCTAAAGGGACCTAGACACAGGTGTTTCCAACCTGAGTGTTGTCGTATTCAACGGCCGGCTACAAAGTTCGTAAGGCACGTCGTGACTGGATCCGTGAGTGAAGTCATCTGGACACACAAGGGTCATGGATGTCATTTCACACCTCTTTCCAAAGGTTCATTGTATCACTCTCTCCCAGATACAGCCAAGCGTCAAACACCACCTGTAAAACAGAGCTCAAATACAAACTTACAGACACAACTACAAATACGGTAATAACCATTTTGCCAGTACCCAGCGTAGCCCAGTCTCACCATCTACACAGGCATAGCCCCACCCGTGAGCACGTAGGGCAAATGGACCTACCTTATCTTTTTCCGGATCTTTCACCCATACCTGTGGATACGAGGGTTTGTCTAGAAGTGGGGCAAAGTGAGAGCTCATCGGGGATTGTTCACTTGATCCACGCGAGAACTGATTTAAACTAGTCACAGCAGAAAGTAGAAGTCGGTGCACGTGGCTTGTGGGAGTTTCTCCGGGTACGGTCTCCCCCGCCTCAAGACACACGAGGCAAGCTTTCAGAGTCCAGTGCGCGTTCGATGATAGCTTGGCCAGTGCTGTTAGAAGGAAAACCGGTCTTATGCTCAATGCCCCACTGTCGTAAAAACGAGGCCACCAGTTGACTTGAATATGCTGGGCCGTTGTCGGTCTTGATCTGGCTAGGGACTCCCAAAATCGCCATGACCTCACGCCAATGCAAAATGGTCGCTTTAGTGTCTTGCTTGCATTGTGCCGTAGCCAAGATGACACTGCTACAGGTATCAACCGTGACATGTAAATAGCGCATAAAAACTGGAGCGCAACAGTCAGGGACTGGCAGACCTTGTGCAACATTGTTGTGCACTATTGTTACCTTCAGTTAGGAGTCCAGGGATGTGCGAATGACTATTACAGTGATTTGGGCAAATTTCAGCAGCTCGCTCAGACAAAGCCTGAAAAAGGATTTGCGCACACTCCATCGTAGCCTCAATGGCCAATGGGGTCCGCAGACCACTGTCGTAGCACAGTAGCTACAGTATATGGCTCCAGAAATTGAACTGCTATTGGCTAGAAGTAACCAATATAGATTCTGATTGGCTCAGAAGTGCAGTCCACACATTTTTGAAGCAGATAACAAGCTAGGTAAAATTATCCATTCGCTACCTTTCTCACATAACTTGCAGTTTCACCATCCCGCTTCCACATCTTGTTAACCTTGAGCAAATGCCAAGTTCCTTATTCTACTGCACGTCACTGTCCTTTAGTAACCTAAGGCTAGGCCTTGCAGCCTGGGTAACTTGAATTCAGACCTTGCAACTTAACTCAGAGTTTGGCTAAGACCAAACTGCTGGGATTGCTCACATGTCCATTGTTCAGCTGTGTTCTTCATAACCACCATCTCCTAAGGCTAAGACGTCTGGGTTGGTCACGAAATGTCCACCATCCCTCTTTTTGTTTTTGAGCAAACCAGACGGATGTTACATTTTTCTTAACCATAGATATCACACACTGCAACATATAACTTGCTACTAATACAAATAAAACTAACACACATAATAAAAATATACAGCAACAAAATCAAAATCGTTAAAATGACAATAAACACCATTAGTCCACCTTTTACTAGAGCAACCAGCCAACCTGTCAGTCCCCATTCACCTAATAAATTGTTCAGCCAAAAGGCTTGCCCATCCTCATACACCATGTGTAAGATCTTAGCATGTTTCCATATTTCTTCAACATAGGTCAATCACAGGCTGCTGGGTCTGCCATTTTTCTCCTGGATGTCTCTCTAATAACAGGGGAGGCCATCCCCTCACATCAAGGTCTGGCATGGCATATGTCCCCATTGCTCCACGCCTGCTGGGTTGCAGCCAACAGCAGAGCTAAAGGTTCTTCTTGGTGGCAAACACAGAGGCCAACTCAGTCTTACCCTTGACTGTGGCAGCAGGCATTTGGTCAACCTCAGTTCTTGTACCTCGCTGTCAATGCAGAGTTTCACCTGCTTCATCCAGTAACAAGTTGGTATTGTGGCAAAGCACACACAGATTTACATTACCAGATAACTATTACAGGTTACAGCAGCATGTTGAAGATGTTGATGGCAGCAAGAAACCAGCCAAAGAATTTTCTTACCAGTGGAGTTCTCCCACCCTCTTAATTTGTTCCATTACCTGCTTTATAACACTACCATCGTATTAGAATCTTTCTAGCTTTTGCCTTAGCATTTTCTAGCAGCTGTTGCAAATTTGCATGCTCTAACATCTTTTACAAGTAACAAATCCACACAATACAAGGTATAGTTTCTCATTAGCAACTGGCTAGTAAATACAAGTGGTTTTATACACAAAATCACAGCCTCTAATAATAGCTACGTTACAAGCACGCATATTCAAGTTGTTACTTTTCAGTTGCCCTCAAGTGATGTCCTGCAATCATTCATTTTTCTCTTCCTCTATCTCATTCTGCTCGGGGTATTCACTGTCAGCTCCTGTAGCTGAGGCATCGGGTTCCTCCACTTGTCTGTCCAGCTCATAGCAAGGCTTGACAAACTTTGCAGGCAGCTGCCATGGACCTGTAGGTAGGAGGACACAAACACACCCCCTATCCCAGGCTATCAGCTCTTGAGAAGGAGTTGGGTTAAAGTGATTCAAAGGCATTCTGATGGAAAAGGAATGTGAAACTACAGCTGCCTGCCTGCTTAGCAGCAGCCATAAATACCTGCCAGCAACAGCACTTTGCATTAACCCTTTCTTGTCCAAAATGTTAATCTGCTACCCATTAAAACTTTTACACAAACCCAACAACAAGAAATACACAGAACACTGTCCGCCCTCAACACACACACACACACACACACACGGGATCCCACAAGCAAACTCCATACAATTACAATATTTGAAATACAAAACCCAGACAATCATTACTTCCACTACACAGTCCCTCATACAGAACGTGGCGTAAGGACCCTGTGAAGACAATCAAGAAACCAGCTCCAAGCAGCATCATCACAGTGTGAGGTGGCAGGCTCAGCTTTAGCAGGCATCCCCGCAGAGGCTCTGCCTCCCCCACATCGCATGAGCCTTGGGCTTTTACACTGACCAAAATGCACACTCATTCCGATGCAGGTGGCCAGCCTACATGGGAAGAAGTGGTCAGCAATATCCATAAAAAGTCTCCAAGGACTGATAGAAGCATGGATATACTTAGATATAAATTTGCCATCTTCTAGTACATGTGGATCACAGAGAGACTATCAAATGAGTTGTATAGGGGGTCCCAAGTCCACAGTCCACCACGGTACTCATATAACGTGTTCAAAAGGCTATAAGGGTACATTAAATTGCTGTGGGTTGTGGGGTTTTTTTGTGGTTTTTTTTTTGGTTGTTTTTTTTTTTGGGGGGGGTGTTTTTGGTTTTTTGTGGTGGTGTTTTCTTTGGGTTTTTTTTTTTTGGAGAAAATCAAAAACAAACTAAACACACCGGTCTGGTAGCCAAGGATAAAGACAATGTCGTTAGTAGGGAGGATTCCCCCAGGGTAGGCTTTGAGGGTTGTTGTCGCTCGGTGTGGGGAACCCCCGTGTCCCCTGCCCTGTCGCACAAAGGGGAGTGTTGCCAGGGCTCACAACGCTCCACTTCCCGTTTTCCTTGCTGCTGCCGCTGTTGCTGTTGCCGTGGTTTCTGGCAGTCGCGCTGCAGCTCCAGCACTGCCCGCTCGGCCGCGTGGCCCGGGGGCTCCGGCCGCGCCTCCCGGGGCACCTTCCTCCACAGCTCCCACGCAAAGGTCTGCACCCGCGGCTCCTCCACTCGCAGCGCCTCCGTGTCCTGCAGCCGCTCCAGCAGCTCCTCTCCTGGAGACAACTATCTCGATGGCACCCCACGTCTCCCCTAGATCTCCTGCTTTCTTTTCCCCAGCCAAGACCGCTTCCAAAAGCTCTTGGTGGATCCATCCCCATCAGGAGGTATCTAATACGTCAACGAGGGCCTCCACCGCCCCCCGGCCTCGCAACCATTGGATGCAGTGGCCCGCTGGCTCGGCATACATCGCCTTCGGCAACCCAGCTTGCTGCGCGAGGGCCTTCAATACCTGTACCACGTGGCTCCCCTCCATCGCTGTCACGTTGGGGTCACCACTTGTAGTTTCTCGCTACTCATGTGGTGAGGGACGGAAGCACTAGTTCCCTCCGAACTAGGGTCAAGGCATAGAGCATTCACGGAATGCGGGTCATCGATTTATTGGGCAGTTACAATTCCTTATATCTGTTGCCTAAGCACCTCCCCAGAGTCAGCTGGTTCCTGTCCCTCCTGGCAACTTCCCATCTGTCGTGGTTTAAGCCCAGGCCGTAAATCAGAACCACGCAGTCTACTTCCCCCCCCACCTTTCTTCCCTCCGCTCCTGGAGCGACAGGGAGGAGAATCGAAAGAATGCAACTCCCATGGGTTGAGATAAGAACAGTTTAGTAACTAAGGTATAACACAAATCACTACTGCTACCACTAATAGTAATAATGATAAAGGAAATAACAAGGAAGAGAATACAACCGCTCACCAACCGGTACCTCGCCCCCACCCCGCAGTCATCTCGCCCTTCTGGGAACTCTCAGTTCTACATCCTGGGCATGATGTGCTATGGTATGGAATACCTCTTTGGCTAGTTTGGGTCAGGTGTCCTGTCCCTGCTTCCTCCCAGCTTCTCCTCCTCCCTGGCAGAGCATGAGACTCACAAAGGCCTTGGTCAGTCTAAACATCGGTGTTATCAGCCCTGTTCCCAGGCTGAAAGTCAAAAACACAGTGCTGCAACAGCTACTAAGAAGGAGAAAAACTGACTGCCACTGCTGAACCCAGGACACCGTCACATCACGTGATCTTCCGTGCGCCAATCCCTACATGAAGTATGAACTTTGGGGTCAAAACCCCAACTTAAAATAATGGTGTATTTGCCTAAAAAGACCTGAGTACAAGGTTTGTGCAATGAAACTGATCCCTCAGCTTTCACCCAGCCCTTAACTCCTGGGGTTATCAACCTGGATAAAAGGCCTTTAGGTAACATATAATGAATTGCTTAAAACAAATAATTGTCAAGAAAAAACCAAAATGGTTTAACACTTCATGTAAATGTATTGAATTAGCAATGTTTCAAAGACAGCTTCCCTTCTAACCCCTGACAAAATGGCCAAGAGTGCAATTTCATTACAAGTAACAGGACAATCTGCTGGCAAACCCCCTCTTTTGTGGGAGCAGGACTGATCAAAGGCATTAAAGTATTCACATGGCACATCTTTCTGACTTACAAACCCAAAGCTTATCTCAAAAAGGCAATTGTAATTCCTATCAAATAACTAGAATCCAGGCAACCTGGTGCTGTAAGCACTGTGAAGCAGTGTACCACTTCTTCTGGAAGCATTTGTTAGTGGTACCCAGCCTATGTCATTAAAACTGCTTTGAAATTAAATAGAATAACACTGCTGAGCCTCTCTCTTCATTACTGCCATCTGGTTTTTGTGCTGCACTGTTGTGCTTAGAACTCGTGAGGATGGGAATAGTATCTGAGCATCTCATGGACATTAACAAACTAACATGACACTAATCCTGCACTGGAAAAAATTACATTGATATGGAGGCAATGGAAATTCAGAAGGTAAAAGCCTTGTCTGGAGTCACACTGGGTACTGTGGCTGAGCAGAGGATGGAATGTTTTGCTGTCCAGTTCCTGATGGTTGCTTTAAATCCATGACCAGTTTTACTTAGTGGATTGAGGCTTTCAACTCTGAGGACATGCAGATTCCCACTCTTCTTCCCTTCTTCTTAACATGGGATGTGGCAATTGAGATTTTCTGCCTAGATTACCTGGAAGGATGCTTTATGAACTGTGAATACAGGGGCCCTGCACTTCAGGTACAAGCTAAACCAGCTGCCATGAGCAGATATATATGTTTAATGACATGGCACCAGAAGAAATACAATGTGTGCAGAAAGTCAAAGAAAGACCCTTGGATTTTCCAGATAGGTGAGATTTAGAGAAAAATATAAAATTAAAGCAGTAATAGGTGAGTTAACGTGGATTTTTAATGCAATCACAAAGCTGTTTTATTTCTATGGGAAAGTTCCTAATCATTGCACTTGGATAGAACCTTTTCTACGCTGACATGATTTCCACCAGAGTCTGTCAGAAAACACCAAAGGGACAATCAAACTAAGTTTGGACTGGATATAAGGAAGAAGTTCTTTACTGTGAGGGTGGTGAGGCACTGGAACGGGTTGCCCAGGGAAGTTGTGAATGCTCCATCCCTGGCGGTGTTCAAGGCTAGGTTGGGCAAAGCCGTGGGTGACATGGTTTAGTGTGAGGTGTCCCTGTCCATGGCAGGGGGGTTGGAACTGGATGATCTTAAGGTCCTTTCCAACCCTGACTATTCTATGATTCCATAAGTGTTGAAAATGTACTTCCTTTCCTACACCTTTTGAATGATTCAACCCTTTATACATTCAGGTTCTGTTAGAAAACATACACCCTTGCTTAAATTTACCCCTCTTTTTCTACTTCTAATTACAAGATGAGAGGCGCTCACCCATGCTTTCTTCATGAAAGATAGAACTGTTGCTCATTTTGTGTGAAAAAGCTGAGAGTTGGATGAAGCATCAATATAAAGTCATTTAGAAGTAGCAGAAAATTAGAACTGTTATTACTTGCCAAGGAACAAAATGCACTTAGAGTGGGTGCCAGGCCATTTGCTGGGACACAAACAACCCAGCTCCCCACTTCAGTGGGCTTTCTCATCAATTTGACAGATTTGTAACCATATTCGTTTAAATTGTATTGCTTCTGATTTTGAATGCTATCACTTAAAAAAGAATCAAACTTAGAAGAGAATGATGTTTTCTGACAGGATCTGAATTTCCTGAAAGAGAGAGCATAAAGACAGCTCCATTGTATGTGTCTGCCATAGGGTCCCCTCACCAAGAGGTATGTTACTCCACTTCTTTACCTTTGGTGTTTCTGGCACCATTATGTATCAGCAAGTCTAGCATTAGTATATCTGAAAATGATGGCTTGCCACAACATCTTTGCCTAAATGCATTTAAGCAGGATAAAAATAACTCCATTCTAGGTGACAAAAATAAACTTGTGCGCTATTTGAAACAATAACATCTATGAAAAGAGAATTAAACACATTGTGTGGATGGTGATTAACACATGCAGTATGAAGTTAATAGCTGTCATCTTCTGACCTGCGCTATGTGGGAGGTCCAGCTGTTACATTGCTGCTTATGGGCTTTATTTCATATTCTACAAATGAGAAGAGATGACAACTCCCTTCCCAGAAACCAGAATACAAAGTGCTATTGTGAGAAAGCTCAGCTCGGTGCACACACAGGATGACAGCCATGCACGCAGGCTCCAATTTTGCCACAAATGAAGAAACCAAGGGCCAAAAGGACAAACACCGACTGGTGCAATGGCCATCTGCCTGTGACCAGACAACTCCTCTAACACACCAAACACAAACTGCGCTGGCTACTGCTGTCCCTTCGACGATCATTTACCATGTATGGGTCATAGCCATGAACCAGAAGCTTATTTTCCTTTGCTCTATATAACCATATGAAAAACAAGTACAACTTGTTCTAATGCAGTGAGTGGGGGCAAAATTTCATTGCACTGAGTTAGCAACGGCAAATATTATTCCAGATGAATACAACTAGAAGAGCTTGATTGTAGCTCAGTTTAACGTTTTGATCAAAAGCTACTGTAGTCTTTTTTGTTGAAAGTTTTTGAAGTCACTGTTTTGTTTTTAAGAAGAAAAGAGAAAACAAACCCCAGAAGCCCCAAACAGCTTCATTTTCCTTTGTAAGCGATGTAGAGAGACATTAAGTACTGCAGAGTCAAAGACTGAGCTATCACCTTTATCACTCCACATACCTTAATTTGTGCATTCATATTGCATATTCACAGGATAATTAAGCCACAGTCATTGAACAGCCTCCAAAATTTGCACTTATGCTTGTAAGTCAGCATCTTCTAGTATTAACATCCTCCAGGACCCATGAGGACTGCTGGTGTCACCAAACGTATTGGGAAGAGATGGATGCCAGACAAATTATTCCTGTTCTGCGTGCCTATGTGCCAGCCACTGTTTCCTTGCAGGGATCATCATAAGCAGAAATCTATGCTAGCTGAGCTGCCAAAACCTGAACTGGCATCACATCCAGGAGCCAAACTGATGACTGAAGCCCTGAGATAACATTCAGGAAGGAACTGCTTTGCTTGTTCCAAATGGGGTTTGTTATGAGGGTGTACATGTGAGGTGAGGATTAGGTTAGATTGCTTTCATGTTCATACTGTTTGAAGAGAAAAGAGAAAACAAGGAATACAAAGGGACACAGTGGGTGAGGTGAGATCAACAAGCAGATGAAGGAGGGTGAGGACAGAGAGGAAACAATCAGAGAGAATATGTTTTTGCATTACAGCAGCACCCCCAGAGCTCCAATGGGAGAAGGAACTCCCCTTCCAGGCATGGCACAAGGGTACTGAACTGCAATCTTTGCTCCAGGAATTAGCAGAGCCGATTTAGAAGCTATAATGGAAATACAATGATTTTTGTGTGAATATTCTTATGCCAGTGAAGCAAGAAAACCCGCATGGCCACGCTCCACAGCAGCTGGAGAACAGAAACCCTGTTGGTTCCTGTGACTTCCTGTGACAAAAGCTGGTGACTTGCAGTGCAACCAGGGCAACGTAGATCAGAAGAAATAGCTTTCCTTTTTGCCAACAAGTCTTTCCTACCCAACCTAGCACTCAAAATTCCTGGGATGGTGACACTGAAGGAAAACTCCAAATTTGCTCACCTCCTAAATTTAAAACCGAACCAAACAAAACCCCTACTCAAACAAACACCATCCAGGTCCAAACTTTTAGATGCACCGCACCCACAGATCATATGAGTGTTTTCACAGCTCTTTATCAACAGCCTCCACGTTTCTATTCCAATTGTGAAGCAGAGCAGAGCTCTATGGAAAGCTCATGCCAAATGTACATTCATTCTTCATTCTCATTTTTCACATTTTTTCTATCAGTCCAAATCAAAGTTAGGTTCTGACCTAACTTTAGGCAGCACATCAGTTAAACAGAACAAGTACGAAACCTAACTTCCAAGCCTTAAAGCCTGTTTAACCATAAAGAGAAGTTTCGTGACCCCAAAAGTAAGATTAAGCCTCAGAGGGCTATCCAAATTGAAGCACAAGATACCCTAATAATTTTCCAGACACTTCTCTGGCCAACTTTTCTCCTTCAAAAACCAATCCCAGATGTCTAAGCCTGCATTGAAGGTATTGCCCATCACATAATGATGTCTGTATCTTATCACCTAGGTACTGGGTTTTTTGATTACTGCAAACCCTATTAATCAGACGGGCTGCAACACAGACAGGCATTTCACCACAGAAAGAATTAGCGATCAAAAGCTGGAAATAGAAACCAGGACTTGTGAGGCAGGCTGAAAAGAAATCTAGGGACAGTCGGCTTTGTAATCACCTGAAATAGAGAGTCTGAGCCTGAAAGGCTTTTTCACTTTCTGGTTCAGAATAAAAAGAGCAGAGTGAGACTTTTGAGCCTGTTGGAAAGAAGAGAAATGAGGTACAATTTTGGCAAGCAGGAAAAGAATGACGAGAAGGTCCTCATGAGGCCCTAGTCTGTGATGTGAAAACGCAGTCCCTGTCAGCCCAAGAGCCATGACAGAGTCCATTCAATGTATTTTTATTTATTAGTTTCTTATTAATCTGCAGTAATCACAAATGTTTGCACTTCCTCCATCCCTCAGTTTGCCTTATCCGTGAACAGACAGGACTGCTCACAAGGACTGCATAAAGCCTCCTACACCTGGATGCCTTGGGATAGTAACTCCGGCAATGCAAGTAGTTGTTACCAGATCAGCCACATTGCTGGCACTGAGCTGAAGAGCAACGAGAGATCTAAAATATGAAAGAAGCTGCATGAAATCACACAGTTTTCTTTTAAAAGAGAGTAACTGCTGAGCTATCCAGAGGCAGCCCATCTTTGCACACACTGTTTCTACTCATAGAACAAAACGAGCCTGTTGTGCCAAGTTATTCTGATAATCATAGCGAGTCATCTTCGCTTACAGGGCTGATGCTGAGCTTCAATAAAGAACTTAATCACAGAGAGCCTGACAGTGACTCCAGACGCCTGAACCATGTGTTATTTAAGTGTCAAACTCCACTGGGGCTTTAGGCTTGAGTGTCTTTATGGTAGCCTTCCAGTATGTGAATATACAGTATTAAATAAAAGGACCCTCTATTAATACTATAATTTTAATAATTACCCATCTAATTCTAACAATTACAGTAGTGGTGGGCACAAAACAGCACAGGCACATGAGTGTCTATTCTGTATGTATGCACTGACAGGGTAAAGGCGTTAGTTAGCAGAGCCCAGCACTGAGTTCATGTCTCCTGGCTCCAAATAATGCCTTAATCACTCTTTCAGCAGTTACAAAGAGGAGGGGAAAGGGCATTAGGCTTAAAGCATGCAACTGAAAATGCAGATATTCCCTTTCCTAATTTTAGGATTTAATAAACACCTGCATCTCCTATTGATTTAAGTACCTCTGGAAATCAAAACACCCCTGTATTATATTTTCTCCTCACTCTACTTCCCTTCTAACCTCCTCTGTTTCAGCTCCCATAAATAACTAATCTCTTTTCCACATTTATAGGATTATTTATGCCCCTCCCTCCCCCCTACAAAGCATGACAGTCTCTGGGATGTTTTTGCTGGTAGTCCTGTAATGATGCATTGCTTTCATACATTATCAAAACAATAGCACATAAATGATGTATTACAGCCATGGATTATCCAAACGACAATCCCTGATGACAGAGTGCCCCAGTGCTATTAGAACAGCACTGGCAGGAATATTGCAGGCATGCCATAAGACTTACACTTTGGCTAAAACATGGATTTATTTTGGGATGTGGGAACAGGCTCAGAGGAGAAAAGGAATGTAGCTATAGAACAGTTACTGTACTTAACATGGTAATGAATTTACAATGTGTGTGTTTGGTTGGAAAATATATTACCATTGCTCCATGCCTGGGTGCTGAGATAATATTGCCCATTCACCAGTGACAGACACTTGAAGTTTATTGCTTACATTTCATAGCCTGTTTTTTAAATATATATATATATATATGGGGAATAAACTAACAGCCAAATCTATTGGTTTAAAGCTACAGAAGCCTTCAGTGTACACGCATGCACAAAGAGATACGAACTGATAGCCTGATTGTTATCTCACTCATTTAATAGCTGTTCCATTTGTCTAACTTTAATGCCTTAATCTGTTTTTCCAGGATTACACCACCATAATTAAGACTGCAATTAGTCTTGTCATTTATAGCATTTCTAACACTGCAGCAGTGGATACTCATCCATTTCTTTCAACCCATCTTCCACCTACATACGACTGCTGCCATTTAGGTGGCAGTGCCCCATTTTCACTTTAGAACCTCAGAAGCCAGCACAGTTAGGAAACTTGTACTGTATAAACCAGTTGAGACACCCAATAAGATGAATAAAAATTGGTGAGTTTTCCAATACCCTGTGTACCACAGACCCCAAGGCTGTTCCTTTGCTCTCCCTCAAACAGCAAGAAAAATTGCACCAAAAAAAACGGTAGTATTTGATATATTCTTACCTTAAAAAGAAAATCTTCCTTTGGAATTCTTAAAGACAGTGCTAACACTCTCAACCTCAGAGCTCAGTCTAGTCTTGGGTGAAAAAAAGCATTATTCATTGCAAAAAGAGTACTTGGTATGGGTCAGCCATAAACTTCCCGTGTCCTCAAATTCACATAGAACACAGCATGAAGCCACTACAGAACTGAAATGAACTCTCTTAGAAGTATAATGTGAATTTCCTGTTCTTGCACACAAGGCTACTTTCTTCCTATTAGTGTCTCTTATATTGTATATCTGTTACGTGGAGAGGTGGGAATTGATAATTTCAATAACTGAACTGCCACTATATACATGCTTATTGTTTTAGGGCTAAATTACCACAGTACTGAGTATCTAAAAATGTCTTTCCTTTAAGGAATAACTGTAAGATTATGTAGAGTACATCAGATGGAAGCAGGCATCATGTCTAAACCCAGTGCAGAGTAGAACTATTCCCACTGCAAAGGCAAGGTACTTGGGTGCTTCACTAGCCCTTTTTGAGCACCACACATGGGCAGAGGGGTTCTCTGATTTCTAGTATTTCTAGTGCCCTATTTCAGGCATTATTTCCTTCCTCTGCAGACGTCCTTTCTTCTGCTAAGAGTCATAATGATAGGTTTATTCCTTCCTATCTGCAAACCACAACCTCCTTGCACAGCCCCACCGTCTTACCAGGTTTCTGCACTCACATTTTCTCACTGTTGCAGCATCAGTTCTACTCCTGACCACCCACCTCCCCTGGGTTTCTGGGGTGCTTTTCTTTAGGGCAGCCTTTCCTACCTCACGCTCTACTTTCCCCTGAAACATGCCATTTTCCAGGCACTGCTGTCAGCTTTCAGAAAGCACAAAGATCGGAGTTCACCACAGCAGCTTTCTGTCACGAAGCACTGCAGGGGAGGAACAGAACACGGACAATCAGGACTGTCTCAAGCAGTCCGTATCTAACCTGAAGAGAAAATGAAATGTCCAAGACGCAATAGTTAGACAGCAAACTGAGAGTTATAATCAAGAAAGACTCGATGACTTCTGCTCAGTTGGTTTTTTTCTTGAGGGGAAAAAGCAGAGTAGAAAGGAAATCAATGTGGAATTCTGGTCCTCATTTCAGCCTCTCTGTGAAGCAAGAAACAGGGAGCAGGATGGATGGGAATCTGGGCTTTGGAATTGCACAGACCTGTAACACATTCGGAGTCTGTCGTCTGACTGCTGGTCAAAGTATTAAGGATGGTGTTAAACTGCTTGCCCCAGGGCATGCCTGACTTTTTATTTATGCATAGCAAAGAACAGTGGTACTACTTATTTCCAGAGAATAAAACCATGACAGAAATGTATTTGTGAGCCTGTTTCAACTCTTCCTTTTGCCTTCAGTTATTTTCCTTTGAACTTCTGGATTTGTCTGATAAATGGGTTGCTCAGATAAAAACTAATTCTTGACATTTAAGCAGCTGGGATGAAAAAGCCTCACCACTGCATGTGAGTTCCAGAGTCTGAAAAAGAAAAGGGGATTTAATTCCACTATGCAATGACACGTTTCACTTTCAGAGCTCCATCCCCCAAGTAAGCTCAAAACACTTTACAAGCTTTAATAAAGGCACACTGCTAAAGAGATTCCATCTACTCTAATGACTTTTAAATCCATTTTTATACAAAACACTTTCCATTTTGTAACCTAGTTTTTCCTATTCCTCCCCACCTCTTTCTCAACTTCCATTATAAGCTATTATTCAATTTTCTTTTTTCCAATGCTTTTTCCTTTCGGTGAATTAATTTTCAAGGAAAATGGTGAAATTACATACATAAATTTTGTCAAATACAGAAGCTAAAGAGGAATTGGCCAGCAATTTCATATTACAGCTCAAATTTTATTAACACATCACGTGAAATTCTTAATGAGAGCTGCTGAGGATTGAGCACCTGGGCCCTAAATCCATTTTTTCCATCCTCATCTACAATGGTGAATGTAATACTTTATTTTTTCCACATACAGCCCAGTTTTGCTCACTTTCAGAAACTACAGCATCAGGGACAGTCACTCTGCACTTTTGTACCATTTCTAGCATTGTAGACTTCTGGTTTACTTTAGTTATGTAGATATATATTAATTAGCATTTCCCTCAGTTCAGGCACATGTGTGTTCACTCCCTCACTGGGATACGGAAATCCTTGCAGCTCATGCCATTGACCCAGAAAATGACATTTTAACTTCACTAATTGAGTCAGATGTAAAGTGAAGGAATGAGTTAATGATAGGCTCTCAGAGAAGCTCTCTGGAGTACCCCAGTGATCTCATTCCTGCCAAAACAACCCAGGACCAAGTCCATGCCTTCGTTAGTGCCCATCTGCTGGCATTTTCCCTATTTACCAGCCATCTACCCACACAGCTGCTGAGCTCTCCAAAGACAGAGAGGAGGAGAGCTGGCCAATTTAACCAAAATCCCTTGATTTGTGGAAGAACAGAGGTTAGAAAAAGTTCCTTGTCCTCCCAAGCTGGTTTTGCGTGTTACATTACAGTCCTTTCCTTTAACCAAGCCTAGTCCTTTAAGGAGGAGACAGCACATTCTGTTGTTTCATGGGAGCCCCCAAAATATCACCACTTGAAAACTTTGGAGAGCAATTGCTGTAATATAGCTTATCTGTACCGTGATACAGTTTGCCTGAACTGGCACTGTATGTATCGAAGACTCCATGTGAAAATTACACTGCAGTATTTATGGCATGCTTGAGGTGAACACAACACTGCATTAGTGCTTTCAGCACAGGCTGGATAAAACATGCTTTAATGGCAGACCATCACTCAAAGGTCTTACAGTCCTCTGGATTATATCTTATAACTGTAGATACAATAGAAAGGAAATGACGAAAGCTTGTGGAAACCTGGAGCATCCTAGGTGACTTTACCATTAGTGCAAATGAACAGAGGTGGATTGTCAATGACCTTTTCAGTAACAATTATTCAAGAAGATACTATTTAATGAATGAATATTAACACTGCAGAGCCTAACAGACTGTGAAGAGCTTCGGGAATTGAACAGTACTTAATTCTAGATTTAAATTTAGCAATTGCCAATGCCGTCATGGAAAAATGTAATTTAACTTTCTAACACCATCTGCGTGAGAGGTGCTTATAGCCAAGGCTTGATCAAAAGCTGAGGCTGAGAAACAAAGGCAACACACATGCCACAGTTTACGGCTGAAGGAAAGGAGACCACACAAGTTAAGGACACAACTAGGTAACCACAGAAACGTTTACAGAATCAAGACCAGTATTAGATCTACTTTGCATAATGATTCAGGTGGAGGGAGAGTTGGCTGGATCCCCTCTCTACAGAGCTGAGGAAAGGCAGGGCCAAGGTGCCAATGGGTTAAACCAGGAAATAAAAAGCCTGTCTCAACAGACTCAGCCCAATACTGCAATGTAAAGACCCTGTTGCTTCTGCACAGGCTTACATGACCAGCAAGACTACACACAGCACATGAAGCAAAACCAGCAACTCCTTCATTTCCCCAGTTAGAAGGGAAATGGATCAGAAGAGCCAGAAGGATACTGAAGACCAATTGTGACTGAGAGGCAGCAGCAACTGCGTCTCTTCATTAAGACTAAACCTGTTAATGTGATTTTAAAACAAGTTTCTGCAGCATTCCAGGTCTGAATGTTGCTCTCTTTTTGCTGTATGCTTGTTTGTTTCAGAAGAAGCCAGCAAAGCACACACTCAGGGAGGCAGCCAGCAAGGCTGTTGCCATGCACATCTGCAGCGTTCAGTTGGTTATAAAGATCACACAGACTTGGGAGCAGCAGCAGGACCTACATAGGAAATTCCAGTACCTATTACAAGCATGGGCTGGCAGCCAAAGAATTAACCTGAGGTTCAAACCCAGTGTCGATTCCCAGATCTGCATCCCTTAAAAAGAAGAAATGACCTATGACAGGCTACAAGAAAAATCTAGATATCCCCTTTTTAATGATGGAGACTGTGACCTAGGGCTCCCGACAGTAGCAGTCAGGAGCAAAGACAATAAAATCATCCTTCCAGGACCTTTCATGAGTCCAAACTGGAATAATAAACACAAAGTACATTAAATTTGCTAACTGTTCTTGCACAGAAGCTACTGGATACTGTTTATATTGAGGTACTAGGGTAAACATAGCAACTGTTTTTCCTGGTTTTCCTACTAGTAAAGCCAGAACTATAGACATTTGCAATTCAGGTACATGGTCAATACCAGGCTGTGCTGATTCAATCATTTGAAGTCCAGAAGGAACCTGATCCCTTACTCTGCTCTCCTAAAAAAAAAGAGATTTATATTTAGTTCTTTGTCTATTTTTTCCCCTTTTTTAAGCTGCCAAAGCATTTTCTGACTCTCTCTTCTCCAGAAGCACCTACACGAAGTGATTTGTCCAGCAGTCTTGCTTCCTGGACACATTATATCACATCTGGGCTGTATTAACCACACCATGTCGGAAGGGTCTGGGCAAGGCATGGGGAAGCCAGGACCTTGGTGTCCCATTGTGACAACAAAAGTCTGACACACATTAGTCATAGGCTGGTGAAGCAATGTCCTGTCTGTCTCCTCGCCCAGTCAAAACAACAAAAAGCACCCTGCAAGATGAAGCCTTAATACAGAAGATAACAACTGCACCCAGGATGGTTGATGCAGTCAACTGAAAAGAATTGTTTGACCTGGACATCTAAATCAGCTTGTCACACTCTATGGCGCTGGAAATAGGAGTGTGCATTTGGGCAACTTCTGTTCATCACTTTCCAAACATCTGTGACCTCAGCGGTTCAGGTCAGAGAAATGAAAGACAAAGTAGCTCAGTATCAGAAAAACAAGTTCAAGAGGGCAGAGAAGCGATGCAGTTCAGTCTTCACTGCAGCGGTTGTGGTCTTTTGAGGATGCTATTTGAACTGGCAGTGGCAGCTTTTGTAAATGGTTTTCCTTTCAGATGTCCTGCATGAAGTGCAAGGTCACCAATGAATATAGTTAGCACAAGTGAGCCCATCAGAGTAGCATATAGGCGTTACAAACCTGCATATCCCCACTGTTTCTGCTAGGAGTTTGCAAAAGAGCTGTAGTTTGGTTGGCAATTAAAGCCAAGCTTGAGCTAACAGGGAGGAAGAATAAAACAAAAGTCACCCCATAGCCACATTCCTTCTTTCATTGATCACAGCAGCACTGAGAAACTTAACTGTTAAAGCTCTGTCTTTCTGACTGGTCTTGTAAAAGTCATTTTATCCTCCTCAGTAGCTTAGGTACCAGCATTGCTGCCCTGGTCTCACACCAAATCTGAACACTCCCTACTGTAAAATATTCATGTACTCGTGTTTCCAACATCTCTGTGTTGCAAGGCAGTATTGGCAGACACTGCAGATGGAGAATGGAGGCAAAGAAAATATTTAAATAACGTTTCTGATACATATTTGGCAAAGCTGCAAATTGTTTGGAGGCCACCTGTGATTTAGCTATATTCCTGGAAGAGAAGATTGCTCTTCTCCCATAATGCAAATGAAGAAAGCCGTATAATCCCACTGCAGTTTTATTCAAGCCTAGCTATAGTCATTCCTCACTGCCACTGCATTTTATGCTATTGCTTTCGCAAAGCTTTTTCAAAACAAAAAGAAGCAAATATATTTGGACTGAAAGGGGCAAACATTGCAAATCCCACGCAAATAAACTATTCCTTAACCAGCTTCCCTGCTCCAGGACATGACAGGAGAATTTTGACAAAGCAATGTCACTGCAGCGAGCAGGAGCTCCAAGACCAGAGTGTGACACAAACCTCTTCTTCCTCAGCTCTTTTTAGAAAGCTATGCTGAAATCAGTCCCTCTCGCACTAGGCAGAGCTGTCTCACTGTTTCTTTGAGCTTCCTCTCAGTCCCTCTCCCTTCTCATCTTTTATTTTTATACACTGATAAAATCACAAACTGCTTTGTGTTGGAAGGGACCTTAAAGCTCATCCAGTTCCAAGCCCACAGGCAGGGACACCTTCCACTAGATCAGGTTGCTCCAAGCCCCCTCAAAGGTAGCCTTGAACACTGCCAGGGATGGGGCATTCACAACATTGCCTGTTAGCTCTTTAAGGCTGGCAATTCTGCAGCTGGGGTTCTGTATGTTCAGTGACCAGCCCTAAAAAAGGCTGGCTCCTTCAGTTAAAGCAGTGTCTGACAACCACTCACCGCTTGGCAGAAAGGAACTGTGTGTGCAGATCACAGCTTTGACACTGGACAGGGTCACTTTAGAGCAGTGAAATGCTCCTTCCCAGCCCACAGCACCACATGCTTCCCACGGCAAACATGAGGTGATTCAAACTGATTTAACCCTCACTAAAAGAAGATTAAATCACCCAGAATGACACTGCACTTCACATGAATGGCATCATGAAGCCACATATCAGTTGATGCACAGCAAGTTATTTCCCCGTAAGGTTTTGACCAAGTGCCTGTGCTTTCAGTCTGAAAGGCATCAAAGGCTTCTTCCATTATGCCAAGTTGCCAAATAATGTTCCCTATTACCAGATTCCAGTGCTAAGCATGGGCAAGTGGGTGAAAACCTCACTGTATGCTGTTCTTGACTCTAGGGTAGTGCCAAACAGGGTGGAGCTGACAAGTCAAACAAGACCCCTGCACTCTCAAAGACATTCTTCGTTTAAAGCAAGAATGTCCTCTGTATTCCCAAAACCTTTAGCGCTTTTTTCCCCTCCCTACCCTAAAATAGGTTATGTTCATTTCTGGTTCTCTCCCAACAACTACACAAATGTTCCCACCCTGATGAAGCTGCAGTAATAGTAAGCTAGAAATTAAGCATGCCTTGTTCTTCTCATGGCAGGTTTGGATGTTGTACACAGCCTGGTCCCTCTGGAGACATTATACACTAAAAAGCACAGGCTTTGGAAGGAGCACAGGCAACAGATTTCATTCTAGGCATCATGTTGTGTTACTGAGTTACCTAGTTGTTAGCATCTTATTTCCTACAGGGTAAGCTTAATTAAAATCCAAGATGTCAAAAGCCAGTATGAAGTACAATATACCTGTGGGCACTTAAAGTGAATTAAGCATATCAGCAACTGATGAGCAGGCTTCAACCCTGCATTTGAAGAACAGATTAGAAGTATTGAGTAGAATGTAACTCCTAGCCAGAGGAAAACTGTTTGCTGAGCCTTGTATTTGACTGCACTCATCAGCCTTTCCTGTTGCATGCACAACAGACCAGCCTCGATTGTCTGCACTTTAAATGCACTGTGTATGTCTGACACGTATGTATTAGACTGTTTCCAAACCCTTTATTTGCAGAGCTTTTCTGCATGACAATTTAGCCTCAAATCTAGCTCAGGATTTTTGTTGTTTGGGAGAGAAAATACCACCTACTGATATTGATTACTCACGCTGAAAAGGAAATGCAATTGAAAGAATGGCAGAGATCCACAGGATCAATGCAGTCCCATTAAAGGAAAACACTTTTCAGTTATTGCATATTCCAAGGAGACTCCTGCAAAACCCTTTACTGTACTTGCTGAAATTAGGCAACCCAGGAGGCTCCCTTCTTTGCCTGCCCTGTTTCTCAGGCACTGTGCAGATGAACACATTAGAAGACTAAAATACTCCGAAGTACGGCACAAAGAGCCATACGTGTGCCCTCCAGCTTGGCAGGGAGAGATTCCACTGGAAGCAGCAAGTTCTAAAACCGCTGAGGTTTTAGTTTCATGTTTGTAGCTTGGTCATATCAGAGCCCAGCTTGACTTGGAGAATTACTGACGTGGCTGTTAAGTTATTGGTACTTCTGAGCAACAGAAGCTTCCTCCGAGCAAGGAAGCTGGTTTGAATACAGCCAGCATCCTCATGGTCTCTATGGTGCAGAGAGCATGAATAAAGCAATGTCGAACCCTACTTGATGTTAACTCGCATGACCATTTCAGGTGATGCATGCTCACAGAGAAAAAACCTTCATCTCTTCAGCATTCTGCTGACCTTTTTCATCAAACATGTGGGAAGACAGAAGTGAATGCCATGCTTCAGAGCAGCACCTCACAGCCTGCTGCTTTTTTTAAGCAGAAAGATGCCATTCACGTGAGAACGCAGAGGGATTGTGTGGCACCTACTCCATGGTTTTTCAGAGCAGCGAATGCCTGCTGCATACCACAGGAGAAAACTACAAATTAATCCTGGGGAGTAATCCCAGTGAAGCCAATAGCGTTATTTCAATGGATTTAACACGTTGTTTCAGTAAGCATAATCACAGACTCACAGGATGGTTTGGGTTGAAGGCACCTTGAAGCTCACCCAGTTCCAACCCCTGCCACAGGCAGGGACCCCTTCCACTGGAGCAGCTTGCTCCAAGCCCCTGTATCCAACCTGGCCTTGAACACTGCCAGGGATGGGGCAGCCACAGCTTCTCTGGGCACCCTGGGCCAGCGCCTCAGCACCCTCACAGGGAAGAGCTTCTGCCTAAGAGCTCATCTCAGTCTCCCCTGTTTAAGTTTACACCCCTTTTCCTGTCATTACAGCCCGATTAAGTGTCCAAACAAAATGTATTGCTCATACTCAATTAAAGCTGCACTAAAATCAACCGGACCTTTGGGATGTCACATGGGTCTCTGCACCGTTATGGCCAATGATCCAAAACACACCACCACGCACCTAAAAGGGAGGGCTCCGGACTCCGAATTGCTCCCTTGGCCATATCCCGACCTCAGGGCAGCATCCCTGCTTGCAGACCCTGCCTGCACACAGCTGTGGACCCATTGGCTCAGGACCCACCTCCTGCCCCTGCATCTTCCAGTGCCCCCGTGTGGTGGGACAAGAGCTGCACAGGCAGGACCACTCCCAGGCTCTGCCTATGGCAGGAAGATGCTGCCAGCTTTGGCTGGGGCTTGGTCAGAGCGAGTGAACTCACCATAGAGCATCTCAGTGCTTTCAACCCCAGAGCTCTGCTCTCAGAGCCCCTTGCCTGGCGTTTGCACACCTTTATTCCTTCAGCGTCTCACAGAATCATTTGGGCTGGAAGGGCCCTCTGGAGATGATCCAGTCCAGCCATCTGCCACGCCAGGGCCACCTACAACAGGTCACACAGGAGCACATTCAGGGTTTGGAATGTCTTCAGAAAGGGAGACTCCACAACCTCCCTGGGCAGCCTGTTCCAGTGCTCTGCCACCCTCAGCATCCACCTTGCAAAGCCCTGTGGGTGGTGATCAGCTAACCAGCAAAGGCTACACTTCCCTCAGGACCCCCAGTACAAGGCTATACCTGTACAGAGCGCAGGAGAGCCCCCATGCAAGCCCATCCTGTTATAATTCACATTTCTCCTTTCAAACCCCTAAAGTGACCATGTAAGAGCCTCAAATGCCATGCACAGGTATTGTAATGTGCACTGTATCATGACATTGAACTACTTAGTAAAGAGTTTTTCACCGATACTCTGTGACAAAATAGTAGTTTCCAAACAATACACCATTCACATCTGAATATATGACACAGAAGAAGAATGAAGTACTGCTTTACATCTGCATAACGACTTTTACCAGAGCTCTGTTCAGGTGTTTTTGTAGCCCGAAAACAGCCTGAGAAATGCTGTCATAATTGTTGTGATTTGAAAACAGCCAAAGGACATACAAACCTGCATTGTATACATGTGAAACTACAGAGGGAATTTAAAATACACAGCATGCAATTATGCAGATGTGATTTTAGTGAGGGCTCCCCAACCATTTTTATTGTCAGACTTTGTAAGGTTAAAATCTAAGAACAGGGCCTTCATCCAGACTCAGCTCACTTGGGCTTGTGGCATCACGATTTGTTCCATGGTTGCCATGACACAACAGACCAGTTAACACCTGAATGCTCATCACTGCCGACCTGAATTGAATGCAAATTCCTACTAACCCACTAGCACCACTGCAGACAACAACAGGCATTGCTTAACACTAAAAGAAAATGAAAAAACAAATTACTCTTTAGTACTGTCTAATTCCATGGGAAAAATACATAAAGATGGATACAATTGACATCCATTTTATTAATCAGACTATTTTTAGTAGATCAACCAGTCACGAAAACAGCAGGAGTTTAATAAAGTATACATTAGTAGAACAATTATGGAGTATTTGCAGCAGATTGTTCCTTCTGATAGCAAGCAGGAGGAAGCATTGTTCAGTTGGAACACAATATAGGAATGCAGTATTTAAGTGAATAACACATTTCATGGTGAGTTAGCCTCTAGGTTACATTCTGCAAAGCACGTTTTGAAAAAAATTAGAGAATATCTGATATATTTCCATTTTCCCATCAGCCCTTTTGATAGCACATTTTCCAATGAAGGATCTCAAACTCACCACTGGTTTTATAATAGACCTTCTGAATGAGGAGGTATTAATATACAGACTTGGCAGACAAAGACACAGTCTAGATTTTACAACTGAGGTGAAGCCAGAGTCAGGACCTGAGCCTGTATGTCCAGAGCTCCTCTCTTTTTATATAAGCAAAGCCTATTCCACACATTTAGGCTTAAATGTCCCAGATAAAGGCATTTCAAGAGAATAAAAATACAAAAATACGTCAAACATTCTCTCCAGCTGAAAAACAGATCCTTAAAGACACATTTGAAAGTCCGCTTCAATATTATACATCTTTTTACCTACTAATATACTAGCAGAATCCTCAAACCTCGAGAAACACTGAATATGTGACAGGCATCCTAGACAAGTTACGTTTAAGACACTCATGGAAACGAGATGCTTTCACCTTCCAAACTGCCAACTGGGCCCAGACTGAGTTTTAATAAAGCTGATGTTAATCCAGAAGTCCCTAAAGATAGTAGATGTCCTTTCATCAGCATCAGCTGGTGCTGGATTAGTCCCTCTGAGCTCAAGTGCTAACAGATGCACAAAATGGTTGTAAGAGATGGAACAGAGAGGAGTTGCTCTGGCTGTAACGTCTCATTTCATTCCCTTTGCCTCTACATTTTGGTAACCACTCGCTATAATTATTGACGCTCATAAAACATAAATTTCATATTGTAACACGTTGGCTACAGCGTTTTGGTTCAAAATAACTCATGGGTACTGTATTTCCCCACTGCAATATTAGTCCATCGCAGCAATAAAGTTGTCAGATCCACTATGTGATGGACCACTTTGCATTGCTCTAACTGCCTTTCTTTTTGGTATTAGAGCAGTTTGCAACTTCATATCATCTTCATAAATGTGATCGATGGCAATAATAAAGTTGCAAGACAGCCTTCCCTCCACCCCACAACCCCAGGAGTTACCTTACTATTGGTGGTAGCTCCGCTTTGATTTTTCCTCTAAGCTTTTACTATTAGTTTGTTGAACTTCCCACAACCAAAACCCACCCCGGTGTGCTGCTCCAGCCCTTCACACTGGAGCAGATGCTGAGTATGAAACCTCCCACTACAACTCTATGTACAACTACATCCTCTATGTACACATCATAACTCAGTTTCACTGCCCTTCCACTGCAAAACACTTGGATATAAGGCTTTTGAGAGGGAAATAAATATGTGCCTGCATTCCTTGCTGGATCGGGAATAGAGCAACTCAGCCTCAAGCTTCCATGAGGCATTAGCCACATGACCCAATATCTAACTTGAATGCTTCCTGTTCCCCTGTGTCCAGTACAAACCAACCTGCCCAATGCAAACATCAGTAAGGCAAGGATGGGAAATCCTCAGCAGGAGGAAAAAAGGAATAATATCACTTCATACCTATCTAAATGGTGACCAAGTAGCTAAATAAAGCCACATCATTTCTGTACAGCTGGGTTCTATGTACTAGAGGAAGTGTTAACAACCTCTAGACAGTTTGCAAAAGCAGTGTTTTGGGCAGAAAAACCTTTTTCAGAAGCGAACAGTAATATTGAAGCTGAACATGATCAGTCAGGTTAATCGGAACAGATACTGCTAAAACTTGGGCATGGCTCCACCAAATACATGTTTGTTCATATATTAACAAATACATATCTGTTAAAAGAAGCCTAAAGGGGGGGGAAACGACCCTTGTGCATTATTTTCCCTATCATTTCCTTAATTACTTTAAAACCCACATGGTTTGGTGAATTGGAAATGGAAAAACATCATTGCCAACCTGCAGGTTTCTATTCTGTGAAGCTTCTGTGTGTCTTCTGCTTTGAATAGCTCCATTAATTTCAGCCAACTCCTACATAAAGCCAATACACAAGTCCTTACAAAGCTACAGCCTGAAGAACTGCTGCCACAGAGAGGAAATATTTGCCAACAGTGTCATGCAGGATAACATCACAAGCAATTCCATCTCAGACAGATCTATTGTCTTGATGCCGCGGGCAGATGGATGGCTGTGCCTGATATTTCACAGATACTTTGAGATAGCCCTGTCAGTATGGGAAGTATCTGCCACACTTGTCAGTTAACCTGAACCTATGGATATGTAACTTCTCAGCTGCATCCTTCTGCCTCCCTTCACAGCAATGTGACCCTCACCAAGTGTCCTGGGTTCAGCAGCAGCAGTCAGTTTTTCTCCTTCTTAGTAGCTGGTGCAGTGCTGTGGTTTTGACTTTCGGCCTGGGAATAATACTGATAAAGCCGATGTTTTCAGTTACTGGTCAGAATGTTTACCCTGACCAAGGACTTTGTGAGTCTCATGCTCTGCCAGGGAGGAGGAGAAGCTGGGAGGAAGCAGGGACAGGACACCTGACCCAAACTAGCCAAAGAGGTATTCCACACCACAGCACGTCATGCCCAGGGATGTAACTGGGAGTCACCCGGAAGGGCACGTCCCTTTTCTCTGTCGGGCTCTTTTCCGGCGGGCGGTATCGTATTCTCTTCCCTTGTTATTTCGCTTATCATTATTATTATTATTGGTGGCAGCAGTAGTGATTTGTGTTATACCTTAGTTACTGGACTGTTTTTATCTCAACCCGTGGGAGTTACATTCTTTCGATTCTCCTCCCCATCCCTCTGGGGGGGGGGGGGGGGGGGGGGGGGGGGGCGGGGAGTAGACTGCGTGGTTCTGATTTACGGTCTGGGCTTAAACCACGACAGTTCTTTTTGGTGCCCAATGTGGAGCACAAAGGGTTGAGATAACGACAGATCTGACCGGAATGTGTCTAATCGTATTTGTGATAAGCATTCAGTGTTTTGGATTAATAGTCACTCGTCACAATGCTGATTTATTGGCTCTCAAAGTTGTTGCTTTTGATCTCACAGTTTCAATATGCTGTAGCTTACTTATAGCCGGTATTTGCTGTGTTAGTGTTTTTTAAGTGTGGGGCTTGGGCTAAGGTTGTTGTCTCATTGTATTTTATGGTAATGATTTGTAATACAATAGGAAAATTGATCATGAAACTGATCTGCCTTATGTTCCCAGTGTGGTCACCACCTTTATACTTTGGGAAGTATATAATACAAGTGATTAGCAATTACACATCTTTTTTCTCCTTCCTGGGCGGTCAACCTATGAAGGAGACATTCTCTTACCCTCCCAGTGCCCCTCCCAGACCGTTTACAGCATCGTTTGAGAGTTTTGAAGTTTTTGAATGGCCTTTTAATATCGTTGAGACCTGTTTGCTGATTGTGATGGGGATCACCATGTTGGCACGCAGAGTGTGTTTTGTCCACAACTGTTACGTCTGATCTCAAGAGTTAAGCAGAGTCGGGTTTGGGTCTTGTCTGGGGTTAGACGAAGAGATTTTCCCCGAGGCTGGACAGCCATGAGTGGCAGGGTGTGTGGGATAGTATGGGCAAGTATCTAGGTCAGTGGGCCCCTCCAGTGCTTTGGAATTTCACCACCAAACAAGTGCAAAATCCAGAAGAATTAGTAAAACACTTAAATGAGGTGTGTTGTCATCCTGGTCATACCAGAGAGGGACAAATCATGTCAACATGCTGTTGACATGTCAACAATAAGCCTATGCTTACAGGGCCTTGTTCAACACTATGCAGCACCTTCAAAAGGGAAAAAATGTCCCTGGATCTGAGGGTGAAGCAACAGACAGCGCAGCTACTCCAGCTCCGAGCACAGCAGCTACACCATCCCCAGCAACAAGTACAGCCACTACTCAAACTTCGACTGCAACAGACAGCGAAGCTACCCCAGCTCCAAGCACAGCAGCTACACCACTGTCGTGGTTTAAGCCCAGACCGTAAATCAGAACCACGCAGTCTACTCCCACCCACCCACCCCCCAGAGGGATGGGGAGGAGAATCGAAAGAATGTAACTCCCACGGGTTGAGATAAAAACAGTCCAGTAACTAAGGTATAACACAAATCACTACTGCTGCCACCAATAATAATAATAATGATAAGCGAAATAACAAGGGAAGAGAATACGATACCGCCCACCGGAAAAGAGCCCGACAGAGAAAAGGGACGTGCCCTTCCGGGTAACTCCCAGTTACATCCCTGGGCATGAAGTGCTGTGGTAGGGAATACCTCTTTGGCTAGTTTGGGTCAGGTGTCCTGTCCCTGCTTCCTCCTGGCTTCTCCTCCTCCCTGGCAGAGCATGAGACTCACAAAGTCCTTGGTCAGGGTAAACATTCTGACCAGTAACTGAAAACATCGACTTTATCAGTATTATTCCCAGGCCAAAAGTCAAAACCACAGCACTGCACCAGCTACTAAGAAGGAAAAAAACTGACTGCTGCTGCTGCACCCAGGACAGAAAGAGCATGCATCTCCAAGCTGGTTGGCAATCAAAGCAACAGCTGGAGCTAGACATGTCAGCCTTCACATTCCCATTGCAGCTTTAGCTGCTCTGTAACAGTTACAAATCAGTCCTGTCCCTTCCTTTAGCTCTACAAATTTCATTCAGTGTATCCTTACTGTGACCTGGTTTTTCTTTCTCCCTTTTCCCCCTAGGCACTGAAGATAGGGTTTTTCTCCTACAAAGCAAGATATCTTCGCTGCTTTTACCATTGCTTTTTCCCCTCTCCTTATACTTTCACAATGAGTCCTTAACAAAGCTGTATTCATCATACACACTCAGCTCATCCTGATTAGTATGACAGCTTCTCAGCAGTAAGCACCAGGGTGCAACAGCACAGAGAAAGGTAACCGCTTCTTCAGAGAATTGCTATTATTAATAAGGATTTATAGCACATTTCCTTATATAACTCCATAGCACCAGGAGACGGTTGAAATGCAGCCTGTGGATTTAGTCAGATTTATGCAAAACTTCCCTTTCCACAGGTTTATGTGTACCTCAATTCATCTGTGTTTTGGTTTTTAACAAATTTGCCAGTTTTTACATGGTAGTTTTGTGACAGATTAGAAGAGTTGTGAAAGGATATGCTGGTGCTTCATAGAACCAAAAACCAGGTGGATCTTCCTCCAACCACTAAACCTATTCTCCCTAAACTTCCAGCCATTTATTTTTATAAGCAGCTGTGGATCCCAATAAACCTCTAAGATCTGGAGAGCTGACCAAATTACTGCTTGAATCACAGGTTTTGAATTACAAGTTCGAAAAGGAACTTGACAGAAGGGTTCTCATGCAAAAACCTCAGAATAAAGTAAAAGGAAACCGTGGCCGAAGGGAACGTGGCGTAGTGACAGTATGATGGATGAGGAGTAAACCCCTTGCAGTGATTTTTTCGTTGATAAGGAGTTTCTGAGTGCTGGGCACCAACAGAAAGTAATGTTCATTTTAGATAGAGCATAACCTTGCAGAATGCAGGCTGACGGCCCTGGCTCAAGTGACAGCTCTGCAGACTGTGCCTGTCATTGTACTGACACCATGAAATATAGATAATGGCAGAGCATTGTGATCTATGGTAAAACTGCTCCATGCTGTAAAGCTGAAGTTAGACCCTGATGAGAAAAAACCCCACAAGGCTTACCCGGAGCTGGTCAGCTCTTGCTGGTTTTAAAATGCAGTAATTGGGTTCATGCTACCCAAACATGTCTTAATCTTAAATACAGAGCTGCATGAAGAGGAGACAAACTGCAAGGTGATTGAATTTAATTAAGCTTGCATGTCTAGTCCCATGTTTGTTTCTATTTAACCTTAAGAGCCTTTTCCCTGAAGACCTTCCCTACCACAAGGACTTCCCAAGGCTGCATAGTTCTGTTCAAAGCAAAAGACAAGTTTGTATGCAAGTTGTTGCCAGGGAAGAATATCTATTCATCAAATGTAACCATTACAATCAGAGTTACTTGAAAATATGGGGAAAGATAAGAAAAATCTTGCAATAACACTTAAGCTGGATTTGCAGTTTATCCTGTCCAGTGAAACAGAATCGTCTTCATTTCAGAGCAAGAAATGAGACAAAAGAAGAAAAAGTGATTTCGAGCTCATACAGAGATTCTGTCACAGGCAGAAAATTCAACAGAAATCTTGTTTGGAGAACAATCTATTCTGCCTGGCCTTGCTTGTGTTCAGGGTGCTGGTCCTAATTTCATCTAATTTTTCACATGCAAAGTCATTTTTACTGAGCTCCACTTACAGGGAGAGGACAGAGACTGTAATTATCTTCATATCTCTATTTTGACAGTAATAACACCATTACAGACTGTTCACTTTAATAGCAAATATTGCTGCTGTTCAAGTCATCTTTGCAATCCGCAGGAAGCATGTATGAAGTGTTCTCCCGTGTCACATCTAACAGGCCTTTGGTCTTGGATTGCAGCCACTTATGCTTCTAAGTTCACTAAAGCAGAACAAGTTTCCCTTATTTCATGATGTGATGACTGCTAAGCCTGCGAGAGTTGGGGTTTCACTTGGAGCCTGAGGTACGTGTTGGACACATTTGTTTGGATCAGTTCAAGGTCAGGCAAGAAGTCATCGCAAGGAAGGGGAACAGATATTAGCGAAAAGGCAGTTAAGAGCATAACTTAAAGCCAAAACTGCCCAGATACATGGGCCTTTTTAATGTCATAAAAAGTAAGACCAGAACATTCAAGATTCTGGCCGTGCATCCTTTCCAAAGCTTGCCCAAAACCTTGACTCAGCTCTTTGAACACGCTCATAAGATGCAATTTTAGCTTTCTTGGGAAGTCTCTTAGCCTTTGTAAAGATTTCTGATCTATAATACATTGAAGGGAATAGCTAGGAAAAATTAGCTGTTTGGCCATGAACGAGGGGATGTGAGCAGCTTCATTGCCTTGCAGAGATCAAAGTGTGACCCAAGAATGCACTAAAGAAAAAAGCACTTTGAGTCTCATACTTTCAACTAGAAACTGAGTTCTCTTAATTCCAAGCAATACTTTACTATGATTGGCAAGATTTGGGATGACAATAAAACTGCTCAAGCACCTCCTATTAGCTATACCACCATGATAGTAATTCTTCATTTGAAAGAATTAGCATAGACAAATACCCAGGCTGAGCAGTGATATACTGTTAACAATAAATTAGCTGGTGTGAAGGCATTCAGTGATTCCCCAAAGGGCTTGTGCTCTACTGTTTCTCACTTCACTGCTAAGATAATGCAATCAGCCAAGCAACACAGGGGAATCCAGAGCACTTCCCAAGCTGCCACCATGGTCCCTGATAGCGTGCGTGCTGGTGGCTCTATGTGCAAAGAATTAAATTAAGCAAAAAACCACCCCAAAGACAAGCCAAAAAGAGCATTCTCCAATCACTCATCCCCGAGTTTCATACCAGTGAATGTGTGCAAGTACTTCTAAGAGAAGGAAAATGTAAGGGACCAGAGAAAACTGAAAACAGGAAAAGTCAGATTTTAGTCACATGGATTGTAAAGATAACTGCTGTTGGAGCAATTACTCAGAGATGCACAAAACAAATATGAATCAAGGGCATAGCAAGGCAGAAAGCAAGATGCTGAACAACAAACAACTACAGAGAGATGCAATTTGTCATACCCCCAGCCCTTTAAGGCAGAGTGACTGATGGACATAACATCTACGTTAGCTACGTGTTTTACCGGAGGTATCAAAGAATCCAACACTGTCACAGTTTGAATGACAATGAACCTAAGAAGAGGTAAATAACTCTATCCTTTTCATAATGAAACCTCTTATTTGTAGAAATGAAAATCATCTGATGAAAAAGCTCCCAAACCAAACAGCTACACCTGGGACACAAATCCAGTTTAATCAACTGCTAATTTTCATTCTACAAATTCAGGCCCAGGAATAAATTGCAGCTTAATTGTGCAGGTTCCCAACCCATGGTGACAGGCTACGTTTGGCTGTTGAAAGAGCCTGCTCTTCAACAGAATTAAATCACTAATCTTGAAATCACTACTAATTAAAATAACTAACAATCTTTAAATCATTTCTACTTTATTGAATATTTTCCTTTAAAATAGAGATATTTCCCTAGGCTTCAATCTTTGCTTTTTCCAAGCAAATCTAAAGCACTAGAAAAGACATTGCATTTGACCCCCAGATTGTGAAGATGAAGGAAAAAGACTTTATTCTTTAAATACTAATAAGAAGGACTACAATTAAGTGAGTAAATTGACAGAACAATCTGCAAGCTGTGATTTAGGACAGCGCTATGTATTTCACGCTTGTCATTTAAAAGAGACAATTAGAGAGCAAAAGAGCCCTGGTGCTGTGGGAGTGTGTCTTAAACTGCAAATTTATGCTAGGTTTACACGTATTAAAATGTATATGAAAAACAAGAACTCTTGAGGATTTGTTGATGCAACAAATGCTTTGATGACATTTAAGCAAACAGGCTATTTACCTCTAAACATTTGTATTCTAACACATTCAGTTACCATCTACACTGCTGTTTGAAAATGTCCTGTAAGCCCTCAGAGAAAACAAATGGAGTTTCTGTAAGTTGTAGCTGCTCTTAACGAAAGAAATTCTGCTGTGCACTGAGCAAGGCCACGCAAATCTATAATTAGCATGCTCCACTGAAATAATTAAACACTTCAGTTTTCAATCCACATAGCCTAAACTGCTTCCCCATTATATTACAGAGGCACATCAGGAGTAGAGCCGCTGGGAAATGTTCTGCCTGAAGGAAAAGTAAATGTTCTAAAAGGTGTTATTTCTCCCCAGACTGGGTTAAAAATAGACTTTGTTTCCAAAGAGGATGCTGGGCTAAGAGAGACAATAGCTACTGTAAAATGGATAAATACACACTGGTTAAGGCTTTACATCTATTTGCCTTAGAAGTCATGGGTACAAAACATCACATCAGTAGTGTACTCAGGACAGATTAGAGACATTAGAAACCTTCACGTGAATCTTACTCACTGAGAACAGCGAATGGGGTTTTTTAATGTGCTTCGAAATGCTTTGGTCTAAGACTTAATGAATCAGGTGGCCTTTCCAACAGCTCAGCAAGATGCAATTACCTTTTAGAAATTATTTTATTTCTTTTATTCCATCAGCTTTAGAGAGAATGAGAAGACATAAAAAATATGCAGTAATAGCCAGGTATAATCAGTTGTTCTGTACAACTCTGTTTCACAATCCCCCTTTTATACTCCACTTTGTGTAAAACATCAAGGACAACACTGTTCCCAATCCTTACCTTGCCCACTGAGACTCTAAGCAGGAGGACTGGAGACCGCAGAAGGTGAAAGGATTTCTAGTCTTGTAATATTGGTCCAGAGACAGTACCACCATGCTCCACAAGCAAACTTACTGCGTTCAAGTTATTTAAATAGGTACTTTCTGCTAAATAGCAGAAGAAACTAAATTAAGAAAAGACTTTTTTGGTCACTTTTTCCTCCAGTGACATCTTCCCCACTGTCTCTTTCCCCAACCTAGCCACATAATTCAATGGCATATAAGGCTTGCAGTGACCACTGAGTGCTTTTAAAGGCACCCTCTGAGAGCTGCAGCTACTGAAGGCAAAGTGAAAATTGGCATAAGCCTCAGGTGGGTTATAGGTAAAAATCAATGTAATTTCAGACAGGTGAGGCTGAAGTTGGCTACAATTTGTGGCTGTGCTATGTAATTAAGAAACGGTAACAGGGTCAGGTAAAGTTTAGCAGATGGCTGGGTTTAGTATGTACACCGCGACTAGCTGACTTGATTAAAGGGCTTCTTTCATACCTGAATAAGAAACCTGGGGGTAGCAGTGGCAACACTCATCAGCAATTCACTTAGGAAGGTCAGCCATTCCCAGGAAATAAGAAAGAATCCTTCACTTTAAACCCCATTCCAGGATTTTACTAATTCCCCAGAGTATTTGCTTCTTTTCCTGCTGTTGAGAACAATACATTCTCTCCAAAGAAACCCTTATTTGCAAAATTAGCTTTTACATTTGTGATTAGCATCTCAGATGCAGCTGTAATAGGGGTCATCCCTCTGAGACCTGCCTCTGAAAATAAACTCTCTGCCCCATAGGGACTGCAACTGCCCTTCTCATTTCCTCCCAATTCTCTTCCAGGCAAAAGGACTTCAGCCATTCAGAAGTGACCTCCCCCCTGCACGCCTTCCAGACCATTAGTGCACTGCATGCAGCTTTGGAACAGATATGTTAACTCCTGTATTTTTGTTAGGAGGTTAGTGTATGCCATGCCTGTGATGATGACAGTTCATTCATATACATCCTTCTATGCAAGGCTGCTCATCAGCAGATCTCTATACAACGCATGTGGGGTAAAAAATGTTATTTTTTAATTCATTTTTACCTGCCCATGACATGCCACTGAAAAATTTTAAGCATGTGCACTGCTTTTATTCAGCAAGGAGATGAAGGGTAGCAAAGAACACACAGAGTCCACACAGTCATGTACCACATCTGGCTGTTAATACTGAAACACAAGCAAAGAGCAAGAAGCAAACTAACCCCAACCTCACAAATAATGCTGGACAGGAGAGTTACCAAGGTGCCTGCAAATGCATGCTGCAGCCTGAGCTCCCATTGGTCAACATGATGTTAACCAGCATTTACTTGATGTTTATCTACCTGCCAGTGCATGTAATTTTATTCACATTGAAACCATGCTCATAGTGGAAGGTGGGAGGGAGGAATGAGGGATATTTGGCTAGCAATGCACAACAGGACATGCTAATGTGTGATGCTTGGTAGAACCTCTCTGGCTGTAGGTGAGGTCTAACATAAAAGGCATCACAAGAGTGCAACCTGAGCCCTCAGATCTGATGCTCTACCTGCATCCATAGCTCTGTTGTAACATCCCTTGTACTGGGACACTTGGGTAGGAACTCACTGATTTTAAAAGATGCAGCAGAGCCCAGAAACCATTTTTCTGACATATTTCAGTTTTCCTTTTGCTTGTTTCATTCTGCATATGTAATGAACTGTCCTCAGGTTAACCCCAGACCTGCACGGCTGGCACTTACTGCAGGTATCACATCCTGGCTGGGCTGAAAATATCTTTCCGTGCTCACTGTGTCTAAGTTCACCAATGAAAGAGGGAATTTTGACAGCAGCATGTGCTGAAATCCAATTTTCCTGTCAGACTGATGCTACCAAAGTTCAGGCTCACAGGCAGAATGCATGGGAATAAAAATGTACCTACCAGCTGTAAAAATGGAGATTCATTAAAATTACTCAAAACACCCAAGTAAATTCAGCTGTTCCGGTTTTCTTTGATCCAATTGAATAGTTGAATTATATCCCTGCTGTAGAAATCAAAGAACTCTTCATTTTCCTTTTAGGTAGCACAGTACACAGTCGAATCTTCCCCAGCTACCTAGTTCTGCCACCTGGCATTGAAAGAGCACACTCCATTCACACTAACCAAATGGAATAAATTGTCTTTTTTGTTAAGTATTCAAGCAAGTTTCTAAACAAAAAGCTATTCTGAGGTTGCTTGAAGGAAAAGTACAGGAAAATAAAATCCCAAACTCTTCATCTGGAGTTTTATATTTAAAAGCAGAAAGAAGTAAAAAAAGATATTACATCTTCAGTGAAGATTCCTCACCAATGACCAGTTCAAATTAGATTAGAACAGCTAGTGTAAAAAGACTGGACTATAGATACTTTGGATAAGCGAGGTAGATATCGATGGGTTATAATCTAGCTAGATACTGAAAAATACAATTATAGCTGAGATCTAGATAGAAAAGTGGATATAATTTGTGCAACTACCCATTCATAACTGTGCAATCATGTTCTGTAGCACAAGAACACCCAAACTGACATTCGCTTGATTAAATACAGGCCATCAGTGTGCCTGTAAGCTGATATCTACCTTAACCAAGCGCTCATTGTAGCTGTCAAGAAGCACAGGTATTCTGATGAATTACCCTTGTCCACAGCTCAGACCTCAAAAACACATTAGGAGGACCACCAAATACAGCAGATCCTCAGGGCCTTTCTAGTTGCTGTGGTCAGTGTTTTGCCATATGCAAAACAGGGACATGGTCTCTCCCTGAGTATATGTCAGTGGGCACAGCGTGGTACATTGGCTCTTGGTGAATCAGCCTGGAATGACTCTGTTCCTGAATTACACAGTGGGTGGCATCTGCCACTACTGAGAAAACACCTTGAAGGCTCACACTTCCCACACCTTCTAAAAAGTGGGATCATGACACATGAAATAGCCTCTCTGTTCCCATCTATCCATTATGTGATGCCCTTTCCTAAACAGGAAGACTCCTGAATGTAGAGGCACTAAGTTCTCCATATAATCTAAGAGGACTGTGGTTGTTTCCTCACATAAAGCCACCCAGCTGCCCCAGTGTACTGTCCGATGAGAATTTCTCTGTTTTTCCTTAGAACTAATTTCTTCCTAATGCTTGCTTTAATGCTCCACATTGGTAATCCTACTCTAACCTGCAAGAGATGTTTGAGGAGGTTTTCAAAACCTTAGTGGCAGCTCGTGTCTCATATTGTCATAGAGGTCCAGTTCAAACAAAGCTCACATTAAACCTACATTAACCTAGACACCAGTCCTACTGATCAGTACACGGTGGGTAAAAACCTATCTCTACCTACCCAGCAACTTTATTAAAGCCCATCCCAACACACCTCAGTATCAAGTGAAAATATTGGTGTCAAGGATTCTGGCTGGAAATGTGGAATAACAGAGGTAGAAACGTTGCTTTCGGTGTAGCTGCTTTCCAGATGTGTCACATGTGGCTTTGCTGGGTCCATGAGGATTTCTTTCAGACAGGGCAGCTCTTGTGCTCCTCTGCTGTGACTCTCAGCAACCTGGTTTTTAATTGAATTGCATTCCCTAGTTCTCATCTTTGGATGGAAATATATAGATTAATTTCCTGTATGTGTGGCAGAGCTGTGAATAACCACATTGGAAAGGGTGGCATAAAAACTCAGCAACTTCCACGCCTCGTATAATACTGTGAGCAGTGAAATCTCAGTGGCAGAATAATCTCAACGTTCTTCCGCCTTCTACACACAATTTAGCTATGAAAATGCTCTTGTGTATTGTTGCCTTTGGGAAAGTGATGGCTTGAGAAGACTAAAAGGGACATAAACTCTCCATATTCACAGCATGAACCAATTATTGGGAGATAAAAAGAATCTGCAGGTAATTCTCCCCCACCATATTCATTTAACATAAATAAGAGCACTGACAACTAAACTATGCTTCTGTTGTGGTTTAAGCCCAGCCAGCAACTAATTCAGGACATGAAACATGAATGTACTCTCTTCTCAAACCTTCATTTTATCATTGGTCCTGAGGTGTCTTTATGTATGTTTTTGCATTGAACTGAATCAATTTGTTTCGGGGTGCTGCTGTTTAATCATTCACTGGTTGAGAGCTGGCAATGCAACATTTCAGGCTGGTTGCAGGACTAACTATGGCAGATTTATAAGGGAGATACTGACAAGATCTTACCTACAGAATTATTAATGTATTGCTACAGTAACCCCAGAAACATTGAGTGATTCTTATTGGAACATACGTATTTCGTCAAGGGGGTTCACGTTATCAGATTTGCTTCTGTAAAGAAAGTTTTCGTATTATAACTAAGCCATCTTATTGTTGCTGTGGTAACTACAGCACCAGTTTTAAAAGGTAACCACTGAATAGATGCAATTGCTATGTAAAACTCATAGCCAAGTTTTCTTTACTGTCTAAACACAGAAAGAGCAGTGATAGAAATATATATGTATTAAAATTCAACAGCAATAGCAGTTGGAAATCTAAAATTAAAACCTCTGCTTTTCAATTCACTGTCCAGCATCAACTACTTGTCTTCCACAGGATTTTTATTGGTATAGCGTTACCAGCTGCTGTTTGTGGTTTAGAAATCATCACCTATTTTGTTGCTTAGGATCCTGACTTCTTTCAACCCCAGAATTTCGTGGCCACAAACCATCAGATTAGTGATCTAAATGATTTCTAATGATCTTTTTAATACTACTTTGCTATCAGGAAACTCTGTTTGCTGCAGGTTAATTTTCTCTGCCTCATTTCCATCTAAAAATACTATACTTTGCACTTGTTCTATATTTTCATTCCCAACTCTCAAAACACTGCACGATGTAGGCCAAAATGTGTGCATAAGCTCCTGGCTTCATTGAAGTGAGTTGAGGTTTTTCCCATCACCCTCAGTGTTGCCAATATTTGTCCAGCCTTACCGAATCAAAAGAGATATAAAGGAAACACAGAAATCCTGCAAGTTTATCCTAAGTTCAGTATTAAGTCAGACCTTATGTAGGAGTAGAAAATTTGCAGCATTCTCTTCCTAACTAGGACAGTGGTTTAGTGCATTTCCTACTATTGATCCATTAAAATCTGTTTTGTCAGCCCAAGAAAAACTCAATTTTAAAGAGACTTGCCAGAAACAAGTCTGTACTACCAGGCTGAGGATTACCATTATAGTAACAACACCCCAGAATGAACTGTAGTACCATAACTCCCCTGTACCAATGACCATGCAGGCATTGCATAAATTGATGGTCCCTAACAAAACCTACGAGCCTAGACTTGTAAAATCAGGATCTGAAAGGACAACTGAGACAAAGTATCACGTTTGAGGAGGCATATCAGCATCAAAAGACCCAGGATCTTTCTCCAAGGACTGATAGTTCCTAGGTATGGGCAGAGGTAAAGGGGATAGGGGTGAATTGACATGAAGACTGGAAAATTTACACAGTGGTATTAACTTTGAGGCAGAAAAGCTGTTGAGAAGCAATACCCCGTAGAACCAACACCATCTTCTTTAATCAAGGAAAACAACATTCATAAATCATTTGGTATTTTAACTTATTCAACAGAGATAGTTACAGTCAATGCAGGCTATTTTATGGCCTCTGTTGACTGTCACACGCAAATGAGTTTTTCTTAGAGTGTATGACAATAAATATTGCATACAGAACTATTGGATTGCTTCCACTTCCTTGAAATGAGCCGTTGCACAAGGTTCTACTCCAATACCTGCACCACGCATCCCTCAGGACAGACTGTGGGATGTGCAAAATTCACTTCCTGTTCTCAAGCCCACTAAAGAGTTGTAGTTTTCCTTTTGGTTCTGTGGGACACCTCCCTGGAAGGGTTTGCACACATGGACAGTAATGACGGGAGTTAATTGCACAGCGGCTGAAATAATGCATGAGCCTCTGGGTATGAGACCTCAGAAAGGTCACAGACTCCCTCATTAGCTCTTTGCTTGCTTTTGCTTCTGTGCTCTGCCCTTTTTCATCCAAAGAAAACACTTCTGCATGCTAATGCCACCGTGCTTGGCATCCTCTTCACTAGTCATGTCAGCATAATTAATTAGGATGGTAGAACAAACACCATCTCACACAGGTCAGGTAAACCCAGTTTGACACCAAAGGAAGAGGAGACACAGCAGAACAACAGAGAGGACCTAAACACGTTTCCAGGGCTCAGTAAATAACAGCTGGGAAGTAATAGGATGAAATAAAGAAAAATGCAGCCTGTCTCTTGTTGAACACGTAGAGTCACCTCCCAGGAAAGATGCTGGAAACCAGACTAACTGCAGGTTTGAAGCTCTCCATAGGCAGCTAGACCTTGCCTTTAGGCACAATGTGAGCAGTGAGTAGTGTATGAAAGCATTTATGGATCATATTCCCTTTTCCTTCTGCTGACTGTCAGCAAGATTGGCACTGAAATATTTTCCTACTGGTCTCATTGCTCCTAGACCTTATCATAGCCTGCAAACCCTTTCTGGGGACTCAGCTAACTAGAAGTATTAATCTGTTTCTTTTCATCCTTCTACACATATGCTCATACACACATTACAAAAAGGCCATTAGAAATAATGTAGCCTTTAATATTGTATAGATTCTTTGCATCTCCAGTGACTTAACGGTGCTCCTCAAACATAACCTCACATACCCCACCACCTCTGTGAATAATACCACATTGCTGAGACTAGCCTTGGAGAAAAGAAGCATGCTAATTCTGACAATCAAAAGCAAATCACTATCACTGCTTACAAGATGTTAGTCATGCTGAGATGCCAGTATCCCTCCTCAGTTAACATGGGCACCTACGAGAGATGCTGCTGCTGCATTTTGGGCTTATAAATAGCAGGGAACACCCTTCGCAGTCAGAAGTCACTCTGACAGTCAGACAGTTGCCTTGATGGGAGGTTTCTAAGCAATATTCTTGCAGGGAAAAGCCTTCCCCAGTGTCTTTCCAGCCACACCATTAGCTTGTCCTTACTGCACAGTTAAGCTTCATTAAGCAGACCTTCCCCAGGACCCCATGCCTCAGTGTCAAACTGGCAATCACTGGACGAAGAGTAGAACAGTTAATGAGGAGAACTGCCTCAGCACTCCAGACTTGCTCACCTGGGTATTTCTTCACTGTTTGTGAAGCCCTTAACGTTTGATCACAACTGACCTAAAATGCTTTTAGTTTGGCAGCATAGATGCTCTTTACCTCGCCACATTAGCCCAAAACACACAGTGCCAAAGAATAACTGTTTTGACACATCTTCGCCTATATTACGGCAGTAGGAGTGCACACAGTTATGTTTCAAGAGCTAACCTAAAGGCCAAAACCATCTCCTTAACATGGACATTAATTTATTTTCTGTTAATCTCCCTGCAGAGGGAAGGAAAAATTGCTCTCTATGCATAGTAAGAGAAGCCACTAATATAAATATCATGTTTTAAAACATTCTTAGATAAGATGAAGTTTGGAGAAGGAATGTTAATTTCTGGATTTCTCATCTGCCTGGACACATCTAGTATTTTTAAATAGAAACTGTAAACTAAAACACTTCAAATGTCAAAAATGTTTGCTTTGTGGTATTAATATATTGATTCTTGCATCCTGTGACACACGAAGAACACGATTCCACTGATAGAGTGGAGAATTACATTTCATTTAAATGTCAACGTGGTCAAAATGCTACATCTGATATCACGTCAAGGAAAGACATGATATTGCCTTCCTGTGCTTCAGAAACAGATTGTATGTACGTAGGGGAGAGGAATACCTACTTTTGGGAATGTGGAGTTGAAGGAAAACATCTGAAACATGAAAGCCTGAAGACAGAGCTTTGAATTTTGCTGTCTGCAAGCCTTTAACAGATCAGACTGAACTCAGAGACTTTCAGGAAAAAGACATTGAGGTTGAAGCACAGAATGGACAAACTCAGAACTGAATTATATTAACCAATGGGACAACCTAAGAGAAAGGAAGAATTAGTCCTCTCAGATAGACAGAAATGTTAGTAAGGGAAGAAAACCAAGTCTTTACTGCTTTGGGACAGAGGGAAGCAGACCAACGACTGATAGGCATCACTGGTGAAACCCACTGCTTCAGCTGGCAGATGGGTTGCAGGTACCAAAACCCAACATAGTTATTGACGCTATGATTTTTTGTATTAAGAGATTAATTTTGATTTTGGGGTCAACTTTGTACATGGCTTTTAGATCTCCCTTGAAAATCCATTAGGTTACTATAAGATAATAGAGAACTTGCAAAGCATCCATGAAGTGCGTAGACTCTCTGTAGGGCTGTGTCATGCTTCAGAAATGGAAGCTACTTCCATCTGCAGTTGTCTTCCCTGCCATTTCTAATGCTGCTGTCATAAAGGTCCACATCTCTATTTCCCACAGCACACGAGAGAGGCTCTAGCACAGCTTCTCAATAAACTGAGCTGCTTCCCACAGCTCTGTGGGAATTTATTTCTTCCTCTCAAAAAGATGCTTTTCAGTTTCAAACAAAAATGGGTTTGTCAACTGGATGGATTTGATAGTTAGATGAATGTGTTTTATCAACAGAATGGATTAGGCTGTTTGCATTTTGTCACCACAATCTCAATCCATCCTGCCAATAAAACGTATTTCATCAAAGCTTTAGGCCACCATGCTAACAGAATGTGTTTTGTCAACAGCCTAAATCCATCCTGTCAACAAAATCCATTCCGAAGGAAAATAACTCAATCTCTTCTGTCAACATCAGGAGTAAAATCTAGGTTGTTAGTGCATGAAAACAAAACCAAACCCCACAGTTAACCACATCCATATTTTCAGCCTGAAAGAAGAAAACCACAAAAGTATCAATCAACTTTGCATATGTAGATGAAAACAGGAGGGAAAAATTAAGTAATGCATTAATATTTCCTGGTGTGACTGGGAAGTGATCAAGCTATGGAATTGTCCATGCTGAAGCCTGAGGTTTCTGCTGCCCAGACCTCAGAACTGAATTGAACATCTAGAACCCAGAGATGCTGGATATGGAATATGTATTTATTCAGAAAACTCAAAGGCTCAGTAGGCAAATTGCAAACATTCACAGAAGACTGTGACCCAGAAAGCTGATTTCTTTTGCTGTCAGAAAATCACAGCAGGAGAAACATTAAAAACATTGCATTGTGGGCTCCATCTTGCCCTTCGTGCTCTAATTAGAACTTGCAAATGAAATGGACTGATCCAACTGTTACATCACGTTATTCCCTAGATGTACCTTGGCTTCCTGTAGCTTTCTGCAGTCTCTCTGAAGGGCAGAGTAAATCCTTTGTACAAGGATCTTTATCAGGGCAGCCGAAGAGCCTTTCATAGGAAGCATTGGTGTAGCTGGAGCCTTCTAAGATCACAGGCACAGAGGCAGAAAAGAAATATGTTGAGTTTCAAAGGACTCACAGACAGAGGGCAATCACGTTTGTGTGCAGACATTTACATATAATTGTAACTTCTGCATCGCACAGAAGCAACTACAAATCACAGCCATTTCTGTGCTTCTCCCAGAGAGCTGATTCCAACGGCACTGTGGTTTTGCTCCTCCTTTCCTTCCGCTCTTTCACCTCTCAAGAATGTAACATTCATTTCCAATATTTATTAAAATAGTCTCAAAGCAAGATTGCAGATATTAAAGTCTGATCCCTCCAATCCTTTGCTCGTAATGAAGGCCTGTCTTCTCCTCATTCACTCACTCCCAAATGTGCTGTGAATATTAGCAATAGTTTTCACTTCAAGCCCTTAGTCAATAAAGATTGATTGTTATCATATAATAAAACTCAGATAGGCTCTTATAAAAGGTTTAGTGGCTTTGGATGCCTACCTTGAGATGCTGCAAGAGACCCCGATTTTCCTAAGGTGCAAGCCATATGCAAACTTCCAAAATTGATTCATTCAATGATCTCAGGTTGGGCATGCAAAACCAAGCACCTTTTCAAAAGTTATATTCACCTGCTTTTCTCTGGAGTTCAGAGAAAGGCCCTGCATTGTGTTATATGCACATAACATGAAGGATGCAGTGCAGTCGTGAGCGCTTGAAGGAGTTCAATATAACACTGAGACTGGGCTTTTTGGCAGGATACATTTGGGTTTAGGTACATTCGGATCTGTATCCTAGGTGCAAAATAGCTCATGGGTTTATTTTTATAATGCATAATCTCTCTTAATCTGCAGGGTTTTTTTTTCCCTTTCAACCCCCAGCTCATTGTAAAAGACAATGAAAATCTGAAGTTTATTTTAAAATGAGATGTTTGCTTCTCTTGTGCATAAGAGAAGATCAGAGGAGATGGAAGACATTTAATAATCAAAGGCAGATAAATATCTAACAAATCATATATTTTTCAATAACGAAGCAGAATATGCAAATACAGAATGCTGGGGCCATTACAAAGCAACTTTCATTCTGCATCTTAGCCGATCCCAGCTCCTGATGCAAGTACAGATAAAAAGACCTGTGTTGTGAAAGATGCTTTTGAGTACTGCATACTCAATGAGAACTCCATCTTGAGCAACAAGCTAGCATAGAGATCACTCCCAGTTAAGGAAGGGTTTGCATCATCACACTTACTCATTTCTCTACTTCAGGTGAAGCTCCTGCTATTTATAATTGGCTTCAGCCTCTTATTAGAAGGATCTATCCCTTCCTCCATATGGTCCATGTTAATTATGAGCCTTTTGAGCTGCACTATTTGGGGATGTATTATGAAGCGAAAGGATTCATTTTAATCACACAAAACAGAGGACTAAACGACCTGCACAAGGAATTCCACAATGGGCTTTTGCACCTACAAAATAGTTTCAAGTGTTTAATGACCTATTGATGTAGTTGCTTTGGCTTTCTAAGCTTTGTTTAATCTTCGTACTGTCTTCCAGACCCTTGCTTACACCGCTCGCCTTGGTCATGTACAACTTCAGATCAACTCAGCAGGCTCTTCCTCAGCTCTTTTTCATAACACTTGGCAAATAGATATAAACAACAGCAGTAGGTATTTATTTTTCCTATTAGCAGGGGGCTTGGATCTTGCACTTGTGACCCTTAAGAATGGGATGCTGCATGCTCAGCAATACAAGGACTAAGTTATTTGGGATAGGGATCATCTATTAATTACCTGCAGAGAAATTCATACCACTGCAGAAATGTTGTCTTCATCTGATCAAAAGAAATGGTTTCTCTGCCTGCCAAATTCTCATCTGGGTCACACAAGCACTAATCCATTGACAGGTGTGCAGAACGATTTCTTCTCTCTCTTACTAAAATCTTCTATACATAGATTTACTCATCCTCAGTAACTTGTTAACAAGGGATATTGTTCAGACCAAACAGCTTCAGGAATATCAGAGCTGACCTGGCCTCTAATACAAAGCTCATTTAGTGCAGTCAAAGCTGTCAGTTACAATGACAACATGAAACAAAAGGGAAAATCAAAAATCAGTAGCAATGCAAAGCATAGTAATGAGCTGTCACTGTATCAGCTCAGCATCAGGACCAGACAAAAACATCAGAAGGAGGAGCAGGGTGTGTGTGCGTGTGTGCATATATGTGTATGCAAATACTATCATCTAATATATACCATCGTGTCTAAAAACAAGCAAATAATTCCAGGGATACTATGAAGAGACCAATTTCTGTGACAGAAAGCTGTCACACTTTGAGGAGCAGTGAAAGCATCACTGGGAGAGGCGAGCATTGGACACCTTAGTAATTGAGCAAGGTGCTAATTGAAACCTTGATTAGTTGAATAACCCAGCTCCATAGTTGACAGGCATTTACAGAGTCCAACTGCACATTTGCTTTCAGTCCAGAGGGATTGTTTCACTCCCAAGTTCCCCACACTAATGGATCTCACCTCACCCAATTCCAAACCAGTCAAAACTCATTTTCACACACTTCTGATAGGTTTTCTGGCATCTGTAGTTTAAAACTCTGCTGAGTTCTGAAAAGACATCACTTCCATCATATGCAAAGAAGCAAACCACACAATCCTTGTCCAGCCTTTAACTCGTGTTTGCTTTCCTGATCAAGAACAAAACAAATGCATCCTCAGCTTTTGGCACCTTGCAGCACTATTTGTTCGTGGTACCTCTGAGGTACTCCGGGCTTGCTCCCTTTGCCCCTAACACAAATCAGGGGCTTAGTCCTGTGTTGACTGCCACAGTTTTACTTTGAGGATTTGAGTAGCATCTGAGGAAAGGAGGATTTTTATTTCCCCAGTGAGCAATTGCTTGACATTCGACTTCTATCAGTCAAGCCCCAGGTAGGCTGTGATTCCTCTTGAATCGCTACTGAAATGCTGGGATTTACAAGCCATTGGAAATGGTTGACTACAAGACAAGACTCTTGGCTATAAGCCAAGCAACCTCAGCTCTGTCATTGACCTGCTGTTACTTTGGAAAGCCCTTTCATTTCCTTGTATCTCCTGTTTTCTCTCCCATGCTCTATAACATATTAAATACTTGGACACTAAATTTTTCCAGGCCAGAAAATGTGTGTGTGCAGCAATCTCTGCAATGGAGTCTTCATTTCATTTGGTCCCTCTCTAGACTGTAGCAGCCTTCAAAGTACAACTGCAATTCCTCCATGACCGTATTTCCGCTATATGCAGAATAACAACACCCCCCCCCAAAGCATAGGTTCATATTCATCATCATCATGGCCAGAACAAGTAGATTATTTTACTTTTAAGAACTTACTTCTGGCTCATACTCGGCACCTGTGTAGTTCTAGTGCAGGATTATTGTATTTGCATTTTTATTAAAACCTCATCAGGTTTAATACCTCCATTTGTCATGGTACAATTATATGAAACTGCAGATTAGGCAGGGTCTTACACATTCCATTTTGTAGGTATTTTATCATGACCTTGTAGTGATGGCATTTATCAAGCCAACACCAAATGATCCTCTCTACCATCATATGTACTAATGGTTACTCTGCTTCTGCTGCCTGTTACCTTTGTTTTTCCATTGTTGCTTCCTTGATAAACTGCTTGTCAATAAGACTGGAGCTGCCATTAGGAAATCAGCCACGTGATTGTCCAAAGCATTTGCAGAAGGGCTGGGTGGAAGAGACTCGGATTAGAAGTGAACTCGAATAGAAAACATCCAGATAAGGAACCAAAAGAATCCCTGTTAGCCTTTAATCCTGGCAATTTAGAAGCTAGAAGCAAAATAGAAGCTGCAGGTATATAATTCATGGAAGCTTTCTCTGCAAGGGCAAAGGATATTGTGTGCCCCTGCAAAATCCGTAACATTCATTCAGAGGTCTGAATCATCTCAACTTAGTCAAACATCCATTTTCTGGGATGAAAAAAGGCTCTGTGATGCTCTTTGCTTTCTGGAAACAAAACACTGTGTCTGTAATGCTTTCCTGGAGGAGGGATTCGGTGGCATGACTTCATCCATTAATTAGGATCCTGAACCACAGCTTTGAAATTGTCACTGGTTTCTATTAAATGCGTTTCAGCATTGCTTGTTAAGACACTACATTAAAATCTCTTTAATATAAAGACAACAGAAACAATACCTAAGCTGACTTCATTCCAGTTCCTAAAGCATCAGTAAACTTGAGAGGTTATTTCAGCCTTTATAGACTCTCCCATCACTTTAGTCCTCTCTAGAGATGCTACCAGTAATGCTCCCATCCTTGAAGAAGTGCAAGGAAAGGACGCTCAGCACTGAAGTGTCAAGCTTCTATTTTAAATCCCAATGGAATTTTTCCAGCCTCTGTTGCATTTGTGCCAGGAGAAAATACTTCTGTGAGCTGCACCCTGCAGCAGTGAGAGGGAGAGATAGAACTTCTGCTGCCATCACTTGTACAGGCAACCCCCGCCCTCATCTAATCACTGCAACAGAATCCCATCATTAAACATATGCAGACAGCCAGAGACAAAACCACATGGAAAACCTTCCAGGCTGACTCACACAGAGGAAGGATTTTGCAGGGCACACGACTGTGGTTTTCAGAAATAAATGCCAAGAAAATGCTTGCTGTAAACCTTGCTGCTCTGGAAGAAGCAGACAAATAGAGTAGCCAGATGCCATCAGCCCTGGGGAAAAGATGTCTGATTGCTCAAAGTGCCTTTGAAAATTCACCCATCAAGATAGAAGATAAGACAGTGGCCAGGTATCCTCAAGAGGGAAACTTCTGTTCAAGCCAAGGCCCTTTTCTTGAGGGTTCATGTTATTAACCTCAAAGCAATACCAAAAAAAGCCTTAACTCCCAGTGGAGTCAATGGGAAAGCTTGAACTGAAATTATCAAGGGGAAAGCAGAATGAGCCCAAGTCCTCTTTTAGTCTGATGTGGCTCCATTAAGCTCAGATGAGTAACTCCCAGGTAAATGAGAAACTGTCTTTATCTGAAGCCTGCCTGCCAGCATGGTGGCTTTATCAAAAGGAGATACAATAAGGGATGTCAGCAACCATTTTATATGGAAGCTCTACCAGCTTGCTCTCAAACTTGCTTGGTTCAGCGAGCAAAGATCTGCATTACCAGTAGCTGGGAACAGCTTAACAGACTACATATTTCAAAGCAGACCTCTACAGATAGATAACATCATTTTTATTACTGAATTCTCTGGAGAAGGAGACAACTCTCACCTGAGCTACTACCTAAGCTTAATGAAAGAGAGAAGTGGAGAGGAAAAGCCAAGAACGTATGTCTCTACATTTTTAGGTGTCCTTTTATCCCTTCAGTAAATCTCATTATAGGCATTGGGCAGAGTCACAGACGGACACCATGAAACGATGAACAGCTGCCTCCTCTCCCTACTTCCTTTCAGCTCAGAAAGCATCTATTAGTCCCATGCAGCAGATTTCCTGGGTGGAGAAGAGATGCAAATTGATCCACAGTGGACAAAGAGCTTCCAGCTGATGGGATTGGAGAACAATGACAGGGTGACATCTCTTCTGTCTTCTCATTTCAGTTACAAACGTGATGCTGCTATTGTCATTTATTAACCGTGGATTAATCCCCATCCCCTTGAACTTCACCTGGAAAGCATCCTCCCTAATTCCTGCTCCTAACCAAACTCTTCAAGATCTGCAAAGTTACTTTCAATGGGAGCAAACTGCATCCCCCAGGGAAAAAATTGCAACAAATCAGTGAGGCAGGGCAGGCTGATAGTGCTTTGAAGCAAACAGTGGCTAAATCACTAGGAAAAACATCACTTGGCACAAAATACTCCATAAGCAGCAAAGCTAGTTTCTAGCAAGCATAGAGGAAAAGAGGCTTAACAGCCCAAGCATTACATTTCCAGCACTGTAAAAGCTGGTCAAATAATGGGAAAATGCATGCAGGTATAAAGTCACTTGGTGATAGATGGGGAGGATTAAGCTCTGTTGAATAAGTTATCCTCTGCAAAATAAATCTCAGCCTTACCATACCGCTTGACAAATAATGGACAGATTAACTGGCTAAATTTTGCATAATGTATTGTTTCCTAAGGTTGTAAACTACCCCTTTAACACACACATTAAAAGTAATTTTTTCTTCTAGCTTGAAATTATTTTTCTGAAAATTCCTCCCCCCCCCTTAAAAATCTTTATCTTTAGAAAAGAACACAATAAAACTAATCTGCAGCAAGTCCTAAAATGGATTTATTAGACTGTATTAAGTCCCCATGAAGACTATTTGTTCAGTGCAGTTTAATATCCTTCATAAATGGAATACAATAAATTGACCTAAGGCTACCCTGAATCTAGATGAGCATTAGCAATGTGGTTTAATTAATCCATTCCAAGGTAAAAATTTCTGGTAATTCAAAAAAATTAATTTTTTTTAAATATATTTTAGAAGATTTTCTGCAATGTGGCAGTCACGGAACTCCATGGGAACCGGTTGCTAAATCCCTTCCATGTTTGAGAACACCTACTTTAAGACTGACTTCACCATCCCTGGAAGCATTTAAGGTCAGCTTGGACAGGGCTTGGAGCAAGCTGCTCTAGTGGAAGGTGTCCCTGCCCGTGGCAAGGGGTTGGAGCTGGATGAGCTTTAAGGTCCCTTTCAACACAAACCAGGCTGGGATTCTATGACTTCACCCTCCATTATCATCAGACAACCCATTGCATCTTGCAGGTAGTTCAGGATTTGGTTCAAAATGGGTCTTCAAGGTTAGATCCAACCAAGTGTTGCTTCTTGAAACTAACATTGTTAAAGAGATGTGCAGTTACAAATCAAACCCACAATAAATAATTTCTATTTCTAAACACTGCGTTGAAATGCCACGTGGTTTACTGCCTTTCGTAGGGATACACAAGTGAGAGCTTCCCATTCAGGCCACACCTACATCTGTGTTTGTTATCTAAGGTGGATTTTGTCTATTTAAAAAAATACACTTTCATGCATATACTGACCTCAGAGCTGTCTTTCATCAATGCATCTCAATTAATACATATTCAACTTCGAACGATTTTTATTGTGAGGCGAAATGCATAAATATTATGCCAAATCCTGCACTGGGGAGTATTTTCACATAAGAGGCTTTGTTACAGCCAAGTAGTGTAAAAGACACTCACAATAAATGATCTGCACACATCTTACTCGAGTCCTCTGGCTGAAAGCGAGTACCAGTAGCATCCACTTAAATCTTCTAAAGGGAGTAAAGCCATATTTCTTACCTACCTGTCTACTTTCTCCTCCTGAATCAAAGACATTTTAGGTATTTAAGTGAATTAAAAGGTAATAAATCCTCACCTGAGAAATGATAGAAGTGCATAGCAAACACTGTGCTTAAATAATGCAGAAAAATGACCTGCAGTGATATTATCCCTTCTGAAGTTCAGGTATTTATTAAATTCCCTTCCTTTGTGCTTAGGTTCTTTCATGAATATCATTACATCAAAAAGGTGCCCCATGCTAGGGTAATGGTTCAGTGACTTAGTGAACCTCTAACAATTCCTTACATCCCTTTCTGCTGGCTGTGGCATCTTGAAAGGAGGAAGATATTGTCCATAAATTGCATGAGGCCTAAACAAAAGGCAGAGAAAGGTAACATTCTTCTGTGCTGAGTTATGAATCCTCTCAGAATCCCCCCCAAAATCTCAACTAAAACCCAAGACTACCCAGCTTCTCCTCCAACAGAACTATACCAGGTACAACTTTTATCCAAAGCAAAACAGTTTAAGCCTATATATCCATAAGGGCTAACTGTCCACAGCAAGACACTGGAGCTCCATTTCTACACAGGTTAATTGCAAGAGATCATAAAGCCCCAACATATTTACAGTGCTACAAAGGGAAAATGGCAGATGGTGGAAAAACGGGAAATGGGAAATTGTGGAAAAAGGGTGGAAAGGGAAAATGTGAGGTGATGGAGAGGGTGATTGTTAACATCATGTTGTTCTGCATTCAAATTATGTCCTCATCTCTTAACTCAATACAAAGCTAAATAAGAGCAAAATCAAAGCAGATTTCAGGAGATGGGAAAAAGGTGATTTCACTGGTTTGATAGGTGCTTTTAAAATCGAACAAGTTTATTTCCTCACCCTTTTCCAGACTCCCTATGTGATTCTAACAAACCATTTTATTTCCATCCTCCCACCTAGGCAGAAGGAGTAAATAAACCTTCCTTTTTACCACTCATTGCCTTGACTATCGTTTTTTGGGGTGCAGTCTGCTTCTTGATATGCCTCTGAATACAGAGGAGCAGAGTGAGCCCTTGTCTCTGTTGCAGCATCTGTACATTAATGGGATACAAGTAAGCAAGCACACTTCCTGAAAGCATTCACACATTTTTCCACACTCTAAACATGCTGCTTAGACTCCCCTAAGTGAATTTCCATAGCAGAGGCCTCAGAAGCAAGTAATTTGCTGGAAGAAATGCAAACTCCAGCTCTTAAAACAGCACAGGAAGTAGGGAAGAGCTTGAGAATGATCGATCTTCACAGAACACTGAACTGCCATAAGGCTCTGACAGGGTTTTTATATAACTTTCCAAGAAAAGCTTCTATTAAAATAAGCAAGACAAGCAAAAGCAGGGAAAACAGGAGGCTAATTCCCTTAATTTTACAGAAGAGGCCACAGCTGAGATCCCCATCGAAACCTGATCACTTCCACTAACCCTTTTCCCTCCTGTCCCAGCCTTTTCAGCCTGGCAGATGCAACTGCTTGTAAGGCTGTTATGGTGATCAGATTAAAGAAAGAATTAAAAATAAACAGAACTGGGTCAATAGCAACCCTTTCTTATTAAAATTAACCCCTTTGGGTTAATTTTAAGCTTCATCAGTAACCTTATTATTTAGTACATCAGCCAAGCTAATGCTTGAACTGCCACTTGGTAAGCCAGCATCCCTGTCCTTGCACAAACTGTTGCTAGGGTGTCAAATATTATACTCCTTATCTCACTCATCAACCAAATTTCAGCTCAGAGCCTTCACTTTGCTGATGCTCACAAACAAGGCATTTAATAGGGTTTTTATAATAAACGCTCACTGACAGATATTGAGCCCACTCTGGTAGGTAACTTAATCAATAGTTAGGTCTCCAACAGTGTGTATAGCAAATTATAGCTGGCATTTAATAGGACTGCAAAGCAGAAATAGCTTTAACACACCAGTCAGTATTTTAAGCCACATAATAAATTCAGTGCTACCCAGTTACATACCAATTAATAGCACTAAACATCTTTAATGTATTAACAAAGATGTCATTCAGATATTAAAATTCAGTTCAATTAAAACAGCAATGAGGTTTTAAATGCCCGGTATTTTAAAATTCACCTGATCTTTTGAGTCATTACAAAAGGCCCTTTAACCATCACGTAACGGCCTCATAAAATTGACACTGCAGGTCAAATTAAAACACGCACTTGCAAATATTACTACAGCACATTTGACTCCAGATTAATGCAGAATGCAAGAGCCAGAACCAGAAGCAGCCCCAGACCAGCAGAATTAACCAAAGAGCTGCTCAGAAACTGTATTATTATTTGACATGATCTGTACTTGAAGCAGTTCCCTGCACAAATGGAAATCAAGTAAACTGTTCAATTTATAACCTCCCAAGTGGCTCTGCTTTTCTGATGTATTTTTCTGGTGTATTTACCCAGCAGTTTCTGCTTGGCTGGACTATACCCTTAACAGGCAAAAAAGCAAACAGAGGCACAATAGAGCCAAGGCTTAAGTGGGCACCTGTTGACCTGTAAATATTAAAGCAAAGAAAGGCAAGAATAATAGGCCAGGCTTATCCTGACACCAGCTTTTAACACAGGTGCCTCCAAGATGATTATGGCCCACTCAGAGATGCAGGGTTTTTTCCACTGACAGTTTCACACTCTGCATCTTGTCTATTTGATACCAACCAAGGAAGTTGTTTACAGGGGCACCAAAACAGGGTTTTTCCTCAGAGCACTTTACTTCCATCACAACATCAAAGCAACCATGTTTACAACAGGCCTTTTACCCTTTATTCTTGGGACCCTTCACCTGGAGAGTTCACAGACCTGAAGTAAGTGTTGAAAAGCTTTCTACTCTCTAGGACTAACAAATTATGCTAGCAAATTTGGCATCATTTTCCCACCCCTGCCTCATTAGCTAGGACCCCAAGCCATATAGCTCAAATCATCGCCATTTACATGCTCATGCTCTCTCCCATGTAGTTGTACCTCTCCCTTTTGCTGTGGGCTCTACAGAAGCTGCTGATGCTCAGAAATATTTGCCTGTGCTAAGAGCAGGCTTCAGCATCTTTGCTGCCAACGCCAGAACTGCTAATTGGGATAAAGGACAATCAGGCAGGGCTTCCTTCCCTCCATTTGTTATAGCAGATACATCCTAAAGCCTTGCTGTACCACTGGGCTACACAAACCTTCAACGCCTGGTTCCGCCCAAGCAGCAAACGACCACTACACAGTTGCCTTTGTATAAAACCAGTGGGGATCAACTGGTTTCATGGGGTCACCTAGGTCAGACTGCCTTCTGCAGCTGTTCCTAAAACTACACTGAGCCTATTCCTGCTGTGCCTGCACTCACATCCACAGCCAAATGCCCACTGAATTCCTATGTATGCTCTGGTTTATGTTAAATTCTAATGCTGAAAACAGTAAATCCCCATGCCTGCTGTGATTTACCTTCCTTTCGAACAGCGGTCAAACTGAGCTTGACTTTTACTTCGCAGCTTTCAGGTGGGCACCCATGGCTGGGCCCTGCCACTTTAAGCAGGAGGTGTGTAATCAAATTGAGTCAGACAGTGACTGATATTTTGCATACCTTGTAATTATGTTATTAAAGATCTGTCCTGTCATTTGATGAGAAATGATGTGTGATTGTTAGAAATGAAATACAATTCATTTCTTCTTTCTGAGGGGGAGGTGAGTGAGAAAGTCCAGTAATGGGTTATGGGAAACTCCCTCCTGTTTAACATTATGGAAAGACTTAGTGGCAGTTCCTATCCCTATATAACTCATTATCTTCCCTTTCCAAACAGGAAACGCCTTAATCTAGGGGCTTATCTACACTTGAAAGTTAATTCAAGGTTACAGTCAGGCATGAATTTAAACAGCAATAGCTATACTTTAATAACCATACAGAGACAGCTATTCTAGACTAAAAGCACTTTTATTTAGTTTAATAGACTTTTCTTTAGTCACTAATCCTAAACAGGTGATTAGCTCCCTATTAACACACTGAAACCATATCCAAACCCTTCAAAAGCCATTTCTTAGAATTCCCTGGACAATGAGAGGGACAGCAGCCGGTAATTAAGGTCAGAGTGAGAGCAGTGTTCTGTCTTGCAGAACCAAGCTGAGGGTGGGGGGTGATGTCAGCCTGAAACTACACTCCAAGTCCCAGTCAGTTCATCTTTCTCTAGCTATTAATTGTATGTTCTGGATAAGGGCAAACTTCTCAGACTCATAGAATAGTTTGGGTTGGAAAGGACCTTAAGATCATCCAGTTCCACTCCCCCTGCCATGGGCAGGGACACCTCACACTAAACCATGGCACCCAAGGCCTCATCCAACCTGGCCTTGAACACCACCAGGGATGGAGCATTCACAACCTCCCTGGGCAACCCATTCCAGTGCCTCACCACCCTCTCAGTAAAGAATTTCTTCCTTAGATCCAATCTAAACTTCCCCTGTTTAAGTTTGAACCCGTTACCCCTTGTCCTGTCACTACAGTCCCTGATGAAGAGTCCATCCCCAGCATCCTTGTAGGCCCCCTTCAGAAACTGGAAGGCTGCTATGGAGGTCTCCACACAGCCTTCTCTGCCCTCTTGTTTATTTACACATTCAGGGGAGCTTTAAAAATTAGGGTTTTATGATCTTTTATAACAACCCACCAGTATAGAGCCCTCAGCAACCAGAGATTTCAATTTATTTGCATTATCATTTAAGAATGAGCTGTCCACACCAAAATGCCTTTAAAGCATCATAAATAACATGCTGCTAAGCCTGAAGCTTTGTAAGAAATCTCTCGGCAGAGGAGAATGAAAGAAATTTACAGAAACTCTGGAAATACGAAATTACACAGCAGAAATAACAGAATCAGGAGGTGCTCCCTTCAGCTTTCACAAGGATCTAACGGCATTTCATTCTTGGATGATTTATTCCCTTTATTTAAATGAGAAGCATGTCTGCAGAAAGGACAAGTCTCTCCATGTTTTTTCAAGGCTTATGGCAGAGTCTCACATGTCTGGAAGCTTGGCTCTTTACTCAATTAAGTGTAGGAGCCCTAAGGAATCAGGACCCCCCGTCTCAACGCTCCCACAAAGCCCTAAAGTGTCATCGAGCAAGCCATGCAAGTAGAGATTTTGAAGAGCACTTGTGCACAGCGTCTGCTTCCCATGGATTTAGGACACTTCGGGAAAAGCAAAAGCACAAATCTGTGTGACCCACTTGGTTTTTTCAGCCCTTATTGCCCAGGGGTACCGGGAAGGGTAATACTTCAATGCTGAGAAGATACTCGACTACTTTAGTAGGAGACTTCACAATATATGAAAGAATTAGGGAGGGAATTTCAGGGCTTCACAGGAATCATGCCAAACATGCAAATTTAACTCATCATATAGATTCCTTTAAGCAAAATGAAATTATATGTTCTCTTCCCCTTCTAAATGGTGGGGAAAAAATTAAATTAAGTTCAACAGGATTTTTTTAATCAGACCGTAAGAAGTCCAACCAAAATCTAACACTGGATTACTGAAGTGGATACTCACAGCTTGGGAGCATTTGAAAGTTGAATCCATATCTCAATTAATTTATACTACCTTTGTAAAGCAAATTATAAGGACTCCAGTCTAGAAGCAACTGGTGCCAAGAGAATAACCTCAGGTTTTAGCTTGTTACATGATGAACATTCAGACCACACACTGATCTCTGTTACAGAGATGAAGACGTGGGTTAACTCCATCCACTTCAAAGGTGCTATGCCAGACAATGTCTGTAGGATCACACAGCACACAACGTGAGCTGTCTCCATCTCAAGTCCTCAACATGCTTTTAACTTGTGTGAGATCACTTAATCCCCTGCTTATAAAGCATTACAAGCAGTAGAAAGGGTTTAAGAGTGAAGTTGTACCATTCAAACTGAAGAAGGCCCTTGCTATAAAGTTTGGAGTCATATTCAGGTTCCCTATGTTGAATATAAAGTTTTCATAGGTCTTGGGTTGCTTTTGAAATTCAGATGCAATTCTGGACATTTAAAACAATTAGAGCAGTATTTATGGGCACATCTATCTCTAAAATCAATAAACAATGAAGTTCTTTATTGCAAATTCACTTGGCATGGCAAGTCTGAGCATTAAACAGCCTCCTTTCAAGTCAGGCTGAAACACGGGTGCTGACTCCTGATTGCAGCGAATCTTCATTTTGAATTTCCCAAATATCCCTATTAGGTGTTTATGGACAATTCCAGGAAATTCACCACACAAACCTGAATGCTTTCCACAAGCCAAAGCCAAATGGGGAAGTGCTGAGCTTCAATCTTGTTCAGCACTCGATCATCTGCTGGTATGCAGGGTTCACCAAGATCTCAGAATGCTTCTGTTCAAGCTGTTTCTTGTTTGTATTCATTTCCATCCAAAAGAGTACTGGGAGGGGACACTGCTGTTCCAGATGCACCTAGCCCTTCCATTATATATCAGTTAAGAACTAGAGACTGGTGCTCTCACCTTGCTTGGAGCGCTCTAGTAGTGCGTTGCTCCTTCCACTACAGAAGGATTATCTCCACTACAGTTGTTTGAATAACTCCTAATGATGCTTTACATAAAGAATAACTACAGTAACACTGGCAAGAAGTGGCGATTTCAAAGCCTGACAGCCCGGGTTTGCTTCAGAGGCAACCAGCAGCTTTATGGAACAGTCTGAGAGGGGAAAAGGATGAGCAGGAGGAGAGTATGTTCTGCATGAGACAACTGAACAGTCTTAACGTGCATGGGACCACACTGGTTTTCAGACCGGTGACTAGTATCAGCCCATTGTCTCCTACCTGGTGATTGTGTACAACCATTTCAGGACATCACCTCCATTACAGGTCTCCAGGGGATTTTATTCTCTGTAATTGCTTTTACCAAAAATTAGGTAATTATAATTTATATTATTATTATAATAATAATTTACCATTGCTTTTACCAAAAAATTAGGTAATACATAGCTCAGGTCTTATTTAGGACAAATTGCCTGTGCCTTAACATGTGGCAGGGACACTTTGGTTTCTCTGTATTTTCAGCAATGTCAACCCTCATCTTTGGTACTGCCAACTTGTGTGATTTACATCCATTGAAAGGGATCCTCAAGCTGCTGCTGTTGGAATTTATGAGAATACAAGCTTTGTTCGATTACAAGATGTAAGACCAAAACTTGCAGCTATGATGCCAGTGTGCCTTTAACACTGACAAAGCAGAAGATTTTTACTCATTTCATAACTCATTCCTCATTCTTTTGAGACACCCTGGTTAGTGATTTTGGAATATTTGGGACTGTTAATGGTGCTAAAGATACAAACTACAAAGTCTAACACAAGGCTGAAGACTTCCAAAGCTGGGCCTTTTATAACATTTCTTCTCACAGTATCAGCCGATCAAAAAAGGAGGCAGAAAATAACCAGACAGAATCCCAAATCCAACTCATGGTTGTTTGCTGCTTTTATTCTTCCTGTTACAGGTCATTCTACCTGCAGAAGCTGTTTGTCATGTGTATGAGCATACAGGCATTTCAGGGAGCCTACAAATGTCATCAGCCAGATGGAATCACATTTATGATCCAGCAGTAAATATCTGTCATGGAACGAACTATATCTATGGGTTCAATTCTATAAGACGCTGAGCCTTTCAATCAAATGACTAATACAAACTGACTTCTAGCACACTAGAAGCTAAACACATACTTGGAACACTGGAGGAATCAGGCAAGCTCAGGATGTTCTTACCTTTCCCTGAATCAGAATCAACATGAGGCTTAGAATCCTATCTTATCTTCATTAAAAGCCACTGTGGGGACTGCATTCATCTTATCTGGGCTTTTAATATTTCCTCAGACAACCTGTAACAAAGCTGCTTTCACAACCTCACCTAAATGCTGCCAAAATGATGCTAATATTCAAGGCCTCAGTATTAGGCATTCAGATTAGCTTTAATTCTTCCTGTGAAAGCTTGAGAAGAGCCTATTTTGAGGGAGCTGTTCTTCAGGCTGCAAGGCTCAAAATTGTGCCTGGAGATTAGTGATTGGAAAATTCAATAAAATCTGAATCTCCAGTAAAAAGGTTAATGGGAAATACCTGTTTAACAACAATACCAGTGTTCAGCTCCACTTCACATCATTGGCCACAATAATGTTATTCAGTGCATATGATGACGTTCATGAAAAGCTCTTAGTTCCTTCCTCACTCTGCCTCTAATCTGGTTTTCCTCTCTCATTTATCTGTGAAGAATTAAACTGTTTCAGGACAACACGTTTACTTCTAGGACTATAAGAAAACTTTGGTGCCTTAGAGTTGTGTTTATAGTATATTTATATCAATATATAAGTAATAGTACATTAAGAAAGTTGTCAAGCATCCCACGTTTTTAAATCTACACACTATTAAAGTTGACACCACCATCTATTATGCTACTGCCCATTCAAACAGTTCTTTTAACTACTTCTCATACTATGTCACGCAAAGTAAATGTTGGCATATTCGCAGCAAAGACGTGGTAACAAGAGCCACAAGGTATTTACATAACATGAACCAGGTCAGCAGCCAGAAAAGCAGCAGAACAGCAACTCCCAGCACAGCAAGGTACCAATTTTCTCCCCTATTCTGAGATATTCTCCAGAAAACAAGGTATTCAGTCCAGAGGGAAATGTTTCAAAGTTTACTGCTTCAATTATCACTTCCACAGAATGTTTAGCACCCTGTAGCTCAATTAAAAATAAATAGGTCAGCTGGATTGAATGAAAAGGCTCTAATTAAGGCATTTTTTAGTTTTAATTTTGCCCATAAGAACTGCATCCTGAACTAGTAGTTTTATTGAAGCTACCTGATTTATATAATGCTGGATTAATTCATTTTGAATCACTATTTGATCTTTTATGATATTGCTTTGCTTTCTTCGCCCTGCTCACAGAGAATGATTAGGCTGTGCCACTAATGAGAAACATTAATTTAATAGTTTTTAAATACATCATTAAACCCATTTCTTGAATACATTACCTTTTCTGACTTATTTTGAATTCAAACACCAGCTTTCCCCCTTGAAGCAATGAAAACTTCACTCGCCATTTCTAACACGATCAGTTGATGGTGTACAGGGAGAATCTGTCTGCCTGGCCCTGCTTCTCTTTATTAAAGCCCAGAAACTTCTACCTTCAGTCACAGACCCTCACTTTCTTTATGAGAACATCAAAAAGAAAATGGTAGCAGAAGTCCTAAGGTGCCCTGTATCCCTAAATGTTCCTAAACATAAAGCATACTGTATATTTCAATTGGAAATCCACATATGGATACATCTCTGAATGACCCAACTCACTAATCCTTAGGAGAAACAGCACTTCACCAACATGAAACAGCGGAGGAGCTTGTCCTGGGTTTTAAATATTGCCAAGAAGAGTATTTGCCCCCATCTCAGATCCCTGAAGATAATGCAGTCTGATGAGAAACCACTTGGTTTTATAAACATTAACATAGAAAGATGAAACCAACTATTTTACACAAGAAGGGGGTATTTTCTTCAGCTTTTCTTTCTGCTAAGTGAATGTGTTATTATGTCTCTATTGCTTGGTATAATACACTGCTCTCATTACACTGGAAAACAATCTGGAGGTGGAAACCAGGAAAAAGAATCATTCTCTTTCTTCTAGGGTTTGCTTAGCTCCTCTCCTTTTGATGTGGGAACAGTTACAATAATGAGGAATATAATTCCATCAGCACTTCAAACAATGATGAGTCTTCAAAAGAAGGGGGCGTTCTCAGCTGTCTTGTTCACTCTTTCTATCAAAGAATAATGCAAAAGAAGAAACATGACTGCTACCATTAGGATCACATTTGGTAAAGAGAAGAATGAGCACAATCAAACCTTGCATCAGCTGCTGGGAAAGACAGTGTGTCAGTGCTGAGGCAAATGGCAGAGAACACCTAACACTACCTTTACCATCAGCTTCCCCTTAGATATCATCTCCTGAGCCAATCTCACAAGGAAGGCTCTGGGATTTTCAGTTACATCAGTTGCTTTGCACAGTTCATTGCCTTCGGATGTGCTCGCTTTAGATTTTGTTTGACTGCATCTGGAATTTATTTGGTGATGGATTACATCTACAAATGTAAGGAGGCATTTAATAGCAATCACCTTAGATTGTTTAGCTTGTGCAGTCAGACAGAAACATGCTGATCTATACCAGGGTAATGCAATAATGGATTTAGGAAAGAGGGCACAGACACGTGTATTTGTGACAGCAACCAATATCTCTGAACTACATCCTTCTTTTCCTTTCCTCATGAAAAAATGCATTACCTGGTTAGACAAGACTGGAAGAAAAATGAGGTGTCAACACACTAAAGCTGAACATCCCTTTTGTCGTTGAGTAACACAAAGCATCTGAAGTAGATACGTCTGTTGTTCACAAAGCGAACTCAATTCTGATCTAATGACACTAGTTATATACAATACCTTCCAGTTATTGCCAGCTTACCCAAGCACATGGTGCCAGCTGGGGAGCACACCCAGCGCCACTGAAAACCCAAACAGGTTGAATGTGTTCAGCGCACATTTCAATCCTTCACTGCACAGACAAGTCCTGCTGCGTATGTTCAAGTGAGTGCACTTTGCCAACTGATTGTATCAAATAATCCCATGCTGTATTTTCTCTCTCCTCCACTGCTGCAGTAGGTAGGTGGGATTATAAGTCTAAAAATGGTTTCTGCTACATGGTCTTTGAAACACAAACTGAGACTTCCTAAGGTTGATTCCTGCCCAGTTGTGAATACTCTTAATAATCAGATGAGTTTGAGACAGGGAAGGGACACTTGAATTTGGGTGCTAGGACTCAGGATTTATACTATTATAGAGACTGACTGGTTAAAAGCCAATTGACCTTTAAATTCTTTGCAAAGCTCTGCCCTCTTTAAAGGAAAGCACCCTGCCTCATCCCCCTTCCTCCTCACTCCCTGGTTATTTGTAAGTATTTTAGGCAGGGATGATCCATATGTGCATCCAGCTTGTACTACTGTGCTGCCTCAGTCTCCCAGCTGCACTGCAATAAACAGTAGCAACATCGCTTTGCAAGATCAAACCCAGGAAGGGTAGTATTTTTTAATGCAGATCTAATTTATTGGTGAACAATAAGGGCTATAAAAGCAGTCATTTCAAGGTTAACGTGCTACTCAAACATCCAACAGTTAGGCTGAGTGAATAATCCATAACTAATTGCTTATTTAATTGCACATTCTTTGTACATGAGGCAATTATAATACTCCCGAAGGCTTTAGCTCCCCCCCCCCCCTTTTAAGTAAGCTATGAAACTTCTATATCTGTTCTTCAACATGTGTACTTTGATGCTTCACTGTATCAAGCGAGTGATATTATTCATATTCCCCAATTGGATTGCTTCTCTAGCCATTAATTAAATAGTAGCAGCTCATGAGAGCTCTGCAGAGGTTCTGTAATGCATAGAACAACCAACATTATTTAATGTATAGTCAAGCAGCACAGATATTCCCCATTACCAAGAACTGAAGGGATAGTGTGACACAAGCTGAATTACCAGCCTGGCTTCAATCATTCCATTGTTCATTGCTTTATGTTTTAAATGAAAACAGAACATTTGGTTTCATTACCTTCCAAAGCTGCTAGACTTTTGAAACTTAACAACTATTTCATTTACTTATTAATTTAACACACAGGAACATCAATATTTAACAGCAGCACCTTAATCTTTCTGAAAAACTACTACAGAATATCCAGTCATCAGATTTGACCATTTAATACTGGCTCAAATAGTTCTTGCAGGCCAGAATTTCCTTAAAATTGATATCCCATTATTCTTAGGATATTCTTTAATAAAATAAAATCCATATTATTATTTATAGATTTTTAGCTATACTTTGGGACAGAAAAAGCTGACTTGAGGGTAAAAAAGCTTGCACTTTTTCAGATTACCTCCTAACATAAGTTGAGTTTCTCTATTTCACCAAGAGCATCTTTTTAAATCAATACTTGGAATAAACTTTTTTCCTTATCAGGCTATCCCAATGCAGATTCACAGACCCTCAATCCTACCGCACTTGCTGACATCCTTCAAGTGCAGTGTTTATAAGAGAATTCAATTTAAACTTTATTAACTTGGTAAAAAACTTTCCTGCACTTTGGTGCAATCATCCAAAATTAAACAGTTCACAAGAAAAAACAGCCCAGCTCCACTTATTCAGTTCACATTCCCATGCAGTAGAAATGACTAGCATGTTAAACTGCAAATCCCTCAAGTAGATCATAGCATCCAGGAGAAAATGTCAGGAATAATTAAGATGGAAACCTAATTTGGCAAGCACCACTGCCAGACAGTGGGTGGAGGAGAGAAGAGGAAGAAAAGAGATGTGAGAGCCTTTATCAATAATGCTACTTATATTTCTGCTGTCTTCAAATAACAAGAAACCAAACACACCAACACAGTATCACCAGTTGATATAGAACAATTGCACCTTTGGCAAGTTTCTTCCTGTGAATGGAAGCTTTTGCTTTAAGGAATGTCAGATTTAGGGGATTACCTTTCATTACCCTTATCGATACAAGTTTTGAGGATGAGATAGGAGTTCATTCTCATCTGCTTTACACAGATCACAGGCAGCAGCACCCCAACTCATGTTTAATACAGGCATGTCAACACCAGCAGCTTTAGCTTGGTTAGAACTCCCCTGTTCTTGAAACAAGGTTAGTAGAGATGCAATCACAATCCAACTGCTCCTCAACAGAAGGGCCACACTCTCAAGGATGCGACAATGAGTGATGAACAATTGCCTCCTGCCACAGGAGGAGAGGGAATTTGCCATACAGGAATTCCCTCTGTGCTGCCCTCTAATAAAAAGCCAGAAGTGGTTTTGCTGCTGTTCTGAGTTCCTGCCATTATTGTCATTACAATGGCTCTGCCCAGCTATGTTAACCTTTATTAGCCTTTATCTGTACCAACAGAGCTTCGACACACTTGCCCTTTGAGTCATGAAGATGCCTTCTACCAAAATAGCAGCCCCTGATCCCACAGGGATGTTACCTGCATAAGAAGCATTTCTAAACCGATTTCTCTAATTCTAAAGTAGAAAATGTGCTGTTCAATCACACCAACATCATTTAAACAGCAGTTTTCCAGTGCAGACAAAACTTTCAGCGTCATTTCCTGCTCACAGAATGCCCTTTTCCTTCCCCTTCTTTCTCTATGCCCTTTTCTAAACTGACCTCTAGCAGCCAAAATATCATCCCCACATCTGGATTATACCCACAAGTGCTTACAACAGAGCAATGACATTTTACCGCTAGCCAGCTGCATACCTACAGTAGAAGCGGGGTGATATATAAAAATTCTAATTCTATTCAGTCTGACATTTACTGTGGAATTCCAGCAGTCAAGAAAACCCTCTCCTTTTCAAGCCTTGCTTATAGCCAAACAGCCTGAAAAATGAGGTAGAAAAGTTTTCAACCCCTGCAAGGAACTTGCAAAACCAACTGACTTCCTACAAGAAAACACCAGAGTTTTCATTAATGAAAGTAAAATATGTAAGAAGCTGCCCACTTTCCTACTAAAGATCAGTCATCAACAATACATTGCGTCAGGGGAGCGTGCGCTTGTTGTCTTTTGTTTAAAGCCACTATTATTACAGGACACCAATTCAGTTGAAAGGGACGCATCTACCTAAAAAAGACTTTAAGAAGCCTTTTACTGCAATACTCCATCTAATCGTGGCAGACAGCTCCAGCTACACAAAGGGTCTCCCAGCTGGAAATAAGAGAACAGTTTCTTCTGACAACAGTGGTGCAGGAAATAATTTGTGGTTGCAGCTCACGAATCCAAAAGCAATTATTTCCATTCTGAATACAGTCTTTTACTGACTGTATCCAACCCAGGGAGCAGCACAATAGAAGAACCATACAGCAAGGCACCTTCTGCAGGATTTTAAGGCTTTAAACATTATGGCTAGCCACACATTGGAGCCAGCCCCATCTTTTTAGTACACGATCTCTCATTCAGCAAGGTTATTAACATAGCATTTAAATGTAGAGTGATAAACATGGGCTTTAAGTCTCAGAAGTCATTTAGGCTCAACCCTGTGTTTAGAATTGAGGAGAAGAATCACTGAATCAAAAAACATCTTATTCCTCTATATCACACCAACCACTTCTTCGAGGAAAGATGTTGTATACTCAAGTAGTAGCTCTGGTCGCAAGAGACTGATTCAGTAATTGCAAATGCAAACAGGCTTTCGTTGAAACAGAGGTGATAAGAGGCTGTCGAGAGCCTTAGACAGCATTTCCTTATCATATAACTCCTTCATATAGCTCAAATGAAAGTGAACCTGCATGTTTGACTAGTCTGACACCTTTTACCATATGTACGCTAAGGGAATTGCGAGGGCAGTGAAATTCCAGATCAGTGGTTGGGTTTTCTGCACGTCTTTTCCTCTCCCTCACCTCCAGTTTCATAAGAGGTTTCAGCTATGTTTGTCAAGGCAGCACCAGAGCAATACACGAGTTTTCTGTTCTGAGCTGGGACATTATCTTATTTTATAACCTCCTGGAGATGCTTTCATTACTCAGTGTCTCTAAGGAATTTGTCCAGTTCTTGCATCTAAAGCCTGTAGGTAAAAGCACATCCTATTTCCTTACGTTATGTTGCACCAGGAATTAAAAGAATGCTGCACAATGATAAGGAAAACTTTTCTATCCTGCATTTTTTAATCAGGGAAGAAAAACCCTGTCTTAGTCCACTTTTCCCAAAACTCATGTGGAAGCAGAAGTCAGGTGTTCCCTTTACTTGAAAAGGTCAAACCCCTTAATCCTCATGGAGTCAAGTTACTGATTTCAGCAGGGAATTGAAAGAATTTAGCTTCATCCAAATGCAGTCACTCGGTTTGAAACCATTCAGCCAGTTGATAATGATGGATTAGCAGCAAACAAATACCCATTCCAGTACTCCTGATCATGCCACATGTCTCCTCCCTGGGCAGGAGGCATCTCCTGAAGGCATTACTCCATCCTTTTCTTCTCTAAGTGATGTAACTTCAGAAGAAAACTGGAGAGGAACAGTTACAGCTTAAAACATCAATTGAATTATCTCTTTAACCCCCAGAAATGCAGATGTTTAAGTCATTGCCTGCCTCTTAGCAGTCATTTACATGGCGACGGGTTACAGGGAGTTTTAATATCTAATTGTTTTGTAATTCCAAATGAACTGTTGCCATGGCAATCCCTCCATGCTATGTAAGATGTATTATTTATTCAAGTGTCTCCTTAAAGAAAAAGCCCAGACACTCCCTGACAGCTCCAATGAGAGTCCATGAGCTAACCCCTCTTTCTCAACGTCTGCACACTTCAGTCATCTCAAAACCTGAGGGTTGAGGAGAGGGAGGTCAAGAGACACAACCAGAAGCATTTAGCCACTTTTGGATTCTCTGCTTTACAATAAACCCCTGGCAAAACTGATGTATTTCGTGTATTCCTTTGCAAGGAATGACTTTGGGGTGTTGATTTTGTGCATGGGTTTTTTTTGTCTATGTTATCAGCCTGCCTTATGCAGTTACATCAAGAAAATTCCTCCTCAACTATGACATTTTAATCCTCAAGAGGATTAAAGTCCCCCTATCAGTCTATTAGCAGTAGCCTAGAAATGCTGTTTATTTCTATCAGTCAAACACTTCTGTCACAACCAGAAAAAACTAGGTTTATGCTTTATTTACCTTTTTAAACACAGGTTAGTAAGACCAAGACCATGAAGCATACCTGGACATGATACAAATACACTGTATAAATCAATGTGCTGAAAAAGGCCTTTGCTAGGAATAAGCAACATTGTGCTTGATGACAGCACGTCTCCTGCCAGTCTCCACACTCATACCTTATCAAAACTAGTTGCCTTAAAATTGCATGATACTCCTAATTAGCAGTGGAATCATTTTAGCTAATGGTTACAATAACGTTAAGAGATTCAGTAATATACTTGAGATGATTAAATAAATAGTACCTAGAAATAGAATCTATTGTCATGGGATTTAAAGTGTAGGGATCATTCTGAACACAGGCATTTTTGTATGTGCTGCAGCTCTGGTCCCTCTCCTGACTGTCGACTGATTCTGGCACATTCCATAGGAAAAGTTGGCAAAAGCAACCGGAATGAACCAAAATCCCTTTCTGAAGAGCATGGCAGCTGGATGTGCGTATCAAATGCTTATACACATTTGCATTGATATTTAGATGCACAAATGCTCATTCTAAGTTAATTAAAAATGCCATTAAATAAACTAGAGTTAGGAAAAGTTACTCTGGGACACATAAGCCAATTAGAGCTGATATTAATTGCTCTTCCAAATGAATTCGATTGAGCAATTCACTGAGGAAAGTTTATACAGTTCAGCACAGACTCATGGTTCACTCAACGTACACATTTCCCATGAATTTAGCACTATGACTTTCAGATTAGAGGAGAAAAAGGAAAAGCGTGAGCAGAAACTCATCTCAGATCCCAGGAATCACATAACAGAGTGGATTTTTTCAGCTGTTCTGTTATCCGGAGTAATGAAGAGCTGTCTGGAGTCCCAACACCAGAGTTTTACCGCACCACAAGTGGCATTTCTTAGACTTAAACAGTTACAGAGGTGAAAGGGAAGGAGTTGTTGGTAATGCCTTACCAGCTAGATTATTTGCAGACCTTCACATATTTAAACATTTAAAAGTGCATTTAACATTTACCTTGATCTACATAGAGCACCATAAGTAGATGGACACTGTGCTGTCATTAATAAACATTGGTCGTGCCCTTGCATCTTTAAATTCTCTTCTATGCTATTCCTACAACCAGTAATTTTAGTGATTTGTAGTCAAAGCCCTTTAGATTTCTTTGCTAAACTACAACAGCACTCCTCTACAGCTCCCAACTCCCATTGCACCATATATATCAAACTACTCTTTCAACTCCTGCACTTCCAAACATTTTAAACACCTTAATGGCTTTTCTCACTGAACCATAAAAATTATTTATAAATTCATTTTAAGACATTCAAACAAGAAGAAACTCGTAACATGTCGTGAAATACAAATTATGGTTACTGGAGTATAAATAAAGTCTTTGGATCTATGTTTATGTAATGAAGGGAAAAGCTTCTCAAAATGGACTCTTTTTATAAGCAATCACCAAATGCAAGGTGAGAAGATAATGAATTATTTGCTCCAAAGGAGTTTTTTAAACAAACAATTTGACAGCAAAGAGCAGCACCTTCTAAGGCTTAATTTGAATTAAGTGCATTTTGTGCAGTTGCAAAGAATAATCATAGTACTTTATCCAGTATTGTTCACAACTAAGTAGCAGCAGCATCTGCTTTCCTCTAAGGTTAATACTAACATCATGGTCTATTAATCTTTGTTACTACTCTGTATCTAAGTGAGGAAAGTCACCTCAACACTGACATTTCAGGGGAAATGTTTTTAATCAAGATTCATACATTATTAGGGCTCCAGAAGAAGAAGAGTTTGGTTTTTAACCAACTAATGATATGTGAAACATGGACAGCTGGTAGTCATTTTGGAAACCTTCAGAGTATGGAGGCAAAACTACACAAACACAAGTGCATTGAATCTGAGATGCAAAGTTGTAAAAGGGAAATAAAATATCTAAAACTTAAAACCAAATTCAAACTCTGCAAGACACAGACAGCAATTCTGACCCAAAACACATGAGAATTGTGTATGCCATGCTTGCTCTGTAGGTTACTACACAGCTGACTAAAAACAAGTCATGCCTTGGGCATGAAGCCTTGCAGGTAGAAGAAGGTCTCTCTTCAATTCTCTTTGGTTCCATACTCCTGAGCCCCAGGCGGCCCTTCTCAGGAGGCAGATATGTATAGCAGAGGTGTTCAGATTCAGTTATTAGCTAAGAAGTCTTGGATACACTTTCATGCCCACCTGGCCACCCTTAGGGCATCACCTCAGCCCACTTTGTCATTGCAGACCTTTTCCAGCTGTAAGACATCCCCTGTAACACACATTCTCTTTCCCTTCAGTCAATAGCACATAGAGAGAAAAAGCTCATCATTATCACCAGAGGACCATTAAAGCAGGACGACTTGGAGAGAGTGACCTGTGTTTTTAGCAGTGATGGACTGGGGTTCTCTGTGGCAAAATGGGTCATAACATCTCTTTTCTAGTTTACAGCAATGTATTTCAAAGCAAAGCTTAATCTGCCAGATCCATAATGTAGCTTTTTAGTAAGATCCTTTCTGCAAGGAAAGGGACATAAACCAACTGCCATTGAATTCAGATGGAAACACTGATGATCTAAATCATCCAAGCCTGGTATATAAATGGAAAGCAACAACCAGACTAGGGATTGATCCCTGGAGAACTCACTTATGATTCACTGTAGAAGATGAAAAGCTGTCTATGTAAACAAATTGTTTATGGTCTGTTAAGCAAAAGTAAAACCAATGGAGTGCAGCAGATGCAATTCCAGCTGAGGATTCAATCTTACAAAAGTGCACGGGTCTGACCCCACAGCCCTTTTTCGTAAGAACAGTCTCCCTGCAGACACTGGGACAAGCAAGGACTGCAGTATTTGCCATCTGTGCACCATCAGTCTCCAGTGAAAAGAGTCAAAGCCTGAAGAAGTGCTTTATGCTGCCATTTCAATGAACACAGAGATGCTGCAGCCAAAGGCAAGCTCTAGGACTACAACAGCATCGCTCAAGTCTTGACTCTTGATCTTAGAATCATAGAATAGTTAGGGTTGGAAAGGACCTTAAGATCATCCAGTTCCAACCCCCTGCCATGGGCAGGGACACCCCACACTAAACCATGCCACTCAAGGCCTCATCCAGACAAACCTTGAACAACTCTGTTCTTTGGAGCTCCAACCTTAACTCAGTTCAGAGCAGTCTTATCCATTTGATGGACATTGGAGCAGGCTCATGAGGGACCTACAAAGACAACAGGGATTTAGGATACAGTTCTTAGGAGCAAATTCACTCCTTGCTCCACACCACATCAGTTTAATTCTCAGGGAAGGATATGGGACAAGTGCAAGTGGGCACATGATCGAACACACACAGGTTTCAAATGCTGTCATGGTGGCAGGTGTATTTAAACCCTGCTAAAGACCCTGATGTTCTTTTTAATCCACCCTGCCTCATTTCCACCAGCCTGCTGTTCCTAGTTTGTCTTCAGACATCATTACCTTCCACCTTGGATTTCTTTGTTAATCTGAGGAGCCGGTATTTCCAAGGCTTGAACAGCAGCTGCACCACATTGAGCAAAGGCTGTAAAACATCTGCTTGAAGTGTCCTCATTTGGGCAGACTGGAGTTAGGGGGATTCAGCTTACAACCCCTGATGTGCTTTCATGCTCACCTGGCCACCCTTATGGCATCCTTTTGGGCATTACCTCACACCACATTTTAACTTCAGCTTTAAAATTAATGAACCTTTGGCATTTCTTACTTACAGGTCACGATAACTGGCAATGCTGTTTGACATGAGGAAAGAATAAATCCACTGCCTATCATGGCTTTAGGGAAGGAACATCTGATTGCACAGGAAAAATCAGAGACTTCCAGTCCATCTTCTCACCTATCATGTAACTGAGTTTTAGGGTTTGTAACCATGAGAATTAGTTAGACTGATCACTGCAGACTTACACCACAAGAAATATCAGCTGTTCTGACTGTAGAGGTGTAAGTAAGTGCTCGGCACTGGGAGACATTCAAACAAAAATCCAATCAAGTGTGAAAAATAGGACACTGGAAATAAAGCCACATAAGTGAGCAGTAAACGATAACTAAAACCAGGCATTCACTGGTCAAACTCTGGCCACTGAGCAAGGGAGAGTTTGCTTAAACCAATCGTCTTTAGAAAAACTGGCAGAGATTATGGAATCTGCAGCATTTTCATACTTGTCTGAGATGCACACACACATAAAACAGTTGTTCTAATTACTTCTGAAGGGGATAACATTCATCTCATTACTAAATTAGTGTCAACAGCAGATAGGGAAGACACTATGCCAAACCAGCTCTTAATTCTCAAATGCGTCTTTAAGAGTATTGTCTAAGCATCCACATCTCCAGAAGGCAAATAAGACTCAATCACAGGATAAATCTGATCTTAATAAGCAGGAAATCATAGGAGCATCCCACATCTGTTTTCCTCTTATTAGATTAGCAGTGGTGTCACATCTGATGTCATGCCGTTATACCCTGACCTTCAGCAACTTAGCAGATAGGCTTTTAAACAGCCAGAAAGCTTTTGGGAGCTACTGTTCTTGGCGAGGAGCATAAATATGCACATTGTGTAAGGATGGATTTCTCTAGGAAGTGACAGCACTGCATGACTGGGGATTTAGGAAACCCAACTGCAAACATCTTCACAGGATTCAACGGTCAGGACTGCAGAAGTCACCAGTTCTTGGAAATATCCATTACAATTATTTCCAGTGTTGCCATTCCCAGAACCTAGGGGTATATTTTGGTGTATTTGTGTGACTGAACTAATACAAACACTTCACGCTGACAGTACTTACACATTTGTTTGTAGCAATGCACCCGACCTAATATGTATTGCCAGGTAAAATTCTCTCTGCCAGGCTGATTGCACTGAGATGGCCTCTGGAATACAGGCACTAAGGATTCAGGCATGCAATACTTCAGTTACCAGTCAAACTTAAAGCAAGTGGTGAAAGATCAGGATTTTCATCTTTTCTCTGGAAGAGCTGCAGGAATGCAGATGGTCTTCAGTCCCTTCTGAGTTCTCTGGTAAGTTCCCGAGTTCTCCGAGTTCTGTAAGTCAGATATCTAAATGCCAGTTTAATTTTGCTGCTTATTACAATTCCATTTCAAATTGGGCTCATTTCTTCCCATTGAGAGACTTCGCAACTAGTTTATCATTCGATTTTTATTTTATATTGAGAGAAATCTCAGTCCTCAAAACCTTGCTTTGAACAAATACCACTATGGACTTAGCTTAGCACACCACAAACCATCCCTGCCAACAGTTAGACAAATCCAGCTCAGGTTTTCCCTTGTCTCCCACTAAAGCCATTGAGGCTTTGCCCCATGACAAGAACCATGAACAACAACAACATTTGATTGCTGCTTCTGTTGCAAGTGTGGAGCACAGAGGCAAAGAATATCAAACACCCCTGCTCCAAGCAGAGGGGGTTTGTCTGCTTGTTGCCATTCTGCTGGAAATGGCAGAACATCCAGACGTCCAAACATCCTCTTCGATTCTCAACAAAACAAGCACAATAAATAACCCTGAAGTCCTCCTCCTCAGACACATCAAATCAGCCAGGTATCTTCCCCTTGAATTGGGAGAACCATAGTTTCAGTTCCATTTCTTATCAAAACCTGTTCAATCACCATGTGAAATGTATCAGTAGATCTGTTTTTTCCAAGGGAAAATTGCTGTCTTTGGGAGTACTCAGCTACAGCTCTTTACCACTACCACAAGCATATCTTAATGACAGCCTTGAAGTCCTTACAGCTAGACAGAATGCGTCTGAGTGGGTCAGTGTTAATGCCATCTGTAATCTCATTTTCAGAAGTATTTCCTACAGCTTCCCACCGAGGTTCACAAAGAACAGATTTGTTTCGTTGCTTCCTACAATATTGACTGTGTAAACTCTATTCATAGTGATAGCAGTTCCCAACAGCATCAGATCATCTGCTTCATTTCTGTGGACCTCAGACGAGGGTGAAGCATGTTTGTCAGGGACAAGCCTCTGAATTAGATAAACAGCATTCAGCAGCCCACAAAGTTCCTCTGATCCTTAACAAGCATTCGCCTTTAAAACCATTTTGAAACTATAATTTTGTGGATTAAATTAAGCACAGAGGGAGAAAAGGAGAAAGGGAAACACTCTAGAATCCAACAGGAACAATTGGGCAATTATACAACTAACTACTTACCTTCAGAAAAGCTGCTGTGAAACACAACCAGAGACTTTTCCAAGCACTGCAGACATCCTTGAAAGCTTAACAGAAGGCGGTGAATACCTAAGTCACAGACATTTGAGGCTGGCACAGCAGCCCTAGATAGGCTTTTGCTACAGGCTGCAAACAAGGACAGCCTGATTTAGGGCAAGATGTTTAGTGACTCAGTGTTTTGAACTTCACGCTATTACTGGAGCTGTAAAAGAGCCTGACGGTGCTGCAGCAGCAGCGAGGTTCTCATTAGTGCAGGAAAGGACTATGTGTACCAGGGAAAAATCCTTGGAAACCCTCATCACAGAATACACAACCAGGCTGGGACTCTCAAAGGTGTTTGTGTGAATTCAACACCCTTTCATGATAGTCTCAGCACAAGGCTTGTATCGCTTCCCTGGGCAGAAGCAAAGCCCACTGGTGCAGCAATTGCAGTTTCAGGCAGCAATGCTTCTTTCACAGGCAAGGCTGGCAATACTTGCCATGCTGTCAGGGTGGAAAAAAGGAAGCATGTCATTGATTCTCTGTGATTGATGCTCTGTTTTGTTAATGCACTTGAATGGGTTGATATTAAATACCTTTCCATATCTTTGCTGGAGTTCCTGGAGGGGCTCACAAGGCATTATATACACATTAGTCAATGAAGTGATATATCTGAAAATGGCATAATATTTATTGTAATCAGGCAGGAAAACTGAGGAACAGATGAGCTTTTCATCCCTGTGCTCCTCACCAGGAATTCCTCCTAAAGCTGTAGCTCATCCCAGAGAAACAAGGCTTTGTCCAACACATTACTTATTCCAGAGTCTGGGACTGCTGACTTGGCAGAGGTGACATTCCTGTTCCCTGATGTCCCCACCATTTCAGAGTTTAGGGAATTTATTTCAACTAATGAATTATCTTCATTCACAGGAGTCTTAACCAAGTCATACACTTGGCCAAGCAGGGAAGCAAGCAGCGAAAAGCCATTCCAGACCCCTATCTCCTTTGCCTATCAAGCCCTTTTTAATCCATTCTGGAACATAAGAGGTGCAGAACGAGCCCTCTCCAACTGTTTTTAATATGGCTTTTGAACACGCATCTTTGACGTAGTTTTAAAACGTATCAATCTTTAATGTGTGTATCTATGCTGATGAGCATTATGTTCTGCTTCAAAATATCTATTTCAGCACTCGAGTTATTTTATTCCCTATTGTTAAAATGGGAGATTGGCTAAAGCATTTTAGCTCTGCCTGTCAAGCACTTCCTTTCTCCTGCAAATCCTAAAGCTCTGATTCTCCTCATTAAGTCACTGACGATATAAAGACCTCTTCAAATAAACAATCATCAATAAATATCATCAAGGCCAGGCTGGACACAGGGGCTTGGAGCAAGCTGCTCTAGTGGAAGGTGTCCCTGCCTGTGGCAGGGGTTGGAGCTGGATGAGCTTTGAGGTCCCTTCCAACCCACACCAGTCTGGGATTCTACGATAAATGCACATAAATGATAGAGAAATTGGCCTGCAGCATCATTGCAATATAAATAGAACTTTGTGAAAAGGAAACACATCCACATTCACTACTCAGAGCTCAACACAGAACAATAATGACCTGCATTTTAAAAGCCCTCTTGTAGCAAATGCTATGCAAGCATTCAAAAGCTTTTCAAATTTCAGAGACTCTGTGAAAAAAACCCCTCTATTCCATGCAGATAGAGCCATCAACTCCACAAGACAACAAGAACAATATAGTTATCAACCTCTTCTCCCTATGAAAATGCAAGTCCAGCTGAAGGTCAATCCAATAGTCTGCCTAACCCAGTTTATCTGGTAGCGGATGCTTCAAGAACAGCGTAATCACAGGCAAGCACACAATGATTTATCCTCCAACCAAAGTTGCACTTTTTCAGAGCTGAAAGCTGCATCTGGAACACTGGTGAATGTGTCCTTCAGGAAATCCCACAGTAATCATCCCCTTTGTGTCTTCTTCTTACCCATCTTGATTTATAACTTCTATCATTAAATCTAAACTGGAAGCCATGCCCTCCAATCATCCTTCTTATCCTGCACTGGCTTCCTCAGTAGCTTGGGCTAAGGAATACCAAGTAGAGCATGGCACAAGTGATCAGACTACAGCTCTAGAAACCCACATTTGCACCTTCCCCAGGGACTGGACATATAGTTTAGCACTTGTCCAAGCTAAGAGTTGACTTACATCCTGAACTAAGCACTTGGAAGTCAACTGGGAGATTACAATTGCTGCAATTAATCCAAGTGTAAAAAGATGAGCAACAATTTATCCAGCTTTTATTTTCCTATGACTGACTCCAGTTAATTCTACTAACACCTCCATGGACACAAAGGCCAGACCCAACAGCAGCTTAATTGCTGCTCCCTCTCCATATTCTTTGCTCCGTCTGGAGCGTAGCCTTGGACGCCACAGTGCTGCCAGAATATTATCATCAGAAAAAGACTCAGGAATAGAAGCACAGCATCAGGCAGATGGTTGAGGTCCTTCCTTCATTTGCTTTTCAAATTAAGTATGCCCAAATGAGACACTTGGTATCAGTTTTCCTTTTCCCATATAACCCCACATAGCCATACCAGAGAAGAACTTGATTTTTTCGCCTTCCTGTGGCTGAACACTAGTCACAAATGCTCAGTTTATATTCAGGAATGAAAAGGCAAAGGGTGCTTCTGAACCTGACTTTATGAGGCCAGGTGTTATGAGCCATCAAGTCTTTTTAAAGCATTTCCATGCAATAAACACTGCTTCTTTCATATTGTATCTGAAATCACATCAGTGAGTTACCGCCAGAGATTGTGTATATTCCATGCAAGCTGCCTGGGACTGTAAAGTCTTCAAATGACACAGCTAGAAAAAACATGTGTGAATAGGGAAGTGATTCGAAGTACTGAAGTCACCACTTGAGGAGCTGGGGTACTAAGTGTGCTGGGGTGGCATGCCAGAGCAACATAAAGCAACTGTGACAGAACTAAAAATACAATGCAAAGCTTGTGAGGATCAGAACTAATCTTCATTTTGCCCCTAGACAGCTTCCAAGGTAAGAAAACAACATTGCAGAGGAATGAGACACACACAAAACCCAACACACCAAAAGGAACAAACCAAAACAGAAAAGCCATCCCCTTTCATTTTGTGGGATCACTCAACCTCTTTGTTAGAACATTGCATCTGTCCTTGCCCTGCAGATGTGCAGCAACAGCAGCTGTGCAAAACCAGATTTCTTGGGGCAACAAGCACTTCACAAGCAAATAGCCCCATCTTAAAGCACAAAACAAGCAGATATGATTTCAAGTGTCTGGCAAGGTGCAGGTGCATCATGACAGTGTGTTCAATGCATTATTCAACACACTAGAAAGTATAACATGCTAAAGGGATAATTTATAGCATTTACCTCCCGTCAGCAAAGGTATTTGAACAGAACAGTGGGGACTTGAGCAGTAGAAGTAACACAGTGCAAGCAATAACCAACCTGGAACAGCAAAGAAAACAGCTTACCAAACTTGGATGTCTCAACCCCGAAGGGGAATTAAAGGAAATACTTTGAGCCAGAATATTTTAGTGAACAAACCCCATTGCATTTAGTTTGCAGACACTGTCTCCTGTGAAAGAATTTTGCAATCACACTTCTAATATCCCCAGAGCCTCATATAAAAGTGGGTTCCCAAATTATACCATCTACCATTTCTCTTCTATTCTTAATGATCCAAAGAACCCAAGGGGATTTTCTGCACTTAAGTCTACTCAGATACAGAAATAGGAGTTCCTTCTGCTGAGAGCACAGCCTAATGAACTGGGGCTCAATAGACCTGGCTTGTCTTCCCAGCTCTGCCACTAGCTTGCAGGCTGACCTGGCAGTGAGGAAGTGCATCTCCATCTTAGTCTCTCCATTTGTGAATTGAGGATAACACCAATACTCAGCAGAACTCTTAGAAACAAGCTGATGTGAAACATATTCTAGGAGAGCAGGCGTTATTCTGCTGTAATTGAGCACAAGACCTTTTAATTTCCCTTTTCCAAAGCATTCTCTCAGCTACAAGCAAACAAAAATGTTCTGGGAAAGTTACTTAAGCTTCCAGGCTTAAGTTGATAAACAAGAAACCTGCCTGATGTAGGCACACACGAATATAAAGGCAATGACTACCTTGAGAACTGAGGCAATCCACTGTCTTTATTGCTGCGGCAGCTGTTGGTGCTGGCCCATGTCACGCAGCCCATGAGCAGCAGCAAAGGGCCATTGCTTAAGTTTATTGTCAGTCATTCACTAAAATGGATGTTACACGACATTCAAAGTATGTTGTGTGTCCGGGTGGACTAAAAAATTAATTTACCATTCAGAAAGCTTCTCATTTAGTTCAATCAGCTGTGTTTCAGCTGCGTTATTTGTATGTTTCTAGCATATTTATTCCCTATATTTTCGCAGAGCTAGCTCAAAGTGAGCTTTCTTTTTTATTATTAATTTAATGTAATTTCTATGTATTCCTGGGAGTAGGCCATGGTGTAACAATTCTACTGCCACATTGCCATCTCCAGGCAAGCCGAAGAACTGTACAAGAAGCTCTCAGAAGTGTATACACATACATACAATTATTGAGCAGTTTGGGTTGGAAGTGGCCTTCAAGGGTTATCTTGTCCAGCCCTGCGATATGCAGGGACATCTTCCACTATGTGCATATATATATTTTAAAGGACATACTTGTTTGGGATACTCTGTTATTTCAGGGAATCTATGAGAAGATGTCAATCATTTGCACTGTGTTTTCCTTCTCGCATATTTCCACCACCTGAAGCAAACTGAGGCAGAGTTCTTACATCCAGAGCAGCAGCTCTGTGCTAACTCTTCTGTCTGAACTTGTGCCCTCCAAAAACTGCAATCTGGTTCAAAGACAGATTTTAGATGTACACAAGAGCTCCACTGATCTCCATTACCCCAAAAGTGACAAACCCTGAGGCGAGTTTTCTATATCCTCCCATCAAGCTACTTCCAAGAGCTTTGAGTGACAAGGACAAAAAGTCAGTCAGTTCACATACACAACTTACACTTGATTTTAACATAGCCTGTCGCATTAAGACTTCCAGCGCATTTATAAGGAGCACTACAAAAGATATGTCCAGTTTTGGCTAGAAAGGGACAACTAACACTGCTGTAAGGGTTTCTCAACCTCACACTGAAATGCAGAGGCACAGCCTAGCTGTGCTGCCCTGTTTTCAAGATAATTAAGCTGTTCTAAGTAATTACCATACCCTTCAAGAATCATGATGAGAAATGACATATGTAAAACTTCTTGGAAGCATTGTTCACTCAGTAGATTCCTTGCTTTAAACTAAGGGAGCAAAACTAATTGTTAAATGTCTTTCGTTTAAGTACGTATATATTAAGACTATAGCGTTTACAGGAAAATCATCAGGAATTATCATGGCTCATAACAGAATAAGAGCCAGGTTTACAAAGGCATATGGGTTTGTAATACAATCCAGGTGAGATGCAAAAGGAAACTGATCCTCACTAGAAGCAACAGATTCCCACATCACCTCACACCCTCCATCAAAGGTGGTTGGAAAAAACAGAGCATAGGCTGTCTCTTCACTGCATGTTCCTTGTCGAGGAGGATTATGCAGGTATCATTGAAGACTTCAAGGATGGCAGGAGAAAACCCAGTTTATCAGGTTTTAGGTTTCTTTCTGGGGTTACATGTTCTCTCAGAGGTAGAAAGTTCCATCCTGATGTACATCATCCAATGGACACATCTCTTGACATTTGTAGTAAGTTTAGTCCCAATACCCAAAGAGCATGGAGCTGAAAAGAAACGATTCATAAAAAAGTTCTGCCCTTTAAAAGGTTAAAAGCATCATTAACCAAAAAGGAATTAAAACTGTGGTCTTGGACTATTGTTAGTTTCTTCTCAACTGCTTCTGGTGGGTAGAGATGAAATAACAGGAAAACATATTGCTGGGTTCTTGTCTTGCCCCAGCTACAGACATATGTCACTACAGCACGTTAGCAATACCTACAAGCACAGATGCAGAGCTGCCCAAACCTCATGATTCCTCTAAGCAAAGAGATATGAGGAGATGATTTTCTTCATGATAGCAAGCACCTTGTGTACATATGGCTTCCCTCAAGCAAAAGCTTGATGTACCAACCTGGCTCTGTTCCCACACAGGATGGAGAATGAACTGCACCAGCAACATCCACCTTTGCAGTAAAACGTGTTTCTCAACAAGGCTCAGTGTTGTGGTAGCATCATTTGTACATCCCTGCCAATACCAGAATAATCAGTTCCATTGCAGGAAATAAAAATTAATCACATCCCTATAGAAAATACTTGTGGTTTCACACCAAATACAAAGCGGAAGGGAGTTCAGAGTAAGCTTCTCCTCACTGCTGTGTGATATCACTGAGAACGTGTGTGGCAGCTTCGTGAAACCTTGTCCACTACAAGCAACCAGAAATGAATCATTCTTAGAGGGATTTTGTTTCTTAGCCTGCACTTTAACTGAAAATAAAACATTTCATTTCCACTGAAGGAGCAAAAGGCAGCATCAGTTGAACCTCCCTTGATGTGCTCATCATCTACTTCGTGTCAAATCAAAATGCTTTGCTTTGTTCTTCAACTTATGAAACCCGAGGACAAATTACCATAACAAAATCAGACTCTACATATTAAAACCAGGTCAAACATTGTTTTGGTTGGGTGTTCGGTTTTAGTATGGTTATCAAATTATTATAGCTCTACACATGTCAGAAACAGAATGAGAAATTCAGAGGTGGCATTTTCAATCCAATCACCCATTTCCTATGCCCACTTGGCAGCATTTTATGGAACCCTCCACTAATCATGAGAGCATCATCATTTTATTTAAACCAACACAAAAGTGGACCTGTTCATTACTCCACATCTTATTTATTCAGAATTAGTGCCTTGTAGGGGGTTGTAGCCTCATACCCTACAAGTATTTACTGGCTGAAAGACAGAAGCCAGAGAGTTGTAGTCTATGGGGCGGAGTCTAGTTGGAGGCCTGTATCTAGTGGAGTGCCTCAAGGGTCAGTACTGGGACCACTATTATTTAATATATTCATCAATGATTTAGATGAGGGAATTGAGTGTACTGTCAGCAAGTTTGCTGATGACACTAAGCTGGGAGGAGTGGCTGACATGCCAGAAGGCTGTGCTGCCATCCAGCGGGACCTGGACAGGCTGGAGAGTTGGGCAGGGAGAAACTTGATGAAATATAACAAGGGGAAGTGTAGAGTCCTGCATCTGGGCAGGAACAACCCCAGGTTCCAGTATAGGTTGGGGAATGACCTGTTAGAGAGTAGTGTAGGGGAGAGGGACCTGGGGGTCCTAGTGGATGGCAGGATGACCATGAGCCAACACTGTGCCCTTGTGGCCAAGAAGGCCAATGGCATCCTGGGGTGTATTAGAAGGGGGGTGGTCAGTAGGTCGAGAGAGGTCCTCCTTCCCCTCTACTCTGCCCTGGTGAGACCGCATCTGGAATATTGTGTTCAGTTCTGGGCCCCTCAGTTCAAGAAGGACAGGGACCTGCTGGAGAGAGTCCAGTGCAGGGCAGCTAAGATGATGAAGGGAGTGGAGCATCTCCCTTATGAGGAAAGGCTGAGGGAGCTGGGTCTCTATAGTTTGGAGAAGAGGAGACTGCGGGGGGACCTTATTAGTGTATATAAATATATAAAGGGGGAGTGTCACGAGGATGGAGCCAGGCTCTTCTCAATGGCAAACAATGATAGGACAAGGGGTAATGGGTACAAACTGGAACACAAGAGGTTCCACTTAAACTTGAGAAGAAACTTCTTCTCAGTGAGGGTGACAGAACACTGGAACAGGCTGCCCAGGGAGGTTGTGGAGTCTCCTTCTCTGGAGACATTCAAAACCCGCCTGGACACATTCCTATGTAACCTTATCTAGGTGTTCCTGCTCTGGCAGGGGGATTGGACTAGATGATCTTTTGAGGTCCCTTCCAATCTCTAACATACTGTGATACTGTGAGTACATCCACATTTCTAGACCCCTGATTTACTTTTTGCCCCAATCAGTTTAAAATCCAATTGAAATTCAAAGAAACTAGAAATAAGATAAAGTTCCCACTTGAATGTCTCCTGAGTAAGTCAAGTTCAGCTCTGATGTCCGCTCTTCAAGCCATACTTACTAGCAAACATAAGACTAAACAGAGGGAGATAGCAAGAAATATTTCACCTCCTCCAAAACTTAGCAGAAGATTAAGCTGTACCTCAAACATTTGATGGATGCCTGATTGTTACTTGTAATTTAAATGGAAGTACTACTGCAAAAAAACACAGCTAGATTTTGATGCTAATAAACATCAAGATACTTCACAAAAGAGGACAGTAGCATTGCACCAACTTTATGCATTAACTCCCCCTTTTCCCCTTTGTTTTTAAGCCAAAAATCACTCTATAGCCCACTGGCAGAAGTAGGAACACAATCAAGTATGTCTAAAATATGCAAAGTTTCTATGAACATTATAAAAGAGAATCACTCTAAGTCATTTCATTTTCATGCTGCTTTCATCTCCACCTGCTTTCCTCCCTCAGTTCCTAAACTACTGAAGGTCTTTCTTGTAGTTACCTCATGTTTGCAGGAAGCAAATAGGCTTTTAAAGCTGGGTAAATGTTTCTGAAGTTGCCATCAATCCAAGTTTTCCTATTGCCTGTGGAACAGCATAGGAACTCTTCAGAAACCCCCAATTACTAGGTGCCTTTTGAAAAGAAGATCTCAACACTTGGAAGCACGGTGGAGTATTTCTCCCCAGTCAGGAGTTAGCAATAACTTGAACCAGCTATAGCAGAGGAGTTCTCTGCTCTTTAAAAAGGCTGATTTCTGTCCCTAACCTGTTATCCACAGCTGCATGCCTGACATTAATTGAAGTTATCGACAAGAGTGTCAAGTGTTAATGCATCCTCATTAAGCAGATTTACTACTCCCCTGCCCTAGTGCTTTCAAAGGAACCATGGAGCTACCTTGTTCTTCCTACTTTACTATTAACCAAGGAAATCAACTAGCAAAAAAGACCAAATAAGACTAAAAAATAGAGCGTGATTCCAAAGAAGCATGTGGATCTACAGTTTCATAGCATACTGTGCCCACAGCAAGAGAGTTCCTTTCTTCTGCAGCTCACACTGACAAAACTAGATATATTCATACAGCTGTTTTCACTAATTGGCATTTGAGCCAGAAGCCCAAGTATTGCAGCCTCTTTAAATGAAGCTTAAATACTAGGGGCACAAAGCCAGAATCCATGCAAGTCTCCAGCACTTAAGACCATGGGCAGGCTGATTCACACCACAGAGCTGGCCCTTGGTTTTTAGACCCAACAAAAGCAATTCAACACCCCTGGATTTTCAAAGGTGATGGCTTTAAGTCCTTAAAACAGAAGCCATTTGTCTTCTAAAGCAGCATGTCAAGAATTATGAATGATCTATTGATCATTAAGTTCTAGCTGTAATTTTAAATGCTCCAAACTAACCACATCTGAATAAAGAGCACAGTTTGTGATGCCATTGGTGCAGCTGCACACACACACAAGCTACATAAGAGCTATCCCCTCCATCCATAGTCTAAATTATGCAGCAGTGTAGAAAAGGAAGGCCAGCACCTGCCCAGCTTTTGGGTTTAGCCTTCAGATATAACACTAGTTTTCACAAGCCATATGAATACAGACCACTGAAGTTATGCAGACAAAGCACGTATCTGATTCACCCCAAAATACACTTATTTGTGAGTGCAGTCATGAAATACACTGACTACTAACACTTGCATCATGTTTCCAATAGGAATTTATTTACCTTTTACTTTCAGTCATTGAACCACATTATGCATTGTCTTCAACAGCAGAGCTCCTGCTGATTGTTGCTACTGAACCTGCACGTACGTATTATGAGCATTTTACTTCCCACTAAGAATGCAAGCTTAAATGATTCAAGAAAATGCACTTACCAGTAGCTAAAATATTTTGGCTTGAACAGTAGCTAAAGAAAATCTTAGTCATGCTCTTCCAATATTAAATCGCTCTTGCCAAGCTAATTCCAGTGAAGAACAGAGTTCCTGTTAAAGAGATGAAGCCTGGCTCTGCATCCCCTCTGCACCATGCACGTGCTTTAGCATTATTGTAGAAACACTATTTTTCAACACAATACTGGGCTTATATTCCAAAAAAAAGAGCCTCCTTTTGGCAGAGGAATTCAAATTTTCACAGGGGAGAATCAGACTGAGAAGTCGAGAGATACATATGTCTACACACACATGCAAAAGCATCACTGCTGTATCTCCGGACTTCTATTCCCTAAGGCATATCTAAATTACATTTCCAAATTAAACCTCTCTTGATTTACTATGGCGAACTATAACAGCATTACGCCACCGCAGCTCAGCAGAAAGGACAGTGTGATATATCACGAGTTGCAGTGCTTCGCCAGAGAACTGGGCTCTCAGCGAATAGACCCAAAAAGTGACTGACTGACAGCGCACATGTAGGAACCAGGAGGATGTTCGAAGTGTTTGCTTTCAGGCTGAAGAATCTTTTTTCTCTCCAATGTTAACTTTTCTGCCAAAGCAAACAGCTGAAAATATTAACAAATATTACAAACTAAGAAATTCATGACCACGAAATATGAATACAAAGCAGGTACAAAGTGATGGTAAACACTATGAAGGTCAAAAGAGCATAGGATTTGATCCATTAGGGTTTCACTTCCTTAATCAAATTTTTTGGTCATCCAGCCCTTGATAGCATCTCTACAAATGACACAGTTCTGCCATTTGGGGGTTTAAAACCTTTTTACTGTAGTCCAATGGCAAATGATCAGTAAATACAGATTACAAAGAGAAAGGGCTCACCATGGAGGACCCAGTTAAAGCAGAACAGCAGTATGATGTGATCTGCTTTACCAGTGCTCTGCTTCCACAGAACATTGAGAGTCCAGGGGAAACTACAAATTAATTCAGGTATCATTTTCACAGTATCACAGTATCACAGTATGTTAGAGTTTGGAAGGGACCTCAAAAGATCATCTAGTCCAATCCCCCTGCCAGAGCAGGAACACCTAGATAAGGTTACATAGGAATGTGTCCAGGCGGGTTTTGAATGTCTCCAGAGAAGGAGACTCCACAACCCCCCTGGGCAGCCTGTTCCAGTGTTCTGTCACCCTCACTGAGAAGAAGTTTCTTCTCAAGTGGAACCTCTTGTGTTCTAGTTTATACCCATTACCCCTTGTCCTATCATTGTTTGCCATTGAGAAGAGCCTGGCTCCATCCTCGTGACACTCCCCCTTTATATATTTATATACACTAATAAGGTCCCCCCGCAGTCTCCTCTTCTCCAAACTATAGAGACCCAGCTCCCTCAGCCTTTCCTCATAAGGGAGATGCTCCACTCCCTTCATCATCTTAGCTGCCCTGCACTGGACTCTCTCCAGCAGGTCCCTGTCCTTCTTGAACTGAGGGGCCCAGAACTGGACACAATATTCCAGATGCGGTCTCACCAGGGCAGAGTAGAGGGGAAGGAGGACCTCTCTCGACCTACTGACCACCCCCCTTCTAATACACCCCAGGATGCCATTGGCCTTCTTGGCCACAAGGGCACAGTGTTGGCTCGTGGTCATCCTGCCATCCACTAGGACCCCCAGGTCTCTCCCCTGCACTACTCTCTAACAGGTCGTTCCCCAACCTATACTGGAACCTGGGGTTGTTCCTGCCCAGATGCAGGACTCTACACTTCCCCTTGTTATATTTCATCAAGTTTCTCCCTGCCCAACTCTCCAGCCTGTCCAGGTCTCGCTGGATGGCAGCACAGCCTTCTGGCGTGTCAGCCATTCCTCCCAGCTTAGTGTCATCAGCAAACTTGCTGACAGTACACTCAATTCCCTCATCCAGGTCATTGATGAATATATTAAATAATACTGGTCCCAGTACTGACCCTTGAGGCACTCCACTGGATACAGGCCTCCAACTAGACTCCGCCCCATAGACTACAACTCTCTGGCTTCTGTCCTTCAGCCAGTTTGCAGTCCACCTCACCACCTGATCATCCAGGCCACACTTCCTCAATTTAGCTATGAGGATGCTGTGGGAGACTGTGTCAAATGCTTTGCTGAAGTCAAGGTAGACCACGTCCACCGCTCTGCCATCATCCATCCACAATGTTATTTCCTCATAAAAGGCTATGAGGTTGGTCAAGCATGACTTCCCCTTGGTAAAGCCATGTTGACTGCCCCTCATAACCCTCTTATCCTTGACATGCCTTAAGATGGCATCAAGGATAAGGTGTTCCATCACTTTCCCAGGGATGGAGGTGAGGCTGACCGGTCTATAGTTACCCGGGTCCTCCTTCTTGCCCTTTTTGAAGACTGGAGTGACATTTGCTTTCCTCCAGTCCTCAGGCACCTCTCCCGTTTCCCAAGACTTGGTAAAGATGATGGAGAGTGGTCTAGCAATGACTTCCGCCAGTTCCCTCAGCACCTGCGGGTGCATCCCATCTGGACCCATGGATTTATGGATGTCCAGATTACTCAACTGGTCCCTAACCCATTCCTCGTCGACTAAGGCAAACTGCTCCATTGACCTGATTTCATCTGAGGTCTCAGGAGTACAGGGCTCTTCAGGACTGCCTCCGGCAGAGTAGACTGAGACAAAGAAGGCATTCAATAACTCTGCCATCTCTGTATCTTGTCACCAGGGCACCCATCCCGTTCACCAGTGGGCCTACCTTGCCTCTGGTGTTAGTTTTATCAGCTATGTATTTGAAAAAGCTCTTTCTGCTGTCCTTGACCCCTCTGGCCAGATTTAATTCTAAGGAGGCCTTAGCCATCCTAGCTGCCTTCCTACATCCTCTAGCAGCAGCCTTATATTCCTCCCAAGTGGCCAGCCCCTCCTTCCATGACCTATAAACTCTCCTCTTCCACTTGAGCATACCCAGCGGTTCCTTATTTAGCCACGCAGGTCTCCTGGCCCTCTTCCTTGACTTCCTACGTGTCAGGATGCTCTGCTCTTGACCTTGGAATAAGCAATTCTTGAATGTCAACCAACTATCTTGGGCCCCTTTTTTTTTCTATTTTCAAGCTCATTCCTCATTTTGTGGAATAACACATGTGGCAAAGAAACAAACAGTTACATGCTTCTGAGCATATTCAATGAGACCCGTTGACACAACAGTGCTGCTGAGGCCATCCAGGCCAATTTATTCTGACTAATTTCCATAATCTATTGTGCCTGCATCTGCAGGCATTTGACTTGATTGCTTTCAGAGGCAGCTCACTTTTCCAGACCCCTTATTTTCCATTCCACTTTAATAAATGCCTTTTTCTCCTATTTCCACTCACTCAATTTTATTACGTCTTTATGTGAAGAATTCCCTTTGGATCACTTGGAAAAGCATATAACAGTCCAGAGAGAATCTAAAGTAGCAATTTTCGTAGGGATCCTTCTCATGAAGGGATCTAACCTAGCCATAAATATTCATCATTTCAATATCCAAGGAATAAGCCAAGGTAAGAAAAGCCTTCCCAAAGCATTTTTAAACGTCTAATGCAAGTCACACACACCGAAACAATATGGGAGAAGAAGAAACAATCTTCTTTTTCCAGAAGAGCCAAGTATACTGCTTTTACGTTTCAGTGCAGCTAACAAGCTATGATGCTACATTGCTTTCAGGGCCAAGAAAAATCTCTGCACAGCACCATCCTGTGCCACCTGGGTGTGCAAGAGTAAGCAAAAGGAAGGTTAGTCTCTGCTGTCTTCTACTGCATGCAAGTGGAACACGAGCTCTCCTCTGCCGTACGGATCAGTCCTAGTACAGCAGAGACTGTGGACTGCTCCAGATTAGGCATGGTAGCAGTCAAAATATGCCCAAGAAAGAGCCTTGTGCCAAGTCTGTTCAGTGCCCTGTGAGAGGCAGAAGACAGCTTACATGTTTTCTCTTGACAGATGCCCTGCAACCATTTAACAAGGTCTAGATTGGCCTAGGAGTTCAACTTGAAAAAAGAAGGCTCAAGGGAGACCTTGGAACAGTCTTCCAGTGCCTAAAGGGGCTACAAGAAACATGGAGAGGGGCTTTGGACAAGGACCTGTACGGACAGGCCAAGGGGAATGGCTTTAACCTGCCAGAGGGGAGACTGAGATGAGCTCTTAGGCAGAAGCTCTTCCCTGTGAGGGTGCTGAGGCGCTGGCACAGGGTGCCCAGAGAAGCTGTGGCTGCCCCATCCCTGGCAGTGTTCAAGGCCGGGTTGGACACAGGGGCTTGGAGCAAGCTGCTCTAGTGGAAGGTGTCCCTGCCCGTGGCAGGGGTTGGAACTGGATCAGCTTTAAGGTTCCTTCCAATCAAAACCATTCTGTGACTCTATGAAAAACACTTGTGGACAGACTATGGGTAAACAGAATCACTGCATATCAGAACAGAGGGGATTTCTTCCCATGTTCAGGGCTGCAACTAAGCCAGAGTGGAAAAACTAAATGCACTGGGGAATTAGCATCCTGGAGCAGCAACTGGCTCCCTCTTGGAAGAGGCATGTGCATCAGATAAGCAGAGGTAACAAAGGAGCTGTGAACCTTTCATGACTTCGTAGAAATTCAGTTGTAATTCTCCCATCCATAAACCAGACAAACCTAAGAGTGCCCTGCGTTCTGTGAGTGAAAACTTCCACATCCATTAGTAGTAGTGTTATTATTCCCAGCCATCAATCATCCATCTTCTAGCAGCACTAAAAAGTCAGGCAAAGCCACTCTCAGCAGAATTGCTCCAGAACAGGTCAGGCTGCATAATGAGTGTTTTCAATTTCAGGACTGGTTGGCTGCTACAACATGTACCAGCCCTCGCTCAGCATGCTGCTGGGCTAATGCTTCCTCATACAACCAATTATACTCTTGTATTTGTTAATGTTACATGAGAAATCTTTACCATTACAGTAAATCACCCACTACGAATCCTGAAGCTAAAATTCTTTTAATGAACAGCCGTAACAGGAAAAAATATCTCCTCAAACAAAACCATGGGAAAAAAGTAGTTTTATGACACACGAAATTCTGGCCTTCCCTGATGAGTGTAATTTCTTTAGTAGCTTTAGCTCAGGATGCAGCTCTTGCATACATAAACAGGCAATATTTTAGACTCCATCCATTCAACTGGTAACTGGGAAGAGTGTCACTGACAGTTTGGATACATGATACAAGCCAAAATGTTTTGTCTGAGCTTGCAGTGCTTGGCACATCCTCTGGTCAAAGCAGCTCTAGCAAGGTTGGACCCCTCAGCTGTATAACACCAACGAGCCAGAATCTAACACCCATCACTGCAACACAAATCAGAAGCAGCATGGACCAGTGGGAAGATCAACCTGGCCGTCAGCAAACGTCATCCCAAATTTAGGTGGCATTACTTGTGGCTGAGGTGAGCCCTAGGGAAAGAATTGATTTTGGTATTTTGAATCCCCTGTAAACCCAAGACCAGTACTAAGCACTGGAACACATTTAGATGTGGAGAAAGCCACAGTATGTTCTGTAAAATCGACAGGATACCAACCAAAAAGTGTTGGCTGGTATGGGGATAACAGGGCATCGTTGCTGTTGAGAGGGTGAGACCTCCTCTACAGCTTCTCTTCCAACTATTGTGAATAACTGCAATTGTGAATTGCCTAAATCAGGAGAAAGTTTAAATCTTCCATTAATTGGGGTTCCGATTCCTAATGCTGTTTCATGGACAAATTTGTGGGTGAACACCAGCAATCTATATCCCAGGGAAAAATTAAAATTTGGAATAGTTAATCCTAATCTAGGTAATAAATATTATGCTTGTGCACAAAGATATATTACACCAGGGAACAGGGCAAAAGATCATACTTGTTTAAATACATAAATAACATTGTGGATGGATGATGGCAGAGTGGTGGACGTGGTCTACCTTGACTTCAGCAAAGCATTTGACACAGTCTCCCACAGCATCCTCATAGCTAAATTGAGGAAGTGTGGCCTGGATGATCAGGTAGTGAGGTGGACTGCGAACTGGCTGAAGGACAGAAGCCAGAGAGTTGTAGTCTATGGGGCGGAGTCCAGTTGGAGGCCTGTATCCAGTGGAGTGCCTCAAGGGTCAGTACTGGGACCAGTATTATTTAATATATTCATCAATGACCTGGATGAGGGAATTGAGTGTACTGTCAGCAAGTTTGCTGATGACACTAAGCTGGGAGGAGTGGCTGACACGCCAGAAGGCTGTGCTGCCATCCAGCGAGACCTGGACAGGCTGGAGAGTTGGGCAGGGAGAAACTTGATGAAATATAACAAGGGAAAGTGTAGAGTCCTGCATCTGGGCAGGAACAACCCCAGGTTCCAGTATAGGTTGGGGAACGACCTGTTAGAGAGTAGTGTAGGGGAGAGGGACCTGGGGGTCCTAGTGGATGGCAGGATGACCATGAGCCAACACTGTGCCCTTGTGGCCAAGAAGGCCAATGGCATCCTGGGGTGTATTAGAAGGGGGGTGGTCAGTAGGTCGAGAGAGGTCCTCCTTCCCCTCTACTCTGCCCTGGTGAGACCGCATCTGGAATATTGTGTCCAGTTCTGGGCCCCTCAGTTCAAGAAGGACAGGGACCTGCTGGAGAGAGTCCAGTACAGGGCAACTAAGATGATGAAGGGAGTGGAGCATCTCCCTTATGAGGAAAGGCTGAGGGAGCTGGGTCTCTATAGTTTGGAGAAGAGGAGACTGCAGGGGGACCTTATTAGTGTATATAAATATATAAAGGGGGAGTGTCACGAGGATGGAGCCAGGCTCTTCTCAGTGGCAAACAATGATAGGACAAGGGGTAATGGGTACAAACTGGAACACAAGAGGTTCCACTTAAACTTGAGAAGAAACTTCTTCTCAGTGAGGGTGACGGAACACTGGAACAGGCTGCCCAGGGAGGTTGTGGAGTCTCCTTCTCTGGAGACATTCAAAACCCGCCTGGACACATTCCTATGTAACCTTATCTAGGTGTTCCTGCTCTGGCAGGGGGATTGGACTAGATGATCTTTTGAGGTCCCTTCCAATCTCTAACATACTGTGATACTGTGAAATACCACGGATGTAGGTCACCATTCCAATTGTAATCACACTACTAATATAGATGGTATCGTAGTTCAGTGGTGGCCTGTTCCTAAAGGAAAAGGATGGTATTGGTTATGTGGGGATCGTTGTCATGTCAGTAACCACCAGGCCAGTTCTGGCCACTTCTTGCACAATGCTTACCTTAGCCATTTCCTTATCTCTATAGTTGCTAACAAAGCCTAATGTCCTTGAAGTTACTCATTTATCACCCTATTTCTTCAATCAACCCCATTCTTCAATCCCCCCTTTTCTTGTCCTATTGCAAACTCTTTTGCAACTGAGTTATTTCATTCTTATTTAAGTTTCCTGAAGTACTTCCCTGATTCTACTTGGTGCTTTTGTTTCTCTTCCATTCTTCATAGTTCATCTTGGATTGTTTGCAACACCAAAAGGAGTACTGGACCATTATACATGTAATCAAAACCATTCCTATTATTACCAATACAGTTAAAAACAACTGTCTCAACCAGGAGAGATTGGGTACCATGATGTTAATTTTTCCCAAATTTCCTCAAATCCCCACGAGGTGCCGTCCTCTGACACCTCATGAAGTATTTTAACTTGTTTCCACATCTCCTTTAGATCAGTAGTAATTCTTCCACTTTGATCTATATAGGAACAATAACTATCACTGACTACAGAACAAACTCCTCCTTGGGATGCTAACAGTGCATCTAATGCCACTCGATTTTGGAGCACTACTTCGGACAGGCTGGTTATTTCTTCTGGTAATGCTGGAATAGCATCAGCAGTTTGATTTTCCATTTCCTCAATTGTAGCTGAGATATTTACAATCACTTTTTCTAATTTACTAAGACCTAGAGATGGGATAAGCCATCTAACAAAGCTATGGAAAGCAGTGTTTCGTTCTGCTACGGGATTATATCCTCGTTTGATTCCTTTAACAAAACTCCGAACCCAGGCTCCAGGGGGATGAATGTCAATTACTGTAAAGTTGGGAACCATTACTCCCAGTGTGCGTGTCCCTTTCCAGTTAGGAGGCAAAGCCTTACAAGCATTTTCTCCACATAACCAATAGCACCCTTTCCCTTCAGGAACATTCCAATAACCAGTTAAAGGTTTTCGAAGGTGAAGTTGCATTGCCCAGCTGCGATATGTGTAATTTGCTACCAACATGTTGCCTTGATTAAGAGTTTTGCTAGTGGTTACACATTTAACTTCTGACATATTCAAGGCTTGTATCCTTAAAACATGTACATTTGTATGGCTCTTGTCAGTATAAATGGGATCTCTCCATAATCTATTCCAATTTGTCTGAAAGGGGATGGGGAGGCCAATTAAAGGAATACCCAGTCTCTCTCCTGATTTAGGTAGCTGAGTACAGATCCAACAACCACTCTTGTTTAAGACATTAGTAACATTTTGTATCAATTTCAGATATAGACTTTGATTCCATGCTTCTACACCTGTTATTATACAAGTCCAAATTATGATCGATGCAGTATCATATATGTGGGTCCTGAAGACTCGACACGCCATACTTTTTCTTGGTTCTGGTGTTTTTCCTGTTCTGGCTCCTTCTTGATTCCTGAGTAATGTATTCAAGCAGGTTGCTCTTTTATCTTGATTGCAGTAAAGGTGATCAGTAGCACCTGATATGGTCCATTCCGCTTTTACTCAAGAGGATCACCTGTAAAGTTCTTATTATAAACCCAATGTCCTGGCTTAAAAGGATGAATAGGATAATCTAAACCTCTGGCCCTGGTCCCTAACACTCTGCCATTTATTTCTTCTAACTGTTTTCCTAAGTTTACTGAAAACTGTTGAAGGTATCCCTTCTCCTGCTTCTTGAAGGCTCTTTCCTTTAAATTGAGATTGATATGGCCTTCCATATAGAATCTCAAGTGGGCTAATTCCTTCCTTTGACCGAGGTTTTGTACAGATTCTCAAGCCAATGGTAATGCTTGGTACCAATATAACTTTGTCTCTTGACAAATCTTCCCAAGCTGTTGTTTAATTAAATGATGCATTTTTTCCACTTGCTCACTGGCCTGAGGCCTATACGGAACATGCAATTGCCAATCTATTTCCAATTTTTTGCTGACTTCTTGTAATGGTTTTGCACTGTGAAACACAGGGGGGCATAAAATCATAAAATGGACTATATAAACTTTTAGAATTAGTTTTAAGGAATGCTAAGTTTATTGGCTTTGTAACAATAGCAGTGGAAAATTACTGAGGGGCATGATATGTAGAAGGAAAAATAGAGTACAGCTAGAGAACATACTGAGAATTCGTGTACAAGATAAGTTGTTATAGTTGACATAGTTTTAAGAAAAATAGTCTAGAATAACGAGACATAGGGATAAGGAGTATCCGGGAATGGCAGGTGTCCAGGATGGGCTACAGTTAAACTAACTGATAAGTAGGAAGCTAGAAGGATTAGTATGTCTTTGGTGTTAAGGATCCAATTAAGCTGGTATGAGCATCTACTGCGCGTGCCTCAAAGGCAGCCAGAAGTGATGAAGATTGCTGGAAGAAGTAAAGGACCTTCACAGACCCCTACCACAATTTTGTACACATGCGGGGCACTTTGTGGAAAATTCTGTAATCCATACGTAACCTCATGAGTATGTATGTATGCCCAACATCTATATAAGGCAGTGTATGGAGCAATAGAGGGAGACACACGCTAGGTGGAGCTATCCTCCGTGTCTCCCGGCTCCGGAATAAATAATACCTGCTTGTCAGCTAGAAAACTTTGTTGGCGAGTTTATTCTTGGAGTCTTCTCCGAATCAACTGAGATGTGTACCGCGGTCAGAGGAGGTAGTTCCTGGTACTCCAAAATGAGGTATTATTTCATTTAGTAGCACCTTAATCACTCGGTTTGCCTTATTTGCCCTGCAGGGGAATGCTTCTGGCCACCCTGACAAAGTATCTGTCTATACCAACAAATATCGATGACCTCCTTTCCTAGGTAATTCAGAAAAATCCATTTGCCACTGTCATCCCTGAGAATGCCCTTTTCCAACTGTCCCAACCTGATTCCTGTTTTCAGTCTTAGGGTTATTTTTCAGACATAGTTGACATTGTTTTGTCACTAATTGCACTATGGTATAGAAATTTCTTCCTATGATCTGTTTGTTTAAATGTTTATACAAAGCATTACTTCCCCAATGAGTTTTGTTATGTTCTTCTTGTATCAACTTCCATAATTGATTATAGGGGATCACTACTCTCCCATCACATATTTTTATCCAACACTTTTCATTTTCCTGTCCTTCCGAGTCCTCGATTAGTCTTATATTTTTTTGGAGTACCTAGGTTTCTTTTGCTCAATTACCAGTTTACCGTCAGGAATTAAGGACATCACCTCAACTCTTTCTGTTTCTGCCACCCGTTTAGCCTCATGGTCAGCCAAACTATTTCCAACCTCTTGAACAGAGTTACCTTTCTGATGTCCTTTATAATGTACGATAGCCACTTCATTAGTAATTGTACAGCTTCTAACAACCACAGAATTTCCATTGCATGCTTAATTTGTTTTCCCTGGGTATTTAAAAGTCCTCATTCTTTCCAAATTGCTCCATGTGCATGAACTACACCAAAGGCATATTTGGAATCAGTCCGTATGTTTATCCGCTTGTCCTTTGCCAACTCCAAAGCTCTAGTCAGGGCTATTATTTCTGCCTTTTGTGCTGAGGTGTTAGAGGGTAATGGTTTAGCTTCTATTACCTTTGAAGTTGGAGTTACGGCACATCCTGCTCTTCGTTTACCGTCTTTCATGAAGCTGCTGCCATTGGTGAGCCAGGAATCTGCACCCTCCAGAGGATCCTTCTTCAGGTCTGGTCAGCTCGAGTATACTGTTTCTCGAGCCAAGCAACCATGAACTGATGGTTCGGTGGGGTTTTCCTGAAGGAAAGATGCTGGATTCACAGCACTAGTGACCACAATTTCCACATCATCCAGTTCTGCTAGGATGGCTTGATACTTCAAGAAACACGATGGCAATAGCCAGTGAATATATTTTTGTTGTAGGACTGTTGATACTGCGTGTGACACTAACACAGTGATCTTTTGTCCCAGTGTCAATTTTCGGGCCTCTTGGATGTTTAAGATAACTGCTGCCACTGCTCTCAGGCATCCAGGCCAGCCTTTACGTTGTTCATCCAGCTGTTTTGAAAAATAGGCCACTACTCTTTTATAGGGTCCCAATCTTTGAGCCAAAACCCCCAAGGCTATTCCCTGTTTCTCTTCGGAATATAGCCAGAAGTGTTTAGTTATGTCCAGGAGCCCCAGAGCTGGAGTTCTCATGAGTTCTGTCTTTAAACTGTCAAACACCTCTTCAGCTTGATCTGTCCATTGTAGAAAGGTTGGATTTTCTTTTAGCAGCTTATATAAGGGTCTTACCAGAACACCATAATCATGGCTGTAGAGGTGACACCACCCTGTCATTCCCAGAAACATCCAGAGATCTTTAACCGTGGACGGTCGTGGTGTTTGACAGATTGCTTCCTTCTGAGCTGCTCCAAGTTCTTGTTGTCGTTCTGTTATTTCGTATCCTAAATTAGATACTTGAGTTCCAATTAGTTGAGCCTTCGATTTAGATAGACAGTATCCCTTTAGCCCTAGAAAGCTTAACAATTCTACAGTCCACTGAACACATTCTGTCTCAGTTTTGGTAGCAACTAACAGGTTGTCAACATACTGTAGTAAAGTGCCTGTCTGGGTGGGTGCTTCCCAGGATTCTAATTCTCCTGCCAATTGATTTCCGAAAATGGTTGGACTGTTCTTAAATCCCTGAGGTAACATCGTCCAAGTGAGCTGTGTCAAAGGACAAGCGGATAAACATATGGACTGATTCCAAATATGCCTTTTGTGTAGGTCATGCACATGTCAGGGTTTTCCCGTTCGAAAGCAAATAAATTTTGACTTTCTTTGGACAGGGGCAGACAGAAAAATGATCCTTTAAGTCCAGACCAGTAAACCACTTCTGATTCTTAGTCAATTTAGTCAATAAGGTATGTGGATTAGCTACTACTGGATGAATATCCTCCACAATTTTGTTGATTGCTCTGAGATCTTGAACTAATCTCTAACTTTTCCCATTGGATTTCTTTACTGGCAAGAGAGGAGTATCATATTCTGATTCCCATTCAACTAATAACCCGTATTTTAAAATTTATTAATGATTTCTTTGCTTCCCTTCCAATCCTCCAATTTTAAGGAATCTTGTTTTATTCTAACTGGGCAGGCCCCCCTTTTTATTTCTACTTTTATAGACAAAGCATTTTTTGCCTTACCTGGAATTTCAGGTGCCCATACTCCCAGATATACCTGGTTAAAGACCTCTTCTATTTCAGGAAGGTTCTCATGAATTTTCTGTTGGATTAAAAATAAACTCAGAATTTTAATCAACTGATCATCTTTCACCTTCAATTTCATTTCTCCTTTAAATGTTGTTACTGCCTCCAAATGTTCTAATAAGTCTCATCCCAATGTGGATTTCAGTGAATTTGGCATATATAAGAATTTATGCACACCAATCTGTTTTCCCAATTTATATTTTAACGGTCTCAGAAAGAACGCTTTTTCCCAGTGGCCAGTAGCTCCCACAACTGTAACAAATTCTTTTCCAACCAGAGTTAAATTTTGATTTAGTACCAAATAAGTCACCCCTGTATCTATCAGAAGTTCTATCTCCTTTCTTCTTTCCGGTAGCTTTAATTTAATCAGTGGATCTGCAAGGGTAGATTCCCCAGGTCCCCGTCAATCTAACTCTAGTTAAGTCACTGGTGTTTCCTGTTGTTTCCGTTGAGGACAGTCTCGCTTCCAGTCTCTGAATTCCTTGCATTTTAGATGCTGATTAGGTTTCATACTGGAAGAAAAATTTGCTCTCTCTCCTTTATTGAACATTCTTCTTCTGCCTCTAACTGCTATTCCTCTTCCTCTGCCCTGTCCTCTGCTTCCCTCGCAGGTCCCTTTGTGCCCTAAAGCAGCTACTGTAGCATTTGCTATTGTTCTTCCTAGCTTTTTCTCTTTAATCTATTCCCGATTTCTATAAACTTTCCATGCCTCATCTACTAAATTTTCTATATTTCGACTGTCAGGTCCTGATAATTTCTGAAGCTTTCTTCTGATATCTTCTGTTGTCTGTCCTAGAAATAAGTTAGCGATTTGTAATTTCCCTTTGGTAGAAGAAGGGTCTAAGGTAGTACGTTTTTTGCATTGCTTCTCTTAATTTGTCTAGGAATTCAGTCAGTGTTTCTTTTGGTCCTTGTTTTATTTCAAATAGAACCAACCAATTCACGGTATTTGGTATTGCATTTTCTAACCCAAATTGAATCAGATTCTGATATCTCTTTAAAGCAGCATAATCCGCTGGATAATCACAGTCCCAGTCTGGTACAGCCAAAGGAACATGTTCTTCCATTCTTCCTGCTAATGCATCAGTGATTATTTGGGCATTAACCTGAGAACAAACTGTTTTTATCACCAGTGGCTTTTCGGTTTCGGTTAATGCATCTAATATTAAGCTTATATCTCTCCAGTCAGGATCCTGACTTTTGACAATCAATTCAAATTGTTTTGCTACTCCTATTGGATTGTTGCAATAATTTTTCACAATTTGTTTCCAAGTATCTAAGTCTCCCATTGAAAAATTTACTCTTATTCTGGTTCATCCCTCTGGTCCCATTGCTTCCCTGAAAGGTGCCTGTGTCACAGGTCTTGGTTTATTATGGACATGAGCAGTGATGGAGGTACCTTTAAATTCTTTTCTGCTATTGTCATTATTATTCATTCCTTCCTCCTCATCAGAATCAGGAGGACTTGCAGCAGGGGTTACCGGATTTATTGGACCTTGAGGGTTTTGTGTTACAAATCTTGGGGAGACATAATTGTCTATCCTATCTTTCTCCCTTTTTCTCAATTTCAGACACATTTCACCTCTGTCACATCGTGAACAACATCTTTCTAATTTGGGTTTCAGTCTTTTTCTATCTTTTTATAAGGCTAGAATCAGAGGATCAGGGGGTGCTCTATTTATTCCACATTCTTTCTGCTACTCTGGGTGATTTCTCAATGTGAAAAACATATCTGCATACATTACTTCATCCCATTCTCCTTGCCACCTTAAAAACAGCATTAATTGCAACAACGTATTCTAATTCAAAGTCCCATTTTTGGGGCCATTTTTCCTGATCCTCTAAGGTATATAATGGCCACCATTGTTTACAATATTTAATTAAGGTCTTTTTATTTACCGAGCGCCTGGGGGATGCTCCTAATTCTTTCCAATGAGCCAGAATACACCAAGGGCTCTTTTCTCTTCTTTCTCAGCTCTGTCGATTTCCCATTATTTTCTTATACATGCTACACACACACACACTCACATGGGATCCCAAAAATTCCACTCACTTGTTCACACTTTATAAGACAAAGACAAAAACATATGCCAAGTATACAAATACTAATTAGCAGCACAATAAAACAAAAGCAAAAACATACATCAGGTATAAAAATACTAATTAGCAGCACGATATAAATATATACAGTTCGCCATTCATTAATTACTGAAGCACAGCATCAAATACCGGGTTTCAGAAATCGGGTCATACCAGGAAAATACAACCACATTGCCGCATATGACATCTCCTATGCCTTACGGAACAATTCAGAGCGTACACCTGTATACCAAATGGATGCTAGCAGCCAGGTATATACCTTTACCTACGAGAATTTTTCTATCCTGATTTACAGAAGGCTTTCTTATTCCTGCGTACGCCTTACAGAATATTAACCATGTTCCCACGTTCCGGTGTTGGACGTCTCCTACGCCTTATGGAACACTAACCGGTGTTCCTGCATAGGATGTCTCCTATGACTTACGAAATGCCATAAAATAATCTAAAGAATTCCTTTACAATGATGGCGATGGTCCTTCCCTGCTCCCGCAATGATCAGAGTGAGTCGAGGGGTCCGTTCGGGGAAATTTGTCCCGGGGCCTCAGGGAGCGCTGTCCTCACCGGGTAATGCAGCCAAGCAGAGAAGGTCCCATCTGAGGTGCCAAATAGATTTGGAGAAATCTCCAGGAACAAATTAGCCAACAAAGTTGACAAGCAGGTATTCTTTATTGCCGCGCCAGGAGACATGGGGGATAGCTCCTCCTAGCTTGTCTTGTTTGAGCATCAACTAGGCTGTGATTATATTGTCCTTAAACATACATATTCATTAAATTACATACATATTCATTGGCTTACTTATACATTACATCATAAAACATTGTACCACGCCTTCATCACTTCCTTTTAGGATTGTTGTCATGTCAGTAACCACCAGGCTGGTTCTGGCCAATTCTTGGGCAATGCTTATCTTAGCCATTTCCTTATCTCTATAGTTGCTAACAAAGCCTAATGTCATAGAATCATAGAATAGTTATCACAGTATCACAGTATGTTAGAGATTGGAAGGGACCTCAAAAGATCACCTAGTCCAATCCCCCTGCCAGAGCAGGAACACCTAGATGAGGTTACACAGGAATGTGTCCAGGCAGGTTTTGAATGTCTCCAGAGAAGGAGACTCCACAACCTCCCTGGGCAGCCTGTTCCAGTGTTCTGTCACCCTCACTGAGAAGAAGTTTCTTCTCAAGTTTAAGTGGAACCTCTTGTGTTCCAGTTTGTACCCATTACCCCTTGTCCTATCATTGTTTGCCACTGAGAAGAGCCTGGCTCCATCCTCGTGACACTCCCCCTTTATATATTTATATACACTAATAAGGTCCCCCCGCAGTCTCCTCTTCTCCAAACTATAGAGACCCAGCTCCCTCAGCCTTTCCTCATAAGGGAGATGCTCCACTCCCTTCATCATCTTAGTTGCCCTGCGCTGGACTCTCTCCAGCAGGTCCCTGTCCTTCTTGAACTGAGGGGCCCAGAACTGGACACAATATTCCAGATGTGGTCTCACCAGGGCAGAGTAGAGGGGAAGGAGGACCTCTCTCGACCTACTGACCACCCCCCTTCTAATACACCCCAGGATGCCATTGGCCTTCCTGGCCACAAGGGCACAGTGTTGGCTCATGGTCATCCTGCCATCCACTAGGACCCCCAGGTCCCTCTCCCCTACACTACTCTCTAACAGGTCATTCCCCAACCTATACTGGAACCTGGGGTTGTTCCTGCCCAGATGCAGGACTCTACACTTTCCCTTGTTATATTTCATCAAGTTTCTCCCTGCCCAACTCTCCAGCCTGTCCAGGTCTCGCTGGATGGCAGCACAGCCTTCTGGCGTGTCAGCCACTCCTCCCAGCTTAGTGTCATCAGCAAACTTGCTGACAGTACACTCAATTCCCTCATCTAAATCATTGATGAATATATTAAATAATACTGGTCCCAGTACTGACCCTTGAGGCACCCCACTAGATACAGGCCTCCAACTGGACTCCGCCCCATAGACTACAACTCTCTGGCTTCTCTCCTTCAGCCAGTTTGCAGTCCACCTCACTACCTGATCATCCAGGCTACACTTCCTCAGTTTAGCTATGAGGATGTGTCGTGGTTTAAGCCCAGGCCGTAAATCAGAACCACGCAGTCTACTTCCCCCCCCACCTTTCTTCCCTCCGCTCCTGGAGGGACGGGGAGGAGAATCAAAAGAATGCAACTCCCACAGGTTGAGATAAGAACAGTTTAATAACTAAGGTATAACACAAATCACTACTGCTACCACTAATAGTAATAATGACAAAGGAAATAACAAGCAAGAGAATACAACCACTCACCGACTGGTACCTCGCCCCCACCCTGCAGTGATCCAGCCCTTCCCGGAACTCTCCATTCTACATCCTGGCCATGACGTGCTGTGGTATGGAATACCTCTTTGGCTAGTTTGGGTCAGGTGTCCTGTCCCTGCTTCCTCCCAGCTTCTCCTCCTCCCTGGCAGAGCATGAGACTCACAAAGTCCTTGGTCAGTCTAAACATCGCTGTTATCAGCTCTGTTCCCAGGCTGAAAGTCAAAAACACAGCGCTGCAACAGCTACTAAGAAGGAGAAAAACTGACTGCTACTGCTGAACCCAGGACAGTATTCACCCCTGGAAAATCTCTCGGTCCCCACTGTATTGTCAACTGTATTTTCCATTGAGTGCACTACTCTTTCCCAAGCTCACTGCCCATTACATGAAATGTTTGATGGCTGCATAAGGAAAACACCCCTAAGTGTGTTTTTCCAAGAGATTCCCAATAGATCCAAGTGCCCAAAGCTAACAGACTCTTCAGCCAATGTGAAGAGCTCACACACAAAAAAACCCTTTGAATCAAGTCCAACAAATGCTTCATCCTGTGTCTCATTACAGCCATTTGCAGGCACTCTGGAGTGACTGGACACAGATTTGAGGGGCTGCAGGGACAAAGACATGGAGATGGGTCTGATTCTTAGCGAGGATTGCAGTCCTGTGCCTGTTAGATTAGATTTGTGCCTAAGAGGCATTATCTTTGTGACTGTGATAAAGGAGCCAGGTTCTCAAAGAGCACAATGCCAAAATGCTACCTCATTATTCTACTGTAGTTGAGCTCAGAAAAGGAATAAAATGAGACACCCTGTTTTCCTGTGAATGGCAGGCACTGTCAATTCACAGAGGGAGAAATAAAAAGCTGCCTGAAAATGATTATGCAGATTTCCTTGGTGGCTTTGGGGGAGGGAGAGAAATGACATTAAGGTCATTTGGTGAGACCTTGAATATTTTTAATTCAAAATATGTATCACATTTTAATCAAACCAGTTCTGTGCTATTTTGAGCTGAGCAATTTGCATTCCGGCTATGTCATGGGGGCAGTTATGAGTCAGCTAAGCTCTCTAATATAATAACTATCAGAAAATTGTCTTGCATTATTCATGTTAATTATGCTGAAGCAAACACTGCAGACAGGAAAATGTATTTCCCATTGCAATATTTTTTGCCTCGTAGAGATTTTAGGCATTGATTGGACCAAGTTTCTTTCTCAAGATTAAACCTTCAGACAAAAAGGATGTCAGCTATGCCTGTGCCTTGGCAAACAACAGTTCTGCCTCTGGATTTTTGTTCCCTTCAGCTGGTAGATCTACAGTGTAGAGATTTTGCTTCTTCATAAGCAGCACCCTCAACACTCACAGGTGCCTGGATCAGTCCAAGAACGCATGCAGTAACAGGAATGGTGATTTTCCCGAGTTGCCTCCACTGCACTCAGCCTCAGATTTTGACTTTCAACTTCAAATTGTAACAAAGAACTTGCTTTCTCCTGAGTAGCCTTGTTAAATATCCCAGCCCATCCTGTAACGCAAATACAACATCTATAGATTTTCTGCTTCTGCAACCCCAACAGACAAGTTGGCATCATCTGCACCTGTAACACAATTTTACTGGGAAGCTCTATCTGGAAAAATATCCTGATATTCTACACAAATCTGTCCATCTACCCACCCCTTCTGCACTGAGACCATGTTTTGCCAGCAGCCAATACCAAACCCAATACTTCAGCAGATGTTGGAGACCACTCCACTGCACACCAGTGTGTTGCCCATAAGTGTTAGGAACACTGCCAGTAGATGGCGAACAATGACCTGGGAACCATCAGCCAAAGCCATTAATTCCTCTGTTTGGTTTAGTATTTTAAATAAGTTCTTAGCAGGTTTTGATTAATTTTGTAACATTTACGAGATAAATTAATTGAGCTCCTTTGGTTGCTTGTGCTTCGAGAAATTCTCCTTCAAATTGCTAAAGAAAGCATTGGTAATGTACCCTGGCCTCAGGAGCGGAACTGCGACCAGCCCCTGTAAGGTGACATTTGTATTCTTGTTGTCAAGGAACTTTATGGAATGGCATGGGAATTACTGGGCAAGCGAAGATGTGGGAAGGAAAAGGGAAGAAAGAAAATGAGGGATTTAAACCCCCACCTTGTTTTTCACAACTGTGACAAACCTCAATGAAGGAGTCACTAACAAACATTAAGACACAGGGGATGGGCGAGCTGCTTTTGCTTCCAGAAGGTTGAGGAAGTTTTATGTACCTTTTCCACACCAATCTATTGACACTGAGTAAAATAATGAAAAGAAATTTATCAACATAAAGCCAGCCAGTTCACATCCATTTTGCTCCACAGATTCTCAATGGCTCTCTTGAACCCCATTATCGCTGTATCCTCGAGGATGTCTAACATAAAAGGCTATTAACTCCCCTTGTAGGTGGAGACCTGAACATAACCACTGGCAGATTTATGCTACTGCAAATACAGATGCTTAATCGAGTTAGAGTCTGTGATCAGTAAAAGAGATTGATAGCCTGAGCACACTTAACCCTAAAGGGCAGAGTGATAATACTGACTCTTTATTACAGCAATTCAAAAGGTATGTTTCAGATAATTATAATTGGAGGTTTTACATAATTATTATTCAAGTTTCTGGTAAGTTTATCAGATCTGTGTGGATCCAGCAGGATAACACATAGGCAACCTACAGAATATGTGCTAATGGACCGTGCCTGTAAGTACCTTCAAAGAAGTCAGAAAGTCTTTTTGAACAGGACAAAGCAGTAAGACACCTCCACTCTCTGTAGCTGATGCAAAAGAGACCATATAAGAAATTGAAGATATTTGTGGTCTAAACCTTGACTGAAGGCCTTTTAATCCTGTGTTTTCCCATGGCTTTCACCAAGGAAACTTGCAAAAAAGCCCAAGCCCAGCAAATGAACCTGTCTCTAAATCAAGTTTTAATGAAGGTCTGTTACTCTCAGTTTTCAGAACAGGCTTTGGGAGCAGTAGGCAATTTCAAGAGCGGCAAACTGAAGATAATAAAAGAGCAAACTTGACATATAAGAATGAATACACATGATTAAACTGACACAGGTACAGAAACACAGTTGTCTGCTACTATGTCTGTCAGCCTCTGCAAAGACTGTTGGTTTTACCTTTATGGGCAATAATTGTGCTCAAAGTGACATCAGTTTTTTACCAGTCAGGCTAACTGGGATTTTCCCCATTAATCACTGCGATTACCTAGCCAGGCATCATCAGGAGAAACCCTGAGTACTGACTATACTACATCCTTAATTGTGTTTAGAAGGAAAGCTTGAATGCTTGCTAGGAAAGTTGCAAAGGACATGCCTTTGACAGAGCCAATCTCTCTCATAAGTATCTACCAGCCATTACATGGTTTGTTACTCCTTTTATTATTGCCTTACTTAACCTTTACTAGAGAATGATACTAGTTCTTACCACACAAACCTGTATGCCACATAGCTGCACACATGCACAGACTCCATGAACCTGAATACCAGCCAGCACAATTACCCCCAGCAACAATATACCAATTATCAGGTTAACTATAGATGTAGTAATTCTTCTTAAGGACTTAAATAACCTTTTAACCAGCTAAATAAAAGAAGAAGGTCAGCCAATGCTAATTAAATATAATGCTGCTTTGTACAGCAAAGGCAAAAGATGAAGCAAGCCCATTAGTGAGCTAACAAAATCAAAATTAATGGTTTCTATGTAACAGAGCCTATCAATTATTCATAGTCAGCATGACAGGCAGCATACAGCAAGTTACAAAGGCTGAAGTTTACTGTGCTGTTGTCAGTTTGACCTAAGAAACATCCAGACATTAATCAAGGAATAAGGTCCCACATGTGGCAAATCGGGTGATTCAGAGTAACTTCAGCTTTCTGCTACTGGTCCACACTCCACCTCCAGTTCACCCGGCAGGAGCTGTTTCTTACTACACAGCACCATCCTGCTCAACAACTTCTGCTGGGGCTTCAAGCTCTAGTGATAAACATCAAGAGATGACTACGACAAGCAGCTTTCACAAGTCCATTTACATGAATGTCATCTGGAATTGCTGAGACACAGAAAAAACGGAGGAGGATAATGATTGTGCCAACTGGATAGCCCCTTACAGCAGAAATTCACAGTGCTTAAAGCCTTCGTTAAGGCTCCTAATGGTCCTTCAGCCAGGTATTTGGCTTTGTATGCTGCAACCAACTCAGACATGGCTATGTGGAGGATCCATCTATACTCTCTGTGACAAAGGGAACAAAAACTTGAGAGTTCAGATTTCTATTTGCCTATCTTGGGATAACATCGTGTGCCACTGAGAAACTCCAGTTACAAAAAATAGCTTTTGCTGTCACTGCCTGGAGAGCAAAGCAAGGCTTTTAATCCTCAGCCCACGTTGCCTACAGTACAATATTGTATTAGCAGTAATTCCCCTAGATAGTTCTCATTATATTAAGCCAACAAAAGACTCAAAATTCATGCTGGCTTTTATGCCACTTTCCTCACCAGACAAAACAACTTCCTCTGTGATTTTCAAAGGCTTGTCTGTAGTGCTACATCCCTTCGCATCTGCCACAGCCTCCCAAGTCCCTAAGCTAGAATTTAGCTCCAAAAACCAAACGTGTAAACTCTGATTGTACCGTGTCCAACTTGGAGTTAGATTTCCAAAGCTTGATCTGAAGGAGATTCTTTCCTAGGCCTTTATCTTCCTGCTCTTTAGATCAAAACTTGGACAGCTCTCACACATGTCAAGGTATGTCCTAGGGATGCATACAGAAAAGCTCTTACAACTCTTCTTAGCATCCAAGTCTGTCATTCAACACCTTCTTGTCTAAACCCTAAACTGCTTTGCAATATTCAATATAAGACGAAACTGGCTTTTTCCTTCTGCCACACAGGCTGAATTTCCATCTTCAGTGATAATTGCAGGTGAGTGGGACAGTACTGAGGTGTCAGGCTGGGACATGCAGTGTTCCCTCTCCAGTGAAGAAGAGGATCACTGTTGTGACCGTTGCCAGAGCAGAAACACTCCTTTGTAAGAGGACATAATTTGCTACAAGTCGACCCTGCTGGCCTGCAAGCACATGTTAAGTGGGGTTTTCTTATCTGTTTTGATTATTTAAGGGGAAAAAATGAGTCATAACAGTGGCTTGTCGTTTCAGTGAGATTTCACCCTCTTCCAAAGAAAAAACAAAATTCTTGTCTAAATGATGATGTATTTACTATAGTAAACTATAAATCAATCTTTGAGTACTGATGGTAACACGAACTGCAAAAACAAAACTTATAAATCAGCCTTAGTTCCCAAATATGAAATTCACTGCATCTATGTCCACTCATTGTTCTCTCTATAAATCTCTTTTGCTAAGAGCAATACCGGCTTTCCCAGAGGCATCATTTACTGTTACAAGTTCCATTCTTCAGCTGAATTTGAGCTCAAAATTATTCCAATTTAGGAAGTCATTTTTTAAAAGTTTGTAGCTCACTTTTTCAAATAAATAAACCAAAGCTTTAAACAAATTGGACTCAGACATCCAGCCCCAACACCCCATTTGTGTTGCTGAGAAATCTCAGACTTCCTTTCCCTCCTCCACACTTCCTTCTGTTATTTACCAAATGGAAAGTCACACTTCACCTACATGATATTTTAAACATCTCTCTTTTAGATATTAAGCACAGTTATATATACAGTAATAAGAGACAACAGGGAAGCAACGCAGCTTAGAGCCAAACCCAAACCCAGTGTTTAGTTCTCCTTTTTAGAGCTGACGCAGCTGCAAACTCTACTTCAAGTCCTCACTAAAGTTCTACAAAAATAAGGGTTAAAGCTGTAGGCCAGGAATGACCACGAGGAAAAAAGCCCAGGGGATTTCATTCAAATCCCACTTATTATTTACTCCATGCCATGAACCCACACCTACAAAGGATTTCAGTATACAACTTGCCCAGGTATCTTTATATCACTGTCCCCTGGGCAGTTTTAAGATATAGGCTTCAACCCAAAGTTCCCTGTGGTGTGAACTATTTATTTAGGTCATAAACTCTGAGGCAAAAGCCAGTCACATTTTATAATCACTTATCCAGCTGTGCCCAGATGTGACAAACATGTGGATTCTACCCTGTGTGACTCATTACAGCCAACTTCCCAACACAGTGGTGACTGCCTTGAATGAACTGCAATGCCAAGTTTGCTTTCCCATCACAGCAACCTGAAAACATGTGATTTTCCTTTTGGGCTACGTGACTACCCCATCACTGTTGACAGTGATTCTCAGCTGAAACACCCTCCTTTACCTTTCTGCATTGCACTGGTGGCTCTTTCCATGTCACTGCAGTGTACCTCTGTCCAGATGAAAATGAAATCAGAATGGTACCTGCTTCTAAAGTGTTGCACTTTGAAAAGCCCAACAGCATTTTCCAACAGCAAGCTTCATTGCAGGAGACAAAGATGAGATGTGACAATTACTGCAGGCCCATCCATTGCAAGGAGAGCTCAACAGCTGTAAACATCAGCTCTTGTCATGTTCCTGACACTAGAGTGATTTTAATTGCCTCTCGTCCTTCTCATGTGGATGATAGAAAGGACAGGTGGAATATTAGAATTGAAACCTCGGGAAGTTTAATCCAACAAACATAACACAAATGTAAAATCCTTATCATGTCCTTTGCAGTGAGGGTGTTCAAGAGCAACTTCACAAGCACATGGCCAAAAGGAAAACCTTTAATGGAACAGCTTTGGCCAGACCCCATTGAAATTATAACACAGCAGGTCTGTTCTGCTTCCCAAACATTCACCACTTTCATTTCGTTTAACATAATACAAAGAAGCTGCTCAAAAAAAACATATTTGCATAGCTTAACATGTCTATCCCAACATGGCACAGCGTAAGACAGGGAACAGGAAAGGAGAGATAACACAGTAGACTCAAACGAAAGCAGAGACCTGGAGCAGGAACGAAGGCACAAACTGCATGAGGCATCTCATGAGGACAACACAAATCGGCATTGGATTGAACACCACAATACAGCAATCAGAAGTCAACAGGTTCCTGCGGGGGTTGGAATGTATCGAAACTGTCAGAAACCATGGGAAGGAGGAAAATTAGGGAATTAGGAGTGACCCGTCCCCGCCTGGTACTTGGAAGATGTTGGAACTGGCAAGGAATAAGGACGTCGGAACTGGAAAGAGGATGTCGATAAGAAAATCAGATAGACCTTTCACCTGATGTAACTGCAAGGCAAACACAGATGTGCTTGGCTGATTGCTTGGAAGCATATAAATATCGTGTAACCTTTGCAATAAACGATCCAGCTTGTACTGTACCTCTGAGTCCGTGCGTTCCATCCTCTCAGGTTCCTACCTTAAAACTCCGGAAAATCCCTTTTAGTGAAGGAGAGAAGTGATTCGTCCCTTATCCCCGATCCTTTTCACTAGAGCCTCTTCCCGTATCGCCTTTAGTTCACTCCTTTCCTCATAGTCACAGGTAATGAAAGCATTCTGAATAACAACAAAATGGGGCGGGGCGTGTGAGGCCCCACAAGGCTCCTCCTCAAAGGCTTTGGGTCATTTCCCTGTGATTTTGACTGAATCATTTTCCTTAGAGCTGAGGAAAATGTTGTAACTTTGATTTCTTTACTAAACAAAAGGCAGGAGGGAAGGAAGATTTCTTCCCCATCCCTCAGTAACTTATTTTGCCGGGTTTCTGCCCTGTTTACTCCTAATTTAACTCAGTGAATAGAGGAACTACTTCAGGGAATAGAGAGACTTCAGTTTGAAAAGAAAGGTTGTTTTGGTGTTGTTTTCCCCCCAGTTGCAAACTTAGAGAAATCTTCAGCTATTGGCTTCCTTTGTAAAGGAAGTTTCTACCCCAGGGGATATTTTGTAGTATCAATAAACCTCGAGGTAACTCATTGGAATTCCTTTCAAGCAGTGCAGAAAAAACTGAATCTATGGCATCCAGAGAATATTTTCAACAAAAAAGTGAATTAAACCTGAAAACATTGTTTGGAGACAGCAATATCCTGACTTTAAGGTGGGACAGTCAAATATCAAGCTTGGTTTCCTTTCAGTTTGAAATACAAACGTTACTTTTCCCTTTATAACTTTCTATAACTTCTCACTGAAAAAGCTATACAGTACGCTCAGCACTTAAGATTTCTCTGTCCACTCAATCACACCTTGGATGGTTAACAATTTAGCTTTCATAGTATTTGTATCTATAAAATAAGGACATGCTCATCTATTTTCTAACTAGAGCAGAAAGTACCAGCAAAACTAATAAAACAAATCCTGCTTCCGATGAGTGCTGATGCAGAACCAAGTGATGAACCATTGCTTTAAAAGAGCACCTTTATCCCTGCAACCTTGGACTTTGCTATGACCCAGAATAAGACAAATCTCAGCTTTTTAAAGAGAACTTCAAGGAGTTTTGAATTGAGTCTCACCTGCGGCACACACAGATTGTGTCAGATTAAAGGCAGAGTTTTAATACCATTTATTACAGCTATGCATATGCAATATACATACTGGCAGTGATTGACTTCTATCCTGTGAAGAATACAGTGAGACGCCTGACACTTGCTGTGCAACAGGTCACATACAGTCTTGGGATGAAGGTCTTGTTTCCTTGATACTTGTTACTAAAAACTGTAGCAACAACTTGATTTCTTTTTCCTGTTTCTCTGCTACACACATGCCAAGAAGTTCTCCAAAGTTACTCATGCAATATATTTGTGGAGGTTAATTCGGGACAAAAATCCCATGGAGCAAATAGCACAGAAACTACCAACATATTCTCTTTTTTATTGTTTCTGACAATCAGTAGTAAAATGTGTTGCTGCTACCAAGGGAGCCAGTTCTAGCATTACTCATTTTACATTAGGATCCAGAAGAATAAATCCTTCCAAAGCTCTTGCTGGCATTAGCCTAAAACATAAGTTTAGATTTGTATAGGAAATGTATTAAACCGATGAGACAGCAGTGGAATAGAGATTTAAAGGACAAGACAGACATTGTATCTTCCTTCCCTGTATACTATTAAAGAACAAACAGAAAGCAATCACATGGAAACAGCTGAGCTGCAAATAACTTCATCAACTAATATATAGATATATAATAGAAGAAATAAATCACTGTATTCTGCTGTGTTCTAGTTAGTTTCTGGAGGATTCTACAGTAGCAAATAAAGTGACCTCTAAGAGAGAAACTGCACTGTTTGGACGGAAACTGCCCAGTGCCCAAAACTAGTTTCTTACAGAAAAGTAGAGCACAAACAGAATATGAGAGAATTTTATCTCATACCAAGCATGAAAATGATGCAAAATTAGGACTTTCCTTCTGGACAAGGTAGAGGGACTTGCAGTGAAGAATCAGAGAGAAATTAAAAGGGAAATACTTCGATAATTATGAAAACAGGTTAAACTGCATTTTCTGAGCCTGGAACAAAGATAACTGATGGGAAGATGGACCACAAATGCCTTTTTATCCCAAGGTTCACTCCACAAATCAACTCAGCTGGCTTTGCCACAGTGCTAGCCGAAAGAGAGTATTCGATGGAACAGAAAAGATGATCCAGTTGTACAAGCAAGGAAGGTAAGTTAAGAGACATGGCAGCTTTCGCGATCAGCTCTACCACACATTCCTCCCTCTGTGCTCTACAAAACACTGTTCCAGCAGTAAAACAAGTAAACATTTCCTCTTTGAACATCTAGTTTTAGTTTGAAAGCCTATAGGACCACTGCACAGAATGGCCACACCGGGGTTTAACCCCTGTTTCTTGTACTATAAAATCATAAACTTGGCCATTAAGCTTGCAACAATATTTGCTCAAGGAGAATTGGCATGGCTTAGGCACTATACAACACAGCAGAGAACCAGGATGCCCCAGGAATGGTACGAAACCACACTGGAGGGGTTATTTTTGTTATCCTGGACCATTTTAAGAACAACAGCAAAGATCAAACCAAAGGTTTCACGGCAATATCACAGCAGAAGATTTGTTTGGGGTTTTTTTGTTGTCACTACTCAAAGCTTGAAAGTCTTCCATTAATATAGGCTCCAGGTCCAGCGCAGCCTATTTAAGAAGCTCAGTCAGGACCATTATATGCCGTAAGCAATATAATTGAGACTGAAAGACTGCAGTAGACCTAAGGGCAGTAATTTAGCACCACAAAGTAACTCCTAAACACTGCTTGCAGTGTTCATGAGCTTGGTTGGTTGTTAACAGCTACTGCTGAAGTCCTTGTGACAGCTATTGAGAGTATTCATAGGCAAATCAGTTTGATGTTTCTGAAGGTAAAAATAACAGAAAGACAAGACTACAGGATTTGAAGTGTCACAGAACATTAAATAATAAAAATAAAATTAAAAAATTAGGGTTCCCAAAAGGTTTTCACTTTATTCTTCAGTACTTGGTTCCTAAAAGGTATTTGCTATTTTCCAGTGGAGGTTTTGTCACTGGCAGTTTCCTGTATTCTACACAATGCATCTTGTGGCTTATCTTGTTGTGATAAAACGTGAGCTAGGAGAGGGAAGATGCCCTCATTTAACACTGGGTGCCACCAGACTGTTCCAGCCACCCCTGGTAAGGGGCTTGCAGCAGCTCTTGGAGTGAGTACACAAGTACCAGCACAGCCACAGCATTTCTGAAACCAAGACTTCAGTTAAAAGATTAAAGCAATAGGCTTGAATGGTCTCTTAGACAAGATCCACTTGCATTGATTCAGATATCAACCCATATCAGATCAGGATAGACACTTTTTCCATGAAGACAAAGCTTGAATGTCTGCTGCACTATGCTTGCATTCTAACAGGCACAAAGTATGACAACCAAGACAGTATATAAAGTCAGCACTCATTCCCTATCAACAACCAAGAGAGCACTGCGAAGCAGAAGGTAACCCAGCCAGGGATAAAGAAAGGTCCCACTTGTGATGCTCTAATAAAACGTCACATCTTTTGGGCCTGATTAAAACTCAGCTCAGATGCTGTATCATCGCCTCCTCGCTGTATCATTGCCTCCTCACACAAGGCTGCTCAACCCAGCTGTTTGAGCAGGAGAACAAAATCAAATTGTCTGTGCTTACCACACAAAGGGAGCGAAAAACCACACTGGCTGTCAAGGTGGAAGAAAGATACAGGCTGTGTTGTGCCAAAGGCTGAAGCAATGATAAGAAGCAGCAAGCATGGAGGAACAATTACAGCATGACAGATAACATGCTGATGCTGCACCCCATGAAGCTGACAAAGAGGTGGGGAGTGAATGCTTGGGGGAAAGATGTCAGCTTAGTTTACATCAGGGTGCTTCAAAAGATCACCTGAATATACAGGGATAGAGAGGTTTCCTATATGTGCACATATAGCAAGCAAGGAACGATCAAAGGTATTTGCAAGTCACACAGACATCCTAGCCCAGGCCTCTTGGTGACAATACCATCAAGGCTTGTTAAGTAAGGCTGCCCAAGGCTGAAAATTGATCTGCAAACCTTCAGTGCATCAAATTAATTGTTCCTTGTAAGACCTTTATCCAACCCTCCTTAAATACTCGATTATTTCCTGCTGTTAACAGAGGCAACATTATCTCCAGAGAAATATATGGCTCCTCTTGGATGACGGCCCATCAAGCCCTTCCAAAAGCTTTATACAACAGTCACACAAGCCAAGCGAGCATGTGGGAAACAGTGTCTGAAATGCAGTTCTAGGGAGCTCAGGCCCAACAAGCAAACAAGTGGATGTATGCAGACCAAGAATGTCTTATTTTAAGAGGTATTTTCTCAGCAGTATAAGAAAGGGCATCTCTTTTCTGGCTACAGTAGCAGAAAGGCTGCTCTAGTAAGTTTACATGAATCATCAGCCGGTGATCCATCCTTCTCCATCCATTCCCTCCCCCAGGCAGCACGATCCCATCCACCACACTGAGAAGTGGCAGAGCAACCCGTCCAGCCCACAGGATTCACAGGCAGTACTTGTCTGCTGAGAACATTCAAGGACAATGCTGTTCCCTGTGACAGCCCAGATATGTCAGAAGACATGACAGCCAGCTCACCCGTGCCTACAAGGCAGGAGCTGAAGCTTTCAGTGATCCACCACCACCCACCCATGGTTTGTGCATCTGACTTCACTGGCTTCATTCCAACATTAACACAAGTAATCCAGAATTCATCCCCAGATCCTGCACAAAAGGTGCTTTTTTACATGCTTTTTACTATGATGTTCTTATGCCTTCATTCACACTGAGAGAAAAGGCAAGGCTTGTTTATAGCACAAGAAGTCAAAGTGGGTGATAAATCCACTGCCATTCCACTGCCTCCTCTTGCAGGCCTGATCCAGTGGGGAATCCTGAATATAGCAAGTGCTGCTTAAGGTCTTGGGCAAATCTTACCCTTCTGTCCATCAGCAGTGGAAGGCAGATGTAATAGAGTGTAATACAGAACCTCTTCAGCAATTAGTTAGTTTTCAAGTCTCATTCAGTGTGAACGAAATTGCCTGTGCCATAGAATTTAATGCTCTGTACCTGAGCAAGGCAGACCTGAGCAGGGAGGTTATATTCATCCAACAGTTGGTTTCAACAGCTGTATTCTCTTTATGTTCCCCTCTTTCATAGAAAAGCTGAATTTCAAACCATCACAATATTTGGGGCAGTATTGGAAGAACCAGTAGAGACCTATTAATACAGAAAGGAGTCATGTTCTATTGAATTTAATCACAATTAGGAGTTGAATAGGAGACACTTTGGAGAATAGAGACAAAACAGGAAAGAGTAATAAAACCTAAACAGCACCATTGAAGTGTTTTAGAAAAAAACAAATATTCTGCTCAAGAGGGGAATTAGAACCCAAGCACTGCAGTTACTCTTAACAGAAGCACTCATCTTTTAGTCAAAACTTAGTTTATTTCCAGCTACTGAACTGTGTCGTACATAATTATAGAGTAGAGATTCAACTCCAATGTATTTATCAGGAAAAGACAGATTAGGAGTCCCCTGCTACAGTATTATTCCAAACACCACTCTCGTTTGACCATGACTCTGCATGAATAACAGCCATGGGTGAGCATAAAGAAGATTTGCAGGTATGAAAGGGTAACCATTGCATCTGCATGCAGCATAACTTCACAGCAGCAGGACTATGTATTGAAGGTATCACAGCTCTAGATAGAATCATAGAATCAACTAGCTTGGAAAAGACCTTTAAGATAATGGGTTTTATTTTTTCCATTAGGAATAATCGCTTGCAGCTTAATGGAAAATCATAGTCATACAAAAATAGTTTATTTCTGAGCTGGAGAAGGCTGCATTTGTTATTGAAGCAAAGCTTTAAAGATCAGTCATCTTAATTGAAATCCTTCTTACAAAACCTGCTAACCCTGGCAAAACAGAAGCTACGCTCTCCCATGCTGTGTCCTGGCTGGTGGGAGCTCACACAAGGCGGTGCAATCTGGCTACCTGCACCCTGCTGATGGGGAACCAAATGACCTGCCACAGGAGCACATGAGGATAGAGCAGCCCTTTGAACCCCAAAATCCCAGGCTGCTGCTCTTCCCTGCTCTCTTTCAAAGCTTCAGGGTGCTGAACCTACCGTTTGTGTCCAGTGTCTTAACACCATGAGCCAGGAGACTGCCCTAAAGCAGAGAATTAATCTTGGAATGAAAAGATAACCTGTCTTCAAGGATGCTGGAGAGGGACTTTTCATCAGGGACTGGAGCGATGGGACAAGGGGTGATGGGTTCAAACTGAAACAGGGGAAGTTCAGGTTGGAGATAAGGCAGAAGCTCTTCCCTGTGAGGGGGGCGAGGCACTGGCACAGGGTGCCCAGAGAAGTGGTAAATGCCCTACCTCTGGCAGTGTTCAAGGCCAGGTTGGACAGAGTCTTGCATGGCATGGTTTAGTGGAAGGTGTCACTGCCCATGGCAGGGGGTTGGAACTGGATGATCTTAAGGTCCTTTCCAACCCAAACCATTCTATGATTTTCTTATGTCTAAGCCTGCTGAAAGAAGAGTCAGTGATGCAACTCTAAACGCAGGTCACATTATCAAATTCACTCATTACTGAGATAAATACCATTTCTATACTATTCAGATGCAAGCATTCATACTTGAATTGCTTTTTTAATCAAGTCTTTTTCCAGTGCTTGGCATAACAGATTATTCTTTGATAAGACGAATTAAGGTGTGTACAGGCTTCTGGAGCATCACAGCAAATGGCTGTTGACTATTTGAGCTGCTTTGTAAATTGTTCTACTTTAGCACTGATATAATCATGCTGTTAGAGAAATCAGCACTATTCTCCTTAATAGCACAGCAGCTTTTCTTTGAACCTGCTTGGTTATGGGTATCTATCACCAACTGTGCTTCCCTTCTAGTCCTTTAGACTAAATTGCTGCTCTGTATAAAGAGGGCACAGCTGTGGGCTGCAGCCCTCACATACCCAGGAACATCTTTGGACTTCAAGTTCATTTCTTTCTGATTGAAGCTGCTGACATCCTATTTGTGACATCCTGTTTGTGCCCCTGTTCTCAAAGCTCCAGCAGACCTTGACAACATCTCGTACCAAACACCAGCACTAACAGCTTCAGAGAGCTCTTTGTGGCTTCTGCAACTCAGTTGTAGGGGAAGCCTCATGTGAGCATTACCAAAGCCACTGAGGGGGGACTCCAGCCATTCTCTTAAGCTGGCGTTTCCAGATTTCATCTGCAGCTTTAGTTGTTTGCATTATAACATCTACAGTTCCAGTATCTGCACAAAGCTTTAAGACAGGAAGGATAAACAGCACGCAGGTGCTTTGCCTCCCATCCTCTCCCCAGCTATCTGACAACATCGCCAAGGGTAAACGGATTAATACACAACTAACTCTGATGGAAAGAGGTGGGAAAAAGACTCAGACCCTCTACTTGCAGTGAGCAACACCCTATTTGAGGCCTGCTGAAGACACCAGAAGTCTTCCTCCTGAGCTCAGAGGACTTTCTCCTGACTACCTGGACAAGGTATTAAAACATCTTGGGTGACATGGTTCAGTGTGAGGTGTTCCTGCCCATGGCAGGGGGGTTGGAACTGGATGATCTTAAGGTCCTTTCCAACGCAAACCACTCTCTGATTCTATAACCCAAGTTATTAAAAAGCTGGACAAGGTATTAAACATCTCCGTTCCCTGATCAATGCGTACATGCCCACCTCAGGGCACATGCAAGACAGCCAGATCCAACCATGGTGGACAGGGTAAATTCTAAAGCAAGTTTTATTGTCATGCTGAATACAAGCTGCAGTGCAAAAACTGTAGAACAAGCAGATCTTTATCTGTGCAGCAACATGATAGCTGGTGGAGCATTTTACAGCCTGCTAATAGACTCTAGAAACTGGAGGAAGTTAGCAGGTTTTTTTCCTTGACTCACTCTACTATGAATTAATACAATTTAATGAAGCCAGTGATGTGGTGTACAGGTGGTTCAATAGGTTGTATTTAAAGTTCAGCTCCCTATAGGCCTTGGATCAGCTTTGTCCATGAGAACACAGCAAACATAAAGCAGCCTAAGCAGGGAGCACAGCTCCTGCAGTTCTTTGCCTTCCCAAGTCACCTTCATAGAAAAGAGAATTGAATTCATCCCCTGCCTCGGCGAAATGTAGTGAATGAGGTGATAAATGGTAATGGAAGTAGCTGTGCTTCTTACAATGATTTCATTATTAGTATCAAACAACGCATTAACATTTGTTTTATTAATGGAAAAATATGGTTTAATAACCTAATCCATTGCTAGCAGAGCAATGCAGAGCTTAATCAAAATGGTGTTCTTTTGGATATTTTTTAATCAGCAGAGCAGACCATCCTAGCTTGGGCTAAACAATTGTATCTCTAATCACCAAAATTCACTATATCCCCTTCATTACTTGCTTTCCCTCCAAAGTAATACCTCTGCAATGTTTAATTATGCAGTACATTACAGATCCATCAACTTTACAGCAGAAACAAGAAGACAAGAAGAAATCTTTCTATTGTGAGCAATGGAGTATTTTTTATTGCATACAATCTCCATAATGTAACATGTTACTTGGGTTAGTTACCCAGTGAGACTTAGCCTTCAAGACCCATTTCTTTTAGAAAGGTTCCGTTTTTTAAAGCTGGTCTTGCATTAAAGATACACATTCAGCTACTATTGGATCGAGCATGGTGTCGGCAAAGCCAGTCCACTGATGGGATTTCTATCCTACCACAGATTTAGGGTTCCTATAGGTAGTTTTTTCCTATCTCCCTGTATGGGATCTCTCAGACCCAAGGCCAAAGACTTTGTGCTTCAATCACCTTGAGCTGAAAAACCAAACCAAGACAGACTTCAGGTAGGACACAGACAGAAGGATTTGAGTGCCAGTAGGTGTAAAATACCATTCAAGTTCTGCCTTCGAGACCTCAGGGTGCTCAGAAGTTTAAAAGGACAGGTTTTCCTCAAGAAAACCTTTTGGGAGCTGTTCAAGTTCTATTTTTCCATCAACGGTTAATAGAAAATGCTTATTTCTGATGTAGCACAGGTAAGCAAGAGAACAGCTGTCAGCTAAAACCAGCCACTGTGGAAAAGAAGGTTTAAAAGGATACGTGGCTCTCTGCAGGCTTTATAATCATTTCTGCTCTCCACACATCCCATTCCAAGAATGGATCCAGGCTATGACCTAACCCCCTAGGCTGCTCTGGTTTACACTCTGCTTCCCATTTCTTTACATGATCCCCAGAAATAACTACTGCAAAGCACGCTCTGACGTTGCCTCTAAACCATCTTATGCTGGGAGCTGTGCCAGTGTACAGCTTTCAGACAGCTTTCAACATGGCCATTTCTGCCCATACTGAAGCCCTTTATTTTACAAGAGCACATGAAAAGGGATTGAGGATAACAGAGAATTTAGTCCCAATAGAGAGAGTTTCAGAAGTTTCAAAGCAGATGATTTTAAATGTCCCAAACTGATGTTTCAAGCAAAACCCCAATGTCTTTAAAATAAAGCTCACCTGTTGCTTTGACAGCATCCCTGCTTCTATTGCAAAACTTCTACTGCATGAAGTGAGTGTTAAAGGCATTTCTACATATGCCTTAAACACTAAAGAAATGTTCATCTCTACTCTTTTGGCATTACCTGACTAGAAGACAGCCACTTGCTCACTCCCTCCTCCTCCAAATCCCAAACACTGCCCATAGTAGCTACTGTGAGGAAAATTAACTCTACCCCAACCCAAACCAGCACATTGGGACAGCAAAAAAACCTGCAAAGGCTTTGAAAAGGGAGGTTTAATTGCAGCTGCAGTTTTCCATTCCCATTCCAGCTGTGAGTCTATGCTTTATTACAATAAGGCTTAGGAAAGAAGAGGAATAAGATAATGGGGACTCCCAGGCTCTATTTCAAACTCTGTCACTTCCCACATCTTCTCTTATGCAGGTTCACACAGTGACTTGTGATGAGAGAACTGAAGGGTACTTAACTAAGGTAAGGATCGCATAGCTTTAAAAGGGGAGACTGAGATGAGCTCCTGTGAGGGTGCTGAGGCGCTGGCACAGGGTGCCCAGAGAAGCTGTGGCTGCCCCATCCCTGGCAGTGTTCAAGACCAGGTTGGACACAGGGGCTTGGAGCAAGCTGCTCCAGTGGAAGGGGTCCCTGCCCCTGGCAGGGGTTGGAGCTGGAGGAGCTTTAAGGTCTCTTCCAACACAAATCAGTCTGGGATTCTATGATCTAACCAAGGTAGAAAGACCAAGAAAGCCTTTGTACAGCAGTATCCAGGTGGAACACTGCAAAGTCTCACTCCTTGCTTGATCAAATTATAACTTTCCACCCATTCCAAAGGCCTCCAGTTGAAAATTTCCTTTAGATAAGTAGCAAGTAATTTTCCATTTCCAAAACATCACCTATCCCAGTGCAAGGAAGCCAACTACAGTCTCTTGACAAAACCTGAAAAGCTCTCACAGTCACAAGTTCATTGAGCTGCCTGTCAGCATTCCCCAGAAGCAAGGAAAACATAGCTAAATACATAAAATGAGATTTCTAGTTGACTTCCTTTGCTCTGCTATGAGGTGTAGCTTACTTCTACACAATGCACTGGAGTTTCCACATCTTGCTACAGATGCTTCCTCCCTAGAAGCCGATTTTAGTTCTAAAGAAGCTGTGCCCAATGACATGTCTCAGCCAGGTCCAGAGCTGCAATCAAAACTTCCATGGGAGGAAGAGAGGTGGCATCAGACTTCCTGCTGCTCTCTTTAATATTGCTTCTGCTTGTCTCACAAGTGAGACACTTGCCAAACCAGTGTGTGATTCCAGCAGGAACCCTTCACCTTCGCACCCCTTGCCCATTAAAGAGGAATGCCCACTAGTTGGTGATGAAGAGAGGAAAAGGCTGGAGGATTTGCACAAACACTAAAGAAAGGCAGCTCCAGATCCACACAAACATCCCAATCCCATTTAAGCTCAAGCTGGACAGAAGGAGGAATGTACAAATCACAAGCCAAAACGAGCCCTAGACCAGTTGCAAAGTCAAGAACATACAACCTGAAGCTGGCCTTCATCCTCAATGAAATGGCAATCACGTTCCCTCACCCCTGTGCTATTATTTGACACTTAAGCACTTGTACAATAAACAAGCAAAGAATCCCTGCTGCTAGAAGATTTCAAATACAAGCAATAATACAACCAGAGCGGATAATCTCTCACCAGGTACATCAGGCATTCACATTCAATGCTTTGGGTGTGTTTGCTCATGTTTACCATGCTCAAGCAATTTGAGATTGGCCTAGGACTGACAGGTCAGACCTTAAGCGATTTCGTTAAGTGTTTCCACAAATAGAGCAAAGGAGAAACAGCTCAGTCTTACTGAAGTCTTTGCTTGCAGACACGAACAGATTCATACAGGCAAAACCTGGCACAATAGTAGCTCTTTATAATAGGATTGATAAGGATGGCTAAGATCCTTAACTGTGACAGTCAAGGGATATTGTGTTTCAGAATAAAGCATGGTATTTCCCTGTATTAGCTGATAACAGGGGTTTTTCGCCATATACAACATTAGGTGAAAGGCCAGTGAATAACAATCTGAATAGGAAGTTTCTTGTGTAGGTTAAAAGCCAATTTTCTCTCACATCTTTAAGCAGCAACATCAAGAAGCCCCTCAATAAGGCAGTGAAATCATAGGGCCCAGCAATCTGCTTCCCTTTCCATCAAAACCAACTCTTCCTACTGAGCTTCTCACTGCCATTCCTGGATGCTGCAGGTTTAGGGGCTGAGGAACGCTGGCTGTTGCTCCTTGAAAGACCCCTTTATAACACACAGGGAAAGGCTCAGTTCAAGAGTTGTTTGGGAGCGAGTTATGCTTTCATAGCATGAGTGCTACTGCTCAACACTTCCTGCTCAGGGTTCAGTCCTCACGCCTTCTTCAAACATGCCCCTGGCCTTTCAGAAGTGCTGACAAACCAATACCTTAGGAGTCAGGTTCTGTTTTCTCCTCTGTCACGAAGCCGAGTGAGTGAAGGGACTTCAACAGCATCGATTGCAGGCTTTTCCTCCCTGTTTTCCTGGGGTATTGCTGGGAGTTTCCACATTCTAGGGCTCAGCCGTTGCTTTTCCACTTCTTGGGTAATCCCTTAGCCCCATCTAGTGCCAAAGAGAAATAAAAAGCCTTCTTTTACCAGCCTAAAACTGCTCTTCAGAGTCCAGCCCAGAGCACGACTCCTTTGTTTCATGACGAATTCTGCACATTATGTGTCCCTGCACAGGGATTTCTGTTAAACCAAAAGGCTTTGCAGCCTGGGCTTAGCAAAGCGCATTAGGCAAAGCACCATTATCAGGTGTTCTCAAGGCAGTTTGCAGCAGGAAGGTTTAGAAAGCCAATCTTGGAATAATACCCACATTGTGGAAGGATAAGCTGTTAGAGGAGAAAGTATTTCCCATAACAAAAGCCTGATTCTTGTAGCTTGTCTTCTTTATCCGTGCTCTGCACTACCTTGTGCTTTTCAAGCTGCTACACTGAGATACAATCAAAATTCATGATTCCCTTTTGACAGTGATTTCAACATTTCTGTTACAAAGCTTCCCTGGAGATCCTCCTGGAAACAAGTGGTTTTGAAAGAAGTATTTGAAACGGTATTTCACAACCAAGGAAGAGCTTTTCTTAGTGTTTCCTGAGCTATTTTCTAATGGCAAACTAGTTTAGGAAACACTAGCTGAGAGTTCTACAAAACCACGCTCTTAACTCTGTCTTCTCCAAAACTTGGGACATATAAAATGGTTTGGAACCCTTAAAACCAATTTTCTTGGAAGTATTGTGGGTTTCAACTCTCTACTGTTAATAAAGGTGGAGGTAAACTAATAAAGGTGGAGGAAAACCTCTGCCCATCCCAGTAAAACTTCAGGAGATGTTTTGGGAGAAATGTTCTTTTCCCACTGGAAGATTTGAAACCCAGAAGTCAGCTTCTGTTCTCTTTCCCATCACTTTGCCATAAATGCAAATAAAGATCAGGAGGATGGATACGTTGCATTTCAATTGGATTAAATGGGAATCAAGGTCTAAATTAATTTCTTAACATTTGCCATAATGTTACTGAGCAACGACTAGCACGAGAACAGAAAGGCTTGATTTTGACCTTACAACACCCCTGATTAGATCATCTTCTATCAACCTCTGTGGCTACACAGATTTGTCAAGTCTTCCATAGCAAACATGCACTGCAGCAAAGCAGGCAAGAGAACACAGGAAAAAGTCTTCTGTGATTTACATTCCCAACACATGAATTCGAGCTTTTCATTTGGGAGAGTCAGGGGGGTCCTTACCTGGAATTTGCACTCTAAATAAACTGTACTTTGAAGCTTGCAGCCCTTTGGGCTCTGTTATTATATCAGACTTTTCATATCCACGCTGAATTGCAATGACTTACTGTGGAAACAAAGGTACTGCGCTTTGGATAATTCCCAGCATAATTTAAGCACTAATTAAACAAAAAGGTTTTTTTTATCGTGATTCTTAAATATTTATCCAGTGCAAGAAGCATCCCCGAAGAACAGACACTTTCCCACATCCTCATTTAGCAACATAATAGTGATACAATATTGCACATTACCTTATTTAATGCAAAAGGAAGAACCATGCTGCCCAAGGAGTAAGTACATAGAATCACAGAACAATTAGAACAGTAGGAAAGGACCTTAAGATCATCCAGTTCTAACCCCCTGCCATGGGCAGGGACACTCACACTAAACCATGGCACCCAAGGCTCTGTCCAACCTGCCCTTGAACACTGCCAGGGATGGAGCATTCACAACCTCCCTGGGCAACCCATTCCAGTGCCTCACCACCCTCTCAGTAAAGAATTTCTTCCTTAGATCCAATCTAAACTTCCCCTGTTTCAGTTTGAACCCGTTACCCCTTGTCCTGTCACTACAGTCCCTGATGAAGAGTCCATCCCCAGCATCCTTGTAGCCCCTTTCAGACACTGGAACCTGCTCTGAGGTCTCCACGCAGCCTTCTCTTCTCCAGCCTGAACAGCCCCAACTTTCTCAGCCTGTCTCCATACAGGAGGTGCTCCAGTCCCTGATCATCCTCGTGGCCTCCTCTGGACTTGTTCCAACAGTTCCATGTCCTTTTTATGTTGAGGACACCAGAACTGCACACAATGCTCCAAGTGAGGTCTCACGAGAGCAGAGCAGAGGGGAAGGATCACCTCCTTCGACCTGCTGGTCACGCTCCTCTTGATGCAGCCCAGGATACGGTTGCTTTCTGGGCTGCGAGCGCTCACTGCAGCAGGCTCATGTTAAGTTTCTCATTAAAAACCATGTAAACCAACTCCAATTTCATCACATGAATTAGTTCTTCTTCCAATTGAATGAATGAATCCTTCCAAATTGACCAAAGGCAGATAAATGTGAGAAGGAAGGACAGGTATTTGGTAGCACACAACTATCATTAATATAATCCTGAACTCAGAAAGAAAGGTTCAGAGAGGACCATCAAGGGCAACACTACCAGAAATTTAGATTAGACCAAACATACATTGCATAAAGAGTGTTTTCTCACCATGAAAGCCCTATGTTTCTACTGGAGTCACAGCATAACCTTCAGATCTCAGCAGGCCAAACTGCTAATAAATCAAGCTTCCTCTCCACACCCTGTATTTAAAAGCTATCACCACCACCCTCCACCAGCAGAAACACTGATGTGATTGCTCCTAATTGTCTCCAGACAGAGTTTGATTAACTTATCAGCTCGTTAATGCTAATTTGGGTGATTTTGCCCCAAATGAGTTTGGGGATTATAAGATTCTTAGTGCAGAGAGCCAAGTTTTCCAGTAGTTTAGATGCTCAGTTGGCATTTAGAACTCCACTTACAGAAAACAAGATGTGAGATTCACTTTGAGGTATGCCCTATAGAATAACCATGGTTACTGTGTGAGCTGAAGCTTCATTTCTTGGTCCTTTCAGTATCTATTTGCCACATGTTTTCCTATTAGCACAAAAAGCTTTGTGCCCCTACCTGTGGTGCACATCAGCCAGGACAGCCACATCATTCACTCCAAAAGAGGACTTGAGGTTTAACAGGTTAACACATACAGATGGAAGGATTCATATGAAACCAGCCAATTCCTGTGTAGCTTTGTTTGCCAAAGCTTTCCCCACAGTAGACCCCAGGCAGGATTCGATACCTACTTATATATTGAGACAGGGCTACTGCCCATAGGCTTTGGTTCAGCACAAAAGTGCTCAAAGCATCTGCAGTATTGCTTGAAGGAACTTGTTTGACAGAGCACTGAAGCAGACGAGGAGCCTTTGCCATCAGAAACTGCATCTCCATTGGGAGAAGCCATACAAAAACCCATTATCTGAGGCTGGAAGCCTGCTTAGGAAAACCAGACGACAGTTAAGGAATACTGCAGTGTTGTGTGTAACTGTAGACTAACACTGCGGTGTAAACATGTTAATATTTCATAACACTTAATGAGAAATCAACTTCTATAGACTCTGTTAAAGTGAACCAATACGTTAAATGTGACAGCGAAGACTGCTGAGAGCCTTTTCAACATGGCATTTTCATGGTAAAGCTTAAAAACTGTAGTATCTGTTCACAGGAAAGAAGACAATGCATGAGCAAGTGTCAGGGTATGTCAAGGGAAAGGGCATCAAAGTAAGCAAGCTTCCTAAGGGTAATAAAAATGCTATTTCACGTAGTTGAAGCCAGTATCAAGAAGAGCAAAAGAAACCTTTAAGGGGTTTTGTTCTGCAGGACATCACGCAACCCATTTGCCTGTTGCAGGGTGCAGCACCACATTCATGTCTCATAATATCTTAATGCCCACTCAAAGAACATCAACTGAAAGAAGACATCTCAAAGACTGAGTTCAAACCCATGGGCAAGGCTCATAACCCATGTAGATTCAGCCGAGTCTGTACTTGGCATTTATGCTGTTCACAAGCCTGGTGTGGTCTCTGAGTTGATATAGAAAGGGTTGGATGGTGGGTAGGCAGTGGCAGGAGCAATAAAGTCTTGAGTAATAAAGCACTGAGTAGCTTGTTTGTTACTAGCATATAGACAGAACTGTGGATACTTACATTCCTGTTTCTGGCACATAAACTGCCATATATATATACAGGCATGTGCTTATTTTAATTGGCTTAAAAACATGAAGAGAAACAATGAAATGAGGGCTGAATAAAAGAACAAGGGTGAAAATCAGAACTGGAAATCAACTACGCTATAAAAGCAAAGCGAAAACCACTAGAATTCCCGTAAGACATGCTGTAATTTTGAATACTGGATCAAAGCATAGGCAGATGCCTCTGTTCATGAATGCAAAAATACCCTGTATTTACAGGGATTCTTAAAGCAAACAGAACTCAGTGTTGTGCTCGAGGTTTTTAAGTCAGGCCCAGGGAAATAGAGACAATAAAATACAGTGGAAAAGATAAATTGTTTGACTTTGGAGATGTTTAATGAATCAATCAGTGCTTAAACCTTAGTGCTTAAAAGGACTGAAGGGCAAGAAATTGATATATGCCACGGACTCAACTTGAAAGCATAATACCAGATGATAGGATAAAATGGGCTTATAAAGTGAACAATATTGTGATTTGGAGTGACCTCCAGCCTCCCTAATCTTTAACAGCAAAACCTTTTTGACACCAAGGGAAGCATGATGGATCTTTTATGGCACTCAGCTGCTTCTTGAAAGATGCCAAATGCTACTTGAGATGGTTTATCTAACTGTTGTTCAGAGTGATCAGAGAGGCTAAGGGGATTAAGGAGTCATTCCAATACAGTCAGGGTGCTGCATTTTGGGAAGATAAACTGGACCTCAAAAGCAGTGATTTAAAATCATTAAAGAGAATGAGGACAACCATTACAGCAATCTGGCAAAAGAAAAGGCAAAAGAAAAGGCTTGTTGGAAAGGAAAGCAGAGTATTGGATACATAAAGAAAAATCCCCAGGGCTAAGGTGGTGGCTAAGGTGGCAGCTAAGGACTCTTCACTACCAAATACACTGTTTGACCTTGCATGGTGCAGTTGGCTGGAATCCCAGTCCCAGGTGAAAAACCAGCACTGTAATTTATCATACTTATTACATGAAACTTCCCAAATGGACATCTCAAAGGGTTTATAAAGGTGATAAGCATCATTACCCAAGCTGGACAGACTGTGGCTTGGTGAAGGGCAGCTATTTGTTGTTTCCAGCAACACCTAGATGTAGGCACAGGATGCAGCTGCTTCAGTCAAAAAGCTAAATTCAGCCAAGCTCTTAGGAGTAAATGGAGGCAGCACAATGGACTCCTCACCTTGTACCATAGTCATGGAATCATAGAATAGTTAGGGTTGGAAAGGACTTTAAGATCATCCAGTCCCAATCCACCTGCCATTGGCAGGGATGCATCACACTAAATCCTATGGCTCTGTCCAGCCTGGCCTTGAACACTGCCAGGGATGGGGCAACCACAGCTTCTCTGGGCACCCTGGGCCAGCGCCTCAGCACCCTCACAGGGAAGAGCTTCTGCCTTATCTCCAATCTGAACTTCCTCTGTTTCAGTCTGAACCCATCACCCCTTGTCCTGTCACTACAGTCCCTGATGAAGAGCCCCTCTCCAGCATCCTTGTAGCCCCTTCAGACACTGGAAGCTGCTCTGAGGTCTCCACGCAGCTTCTCTTCTCCAGGCTGAACAGCCCCAATGTTCTCAGCCTGGCTCCATATGGGAGCTGCTCCAGCCCCTGAGCATCCTCGTGGCCTCCCCTGGACTTGCTCCAACAGCTCCATGTCCTTTGTATGTTGAGGACACCAGCACTGCACACAGTGCTGCAGGGGGTTCTCATCAGTGCAGAGTTCTGAGGCAAATAGACCTGTCCATCTCCCAGCACTCACGCAGGAGTGATAATGCCTGGGAGACTTCATATTGCCAAATGCTAATTACAAGAATGTGATGGATATGCTGCCTGAGTTAAATTCTCAGGAACAGGAGAATATGGAAAGAAAAACAAACAGAAACGAGGAGGAGGAATTAATGATGCATTTAATGAAGAGAAATCAAACCTCATTTGTTGTTTTGGGAGGGAAAGGCAACTTTTAACGCCATTGCAGTGTTAGCTGAACAACATCAAACTGGTGTCTGGCCTGCCAGAGCAAGAGTAATAAATTACTGTTTTCCATGATTTAATTGTCCCTTTTAAGGGAAATACTTTCTTCTGTTCAGCTTTAAATAGAAACCCACATTATTTAAAATGTCTTCAAGTTATCAGCCTAATGAGCTATAACATAGACATTTATAGGATGCAACATGGTTTTGTGATGAGGTCTTTACCTTCTTATAAGTAGCAAGGAGCAACATCTTTACTAAGAGGTGTATTTCCCAAGCAATTAGGCACAGGAGCCTAATTAAAAATTAAGTCAATATTCAAATGAGCATAATGGAATAATGGCTGTAATCTGCAGAAACACAGGAGCAGCTGGAATGTGACTTTGTTTTACCACTTCCTGGAAGAATGATGGGAATTTCAGGAGCCATCCCAGAAGATGCAGTTCCCAGGTCGGCTTTGGAAAGAAAATGTTGCTTCCCTCTTGGAAGTGAGGGAATTGGTGGGAACAGACCTGGGAGGCAGAGATGGTGTTACCTCCACCCTGGGTGCCGTAGGTAGCTCTTTGCTTGGCATATGTAGGGAGTGGTAATGGAACCCTCCTTGCTTACATCTGGACTTCACCTACAGAAACATACACACACACACATTTACATAGATATATCGACATGTAGGGGCAGATCTGCCTATAAACATCAGTTTAAAAAGGCAAAGAGATTGGTTTGCACCTTTTTTGCCATCTGAGACTCAGAAAATGCAGCTGCATCCTGAGCCTGCTTTCCAGACTTTGAAGGTAAAAATCCAAGGCGATAAACTTTAATGGCACACCATAAGCTCTGCAAATATTTACCACAATAAAAAAATCACTAAAGCATTCAAGCAGACACTTATCTGTAAGCTGCAGGATGAAGGCCTCCTCCAGAGATTCCCAGACTGAAGCTGCCATTGGAAGCATGACATCCATGTCTCTTCACAATGCCATCTTCCAGGTCTCCATATCTACAGCCGCTCACATATGTGTTCATAGAATCATAGAATGGTTTGGATGGGAAAGGACCTTAAAGCTCATCCAGTTCCAACCCCCCTGCCATGAGCAGGGACACCTCACACTAAACCATGGCACCCAAGGCTCTGTCCAACCTGGCCTTGAACACTGCCAGGGATGGAGCATTCACAACCTCCCTGGGCAACCCATTCCAGTGCCTCACCACCCTCTCAGTAAAGAATTTCTTCCTTATCTCCAACCTGAACTCCCCATGTTTCAGTCTGAACCCATCACCCCTTGTCCTATCGCTACAGTCCCTGATGAAGAGTCCCTCTCCAGCATCCTTGTAGCCCCCTTCAGACACTGGAAGCTGCTCTGAGGTCTCCACGCAGCTTCTCTTCTCCAGGCTGAACAGCCCCAATGTTCTCAGCCTGGCTCCATACAGGAGCTGCTCCAGCCCCTGAGCATCCTCGTGGCCTCCCCTGGACTTGCTCCAACAGCTCCACGTCCTTCTTATGCTGAGGACATGTATTCTGCATACCTGCTTGAGAAAAGGTGATATCCTTTATAAAGGAGGCAGATTTAACCTTATGTGACACAGAGACTTAAGTCAGAGATACAGTGAACAGGCACAGGTCACTGAAGTCCATGGGCTTAGGCATCTGAAGATCTAGACAATTTACCATAGCACACTAGAGCGCCACAGTTAGGCATCTACATACTTTAAATGATGGACCCCTGGATAATTACAATACTTCTGTCATCATATATGTTGATTTCTCTTTATAAGCTGGTAGTCAGCTACCACAGTATTTAATCCTACACCAACTCTACAGTAGCTACTACCAACAAGTTAATACAATTCAGAGCCCAGAAGTCTTTGTCCTGAGACACATTTCAAAGATCTCTCAACAAAATATGACTTCTGTTGCTAAAGATTAAGATGCCTGCATGGGCTCTAGAGGCAAATCAGCAAAACCTGGCTTTTCTGTTGCTTGGATAAGCTGATTTCCTGGAGGACAGCAGCAAACAGCCAGCCCCAACAGTCAGAGCGGATGACATCCATGGCCACGGATGCTGGCTGTAAGCCTTGGGGTCCCACGTGTGTGTTGTCTCCTGCGTGGGAATGCCTTCCATCTCCTTCCATCCAGAAAACAAAGCCACAGTTTGATTGCAAAGCCAAGAGTTAATAACTTTATAATCATAGCTCTGTCCACATATTTAACATTAATTGGTTAAATGTTAATTACTAGGGAGAACTTCTTACATTTAATAATTCTGGCTGACAATTCAGGTCTCCTTGTAATGAGCACAAAGCTGCAGATGATGGAGACTGAGATTACACAACCAATTGAAGGAACAAGGTCTATTTTTAGACATGACACTGACATTACAGGCATTTCTGGCAGGTTAATTGGAAGTCAATTAACATGGAGAAAGTTAATTGCTAAAGCTGCCTTGTTTTCTTGCAGTGAAATTCAATGGCATTTGGGCAGACGCTCACAACCTGCTCAAGAGCAAAATACCAACAGTTCTGTAACGTATTGGCACAAATGTCAATGTTTGTTCTTGAAATAGAACTGGAAGAAACCCCACCATAACCAGCACTCATTTCCCATTTCATCCACGTGGCTGCTCAGATATTTGCCCATCAGACTCATATCTGACCCTCCAGATCCTCTGTTTTCACTGTGAATGGGTCCCTGACCAAGCTTGCTTAGGAGATGAGGAGGCAAACAGGCAGCAGTTTGTGGTTGTCCCAGAAACTTTATTATCACAGGCTGTAAAACATGGAAATGAAGCAATTCCCACCCTTTTAAAAGGTTCAAACCACAAACAAGGCCTATACATAGTGTAAGTAGGCGTGTAGTATGAGCGAGAAGAAAAAGCAATATATTTACCTGCAGTTAGGCGCATGCTGGGGTTTATTTGCCACTTCTGCAGGACAATCAGCTGTTATGACCAGCATCATTTACTAACTCATCCCAGAGGTGTGCAGAAAGCATTGCTGATTGAAATAAAAGTTATATAGGTGTTTAAAATGCAATTGATACCCAGTAGAATTCAATGTGTCTGTAGCCAGGTGTCTACAGGCATGGACCTTAAGCACTGGAAGGCACCAAAATATCATAGAATCATAGAATAGTTTGGGTTGGAAAGGACCTTAAGATCATCCAGTTCTAACCCCCTGCCATGGGCAGGGACACCCCACAGTAAACCATGTCACCCAAGGCTCTGTAAAACCAAGCCATATTGCAGAGATATCATCCAAGATGAAAAACAGGTTGGAGAAGACATAAAAATGACATATTGGCTTAGTGGCTTTTAAATACATTCAGCAGGTAACCTGTAAGTGAAGGGTACACGATTACATTAGCCTTTAAATCCCCCAGTTGATGCTGGGGAGAAAGGAAGTGGTCAAAGGAGTCTTCAACTAAAGCTGTTTTGAGTGTCATGTCATATAGACCCAGGAAATGTGTCATTCTCTCCACCTCCCTCCTGAACAGATAGGCTCTCAAGAGCTTGCATTATTGCTGCTTCTCAACTGAGTTGTAGCCTCTATGCAAGCCCTATTTGCTCCCTTCTAGGTTGCTCCCAAGGGGCTCAAACAGCAGGAGCATCAGAACAGCACAGAATAGTGACAATACGAATAGCACAAAGCTGTTCTGCCCTGCCTCAGGGTGTGAGTCTGTGTATACTCCTCAGCTCTGTTAACAGTCAGCAAGAGTCCTTATCTCTAACTGCACTGAAATTGGGGATTGTGTAGTATTCCCAAGGACATAACTAAAAGCAGTAGCACATGTTCTGGACTGGAACTGGTTCCCATCTGGGAATGAACATTAACCACTTAAGAACAGGAATCACTTCATGGGTGATACTGCACATACATTACAACTGGTTGGTGGGAAATAAAGCACATACAGGCTGGAAAGTTGCTAAGTAGAACCCCTGCAGTTTGAGCTTGCTTTCTATTAAATCATTGTGCTTATTAGAAGAGCATAGAACCACATTACAGACAGAGAGAAACACATCCAGGACACTGAGGAAGAGATTAAGCATCAGTATCTGCAGTGGTGAGTAAACCAAAAAGAACTATGCCCAGTCCACATATATTTAATGGATTGCACCTAAAAACCCCATCCTATGAATTCTGGGGAATGTCGTGGCAGACTGACTGCTCATTAGTGAAGTCATTTTGTATTCTAGTGGGTGTCAAGAGCTGTTCTGCAGAACTCATGGTGTTTTGACATTGATGGACATTCAAATGACAAGCTACGGCAGGAGTGAAAAGTCAAGTGCTTTCCAAAAAGGATCAGGTTTGCAAACAGCACAGATTTTGACCCACATCTTTCTAAAGGGAATTATCTATTATAACCCTCCTACCTTGTCTGATACCCTAACTCCTGCCTACCATTGAGAGGTTTAGGCCTTACACAGGTTAATGAATATATATGCAGACAGCATGTGAAATTCAGGCCTGTGTAATACTTAGTCTCTCCTGCCAGCTGCATGATGACATGGACTGGGAATCAGCCCTAAAGAGGAGATATGTGCCTATTAAAGCAATCTAAGCTGTAGCTTTCCATCACCTGTGTGTAATGACAGTGTCCACAGAGAATACTCAGCTCAATATATTCTGTGTATCTGACTTTACTTGCAGTGGATAAAGAGAACTGTAACAAGAGACAGGATTTAAGGGCAAATGCACATTCCTTTCCCAAATTCCAGAGGTCATTTCAGAGAGATCTTTATTAACTGAACAGCTCGCATGGATTCCTGCCTCTCGCTTGGCAAAAGGAGGCATGAGAAAGCGTTCTAACACTGATGGCTATGGTCAAAACCCATTTCAGAGAGCAGAAACCTTTGTGATTAGCCTTGTGTTGATGGTCTGGTAGGGCTAATTCTAGCTGCCAATGCATTATACCACAGCAAAAGCAAAATAGAGAAATCTGTGCTCGCCTCAGTACATTTCCCTTTCCATTTCTTTCATCTTTTAGCTCAAGTTCAAACAAGCACATGTCAAAAACTAGCAGTGGCAGACCATGGACATTCCCCTTTGCTCAGCCGGCATAGTGGATAGTCAAGCTTGGCATGAGTCCTCAGGCATAGGAGACTTCAAAAGGAACACTAGGGAATGGAGGAACATTACAGATGACATGGAAATTCCCACTATGGCTGGTTGGGGAACGGTCAGGTTTAAACTCCTGCATTCCATTGCTTTTCTCTGTTATTTCCTTTCTTATCTTTTGCCTCTTATATTGATGTTCTTCAGAAAACAGACATCTCCTCTTGATCTCTTTAGCTCATGGAATAATGGGACTGTGGTTTCAGGTGGTAACAGTAGGTAACACTGGCCTACAATAAACAGCAAAGTTCTCTGTATGATTTGAATTGGATTGTTTCCTTTCCTCCTGATTGCAGGTTCAGGTGACTTCCTGATGCTCCGAGCGCCAGGCTGCAGGTAAGGATGTCCCAGCTCACACTGTGTGAAACTTACTCATAGGTTGGATGCTAAAATCCACATTTTGCAGGTTTTCTTCTTGTTACAAGAGTGAAAAAGATGATTTTGAGTCCCTTCCTCTTAAGCTTCTGTAGGTGTCTGAGGGAGGTAATGAAATGCAGCAAGCCGGAGTAACAGGATTTGATTTGTTCTAGATGTGACTGAGATGGGCTTTCCAAACTCCAAGCAGGGGTTAATCCCAGCAGCAGTTAAGGAGGAAACCATTCCACATAATAGCAAAGCCTGAGGGGAAACAGGAGAGCAGGAACCTCTTACAAGGAAGCTGAGAAATAAATCAATGAAGTGAGTGAAATGGAGTTTACAAGTGCAGAGGCCGCACAATAGCTTGGTACATCTATATATAGCACAGACCACCTTGTGCTGGGCGTCACCTACACATGGTGAGCTCCAGAACAGTGCCACAAACACGGATCTCCATTAATGCTTTGCCACCTAGAATTCCATGGAATTCTGGTCTCTGTGGCCCAGGTTAAACTACATGGCCTTTGTACCTGGGATGACAGTTTTGCTTTTCCTGTTCCTGCCTCCCTAGAATCCAGACCTCATAGCAGAGGTGGTAATAGTCATCCCAGTGTTATCACTGCAAGCTTTCTCCCTCCTCATGTAGATTAAAGCTAGAGGAAAAGAATCTCAGGAATGACAGTGAGTGCTCCACACCTTACTTACATCTCCACATCCAGAGCAAGAACAAAAGCACAAGGGCTCTGACCTGAACTGGAAAGAGTGTCCACACTCTCAGGAGGTCACCTATGGTTCCCCTCCATAGGTACAAATCACCAGAAGAGCCCCTTTCATCTGAACTAAGCTTAAAAAGATAACAGATAGCTTACCAGAGATCAGGATAACAAGAAGCTCTATCATTGTGCTGTGAGCAGACCAAGCATTTCAAGGTGTACTCAATAGGGCAAAAGCTAACAAGCATGCTTTAAAAAGAACATGCTCCAGTCTTCTTTTATCAGGCAATAGAAGCAAAAACCCCATCAAGTCACAGACTGGTACCAGCTGAGGCAATGCAAGCAAATGACAATGAAACCAGAAGGCAAACAAACCTAAACCTGAGGACAGCAGGAAACCTGAGATTCCACCCCATACACACAACCCCACAGTAAACAGGAATCAAAGGCGGCTCAACAGCACTATTGCAATAAAGACAGAAAGTAAATACAGCAACAAAATAGAAAACCTAATAGAAAAATAAAGTATTTATAACACAGCTCCCAGAGAAGGGAAAAGCAGCTCCTGATCTGAGCTTAAATACAGAGCTGGGGCCGGTGGGGAGGGATGTGAGGCTGGGGAGGCTCCAGATGAGGGCATTGGGGTGATGGGGACCTGCTGGGCACCCTGAAGACCAAGAGTCACCCCACACACTATGGCCTTTGGCATCTGTGCATCAATTATGTGACTGCTTGTGTGGGGAGTTCACTCCTTTTGCTTTTCATTAGAATAGGCAAATGATGGGCACAGGCTATGAACTGAACGTTTACTGCTTGATTTGCTACTGCCCTTTGCTTTAATTGTCATCAGCTGAAACCAGAAAGACCCATTTAAAGTAACACCTGTGGGAAAAAGGGAGAAATATCTCTGGCTTTCCCACATCTCAGGCCCATCCCAAGCACATCAAGGGCAGCACCAGGCTGGCACCATTTGCAGCCAGCAGCATGGGTGGCTGTAAGAAACCAGGAGGTCCCTGTGGATCCTGTACAGGGACAGCAGCATCAATCTCACACTTGGATCAGGCGTTTACAAAATCACCTGGAAAGTGGAACGCCTCCTTCCCAAGCTGGCTTTTCTGCTGGGAAAGAATGGATCCAGTCTGGGCAGGCAGGGAAAGGGGCCCAAATCCCACTCAAATCCGGGTGGATTTCCAGCTTTTGTGGATCTGAAGGGTTCGGGTTAGGTCTGGTTGGGTGATGGTGAGGGTTAGTTTCTCGCTGGAAATCCATCTGGGGCGGGTTCGGGGGCGTGTTCATTCCTGCCTTGATTCCTCACTCTATTTCTCAAGGTGCTTTATTGATCGTGGCTGGGCAGGGAATGACCACGTTCAGCACTGAGGCAATGCAGAGCTGATGGTTCATGATAATGAAAATCACGACCCTGAGACGCAAGCCCCTTGCCCACAGAGCCCCTTACCCATGGGCTGTGGAGCACCTTGCTCGGCCCTGTTCCATCCAACAGGACCCCCCTGTGCTCTGGGCAGCCTGGGATGCTGGGATGCTCCCACGGTGCTCCAGGATGCCCGAGAGTGGGCATCAGAGAGACCGGACGCAACAGCCCGAAGTCCTCCACCAGGGCCCTCCGAGCCGATAGGGGTCGCGGCGGTGCAGCGCCATTCCCGACCCCTTCCCTGCTGGCTGATTGGCTGGTGCTCGGAGAGCTCGGGATGTGACCCTGCGTCCGGGCCAGTATGGCCGCCGCTGTGGGGCTGCGGGGATGGGGCCCGGTGAGTGTTCCCGTGTGTCCGTCTGTCCTCTGCGGGCCCTGTGCCTGTGTGTCCGGCCCTGGCCGTCTGCCCGAGCCCCCTCCAGCTGTTTCGGGTCCGTCTCCTTCTTTGTGCCCCCCGGTCGCGGTCGGTGCTTCCTCGCGTTGCGTGTCCCCTGTAACGGCATCGGTGAAGGCGCCTTCCTCCTCTCCATCCTCTTCCCCCCTCTTCTTCCTGTTCCCCCTCTTTCCGCCTTCCCAGAGGCGTTTCTCAGGGATGTTTCCCCCCAGCTCCTGCTGCGAGGCAGCTCCTGGCGCAGCTTCACCTCGCAGACGGACGGCGAAGCGCGAGTGAGCCGCGTCCTGCGGGAGAAGTTCCCCCGCGCCGCCGCCATCCGCGTCGTGGACATCTCAGGTACAGCCGAAGCGCTTTGGCCCCCTCCGAACCGGCTGCGTGCTTGGGGGGACCCCCAGACAGGAGCAGGGACATGGGGGGGGGCACGGGGGACCCTCATTTGCTGCTGGCTCTGTGGTTGCAGGAGGCTGCGGGGCCATGTATGAGATTCACATCGAGTCGGAGGAGTTCAGAGAGAAGCGAACGGTGCAGCAGCACCAGATGGTGAACGAGGTAAGGGGCACTTGGGGGGGTTGTGTGCACTGCACTGCGGCTGGGCACTCAGGTGTGTGTGGGCACTTAGTGCTGATGTGCTGCCTGTACTCAAGCACCACAGTGCTTTGGTTCAGCACCACTGATGACGTGTATAGCACAACTGCTGCGTGCCCTCCCAGTAAAAACCACTCTGTCTCTGCCATTGTGTGTGCAGCCCTTGCAGAAGATGCTCTGCCTGTAGCAGGGCACTGTGTATATGTGTGTGCGCACAGTCAGTGCTGCACTAAAGTGCTGTGCACACACATACATAGTGCTGCCTGTGACATGCTGTGCCTGGTGGTGTATGACAGCATCACTCTTCCCCCCCACCCCCACCCTGGTAAGTGTAGCCCTTTTTCCCCCCTTCCCAGTAAACCCAGTGTAGCTTTCCCTCTCAATCAATAGTGTAGCTGTGTGCAGAGCACGTGTGGCTGTGAACTGGAGCACACTTAAGTACCCAACTCAAGGTGTTACAGGTAGAGCACTGGCAGTATGAGGCTGAGGGGCTGTGCCTGCAGGCACTGAGTGTCCAGAGTGGAACCCCTTTATTTACCTTCTCTCAGTAACCAGTGTCACCCTTCCCTCACAGCTCCACCACTGTGTGTACATACACCTGGGCACACGTATGTGCACAAGTGCTGTGTGAGTGTCACACTGATGCAAATAGGAGTCCTCCCTTTTTTCCCCCCTCACAAATAGGTGGTGGGGCACTTATGTGTGCACAGCATGTCCCTGTTGGTGTTGTGAGGTTACTACTCATTGTGAGTGCACAACACACAACGCATACTGTGTGCAGGACGTTGGAGCTCTTCCTTTCTTTAGACATCAATAACCACCACAGTCCTTAAATAATAGTGTGTGTAAGCCGCTTAAGTGAGGGTGCTGCACTGTGTGCAACCCTTACACGTAGGCCCAGTGCTTACACCATGTTGTGGTGTTCTGAAGCGTGTGTACACAAGTGTTGGTGTTAAGTAAAGGGCTGTGCACATGCACAGTGCCAAAAACAGACTGCGGAGCACTTAGCTGCCGTTTAATGTAGTAAGAGCAGCAGCTGTGTACCTGGTTTGCAGTGCTTGTATTCACATACACGAGACAGCACCTGGGAGTGCATGCACACACACAGCATTCTGACAGTAGTGTAATACTCTCCCCTTGCACTGTGCACAAGCACTTCACTCAGAGCTGCTGCTCCCCCTCAGCGTGGTGCTTGTGTCATTGCAGGCACTAAGTGAGGAGATCAAGAGTATGCACGGACTGCGAATCTTCACCTCCACCCCTAAACCCTGAGCAATAAAGGTGCTGCCTCCTTCCAGACACTTCCTGTGCTGTTTTGTGCTGCCTCCTTCCAACTGTCCTCATGGGCTGTGTTTTCAGTCAAGGCACCTGTGCATAGGGGCTGGGGGGTTCAAGGGAAAGAAGGAAGAAGAGGAGGCACCCCCCTCTTCCTCTGAAAGAACAGCAGGAAGGAGAAACTTTATTATTGCCTTGCCACACGGTGGGGTCCCTCCCTCAGCCCCCCACTGTGTGAACACCTTCAGCCCAGGACCAGGCACTTTTCTTCCTCCCCCCCCATGCTGCTGCCGCCAAAGGGGAGGTGAAGGCTCTGGGCCAAAGTGCACCTCTTCTGCAAAAATAAGCACTTCCAAAAATAAGCTGAGCCACTCTGGGCTTAGGCACAGAGGAAAACTTTACCTCTGGGAGGAGAAAGCAGCTGAGCAGCAGTCGGAGCTTCACCCCATGCTTATGGGGAACCAAACCTGCTCCAAGTCCAGGTCCCATCTTCAACCAGAGCACAGTCTTTGCTGGGCTTGTGCACACACAGCCTGGAGAACCATGTGGGCTGCAGAGGCTGGGGCTGCACAGCAGAAGCGTGGAAGTGGCTGGAGTATAACGCAGAAAGGAGCAGCCAAAAAGGGTCCTCCCTGGAAAAGTCTTATCTGTCCTTGGAGCCCAGCTTCTCAATCAGTTCCTGCAGAGGAGCCAGCTCCCGCCTGTCAATCAAGTTGAATTCCTGGCAGGGAAAAAGCAATACAAAAACTAAAGGCACCACTCAAAGCGCTTCTGGAAAAACACATCCCAGTGTGTGTGCTGGGAAGCTGCTGTGTCAGTGTGTGCCAGTGCCCAGGAGAACATCAAACCAGCCTCTCATTTCCCTGCAGAGAAATTCAGGCATTTCAGGACAACAGAATATTTTCTGCTGTCACCAAGCTGCTCAGCACAAGTCACGCATGCAGTCATATGGAACAGGTTGTTGAAATACTGGCAAGGAAAAAGGGTGCCACCACCATTTCTAAGTTGATTCTTGGAGCTACAAACCCACAAAGTTCTCCTCTGAGCCTGACTGCTTTTCCTGCAGGTTGACAGCTAAAACCCAAGAAGGAAATTAAAGCATTTACAGCCAGCTTGACCATGCTTTCTGCAAAAATACCCCAAAAATAAAACCCACAGACCTACACTGCTGCAGCTGCATAGTTCACATGGCACAGATGGTGGGAGCTGAGTGGCTCATACAGGGTACACCACAGATCTTTGAAGAGCAAAGAGGTGTTGAAATCCAACTCCCCTTAAAAGCAAATGGGGAATGACAAACCCCAGAGATCTCACTGTTTCACAACTCACCTGCACAAAGAAGATAAAGTGCTTGAAGGAGGTGTTGAGGTGGGCCTCCTCCTGCAGCCGCATGACAGAATCGAAGTGCTGGTGGTAGATGTGGGCATACACACGGAACAGCCGCTTCAGGATCGTCTTGGCCACTGACATGAAGTTCTTGGGAAAAGGAACCCCTGAATCATAGGATCAACCAGGTTGGAAAAGACCTTTAACATCATTAAGTCCAACCGTTCCCCAGCACTGCCAAGGCCACCACTAACCCATGGCACTGAGGGCCTCGTCTCCACGGTGTGTGAACACTTCCAGGGACAGTGACTCCAGCACTGCCCTGGGCAAACCGTTCCAATGCCTGAGCACCCTTTGGGGAAGGAATTGTTCCTCAGCTCCATCTAAACCTCCCCTGGTGCAGCTTAAGGCCATTTCCTTTTGTTCCCATCACTTGTTCCTTGGAAGAAGAGACCGACTCCACCTCACTACAACCTCCTGTCAGGCAGTTGTAGAGAGTGGTAAGGTCCCTCCTGGGCCTTCTCTTCTTCAGACTAAACTCCCCAGGGTCCTCAGCCGTTCCTCATCACACTTGTGCTCCAGGCCCTGCACCAGCTCCATTGTCCTCTGGACCCAACTCCAGCACCTCAGTGTCTCCAAAGAGCACAGGTGAGTCCTTCAGTTTGGTCAGAAGAACCAAAGCCAGACATTGCAGCAGTGAGGCCACACTTACCTATCTTGGAGGGGAAGAGGGTTTCATCATCCAGCTGGTCCTGCACCCACGTCATCAAGTAATCGATGTACTTCGGGGCCGAGCACTTGATAGGCTTCTTGATGTTGGTGCCATCTGCCCAGTGGTACTCGTACCTGTGGGGAGAGGGAAGGAAAATCAATTGTTTGCTCAGGCCCTGCAGCTTCCTCTTTATCCCAGTAAGGAGCAACGCAGCAATGCTAATGCTCCTCTAAAGCAACAAGAGCAGCACTTTGAGTTTCTCAAGCACAATACAACAGAGTGGAGTTAACGCCTGCATTGTGGCCACCCTTGGGGATTTAACCCTCAAAAGTTAACTTCTACTTTGTGGCAACCTCCTCCATCAACATTTCCTTAAATTAAAACAAAAACTGGCCAAAAAGGAAGCATCAGGGCTGTTGCCCACCATTCAAATTAATTCACTGATGGCTTTCAGACAGCCTCCAGGAATTTGGTGCTTCTTCTCCCCTTCTCATGAGGTGGATGAGCTCTGCAAGAGACCCTCCCCAGGGCTGCACATTAGCCAAAGGCTTTTGGAAGCCAGCAGCTCAAATCAACATATGTGGTCATTGATCCCATGGCTCCTCCAGACCAGGGCTGATGTTCACTTGGCACAACCCACTTTCTCAGAGATCTTCTGCAAAATCCCTCAAAAGCAGGGAATCCTCCCCCTGGTGTACTTCGTCTGTTGGCTTTTGACCAGCAACAAGCAAAAACAGAGCCATTTAAACAGGAAACTGTTACAGGAAACATCCCCCAGTATAGAAACAGGAACTTGCATCTACATACTTGTGGGTAGAAAAGCAGGGCAGGATGTGACAGACTGATTCAACAAGGCAGATAATACCAGCCTTGATGCAGCATAGGGAAGACCCAGAAGACACTTGGCTGGTTGCTACCACACGTACCTGTCTCTAGAAGCACTTCCTGGCTTTAGAATCACTTGTGCTTAGAAAAACCACACTCTGGTCTCTCAGAGCACCAGCTCTGTCAGCACTGACAGGTTACTTGAGTCTTTGACAGTGAGACCAGACACTTCCAGTCGAGTCAGGTCTCACATTTTCATTAAGACAAACTATTTCAACAACCAATCATTTTAGCTTCTAAACACAGGGACCCAATCAACAAGGAATAAAAAAGATCCTCATGCATACTTCCCCTGGACAGATACTGACTGATGGCTACACACAGCCTCCCCAACAAACAGCGTGGCTTCATGTATGGGTAAATGACCCCAGGAGAGCACAGTACTGTACCTTGACCTGATCTGGACACATCCCATCCTCTTTCTAGCTTCTTTGTGCACATGCTTGAGTGACCCCTGCACTCATCTGCATAGAAACTGCGGCCACAGACCACAGGAAGCATCTCACCTTGGTCCTGCAGACATGACTGGGCAGCTTGCCTCTGTGCAGAACTCTGTGATGGTCCCATACAGCATGTTGATTTGGTTGAAGAAATCAACCGCTGGAAAGGAAACACATGAAGTTTACTCCAGGTGTGACACAAAGCTGATGAAGTGCCGGATCACCCTCCTGCAGCCAACACAGCTTCTGAGGATCACTGTTATGGGCCCTCAGAACTCCCAGCAAAAACAAGCATCCTTCTTCTGTATAATGTCACATCACTGATGACTTCCACGACTTTTGGACCATCTAGGAATTGGAATTGCTCTGTCAATTATTCACCCTCTGGCTGCCACCACTAACTGATTTGTGTGGCACAAAGCTCCATTAAGCCTGGCATACCTCGGACTGCTTTAGGTTCCTGACACCTTTACAGTACCTCAAAAACCTGACTGATTTTGATAATATGGGAGAGATCTTTCTTAGATTAGAGATCTGTGGCCTGACTTACTGCCTTCCATTGTTCAAAACTACCCTTTCGTCCTTCAGCCTCCAAAGAAACAGTGTTCAAGGCCAGGAATAGCAACTGCTAAAAGCAAAATAAATGTGCATTTTCTGGCTTTTTAAACTATGCATGCAGTAAAAGTAAAATGAAACTAGAATCATAGAATCACACAGCATGGTTTGGGTTGAAAAGGACATTAAACTCATCTATTTCCAACACCCTGCCACTGGCAGGGACACCTTCCACTAGAGCAGGTTGCTCCCAAGCCCCATCCAACCTGGCCTTGAACACTGCCAGGGATGGGGCACCCTGTGCCAGCACCTCAGCACTCTCACAGGAAAGAACTTCTTTGTATCTAACCTGAACTTCCCCTGTTTCAGTTTGAACCCATCACTCCTTGTACTATCACTCCAGTCCCTGACGCAGAGTCCCTCTTCAGCATCCTTGTAGCCCCCTTCAGACACTGGAAGCTGCTCTGAGGTCTCCATGCAGCTTCTCTCTCCAGGCTGAAGAGCCCCAATTTTCTTAGAAAACAAAGAAGAAACTCTACAAACCCAAAGTTCAGTGGAGAACACTGTTCCACTTTTCCCCTGGATTATCTGCTGCCACTGCTTTCACAGTTGACAACACTAATTCCTAATTCCAAAGAGTGACACTGGAGGGTTGCTGCCCAGTACAAAAATGACCATTCACACACCTCATCCCCTTGGCAAGTCTGAACTCAGAAAACCCCACCCCAAAACCACAACAGGGCAGGTTTGCACCTCACTTTTTTGCACCTTTACTTTCCTTTTATCCCAACTCAGTCACCTAAATAGAGCATGCCTGGGGGAAAGAATGTCATTCAGGGAATTTCAAGCTGCTTCTGAGGCTAAACCCCAGAGATTTTTGGGTTTCTCATCCACCTCCACACTTGAGTGCATCCCTCTTTTGTAGCACTTACTGTTAACTGCAATCCACTCATTAAGATCCTCGCCCTCCGGCAGCATAACTGCTTGTCTGAGGTTACCACTCCCCAGCGTGGCTTCCGCATGTTTCAGGAGCTCGTACTGATGGGAGCCTTCGGGGATGTTCTTCTTGGGTTTAAATGTTTTTGAAGACCGACTCCCACTGATGAGAGAGAAAGCATTTCCAGTCAGTGCTTTAACAGCATTCCCTTCCCAGAAACATTTCCTGTATTGCCCTTTGCTACCCAGCACTTTCAACCAGGGTGACACCAGCCCTTTCCCACTTCCCCCAACCCTACATGCTCACACACAAGCCACCCTCCTGCTTCCCTCTTTCACCTGCCCTTTTTAAAGGTGACAAATGGTGTGTGCAAAGGCCCAAAGACTCATCAAGCAACAGTGGATCATGGACATAAAAAGCCCACATAAAACTGGCAGGGAATGGAAGAACCTCCCAACCAGGTCAGTTCGACAGTGGCAAATATGAGATGTGCTGTAGGAAACAGCTTGCTAAAAATAGTAATTTAATAGACTCCAGCCCCAAAATGCAGATCACCACCACAACCATCTTTCCCTGTGCTCAGTGGCTGTTAGCGTTCAGCACAACGCCTCACTGAACCCCTACCCAGTCCCTCCAACTGGCTGCACCACAGCCTCTCCCCACTCAAAATGGAGGGAGTTTTGATACCTTTCAACCACAACACATTAACTTTCAGCCCCCACCAGCTCTCTGCTTCCCAGTACAAACAGGATGGCTCAGGGGAAATGGGCATTCCACCCCCATTGCACGTAGTGCTGGCACATGCCTCATGGGCTTCCTGCTGTGATGTTCTGCCCTTGCTTTACACACTGTTTACAAAGTTCAGTGTGGAAACAAGACCTTCAGATCCAGCTCACTCCTAAACCAAACCACTGCCTCCTGCTACTGCCAAAATACAGGACACAGCACATCACCAACCCTAAACCCTAGGAGGAGGGTCCCCAGCTCCTTCTTAAACCACAAAACACCTCCAGTTCTCACCCACATCCTAGCGGGCCTCAAGAAGCCCCTCTCACATCTTACAAGCTTTCACATTCACATCACAGATCTGCAACAGGCCACCCTCAACAAATGATTAAAGATGCATTTTGGACATCACATGCCTGTAGGGCTGCCAAGTGAAGTACATCCCCCCTGCAACCATCTCACCTCACAGTGGGGCAGCCCCTCACACAAACACCAGCCAGCACCCTTTATCCACAGATGCAGGGTAAGGCTCACCCAAAGCCCCACAGTGGAGCATCCCTGCAGACACCCCAACCCCCTCAGCACCTCCCCAAATTCCCTTAGAAGACCAATCTCTTAAATTCTCCCCACTTGGGAAGGATTAACCCTCAGAAGACAACCCCTCCCCAGAGCCCTCCCTCTAAGACTGACCCCCAAAAGCTCCCTATCCCCTTATACATCCCCAAAGCCCTCCCCACATTCCACAGCACTCACCTAACACCATCACTCCTTGGGGTGCCAGCCCTCTGAGGTTACCATGCTCCCACTGCCAGCATCCCTTCACATCCCAGCCTGGAACCCTTCCCCTGCCTGCCACCTTCTCTTACCCCATCTTCCTCCCCACAAACTACACCCCTAGGGCTCATCCTTCCCAGGACTACACTCCCCCCGAAGTGTGTTCCACCCCTGCCGCAGACATCCCAGGGACTCTCCAAAACCTGCTTCCCAAAGGGCCAAAGCCCTCCTCAAGCTCCTCATGAGTCCCCCAGGACCTCTGCCCAAAGCCACCCAAGGCTTCCTCCTAAAGCCTCCCTTAAGAGCCCTTCTGTGCCTCATCACAGAGCCTTAAAATCATAAAATCACAGACTCGTTTGGGCTGGAAGGGACCTTAAAGCTCATCCAGCTCCAACCCCTGCCACGGGCAGGGACCCCTTCCACTGGAGCAGCTTGCTCCAAGCCCCTGTGTCCAACCCGGCCTTGAACACTGCCAGGGATGGGGCAGCCACAGCTTCTCTGGGCACCCTGTGCCAACGCCTCAGCACCCTCATAGGGAAGAGTTTCTTCCTTATATTCAACCTAAACTTCCCCTGTTTCAATTTAAAGCCATCACCCCTTGTCCTAGCCCTGCAGTCTCTGATGAAGAGCCCTTCCTCAGCTCCTGGGCACCCCTGGGGCCTTCAACCCCCAAAACCCTTCCTTGAGGTCCAGGATTTCCCTCAGAACCCCCAACACTCCTTGCCCCATGGCCTCAGGGCCTCCGCAAAACCCTTCCTCCCCTTCAATCCCCTCACACACCTAACCCTCAAGACCTCCCCAAGCGCTTCCTCCTGCAATATCACAAACAAATCATGATGCTCTCTCCTCACACACACACATATACAAATACATATACACCCACACACACCCCCCAACCCCTCTCATCGTCTCCCTGCAGAGGCCTTCCCCACCAAATCCTCTCACACAGCACCTCCCCAAAGCCCCTTCTCCCCCTCAAAGCTCCTCAGCCCCCCTCTAAGCCCCTCCCCGGGGCCCGGGCACTCACAAGAGGAAGCTCATGGCGAGGGGAGCCGCGGCCGGGGCCGGGCTGAGGTAAACGAAGCGCCAGCAGCTCCTCTACCGCTCAGCCCCAGCTCCGCGAGCGCCCCGCCGCCAACTCTCGCGAGAGCTCAGCCATGGGGCGGGGCTTCACGCTGAAGTGAGATGGGGGGGCCGCTCCCGGCGCCATCGTCATGGCAACAGCCCCTGGGCTGAGGAACACGTGGGTCTGCGCTGGCTTCGAGCATCAGCCATGGGGCTGGGACTCCCCAGGGACCTGCGACCCTCCCATATGTCTGGAGACCCCCAGAGCTCCCTTCTCATGGGTCTGGGGACCCCCCATGGGCCAGGAGATCCCCAAAGCCTCCTTCTCATTGGCCTGGGTACATTCCTATGGTTCTGGGGACATACCTATCAGCATGGAGACCCTTCCAGGGACTGGGGTCCCCCAGAACTCCCATCACATTGGCCTGGGGACCTCCCCATCAGCATGGGACCCCAAAAGCCCCTCTGCATGGGTCTGGGGACCCACTCCCTGGGCTTGGGGACTCCCAGAGCCTCTTTCTCATGAGCCTGGAGAACTCCCATGAGCCTGAGATCATTCTGAACCCCCTCCGTATCAGTCTGGGCACCCCCAAAGGTGCTTTCCTGTAGGCCTCCTTTTCATGGGACTGGACACAACCCAATGGGCCTAGGGACCCTGCTGCTCTAAGGTCTCCCCTTAAGGAGCCTTCTCTTGTCCAGGCTGACCCAGCCCAGCTCTCTCAGCCTGGCTCCAGAGCAGAGCTGCTCCAGCCCTCGCAGCATCTCCATTGCCTCCTGTGGCCTCACTCCAACAGCTCCGTGTCCCTCTTGTGTTGCTGTCCTCACACACACGTTCCCACCTCTCCAGGTCCGAATGGTCTCAACCCCGGGTCTAATCCCCATCCCCATCCTGGACCCCACTCCAGACTCAGCCCCTCACCTTGCGCAACCCTCAGGCTCTCTTGCCCACTTGAGCCCAGCCAATGAGCTCCGCCGTGCCCAATTAGAGCGGGGAAGCCCTGCCCACCCCACCAATCACACTCCTCCTTCTCCTTTCGCCCCTCCCACCTCTTTACCGAGCCCCTCTCTCCCTCTCCCCCAATCACAGCGTGGATCGCCCGCTCCGCCCGCCTCCTTCCCTCTTCTCCGCCACTCAACTCTCTCCTCCGCGCCGCTCGACGCGCTGATTGGTTCCCGCCGGCCGCGCTATATAAACCGGCGGGTCTCACAGACTGTGCGACTGGCACTCCGGGTCCCTCGCCGCCCGCTGCTGCCATGGCAACCGCGCTGTGCCCGCTCCGCAGCCTGGCGAGCTCCGCGCTCCGGCCCCGCGGCCGCCGCATCCACCTCAGCGCGCCCAGGTACGGCCCGGCCCGGGGTTGATGTGTGTGGAACCGGGGCCCGCCCGCCTCTTCCGCCCAGTCCCGGGGTGCGGAGGGATGAGGGAGGGGGGGACCCGGTTACCCATCCCGGACCCACATTGTCCACCGGGTGAGGGTAAGGGCCCGTCTCGCCGCTGCCAGCCATGGGGATGAATGAGGCGACCCCCAGCGGCCGCGCCGGGCGTTGCAGGCTGATGAAATCCCGCTCCCGCCTTGCATGGGATGCTCCGGGCATCCATCCACCGGGCAGGGGCGCACCGGCTCTGCCTGGCCCTCCCGCACCCTAGCGGGGCCTCTTGGGACTGGGCTCACCCCGGGTGTACGTGAGGTGAGAGGGACCAGAGCCCCCAGAGCATCCCGCCCGTGCCCCACCTCATCTTCCACTCCATGGGGTTTGGTCTAATGCAGTGAAGCAGCCCTGGAGAGAGCTGTTCCCTGCTCTAAACCCGGCTACGACTTTGGCTTCCCTGGAGCTTATGAGGGGAAGATGCTGCTCTCTGCCCTCTGGGCAGCCCCGTCTCGGGCTATAGGAAAATCCAGGCTCTTGGCATGAGTTGTTTCTGATATTATGATTTCTCCTTGTGCTTGCCAGGCACTCGTAATAATTCCTTTTAGATGAGAGTAGACATGCATAAGAATTAGAGAGCCAGTGGGCTATGCTGGCTTGGGATGGGTTTTTACTGGTTGCTGTTAGATAGGTTTGAGTGGATGATTGCTGTTAAGGATGAAGTAATATTTAATTCCCTGTAAATGGGGAGAACTACATAATTGTGTAGGGCAGGGATTAAAACCGCACAGAGGACCACAGAATCCCAGACTGGTGTGGATGTGAAAGGACCCTAAAGCTCCTCCAGCTCCAACCCCTGCCACGGCCAGGGACACCTTCCACTGGAGCAGCTTGCTCCAAGCCCCTGTGTCCAACCTGGCCTTGAACACTGCCAGGGATGGGGCAGCCACAGCTTCTCTGGGCACCCTGTGCCAGCGCCTCAGCACCCTCACAGGGAAGAGCTTCTGCCTAAGAGCTCATCTCAGTCTCCCCTCTGGCAGGTTAAAGCCATTCCCCTTGCCCTGTCCCTACAGGCCCTTGTCCCAAGCCCCTCTCCAGGTTTCCTGCAGCCCCTTTAGGCACTGGAGCTGCTCTAAGGTCTCCCCTTAAGGAGCCTTCTCTTCTCCAGGCTGACCCAGCCCAGCTCTCTCAGCCTGGCTCCAGAGCAGAGCTGCTCCAGCCCTCTGCATCTCTAAGTAGGCAAAACACTTTCCTACTTCTTATGTGGCTGTCCTAAAGCAGTTGTTGCAGTGATTCTTCCTGGTGGCAGCTGTCCCCAGAGCTCCAGGATCGGCATTGTACCTAGAGAAGATCAGAAGACAGGAGCCTTGAATTTAATGGAGGAAACTGTACATGAGGCAGGTGAGGGATTTTTAAGGAGAAACTGCAGCAATTTACTTGCTCCTTTTCAATGTTGTGTTGCAGGGAGGGTTGGAACCACAATTGGTGTGGTTGGGCTTTTCTCCCATGGGTCAGTTGTCTCCTGGATTCCTGTGGCAAGCTAAATAGGTTGCAGTGCTGATGCATCTTGCTTGGGGATTGCCTCAGAAGTGATTCTTTGTGATCTGGAAAGGTCCCATGGATGACATGGTAGCTTCCCAAATCACAAGGAATCACAGTAATGCTTCTGTGAGTATCTTTGCTCCAGCTCAGAGGTAAGAGCAATTGGGCAAGTGACTCAGGTGCTTGTCATGAAGCCTTGCAGCAAGGCAAGACATAAACATCAGGTCTAGAAGTGAAGCTTGTGAAGGCAAATCCTCTCACAAAGGGATTACTGGGTGAGAATGATGCTCAAGTAAGAGTCACAGTGATAACCTAAAGAAAAAGAGCCAAGCATGAGGAGTGAGCAGCCTGTTGTGACAGGGACTGGCCAGCTATAGGTCAAGGCTTTCTATATCCTGCAGGGTGTCCAGTTGCCTGGAATATATTTGGCAGTGACTGGATATTACCATTTCTAATTTAGAAATGTATGTGAGGAGCTGTTCTGACGTTGTTCAGATGGGCAAACTTCCCTTCTACTCCAGACAGACACTGGAGTCTGTTGGAGGGGGTGAAACCACATACCCCAGCTCAGCTTTAGCAGCCTGAAAGTACAGCTTGAGAGGAGAGGGTGTGAGGTTGGCTGTGCAAGGTGCGTGCTGTGCTAGATGATCGGACTTGCCAAGGAATCTGGGTGGGATGAGGATCTCTGGGAGCAGCACTCCATACGGAAGTACAGCACGCTGTGCCAATGCCAGAATTACTCCATAGACCTCTTCAGTGGGGGAAGCTCCACTGGAGTGAGTTCTGCTTTTTGTGAGTCTGTTGTAGTGAAGCTGTCATGCCTTCACAAGGAATGGGTGACTGCCTTTCTAAAAATGGCAGCTATGAGTGTTTTAGCTTGAGATGTGTGCCAGGAAAACGAGGCACACAGATTCTAGCAGAGAAGAACGTGTGTGCTCTCTCAGGCTGCATGAATAAGCTGATTTCTCTGGCAGTCCTGTTTGCTGAGCCCAGCTTTGGGCATCTTTAAGGCTGAAATGTACTGCTTGACATTATTTGGCAAAAAGTTGCAAATGGCTTGTACAGAGCTCAGGGAAACTTCACCCTGCATCCAGCTCTGGGGCAACAGCACAAGAGGGACACGGAGCTGCTGGAGTGAGTCCAAAGGAGGCCACAGAGATGCTGCGAGGGCTGGAGCAGCTCTGCTCTGGAGCCAGGCTGAGAGAGCTGGGCTGGGTCAGCCTGGACAAGAGAAGGCTCCTGAAGGGGAGACCTTAGAGCAGCTCCAGTGCCTAAAGGGGCTGCAGGAAACCTGGAGAGGGGCTTGGGATGAGGGCCTGTAGGGACAGGACAAGGGCAATGGCTTTAACCTGCCAGAGGGGAGACTGAGATGAGCTCTTAGGCAGAAGCTCTTCCCTGTGAGGGTGCTGAGGCGCTGGCACAGGGTGCCCAGAGAAGCTGTGGCTGCCCCATCCCTGGCAGTGTTCAAGGCCAGGTTGGACACAGGGGCTTGGAGCAACCTGCTCTAGTGGAAGGGGTCCCTGCCCATGGCAGTGGTTGGAGCTGGGTGAGCTTTAGGGTCCCTTCCAACCCAAACCAATCTGGGATTCTATGAAAAGAGCCTTTTCTGCCCTGACTTGCTTTTTGCATCTGTTTTTCCTGGTCTGTGTTGCCCAGAGCTTGGGTTTGAAGGTCTGGGGAGTGCTGAGTGCTTTGGTAACACCTTATCTGTTGCAGCAATGACGCGGTTGTGATCTCGGGCAGGAAGCTGGCCCGGCAGATCCGGCAGGAAGCCTGTCACGAGGTTGAGCAGTGGGTAGCAGCTGGAAACAAGAGACCTCACCTCAGCGTTGTCCTCGTGGGTGAGAATCCAGCGAGTCACTCCTATGTGCTGAACAAAACCAAAGCGGCTGCTGACGTTGGTATGTCTGTGCTCTGCTCTGCTAAAGTGGAGCTACTCACTGTTTTATCTCACTTTAGCTGATGCTGGACTCTGGGAGAAGCTTTTTGGGATGTCTCCATCTGGCAGCTTTCCACCTCAGCTCTGTGGCAGTTTGTTTGACCCAGCATTTGCTTTATGACTCTTCTGGCTGCCTTCCTTGTACTGGGATGGAGTTAGTAAACACGATCCATTTATGTGTTGTGCCATTTGGGCCCTTTGGGACAACATCAAGCTCTGTAGTTTGGATTTGCAGTTGTCCTATGGCCATATAAAACACAGGCAAGGCTCAGATTTGCCACCTTTCCTCAGCTGCCTGAGATGCAGTTGTCATTCAGCAGCCTTAACACCCTCTGACTCCTTCCGGTCTTGCAAGCTGAGGCCCTGCTTGGTGTTGAGCCAAGCGTGCTTGGGGAGAAAATGTGCTGAAACGGGTTGGGGCAAGAAATGGTTTATTTTTCCCTTTGGTTCTGTGCTGCTGAAGCCTTATGGAGCTGAGGTTTTTGAGGCTAACATCCCCCTACTGCTGTGTCCAGAGGGACCACAGGGTGTGTGGCTGCACCTTCATCATTGCACCATTTCCTTAGGTTGAAGTCCTGCCTGCACTCGGAGGGTCTCTGTTCTCAAATAGTCCTTTCCAGGTCATTAGACTGACACTAATTGTCCTTACACGTAACTCACAAGACTTGTCAAGGTCTCCAGCCTGGAAGGTACTTACTGTTACCCAAAGCATACAGCCTTGGTGTGTAGAGCAGTGAAACTTGGCAGCTTAAACCACATGGACTAAGGAAGTTGCTCTACTTGTGCACAAGTGATTTCCTAACATGGGACTTCTGGTTGTACAGGTATCAGCAGTGAAACCATCCTCAGGCCAGCTTCCATTACTGAAGAGGAGCTCCTGGATTTGATCAGCAAACTCAATAACGATGCCAATGTGGATGGCCTGTTAGTGCAGCTTCCTTTACCTGGTGAGTAGCTACACTTCCACCCACTCCTTTTTTACATAAAGCTTTTAAGAGATTGCATGTGCCAGGAATAGCAGCATAGGGGCTATCCTGTGCCATGAGGGGTGGCATCCTGCTATGATGTAGCTTAAAGAAGTTGATGCAGCTACTCCCTCACATGAGTTAAGCTGCTGAGGGTCACAGACGTCTATTCTTGTGTATGGAGTATCAGCTTCCAGAGTCAGAAGCTTGAGGCTGCCTAAAAATACCCTCTCAGCATTAGCAATGCTGAGATCTCAGAGTGGTTCCAGTCCCCTTCTGCTGGGAGCTGTAGCCTTGTGCTTGCTGTCTTGGGCAGCTTCAAGGCTCCAAACCCAAGGAGCTGGTGCAGCAGGTCAGGGCACTGGCTGACTGCAAAAAGCAGCTTTCTGGTTGATCCCTAGGGTTCAAGTTTTTTGTTTTCTTCCAGAACATATTGATGAACGCAAGATTTGCAACGCTGTGAGTCCAGACAAAGATGTTGATGGCTTTCATGTGATAAACGTGGGGCGCATGTGCCTTGACCAGTACTCCATGCTGCCAGCCACCCCCTGGGGGGTGTGGGAGATCATTAAGAGAACTGGTAAGTTGCTACTGCTGCAATATTTAGCTGTTGTCTGGTGTAACTCCAGCTTGTCTTTGTTTTAAGACTCCACTTTCTCCTTTGCAGGCATCCCAACGCTGGGGAAGAATGTGGTGGTGGCTGGCAGGTCGAAGAACGTGGGCATGCCCATTGCCATGTTGCTGCATACAGATGGCAGGCATGAGCGCCCAGGAGGTAGAAGCTTGGTGGCCTTGGAGCCCATGTGACAGGCAGCTGCAGAAGGAAGCCTTCTGCCTATCACACTGTCCTCTTGAGGCTCTGAAAGTGGTCCCAGCAACACTTTAGGGACTCTGGCCCATCACATTAGCCGTGGTCAAGGCTGAGGAATTAACTCTGTGCATAGTCATAGAATCCTAGAATGGTTTGGGTTGGAAGGGACCTTAGGGCTCATCCAGTTCCACCCCCCCTGCCATGGGCAGGGACACCTTCCACAAGAGCAGGTTGTTCCAAGCCCCGTCCAACCTGGCCTTGAACACTGCCAGGGATGGGGGCAATCTCTAAGGTCTCCCCTTAAGGAGCCTTCCCTTCTCCAGGCTCAACCAGCCCAGCTCTCTCAGCCTGTAAGTCGTGTAATGTTTCAGCCTTCTTCAGTGAGTCCTTGTCCTATTCCATGCCATATCCCTCCCTCTGACTTTGGAGGCTGCTCCCTAGGGAACAGCCTGTTCCATCAGGCCCTGATGTTCCTGATAAACACATGTGTGTCTCAAAGGGGAAGATCTAGAGATGTGGCTGGGTTTGGGCGTTACATGTGAATTAAAGCTCCATGTATCCACTCTCTTGCAGGTGATGCCACAGTCACGATATCCCACCGCTACACTCCCAAGGACCAGCTGAAGCAACACACTATCCGTGCTGATATTGTGGTAGCAGCAGCAGGTAAGACCTGACTCTAACAGCACAGACAAGGTGCTGAGGGTGAGGACTTCAAGTGAGGGGCTGTTTGAGCCAGTCAGTTGCTGCAGGCCTTCACCACAGGATTCACACACTTGTTCTTAGAAGCAGGGCTGCTTGGAGCCTTTGAAATGCAAAATAACATCTGGCAGGAAGGCTTTGGTGTGCGAAAACCTGATCAAATCTAGAGAACAGCTATAGACAGGCTCTTAACAGTTGTGGAGAGCTCTGTATTTCTGTGGGAGGAGGGAAAATAATGCCAAGATAGGATCTGCTTACCTAGAGACAGTCAAATGTTGAGGGACAGATGCTGTGCTGTCTTCAGAGCACAAGGACTCCTCAGAGGTGTACTCCTCTCCAGGCTGTTCACTTGGCATGGAGGCAGCTCATCAGCAGGGCAGTTGAGCTGATTTAGGATGTCTGACAGCAGAGGCTGGGTGGGATCCTGTGGGGAGGGAGGAGAGAAAACATGGGTTGGAAATCATGTATGGAGACAAGGTGCTGGAAGGATAAGGAGTGGTGTTGGAGGTGTCAGTGCGTGTCCTGATGGCAGAAGTGCTGCTAGCAAGTAAGACGCGTTCTAATCAAAGGGTGGCAGAGCAGAGGAAGGCTTGTGTGAAAGAGTTAACTAAGCAAGAGTGGAATAAGCTCCCGGCTCAGTCCTGAGGCAGGGGTATCTGGCAGGACCAGATAAACACACTCTTAACCTGAAAGCCTGGCTTAGCTGCAAACTGCTGCTCCCGCCCCTATCTCCCTGTCAGCCTGAGGGTTTTACAGCACCAGGGAGAAGCCAGTAGGCTGTGGTGGCCTTGAACACTGCTTCAACTTGCTGACTTAGTGCAGGGGTGAGAACACTGCTGGAGTTGCATGAACAAACACAGCCACAGACTTCAAATGCAGGCTTTAGGGTTTCAGTTTGGAAGAGGATGCTTTGGTCCCTGTTGCTTTGCCAGAACTCTTCCTGGGGGTGAATTCCAGCTCTGAGGTTATCAGTAAACCGCTCATATTCCTAATGGAGCCAAACATCACTAGCTCTGGGTTGTGGAGCTGGGGGGAACATATGCATTTTGTGGGATCATTTAGGTTGGAAAAATCCCTTAAGATTGAGTCCATCTGCTTTGTGAGGCAGGAAGACACAGGTGGATCAAAAGAAGGTGAACAAAGAAGGTGAATATAGGGTGAGAGGAACATATTGAGCTCCATGATAAGTTTGTGATTCTGTCATCCTTTGCAGGCATTCCCAATCTGATCACAGCTGATATGATCAAAGAAGGAGCTGCAGTTATTGATGTGGGAATAACGAGAGTGCAGGATCCCATCACTGCCAAACCCAGGCTGGTTGGGGATGTGGATTTTGAAGGTATGGAAAGGCTGTGGCTGGTTTCTTGAGCATTGAACATTTATGGTGGGGAGGAGAAGGTCCTGATTGATGTGACTGAGCTGATGCAGTTGGATGCTTGCGTTCTCTTGCTTGCTGTATCCAATATTGTGCCATAAAATCAACTAGTTTGGAAAAGACCGTTAAGCTCATCCAGTCCAACCATTCCCCAGCACTGCCAAGGCCACCACTAACCCATGGCACTGAGGCCTCGTCTCCACGGGGTGTGAACACTTGCAGGGACGGTGCCTGCAGCCCTGCCCTGGGCAGCCTGTTCCAATGCCTGAGCACCCTTTGGGGCAGGAATTGTTCCTCAGCTCCATCTAAACCTGCCCTGGTGCAGCTTGAGGCCGTTTCCTCCTGTCCTGTCACTTCTTCCTTGGAGAAGAGACCAACCCCACCTCACTACAACCTGCTTTCTGGAGAGGTTGCAGAACTTACCCTCTGGCTGCTGTTCATGGACCTTGCTCACCACTGTAGTGCCCAATGTGCTGTTGTGACAAACCCTGTGCCTCCAGCTGCCTGCTGAAACACCAGGAACCTCCTCCTGGAAGAACAAGAGAGGGAAAAGGTTGAGGTTTTGTTAGTTCTTTACTGTGGCTGCCTCCAGGGACAATTCTGAAGCCCACATCTAGTCTTGGACTTGACATTTCTGTGCTAGAAATCCAGCTGTTAGACCTTGCTTTTTGCTTTGCCCCCAGCTTGGGCTTTGCAGTTAAGCTTGGGTAGTAGCAGGGATGGACAGTTTGGTGTAGGGGAAAGTCCACCTTGAGAAACAACTATTCCTTAGCTGGTCGTAGAATCCCAGACTGGTTTGGGTTGGAAAGGACCTTAAGATCATCTAGTTCCAACCCCCCTGCTGATGTTAGACTGGTCACAGCTTCATGCTGGCCAGCCAGCTTGGGAAGCATTACTGACTCATGTGCTCCTGTCTTCCCTTCCTGCAGGGGTGAAGAAGAAAGCCAGCTACATCACCCCAGTCCCAGGGGGAGTTGGGCCCATGACTGTTGCCATGCTGATGAAGAACACCATCATCGCTGCCAAGAAGCTGTTGAAACCCAAAGAGCTGCAAGCATTAACAGTATAATAGGAGGCTCTGCTTAGCCCTGAGCATGACATTCCAAACTGACTCCCAAGCAGGCCGAGAGAAAATGCAATATATTTATTGTATTGGAAGTGGAATTTCCTATTCTGGGGTCATAGGTGTTTATTGGAAGCTGAAGCACATGGATGTTAGTCGTATGAAGGTGTGAGTATCTACACTCCTGGCCTACTTGTGCTAGCAAAGCTGCTTTACAGTTAAGTGAGCTCTTCTAGGAGCTGGTCCTGCTCTTGCAAGCTGGGATTAGGATCCTGGGAGCTCAGCGTGGCATTAGCAATCCCATGGGATGTAGAGCACTGCTCCACAGTGCAAAAGCAACAGCTTTGTGGTCCTGTCCTCACAAAATGCTCAGTCTGCCAGTGTTTGACTCATGCTGAGGTCTTCTCTATGCTGGATGTTTAGTTGAGTTAAGCTCTTCTGTAGGGGAAGTTACTTGAAGAAGATAAAATGAAAAGCCATATCTCTGTTCTCAGTCTGTGCAGGGCTCTGGGCAATGGTGGATCTGTTGTAACATGTTATTAGTGTGCAGCTAAGCTGGATTTTGGTTTTGCTATTTGAATGGTGACTTTTTAAAGCCTTTTTTCTAACCAAAGAACAAGATGGGGCTGTTGGTGTGTTCCCTGGGCACACAGGAGGCTGCCTGGGCTCTTGTCGAGTGTTGCAAGTGCTTAGTGAATGATGCAGGCTGGCTCTAAATAAAGTGTGGTAAGGTAAAAAAGCCCTGCTTGTGTCCTAGGATTATTCTTAAGTCTCCTACTTCTCCCAAAAGCAGTTTATTAAAGCTCTTGTTGGGCGATCTTCCTGCAGAGCAGGGTCAGTCTGGCTTCTCCTTTAGTTTAGCTGGAACACAACTGCTCCACGTATCAACCTGGTGCACAAGTAAGAAGGTCTTGTACTTTCATGCCTGAACAAAGCCCATTCTGCTTCCTGACTCTGTTTCCTAACGGGACAGTGTAAACTTCACCCTCCTAATGAGTAGTTTGCAAGCTGTAATTACTCACTGAACATTAACCTTACCTGAGGTTGCAATGCCTTGGGCAGGATGGAAAACTACTTGCATGCTTATTCGTGGGCAGTGAGGTAAGTCTTGGATTCCTTCCTCTTCATCTAAGTCATAGACTCCTTCCTCTTCACATATTGCCTGGAAAGGTTGATCCCACCTTCCCAGGAGCAGGAAAGGTTTGTTGTGATGCTAAAGGGCTGTTGCTGGGGACACCTAGGGAGAAAACTAACCTTCTATAGGGAAAAGCACAGAGAAAAACACGGAATATGGGGAAGGGAAGCAGGTTCAAGGGCTCTGCACCAGTAACACGCTGAGAGACTCATTGAAACGAGGTTTATTGGGTTGTATCACCGATAAATACAAAATGACTACAGTGGTACAGCAACAAGGGTGTAAGTCTGAGATGCTCCACTTTTTCATATACGAAAAGTATTGACCCACGTGTGAACCATGTAAAATGGACCAATTCAGTCAAGCTGGATGCTGGAGGGGCTTCAACTCTGCCCTTGGAAACATCTACCAGAGTCCACAAAGCCTTTCTGGAGCTGGTGGACTGAATAAAGCAAATTTAACCTGGTTGATTAAAATCTTAAGCCTACATGTACCACGCTTCAGCTACCACACAGGAGTACAAAAATGCTATGCAAGAGACACGATGTGCTCAAGTTGAAATAGTTCTTTAACGTCAGAGCTACGTGGCTCTTGCTTTAAGCAGTGTCAGGAGTAATACTGAGTTATCTTGCCACATCTCGCCAGGAGGTGTACCTGAACCAGAACAAAAAGGGCTATAAATAGGAAATTGCTTTCAAGTCATTGTTGGACTCAACTATTTACAGAGAACCAGGATCTGCCCGAGGTTCAGACCAGTTGAGATATTTAACTGGGGTCCCAGCCCCCCCCGTATGACCGGTATAAATAGCAGGGAGGCTGTTTCTGCTCAGGGGAGGTGTTGGGGCTCTGTGAGGTTTGAAATAGAGGCAAAATAAAGACTCCATGAGTAAAGGAAATGGATTTGAGGGTTCTTCAGACCAGAAGCCACTTCAGGCCAGAGCCACTCTGGCTTAGCCCATGGAAGGAAAAAACCCCCTTTAAGAGCCTTGTCACCACCCTGATGCTGCTGGATAAAGGGGGTGAGAGTTGGGCAGCGCCAACCTGAGCTCGGTGCCTGCGCCAGCTCCTGACCTACTCCTTCCCTTCCTTTCCCAGAGGACTCACAGGCAGCAGCGGGTGGGAAGAGCCCTTTGTGGAGCCAAAATGCCAATGGAGACCAACCAGGGAGCTGCTGGATGTGACCTGAAAGCACGAGGAGGAGGGATGTGTCTCCAGTGGGATAACAGCTTGGACATGTCTTGCTCCCGGCCATCAGAGGAAGAGATAAAGCCAATACCAACCCCAGGGCCAGGGATTGCTGCAGTGAGGACATGGGGATGGGCGACCAGACAGCTTCACTGCAGCCACCGTTCCCATTTTCCAGTAGAAACCATGCCCCGCTGCCTGCAGAAACCATTCCTGATTCCCTGTGGCAAGCAAAGCCCCATTCCCTGCCCTGCTCTCCCTCTGAGGCCCCAGTGGTGTTGGCCTTCAAGCAGCAACAACCTTAAACCTGAGCTGCTTTTCCTTACCAGGCCCAAAGCTCCTTTCTGACCCTCCGAGGCCTCCTCAACCCCATCCACCCTGGCACGAGCACAGCCAGGTCCTTCCTGCATCCCTGCTACCACATTGGGAATGCTGTGCCACAGGAAGGGATTCCCATTGCCGTGGCCTGGATCAGTGGCCTCCTGCCCGCACAAAGCCTGATGCACCACCTGATGCACCATCTCCTTCATGGAACAAGACCCCTCAAGAGCCGCGTTGTGATTTCAGGGATTGGGAAGCGGGGATGCACGCTCCTTCTTCGTCCCCACACAAAACCCCCCTTCAAAACCATCACTCCTTCCCCATACATCCCAGATGCTCCCACAGCCCCGGTCATCATCAGCTTTTCCAGCCCGGGGGTGAGTAGAGGCCAAAATCTCTGATTCCACCTTTCTAGCCCCATTTCACCACCAGTGGGGATGCCTTTGCCCAGCAGAAAGAGAGGAAATTCCACAACGCATTTAACCCATGACACTAAAAACTACCAGAGCAACGGAGCCCTGGGGCCACTGGTCTCTTTCTTCTCACATAGAAAAATAAGCCCAATTTGCTTTATATATATATATGAATATAGAAATATCTATATATATATATAAATGGCAGCAGGAGTGCAGCTTGGGGTTATAGCGTGGTCTCACTGCCCATGTCCCGAGGCTGTTTCTCAGTGTCAGTGTCCTCATAGTCTGACTCCATCTCTATCTTCACCTGGGGCACGGCACAGATGGGGCTTCGGGAGTAGTTAAAGGCAGGAGATGATGGGCATGAGATCTTCAGGTGAAGTGTAATACTGGAGAGAAGGAGGAGACAAGGAAGTGAGCATCCAGGAATGGGTATTCCCATCCCAAAGCTACCCCAGCACCCTCAGGATGATGCTACCACCAGTAAAACCTTATAAAGATATGGTGTTTTGCTGTTACTATGTACAAGCCTAGAACATGCAGCTGAAGTGGAGAATAATCCCAAGATTTCAGGATTTAGATGAACATCTCAATCCTAAAAATCCTTGTGGCTGTTGCCCAAGTGGCATTTTTAGTGCTCTAAACCCTTTGGTGTCAGGCTTGGGATGCTCCATCCCGCTCAACCCCGCTCCCAACATCCCCAATAGGTGGGGCCAGCAAACAAAAGCACCCCAAAACCAGAGGGATGTTGTGAAAATCATGGAATCCCACTCGGGAGCACCATCCAGTAACTCCAAAACTGTTCCCCACAGCTGGTCCCCTGGGATGGGTGAGCAGGTTGGGGGACCCTATTTGGTGCCATTTACCTGCGATCCAGGTCTGAACCATTCGGGGAGGAATCAGAACGCAAAGCTCCAGGTGGAGGACCTCTTTCCTGGGGGGGGACACGGAGGTGAAACACTTCCCAGGTGAGGAAGGAGCCCCCCAATAACCCACTCCTCACCCTCCCTCCAGGTGCCACCAGGTCCTGCATCCTCCAGGCGATGGGAGAGGAGACAAGCTCCTGGGAGACGCTGATTTGGGGGTGATTAAGCAAAGAGAAAGGCCAGACCAGCCCCAGCAAGCAGCAGCTTGAGGACAGAGTCATGAATCATTGCATTCAAACTTGCTGGCACCATGCTTTCTCCTGCATTGCTTTTGGTCATGGCTGGCTTTGTCATGTGTGATGTTTGAGGCTGATAGTTGAACCAAATGGAACACATCTGCGCTTTCACAGCTGAGATAATGCCACCATGAGCTCTACAGCCCTGGTTTTGAGGGCTCAAACCATATGTATATGATGGAACAATAGATCAGCATTGGCTCATGGGGGACATCCAGGAGAATCCTGGCTTCCTGGCCACTGGAATACAAGTTATTAGCAGCACTGAACCTGCTGCATCCTCTCACCCTTGCTTCGAACAGAGCAAACCCTCCTCCCTGCTCCAACGGGATGGATCCAGGCGGCGTCTCTCAGCAGTGTTAGTGCCATCGGATCCTGGCGTGGGGGGTTAGGAAGCAATAGGGAATGCAGGAGGGGCTCCTGAGCTCTTTACTTACGGCTGAGGCAATGGGGACCCCCATTTCGGGGCTGCGCTGGCAGGGGCTCCATAGGGATCGTAATGACTGAGGGAGGTGGGAACTGGGGAAGAAAGTGGGGAAATGAGGTGAAGGCAGCACCTGGGTGAGCTGCAGGAGCACCCAAAGGGACCCAGAACCTCCAGGAGTGGGTGCACGAGGAGGAGGCTTTGCCTTCCTCTTCCTAAACACCCTCTCAGCTCTTCTGCCTGGGAAAGGGTCTGCAAGGAGGGGTTTTTAGTGATGCTTTGCCACCATACAGTGGGTGCTGTTCCCTCAGCCATGGGATTTGGGCTCTTCTTCCTAATGATTTAAGTATTTTCCATGATTTTCCAGCTTTCAGGACAGTTGGAGCATTCCCTGGAGCCTCTGTCCATCCCCTAAGCATCACTCAAAGCCCCTCAATCAGTAAATGCAGTGAAACACCTCCATGAATCAAAGATCTTCATCCCAGACCCACCAAACTGGAGGTTTTGGTGGGACCCTTTCCTCTATGGCTGGTCCAGGATGTCCTTCCCCATCCATGGGAGCCGCTCACCCACCTCCTCATCGCTGCTGCTGTCTCCTTTGTTGCCTTTCTTCTTCTTCTTCTTGTCATCCTCTTTCTTCTTCTCCTTCTCAGGGATGATGTTGTCAATCCAGGCCAGGTCGTGTTGGGAGAAGACAAAATCCAGCAGCCGCCTCACCAGGATCAGGGCTAAAATCTAGGAGGGGAGAGGCACAAGAGCAGGATCTGCAAAGAGCATCTTTCATCCCCAGACCTGGGTAACACCATGGGGCCAAGCTGTGGCTGCCCCATCCCTGGCAGTGTTCAAGGCCAGGTTGGACACAGGGGCTTGGAGCAAGCTGCTCTAGTGGAAGGGGTCCCTGCCTGTGGCAGGGGTTGGAGCTGGATGAGCTTTAAGGCCCCTTCAAACCCAAACCAATCTGGGATCCTATGATTGTAACCGAGGTTACAGCAGCTGCCTGGGGTTGTTCTTACCATGACGGGGAAGATGATGGCAGCCACGGTGGATTTGAGGATCCAGAGGACAGCCAGGCAGATGATCTGCACCAGCGTGAAGAGGTGGATGCGACGCAACGGCACGTGCCGGAGGAAGACGTAGTCGGGCTGGTGCTTGGCTGGCATGAGGAAGAGCTTGCAGCGGTCCCAAAACTGTGGTGGGATGCGGGCTGGCGTTAGCCCTCGGCCCCATTCCCCAGGCTCCCATGTTGCCCAGAGAAGCCCTTTTTTAGCCCCCAAAAAGGGGAATTTGGGGGAATTTTTATGTTCCTTGGGGGTTTTTGCGTATCTGTTGTCTCTCACAGCTGGGAATATTGGATGCATCCAAATATTAGAGTGCAAAACTTGGGGTCAAGATTCCAGCATTTTGCCACTTCATGGACATGAAGGAGGAAGATGAGGAGGAGGAGGACTCACCTGGATGCCATTCAGCGACGCAACACCCATGTAGAGGAAGACTCCGTACAGCACCGGCATGGGGATGTACTGGGGATATGGGAGAAACGCGGTGCTTACCCCAGGGAAGGTGGCAGCCCATTCCCAGATATGGGACCATGGTGGTGGGGGAGAGTGCAGCTTTCTCTTCCCACATCTGCAGGGAGGGAGCAGGGATGTGGGAACAAGAATGTTTTACCTTCAGGATAGGGGCCAGGAAGACAGAAATCCCCGTCAGCACAAAGACGATGATGCCCGTCACTCTCTGCTCCCTGGAATGATGAGAGGAGCAGGATGAGGCCATGCTGGATTAGGGTTCCTTACTACAAGGAAGAGCATGGCTGAGCCTTCCTCACCTGACACCCAGGAACTGGGGCTGCTCCCCCGGGGCGCTGGTCTCTGTCTCCATCTTCAGGCTGTCGATGTGGGCGATGGAGATGACGGTGGCTGCCACGTACCAGGGCAGCCCCATGAAGGAGCACACGGCCATGAGGATGCCCACCCAGAACAGGTCCAGGTGGTAGCCCGCGGCTTTCTGCAACACAGCACCCGGGAGGGGCAGGGGGGCAACACGGCTTGTGAAGCTGTTCCTGTGCTCACCCCAGGGACCAGCAAGGTGGGGGCTCCCTGGTGATGCATCCCCTGAAGCATCCTGCATCACCATAGTGCACCCTGCATCGCCCTGATGCACCCCATATTGCAATAGTGCACACTGTATCACCTTGAAGCACCCCACAGTGCTATGGTGCATCCTGCATCATCCTGATGCATCCCACAGTGCTATGGTGCATCCTGCATCACCCTGATGCTCCCCACATCGCTATGGTGTACCCTGTGTTACCTTGAAGCACCCCACAGTGCTATCGTGCACCCTGCATTGCCCTGATGCTCCCTGCAGTGCTATGGGGCACCCTGCATTGCCTTGAAGCACCCCACAATGCTATGGTGCACCCTCCATTGTCCTGATGCACCTCACAGTGCTATGGTGCACACTACATCATTTTGAGGCACCCCACATTGCTGTTGTGCACCCTGCATTACCTTGAAGCACCCCACAGTGCTATGGTGCACCCTGCATCATCTCGAAGCACCCCACATTGCTATAGTGCACCCTGCATCACCCCCTTGCACCCTGCACCACCCCGGTACACCCATCGTTGCTGTGATGGACCTCACACTGCATCGATGCATCCCACATCACCCTGAAGCATCCTGTATCACTGCAGAGCACCCTGCATCACCCTCATGCACCCTGCATTGCCATGGTGCACCCTGCATGACCCTGAAGCACTCCACTTTGCTTCATACACACTGCATCACCCTGATGCACCCCAAATTGCCACAGCACACCCTTGCAACACCTCAAGTCAACCTGAAGCAACCTGCATTATCCTCATGAACCCCACAGTGCACCCTCCATCACCCCTCACTATCCTAAACCACCCTGCATCACACTCATGCAATCCACTTTGTACTGATGCACCCCACCACATTGCCATGGTGCACCCTGCAGCACCCCACATTGCTCTCATACATCCCCCTGATGCACCCTACATTGCCATGCTGCACCCTGCATCCCATGCAGTGCACCCTGGATCCTCCTGCTGCACCCTGCTGTGCTGCAGCACACCCCATACCCCCACCACACCACACTGGATTAATTTAACACCCTGGAGGCTTTGTCACCCCAGAAATACAGCTTGAAAGGAAAGGGAGAGCTCCTGCTTTGCACAGCCAGGGTGAAACCCCCTGTGCCTTGCAGCAGCACCCAAAAGGGGGTGCTTGCAGAGATGCAGGCGATACGCAAAGTGATGCTGCATCCCCCAGCATGGGACAAGTCCCGGCTCACCCGCAGCTTGTGCTCCTTCCTGTTGACGATGACGGCTGTGATCTGCTGGTCCATGAAGATGAGGATGGTGACGAGGAGGGCGGGCAGGGCGCTCGCCAGGTAAACCCACCACGGGTTCTTCCCAAAGGGAAACACGAACCACCCTCGGTCTACACGGGTGGGCTGGGGGGGGAAGAGAAAAGGGTTGGACACCACGGCTGAGCTCGGAATGGGTCAGAGAGGGAGACAATCCCAGCACTGGCATTTTGGGAAGCCCCACATCACCCTGAACCCCATCGCCTTTGAGCATTGTCCTGTCCTGGTGATCAGTCTCTGCTCCCAAGGAACAAGTGATAGGACAAGAGGAAGCGGCCTCAAGCTGCACCAGGGCAGGTTTAAATGAAGCTGAGGAACAATTCCTGCCCCAAAGGGTGCTCAGGCATTGGAACAGGCTGCCCAGGGCAGGGCTGCAGGCACCGTCCCTGCAGGTGTTCACACACCCTCAGTGCCATGGGTTAGTGGTGGCCTTGGCAGGGCTGGGTAAGGGTTGGACCGGATGAGCTTGAAGCTGTTTTCCAGCCCGGTTGATTCTCTGATCCTGTATGCATCCCAGAATCCCACCACCACTCACTTCCCATCCAAACCACCCCTGGCATCCACATGCCTCAACCCCAGACTTTGCCTTCCTGCTCACTGGGACTCCCCACATCGTCCACAGCAATACTGAGGGCAGGGGGGAAAGACATTTTGGGCAATGTTGTACTATAAAGGGGGTTTATTTTACCTTAAAATCAGTAGGCACTTGGAGCTTTGGGGTGTTGAGTCCGAAAAGCACATCCAGCCCCACAAACATTAGTATGGACATAAAGATAGAGAAATCACTAATAAGTTTACGCAGCTGCCAAGAATGAAAGAGAAAAGGGAGGGAAAAGAAAAACAGAAGGAAAAGAAGTCACAGAATTAGAATATTCCCTCGGAAAAGACAAAGTAGCTTCTAAGAAGGTGCCTGGACACTGCGGGAGCCACGTTTTATCCCCAAAACTATTGAGAAGCTGGAAAGAGAGTGTGGATGGAGAGGTGAGGAGCAGCCGAACCTTGATGATACTGGGGATGTGGAGCTTAGGGGTGTCCAGTCCGAAACAGGCATCCACTGCGCAGAAGATCAGGATGGAGAAGACATTGGAAAAATCAGCAATGAAAGCCCTGACCTGGAAGCAAGACAGGGAAATGGGGGTGGAAAGGGTAAGTAATGGGATGCTGAGGGTTATTAACGGGATGGAGAGAGTTATTAATGGGATGGGGTTTTGCTCCTGCTTCAGCATCCTTCCCTGAGCATCCTTCCAGCTCTGCTCACTCATGGATAACGTGGGTACCACCATCAAAATGCAGATGTTTTTCCGCTTTGGGAATGGGTTATTCAGCATGCAAGAGCCAAATCAGCAGCCAAAAGGATCCCAAATAAGGGAGGATTCCCCTAATCGCTACCAATGTCTAGAAATAGGGATTTCCTTTCCTGGAGCTCCCATTTTTCCTCCCCTTTGGAAAAGAAGGAGGTAAAACTTGGCACTTCCCTTACCTTGGTGGGGAAATAGCGGCTGAACTTGAACTTCTTCAGGGTCAAGGTCATGGAGTAGGTCCCAAAGAAGAGGATGAAGGACATCAGGGCCAGGTCGGGCACGAATTTACAGGATTTCCCTACTAAGCTGCCACCATATTTGAGACATTCCTTCTTACTGAGCTGAGTCCAGTCCAGAGCTGTGAGGTTAATAGCATTGTACTGGGGAGAAAAACCCAAAAACAGCGAAATTAGTGGTTTAGGGAATTGCAGCGAGCCAGGAAAGGGGCATTTCCTGGCCCAAAAAGCAAAATTAGCCATTTAGGGAATTGGGGTTTGCAGGGGAAAAGGGATTTCCCAGCCAAAAAGAGCAAAATGAGGGTTTTAAGTCAAAGGAAAAGGGTATTCTCAGCTTCCTGCCACTGGGAACCCCAAACCCACAGGAAAATCCTGGAGCTGCTTTGCAATCTGGGTGAAAAAAGTGGGGAATTGATGCTGCTGAGCTGAGCCGTGAACCCAAATCAATGTGAATCCTGCATTTCCCTCACTTCAAGCTAGCATACCTTGCTCCCCGGATGCACAAGCCCTTTGGATTTGCCCTCCCTTGTCCCAAATTTGCCATCAGGATGAGCAAGCTCGCTTACCAGAGAAGCATTAGTGGTGTTTGGTGCCACTGGAGCTGAAGCATCGAACAAGGTCGCATTGGCTGCGGGAAAGGAGTTTGTTATTAAGGGTTTTGGCCAATATCGAGGTTATGGCACTCAAAGCAGCTGGGCTTCACCCTAAGAGGCCCAGCTGAGCCCAGTCGGTGCCAAAGCAAATGTGGGGTTGAGCACATCCTCCAAGAGCCACCAGGGATCAGCATCCCAAGGGCAGACCAGGATGTGGGGAGAAAACCCCCTGGTTCTAACCCCACAGCCACTTCTCCCTGATTAATCCCATTCGCCAGTGGAAAACATGGATTCTCCTTCAGCATCTTCTCCTTCCAGGGCTGGAAAGTGCCCGGGGGGGATGGACATAGTCTTAGGAGCTTCCCAGTTCCTTGAGCTTAAAGGAGCTTCCTGGGGAAGCCACCAGCATCCCGACACCCGCATCTTCAAACCACAGGGGTAGACTGGAAAAGCAGCCTTGTTTTTGGGAGGCAGCACCCAATTATGCCCAATTTGCTCTTGAAATTTGTTATTTTGGGTTTGTTTGGGGGTTTTAAAATATTTTAAGGGTGTTTTGGTGTCTCAGTGCAAAAAATTCCATCATTTCTACCCCCCGGCACCTTTGCTTCCAGTGCAAAAAGCAGCTCCACAGCTCTTTGGGTGATGCAGCTCCACAGCTTCAGGAGCACCCACATTCTTTAGGGGTGCCCCTAAGCGGGGTCCAGGACCATTCTGCCCCACCCTCTTCCCTCTGCTCCATCCTCTTCCTGTGTCATGTGGGAATTTCGGCTGCCCCAACCTGCTGCCTCCATCCCTGGCATAGAGGATTAATGAAGGAGAAGCGATTGCTGGGTTAGATGCAGAGACCTAGGGCTGCCAAAACCAAGTTCCAGGAAACAGCATTATCATCATTATATTAGTATTATTACTATTATTATTGTTGTTTATTATTTATTTATTATTATTATTATTCCTCCATAACCTTTTACTTTGCCAGAAACCAGCCTTATTTGTGACTTCTACAACTTAAAGGCTGGCATCCCACTGGTGGCATGGTAAAAGAGGGCCCCAAAGCTCTACAGAATCCCTCTTAGCAGAGCAGAGAGAAAAGCCAAATACATGGGGAAAAAATAGAACAGCAAAACCTCCCCATGGGGGAAGAGTGTCAGAGATTACAAGAGTTTTAATACTTAGAAGGCGATACTCACTTGAGATTGAAATCAGCCCAAATTGATGTGTGCAGCAGAGACAAATATGGGACAAATCAGTTATAATAATCAAAAATCAGAACTGATTAAAAAAGAAGATTAAAAAAAAGGATTTTGGGGGGAATAAATATCATATCTCAAGAGCTAAAGGAATGGAAAATCCAATGTGGATACCACTGCTGTGGTGCCCAGGGCAGCAAGGGCAAGGAGTAGGGCCAGGCTGCAAAGAAACTTCAGGTTCCAGGGTGCAAATGCCTCTTGGCAGCCTGGGATTTGCTTGGGATGGGGCTTGGAAAAGGGGGAGACCTCCCTGGAGCCTAAAGGCTTTGTCTTCATCCATGTGGATGGATGGAAGTGATCACGGTCCTGTTTGGGATATTTTGGTCCCCTGGGAATATGGCATCAGGCTTTGCTTTCCTGCAGGTCAGATCTGGGAGGGTTTTGGTTTGGGAAGGGTTGTGTTGTCTCTACTGTGTGCAGAGTTTTCCAAACCCAATGGGATCAGGTTGTTCAGCGGGTGGTTGATGAACAGAAATCAAGGAGAAATACAACATTCAACCGAATAAATGTTATTCCCATCCTGGAATCTGGTGAGATCTCTTCTTGCAGAGACGGAAGTATTGGGAACATGTTGCATGGCAGGTCTTGGATGCTTTTATTGCTGGTGAGAACTTCACTATCACACCTCTCTGCCTCCTCTGTCTGCAGCTGGTACTCCCCAAAATCAGCAGCATTAAGACTTTGTAGCTAAACTTAGCTTTTAGGAGGTGGTCATTGTCATTAGACCAAAGCAAAGATTCTGCTCCTTTCCAGGTGGCCATAGGAGAATCTGAGCTGCACAATTCGGGTGAGGGATCATCCAGTACATCTATCCAAGAGCAAAATCAGGGGAGCCATCAAAAGACCACCTGCTCAGTGGCCTCTCCTTTATGAAAAGGAGTAAGAAAGAGAAAGAAAAACAGTCCAAGGAGGTTTCCACACCCAAGTGGGACATCCTGGGGTGACGCAGACACTGGAGAGAACAAAATCCCTCCGGTTTATTTTCTGGAGAAGTGTCCATCGGCAGAGGGCTGGAATGATCTAAAATGTCCCTTTTTCCCCCATATTTCTTTTTTATCCATCTAGGTCTGGCTGCTCCAGGCTGAGGCTCCAGTTCTCCAGCACCATTTGCTGTGTCCTGACAAGCACCAGCGCATCCTTCCGTGGGGAACAAGGCTCTAAGGACAAGGTCTTTCTACTGCATGCTGACGAGGCAGCTGCCTCCTTCCATGTCCTCAGCCAATGATCCAGTGGGATTTACTCACAGCAGGACCCCACAACCCCTTCATCTTTCCCAAAGAAAAAGATGTGTACTCACCTGGGTCGGGAGCAATGCACTCGCACTTGTACATGGTCACGTAGTCTGGTTTGAAGTCCGAATTGATGGGATAGTACTTAAAGGCTCCAATCATCTTCTTGATGGCATCATAGATGAAGATGAAGCTGATGAGGGTGGAGAAGCCTTCCTCTGTGAAGCGGGTGATGTACTTTATAATGAAGCTGGCATCGGTGGCCACCAGGATAAGGCACTGGAGAGCAGAGTGGAGGCCGATCCAGAGGCGAAACTCCATGTAGTCAATGCCATTGCCTCTGAAAGTGGGAACAAGGGAAGTGCAGCCCTGTGAGAGCACGCTGTGGGCTGGAGAACAGCCCAAATCCCGGTACGGATGGGTCCCAGTTCCCTCTGGCATCTCCCAGCACCTACTTGCTGAAGTCAAAGAGCAGCTTCTCGAAGATGAGGATGGGGCCGGTGCTGCTAAGGATGATGAGTGGCTGCCCAGCAAAGAGGCAGAACATGGAGCCCGCCATCGCCGTGCCAAGGAAGCTCTCCATGACACCCTGGGGATGGATCAAACCCAGCATTGTGGTGATGCTGTGTCACCTTACCTGCCCCACTGATAGAGGTGGGAATTAAGGACGTCTCCTTGGATCTGTATAGGATGGGTGGGACCATGTCGCATTGCTGCTGGCATTGGCATTGAGAAGGGTTTTCCCATTCTGTAGGTATTTCAGGACTGCCAGTCCCACTTGGCAACGAATTTCCATCTCCAGCGTTAAAGCTTGGCATGGCACAAGGAGGGTAAAACCCATCCCATCCCATCCCATCCCACTGTCCCCAAGCCAAAGAGACCACCTCCCCTTGGACTTTACCTGGTAGTTGTCTGTGGCATCCCCAAGCAAGCCCCCAAACGTGATGGCATTGGTGATGCAGCCCAGGTAGATGAACAAGATGGCAGAGATGGACTGGATATGAAAGCCTTCATAGAAGTCGCTTGGGAACCAGGGCAGCTTCCTCTTGATATCCAGATACAGGCCACCACAAAACCTGAGGAGAAACCATGAAGGACCAGTGCCCTGTGCCCAAAAGGATTTCACCCTTTCATGCCTCTGAGACCACACGGTGAACCAGGAGAGGACACTGATGGGTTTTCAGGTGGTGAGGTGCTTGCTCACCTGCCGGTCCATGCAAGTTCTTCCCCGATTTCATGAACTTCAGGCATCTCCCCATCATCGCTGCCTCCTCCACCGGCCCCAGCGCCTGCACCACCGACCGTGCCGTTCATCTGCCCCACTTCATTCAGGGAGAAAACTGATTTCCTGGGGGGAGAGGGCCACCAGCATTGGCCATGGCACCTGCCCAACCAACCCAGCCTTGGTACAGGGCCCATGACCAAGGCCATGGTGTAGTTCTCCACCTTCATTAGAGCTTGGGGTTTGGGGTGAATGTGGAAAGATCAAGAGCTGGATCTTCCCTGCCCAAAGGTGGAAACAGCTCTGAGCTGCTCTGGGGGAAAAAAGTGCTGAAAAAGCAGCATTTCTGGAACATCTGCAGGGGTTATGTCTAGGGATGAAGGCAAACAAAGCTGCTGCGCTCCAGCATCTCCAAACCAGGAGATGGGGATGGCCACAGGGTTGGCTCCAGCCCCACATCTCCCACCCACCTCTTCTCAGCCGAGGGCACTTTTTTGGGTGGCTCGATCCGAATGTTGGGGTCCCACTCGCCGGGTGGCAGCACAATGACTTCATCCAGAAACTCATCGATGCCAGCGATCAGGTCTTCTCTATCCCGGGCTTTGTAGGCAACGTCGCTGAAGAGCTGGGGGTCAAGAGAGGAGAGGTGTCAACCTGGGAACAGCATCCAGTACACGTGTCCGATGTTATTATGGGATTTTAAAGCTCATTTGCTGGGGTAACTGGGCAATAGGGTTCCTGGTGAGGGCTGGGTGATGCGTCTACTCACATCATCCACCATGAGAGTCGCAATGGCTCTGCCTATCTCATTGTAGGATTTGGCTTTTCCCGCAGGACCAAGGAGAATAAAAAGGAACCTGGGGAGGGAAAGGCACCATGTTGGCAACCTCGGACCACCGCCATCTGTGTCATGAGACCACTTTGGACCTGAAGACATTGTGCTTACCTGGTGGGGACCGGCACCTCTGTCACTCCTCCCAGCATCGTCGCCTGGAGGAGCCGCACAAAAGCCACAAAGGGCTTCTCCAGGAACTCCACTTCTCCCACCAGCACATTGGATGCCTCTGCATCCTTGGGGATCTTCTTCATGAACTTGTTCTTCAGCTGTTGGAAAGACGAGGTTGGGGATGGGAGTGGTTGCCAAAATTTACTTTTTCCCCCCCTTTTCCACACTGCAAATGAAAAGCTGAAGCCATAAGCTCAAACTTCTTCATCTCTGATAATCCCAGGACTCCCAGAGGTGGGATTTAAGAGCCATGCCCAAGAACAAACCAGCAAGGATTCATCAAGCTCTATTTCTTCATTACTCCAAACCACCACTAAGCCCAAGATTAACTTGAAACCACACGCCTGGAGCTCCCTGGTAGGACATGCAACTGGGTGGATTGCAGGAGGTGCTACACAAGGAAAGCCCCATGGAATTCACTGCCAAAAAATAAGGATCCCTGCCTTTCTGCAAGTCTATCTGCAGCCTGCAGCCCCAACCTCCCCTATCCGATGCAGAAACACCACTGGATGCTGCGCACAGGGGATGCTTTTGTAGCTCTTTCCTCCTCAATCTCATCCTCCGAGCAGGAATAAATGATGGAAGTAGGAAACCTCATGCATGGATTTACTCCCCGGGTCTCTTCTTCCCTGCAGCTCTTTCATTATTAGTTTAAAAGGGTTCAATACCAACCCAGGCAGGGTGTTATTATAATCTATATGCCAGCATGAGGGGAGGCATGTGAGCTGGGCAGCAAGCACTCCCCTTTCTAATCTTTTAAACCCAGATGGAAAAAAATCATAATAATAAAGCAACTCCTCCAATGCTGCTTGGAATAAGCAAGAGCAGGAGTTAACAGTGACCACTAAGCTTCATGTAACACTTAAAAAGTCCCTTTGTAGTGGGTCTAATAGGGTGATTAAACCTAAATGCTTTGCATATTTTGGGATTAACCCTCTGCACCCCACTGCTGGAGGCTGAGATTTGGGGTTTGTTTGGGGCAGTTGGGTTGGTTTATTAAGAGTTCTGATTTTGGAAGGTGTCCTGGAAACCTTCTGCTTTCCTGATCTCCTGGCATCCCTGTCCATGGCTCCCAGCAACACATGAATTTCCATCCATTGCTTCCCCCTGAATTGCATCACCCCGCAAGCATCCCTGGGGAAAAGCAAGCTGTTATCATAGAATCCCAGCCTGGTTCAGGTTGGAAGGGACGTTAAAGCTCATCCAGTCCCAAAGCCCTGCCACAGGTAGGGACACCTTCTACCAGCCCAGATTGCTCAAGGCCCTGTCCAACCTTATCCCGCACTGTGTTTAGTTTTCCCTTAGGTTTATGCTGAAATCCCACACAAACAGAAACAAAGTGAAGCCCATAGAATGCATCAGCAGTTCTCAGCTAAAACACCTCGATGGGAATGGGACATCCAGCAGAACAGCACAAAACCTATGGATCTATCCATCATCAAGCAGAGACCTCGCCACAAACTGCCCGAGCAGCCTGAGCTCCTTCCCAGCTCTCCAGTTTAAAGCAAACTGCAGGGGAAGATTTCCCAATGCATGAAATTCACATCCATCATGGTGAAATTGGAGGGAAAAATGGAACCTGCCTCTATTCACAGACCATTGTCTCAAGAGCTGTATCCATGTTTGCAGTGCCGAGTGCTTGGATGGGATTTATCCCCTCCGACTGTCAAGCAAAAGCTTTTGCAGGATCCTGGAACTCTTCCAAGAACCTTTCCTTTCCTACCTAAAGTTTTTAAGGAATGTTTTCTCCATCCTGAGACTCTCAAGCTACATCAGCATCCTCACATATCCCTCTCTGTGTTCAACTCGCAAGCACAGGTATTATTTCTGGGACAGCTTCCACATGAGTCAGCTGGATCAATACATGGATTCATTTCCCTAATTAGGAATTTGTATGGTTATCGACCGAGTGAAGCTGCACAAGGCTCACATGGACCTTCACAACCACAGAGTCCCTTCCATGCCCGAGATGCTTCTCACACCATTGCACTGATGGTTTTGGGGTGATTACCTGGTCGGTGCTCGGTGTGTCTGAGATGTCGTTCATGCTCCGACTCTGCGCGTGACCTGATGGAGGTAAGAGAGAAAATCGTGGAATGGTTTGTGTTGGAAGGGACCTTAAAGCTCCTCCAGCTCCAACCCCTGTCACGGGCAGGGACCCCTTCCACTGGAGCAGCTTGCTCCAAGCCCCTGTGTCCAACCTGGCCTTGAACACTGCCAGGGATGGGGCAGCCACAGCTTCTCTGGGCACCCTGTGCCAGCGCCTCAGCACCCTCACAGGGAAGAACTTCTGCCTTGTATATAAGCTGAACTTCCCCTGTTTCAGTCTGAACCCATCACCCCTTGTCCTATCGCCACAGTCCCTGATGAAGAGTCCCTCTCCAGCATCCTTGTAACTCCCTTCAGACACTGGAAGCTGCTCTGAGGTCTCCACACAGCCTCTGTTCTCCAGGCTGAACAGCCCCAGTGTTCTCAGCCTGTCTTCAAAGGTGAGAAAAATTATCCCCTGATGCACAGCTGAATTCCTGCCCCACGTCCAAGGTGAAAGCATAGTGAGAGGACTTCAATGTGAGTAAAAACCATACTATTTATTCGAGCTAAGCTTGCAAACCAGGTGCAGTAAGATGAAAACCCAAGAATATGAGTTTGACTGATACCAGCCAACCTGTGGCTGCACAAACTCCATTTCACTGATGGCTGGGGTGGGATCCCCATGGAATTACAACTTGATTTTGGTCTTCCTGCTTCTTTTAGGCCTGTTTCCACCTCCCCAGCACCCTCCTTGGCTTACGCAGGCGGCCGTAGCTCGCGCTCTGCCGCATCCGCAGGTCCTCAGTGGAGCGGTGGAAGGCGGCACCGGCGGCCGGGCTCCGGGCTGCAGGAAAGGAATGATTAGAGGAGATGCAGGTCCCATAGGGGACCATTGGGTGATGCTAAAGGCAAGAGGCCAGGCTGGAAATCAGCTGCCCAGCACAGACGGGACTCTTCCAGCTCTGATACATCAGCAATTTGCTTTTCCCTCTTACTCGCATTTGCACTTTAATCTCACCCATAGGATCCCAGCCTGGTTTGGGTTGGAAGGGAGCTTAAACCTCATTCAGTTCCAACCCCCTGCCACGGGCAGGGACCCCTTCCACTGGAGCAGCTTGCTCCAAGCCCCTGTGTCCAACCTGGCCTTGAGCACTGCCAGGGATGGGGCAGCCACAGCTTCTCTGGGCACCCTGGGCCAGCGCCTCAGCACCCTCACGGGGAAGAGCTTCTGCCTAAGAGCTCATCTCAGTCTCCTCTCTGGCAGGCTAAAGCCATTCCCCCTCGTCCTATCTTATTAGCAAAGAGCAAACTGCCCTCACCCACGTCTTCCCACTGCAGAGGCTCCGTGCATTACCCGACACCTTATCAGTACTCTTTTTGAGGCTATAAACGGGTTCAGAAGTACAATTTCTGTTATTTAGGATGACCCAACACTTTATTTGGCTTTTTAATCCAATAATTCTCCAAAAAAAAACCCCTACATTTGAAATCTGTCTATCCTCACCCACTAAAAATAATGATGAAATTCCCACTGGGCATCACCCTGATTCAATGTTCCAGTGGTATTTATCCATATATCATGGAGTTGCCAATGGCATAACAAATGTGAGGGAGCTTTCTGCTTCTGCCCATGACCATCCTGTCCTTGGCGGCCCTATATGCAAACTCCAAGTGATGCATCATCCCAGCAAGGAACTAGAAATGCAGACGATGTCCATAATTTTCCTATCTACAGGGACTAACCACAACATTTCCAAGTCAAGCTCCATTTTGAAGGCTTGTGGGCAAATATTAGCTCAAATATCTAGTTTTCTAACGTGGATGATGGCTGCTTTGAAACCTGGGATTGCCCATGGAGTGAGAATATTGCTTCTCGATGGCCTCTTCCGTGTGCGCTTTGTGGGTGCCGCTGCTCCTGTCCAGGCAGGGAGCAGATGAAGCCCGGCAAATCCCAGGCTCCACCAGATGACCTCAGTTTAAACCTAAGTAAATAATCTAGCCTGAAAACAAACAAATCCCCTTTTATAATGGCTCAAAAATAGGTTCAGCCCCAGCCCAGACGGGATTTTTCTGTGGGCAGCTGTGCCAGAAACCCTTTTGGCCAAGTGACCGCCAATGCCATTGTCCCTCACACAATGCCCGTGTCCACCTCAGCAGACATCTCTTTGGCTTCTGGCTACCCCTACCCTTAAAGCCACCAGTGATAGAGCATCCACAGAATCACAGGATGGTTTGGGTTGGAAAGGACCTTAAAGCTCCTCCAGCTCCAACCCCTGCCACAGGCAGGGACCCCTTCCACTAGAGCAGCTTGCTCCAAGCCCCTGTGTCCAACCTGGCCTTGAACACTGCCAGGGATGGGGCAGCCACAGCTTCTCTGGGCACCCTGTGCCAGCGCCTCAGCACCCTCACAGGGAAGAGCTTCTGCCTTATCTCCAACCTGAACTTCCCCTGTTTCAGTTTGAACCCATCATCCTTTGTCCTATCACTATAGTCCCTGATGAAAAGTCCCTCTCCAGCATCCTTGTAGCCCCCTTCAGACACTGGAAGCTGCTCTGAGGCCTCCATGCAGCTTCTCTTCTCCAGCCCCAACTTTCTCAGCCTCTCTCCATACAGGAGGTGCTCCAGCCCCTGATCATCCTCGTGGCCTCCTCCGCAGTTGCTATTTGGGGTCTTTCTCCATGCAATAAACAGCTGGGTGCCCTCAATTATCGGTTTTCCCCAGTTCCTTCTTCTGAGATCTTCCTCCCTCCAAGGTGGCTCACTAAAGACTCAAGGATGCCACCAAGATTGGACCACAGGGACTCACTTGTGTTGGAGGAGACGGACTTTCCAATGTCGGCCAAGGACCTGTGGATTGGTTTCTTGGTTTGGTGACGGTGCTTCCTGAGAAGCACATAGCTTATCTTCTCCCGCAGCTCTGGCTTGAGCAGACCATCCTCAATCTGCTTCTCAATGACATCATCTGCAAGCACCAAACAAGGGTGGCACATGGGTTACCACACTGCAAACCCTCCTAGAAAGCTCAAGACAACACTGATTGAACCAAGTTGGTGGTTCTCAGTTCCTGTCATTGCTCAATCCCATGCAAGTACATGCATTTAAATCTGTTTCCAGCACTTTAGGATGTGGGGGAATAGCCATCTGAAACCATCAATACCTGCTGCTTCCTACCTATGATTTGGGGCAAAGAGTAGCCATCTAAGTCCAGGAGCACTGTTCCTGTCTGTAGGCACGTCCGCAGCTCAAACAGGCTGTGCAAGGACAACGTGGACACGTGGGGCTTGCTCCACCTCTCCCCACCTTCCTCCACCTTTTCTTCAAACTTTATCCACCTGAAATGAGAGGTTGGCCATGGGATGGTGTGTGAGAAGAGAACAAGAGAATTGCTTTTCCTGTGGAGTTTCCCTTCTGCAGCTTTGCAAACCTGGATTTGTTCGTACTGCAAAGGTTTTGCTTGTTATTCAGGATGGGAATGGAGAGACCAAGTAACATCATTAGACAAAATACTGCTCGCATGCTAGCAGAGGAGAGTAAAACCTCTCAGCTCCACCACTGACCTCAACCCTCTTCAAATTGCTCCTGTGAGATGGGAGAGGTTTTTCCATGGAGCCGAGCCTGCCTTAGCCAGGACCTGCATCCACATGGACCAGCCATGCACACAGGGCAATACAAATGGCTTTGCGACCCTTTAGCAATACTCAGGCTTCATTCCCATGGTGGGAGACAAGGGGGTTTGCAGGCCCTTGGAATTCAGCCCTTCCACTTATATCCCTTAACTTTACAAACCAAAGACTTCAGAGCAAGACATCAGTTTGGGGACTAAAGCTGCTTTTCCTTTACAGGAGGTTTGCACGCTCCATGGATTAAGCCTTCACAGGGCTTAACCTTACAACTTTTAACTGGTACAAGTGGGATTTTGGCTCTGGCTGCCACAGATGGAAATGATGTAGGAGGAGACGGGGTTTGGGAATAGCTGATGGCTCATGAAAGCTGCAGAGGGAGGATGGGGAGAGCCCAGCATTGTATCAGCTTACAGGGGGGTGCATTAAAATGCTGCAGCAAAGAGAGAATCCTGGGTGTCCCTACTAAAAAAGCCCCAAATGATTATCTGGGAGCGTTAGGAATAGTCTGTGGTGGGGACAAAACCCCAGCATACCCGGAAGTATAACATTTGCCTTTAGTGCCAGTGGTGAGCACATGGGGTAGGTACTTGGGCCAGTGTGTGGGACTCGAGGCACGTTTCCAGCAGCACCTTTGCCTCGGGATCAGCATCCCATGGTCCTTTCTCCAAAGCAAAACTCCATCTCCCTGCTGTGCTCAGCTTCTTGATTTCCATTTGTTGGCATTTATTGTGGATTTAGCCCAGCAAGGAGCTGCTCTCCTGTGGCTAAAGAGGCTGAACCATTCCTCACTGGAGAGTGGAAATCCAGGACTTGAGAAGCCTCCATCCTCCCGCTGGGAATTTGGAAACCTCCATCTCAATTCCTCCCTGATGAAAAACCCAATGCAAGGAGAAGGATGCTAAGAGCTTTCTATATACCTGATGATCACAGGATCATGGAATGGTTTGGGTTGGAAAGGACCTTAAGATTATACAGTTCCAACCTGCAAAGGATGCAAATAACCAGCCCAAGATGAGCACTCACAGGGCCTGATCCTGCTCTCTCCTTATTCCTCAGGTGAGCTTTTACATCCAAAAATCCCACATGTGCTTGGAAAGGGTTGGGGATACCATCAGCATCCCTGACACCCATCCCAAAGCTCCCCAAAATCCCCCAGCCCTACCAGCCCTTACACAGTTGAATCTAGGAAGAGAAAATCCCACTTGGATTTGAGATTTTCCCCTTGGATAAGCTCTTAATTCCATAAAGTGAACACCACTTGCAACTACTCTGCTACTTCTGTTAAAGATGTAGGTGGGTTTTAGTATCATTGCTTGAGGAGTAGAAGTTTAAATCCTGACCTGGCCAAGTGTGGGGGGAAAAAAGACCTGAGAAAATGTCCCTTATATCCCCTCTTCCCATTTCCCAGCTTTGCTCTAATTCTCCAGTTTCCCAACATGTTACCCTCGTTTTTACACCTTCCCAGCCCTTTCTGCAGGGCTTTGCTCTCATGCTACAACTGGGAATGAGAAAAGCTCCAGCTCTGCGGTTGATCCAACCTGGGAGATGTGGGATGAGATGTGAAATATTCCTCCTTTCCTCCCTTTCTCTGCCATTTCAAGCCCTCAAAACACCTTGTTTTATGCATTCTCCTAACCCAGGCAGAGCTTTTTTGACCTCTTTAAGAGTGATGCTCATTCCCAAACCCTTTTTCCATGCAGGGATCTTTAGGAGATCTTTCCCCAGCACATTTCCAACCCAAAGCATCTCACCCCATCTCACCTGGCCGACTCTTTCCACTCCATCTCCTCACCATCGTGCTGCAGTGTGTCCATCTCCGTGAAGAGCGTGGGGTTGGGAGGCTCATCATCTTCCCCCAGGATGTAGCGGAGGCGCTCGGCAGCCGGAGACACTGCCAGGGATGGGGAAAAGAGGTTTTACCATCGACTGGAGGCAAGATGATCCCATATGGAAAGCCCCAGGGTGGGTAAAGAGGGATCTGCAGGTCTAGTTAACATCCTGGGGTAGAAAAAGGAGGTTTTGAGGAAAATGTTTAAGGTGAGAGACACTGAGGACTCAGAGAACTCTAAGTAATCCTCTCCCAAAATCCCTGTGCAAAGAGATGCGGAATGCTGGTCAAAGGATGAGCAGAGGCTGTGTAGAAGAATCCATAGGTCTGGGCTGGGAATTAAGGAATGTGGCCAGCCCTATATACAACACAGTCAAATTCCCCTTCCAGGAGCACTATGTGCCCTGTTTCCATGGGGTATCCCACATTTTTTCCCTACCACAGAGCCTGATTTTGCAAGGTTCGAGCTGTCTGCTCTCAGTAATCAAATCCTTATGGTCTCCAGCACTGTATATCTGGATGCACAAGCGCTCAGAACATGTTTTCCCACTGGATTTCCAAGGGGAACATGTATTTTTTTGAGTGGAATAATAAAAATTTACCATTTCTGCAGGAAAAATCCAACTTCTTGCTGCAAATAAGCCACCAGACAGGGAAGGCCACTTGTTGCCTCCTGTGGTATGTTAAGGAAAAGGAGCAGCAGCATGTCATCTCCTGACAAAGCTACCAACTGATGGGAAAAGGGTTTTTCGTCTTTGGAGCATTTCCCATGGAATGCACTCATCCAATGGCCATGGAAAGCTGATGGATCTGCCCTCTCGTCCAGAAGACAAAGCCAGGCTGGGTTTTCCTTTAACCCTTTCCATCTTCAGGTGCTTCTCTAGTAAAGCCTCATCATAGTGGTTGCAGGGAGGAGTTGAACACTGGGATATGAACCTGGAAGTGGCATGGACTCATCCACTCTCCAGTTGCCCTGTTATCCATAAAAGAGGTTAAACTCAGCCCTGTGCCAGGCTTCATGGAAATGGTATATATTTAATCAAATCTTGGATCTTATCCCTCTCCTAATACAGTAGGAATTAATCCAGCTTGGAAATGTCTTTGTTAGTAGGATTCTTCTGTTCTCAAACCTGGGAATAAGAAAGGTGGGTAATACAGTACCCAAAAAACAGGTAATTAAATTGCCATGCACGAGAGGAGGGGGAAAATGGGAACATTGCCTTTTCTCTCCATCAAAGGAGACGAACCAAGTCGCAGTGGCCGTGAAAGAATAGGATGTCCCTTGCTCTAGGCTGAGCCTGCTTAACTGCTTAAGCCCTTTAAACCCCACCACCAGGACTAAAGCCCTGTTGTCAAGTTCCTCCTTCCACTTCCATAAGCTTCATTATTATGATTATTAATATTCCTGTTAATTTTAGAGCTGGGCTACGTGCCTGGAGGGCTTCAGGCTCTTTAAGCCTAAAGTGCTGTTCCTGTAAGAGGGAATGAAATCAGTGCGGTCCTGGCAACCCCCTCACCTCGGCCTCATGCTGTGCTCTGCAGACCAAATCTGACATATCCTGCAAAAATCACAGCAAATACACGAGCCAGACCATGGAAAATGGTAGAAATAAGGGAATTTACTGGAAATTTACTGTGAATTTACTGGTTTGGGTGGAATCTCCGGATGGATTTGTTCAAAAAGGGGAACTCATGGTTTTTGCAGCAGAGAAAGGCGAAGGGTTGGAGCTTTGTAGATCTTTGGCTTGGCGGTGGCTGCTCCCAGCTCTGCCCAAATTCCCACCTTCAGTGCTTAAGAAGGGTCCCTTCTCCTGCATCAACCTGCCAGAGGGTTCCCCAAGCATCTTGTATTGGGGTGTCGGGGCTGTGACACACTTTATCCACTGGAAACCACTAAAGGTAAAGGCAAATTTGCACATAAAGAGCTTTTTAAGATGGTTTTCGGAGCTTTTTCCCCACTCTCCCCCTGTTTAAGGAATAAACCCACCTCTCAACACATAACATGAGCTTCCTGATGGCTTCCCCACCGCTCACTGACCCGAGCAAAGAGCCGGTTGCTAAACCAACAATGCTGGGGCTTGGCCACACAGCCAGAATTCATGGGCTTTGTTCACCTGCAGGACCCTTTCGTGCCTGGGACAGCACCAACATCCTGCTTTTTCCTGCTAGGAATTTGATTCAGCACCTAAATCAATCCTGGAAAGCAGCTGGGGAATATAGACAGAATAGCAGCGACCAGGGCTTGGCACCTCTGGGGAACACAAGGCTACAGCTGATCACAGAATCATGGACTGGTTTGGGTTGGAAGGGCCTTTAAAGCTCATCCAGTTCCAGCCCCCTGCAGCGAGCACCTTTCAGATGCAGTGACACTGGCTAAAACCCACAAAGCCGTGCCAAAATCTGCACCTATTTCCTGCAAGATACAGTTCAACGGGTGCCCAGAGCAGATCTATACCTCCTTGAACCAGCTTATATGATGGGAAAACACCCCAGCTGTTTGAAATCAAACCTGCGCTGTGATTTCAGATGCAGTGGATCAGAATTGAGCCCACAGACACAGAATTAGCTCGGCATTAACAGTGGTGAGCATCAGAGAATGGTTTGGGTTGGAAGGAACTTTCCAACGCCCTGCAGTGAGCAAGGGCATCTTCAACTGGACCAAGTTGCCAGAACCACATCCATCTTAGCCTTAATATGGGATAATTTCACATATGCAAGAACCTTCATTTCCATGGATAATCAGACAGGAGAGATCAGTCACACTGATTTATACCTCCTTTAACGTGAGGTTCACAGAGCCCTTCACACCCCAACTTTGATCCAGCAGTAAAACGTCACCTAGCAATGCTTTTCCAAGCCAAAATTCCTGTTCTGGTTTTAGGTATAATTAAAAAGGTGATAAAATAGGGGATGGACGAACCTGGTGCCTTCTGGGGTTTGCAATCCAGCTGGGCAGTGGGACTAAGCCTTATTTAAGGCTCTGGCATACAAACCATGCACTGTTGTGGTCCTTCTGAACACACAACAGCCTTTTTCCGGGGTTTCATGGGTTAGAATGGTCCCTTCCCCCCCAGGATAGAGAAGACTGAGGTGCACATCCCACGGGATTAGATGCTCCATTCCTGTTCAAGAAAACCCCATCTCTGGGAGATTTTTCTTCTTTCAAATAGCCATTTCTCTGCTTCCCTACTGCTGGGGAGCAGTGGAAGATGATACAGACCCATGTGTCCCCACCTTATATTTGGGGTGAGCTTTGGAGCTTGGTGCCCCAAGCAAACGCTCAACCCAAGCCCACGCTGGCTCCCAAGTTGATTTTGCAAAGGAAAAGCAAAGCCAAATAAACCCAGGAGCTTTTCCTCCTCTCCAGCTCCCCCATTGCGGACACCGAAGAGCCATGGAAATCACCTACCTGGAATCGTTTCCATCTTTTCTCCCGTTTCTTCCTGGCTCAACCAAACCTTCAGTGCACGGTACAAAAAAACCACAACCCCCAAACTTCCTCCTTTATCCACTCAGGCTTGTTAAACTCCCAAGGCTTAAGGAGCAGATTATAGAGAATATAAAGCACTTTCCTTTCCCTTTAGCTCTCATGACGGGAAGTTACCAAATCAAACGGGATGCGTGTAGGAGAGGTGAGTGGCAGCGGGATGGAGTGAGCAAGAAAGGGGAGGGAGGGAAATGTGGGAGGACAGAAATCTAAGGGTTGGGGTTATTCTGTGGAGGGGGCTTGTTTCCCACCCAGAGCCAGGTGGGAAAACCCCCTTCAAGCTCAGGGCAGAGATTTTTTGTCTGGGAAAAACACCCAAATGAGGAACATTTCCAAAAGGAAAACGTGGCTGATGCAGAGTTAAGGCTTTTTGGGGTCTTTTCCCTCCATAAAATGACTTTTCCCTCCCAAAACCAGTCAGTGTTATATCCCAGTGGCATTTACTGTGGAAAGGAGGTGACATGGTCTTGCTCGCGGCACAATGAAAGGCAATAAGGGAACTTTTCCTTCCATAGGGATAAGCCACACTGAGCCCCTGCCCGCACTGCTGAGCTGTGACGTGGTCTGCTTGACATAAACCCAAATGCAAATTTCTATAGGGGGGGTAAATAAAAACGCAGCTCCTTTGCTGTGCAAAATGTTAATCTTTGCTAAGGAGATTTAAGGAGAGCGGGCAAAGCCCCAGGCAAAAGCCTGTTGGGAACAAGGAGTGATGCCCAGAGGATGTCTGCACCCCAGGACCCTGCCATCACCCCATTTCCCCCTTAGCAATCTCCCAGGGGCAAGCACAGCCTCCTGAGGGCAAGGACAACCTCTTTATAGCCCACCCATCACCTAAGCAGCCTGAAATCCCATTTTACACCCTGTTCTCAGAGACATTCACAGGGAAAAATGAACTTGGGAAGCGCTGGGAAATGCAAACACCGGACCAAGCAAGGTGGGTAGGTGCACGGAGGGTGACTTAATCCTGGATTAAATGATGTTGCCAAAGCCCTCTTGCTGTTTTGGGAAGCCGAATGACCACTCACTGGTCCTGCTGGCATTGTCATTGCCGCTCTCATAGCAGCCGTGGCCGCCGTCGTCAGTGTCGGAGTGATCCTGGCGCTCATAGTGCCGCTCGCTCTCGCTTGTCCTATCCCGGCTGGAAGCTGATCTTCTCCGGCGCCGTTTCCTCCGGTAGCCCCGGGGCACTGGCACCCCGATGTAGATGGAGTGGTAATCTGGGGAGGGGAGGGAAGCTTTAGAGGGTGGGTCTGGGTCATTCTCACTTGCAAGAAAGAATAAAAGCCAGGGAGATGTTTGCCTTCTTCCCACCAGGTTTAAAGCATCCCATGGGATGTGCTGAGCCAAACGCTGGGAGATCTGAAGCATCAGCCAGCAGGGAAGACCCTAGTGCCATTTGGGGCATCCTGAGGTTTTTTGCTCACCTTCCTCATCGTCGTATCTCCTCCTCGAGCTGCTGAGGCCCCTCTCACTCATCCCATCCTCATCCTCCAGCATGGTCCCACCACTCGGAGAGAGCTGAGCCACGGGGAGGAGAAAGGAGAGAGATTATAAAGGGTGCTGGGCAGGGAAACAGCCTCTGCACACTCACTTGGTGCTCCCTGCTATGGGAATCCTTCACCCATGGCACCAGCGTCCTTCTGGGATGGGGTGAGGATGCACCAGGGATCCTCCAGCACCTCCTGCAAGGACCCTTGGTGAAGTCTCAGTCCTGCCTCACTCTGTGCCAGCCCTGCCCCTGCTCCACCTCCTCTCTCCCCAATTATCCGGATGAATTTCACCAGGGTTACATCTCCAGCCTCTTATTCCTGCTGCTGAAGGAAGGTGTAAGTGAAGTGTAAGAGATTATTGCAGAGATTTGCTGATACGAGCACAGCAGCTCCATCCACAGGGGTTCTTGCTGCCTATAAGCACCCAGTTAATTCTGGGGGGAACTGGCACAGATAAAAGGGGTTTTGCAGATGCAAAGTTCATTTTTCCCCATCTAAGCACAGCTTTTGCACCATTCACACGCTGCCACTTCCAGGTACCTTCCTTCAAACCTGCTGATTTATTTCCCAGATGGGTTTCTTTGGGATTTGCTCATTAATTTCCTAATTATCTGACCTCCAGTGATTGCCTTTCACACTTGACTTGGATAGGAGAACAGTTACTGTTCATGGCAGCCCAATCAATGCCTCCCAAAGTCACTTTGAGAGCGGTCAGAGAGCCAGCCTCTCTGTGTTCAGCTGCTTGCATCCGTGGCAATATCATATCATTATCTATCTCTCTGAGGGAAGAGAAACCAAATTTAAGCCAAATAGGTTAAAAATATAAAGCAAATGGAAAAGCTGGAAGTATCCAGGAATGGCCAGTTTGGCTCTGCTGGAGCTGCTGACCCATTCCCCAGAAGGCAAAGAACATCTTTAGCCTAATACAGGCTCCAGCCTTATCCTGGTTTTCTATTTGAAGATTGATTTAACAGATTTGGGGTTCATTTTACTTTGCTTGACCACATGAACCCAACACTTTTTGTACAGGTGCAGGGACCAATTTGTTTTAGGGGCAAACACTTCCAGATGGACAAATCCTGCCCCAGACATGTGGGATAATATCAACCGAAGCCCTGGCTTCCTGGGAATAACATTATCAGGCTAATTCTGAGGGTTTTAGGAAGCTGGTGTTGGCAGGAGAAACAGCACAATACCCACCCAGCCACAAGCAGAAGTAGTTCCTCTAACAGATGGAGTATTAGGAACCTCCCCATGAGGTTTCCTCACCAGCTCCAGCGCTAGGTTGGGGTTCCCAGATGGATGGGGATATATTGGGAAGAAACAGGACTTCTTTTTCAATGTGGCTTGGCCAGCAAGAGCTCTACCAGAGCTCCACTGGGCAGCAGAACCAACCCATCAGCTAAACCCAGGCTTTGTTAGAGCCACTGATAAATAAAAGGTCCTGAATGATTATGGCTGACTGATGAGGGTCATGTAGCCTGGGAGTTCTTCCCTCTAATCTTTTACATATAAAGCTTTTTTCTCCCCCCCCAAATATTACATAATAACACAAGTAAAATGCAGACAAGAAGTGTTGGGAAAAACAACTCTAAGCACAGTAGAAATAAGGGGAGGAAAAGAAGAGCACGGTTACTTTTGCCAATGAAATTCCGCTGCTCCCACCAGCTCTCGGTTCCACAAAACTGATCTTTAGCATTAATAAACAAGTTTTACCATTAATAAACAAGTTTCACCATGAATAAACTCACCTTGAGCTCTCCAAACACACTCAGAAATCAGCGGATGGAGCCGTGCAGTGAAGTCACAGGCACTCGTGGGTGCGGGAGCCCAGATTGCCTCGAGATAAAGCTGCTCTTGCCATCATCGTATCGACACCCACTGCCAGACTCGCTGTAGCTCCCAGGTTAAAATGGATTTGGGGCGGCACCAATTGACTTTGGGAGCGGGAAGGCATCATGGGATGCAGATAAACTTCTGGAGAGGATGGAACATCCAAGCCAGGGAGACCTGGTCTTGCGCAGTGATGGTCTCTAGATATAGATGTAGGAAATTCAAGGTGTCCATTCCCAGCTTGCAGGGTCTGTGTCTTCTGGGGGGTTTGGGTTTGTTTCATATCAGTTTTGCCCCGATTGCTGGGATTTGGGAGGGAAATCATTTTTCTTTGTTTTCTTTGCACATGGACATCTTTCATGCACATCTGATCTTAAACAGAAGAAAATTCCTCAGGCAGTTACAGAGAACTATCACCAGCAGCAAGAAAGCTCCTAAAGCCCCTGGGGATGATAGGATCAGCCCTATGGCCATAGAATCATAGAATGGTTTAGGTTGGAAAGGACATTAAAGCTCATCCAGTTCCAACCCCCTGCCATAGGCAGGGACACCTTCCACTAGGGCAGGTTGCTCTTGCCCTGTGCCTACAGACCCTTGTTCAAAACCCCTCTCCAAGTTACCTGTAGCCCCTTTAGGCACTGGGAGCTGCTCTAAGGTCTCCCTGAAGCCTTCTCTTCTCCAACATGAACCACCCATCAAATACAGGTTGGGTTCTTTTTTTGATGAGGGTTGCACACTGAATTATTTTACCATTTCCACAGTTTGCTTTTAACGTGTTGAACATCCTGAAATTGGATTTCATGGAAATCCAGCTCCTGGTCCCACAAGCATGCCCACTGTGCTTCCCAAGCTGTCCACTTCTATTTAATGCCTGGCTTGTTCGCCCCTGCTTAGCCTTTTAATGGGGGTATCAATAAATCTGCATCAAAGCAGTATCCAGCCCTTTATCAGGGCTGGTCTCGTAGTTAATGGAAGGAGAACTTGGAAATCAGACTTTGTGCTTTGAGGTCATTCCATATCAGGGCTTTTCTCTCACCTCCAGGGGATTATTCGATGGCACAATCCAGTCTCAGCAGCAGCAAAGCAAAACCTATTTGATGCTTTATCCCTGCTCTCATTTGCTTTCCAGCTCCTGTTTTGTTAGATCTGCTCTTCCAAGTGTAGCAGGTCCGGAACAAGGGAGAAGTGATTTCAAGATGCAGGATTTAGGATGAAGTAAGGAATGCTATTGGCATGCCCTTTATTTAGAGTAGCAAGGCATGTTTGTAAGTAGGAAAAAAGCTTTTCCAAAGTATGCTTATGATTTCATGCTCTTCCCATTTTCCAGGCATTAGCAGACCAGCTGTTTGGAGGAATAGGGGAGCCAGGTGCCTAAATCATGGAATCACAGAATCACTTAGGTTGGAAAAGACCTTTAAGCTCATCAAGTCCAACCATTCCCCAGCGCTGCCAACGCTACCACTAACCTGTGGCACTGAGGGCCTTGTCTACATGGTGTGTGAACACTTCCAAGGATGGTGACTCCACCACTGCTCCAGGCAGCTGGTTCCAATCCCTGACTTCTGTCTATCTCCCATTGCTTACTGCCTGCTAAAAACCAGCGTTAATCCAGACATGAAAACCTGCTTGCATCCAACCCGTGCAATGCTGCCCGTGCTGGGGTCCAGCATCAGCCAGGAAAAGGGTTTAGAGATGTTGGTGACTGTTTGTCCTGTAAGTAAAGAGCAAATATAGCAGTTAACTTTCTTCCTCCAAATACATAGAAATGCAAAGAGCAGGTTGAGTTTATCAGCTTGTACGAAGAAGGTTTTACTAAACACATGCTGGAGAGAGGAGGGGAAAGGAAGAAAAGCAGAATCCCAGGAGCTGAACCTCACTGACCCCCCTGCTCAGCTTCTGGGGTTCTCAGCTCCGTTTCCAATGGGATTTGGGGGGGGGGGAAGGGTTCAGAAAGTGTTCTTTTCAGGGTTGTGTTCCTGATTGCTTCACGTTTAGTTAAAGAGTAAAGCCTGGAACCAGTCAGAAGAGGGAGACAGAGCCCGGCAGACGCAGGGCATCCAAATAAAGCCAGCCTCCGGCTTTCAAAACAGCCTTAATAAAAGCTCCACTAATAAACGCAGCATTTCCTTTGCCAGCGGCGCTGCAGACACTCAGCTCTTGAGAAACAGATTTGTTTCTTCTTCTTCTTCTTAATAAAACCACACTCATCATTTTGCAGTTCATCTGTTTAGGGTCTGCCTCTGCGAGCCTGTGTCCCCCATTGCGGCTCAACTCACACATCCAGGCTTGGATGCAATGCACTCCAGCTGTTTATAGTACCCTGGAATGGTTTGTGTTGAAAGGGACCCTAAAGCTCCTGCAGTTCCAACCCCTGCCACAGGCAGTGACACCTTCCACTGGAGCAGCTTGCTCCAAGCCCCTGTGTCCAACCTGGCCTTGAACACTGCCAGGGATGGGGCAGCCACAGCTTCTCTGGGCACCCTGTGCCAGCGCCTCAGCACCCTCACAGGGAAGAGCTTCTGCCTTATCTCCAACCTGAACTTCCCCTGTTTCAATTTGAACCCCTCACCCCTTGTCCTATCGCTACAGTCCCTGATGAAGAGTCCCTCTCTGACATCCAGTGAGAGGACCCAATCTCTATTTAATTCCTATATCCTTAGTAATGAGGGAGGGACTTGCCACCTTGATCACCAAGTTCTGCTAAAAATCCTATAAAAGGCAATTCCTCACCTGGTCATTAGATGCTGGTCTCCAGCAGAGGGGAGTCACAGCACATTCCCACAGTAAATCCATCTTCCCTCTGGAAGCCGCTGAGCTCTCCTTTTCCTTGCCTGGGGATAAAACCTTAAGCCAGAGCTCATGAGGAAGAATTGGAAACCTTCAGAAACGGGTGTTTTCCCTTGGTGCAGCCTTGCCCAAACATCCGTCTTGCTCCAGGAGGTGCAAGTTGTGCCTCCCTGGGGATGCGATTCCTATATTTCAGGTGATCAGGTTAAATATACCTACAAAGACAGCCCAAAGTGCAATGATGATGGTGCCACTTCTCTCTCCGTGGCTGGGCCAGCGTGCATTGAGTGGAAGTGACTTTGCAAAACACAACACAAATTACATTTATTGTGTAAAAACACCCCTAAAAACCCACTAAGGAGATACAGAAATGCTTCAAAAGGGGAAGGAAGTAAAAGGACCCTGGGGAGCTCATGTGCCCGCACAGTGCATTGCAGTTGTGATATCATCCCAGTGTTACTGTCTCCTGGACCTGAGAAGATAAACCGCATGATGTCCATGTTCAACATCCACCACCTTCCTAAAAGCTGCGCTCCAAGTTCTCCACCTTCTCACACTTTGCTTTGGCAGATGGTGCCTTCCTCCTCCTCATCTTCCTCATCCTCAGCATTGATGGGAATGTAGCCCCCTTCCTTGGGCAAGCACCAGCACCAGCCTGCACCGCTCAGATCCACGGCCCCGAAGCTGAAATCCCGCATCTCCAGGATCTTGAAGTCAACAGCGTCCAGCTTGGAGTAGATCTCGTTGAGCTTTTGCCAATACAACCAAGCCATCACGAGGCCGATCACCTGCAAAAGATGAGTGTAAAAAGCACTATGGTCAAGCAAACCCTTTCTGAAGGTCTTTCTCCTAAAGGATGCTGTCATCCGAACTTCCAAACCTGGCCACCAGACAAGAAAGGACAATACCCAGTTAAATCTTCTGCCAAAGCAACAGGCTCATTGTTAAACTTGTTATTGGTCACATCCATCTCACAACTTCCCACATCAACCATGACTGAGGGATGTGGATTAGTTGGACGTCACCAGGAGCATTGAGAAGAGCGAGGCAGAGGTCCAGGCTCTTGCTAAACTTGAGATATTGCTGCAGTTTATTTCCCATTTCCCTGCAGGCTGGAGGGAATTAAAAAATACACTTTAAATCTTTAGGAGAAGGGAAGGAAAAAGCACTTTCATCAGCACCAGATGGCAAGCACATTGCTTTGATTTCAACTGACGTTCCCTTCACGGTGCTACACTGTGGTGGCTACAGTTAGAGGATAAACCATGGTGAAGAGCTATTTGCAGACCAGGTACTGATAAGGGGCACAGTGGCAATCAGAGCACTTCCAGTGCCAACTGCATCTTTGTACTAACCTTTCACCTTCCTTGACTACTGAGCCATAAAAATAAGGTTTGTTCTCCTGTAAGCCCAGTTAAACAGGGCAGTTTTATAGCTCCTTTCAATGCACAAGATGGGATGGAGAAGGACAAGACCATCTTGAGCCTCTGGGCTTTTCCTCAGCAGTAATCAACATGTTTGTCCTCGTAACCATTCCTTGAAGCAAAGAGCCAATAAATAACCCAGTCACATCTGTACCATCCATCACCTGGGATCTCCTGTAACTCTCGTAGCACATTGGTTTTGGAGCTGAAAAAGTATTATTAGTCATTTCTCTGGGTCCTAATCAATTCATTAAATAGTCTGGAAAGTGGGAACATTAAGAGAAAGATAAATGGGGCTAAGAGCAAAGGGTTGGAACGCATCTGAAATTAGAGACTGTTTTGTTCCCATAGTGGAAAGAGAAAAGTTTTGGCCAGAGGAGGCTGCAGAAAACAGAGGCAAAAAATCCACGGGGAAAAAGCAAATCACCCAAGTGTTTGCTGAGAGCAATCACAGAATCCCAGCCTGGTTTGGGTTGGAAGGGAACTTAAAGCTCATCCAGTTCCAACCCCTGCCAGGGGCAGGGACACCTTCCACTGGAGCAGCTTGCTCCAAGCCCCTGTGTCCAACCTGGCCTTGAACACTGCCAGGGATGGGGCAGCCACAGCTTCCCTGGGCACCCTGTGCCAGTGCCTCAGCACCCTCCCAGGGAAGAGCTTCTGTCTTATCTCCAACCTGAACTTCCCCTGTTTCAGTTTGAACCCATCACCCCTTGTCCTGTCACTGCAGTTCCTGATGAAGAGTCCCTCCCCAGCATCCTTGTAGCCCCCTTCAGACACTGGAAGCTGCTCTGAGGTCTCCACACAGCTTCTCTTCTCCAGGCTGAACAGCCCCAATGTTCTCAGCCTGGCTCCATACAGGAGCTGCTCCAGCCTCTGAGCATCCTCATGGCCTCCTCTGGACTTGCTCCAACAGCTCCATGTCCTTATGTTGGGGACACCACAGCTGGACACAGTGCTCCAACATCCTGTCATCCACACAAGCACAATGCACAGAAGCCACCCCAAAGCAGCTCAATATTTATTTTTCCTTCCCAAATTCACCTGGAGGTGAATCCCAGGATCAACAATTCAGAAGAAGCAGAATATGACCTCCTTTAAGATGCTTTCCCAACATGGAGAGTCCTTCCTTTAAGTCCTCAGTTGGAGCTTGCCCCATTCCCACTTTCCTAATTGCACTCAGGTATCCTCAAAGAGCATCCTGCTTATTTGACATCCCATCTAATTACTGATAACAGGAATTAATCACCAAAAAAACACACAAGGTGCTGGAGGCTGCTGTGTGGTTCCTGCTTGCAGAGCTTTCCTGACAGTGACAATTACAGAAGTGCTGGATTCCTGCCATTAGGGTGCTGGGAAAGGCAACTGCAAATGCTGAATGAAAAACTGAAGTCTGGAATCGTCTTAGCATCACCTTTTGTTCCAAATGGCCTGAAATCAGGTTATCTTACAGTGCCTGTAACTTTTGTGTCTGTATCTGTTTAGCTCCCTGCTGCCCTCAGAATATTCACTGCTGCCTGGAATATTATATATCCATCTCAGCAGGCAACTCCTTCCTGAATAGGCTGTGAAATCATTTCAGCCTGTGTACAGAGACAGCATTCATCCCTGACTCAAACTCTGCGGGATGCATTCAGTTCCTGAGAGCATGGAAAGGACCAAAACTGGGCTATGCAACCTGACACTCACCTTGGATGGAGCTTGCTTCTGGTGGAGAATCAAAAATAACAAACCTAGAGACTCTGTCATGGAAATTCCAGCCAGGATCCTGCTCTCCGACCCCATATCCATCGCCTCTTTGGTCCCCAGAAGGTGCAGAAGCTCAAATTAGGGATGGAGGAGGCCAAGGCTTGGAGATGGCTCCATCCCTCCACGAACAGCAGGAATTGCCCAGAGCAACAGCTCCCACATGGATCTGGGTAATAAGATTGTGCTAATCCATATTCAACAGCAGAGCCTTTAAGGATTTATGAAGTTTTTAAATGCTATTTAAATGTATGTCAAGCTTTAGCATTATTTACTGCTATTAACATGTCATCACTCGGCAGATTAAAACCCCACTGCTGATCCAGGACCAAGCAAGTAAACCCTTTTGCAACGCCAAGTTCAAAGGAGAGGCATGTCATTTCTTTCCCTTCTAAACAAAACACTAATACAGAAAAGGTTTGTGTTGACAATAAATTGAATGCAAATGAATCCAATTCTGCAAAAGCAGCTTTGGAGACATCATCCCTCCTGCTCCTCCCAATGGCGATGCCACGTCCGAGGTACTGGGGTTTTCTTGAATGGAATAAAATTAGCCCGAGTCCTCAATCAGCATCCTGCATCCCACAGCTTTCACTCTCCTCTGCGTTATGAACCAGCATCCATCCCAGCCTGCCTCTAAATACCCTCTTTCACTTAATGAAAACGGAAAAAGCTGTCAGGAATATAGATGCATTCAATATCTCTGGCACCAAGGGCACCGTGTTTTCCAGAAGTAAAGAGATTTCTAACGTGAGTGCTGATTTTATTGCACTGCAATATGAAGGGAGCTATTATTGTGGAGGAGAATGTTAAGATAATGAATCAAATATGAGGCTAAAAAATGAAAAAGCTGCTTTTGTCCCCAATTTCCCCCTCCTCCTCGTGATGGTAATCAACACCAAGCAAGGAGAGAGCAGCTGCTTGGGACTTGATGCTTGTAGCTCATTTAAAGTTAGAATATTGCCTGTTCTTCCTGGCTGGCATTCAGTGGAGAAGCCAGCCCTGCCTCGGAATGGCTCTAGTCTGCTGCTTTCTGAGGCATTTCAATGCAGAGGGCTTGCTCAAGGGGGTACAAGAGCACTGAGAAGCTGCTCTTGGCATGTGCAAGAGCAGTTGCACATATAAAATAAATCCAAAGACCTTTGCACATCAAGGAAATCAATAATTCATGCAGACCCACTGGGAAGTGACGATAGAATCATAGAATCCTGGAATGGTTTGGGTTGAAAGGGACCTTAAAGCTCCTCCAGCTCCAACCCCTGCCACAGGCAGGGACCCCTTCCACTGGAGCAGCTTGCTCCAAGCCCCTGTGTCCAACCTGGCCTTGAACACTGCCAGGGATGGGGCAGCCACAGCTTCTCTGGGCACCCTGTGCCGGCGCCTCAGCACCCTCACAGGGAAGAGCTTCTGCCTAAGAGCTCCTCTCAGTCTCCCCTCTGGCAGGTTAAAGCCATTCCCCTTGGCCTGTCCCTACAGGCCCTTGTCCCAAGCCCCTTTCCAGGTTTCCTGCAGCCCCTTTAGGCACTGGAGCTGCTCTCAGGTCTCCCCTTCAGGAGCCTTCTCTTGTCCAGGCTGACCCAGCCCAGCTCTCTCAGCCTGGCTCCAGAGCAGAGCTGCTCCAGCCCTTGCAGCATCTCTATGGCTATAGATATATATTTATTGCAACGATATTGCAATAGCAATTGCACTATATCTATATATTGCAATTTGCACGGGTAATGCTATTTGTATTTTAGTGACACCCAAAGTCAGGGATTCCCTGCAGTGACATCCATGGAGAAAAAAACACCCTGCAGATGATGCTATTTGAGAATTCCTGCCCTGCTTCCCATCCAAACACACCTTCCTGGCTCCAGAGCTCCTTGCCTGTACGAGTGGCTGTAAAGCTGGATCCTGCTAAACAGAAGAGTCAAAGCACATCAAGCTTCCCCAGAGCTAATCAAGTAAAAAGCAAGCATTTCTTTTATTATTGATTTTTCCTTCTGAAAATTGATATTTATAGACCAGGCGTGCACAGGGGTCATGCACTGCAGAGGGAAAAATCCCTTTTATTCCCCTTTTCTACTACATTAGGCACACATCAGCCACTAGAGAATATAGCGCCTTCCAGCCCCTTGAGCAACTAAGAGATTAAAAAGCAAACAAAATACAAATGAGTCTTGCAAAGACAAAGGGAACTTTGGCAATACAAAGCCCTCTGCACAAGGAAATGTTTAACATTACTGTCCCCAAGAGATGAAGAGCCCAACCTGCAAAATGCACATTGCAATCTGATGCTGCATTTATGAGGACTGAAAGAGTTGATCTTGTGGATTTATACTCTTAGGAGGGAACATCTACCTCTGCACTGATGCCTTATTACTCTGTAACTGCTCTCAACGTAGAGCTTTGGAGATTGATGAAATACCAAAGTGAAACAGAGGCAGCACCAATTTACTGCACTGGGCTGACAGCTCCTGGCCATTTATAACTTAATTCCCTCCAGAGCCTGGTGGTTGCACTGCAGAGTCCATAGGTATTAACCCTCAGCAGTGACCTTTCAGAGATTTGTTCTTTTTAATCGCCCTTGTGCCACTTTCTGCTTCTTTAGAAGGGAGAAAAAGGGGTTGAAGGGCTTTCTGTGCACTTGTTTCTGCCTTATTACAGTGGCAACATCTTCACCTTGCTAAGGAAGACGAAATGCCATTAGAAAACATGCTCTGCAAAGACACAGGAGTGGAAAAGTCAGAGATGCTTTTTCCTGAGGTCAATATAAAAGCTGCTGAAGGAACACCTGGGCATGGCAAAGGGGAAAGAGCAAAGCATGAGGTTCTTTGGCAATTTAATCAACAAATGGGTTTTATACACACTAGAAACTCCTTGGATAATCTGGATAGATGTAACATATGGATGCAGCCCGTAGGAAAGAGATTTCTCTGCTTTGCTGCAGGATTTGGGCTTCCTTCATAACTAAACACAAGGAGTACAAGGCCATAACGAGGATTTGCCACTGAGTGCCAGCAACTAAATTGATCTTGTTGAGAGTGATACGAAATGCATCACAGTTTGGCTGAGAAGAGCAGTGAGGAGATGGGATTGGTACTGGAGAATGAAACATAGGAAGAAGGATAAAGAGAATTAAAGGTACTCTGGAGAGGCAGAAAAGTAATCAGGTTGATGCATTCATGCTCTGCTCTGAGTGAAGTAAGACAAATGAACACTCCCCGCTCCTCAAATGCTCCATCCGTTGCTTGATGGCTTGCTTAAAAAAGGCAGAGACATGAATGATTTAAGAGCAATCATAAAATTACACATTCCCTGTGCCTTGCACCAGCTGGGGTAGAGCCGAGCTGGTGCTTGGTGATGTACCTGCCTCCTCACCCATTCAATCAGTTCAGCACCCAACAGGACCCAGCAGCTTTACAGCTTTCCCCAAGCCCAGTTAGACAGATGCCCACACACCTTGGCTCCTTCTTTCTGCACAAGAAGAACGGGTTGCTTATCCCAAATCCAAGCACAAAGCTCAGGTGTTGGTATGATGAATATCAGCCAAGCTCAAAGCCCCAGCATTTGAGCCCTCACGTTGCTCGCCATCGTAGAGGTTGAAGTTTGATCCTAAGGAATTGCAACACTGAGGAAAACTGGGCAAAACCCAAAGCTGGACTCAGGATGTGGATCATGATCCCAACCTTCTCCCTGGCATCCTGCAAGTTTTCCACCAAAGCGGCTTGCTGCAACACAGAGAGGCCATGTCCTGCGCGGGATGTGACAAAGATCCAAAGGACAAAGATGAGGCAGCTCAATACGCTTATTCTTCCCAAAGCTCAAGGCACTGTCACCTCTCCACACCAACAGTGCCAACCCCTTCCCTCTTGGATCAGCAATTCAAGGACAATATTCTCCCCCCAGCTTTCTGCTGGCAGCCGCTGGGGATGAAGCTGTGTCTGGGCTGACAGCTCCTGGCAACACAGATGGCCATTTATAACTTAATTCCCTCCAAAACTTGACAGAATCAAATCTGATTTATATTTAAAGCCCAGAAATGGTGAGCAGATGGGAAGAACAAGGTTCTTCATCTGAAGAGCATTTAACGGCACGACAGAAAAATCACAACACTTGCTCAAAAGCACTTGATATTCATCAAGGCTCATTGCCCTCTCTGGTTCTTCTCCCCATCCTTCCCAATTAAAAGCATCATGTTGGCAGGTTAATGGGTAACACAACAGGCAGCTCCTGTAATGGGCTTTTGACATCCTGTGAGGCAGATGGAAGTGGTTGCCTCTATCCCGGCACTTCCTCACCTCTTTTTTGTGCCCGCTGCATTTCCTAGTGGCAGCACAGCAGAAGTCCATTGCTCATTCACATGCTTTGGAGAAAGCACTTTAGAAATGTGGAGCATCACAGTTAGGATTGGGTACAAAATTGTCCCCCCACCTCAGTTTTCCATTTGGACCATGTGAGACTTGAAAATGAAAGCTCATCCTTTGAAATATGAGCTCAGTGTGACACATATTTCTCCAAGAGATTCTGCTTTGTTCCACCACTATTCTACTTTTCACTGCAAGCAGAAACACATAAAAAGATAAAATCATTTCCTTCCTATTTAGATACCCCCACTCCACCCCTCATATTTGGAAAGCATAACTATACACCTACAGGGCAAACCCAATATTACATCCAATGTGATCAAAAGAAAGCTTTTGCTTGGGAGCCCCAAAAGGAACCAGAAAAAGGATCAAATTCAACACTAAATCATCACAGTTTTGACAGAGATAATTCTGGAAAGATCCAAGATATTTACGCCCTTCCTTCACAGTGTTGCAAAGGGAAAGCCCCAAAATTCCTCTCCACGTTGAGCATCCGTGATTCTGTGATTGTGAATGCCCCATCCCTGGCAGTGTTCAAGGCCAGGCTGGACAGGGCTTGGAGCAACCTCATCTAATGGAAGGTGTCCCTGCCTGTGGCAGGGGGTTGGAACTGGATGAGCTTTAAGGTCCTTTCCAACCTGAACCATTCTGTGATTCTATGATGAAGAGCTTAATTACCTGTGCTGGAAAATTGTGTGGATTTTCAGGCACCATTAATGGCAAGGGGGGTTTATGAGGCATTACAAATTCTGCTAGATTTATGACTATGGTTTATTTCGGTTAATATTTATGCTCCATTGGAAGACAGCTGTAAAAACAAACATAAAAGGGCTTGCTAACCTATGCGTGCCTTGCTTTTAGATGTTATTACTTGGTCAATAATTAGATTTCAGGAGTGTGTTATGAGGCAGCCAGAAGTCATAAGCTATGAATTTTGCTAAGGATGCTCTAGAAAGTGCTGGGACATTTGCCACCCACGACACAAATCTCAGATGTAAATGGAGGGGAATTAGCTAAAAATGAATTCTTTTCCTCCTCCAGCACAGGGAAAGAAGCCGAGAGGACTCCAACAGGATCCACCACGTACCTGAGGAAGCAGCAGGGAGCAAACAATGCCCAAAGTGGCCTCAAAGTTGTCTTTGAGCCAGAGCCCAACGGCGTGGATGCAGCCTCGTACATGGATGATATTGAGCAGCTCCAGGCGCTGGAAGAACAGAGAGAAGCATCATTGAGATGTTGGGTTGGGGGGAGATGTTATTTCTTGTGTTTGCTCCTTCTTGCAAGCCAGAGGAGTGGCACGGGAAGTGTTTGGGAATTGATTTCTTGAACTGGACCTTTCCCTGGGTTTTCTTGACAAAAAACTGTCCCTGGGAGCTACACAGCAGATCCACAGAGATGCTGCAGCTCTCTGCTACAACAGTCTTGTGGTTATCTCTGAAGGCCTCAAAATGAGCTTCTCTCCTACCACCAAGCTTCAAACCCAACTGAGGACCAGCATTTCTTGGAGCTGACCCAGAAAGGCCACGATCCAAACATGGCACGAGCTTGCCTGTGCTCTGCAAGCCTGAGCAGTCCCCTGAGTTGCCAGAGAAAAGCAATAGAAATGAGTTCATACGCAGCTGCAACAGCCGCCATCCTTGGTGTGGAAGAGCTCACCTGCAGGTAACTGTTTGGGTTGTGGGAAAGAGAAGCAAGTCTCATATATATGAAGGAAAAAGCCAATCTTACCTCTTTATTGAGCGTCCTGTATCCACACAGGGTGTTAATGACTTCTCCAGGGACCTGGAGCCAAAGGGGAAATAGAAGAAATAAGGATAACGAGACAGAAGATCTCACCCAGTTGCCTTGACCGAGCAGTTACTCCCAAACCTCACTTTGCTGCCCAAATGCAATGCTGAAACCACGCACATTGGCAGTAAGCTGTTAGGGTTTTCATTTGATCTTATTTTTTATGACTTTTCTCTCCATATTCTGATGTTCCAGGGGATGTCCAGGTCCCTCTAACACTTTTGCAGTGATTTGAGCCAGGACCACCTCCACATCACACGAGCATTTAGCAAAGCATTCCCCTATTTCCTTCTTGTTTAATTCCAGCCACCTTTTCTAACACCTTCAGTCACGTCTCTCCCTCATAATAAAGGGAATTGCACAGGGATTAAATATATTGGGCTCTCCAGAAATCAAGAGGGGATTACCCAAAGTCTTCCACTGTTTTGTGGAGGTTTTAGACGTCCTGAAGGCTTAGATCTTTTGCCCAACAAGAATGTTTCAAGAGTTACAGCTAATGAGAAAAATCCCAGCTGCTTTTCAGTACCTCAAAAGTATTTCTTCTGCTTCTCCCAGGATGGAAAACAGTACCTATTGGGTTACAAAACTGATTCTTGCTCATCCTAAAAGAAAGCAAAGCCAGAGTAGCCCCAGCACGTCCTGAGCTAGTTGGACACTTAGAATCGATCCATGATGGGTTTGGTTTTTGGCTTGTTTCATGGCTCAAACAGCAGCTTCCATAACACCACGTTATTTCTACTCTGTGCCCATCAAATAATCGTGTGCTGAAATTATGATGCTTTCAGAGAGATGATTTTGACAACCAGTAAAAGCTCCTGAACAACAAACCAAAAACATCCCACACTTTGGAGGCACAGAGATGAAAGAGAGAAATGTGCACACTCATTTAGATGTAGATTATGCTTTCCTGCAAGACACAACATAAAGAAATGTGCACCTCCAGGCAGACTCCAGCCCTAAAGCTGCAACTTGTTCCTCTTTTAATTGGCAGGGAAATTATTGCAGTGCCTCCATACCAAGAGCTTCTGTACCTACCACATTCCTGACAGCGCTAACAAAAATCCCATCTCTCACTACTTCAAGGCACTATTTTCACATTGGGCATAGTTAAGGAGACTTCTTAGTCCCTGTGAATGTGAAAGACTTGCAGGGAAATCTGGAGATCAGCAGCAAAGCACCCATCAGCATCGCTGCGAGACATCTCATCCAGAGTTGGGACCATGAAACGGGAAGCCTTCAGCATAAGGGGGAGTTGCTGTGCTCTTAATGTAAATGCTGCCACCTGGAGTGGTATAAAGAATGTGTACATGTCCATGTGCTTTACGTTAGAAACCATTTGTCTTGACAGCTTTCAGTTGTCCTTGCTTTTCAGACTCACTTCCATGGACTCCTGCTTTCGGTTGTCTGAACACATCTGGCTATGGCACAAATTCATCCCTTTTCTTTCTCCTTCTGTTAAATAATGAAGGGTTTCTCAGTCACCTCCAGTCGTGCCAATTTGTTCAAGTAATTCCCTCAGCTCCTTTTATTTGGGAGAAGTGTGGAAGACGGAAAAGTGAGGGTTTAACCTTGCTTGACTTTTGTCAAGGTCTTGCATAGAAGAGAAAGCCAGAGCTGAATTGAATTTCTAACATAAACCAAGGCAGAAGCCTTTATTCTTCCAGAATGCATTTTGATGACTTTAGAGATCACAAAAGAGCAACACGCAGACATTTAAAAGCCCCTGAGGGCAGAGGAGTGCAAGCTTTGCACTTTCTATTTAACCAACTGCTTTTCTGCTCAAAAGCAGTGCCAAGTGTCAGCGGTGACACTTCACAAAGCATTTGGACACTGCACTTGGCAGAAGCACAGCTCTGCTGCTCCTTCCCTGGAAAGGCACAAATACATTGGAAAAACAGGCAGAAAAGCAGAGATAAGGATCCAGTTTCACATCCTCAAGCAGATGCAGGTGCCTTAGGCACTGGGAGCTACTCTAAGATTTCCCCTTAAGGAGCCTTCTCTTCTCCAGGCTGAACCAGCCCAGCTCTCTCAGCCTGGTCCATAGCTCCAGATGGAGTTAGTATCCACCTGCATCCTGCATGGATGGGGCTGTATCTCGTGGCTTGCTCCTCTCAGCATCTTTTGTCCCTTCCACAATATTAAGCTTCCAAATGACCCTTTCTGGTACTTCGCGTCACTCTCAAATGTCCTCTAAGACCTTTGTTTAGATGCTTCACTCTCTATCGTTCATGCATGAAGGCACAAATAGAGAAGAAGGACAACACAAAAGAAGGGTTTCTCTCCTTAAACCCCAGTGAATTTATAACTGGTTGATAAAAAGCTTATTCACAGTAGGGAGACCATCATGTTCACCTTTACCTAATTCAGAAGAACTCATACATGTGCCCAGGTGGTCCCTGGTTATCCTTCCACCTGCATGACCAATGCAAGATCTTCTCTTCAGCCCTCAAGTAACAGACTTTGGTGGAAAGGGTTTTCAGTGGGGCTTGTGTGTCACTGAGACCCAGCCGGGTACAGCCAGAGTATCACACACTGATACCTTCTCATCCAGAGGTGCTTCTCCCATCTTCTCAACCCACAAGGAAAACCCCCAGGACATCTTTGTAATATCAGCAGATAGCTCCAAATAGACATGCAGGAGCTTATGGTAAATGCAGTTATGGGATGTTCACTCTGCTGGTTAAACTACACTGTTATCAGCTTGTTCTGTGTTGCAGGCAGCAGAAATCTCCCAAGGGAGCTGGCTCCTTTAATCTATTTCATGTACTATTGCCACTGTGTCAGGCTGATTTCTTCACTATCACTCCATGCAGTGCCGAAATCAGATCTCTGAAGAACGAGGCCACATCTATCTACCTGCTTATTGTGCTGCCCAAGAACAGGGTTTATTTCTTATGGAGATTTAGATGCGTTGAGTGAGGTCTCGCTTCCCATAAAACCTCTCTGGTTGTCAGAGCCACATTCACGTGCTTTAATTCTTGAGACTAATGGAGAGGATTTACTGTGGACTTTCCCTCCCAGGAGCTGGCTGCTCCAGGGCTTCACTCGAGCATCCTCCACACCCAGCTCATTGCAATGGGAAGCCAAAAACTGGCCTTATTTCTTACCCTACTCTAGAAATCATCTGTGATTTCCTCTCTCTCCAGTATTTCCTCCTGCACTGAGGTCTTTTGTTTACCTAATTGTCACCCAAAACCATGAGGAGCCTAAAAATACTGAAAAATGCTCTTGACTCTCTCTAACACATCCTCACTCATAGTGCAAAAAGGCAACACATGAATTTCTAATTCCATCTTCAGGAGCTTTAGGGTTCTTAATCAAGACCCTGATTAGAGATGACAATTATATTTGCAGCTGATTTGCATGTCAGGCTTCAACTGATAATTAAAACACCACAGATTTCCCTCTTTTTCCATTAAAAACCCAACAACAATGTAAGATTGATGATCTACTTTCCTTGTGCAGTTATCAAAGCCCGGTGCATTGTTATTACTAATAAAGTCAGAGGCAACGTTGATGCTCCTGATGCCCTGAACCTTGAGGAGGTTTTGTAACCAGGATTATGCTCAGCAAATACTAATTTACCACCATTTATGGCATTTCTGGTCACAGCAACCAGGGATATTTGCACTTTTCCCCCCGTCTTGGCCCAGCTCCTGGCATTTTATTCATAGCATGTGTTAGATTGATTGCGATGAGGTGGACGGTTGTATTCAACAAGCGGGTGTCAGAGCACTTAGCTTAATCTCAGCAGAAAAGCACTGCTTGGTGGGGAGTGTCTTGATGTTCAGATGTGAAAATCAGCACAGGAGACCCTAATGGCTCTGAAAATCCACTCCCTGCTCTCTCCATCTCCATCCGACCCAATTCAGTGTGTTGGGAATGCAGCCTTGCAAGGGCAGTTGCCCATGAGATGGTTCTTACTCCATTGCACAAGGGTGGCTTTCTATGCAAACACCTCCCCAGGCCCCATTTTCAGCAGTACCCTCCAAAATGTCCTCATTAGGAGCAGACACCAACAACATGATCCCCACATAGCACTAAACCCTGCAGCAGCAGGCTGAGAATCATGGAATCAACCGGATTGGAAAAGCCCTTTAAGCTCATCCAGTCCAACTGTTCTCCAGCACTGCCAAGGCCACCACTAACCCATGGCACTGAGGGCCTCACTTACACGGTGTGTGAACACTTGCAGGGACGGTGACTCCAGCACTGCCCTGGGCAGCCTGTTCCAATGCCTGAGCACCCTTTGGGCAAGGAATTGTTCCTCAGCTCCATCTAAATTTGCCCTGGTGCAGCTTGAGGCAGTTTCCTCTTGTCCCATCACTTTCTACTCGGGAGAAGAGGCCAATCCCACCTCATTACAGCCTCCTTTCAGGTCCTCTTGGAGAAAAATGTCCTCTTGGACAGAAGAGGAAAGGACATCAGCTCATTCAGATCAATGCTGGGAGGCAGCCAAGTCATTTTAAGATGCTGCTATTTCTTTGCAAAAGATCCTCCAAACCGTTTTGTGTCACACATTAGGATGAAAACCAGGAACTCGACATTTCTAACAACTCCTCAGCGTGATATGAATGCGAATAATAGCCCAGTATTTATTCTGCATTAAAACAGCAAAGCCTATTAAAATAATGTAGCCCATATATATATATTCAAGGCCAGGCTGGATGGGGTTTGGAGCAACCTGGTCTAGTAGAAGGTGTCCCTGCCTGCGGCAGGGGGTTGGAACTGGATGAGCTTTAAGGTCCCTTCCAACACAAACCATTGCAAGACTCTATGCTATGTTTCATAGTTTCTTTAGTGTCTCACACTGATGTGCTCTCAAATCACTCTGCAAGATGCTGCAGCACAGAAATCTGCAGGAATAACACACTGGAAGAAGGTGTTTTGCTGAAATACTGATTGAAACAGATCCACTTTCATGCCTTGGCTGCCTTACCTTCCTGATACAGCCTTACCTTTCTGATACAGCATGTGTAGGGCACTCCACACGCCAGCGGCCCGCTGCCATTGCAGGAGTGGTACTGGTTAACCTCCCAGTCCCGGTACTCATCCCCACCACAGCAAGAAAACTGCCAAGAGAAGAAAAGGAGAGCATGAGATGTACAACTGAACCAACCCCAACCCCTCCAGCCCATCGACACATCTCCCCTCCTCCCTTGCCGTGCATCTCCCAAAGTCACTTTGCAACACCACTGACAACCCCAGTTATCTCCTGCTTTCCAAGACCCTGAATGGGAAGTTGAAGAAACTGTGTAAAAGCAGAAAAGTGGGTGTTTAGCCCAGTTTTAGAGGTGTGCAGAAGTTAGAAATGCCTCCACGCATGCATTGGAGACGCCCCTGCTTTCACCTAGGAAAGATCAGGCTCATTCATGCTTCACTGATTTAATTACAGGTGACTAATCTATCCTATTCCTGGGATGTGCAGGAGATCTGGCTCTTTCAGCACCTTGAATGGATGTATTTCTTAGCCCTTGAAGGCAGCTCAGCTGGTTGGTGCCAGTTGACAAAATGCTAATAAAGCTTCACAGTGTAACAGGGATTTCTCTTCCCGTCAAGTTAAATTAGAGATCAAATGCTACAGCTACAAAGGAAAAAAAGATGCTTTTTTCTTCTGTTCACACAATGAAGAAAAAAAAAGAAGTTTAATGGAAGTCATTTTCTGTTCTCCACAGAATAAAAATGGGCTTATTATATACAGAGTCATCTCTCCTCTTGGTAAACAAGCTTGAATCTTTACATGTTTCCCTCAAAGAAAAGCCTGAAGTGAGCAGGAGAGGTGAGTGTGCTGGATAAAACAGAGAAAAAACACGTTTTCCTCATTTCTTTAAGCAGCATACTATCAAGGAGCAGGTCTGGGGAAGAGGTTTTACCCTGGCAGCATCTGCTCCCCCTGCTGCTGATGGGCTGGTGGCAATACGTGGCCAACATGAGGAGGACAAGCTACCAGTTCTTGGGGCGCTCCTGGCCTCCTCCCATGCCCAAATGGGCAGATACAGCCAGCAGCAGCCAACCCACACTTTTACAACTGGTTTCTAACTTCCTCCCTTTAATTTCTCTATTGCTTTTAATCTTACTTGAATCAGTGAGGGAGGTCAGCTTGAGGAGTGACCTAGAAAGAAGGGGAGAAAAACACCTCAAGGGCTATTTGTTAGCGCTACCCATTTGATATCCCCATGCTGCAAAGAATGCTTTTATAACTGCACAAAAATTGGTCCAAAATCCTTACAACAAGGCTTTCTAGCTGTCAGGAAGCCTCATGGGGGTGGTTTCTTCTCTGCAAAGAGAAGTTTAGCTGCAACTACTGTTGTATATATAAGCTGGGGCAGACTTCAGTGTGGGTTTTACTTTCATGCAGGCTCCTGGAGCTCAAATGAGCATAACAAGAAATAAAATTAAAGACAGCCCATGGAAAGAGCCTTGCAGGTTGCATCTGAGGAGCTCTCAGTATTATGGACCACTGTCAGCACCAGTGAGATACAGACTTGGAACAGCTAAAACCATCATTCTCAATCGAGCCATGCTGGTGAAAGCTGCCTTTAATCTTCCCCAAGAAGACAGGAAGAGCTTTGCAAGCCCAACACCCTCATCCATTGCTTCGAGCCTTACTTTGAGTTTGGAGCCACTCGGGTTCGAACAAGAACAGCAGCACCAGCAGCTCTTTGAAATTCAAATCCTGTGCGCCGTGAAGCAGCGTGAGCTCTCCTCTTCTACCTGTTCTTAGCAACCCATTAAAGAAGGATAAAACGAGGAGCAGTGGAGAGCTCCAGTTACTGACTTGAGGCAAACCTGGGCTTTTGAGTCATCGTGGTCTCCAGCCTCACATCCTAGGGCTGCAAAGGCAGCAGTGCAGCAAAAATGAGGGATAAAAACCTAAGTATTATTTCCTTTAGGGCAGTGCATTTCCGTGTCTATTTGCTCACAGGCAGTCAGACTGAGGAAGGTGTCAACAGGTAAAACCACACTATTTGCATCCTGGCATGTAAAATATGAATGTGTGGCACTTCAGACCATAATTACTGGTTCTTTTTACTGTACGATACTGGTGTCAGTGTGTGAAGACAGCTGGCTCCAGTTTAAAGCATCACTTGAGAGGCAGTTGAAGCAAAATTCAAATCCTAAGGAGCATAGTGTGGTTTTGCCTGTGTGCCAGCTAACCGTTGCGTAGGCAAGGATTTTAATAAGGAAAAAGGCAAAAATTACCCCAAAATGATAACAGGCTGCTCTGAGCTTGTGTTTTCGCAAAAGAGCAGGTCTGGGTACAATCCATCCAGGCTAACTGCAAGTTTTCAGCATCTCAAAGGGAACTGGGCTGCTCAGGTCCCATAAACCCAATCCCCCTTCTCTTCAAAGCCGTTATTCCTCTGCATTGCTTCTCTCCAGTCCCTCAGGATGAAACAACTCTGCATTTCAATCACTGACATTGCTGCTGCTCCTGGATAATAAACAGAAAAGCTCATAGCACAGAGCTGCATGTTCTTGTAAATCTCCTTCTTACAAGATAAAAGATGCTACTGTTGAAGACTTATCAACACTCTAAATGGCCAGAAGTTCTTTGAGAACAGAGAGAGACTTTGAGATGAAGATCTTTCCCTGAAAACTTTTAATAACATCCAAGTGAAGAAGTAGATAGGGAAAAATGTAAAAATAGGGTGAGATGAAAAGATAAGTGCCTGATCCTCACTTGCTTGGAGTCACACAAACCTTCCTGCAGCTCTATCTGCTTTATCTGGAGATCTGTGGTCTAACCTCCTTGCCAAGGTTCATTGAGGATGGCTCCAGCATGGACTTTCTACTGCTCATTTATCATTCAGAGAGGTCCAAATTATAGCATCCTCTTCGAGAGGCCGGAGTAAAGCTTGGAAAGATTCAAATCTTCCTCAGAATCAGTCATATCTTGAGACCTTCAGAGCACTCCCAGGATTCTTAATGTGCTCAATTTGGTAATGATGACTCCAAGAGTCAAAAGAAGGTTTTGAAGCCAAGAGAGGGGAGTGTGGAGGGCATCACTGGCTTTAAATTCCAGCTACATCAAAGGAGCTTCACAGTCTCCTTTTCTTCAAAGTGAGAGATAAGATTCACAGATTTATGATGCTTCAAGCAATAATGAAAGAAGAGAAATCTGGCCAAGGTGAGAACATTCAAAGTTCATCTGAAAGCAGCTTTGCTGACAAAGCCTAGTTCTGCTCTCCAAAACCAGTTCAGCAAACAGAACATCCCTGTCAGATCTCAAGTTTGGGGGTTTTTCCACTTCTATTTTCATTCACCAAATGCTTTGAGCCAAGTGCTTCACTCCCACAATTACACAAAGAACGGGTGAACCAAATATCCTCAGCAAAACATGAGCAAACCAACATACCCCAAATGCCCAGGAAATTGGGAAAACCAAATGATAGATTAGAGCCAACCAACATACACTTAATGGTGTGGAGAATACCTTCAAATCCTGACTTTCTTTGGCTGTTTAATGCTCAGGGTGACGCATCAATACTTTGCTGAAGCTAAATCTTGGCTTTCAAGAGAAACACATCTAACCAGGGCTCAATGGTGGGAATTAGGAAGACGTATTTAACACTTAATTTAACAACTAATTTAACACTTCATTTAATATTTAGGACCTCAAACAAGCTACATGGTGCATGAAATACAGCTGCAGCGTAGCAAAAGTTAGCTTAAAATAACATATTTAGCTTAAAATAACTTCATCGGCCTGCAGGTTGCCTTGAGGATGGGACATGGATCCTGCCAATCCTGGCAGGTTCCAAGCAATCAATATGAGCCAGGATATGCAACTACACACCTAAAGAAGTTAAAGCAGACTGTGCCAAGCCCCAAAATTGGCCTGGACATAGCTCTTGCTCCTGGTGCTGCCCATGGAGAGGTCTCCTCTCCTTCCAGCTACTGCATGAAAACACCTTATCCCCAGTTTTCCCATTGAGACAAGGGCTTGGCCAGCTACTGAGGACATCACAAGTAAAGAGACTTACCTAAGGTGCCTATCTAAGCTCATTGCAGCCCTGAAGCAGCTTTAGCACATGTTGTTTTACTCCTCAGTCTCTCTCTATGCAGTTTGGGGTAGTGACCAAAAAGCTTTCAGGTGTTGGACACCAGTTTCTCATTGAGATTGGGAAATAGAAATACCCTGGTATGGTCCATACCATGGTGTGGAGAAGATGCTCTTTGCAGCAGAATAACTCACTAAAGAGGCCTGTGGGGTGAGCTTGGAGAGCAGCACAAGGCAAAACTGTGCAAACAGAGCAGTGTCAACCTCAAAAGATCAAGATATTTGAGATGGATCAAGCAAAGCAGCCCAGGGATGGGAATATACTCTAAAAACACAACAGAAACTATCACTTATGCTTCAGTGAGGCACAGATTGACCATTCCTTTACCCCCAGGCCCCCCCAATGCCTCCTCCACAGCCAAACCTTTTCTTGTACAAAATCCAAGATGTTCTTGAAGTCAAGGTCATCGTAATAGTGCCTGATGCCCTCTTGGATGTTGGAGTGGAAAACTGCATTCATCTGGAGACAGAGCAAAACCCAAAACACAGCTTGCACATGGGAAAGTCACAGGGAAAAGCATGCAAAACATGAAGGATTTTCCATAGCAAGTGTTGCCTGCTGTTACTGCAGTAAGAATTGAACCTGCATGCCGCGACAAGCATCTTGGGGCAAAATTCATCATTTAGAGTTAGCAGCACCATTTCTGAGCTCTCAAGGTGAGCAGCACCCATCGCACCTCCCCGCTCCCTGCACATGCAAGCAGACCCACCTGATTTTTCCTGTTACATTTCATTACTAAGGCGACTTCTTCACAATCTCCCTCCCTTCACAATCCCATTGGATTTTAATCACTGGTGGGGAGGGTGTTCTGCTGCATTAGGGTTGGAAGAGGTGGAAGGGACTGTGACAGCCAACACGGCTGGCTGCAGGGTGATTTATCCATGGGATGAGCTACAGGCAGGAGCAGAGACCTCATCAGAGCCCTCAATCACTCCTAATCCCAACAACTCATTCAGCAATTCAATCACACCCTGAAAGGGAACGGTGCAGCCAAGGCTGGGGCTCTCCCTGCTGCTCCTTCAGCCCTATCTCCAAGGACACTTTGACACATTCAGGCACTTCACATTAAACACTAATTGAATAGAAAATGTCTTTTACAGATGCCTGGGAAGCTTATTAGTGAGCTGGGAACGAAGGCTCAGAACGGCCTGTGCAGAGCCCGGTACAGGTTTGCCATGGACTCCTGACAAAGCACCAACCAGAACTATTAATGAAGGGAAAAGGAACTTGTTCTATCTGAGCTGGAAGCAGGGGAAAGGAGGGGGGGGGGGAAGAAAACGCTGTTTTTCATAACTCACTCTGACATGAAAATTAGAGGTTGGGCAAACCGGGAACGGGGAGAAAGAAAGAGAAATGAAGGCACGTCAGAGAGGCAGACAAAGCGAGGGAGCAGCCGAAGGGATGTGAAAAACCTGCAAGGAATTGCTCGCATCTAGGTTTGTTCAAATGCTCATCCCTGGTTTGCCCACCTCTAAGCCCAACACAATGGGCAAAACCCGGGTTTTACCGTTCTCTGCTTGGTTTAGCCCCGATAGGCTCATCTCATCCCCCAATCCCATTGCCCTCCAAGATGCCAGCCTGGAGGCAGCCTCTGGAATTAAACCTTGGTTTTAAGGTGGGCGGTAGATGTCGCAGGGTTAAATCATTCAGTTCTTGTTTAGGGGACCTCTCCACCCTCTTCCCTTCGAGGACACCAAACCCATTATCTCCAATAATCTCCCCAAAGCCATTTGCATATGAACAGAGCCCATTTCAACGCTCAGTAGCTCCAAGGCCACTAAATTACTTCCTTGTCCCTGCTTATTTAATATAAAAATCCAATTAAATGTGCTTTCAACAAGTTTAATAAACAGCCATTGTTCCAAATGCAGATTTGTGCCTCTGAAACAATTTCAGGGCAAGTGAATTCATCACTTGTCGGATCTCTTTTCGCTCTCCCTCATTGTTTGATTTTTAATTAGGTTTTGATATTGCCCAATACATTTAAATTAAGGGACAATTCAGATTTTAATGGTTTCTACTCAATCCAGGAGTTTAGTTACAAAGCTGCAATCCCCTCTCCTGATGGTACCAGTGTTTTCCAATTGCATTCCTGCAGTGCAGGATGGTGCTGAGCATCATCATAGGGCTCAAAGATGGAACAAAGCAGAGAGATTTAAAGATTAATTCCATATAATACAGCCTCTATGTGGCAGCACACATTGATTTTCTATATGGGAGGACTCACGCAATCTGATTTTCCTCAAAGAACATCTCTCCATCGGTATACTGTGGTTTTCAGGGATAAGAGGGTTTTGGAGAGCTCTGGGAACCTGCTGGATGAAGTTGACTGCAGCATCCAAAAGGCAGTGTCCTTCCCTATTGCATCCTTTCAACTTTGAGGCCTGCCAAGCACTTCCCTTCCAATCCCAACCTGTCACTGGTGCTCACCAAGCACATCACTCCAAATCCCAAATTGCCTTTGGTGTTCCCTAAGCACATAATTCCCAACCCCAACTTGTCTTTGGGGCTAACCAAGCACATAATGCCCAACCTTGATGGGCTTGAAAGCATCTTTGTGCATAGGGGAATCAATTTTTAGAGCCCTAAAGGAGGTGTTTCAGGTGCTGTTCTCTTGCCTCGTGCATCCAGTGAGCCAGCAGAGATTGAGATTAGCTATTTAATAGCTTGATAGATTGCAGGGGTACGATTAAATTGAACATGGCAGGGTTCCTTCAGCAGAAGGCAGGCAGCCAGGAAGGACACACGTCGGAAGCATTCACCATCAGCTCTAACTCAAACTTGACCTTGCAAACGCAAGCCGACAGTTACCGTGCTTGAGGTGAGGAGCTTTAAGAGTGCCCAGAGAAGCTGTGGCTGCCCCATCCCTGGCAGTGTTCAAGGCCAGGTTGGACACAGGGGCTTGGAGCAAGCTGCTCTAGTGGAAGGTGTCCCTGCCCCTGGCAGGGGTTGGAGCTAGACGAGCTTTAAGGTCCTTTCCAACCCAAGCCAGGTTGGGATTCTATGGTTTTCCCCCCTGATGGCACATGGGGTTGCAGTTTGTCACCGTTCAGCACCCAAAGACCTGCTGACTGCACCCACCTTGTTTTCAAAGATGATTTCAATGAACAGCAGCAGCAGCTCCATGAGAAAGATTGCCAGAAGAACCCAGAAGAACTGAAAAGAGAAAGGGAAGGATTAGCCCTGCTCCAAGTCAGGCTGGGTCGTCTGTCAGTGGTTAACCACAACAAGGGAGACCTGGGAACCAAAAGCTGCTTCAAAACACTTAAAAACCAGATAAATTTCATTATAAGCTCCCCAGGGACCTGTAAATCTCTTCTAAAGATCTCAGTCCTAATCAGGGAAGGGAGGAAGAGAGGATTCGAAAAAGAAAAAGAAACCAAAAGCAATTCGAATGGCCAAGATCTGTACAGGCAAAATGGGTAAAATGGATGCAATGGAAGAAAACGTTATAGAATCATGGAATAGTTCAGGTATCTAACCTAACTCTATCTTCTGCCAGTTTAAAGCCATTCCCCTTGTCCTGTCCCTACAGGCCCTTGTCCCAAGCCCCTCTCCAGGTTTCCTGCAGCCCCTTTAGGCACAGGAGCTGCTCTAAGGTCTCCCGTTAAGGAGCCGTCGGAGTACGGGTAGTATTTCATGCCTCTGAGGATTGATTGTGGCAACATTCAGGCTGGAAATCAATGCCCTGATGATGTAAAGGACTTAAACTAGAAGGTCTGATGTTCTTGCAGCCCAAACCCACCAGTCTCCTAATGTGATAGGTCTCACATCCAACTTTGCAGAGGATGGAGAGCAAAGCTCTGCTCAGCTCGCACTTGTCTCCCCAAGTCCATCAGCAACTTTTGAGACTCGCCAGAGAAAAGAAGGTGGAAAGTTACCATGGAAACCTTAGGAAAAATCCTAAAGCAAGTTAAAAGAAATAATAAAGGGGGGAGGGAAAGGTAATTTATTACCAGGATATTCCATTTGGCCATTGGTTTATTCAAATACCCCATTGCCAAAAGCAGCACGGGTACCTGCATGCCCCTAAATTATTCTCCAAGCTTGGCAAAACCAAAGCACTGTTGCAGGAAAACACCACTTCATTCACCAAACCATCCGGGTTTTTAATTAACCACCCATCAAGGAGCCTTGTGATGTGTATTTGGTAAGAGCCAGCTCATGTGGTCCCACTGGAGGGGCACCACTTCACCACCAGCAAAATCAGCTCCTAAAGAAGCTAAATCAGCTTCTAACAGGCCAGGCATCGTTTAGGAATCCCATAATTAAGGACTATAATTAACCAAGCACCTGGTATCTTGTAGGAAGAGATGATACACAAAGTGCTGCACCGAGCTAAAGTGCTAGAAACAGGGGTTGCTTCAGGAAGAAGACCAAGGTGATATGGTTCATGGCTTTACCAAGCAGGACACGGCTGCATCTTGCAACAGTGCAGCAAAAAAGAGAAATTCAGGTTTGAAAATGTTTTTGTTCCTCGGCTTTAGTTAAAACCTCAAAAAATAAATAGGAGTGAGTCATAGAATCATGGAATAGTTTGGGTTGGAAGGGACCTTAAAGCTCGTCCAGCTCCAACCCCTGCCACAGGCAGGGACCCCTTCCACTGGAGCAGCTTGCTCCAAGCCCCTGTGTCCAACCTGGCCTTGAACACTGCCAGGGATGGGGCAGCCACAGCTTCTCTGGGCACCCTGGGCCAGCACCTCAGCACCCTCACAGGAAGAGCTTCTGCCTAAGAGCTCATCTCAGTCTCCCCTCTGGCAGGTTCAAGCCATTCCCCTTGTCCTGTCCCTACAGGCCCTTGTCCCAAGCCCCTCTCCAGGTTTCCTGCAGCCCCTTTAGGCACTGGAGCTGCTCTAAGGTCTCCCCTTCAGGAGCCTTCTCTTCTCCAAGCTGACCCAGCCCAGCTCTGTTGCCAAACTCCTCTGAAAGCACCAGCTCTTCCCAAAAATCAAGAACTTAACCCTTGGTGCAGGATGGTTTTCCTGCTCTTTCCAGAGCTTTGGCCATTGTTCACTGTGCACTGATTTTGTCCCTGACTATTTCCCTCTTGGTCTCCATTTCTGCCATACAGCCATACAAGCCAAGACATAAAAGGCAAGGTTTATGCAACACAACCCAGCCTGCTGTGTGCCTATCGAAATCAAGGCTAATCTTTAATATCCAGGTTTGGTATCTGAGTTATAAACAAACGTGGCCATGTTGGGCACAAGTCCACAGGGTGCTGTCTGTACCCAGCTATTAGGAAACTGATGCCTGAATGTAGCTTTCAAATGCTCCATCAGATGAGGGTCGCAGGTAGCAAAACCCACTGTTTTCCAAGAAATCCAGCCCAAGAAAGAGCTGAGCTCACAGTCTTTAGGAACAGCGGGAAAATGCAGCATTATTTGGGAACAAAGACACAGCAGATGCTGACTGCAGTCCATTGCAAGAGGGAAACCAGGAAGACACATAGGTGATGCCCAGCTCCCCCTGGACATCTGACAATCCATAACCCTCATGCCTTCAGAAAGCCCATGATTTCCCTCATAATTTATAGACGATTTGCAAGAAAAGCCATCACCACCTTGGCTCTCCAGCATAATCCTTGAAAACGGAGCAGTCCAAGCAAAACCAGTTCTTCTCCCCTCAAAATAGGGCTGAAAAGAGCATGAAGATCCTCACTGCTACATGGACATAGCAGGAAGTGGCCCTGGTTTTGCATCCATAAGGATCGCAGCAACTGTAATGCACATTTAGGAGCTGGCAAGATCAACAATCTTTCAACTAGTGCACTGCAGCCCTCGCTGTCTGCCAGACTAAATATATCAGCATTTTGTTCCTTAAAAAAGACTTCAGCACCAAAATCAAAGCAAAACTCCACATTAGGGAGCATTTAACCCCAGCTTGAGCTGCTGTAAGGTTCAAAACCACAAAGCAGTACACTGAGGAGCTGGTTTTTCCCCCACTTTCTGCCCAAATTCAGCCTTTACATGAAAGTGGTGACTTTTTGGACAGGCTTCATTGCTCACATAGAATCATAGAATAGTTAGGGTTGGAAAGGACCTTAAGATCATCCAGTTCCAACCCCCCTGCCATGGGCAGGGACACCTCACACTAAACCATGGCACCCAAGGCCTCATCCAACCTGGCCTTGAACACCGCCAAGGATGGAGCATTCACAACCTCCCTGGGCAACCCATTCCAGTGCCTCAGCACCCTCTCAGTAAAGAATTTCTTCCTTAGATCCAATCTAAACTTCCCCTGTTTCAGTTTGAACCCGTTACCCCTTGTCCTGTCACTACAGTCCCTGATGAAGAGTCCATCCCCAGCATCCTTGTAGGCCCCCTTCAGACACTGGAAGCTGCTCTGAGGTCTCCACGCAGCCTTCTCTTCTCCAGGCTGAACAGCCCCAACTTTCTCAGCCTGTCTCCATACAGGAGGTGCTCCACTCCCCTGATCATCCTTGTGGCCCTCCTCTGGCCTTGTTCCAACAGTTCCATGTCCTTTTGATGTTGAGGACACCAGAACTGCACACAATACTCCAAGTGAGGTCTCCCGAGAGCAGAGCAGAGGGGCAGGATCACCTCCTTCGACCTGCTGGTCACGCTCCTCTTGATGCAACCCAGGATACGGTTGCTTTCTGGGCTGTGAGCGCACACTGAAGCCGGCTCATGTTCATTTTCTCATCGACCAACACCCCCAAGTCCTTCTCTGCAGGGCTGCTCTGAATCTCTTCTCTGCCCAACCTGTAGCTGTGCCTGGGATTGCTCCGACCCAGGTGTAGGACCTTGCACTTGGCATGGTTAAACTTCATCAGGTTGGCATCAGCCCACCTCACAAGCGTGTCGAGGTCCCTCTGGATGGCATCCCTTCCCTCCGGCGTATCAACCGAACCACACAGCTTGGTGTCATCGGCAAACTTGCTGAGGGCGCACTCAATCCCACTGTCCATGTCACCGACAAAGATGTTGAACAAGACCGGTCCCAACACCAGTCCCTGAGGGACACCACTCGTTACCGGTCTCCAGCCGGACATCGAGCCATTGACCACAACTCTTTGTGTGCGGCCATCCAGCCAGTTCTTTATCTACCGAGTGGTCCACCCATCACATTGATGTCTCTCCAGTTTAGAGACAAGGATGTTGTGTGGGACAGTGTCAAATGCATCCCTGTAGAGGAGGGACCAGGAAGGTGCCAAAGGATCTCACCCATCACAAAACAAAGCCCAGCCTGAACAGGGAAACTCCCCAATAAAACCTTCACCTTGCTCAAGAAAGATGGATGAGGGAAAAGTTGCTCAATCCTCACTAAATTAAGACACGCCGCAGGCAGCTCCCTTTAAAGAGCTCATCAATCCCAAGGCTCACAATAAATTATGGGCTTCATTCCCTCAAATACCTTGACAAAAAGATTAATCACCCCCGTTGCCATGATCAGGCTGCTCCTTCCCTCCTCTAATAAGTCTCCAGAGCTGTTCTATTCATCATTTATCTCTGCTGAAGCCTGAATGAACTCAGAAGGAAAGCTCCCAGGGACCACGCTCAGGTTTCAAGAGGAATTCCTTGAGTTTGGGGAATAACCAGCAAGTTATTCCCCAGAATAGGGTTAGGGTTATTTTACACAAGCAATATGTAGCTTGCCTGGAGTGATCCCTTCCCATATGTCCTCTGTGTGTTTGGTTTTCTGCCACCTCCATACACCAGATAGTCAAGTTTCATCTCCCCGAAGCTTAAAACCTACCTGAAATACAGAGTTGGTCCAGAGTTAACACTGCCAACCATGGGTCTGGCTGCTATTGGGGTGCAAATCAACTGCAGCTTTATTTCCAGACCGTAGGCAGCGTGCATCCACCTGCAATTTCCAGCTCAAACACGTCCTCACGAGGCAGAAAGGATGAATGTGGGTCAGGGATGAGTTGCAGGCACCGAGGGATGAATAAACCACACATAGATTCATTCAGCAGCAGCCCAAGGAAGAAGCTTTGAGCCATGGATAAAGGCTGAGCATCACTCCTGAGCTCAGATGCACTTGAGACACCGATGGCCATGAATTCAGACATGCCCAGCCCAAGTGTGGCTCCAATGGGATTTTGGACGGTAGAGGGATGCTCTGTTTATCCTTCTGCCCTCTTGATGAACTTTGCATTCAAATAGCACAGGCAGATCATAAAAGCTGCCTAATTCAAGAAATCAAGTGGGGGGTTTGCTGAGAACAAGTTACTGGTTGTACTTAGAAGATGACTCTACAAGCCCCTTATAATGAGAGCCCATGGGAGCAAATGGAGGAGGAATAGAGGGGTTTGAACCCCTTTTGTGAAGGGTGGAGATAACTTTATCCTCATTCAAGGCCCTATAGTCACCATTAAACCCCTGTGAGAACAGATATTCATGCAAATAACCTCCCCAAAACTTCATTTCGACCCATTCTTAGAGATGCTTCTCCAGCAAAGGAGCTAAGTCAGCCCCACTGAAGCCAATACAAGGAAAGGCTTTGGACCTATTAATATAGAAGTGGTCATCAAGGAATGGAAAAGATGGATTTGGGGGTTGGAACTGGATGATCTTAAGGTCCTTTCCAACCCTAACTATTCTATGATTTCCCATTCCAAGAAGAAAAGAAACTTGTGCAACCTCATTTCTCTTCTTTTAAAGCCTGCATCCCCCTGGTTTTGCATGCACAGGACTTTACAGGATGGTGCTCCTGAGGTTTCACCCTATTTTGGGACATTCAGAGCAGGAACTGGTCGTTCCCTCTTGATAAATGGGAACAGAGAGAACATTCAGCTAATGCAGAGGCCTGTGATGAATCCCTCCCTCTACCTGTGAGGCCACCAAATCATCCCCTTACCAAGCTCCTGCCGCCGCCTCTGCTTTCCTTGGGATCATGGCTTGAGTTGAGCCCAGAAACACGAATCCGGTGGCATTTCTCCTGAGACTGAGACTTTGAGCACTGCTTTGAAAGAGCTGCTTCTTCCTAATGACACGTTAGAGCTTTCTCCCACACAGAGTGGCCCTTTCTAAGGGTTTACTTCTCTTCTGACAGACAGCTGCACGCAGCCCTTCCTCATGAAAGCCCAAATCACTGTTTATTCCCACATAGAAACAGCTTTCAGTGTTGCTTTGAAGGAAGGGGAGAAAAACACCCCAAGCTGTCAGCAATGGCTCCTACACAGATAAAACAAGGACAACAAAGCCCAGATGAAGCCACTTTTGCAGAGCATCTTCTGTTCTAGCAATACAGTAATAACCCTCTCTGCCCAGGACACTCTTATTCATATAAAGCATGCAACATGCCCCAGGAGCCCATGCACCCAGGCTGGGAGTCATTACCCCTATCTGGGTTTCATGCCTGCATTTGCCCAGCCTGGAGTCAAAATACACATTTCAGGAGCTAAATAACCAAAAAGCCTCATTTCAGTCCCAAAAGAGTCAGGACTCTTGCAAATAATCAAGTGGGACTCCCTGAGAGACCCCAGCTACCAGCCTTACCACCACTGAGCCCCACAGATACCTGCTCTGCCCCTTCAAAGACTGAATCTGCTCCCTACACCTAGCAGAAATGTTGGTTTTCCCCCTTTGGGGGCTTTTAAAGGCTGCAGCTGGGTCTATTTTTGGCTGCTGTTAACCCTTCCTTGGCTACAGCCCTGCGACCCTCTGCTCCTATCTCAAGCCTAGGATGGATGCTGCAGCTACAGCGTGCTCCTGTTCCCCAAAATCCAAAGAAAAAGAGGTTTTTATAGACAGGGGTGGATGTTGCCTCTCAGACTTCCCCCTCCATCCATTCCATGAGCAATGGCTCCTTTCAGATCTAATTTATTTCAGAGTTTGAGGGCCAAGCAATCAGATTTTCCCTCTGTCCAAAGATCTGTTCCTGCAGCTTCCTCCCAAACAGGGGAAATACTTCAACAGCACAATCAGTTCAGTCCTTGGCTGTGCTGAAAATCCTAACGCAGATTAAACCACTCGGATGCTATTAATATCATCTCAGACATTGCAAAACCCTCTCCTCAGCCTTATCCCAGTGCTCCCCAGCATCCCTTCATTTGCCATGGGTAGCATTGACTTTGAGGCATGCTGTGGACCCATCAGCAGTTCTCCTTTGGGAATAACAATGCAGCATGAGCTATAAGTTCTATTTCTTAACAATTCATATAAGAAGGTAGATAACTTGAGAGATGTCCTTAAATAATCCTGCTTGGAGAATTTTGGGGAAGGAGTTTGTGATGCCAGCCCTTTACTGGGCTTTCCAGATGCTGTGAAGCCCCATTAATTCACTATTATTGGTATTATTGGACTGGCTAATGTAGTGATGTAGGTCCAACCCCCTGCCACGGGCAGGGACACCTTCCACTAGAGCAGGTTGCTCCAAGCCCCATCCAACCTGGCCTTGAGCACTCCCTTCTGGTCTTGGAAATATGACTCTTTGCTGCAAATCCTAAAGGGATGGTTTCTTTTTGCTGGCCTGGTGACAAGCACACTCTGGGGTCCATAAAGGAGCTGGATACCCCCTGCAAACCCTCTGCTTTCATTCCAGCACCATGAAACCACGAGGAATTTACCCACGTCAAATATCCAAGTGGTTGAAATGCAAGTGATGCACCCCCTAAACAGTAACTCTTTACGCCTGTTTTACCCAATTCTTCCCAACTCAAGAGAGAAATAAGGGGAAAGTGCTACTTAGTGGTATTTTTACTTCCTCTGACTTAAAACTGAGTTTCAGTGGCTGCTGTAGGGTCATGAATTAGCCCTGGTGATGTGGCAGAGGGATGCTTCGTACGGCACTGCTGGAATAGAGGATTTCCAGGTTATTTTTTGCCCCTTTTCCTGCAAGATTGGAAAGAGCCCCAGCTGCTTGGAGCAGCTCAGACCTCCAAGTGCTCCTTCACACGTGCGTTGCTCTGATTGCTTTCATTCAGGCCCCCCCAAGCTTCAAATCACTGTAGGAGCTGACTCTCTTCGAGGGGGAATTTATCTTCCCAGGAGAAGGACAATTCTCCATCCACACAATAGCTCTGTGATTGCCAACCATTTCTCACTCCCCTCTTCAAACCTGATATATCTGCCGTTCTTTCAGCATTTCATCTCTCTATTTACACATGCAATCAGGGGCTGGAGAGGGAGGGGGAAAGGCACATTTCAAGCCCAGCTCAGGAAGTTGCATCGTGGGTCCACCTTAAGAGTGAAAATACCCCAATTGCAAAGAAAATGAGTGGTGAAGATGACGGCGGGTGCTGGGCTTTGATTTTCACATCCTGCTGTTGTTGGCATTTGGAAATAATGGTATAAATAGTAATACACCTTTTTCTATATATATTTATATAGATTTCTGTTGGGTTTTATGTGTGTGTATACATACAAAACACCATAAGCACTGTGGTAGCAGCCACAAACCGAGGGTCAGATCCTGCCTTGGGATGGCAAATTTTGGCAAACCCAAGGCAGGATCCCAAAAACCTTTGGCCTGCCTGGACCCTCATCTCTCTTCCATTCAGCAATAAAAGAAAACCAACTCTATTGAAACCGCCTCTGAAAATTCATGGTGTTCATGACTTTTCAGAAGCTGAACTATCCATGGGATGAACACACGGATTCCAAGCTCCCAGGTAGGAAATGCTGAGCAAGAGATGATACATTTCTGGTAAAAACAGTTCTTAAAAAGCCATGAAATGGAGAAAATTTGGGCATATTCAACTGCAAAACCCAATGGCCAGAGCAGCCTCTCCCACTGCATTCCCAGTTACGAGACCAACCCATCCCAGCTCCCCCCAGCCCTCTAATTGAGCAATAGAAACATTGATTTTTACAGTCTAGTTGCTAAGTCACCCCCAAAGCAAAGGGAAGCCATCTCCATCAGACAGCCTGCAGCTCTTCAAGCCTTGCAGACGTTAATGGTGATGGAAGAAACTTGATTTCCAAAGAGCAACTCTTCACCCACCTATTAAATCCAAGTGTTTGTAACATCGATTCCATACACCAGCAGCCAAAATCCCCAGGCTTCTAATAAAGACTTGCACGCAAGCAGTGGCTTTATTGAACTGATTTTGCTTGTGTTATTACAGATGTCACTAAAGACATGATAATCTGGCTTGCGCCAGGTAAGAGTCAGGTTATGTGTGACAGTGACAGTTGACTGGAGACAATAAGATTGATAAGGAAAAGATTAAAACCTTGCAGGGGATATTGGAATAATACATCAAGTAGTAAATTTAGGAGCTTTCCTGACTGTCTTGTCCAAGAGAAATGTTGGCAGATTTGTCTCCAGGGGGCTAAGGAACATAAAAATCCATCTCAGCAGTAAGAGACTGAGATGAATGAGGATTTAACAAGCACGTGCGCACCTCCACCCACAGCATTTCAGGTGGGAAAGGAGCAGGTTATTAATCTCAAGTGCTACCTGATGGATTTTCATAGGGCATTGAAGTATTTGCTCCTAAGGAGAGAGGAATTTCATGTCTGCTCTCCACATTAACAGGACATATTTTTAGATGAAGAGATAAGTCATTTTTCAAAGCCATTTGAAGTTTGGGGTGGTTTTGTGCTCATCATTAGCTTGGGTTCCCTGCAAAAGCATTTCAGCAGCTGCAGTGCATCTGCAGCTCCTAAGAGCTCAAAGGGATTCATGCACTGATTTTTGTTCAGCATCAGTATCTGTGTTTCCATGCTGCCTCATGATACAACCCCCAGGGTCTGTTCGAAGACTGGTTTTGGGGCTCACAGAATCAACTATGTTGATTCTAAAGGCAGAGCTCCCTCCCCTGTGGTCCAGATTCCCCCTGAGGGTGAACAGATTACAAACCCCACTAATCAATAATGGCTTTTCAAGAGTTTTCCCAGTAAAAACCAGCAGAAAACTGATGTGAAGCAAGTACAGATGAAAGCAAGCCCCAGTCTCCCACACCTCGAGAGGCTGCTGCATGAGGGAGATCATCCCACAGTAAACCCCCCACTGAATTCCTGGCACGAGCACCCACTTTTGGGTGATGGATAGAAATGCAAATGCATTTCATGGGCAATTCCAACATAAACACAGTGGGGAAACCCAGGCTTAGTCGCATAGTCTTGCCAAGATGACCTGAGTAGGTAAGAGCACAAGAAAGTATCAAGTAATTCAGCACCATAAAACCATGCCATGGTCTTTCCAACACATCCCGGTCTCACCAGGGAGCTGTTTTAAGGTACAAGGATAAAGCACTTTTGCTGGGATAAGCTACATCTCCACCAGGAAAACACTAATCCAAGGTTGCTCCTGTAAAGATCTCAATCCCTTTGAGTGGGCAAAGTCTGGGCTCTTATTGATGCTGTTTAAATACCTTTCTTTAGTCTGCCATGAGCTTGCAATGCTATTTTCTACAAGAAGAGGCAACATCACAAGTTTCGCCTCCATGGAGACCACAAACATCTCCCTTATTTGTGAGATATGTGCACAAAGAACACCCTTATTTATCTCATCATCAAGAGCATTTCCAAAATGCTTCACTCCTGTCACGCTCTCTCCTCATGCTGATGCCCATCAAGCTGAATATATCCATGGTGTTGCAGCTCCAAGACTGGGAATTAGACCAGATCCATTGTCAGAAATAGATCTCAGTTCAGTGGATCCATGGTTTAGTGGTGGACTTGGCAGTTCTGTGTTAATGCTTGGACTCAATGATCTGGAAGGCTCATTCCAACCTACACGATTCTATGATTCTATGAAATATCACTTCCTTTACCTGCTCCTGGAAAATAGGTATTAATGTAGTATTGGACCAACTGTGCTGCTCTGCATCCAACTAAAGGAAGCTGAGGAGCCTTGAGCAACCCCAAAACCCCACCACCCAGAAATGCAACACATTTTGATGCAAAACAAACATCACCTCTCATATCCTCGTCAAAAGGGATGCAAGTGTTACTGTGCTCGATGACTTGCTCGGCTATTGCTGTATTTATTCCACATGGCAGGCATGAAGCTGCTTATATCCACAGGGAGAAAAAGGCAACCCAAATGGGCAGGATTATTTCTTTTTCTCAGCTGTGCCCATTGCTTCAGTCGACAACCTGTGAAATACAGTTAAGGAGCTTGAGTTTCTGTCACCCTGCATCGCTCCAAGGAGGAGATTTCCTATCCTTTGATGTATCAGTTTTCTACTTCCAAATTGAGTCTGGGTTGTGGAAATAGAGGATTAACCACCATTCATGAGTATTAGCACAGGAAGAAAAAATATTATTGGGAATTTGAATTACTTATCCTGCTTTGGAATAAGCCTGGGGAGAATGAACACAATGTGGTATCGCTTTAAAAGCGGATGAATGGAAAAGAAGATGAAGTGCTCTCCACAAGCAACATAACATCAGCTTTGGCAGAAAGCTGTTTTCTAGGCTTAGATCATAAAGAAATACAGAGCTTTGCCAGTTGTTCTGATGCACAGGAAAGAGAACGTTGTATGTGAGAGGTATAACTGAGTCCTGGCAAATTCCCACTGTTACCATAGAGCATCCAAACAGGAAGAAGAGTCAGTTGATAGGGAATTAATAACAAATTAACTGTTAAGCAAGCAAGCTACCAGGGCTATCTGAACACCACAAGTATCACTTGGGACATGGTGTCCTTGGCCACTCACTTGGAGACTCCTCCAAACATCCAGGGTTGGGGGATATCTCCCAAACAGAGCAGAGGGCATCTGCAATAGAGATCCAATGGGAAAAAACTCAGTTTCTAAGAGCAATCTTGCAAGTCAGTACAAGAGTGTTTGATTTTAACAAACCAATCGACCCAAAGCAGTGGGAGATGAAGGTGTTACACAAGCCATTAGCAATGCCAGGAACACGCACACCAGCAGGAAGGCTCCATGGACCAGAATGGATTACTCATCCAAAAGCAACTTCCTCACCAAGGGAGCATTGGAAACAACCAAGCTGCCCACAGAGCTGTCATGGAGCTGATCAGTGGATGCTGGCCCTGATGAGGGTAATGGAAGAGCTTTGCCCTCATCTAAATAGAGGGAATTCAGCTTATAAAAGGAGCATGAGCAGCAGCTCAGGGAGGGGATCCTGCCCCTCTGCTGTGCTCTGGGGAGAGCCCCCCTGCAGTCCTGATCCAGCTCTGGGGCAACAGCACAAGAGGGACATGGAGCTGCTGGAACGAAGCCAGAGGAGGCAATGGAGATGCTGCGAGGGCTGGAGCAGCTCTGCTCTGGAGCCAGGCTGAGAGAGCTGGGCTGGGGCAGCCTGGACAAGAGAAGGCTCCTGAAGGGGAGACCTTAGAGCAGCTCCAGTGCCTAAAGGGGCTGCAGGAAACCTGGAGAGGGGCTTTGGACAAGGGCCTGTAGGGACAGGCCAAGGGGAACGGCTTGAACCTGCCCGAGGGGAGACTGAGATGAGCTCTTAGGCAGAAGCTCTTCCCTGTGAGGGTGCTGAGGCGCTGGCACAGGGTGCCCAGAGAAGCTGTGGCTGCCCCATCCCTGGCAGTGTTCAAGGCCAGGTTGGACACAGGGGCTTGGAGCAAGCTGCTCCAGTGGAAGGTGTCCCTGCGCGTGGCAGGGGTTGGAACTGGATGAGCTTTAAGGTCCCTTCCAGGCCATACCAGTCTGGGAATCCATGATTAAACGCTCCTGCTCCTTGGTGGAAGCAGAGACGTTGCTCCTGAGCAAGGGCAGGCAATGAGGACGGGTGGTTGGATGCTCAACACACGACAAACCCCCTGGAAAGCAGGTTAGGAGTGAACAGCTTTGCCCTCGTGTGCTGGATCACTTCCAGTTTGGACTTCAGCGGTAACTTTTGCCTCTGCTACAACCTTCCTTGCACAAGGAAACAAAGCTATTTCCTATGGTCATTATCACAGCTAAAATAAACTTAATGCTGGAGACCTTGCTCCACCAGAGATGAGATCTCAGCCCCAGAAATAACTCTCTTGTTACCCCAGGAGGAAGGCAGCAGCACTTCCAGCAGATGTTGGGAGGCATTCAGCCATGGATAACAGGAAAACGAGGCTTCACTGAGAGTGTGGCAATGGCCTTACCGTCTTGAGCAGCGTCCGGTTGTCCCTGAGGCTCCCCACCATGCCAACGAAGGAGACCCCGAACATGGTGAAGCCCAGCAGCAGGAGGATGATGGCTGGAGCCAGGAAGATCCCTTCCAAGGTCTTGTGCTTTTGCCTCTCCACTTCAGCGTAAATCCCCACGCACAGGATCGTGAGGCCAAGGATCTGCAAGGGAAGCACAGGATGGAATTCAGATTCCAGCGAGGAAAAACTGAGGCTTCAAGGGAGACACAGAGGTGGAAGTTGTTCCAGACAGCCAAGGAAAACCCACTTACCTCCGGGACATTTAGCATCCAATCCCAAATGGTGCTGTCAGCACTCGGAACATCCCCTTTGCTCAGGGATGCTCTTCCTCTGGCTGAGAAGGGGATGTATAATTGCAGTGTGATCAATATGGCTTTAAGCTTTAAGCCAGGCTTTGCTTGGTTTTTCCTCTCCCTTCTCTGCTTGTACCTTTATGGTCTGTCTGAATGCTTCACTTGGCCCTTTGATGGACCAACACTGATTGACACCAACACTCCACCCTCCCAAACTCCACCCTTAGGCAGAACCATCCCCAGAAGGACTCATTTCACTCCTGGCTTGAGCACTGAATTGCACCCAAACCCTCTCACCCTCTCTTCACACGCCAGCACCAACAATTAGACATGAAGCTCACAGCACAGTTAAGAAGATCTTTTGATCCCTGGATGAAAAGTGCCATAAAGAAAAACAACGGATTATTTAGGACACCGTTCCTCCCCTCTCTCCCCCTTCAATGAAACAGCTCTGATTGAAAAAGAGCCTAATGATGCTGGGATAAAGCAGGCTCCAAAAAGGGCTGTTTGCAACCCTTCAGCTCATTCCACATCAAAGCCAGCGCCGGTGCCCCAAGCGCTTCGTGCTGTCAGGAGCTGTTCCCATTGAAGCGCTTCGAGGCGAGCTGCTCCTCAGCCAGCACGGAGCTGACACCTGAAAAGGTCAGCAAGGAAACGGAGGAGGATCCGGAGCCATTCCTCTGCTGCTTTTTGCACCATCCCCATCCCAAATCACCTCCTGGGAGAAAGCCCCCAGCCACAGACCCCCGAGATCAAAAACTGCATCTCCAGAGAGAACAAAAAACCTCTTTTCACTCCTTTTCCTTTCACCTTTCCAAGAGGCTTCTCTGCTCCTAATGAGCTCACTCACACTCTTCGGGCTAATTCATGCCAACAACCCAATCCTTCGTTTTTATGCACAGTCTTTGCTTTATTGAGGGGTTGATATTTTTCTTCTCTAATCCACTTGGACACCAGTTCTGGTGTGTTTGTGGAGCTAGTTCCTGTCTATCAATCACTGTCAGCTTCCAGGCTCCATCTCATCTATAAAGGCACTGAAATCTTTCAGAAAGTGAAATGCAGACTTGTGGTATTTCACAGCCACTTTAGTTATTTGAAGGCTTATTTCTGATCATAGGCTTTTAATCACAGCTTCATCTTTAGACTCTATTTTAAGCATCAGGTTGGTGCATTGGGATTGGGGTTGATTTAATGTTTATCCCTTATACGGTGTCCCAGGAAATATATTTGGCTTGGAAGGCAGGGGGTAGACATTAAGGCACACCATGGGTACCCTGCTAATCCCACATGCCAATCAGAACCACTTTCGCTGTTTTAATTAATCCATCTGTGATGAGGGTAAGGGAAGAGATCATAGCAAGTGCACAGAGCAGACTCAGAGGGGGTACCATTGCTGGATGCTCTGAGGCTGAGGAAGCAGCGTGCATGGGACGGACTTCACTGGTTGGCAAGAGAAAGAAACTGAGGAAGGTTTTAAGGATGGACACAGGTTGCTTAAAAAATAGCTTTTCCAGGGTGGAAAGTACCTTTGGAAAGCTTAAAGCACGTGGCATGCATAAAGCTGCTGCAGAGTGGTGCTGGTTCTTCCTCCCAGCATCGCCGTGGCCATCCCCTTTGGCAGGATAAACCCTGACCTGCTATGCTGAACGCCCCTCTTTTTTGGAGGAGAGCATGCACTGCTTATTTGCCGTGCAAATGCAATGGGGAAATGCACCCTGTGAGGGTGCTGAGGCGTTGGCACAGGGTGCCCAGAGAAGCTGTGGCTGCCCCATCCCTGGCAGTGCTCAAGGCCAGGTTGGACACAGGGGCTTGGAGCAAGCTGCTCCAGTGGAAGGGGTCCCTGCCCGTGGCTTATGGTCCCTTCCAACACAAACCATTCCACGGTTCTATGAATATCTCGGCTCTCTTTTTGCTTAGGTTCTAGTTCAAAAGGTCATCCATCCCCTTTGCTAAGGATTAGTGCTGCAGGCTGGACCCCAGCCCATCTCCAAGCCCCGCCAGCTAAAAAGCACCCTCCAATTAAAATAAAACCCAACAGTTGCTTCTGCTCAACGCACAAGAAAGCAACACACACCAAGAGGAAGGGAACGCATATCCTGGCACATCTCCCAGCAAAGGCAGATTGCAAAGGAAGGCTCGCTGTAGTATAACAAGGTTTGGAAGAGCGAGCAAGGAGCGATGCTGTTGCAGGATAAGTGGCAGAGGGATTTGGATGGAAAATAGCTGGGGAGAAAGGGCAGCATTCACTGGAAAGCAACATTGCTGTGGAAAAAATAATGGATTTGGAGCAAAGCAGTGACGTCAAAGCCTGTAAAAAACTGCAAGGGGAATAATGATGTATTTCACCAAAACCTGCTCATCCCATTACCCCTTGGCCGGAGATGAGCATCAGAAGCAGCAGGAGAAGTTTGCATCACCCCTTGCGTAGCCTGGCTGCCCTGGTTTCCATCACTGGGGTTCTCTGGGGGTTGGTTTTGCTGTGCAAATTCAATCAACGCGGATATTCTTGATTCCTGGCATCACAACCCTTTCCTACCACCCACACTCGATGACATGGGAAGGCACATAATGAAGTTTGCTGGTAAATCCTCTGTAGTTACATATTAATTGCCTGGTGATCACCTCAATAAAGTGCAAACACCAGGATAGGCAGCAGCAATTACAACTGCTCTGCAATGCAGCTCAGGGAACAAGCAAACCTCCACTTACCCTCCAACAAGAAGCTGATCACCCCGTTTCTTCCTCATAACAACCACACCATCACCACAGGGAAAGCCAAGGGGGTGGCTGCAGCTCCACCAGCCCTCATGATAAAGACATCCTGCATCAATTCTCCTCTTCTAAACTGGGAAGAAATCACCTTCGGTTTAAATTTCAGCCCTGCTTGAAGTTATTGGTGCTTGGAGCTTGTAGGAGATGAGCGGGCAGGCGATGGAGGAGAGCAAGGCTTTTTGTGCAGCTCCAACTCCAATTTAATGGGATAACGGAGATGCTGCTTTTCCTCTCCATGTATTTCTTCATCTAATGGCAAGGAAAGAGGTGGGGTGGCAAGTTAGGGACATGGGAAAGAGAAGAGTTAAAGGTGGAAACCCCTGTCCCGCTGATTGTAGAGTCATTTAGAGATCTGGAGGTCAAGAAGTGAGGATGAAAGGCAATTAATGAATAGGAAATTATAGAATACACAGCTCAGGGTTGCTGATAGGGTTGGGGGGGGGTGTCCAAATGGATGGCTTGAGCTTGAAGAGAGCTTTGCTTTCCCAACTTCAAGCCATGGGCTTGTGCTTGTGATTGCTTCTGATCCTTGCATTGACTTGACTTTGGCACAGGGGCAGCTCCCCACACTCCCAAGAGACCTGCATAGTCTTCCCAGTGCTAACAAACGACATGCACAGTCCTACCCTGACTTAAAACCCCACTGCACACCTAAGAGATGCCACATTCCCCTTCTCCAAGGCCCAGAAAGACCCAAGTAACAGGAGTTACTCTGTGCCAACAAGTACCATGAACCCAAGGGGACGTTAACACCACTTTGAATGGAGTTCAATGGATGAGTCAAGGCCACGCTAACACCAGGCAGATTTCTCCTTACTTGGGAACACCAAAGAGTCACGATGACGGTGGCTTCAAACCCACGCAGACCCCATCAGCCAAATGTTGTTGAGTCAGAGCTCAGCGGTCCAGGGAGGAGCATGGGGAATGGGGCATTGTTTTATCCTCCATCCAAGATGACCAGAGGTGTAAAACCAAGGGGAAAACTCTTGTTTTCCAAATCCTAGCTCACAGGAGAATCCTTCTTCCCAGATTTTGAAGACCAAATGGGCAGACAGGGCTCTCCTGCTCCTTCTCAGGAGGTTTGATTGTAACGTACAGGTGAGAAGTCACGATACAGGAAAGTGCTGGATGCTTTTAGTCATTGAAAGATAGAATCATGGGATTAATAATACAGTGATTAAGTACATCATAGAATGCTTAACTGCTGATGGTATGTAGGAATGTGAAAAATATGCTTTTATAAGGGTCAATTAAACCAGCAGTTCTCAATTTTATCAGAGAAGTAAGACAAGGAAAGAGGCAGCTCTTCAAATCTATGCCCCACTGAATCCTTGACAATGAGGATTAAATCTACCTGTATAAAACCAGCTGCTCCAACCTGTGATGCTCAAACATCTCTGCCCTTTGTTCTGTGTTTGGTTTAAAGCCACTCTCTGGCTTATCCCACCTATAAATCAATGCTTTCTCTACAGGAAAGCACTGGAAAAGATCTAGCAGCACTAGATCCAGTTTTCTGCAGGCTGGGACAACACTAAGCTATAAACCAGTGATGCATCTCACCTCGAACCTCCTCAGTCCTTCCTGGTGAACCAACTCAAGTCTTGTTCCACTGAATCTTTACTTGGGAAGGGTTAAAAGCCTTCATGCAACAAGTGAGAAGCTCCCACACCATCATTTCCTATTGAACGCATTTGGCCAGAGGGAAGCCCAGCCCTGGTCACATCTGGTTTACAGGGCTCTGAAGGGTTAAATTAACACGGCAACATGTGCAAATGAGGCCAGAAGTAGGTCATGCGGCTGAAAAGCTCACAGGAGCTGAGCAATCATAGAATCCCAGTCTTGTTTGCGTTGGAAGGGAGCTTAAAGCTCATCCAGCTCCAACCCCTGCCACGGGCAGGGACCCCTTCCACTAGAGCAGCTTGCTCCAAGCCCCTGTGTCCAACCTGGCCTTGAACACTGCCAGGGATGGGGCAGCCACAGCTTCTCTGGGCACCCTGTGCCAGCGCCTCAGCACCCTCACAGGTGCCTTATCTCCAACCTGAAGTTCCCCTGTATCCGCATGGATTCAATGCGACAGTGTCCTCATGCAAGGATCATCCCAGGCTGGATCAGAGTGATTCAGAATGGGGTTTTTGCAGCTGTTTCTCAGTCACCGAGGAATTGAGTCTCTTCTGCTGGTGGAGTCTCCAGAATGTCCCACTGAGCCCCCAAAAATATCCCAGGCATTAATAAGCATCTGACATCAAGATTGTCCCATCGATCATCTACATTTGCAAAGTGCAGCCCCAACCTGGGTTCAGATGAAAAGGGAAAAGACAACCTTCCATCGACTCCCCATCCCTTAAAGGTCTCTGGGGAAACCTCTACCTGAGCAAAACTCAGCTCTTTAGAGAATCCAAACCCACATTCACAGGATTCATCTTGCCAGCACAAATATTGCACTGTCTGTAGCCCAAAACTCAAACCACAGCCACAAGTGGGTTAAAGAATCTGGGTGGTTTTAGTGTCACTGGGTGCAGTGGGAGGCACAGGAGGGTTCTGGCCAACCAATGGGAGATGCTTGAATCTCCTCTCCCATTGGAAACCTTCCTACTCAGCAGGTATGAAGAAATTAGTAGATATTCTACAAAGAACACATTATTATTATTATTATTCCTTATTCCTTCTTCTAATTATTCCTTATTCTTCTTCATGCCCTGCAATGGGCACAAGCCATTTGGTGCAGGGACACAGCGGCTTCACCATCTCCAGCCAACAATGTGAGCGCTGCCCTCCCAACTGAGCTCATTCATTAAGAAGAAACTAATTAATAGGGAAATAAAAAGCCTTTTCCAAGCGCTTCTGACCCTGTTTAATGCTCACAGCCTACCTGGGAAGCCACGTAGGTATTTCTGCAGTGACACCTATACAATGAGGTGCACATTCCACTCTACACACCCAAGCAGGCAGCCATGCAGGGACAATGAGGATTAGTTAAACCTCAGCAGGAAATATCAGTAAATATGGGCTGGGTTGTGTAAGTGAACTCCAGGAAGATGCTGCCTCCATCTCTCATGCATTCACTGAGGATGCGCATGGGGGATTTACTGTGCTCCTCTCCCCTTTCTGACATGTGCTCACGCCTCCCAGTTGCCAGAGAAGCTTGGCCCCCAAGGGAGCTCAATGGTTCAATACTGCTTAAAAACAAGTTTTAGTCTGACCTCTTAATATCACCAACCTGGCCAAAACACACCCCGCTCCATGCCTACATCCATGCCTTGTCCCTGTTGAACAAGGTAAAGGAAAAGGCTGCGTGGGGCAGGGGGGATCCAGCTGGCAACACCACCCGATGGGTTCTTGTGTGATAAAACCATTAAATTTCCTTGTTTCTGCTCCAAATGCAACTCGCTGCCACAAGAGATTTGCAAGAGAGGTGCTAGGGAAGGGTAGTCCCAAGGAGGTGATCTTAAATCCACCAAACCCCTTTGTTTCACCCCAAATTCCCATTCTGGACTCAGCTAGCGCCAAGCACAAGTGACTTCACAGCACCAGGTTTTACCCCAAGGATCTGGCACCTTGAAAGGGGAAACATGGATGCTGAAAAGTAAAATCCCAGCTACACGGCGGGAGGGGAAACACCAGGAAGGACACAAAAGCAACCGGAGCACCTACCGAGAAGAGGGTGGCATAGGTGGACAGGGCAAATTTGATGCTGTAGTAATAGAGGAGGGGATTCCGGCACTCGGTGGCTGGAGCCATCCCTTCGGCTCCAGCTGGAGGGGTTCGGCTCGCTGCCCGCCGGCCCCTGCCTGCTCCAGCCAGCTCGTACTCATGCACACAGCAAGCCTTGAACTTGGGCTGCTGCTCCAACTTCCGCCTGGCAGGAGCAGAGAGCAATCAGTGGGAAGGCAGCAGCGGCACGAGCGGCCGCGTTAACCCTTTACTGAGGTTGCTGCTCGGTTCTGCTGCCGAGAGCACAGCAAAGCTCTATTGAATCACACAGAATCACAGCTGGAAGGGAGCTTAAAGCTCATCCAGTTCCAGCCCCTCGCGACGGGCAGGGACACCTTTCACTGGAGCAGGTTGAAGTAGCTTTACTCCAATAATTACTCCCACAGTTGGTGTATAATTTGATTCTCTAGTAAGTTTTTAACAGCAAATGTATTGCAGTCGGGGCTGAAAGAGCCCGTTGCAATCCTGCAGCAGGAAGGGGGGAAGTGGCAGCCCAAAATCCAGCCCGAACAAGGATAGATGCCCCCCCAGGCAGTCGCTCGGAAGCCAGCCATGTCCAGATGTACCTGTTGTATCTTGCTACTGCGTGTAACACCTCCCTTTCACACCACCTTGAGCTGCCCAGCCCTTGTGTGAGTATGAAGAAGGAAAGACAAACGATTACACCCAGGCTCAGTGTGGTTTAATGCTTGGAAGAAAAGGTGTGGGGAGCAAGAAACAAGCTCCAGGAGACTGCATGGCTCCTGGAAGCAGTTGTATGGCTCTACAACCATAGCACTTGAGAGTGTAGAACTGATGTTTAACTAAGAGCAAAGAGAGGAGGCTGGAAAAGCTGCATCTGCAGATGGTCTCTGAGGATGCAAAGGAGCACTCTTTGTATCTACAGCTTGACTCATTGTGGGTCAGAGATGGGAAGAAGAATCTGTAATCATCTGCAATGCAGCTTGTGGCCTGGGAAGTGGTTCAAACCCTCCTGGGAGGAAGATGCTGCTTCTCTTTGGGGAAGCCAAATGGAGAATTTCAAGCAGGGTTTGAAGAAATAACAGTGACTCAGGGCTGCACCAAAGATGCAGGAGCTGCGTTTAACCCAACTTATAGCACATGTAGCTGAAGAGTATATGGGCTGCAAAGGTAACAGCAAAAATCTCATCTCAGTCTCCCCTCTGGCAGGTTCAAGCCATTCCCCTTGGCCTGTCCCTACAGGCCCTTGTCCCAAGCCCCTCTCCAGGTTTCCTGAAGCCCCTTTAGGCACTGGAGCTGCTCTAAGGTCTCCCCTTCAGGAGCCTTCTCTTCTCCAGGCTGCCCCAGCCCAGCTCTCTCAGCCTGGCTCCAGAGCAGAGCTGCTCCAGCCCTCGCAGCATCTCCATTGCCTCCTCTGGCCTCTCTCCAACAGCTCCACAGTGTTACCAACCTTTGCTTGGAATAAGAACCCCCAGCAGCCAGCACTGAACAAAAGACGTGTGGGGAGATGTGATTTCCTTCCTTCACCCTTCCTGTGCTGTGGAAGGGTGCCTCAGCCAGGAGAACAGTCAATTAAAAGAACTATGCCCACTTGCCCCTGTGATTGTCTGCGGTTCTGACCTCTGGCAGGTTTGACACTGCCTGGCACAGGAGACTCAGGGCTTGTTTTCAACTCGTTGCACAGAGAAATCACAGCACTTGGTGAGTAACCTGCTGTGCGTTCCCCTATTGATAGGATCTTTGCTGCACTCTAATTCAGAACTCAACTTACTGTGCAAAAGAGCAAGGGAAAAAGACTATTCCCCTCACAACCAGGCAGTGACACAGCTTGCAGACGTCCAAAGCAGCAGATTTAAACCTCACTTAAAACCATCAGGTCCATAAATAATGCCTACAATTTCCATGTTAATTTGAAGCCGTATTTCACCATTCAGCTCATTGGAGGTTTGAACAGCAATTTCAGGCTCTCTGCCCTTCTCCACTGAGTCACAGGCAAACCCCAGCCCTCTGACAGCGTAAATCAGGGCAGAACACTGGGAGCACATCACATCACAGACTCTTCCCCAGCCCCATTTCCCCATCAGCTCGTAATTAACGCCCGATATTCTGCTTGCGGTTAATTACGCCACACAACTCACTCCTATAAATAGTTGTGCCTGCAGGGATGGGAATAGGAATAAAACCCTCCAGGTACCTCTATACAACACCATCAGTACACTCCTAAAGGAAAGGTGCCTTGCCAAAGTGCTGCCAGTCGGAACTCAGGACAGGAGCATTGCAGGTGTGCATCAGTCCCACACGTGAATCAGGGATGTCTTATTCTCCTTAAAATTCATGGAATCCCGGAATGGTTTGTGTTGGAAGGGACCTTAAAGCTCCTCCAGCTCCAACCCCTGCCACGGGCAGGGACACCTTCCACTAGAGCAGCTTGCTCCAAGCCCCTGTGTCCAACCTGGCCTTGAACACTGCCAGGGATGGGGCAGCCACAGCTTCTCTGGGCACCCTGGGCCAGCGCCTCAGCACCCTCACAGGGAAGAGCTTCTTCCCTGAGGGAGCTTAGATGCCTTCATTCAAACAAAAGCACATGGGCAAAAGCAGTGGCAAGTCCCTCTCCAACTCCCACCCTCACGTGCACCAGCAGGAATTCGGCATTTTCCCTTCACCAGGTACCCAGAAATCTTTACATTAACTGGTTTTCTCCAAGTGAGTAACATTTTATACTGTGCATCTCTTTCTGCAAAGGAGATCATGAAGAACGAGTGCTCTTCCTGCAGCACAAATGCATATGGACACTTTCTGCTTCCCTCTCTAGAGATGCACTCAGAGTTAAATAGCCAGGACCTGAAAGCATCCTTTTACTCATACTAATGTATAATGGCTGGATAATGCACAACCTAGCTGGACACAAGGGAGAGGCAGGAGTAGCTCTTAAAGCTTAACATAGAGTGGAATAAATCCTGCATTTAAACAGGACTACAAAGCTTTGCTCGATTTACTATTGCTGCAGCACGATGCTGTCAGGGGTTGGAGGGAGCAGGAAGGGTGATGGGAACAGATTGGGTTTATTCCTGAATATGTTCCCTCTCTGGCAATGCTGCTGGAGCTGGGGAAGGTCAGAGGGTGACTTTGCACATGGGGAAGGAGTAAACCCTTATTTAGGGGTTTTAATCATTAACATGACATCGTTTCTGGCAGCATCAGGCCCAGGCAATCATTAACCACTGGAAGAAATGACTCAGCTGGTGTTTAGCGCTCAGGACCAGCAGTGACTGTTCAAACCATCACCCAGCAGCCAAACTCTGGGGGCTTGAGGCCATTTGAGGAGGTGATGCTGCTGCTGGGGGGAGGTTTTCCATTGCAGGATGCACAGAGGATTCCCTTCCCACCCCACAAACCACACCAGGCTTTAAAGGCAGAAAGTTTCCTATAACAATCCACTAAAACCAAACCCTGAGGCTGCAGGAGAACACTCTAAACCCTCAGAGGGACCAAGCTGTGCTGCTAATGTGCCCATGGCGGTGCTTCAGTCTGCTCTGCATGCAGCCAGCATACCAAGTGCCCACAATAAAGATGCTGTTTCTTCCCCCCAAGCAGGGCACCCAGCATATTAATTACAAATCACTGGCACAGAGAGCCCAGCAAGGCCAGGAACCCGACTGCCACCCAGCTGAGCCAGCTTTAGCGTAGCACATGAAATTGTGCCATGAGGATGGAGAGGACCTTAAGAGAAAGCTCCCTAAGGGGAGACCTTAGAGCAGCTCCAGTGCCTAAAGGGGCTGCAGGAAACCTGGAGAGGGGCTTGGGACAAGGGCCTGTAGGGACAGGCCAAGGAGAATGGCTTTAACCTGCCAGAGGGGAGACTGAGATGAGCTCTTAGGCAGAAGCTCTTCCCTGTGAGGGTGCTGAGGCGCTGGCCCAGGGTGCCCAGAGAAGCTGTGGCTGCCCCATCCCTGGCAGTGTTCAAGGCCAGGTTGGACACAGGGGCTTGGAGCAAGCTGCTCCAGTGGAAGGGGTCCCTGTCCGTGGCAGGGGTTGGAGCTGGAGGAGCTTTAAGGTCCCTTAAACCCAAACTAGGCTGGGATTCTATGGATCTACAAATTAGCCAAACACTTCCAACACCCGATGCTTGAGCCACACACAGGAGTTTTTTCTCTTTATTGGGCCATGAATAAACCAAGCTGCCAGCTTCCAAATGAAACCCTACACACCAAGTCCAAGCTATATTTAAGCACCAGAACTCACAATCCACACTTCCCTCAGTGTCACTACCCCCTCCTGCAGCAGCTGAAAGCACCAACCTGTTTAATAACCAGCAGCAAATGAAAAGACCTTCCGTGGTACAATTGCATTACTCGAATGACAGCTTGGCCTCTATTTTCCTTTCCTGGGCAGGCAGTGATTAAAGTGGGGGCTCTTTCATGCTGCTGCAAAGCACAGCACAGCTGGTTTGCTACGGCTGCAAGTGTGGCAGCTATAAAGAACAAAGTGAGCAGCAGGGGGTGGGAGGAGAAATGGCTCCGAGGAGTTAATATAATAAGCAAGCGATGCTGGAAGATGATGAGCAGAAATAAACCCAAAGCATCAGTGTGCAATTTGCTGATTTGTAAAACACTGATTACATGAGGAGGATGGGGAGAGGGGCTTGGAGGTGCCAGGATCAGCATCACGCTGCAGCCACCATGCCCATGCTGGTGGGAAAAGTGATGCGGGGATGAGGACTACAATCTCTCCTGTGGTTCGATCACACTTGAGCATCTCTCTGGATCAGCAGCAGTCTGCAGAGCATCACTTCTAATAGCATGGAACAGAGCAGTCCTCCACAAATGTGCTTTATTATATCCTTTGGGAAGTTTATTATCCCCTTGGGAAGTGACTGATCCTCCTGGCCTCCGCAGCTCGGAGCCCTGCAATTTCATTAGAGAAGGTAGGACAGCATTGCCTTCCGCTGGGGATTAAGTTCACGTGCTCCCCAAGTTTCTGCTTCCTTCCAGAAGTCCCCATTCACTGAGGTCACTTCTTTTTTCCCCTCCCATTCCCCCAGTTTCAACTACCTTGGTGTCTCCATCCTGGCCCATTCCTCTGCTGAGCCTCAGTGCTGGAGCTGATGGATGCAAATGCACAGAGCTCAGCTGGGTTAAAAATGGACACGGTGGGACATCTGACACAACTTCAGCAAAATATCACTTCTAATTTGGGCTAGCACACACCAAAGTGTACAGAGACTGCTGGGCTTATAGCCCCAAGACATCAGGTTTTGTCAGCACAGAAGTTAATAGCACAACAAAGATGAAGTTGTAGCTCATTGGTGGCAGCTTTGACTTTTCCTGGGTTTTTTTGTTTCTAAAAAGATGATTTATTAGTTCATAAAAGTCAGAAAAACAGGGATTTGATTCCTTTTCCTATATACCCCGCAGTGCTGGGTAAAACCCACTTGGGAAACCACAGCCCCGAAGACCCTTTCCAAAACAGTGAATCACTGCATTTCACTCCATTAAGAAGCCTCAGTAATTATCTCACAGCAAATGAACTCATTCCATGGGTCCCCAACACTAAAACTAAGCAAAACCTCCAAATAACCCCCTGTACCTCAACCCCACGGTCTGTGTGGGGTCCAGACCTATGTCTCCACCTGAGAAATGAGGATGGATGTGTTGTGCTTTTCCTGTTATACCCATTCCTCATCCTGTCCTGAGGTTTAATCTCTGCTGTGGATATTCAGTGACATGGGGTAGTGGTGGCCTTGGCAGTGTTGCAGTAAAGGTTGGACATGATCATAAAGGTCTTTTCCAACCTGGTTTATTCCCTGTTTTAATCCACTGCCACGAGATACCTGGCCAAATACACTGAATAATAAAGCCATCGGGCTGCAGAAATCAGCCAGCAGCTTAAGAAACAACCTTCGCCTTCCCTTCTCGAGTGGAGTGAGATGGGTTTCATCACCCACAAGTTATTCTGAGCAGATATTTGCCTTGTTTGTTCTCCCCCCCTGAATTGTGCAGATTTTCTTCTTTTAAAACCCAAAAGCTTCTTGAAGTCTCAAAGCTTGTTAGGATTCACTCAACCTGGGAGCCACCACCATCAACCAGCCCTAATTCCATCCCCAGCAAACGTTCCTTAGGTGGTTTGCTTGGCTTTTCCAGCAAAGACTCTCCTGCAGGATCATCCATGCTGCTATGATAGGGAAGATGGATCCAACATCAACCAGCATCACAGAGAGCAGCATCTTTCTGCACTAAGTCACAGCAGATATTGCAGAGAGATTTTGCAGCTCAGATGCTCGATGTGTGGTTAAATTGCTTATATATAGCCTGGGGACTGGGGAAGATCCATTGAGGCCATGGCTTGTAAGGTGATACGTAGCTCTTTCCAAACTCCTTCCCATCAACACACAACCAACCCTGGACCAATACACTCCATCATATGGGAATAGTGACAAACCAAACCCTCTAATGGAATAAATCCCCTCAATTTTGAGCCTCTGGCTCAAACACCAGAATAGTTTCTGGGTTTTGCCCAACCACAAAAGCCCAATTTACAGCCCTGATGACAGGCAAACACTGCTCAGCCCAGCCATGGAACCCTGCTCATTCTCAAGCCTTCAAGAAATTAGGTACCTAAAAAATACCCTCCCAAGTGTATCAAAGATCCAGGTAGCTCAGTATTACTGCCCAGCATTGGCAACAGGGACCTGCTGCCCAAAGCCACCTTTGCTATACAGGGACAGTAAGAACCTATAGGAGAAATGTAGAAATCACGAGCCATGCATTCCCTTGTCCTTGCTTGCTGAGCACCTCAAATAACATGGAAATGGGCCTTTTCCCTCTTGAAAACCCACATGCTGGAACAAGAGGTTGGGCTGACCAGAGCCCAGTGATTTCCTCAGTTCATGGGCTGCACATCCAGGGCTTCAGGGCTAGGTTTTCCTCTGTAGAGTCTCAAGGAAGCAGTGTGCTTTCCAGAGGTGGTGCACAGCCCTATGGACTGCAATTAGAGTCAATTCATTTATGTTCCTGTAATAATGCAGCTCTGCTTTAATCCCTCCTTCTACCCAAAAGTCTCCCAGCCTAGCAATTTCCCAGGCACTTGAGACCTAGAAACAGAAATGCTACTTCAGCAGCTTAAAATAAGACTTTTTAGGTCTTTTCCATGTTCTGGAGCTGAGCCTCATGTCTTCAGTGCAACAGTGATGGTGTTAATTCAGCCGTAAGGATGGAGAGCAGGGAAAACCAGATAAGAATGACATACTAACCCCAGAATGTAAGACAAAGAACTGTTACAGCTCAAACCAGGACAGGGTTGTATCAGGGTCTGACTGTCCCTGTGATGACAAGGGGATCTCCCCTTTCCAAGGGGTGAAGTCCTCCATCCCAATAAGCTCTTTGAGTTAAGGACCAGGGTGCACGGTGGTCCCTCAATATCCCTCAGCTTCCTTCCAATTTAGTAAAATCTGATATCCCCCAGACAGTGATGCTCTCCAAACATATTCCATTTCTGATTCTTTCGGAGTCCAACCCAATTCATAGAATAGTTAGGATTGGAAAGGACCTCAAGATCAGCCAGTTCCAACCCCCCTGCCATGGGCAGAGACGCCTCACACTAAACCATGGCACCCAAGAAAGATTCCTCTTCAAGATTATCTAATTCCATGGCAGTAACAGAACCTCCTCGGTGGTAATCTGTGGGAATTCATCCTCTCACCCTTTGGAAATCTATTCCGGCAGGAAGGTTTAACTTTTCCAACCTTAATCTCTCCTCTTCCAGGTCACTTTGGGGGTATTCAGTTGTTTCCTCAGATCATGCAGAGGTGGTTTTCCCTTCCAGGAGTTGCTCTTTCAGGGCTAATTGCAAGTAGTTCACCTGATTCTTCTCTTTGTTCTCTTAAGAACTACCTGGTCCTGCAGGGATGGGACCAGGGCTTGTAAAGTTTGTATGCACTGAGATTCAGTTTGTTGTTGCTCTCCAGACGCTACTGCAGCAGCCAAGCTGGAGCACAGCAAGGCACAGATTTACCCTTTCCAGGCCACAGCCTTGCATCCTTTAGCAGGGTGCTTATTCGCTCTTTTACACTATTATGCCCATTTTCCTTTGCCCACTCACCCCTGGCAGAGCCTTATGTTTCTCTAGAAGACCACACAACACATCTCTGCCCTGAGGGACAGCTTCACTGCTGTTCATTTCTGAAGGGGGTAATCGGCTCAGGGAGGAAGCACATTTTGCTTCAGCAAAACCCACCCCTTAAGTCCCTGAGAGGCACACATGGAATACCTCACACTTTATGGTACTTTTCACTGCAAGGGATCCTGTCCCTGATGCCAATTTAATGTCAGGGTCCAACTGGAGACAACCCCAGTGTGGGACCCATTTCCTTTGTGATCCGAAGAGTGAAATGAAGACGGAAACAAGGTCAAGGACCAGAATTGAACAGTTGGTTCAGTACAAGAAGACAATTACTATAACGAGGGAAATTATGATAAACAAGACAGCAATGGGGCACATTGGAAACAGGATGGAAATGAAGCAAGGATTCGGGGTGCAGAGAGATGGTCACCACCGTGTATCCAGTGGTGTTCCTGGGGTCTGTAGTAGTCACTGGAGGTGGTGGAAGTCCTCACATCAGCCCTCGAGACAATGGATGGAAGAGGCTTAGCTCCTCCCACCCATCTCTTAGGCAATGGATGGTGGAGTCCCATTTCAGCTCCTCACACCCATCTCTTAGACAATGAACTGTGGAATCCCACCTCAGCTTCTTATACTGGAACAATGGACGTGGAATCTGATTTCAAATCAGTCTCTCACAGGTCGGAAGGAGCGACCTGTTCTGATGTCTATTATGGAGCTTCAGAACAAAAGTAGAACCACACAATGGCTGAAATAAACCCATTGACAACTACTCCCTCCTCAAAAACTTGTTCCTTACGTGGATTTAAAAGCTTTTATGCCTCAGGCCATCACAAGACACATGACACAAGCTCATCAATTAAGGAATCCTCCCAGGTTCAGCTCCCTCCTGTAGCCAGCATAAGATCCTTTAACATACCTTGGAGGAGCATTTGAAGATACCACAAGCAAATACAATAGGGGAAAAGCCAGTCCCTTTGCTAAGTTGTCCTAAGGAGCCAAAAGCCAAACTTCAGTCCTAGCAGCACAGAAAGCAACCTTAACCCTCTACAACTGTGGCATTGAACACCCCGCTCAACCAGGGAGAGAAAAGCCACTATCTCATGGTAGAAAACAACCCAGGCCATGCGTATGTAAAATGCCTATAAATCAAATAAGCCACAAACCCAAAACCTCTGCATGTCATGGACCAGTGGATGCTACTGGCCACCACCTCATCATCTTGGTGCGATGCCAAAGTTGCTGTTTCTCACCATACACGTTGTTAAAAGCCAGCCCAAAGCCAGGCGATACCAGCTCTCAACAACTCCTCTTTGCACCAAGTAGTAGCAGGATCCACTCACTTGATATCCTGGCAGGAGAAGGGATTCACAGCCAGAAACCTGTCATAAAATCTGTGTGTGTGGGAGCAGAAAGAACAGCAAATCGGGAGAAAAGAGAATCTCTGCTGGCCAAATAAATAGAGAAGATTTATTCCACCTCCAAAACGTTGCTTTTTCTGGTGGGCACAGCCTGAAACCTGCTCAGAGACAGCAGAGCAGTAGCAAAAAGTGAGCAATAAAGGATCATGTCGCTTTTCAGCACCTTTTAACTCCTATTTAGTGCTGCTCATATAAGGTTTAGAGCCTCCCAAACAAATGGGAGGCTCGGAGAAGATACCAAAAGCCCCAGTTACTATCACACACATCCTCAGCAGAGCAGGAAGCACATGAACCCACAGCTTCCCAGCATCCATTCATTGAGCGCAGTTAACAGCCAACACCAGTTTCTCTACAGTGAATGCATAAATCCTTTCAATCCCTCAGTTGCTGCTTCCTTGGATGTGTCAGTCAAGCTCTGAGATATTTCCAGGCCAAGCATAAGGAAATTCAGACTGAATAGCTTATTGCTAAGAATAGCCATCCTCCCTTGAAGTCACCTTCCTGCAGCCTCTGTCCCAGGGAGAGAAAAACCTCCCAAGACTGCACCAATTTGCTAGTTTAAACCTATTTTGAGATACAGCATCAGTAAGCTTAATTCAGATTCTTGTTAGCAGCAGGTCTCCAAAGAGATCTACTTCATTCCTACTATAGATTGAAGGAAGAGAAGCGCTCCATCTCCATTCCCCTTCCGCAGAGGTGGTTGGGTGGGCTCACATGGGCTGCAGAGTCTGTGCCAGAGGATAATGCAGCAGTGATGAAATCAGGTCAAACCCAGCAGTATTTAACCCATGGACAACAGTCCTGTTGCCCCCAAACCCTTGCACCTTCCACACCTAGAAGATAGAGAGCAGCTGGTGCTGCAAGAGCCAGAGCCACCTTCCAGCCCTACCCTTAACACTTAAACATCAGCCAGGACTGAATTCCACTCTCAAAATATAGCTTAATTTAATTTCCTAAAGGCTTTTTTCCCCTCTTACACCCCAAACCACCATCAGCTGCTTTAGCAATAGCTTCACTGCTCTGTATCCTTGCTGCAGTCAATGATGCTCATTCAATCAATGCAAGCACAGACCTCACACAGCTGGGAAAACAAGCACTAAACAACTTGCAGATAGAGCTTTAAAAGCATTTACTGAGGGAGGCAGAAATGCTTAACATAAAACAAGTCACCTGAGCAGCCTTTCCACCAGCATTCCCTCTGCAACCCCGTGTGGATCGATAGCACCAATACCAGCAGCCACCTCCTTTATTGGGGTAATAAAAGCTCCAAAGGTATTATAAATCCCTTGTTCTTGCTTAAACCAAGAGACATCAAATCCTGACAAGCCTCTGGACAAACACATCAGTTTGGCCGTATTGCCAACGATTAAATCCACGATAAGAAAAGTGTGTTCTAGGTCGAAAACTACTGTTAGCAGTGGTTTATTTGGGGGGGTGATGCCAAAGGTGCAGCACTGAGGGGAAGTGTTAATTGCCATTAATGACCAGTTGGACAAAAGCTCCAGTTACTGAGATAAATAAGAGCTGCAAGTCATGGATGTCAGCACTAATCAAACCTTGGTGGATAAAACACAGCCGCTGAACTCAGCACTGCGCCGCTGCAAGGGCAGATCTATGTGTGAGATGCCTGCTGTGACCAAAAAACCCTCTTTTCCAAAAGAGCAGTGATTGGCATTAATCTTAGCATCCCTGCCTAATCCTGCATGGGGCTGGATCAGGTATTCCTGCGGTTGTTTCCCTTTACAATGCTATTTTGCCCTAGACGTACTTGGTCCCAGCAGCATTCTCAGCTTGAACTCATTGCACAATTGACTCATTTGCTGCAGGAAAAGCAGCAGCCACAGGGAGGAACGCAACTGAAAACAAGACACAAACAAACCCGGTCGTGTACAAAGGAAACAAAAGCAGGTTGGAGCCAAGGACAGAGCAGCTTTGCTGGCCCGAATCCCCATCGGGGCACTGAGGGATGAAACGACCAATGCGATATCCGCCACCTGCGCTTCCTCAGGGGGCAAAACCAAAGTGGAAAACATCCAGAGATGACTGTGTCTGCCTATAAATCAACCCCAGCCCCCCTCTGCCTCCATCCTCCGGCCATTTCCGCCTTCCCTTCAACCCTTTCCCATCCCAGTGGCCTTTCCTAGCTTCAAAAAGCATGGAAATAATCAAGGTCTTTTCTATCTCCTGCCTTCAGGAGCTTTATCCATCCTGACAGTTGTGGGAGCTGCTCATGATGCAATTATCTAATCAAGCCCTTCCTCCAGCAGCCTGCACCAAGGGAGAGGAGTCAAAGCCTGTGTGCTCCTGGGATGGCACTGAGGTGCTGGCAGGACTCTTGGCTATTGCCCTGCCTCGACCAGCAGTGTACAACAGTCCTTCCTGTGCTTTCCCTGTGCAGCAATGGGATATAAATTCAATTGCAAGCCATAAAGATTCCCAGAGCACATTTTACCTTCACATTCCCAGAATAGCAAATGTGTGTCTTAAAGCCACTTTACTTCAATCCATGCAGGCCACAGAATTCTACCCAAAACAGTCTCATTTTTTAGACACATTAAAACTCTAAGAGAATCCCAGACTGGTGTGGGTTGGAAGGACCTTAAAGCTCCTCCAGCTCCAACCCCTGCCAGGGGCAGGGACCCCTTCCACTGGAGCAGCTTGCTCCAAGCCCCTGTGTCCAACCTGGCCTTGAACACTGCCAGGGATGGGGCAGCCACAGCTTCTCTGGGCACCCTGGGCCAGCGCCTCAGCACCCTCACAGGGAAGAGCTTCTGCCTAAGAGCTCATCTCAGTCTCCCCTCTGGCAGGTTAAAGCCATTCCCCTTGGCCTGTCCCTACAGGCCCTTGTCCCAAGCCCCTCTCCAGGTTTCCTGAAGCCCCTTTAGGCACTGGAGCTGCTCTAAGGTCTCCCCTTTAGGAGCCTTCTCTTCTCCAGGCTGCCCCAGCCCAGCTCTCTCAGCCTGGCTCCAGAGCAGAGCTGCTCCAGCCCTCGCAGCATCTCCATGGCCTCCTCTGGCTTCGTTCCAGCAGCTCCACATCCCTCTTGTGCTGCTGCCCCAGAGCTGGACATGGGGCTACATAGAAAACACAAACTCACCTACAGGTATCTCTGCCATCCCCCACGCTGCAGCCAGGATCTCCAAGGGCAGCATCTCAACACCGTTTCTCTTTGGAAAGAACCCAACCACCTTCTCTTTTAAGAGCAAAGCACATTAAAGCAGAACCCGCCTGGAAATCGCAGCACCCGTCTGACAACACCCAGCACATGTACAGCTTGGCAATTTCTCAAACGCCCTTAGGAAATGCTTTTCGGGAGGGAATCCCAGGGTGTCCTTGCACCACTCAGCTATTTATAACCGGTGGGGTTTGGTATGAAAAAAGCAATCTGCAGGAAACTGTAACTAACCAGGAGTTGTCCATGGGAACTCAGGGCAGGCACGCTCTGGGTAGGGTGCTGCCAGCAGAGAGCAAACCCCATCCATGTTAGAGCCCAGAACAATTCTACTCATAGAATCATTGAGTGGTTTTGGGTTGGAAAGGACCTTAAGATCATTCAGTTCTGATTCCCTGCCATGGGCAGGGACAACTCACACTACAGCAAGTTGCTCCATGTCCCATCCAACCTGGCCTTGAACACTGCCAGGGATGGAGAATTTACCACTTCTATCACAGTATCACAGTATGTTAGAGATTGGAAGGGACCTCAAAAGATCATCTAGTCCAATCCCCCTGCCAGAGCAGGAACACCTAGATAAGGTTACACAGGAATGTGTCCAGGCGGGTTTTGAATGTCTCCAGAGAAGGAGACTCCACAACCCCCCTGGGCAGCCTGTTCCAGTGTTCTGTCACCCTCACTGAGAAGAAGTTTCTTCTCAAGTTTAAGTGGAACCTCTTGTGTTCCAGTTTATACCCATTACCCCTTGTCTTTCTCTGGGCACCCTGTGCCAGTGCCTCAGCACCCTCACAGGGAAGAGCTTCTGCCTTATATCTAACTTGAACTTCCCCTGTTTCAGTTGGAACCCATCACCCTTTGTCCTATTGCTACAGTCCTTAATGAAGAGCCCCTCCTCAGCATCCTTGTAGCCCCTTTCTAGGAGCTGACCTGCAAACTGTTTAGGGAAGACACAGAGCCCACACGCCAAGAATCCCACTCCTACATTTCCCTTGCAGCAAGGCCAGGAAGCTCCGCATCCTCCCCTCCACTCCTGCAACATCACAACAAGGAGCCACGGTGATGCACATCCCCTAATAGGCTTTTAATGACTTCAAAACACACGATCTTTGCGCACCCACTTGCAAACACGAACCCAAGCAACCAAGAGGAGGAAAGGAGAGACTCAAACCCAGCAAAACAGATTTGGGTTTCAATTGCTCAGAGCAATCATCCAATTGAGCTGCTTTCATTTCATTTGCGCGCAGGCTGCAGAGCGGAGCTGTTTGCGTTACGGATAATCCCAGCTCTTCATTTAGAGCACTTCTGGCACACGGGGCGAGGGCCAAATAAAGCCATCATTTAATAAAGAGAAGACCAACACTTGGAAACGCGCAGCACTCGCACCGTAAGAAAGAGTTATAGTGAGCAGAGAGTAGCAGAGGCACACGGCTGCTTCTTGGCGTGCTGTGAGCCAAGCAGCAATGGGCTGAAGCCAAGTGGAGAGGTTTTTCCTTCTGTCAGTGCTGAAGGCAGGAGTCTGCAAGACAAAGACACCACGATAAAGGCGTCATCATCCTGCAGACAGCTCTGGGGCAGCAGCACAAGAGGGACGTGGAGCTGCTGGAGCGAAGCCAGAGGAGGCCACGGAGATGCTGCGAGGGCTGGAGCAGCTCTGCTCTGGAGCCAGGCTGAGAGAGCTGGGCTGGGGCAGCCTGGACAAGAGAAGGCTCCTGAAGGGGAGACCTGAGAGCAGCTCCAGTGCCTAAAGGGGCTTCAGGAAACCTGGAGAGGGGCTTGGGACAAGGGTCTGTAGGGACAGGCCAAGGGGAATGGCTTGAACCTGCCAGAGGGGAGACTGAGCTGAGCTCTTAGGCAGAAGCTCTTCCCTGTGAGGGTGCTGAGGCGCTGGCCCAGGGTGCCCAGAGAAGCTGTGGCTGCCCCATCCCTGGCAGTGTTCAAGGCCAGGTTGGACACAGGGGCTTGGAGCAAGCTGCTCCAGTGGAAGGGGTCCCTGCCCCTGGCAGGGGTTGGAGCTGGACGAGCTTTAAGGTCCCTTCCAGCCCAAACCATTCCAGGATTCTACAACTAGGGAAGATGAGCTGCCATCACATCCCGCTTTTGCACCCATTCAGTTTTCCTCCCCTGGTGTTGCCCAGGCCTGCTCCTCCTCTGCCCCCATAGTGGGTTAAAACAGCCGCTGAGCAACCTTAGAAGTCATCTGCCTAAAAATTAAGAGCAGCTTTGCTAAAGCCGCAGCAATTCCCCAAATCCTACAAATCTCCTTGTCCACGGGTACAGGGACAATACCAATAAACACATGCATAGCCTGGGATTTGTTGCTGTAGCTCTTGCTGCCAAGACTACAAGACTGAGGTTTATTCCTCTCTTTGGTCTCTGCACACCAGCACAGGGGTTGTAGCTGGCAATTCCTTGAGTGTTCCAAATGGACCCAACAGCTTCCTAGGAAAAGGACCCTGACAAGCAACAAGAACAGATTAAAAATAGATAAAGAGCTTCTCAGAAGAGAAGAGATTTAAGAGCTGAGTCCACCTCCAGCAAGAACAATTGAACTGCATCTTGCAGCTCCGGTTGAGAGGCTGCTTCCAGGAATAGGGGCTTTCATTCCCCTCCAACCATGTCCAAGTTATGAATTCATCAAGATGGTAACAGCCGAGATGAGATCAGATCCCAGAAGTTGCCATCTCCAAGATGCCCACAGCTTGCAAAAGTGGAGACAAAGCAGTTGCAGAGATGTCTGTCCTTGATAGAGAAGCTGGAATACGGGCCAGGCCATACAAATGATCACATCAAACCTTTCTTACTCTCTCCTGAATTCTCCCAACACTTTTCTACAGAGAACCTGCCTATTTTGCCAAAAAATTTGCCCTAGCAGTTTGATGTACCCCAAAACCAGCCCATTTTAACTGAATCTGTTCCTTCAGGTGGCTCAACACCAATGGGGTAAGGTCAGCCTTGCCTTAAACCCAGCCTGGGATCACTTGGGTTAAGCACAGCTTAATCAGGTGCCAAACACAACAAAACCCATTGGGCTGCTCCCAAAACACTGAGTTGGGCTTTCACAGTGTGATCCCAGTGCCATTCCCAGCAGGCAACAACAGCAGGAACGTGCCACCTCCAGCATCCCACACCCTCAGTGCTCCTCAGTCCTTTCCCCCCCAACATTCCCTGTGTCCACAGACATTGTGCACTTCTTTGGCTGTTGCCTAAAGCTTTGTGCTCCAAAAGTGTTTCCTCCTTGCTCTTGGCACTAAATAGTAAGTAACTGGGGTAGGCAACATGCAGACAGCAGCACACATGGCTCTGGACACCAGGCATAAGGAGCTGCAGAGCATCAGGAGCAGAAATGTCCCTCCCAGGATGCTCAGAAGCTATTGAGCACTGCTTTGTACCTTCAGCTAAATAGTGGTGAATGTTGGCATGAGCCACATACCTTTGTCCTTCATGAATTCATTTAATGCACCAGACCCTTCTGCCTTCAGAGCATCACCTCAGTTCCCTTCTGCCTTCCAAGGGGTGATTTTGAGAAGACAAAAGAAAACCAAAACCTAATTTCATTTCCAGTAGCAAAAGTCCCTTTGGTTTTCCTCCTCAAGACAGTCCTGCCCTGCAGCGGCTCCTCACTTTTCCACAACAGTAATTCAAGTGTTAACTCCTCTCTCCCCATCAGCTGCTGTCAAGAATTATTCCTCTTTCCTTCTATTATTGCATTTGGACCTGTAACAGAAGAGTTTTCCTACTCAAACCATTGCCCACCTCTCATTCAGTTTGGCCACCACACTTCTGGCTGGGCTCGCATCATCTCAACTCAATCTGGGCCATCAGCACAAACTGCATTTGGGGAGGAGTTAAAAGAAGGGAACAACCACAGCTGAAACAGATCAACCACTTTGTTTTGGGGGCAGCAAAGACACAGTTTAGCTCATGCTAAAACACTTTGGTTTTCTTTATGATTTATCCACTTAAGGCTCAGGTGGAGAGAAAGGCTTGTACCTTTTGCTGTGAGGTACCCATGACTACAAGACCACTCTAAATGGCTCCATCCCTGTTGTCTTCACATAAATCCACCTGAAGCTCTGGTCTTCCTTGAGCCCCAGCATCTCTTTTGAGGATGCTAAGCCTCAATTTCAGGACAGCATCCTTCCCACACACATCCCAAGGTCTCCCGTTGCCTCCAAACGAAGGATGTCCACAGCAAACATCCCTTCCCTAACAGCCTGGCATTACAAACCCCACTTTATCTCCTGGAAGATTGTTTCTCAGCAGCTTCTGTACTTCTACCATGAAAGAACGATGAGAAAGCCCAACCAGGAAAGCAAGCTGGAGCTGAAATACACGTGGGCAATGGATCTGCTGTGGCAGAAGGGCTTTATAGAGTTATTTTTAGGGTAGAACAATACCAGCCAATTAAACCACACACAAAAAAAGAGCCATTAAAACAAGAGTCAGTGGTTTGCATACAAAAAGGCTCTGAGAAAACTTATTCCTCAGCTTAAAGCATCTCTTGCTGCTTTTATTTGCACAACCCACCTCTCTCCAGCCCCTGGGGTTAGGAGGCTGAAGTTTAGTATGGAAATAGCCTCCTGCAAGGAAGCATCTCACCCTCTCTAGAGTCCTCCAGCAAAAGCCAATCTGAGCCTCTCTTAATACTGGATCCTTGCAAAGAGGATGAGTTAAGATGTTCTGGGAATCAAGAATAGCTTCGTTAGCTACTGCTTGCTTTAGGGCCCAGCTCACTAACTCATTGACAGGCAGGGCAAGGTAGCAAAGGGGGTGTTCCTGGAGGAGAGGATCATTTGTAGCCACGAACATCACAAGGTAGCAGTGATGCTGTCTTCTCTTTCACCGGGCAAGCAATAACTGGAGATGCCAGAGGTGTTTGTAAAACCAGTTCCTCTGCAACCATCATCTGGATCGAGCTGGCCAGGGCTCACCAGCCTTGGCATGAAGGATTAACAAACTTCACAAGCCCGCTGTTCAATTTACCCTCACAGGGAAGAACTTCTTCCTTATGTCCAACCCAAATCTTCCCTGATTTCAAGGGCAACAAGACAGAGGTGGAACAAGCCCAAACCTATCAGTTCTGGGGGAGAAAGAGCAGGAAACACATCTCCCCCAGGGTGGAAACACATCCCCAAGCCAGGTCTGCTCTGGGGTGCTTTGCTTTAACACTGGCCACCCCTTGCAAGGCCAGGAGCATCACTAAGACCTGCACCAGGCTTCGATGATTTTGGGCTGAAGATGTGTCAAAAAGCAGCAGGAGGCTCTGAAATAGAAGGGAGAAGTCGGAGCAAGTTGCCAAAGAGAAGCACGAGCTGCATGGAAGAGCCCAGTGTTCAGGGCAGTGCGAACACCAGCTCCACTTCTCTTTCCACTGGGAATTGCTCTTTCTATTCAGGGCAAAAGCCCCAGGAGAAGGCTGGCAGGTCCCTGCATGCTTGGGCGTCTGCAAACCAGCACCAGCTCCACCATCTTCACCCCTTCAACCTGCACAGAGGTCAGTTTTGATCCCATGAGCCTTTATTTCCCATCCCAGCTCATGAAGCAGCATCAACAGAGAGAGACAAGGGGGAACCTCTCCTGGTCCTTTGGACTCCTCTCAGCAGCTCATCAGTAAGAGCTAAAGCTGCCATTCCCACACCACATTGCCCTGGACATGGCTGGCCCAGGCTCATCCCCATCCTAACATCCCAACTGCTGTTGGGCAGTTAACACAAAGCAGGACCTTTGGGGCAGGGCAGGCAGCAGCTACCCCTGAGTTTGGGCTAAATCCTGCCCAAATCCAAAGCCCTGCAGCCCCCAAACTGCTGCTCTGGCAGCTCTGATGTTCAAAGCAGAGACCTTTTGCCTGGGGCAGGGGAAAAGGCTTTTGAACATCCACAAAGGCTTCTGAAGAGCATGAAGATGAGTTATTCACCCACACATCCAAAGCAGTTGCTTTGCTTGAACGTGCCATGTCTAAAGTAATAAAGCTAAGCCTAAGTTTGAGCCTTTTTCCACTCAATATGGGGCATAAAGCAAGCAAATGAGGGGATGGAGAGGGATGAACACTCTGGGCCAAGTGTTGCTGGTGAGAACCTGTGTTTAAACAGCAAAAGTAACACAAGGTGGGTTAAATCAGCATGGAATTGCCCCCAGCCAGGAGAGGACATCTCAGCCTCACAGCCAGGGGCTAAATCAAACTCATCACTGCAAGTTTGGGATGGTTCCTTCAGGAACCCACCATCAGTCCCTCCTGGATCAGCACTTTCCTTGCCCTGATTATCCTGGTGTCACGTATTGCACAGCAACAAACCCTGTGGTTCGTTTTGCTGCTGTGGGGTTTGCCCATCACTACCTACAGCCTCAGGGTTCCACAGCACTGCAGAGCTGCAAGAAACCCCCCAGTTCGTCCTCCCTCTTCTCTTGCTTCTACAGCCTAGAGCTGCTGAGGTCACACAAGGTCCCAGTTGCAAGAGGGAGGCTGCAATGCAACACTTTCAGGGTCTTTGTAGTTGACATATGGGCTTAAAGTCATACTTGAGGGCTCCTTTGGTCTAGGAAACTGCAGAAGTCCACACCACCATGCAGCAAACACTCAGCACCCCCTTATTCTCCAGCTTAAGAGTTACACTGGTGATTGCCAGCACATAAAACAGCTTTTGATGGGGCAGGAGATCACTTACAGAGCACACAATGAACCTAAGCATCACAGACTGGTTTGGGTTGAAAGGGACCTTAAAGCTCATCCAGTTCCAACCCCTGCCATGGGCAGGGACACCTTCCACTGGAGCAGCTTGCTCCAAGCCCCTGTGTCCAACCTGGCCTTGAACACTGCCAGGGATGGGGCAGCCACAGCTTCTAGGGGCAACTTGTGTCCCACCACTTATGGAACATTCACCTTCTGCAAGGTCAGGAAGCTGCCCTAAAGGACTTGGCAAAGATTTCACCCCACCTCGGCAATGTCCTACACAAAGGATCCTCAACACCAGGCACCCCTTGCATGGTGCAGGCTTCCTCCCTGGGGAAATAAACCCATCTCCCACTGCTCCAAACTAGGAGACATCATCCCCCTCCTGCTAAAGAGTATCAGCTTTCCACTTACCAAAGCCATTACAGCTCAGAGCCACAGCACCTCCATCCACCCTGCTTGGGAGTCCTCAAACCACAAGGTCCCACAGCACAAAGGTACCTAGGGAGGGAAGAGCACGTTTAACTACCTAACCACTCCAAGCCGGGAAACACCAGCCAGCTGTAAACACAACCCCCAAAGCAGAGCTCTAGCTCTGCTCAATAGAAACCCAAGGCATTCACACGTGGGAAGATGGGGAGCAGAAGCTCTTTCTTGTGAGGGTGCTGGCCCAGGGTGCCCAGAGAAGCTGTGGCTGCCCCATCCCTGGCAGTGTTCAAGGCCAGGTTGGACACAGGGGCTTGGAGCAAGCTGCTCCAGTGGAAGGGGTCCCTGCCTGTGGCAGGGGTTGGGACTGGATGAGCTTTAAGGTCCCTTCCCACCCAAACCATTCCATGATATGACATGATATTGTCCTGAACCTGATCCTGGTGTTGCCCACATCCAGTTTATTCAATGGGGAGAGGGGTCCAAGCCAGGGTGGATGAAGGACTCGAACCCATAAAAGCTGGAAAACCGCCATCTCTCCTGGCTCCCTGAAGGACAAGGCCAGTTTTGCCTCCCAACAGCCACACTTTGCACGCACTCAACATCACACCAGCTCAGGGGACCCTGCTGGGAAACCTCTAGCGTGAGAGGCTCCTGTCCTTCTGGAAAACACGACAGGAAAAGGCAAGGTTCCTTGCAGCTGCCCATCACAAAGCCTTTCTGTGTGCTCTGACAGGGCTGATGATATACATGAAGGTATACAAGTGTCCTAAGGGAAAGGGAGGAGGGTCCTGTTGGAACAGAGCAAAGCATTGGCGCCCAGAATAGCTTTGGCATCTTCACAGGGACCCACAACATTCATTACTTGTTAAAAGCTTGCAATGATCTGGTTTTGCTGAGCAAGAAATACGTGTTCTCCCTCCCGCAGGGCTCCCTCCTGGCATTGATTCACTCACTCTCTTCCTTTGGATGGAATCTCTTCCAAAAGAAAGGAAACGAATCCTTTGGGTGAAATCCCCCCCAAACTACCCAACACTCAGCACCTGAACGTGCTGATCCCACACATGCCCCTTCCAGATCCTGCTTTGGTCGAGCCATTATCCTGCATTTCCATTCCTTGCATGGCAGCAGCACAGGGAAAAGAAGAGCTGGTTCTTTTCAACAGGAGCATGCAAAGGCATCACCCCCTTTATCCTAATGGGGAAACTGAGGCAGGAGGCAGGGACATGCACACCCTCAGCCCTGCAGTGCTCTTGGGGTGCTGGTACCACCTTTGGGGATGGAGGGAGTGGGAAAGTGTTTGCTGGGGGGGGATGAAGGGGCCACAAGCATCGTCCCCTCCTTTGGGGTTCACCCTTGGCCAAAGCTACAGCAATGCCCCTGAGCAGCCTGGCGAGGGGGGGGAATTGGGAATGCCGACCCCAGGGAGCCTGCCCTGCTCGCCCCTTCCTCCTACTGCATTTTTATACAATGCTGCCATCGAGTGGTCCAGGAGCATCCGGATGCGGGAGGAGCGCTCGGCCACCGGCCTGGACCCCTCTATGGTCACCCAGGAAGGGGCTGGTTGGGATCCGTTCATCCCCTCCTTTGTCCATCCTCAGGTTGAAAAGCTCCATGTCCTTCAACTACTGACCTGGTGCTGGGGACCGAAGGTTTCCAGTCCTTCAGGCTTCCCTAAGTCTTGATCCTGCACAAGAGCTGAGCATCCTCCATCCACGACACCCAGTGATTCAAACCCGGATTTCTCCTGGTTTTCGGGAAGCTGCAGCTTTCCGCATGAGCGGTTCCTCCAGCTCACTGCTCCTCTTCCATCCATTTGGGACGCTGCATCCCAAGAACACCATTTAAGAGCATCCAGAGGGCCACGCTCAGCTTTCCCGGGTGGTTTTCCTCGCCATCACACCGGTGCATCCTGAGGGAAAACCAGCTCTCCTGGCAGGCAGCAGCAGAGCTGTTATTGCCCACACTTGGCAACAACACGGCACTGGAGGAGTAAGTTAAAATCACCCCTGTCTGGTGGCTATTATAAACCTGGGCTGTGGGAGGGTGCGAATCCCTCTTTGTAGTTTAATCAGATTCCAATGACTTACTCTTGGGAGAAAAGGCTCTTGAGAGGAGAAGGGGCACTAAAAGGAAACGTCCTGTTGGGAAGCTGCTCCCCCCGGTGCGGGAAAACCTTTCCCTTTTCCACATAGTCCCACATTTGCTTTGTTCATCGGGGATGCAAAGCACTCACCGACCACAGCATAAAGCCGTTTGGAGGATCCCCTGGCTGTGGTATCCGTGATATATGAATGTACTACATCAAATGTGTGAGCTTTACAATTACCAGCGTGTTCCAAGCCTCTGAGAGGGGGTTCGGCCCCAGCAGCCCCCCCTCAAAAGGCGCAAAGCACGGGAAGAATCGGAAGGCGAAGAGGCCGGGGAGGGGATGAAGAGGGATCGGGGGAACCGGGGGGCTCCTGCCCCGGCCGGGGCCGCAGCTCCAGGGCCCGCAGTGCCCAGGGCAGGAGCGGGGCCGGGGGAGCGGGGCCGGGGGAGGGCTCTCGGGGCCGGCTCTGCCCACCCGCTCCTTGGCACCGCCCGCGTCGCTTATAAAAGCCCCGATCGTGCCTCGCCCGCCGCAGCCGGCTCCGCGCCACCGGCTGCACCCCGAGCCGCGAACCGGGCCCGAACCGGCGCCACCCCGAGCCGGGAGGGACCCATCCTGCTGCGGTCCTGAACCGGGAGGAACCTGCATCCCGCATCTTGAACCGGGAGAGACCTGCATCCCGAGCTGGTGGCACCCCGAACCAGAGGGACCTGCACCCTGCTCTGGTCCTGAGCCGTGAAGGACCTGCATCCTGCTCCCCGCATCCCGGTTTGGTCCTGAACTAGGAACGATCTACATTCTGCTGTGGTCCCAAACCCAGGAGGGACCTGCAGCCTGCAGCCTGCAGCCTGCTCTGGTCCTGAACTCGGGGAGGACTCATATCCCAAACCAGCTGTGCCCAAACTGGCAGAGACCTGCATCTTGCTTTGGACCCTAACTGGGAAGGACACGCATCCTGCTCCGATCCTAAACTGGAAAGACCCACATCCCAAACCAGTCCTTAACCGGGAGGGACCTGCGCCCCAAACCTGTGGACTGCCTTGATATGGCCAGACCTCCTGCTCCAGCTGCACCCAGAGGTAGCAGGGACCGGCACCCCAAGCCAGCCATGCACCCCAAACCGACTGCACCCTGAACCAGAAGGGTCCTACACCCCAAAGTGGCTACACCCTGAACCAGGAGACACCAATGCCCTAAAACAACTGTGCACCCCACAACAGTCATCCCCTGAACTGGAGGCACCCATGTCCTGAACCAGAATGGCTGCACTCTAAACCAGGAGGGACCTGCACCCCAAACCGGCTGTGTGGTCCCCAAACTTGTTGTACCCTGATCCTGCTGCACCCTAAACCAGGAGGGACCTGCACCCGGCTGCATCTGTGCACTCTGATCCTTCTGCACCCTAAACCAGGAGGGACCTGCACCCAACTGCATCTGTGCACCCTGATCCTTCTTCACCCCAAACAAGGAGGGACCTGCACCCAACTGCATCTGTGCACCCTGGTCCTGCTGCACTCCAAACCAGGAGGGACCTGCACTTGACAGCATCTGTGCACCCTGATCCTGCTGCACCCTAAACCAGGAGAGACCTGCACCCAACTGCAGCTGTGCACCCTGATCCTGCTGCACCCTAAACCAGGAGGGACCTGCACTTGACAGCATCTGTGCACCCTGATCCTTCTTCACCCCAAACCAGGAGGGACCTGCTCCCTGCAGCATCCCTGTGCCTGTTGTGGCCGCGCCGTGGTGCGATGGATAACGCTCTGCCTCTGGAAGAGGAGCTGAAGCACTTGGAGCTGCTCAATGCCTCCCTGAACGAGTCCTTTGTGAACCAGTTCGTGCAGCCCCCATGGCAAGTGGCCCTGTGGGCTGTTGCCTACACCCTCATCGTGGTGGTGTCGGTGGTGGGGAACGTGGTGGTGATGTGGATCATCCTGGCTCACAAGAGAATGCGCACCGTCACCAACTACTTCTTGGTGAACCTGGCTTTCGCCGAAGCCTCCATGTCTGCCTTCAACACAGTGGTGAACTTCACCTACGCCATCCACAACGAGTGGTACTATGGGCTGCTCTACTGCAAGTTCCACAACTTCTTCCCCATCGCTGCTGTCTTTGCCAGCATCTACTCCATGACGGCCATCGCCCTGGATAGGTGAGTTCTGAGCATCGAACCCCAAACCCTCCCCAGCACTCAGCTCTGCCTTCTCCAGGGCACTGTGCTCAGGTTCATGGGACCTCTGGTTGTTGGGGAACACTGCAACTAAAATATAGCTCGTTTGGGTAAAAGAGCACTAGAAATAACCCATCTCCCTGCCCTGGCAGCAGGAGGCTTTAGGGATCCTTTGTCAGCTCGATGAAAGGAGCTCGAGGAAAGGCTTTGTAACCCCCTCCATAGTGTGTCTTGGGTGTGCATGTGTAGCATCGCTGTCCTCTCCCTTCCCAGCTCCTCTGCAGAACCATCCATCCCTTTCCCAACTTCCTGCTTTAAAAGAGAACTGGATATTGAGCACAAAATGACATAAAAGACACCAGTGTCAGATGCGCCGCAGGAGCTCTTCTGTGTCTCCCAGTCTGGGTTGGGAACCCTCTAAGGAGCCTTGGAGGGAAGCTCAGGCTTGGGAAAGCCCCTTGCTTTGGTGGGTGGGTGTCCTCAAGCAAACCCACCTTGATTACACCAGTGGGGTCAAGAGCAGAGGAAGGTGTGATGGCTCAGGGATACTGCCTTTTCCAAGCGGAGCATTCCTGGCAGTGCTCAAGGCCAGGTTGGACACAAGGGCTTGGAGCAAGCTGCTCCAGTGGAAGGTGTCCCTGCCCATGGCAGGGGTTGGAGCTGGATGAGCTTTAAGTTCCCTTCCAACCCAAACCAGGCTGGGATTCTGGGATTCTATATGGCAAGGGACACAAAACAGCCGTGCACCTCCAGGGTGAGCTCCCCTCTTTTTTCCCCCTCCAAGAAATCTTGGATCTGATGGCATTTTCACAGCAGCACTAGAGATAAATCACGGCGCTCAGGCAGCTCCACAATTCCCTCTGGAATACTGGCCTTTGAAGCGCAACAGACTTTTCCAACACATCATCTTTCCCAAAGACAGCTCGGCTCTGCAATGCCTCTTTTTGGTCCTGCTTCCAAGGAACTGAAAGACAGTTTGGCTGGGGATACATGTGAGGGGAGGGGAGAGCTTTGCACTGCCGTATGCCAGCACATTTCCAGCTCATATCTAAGCGCTGCGCTAACTGGCACGGATGTTTCCCTATGATGAATACAACTGACAGCTTGGGAAGCAGCTCTGGATGGGTAATGCTCTCTAGTCATTAAAACCAGGCTCAGGTTTCGGTTTTCCCTGGTGTGGTTACAACACCCTCTCCCCGTCGCAAATCAGACATAGGCAAGCTCTCGTAACAGAGAATTAAGGCAATAATACATAAAGAGATGAATGCTACCAAAGTGGCTCTGTTTCAGGAGCATCTGTGTTGTAAGGATGTTGGGGACCAGCCAGCAAAGCCCCTCTCAGGTTAGGATGAATTAAAGAGATGATTCCCTTTTAGTACTTTGGGTTTGAGCCTTTGGTCTGCACCCTGGAATAACCAGACAAGCAAAGCTGCCAGGAGAAGCTGTGTGAAAGAGGGAGCAAAGTCTGGGAGCCCGGAGCTGGATTTTGGGCTGGAATTGGCATTTCCAGGTTTCTTTTTGCATCTGTAAACCTTCACAGAGGCTTGGTTTGCCCATGGCAAACCCACCAAGCAGGGCCCAAAAGAAGCTGCAGAACATCTCCTGCATCCCTCATCCCCACATTTCTCCTGAGGTGGGGACCTGGGAAGGTGAAGGCAGCAAAGCCCATTCTCTGCCTCCCCCCCCCAGCAATCAGCACCCAACAACATGCCCATACCCTGGAAAATTCCTTGTTTTCCTGTGCCTGAGTCTTGACAATGGTAACTGAAATGTAGGAAACGTGGGAACTTGTTCCAGGAACCTAGAGGGAAGAATTTGTCCTGGCAAGCAGGAAAGAGCAGTGTAGGAACAAGTAAAGCAAGTACCTGGATTTGGAGCAGCAGAGCCAGGTAGGCTCAGCAAAATGGGTTATATTCACAGCCAGGACCTACACCTGAAGTCAAACATGACTGCAGAGCTGATTTCCACCCAAAAAGGGAATCAGAATTGACTGTGCCTCAGGTTCCCAGGTGCATTGGACCGTCTATTTGGATGTCCCAGAGGAACCTCAGTCTGCAGATTGCTCCCCTAAACCATCCCCACTTCTGCTTTCTGCCAACACCCTCATTGGAGGTATAAAACCACCTTGGAAAGATCCGGTGGTTATGGATCCATAACCATAACAGAGCCATTGGGAGAAGTGATGAAGTGGGTTTAATTCTCCCAATGGCTTTTGCTTCCAGATAGAGCATCAGCTCTTTCCCCAGGACCTATTGGAGCCTGGGCACTGAAGAGAGCACAGAAAGAAGTGAATCCTATAGCGAGTGTGACTCTGAGCCCTGCAACAATAGCAGGAAATTCAGGCGTCAAGGCTGGCAGCTGGTAAATCTGCTCAGGAAAAGCCATGATGCTTTTCAGCATCCTGCACAAGTAGGGGCCCAACAGCTCTCTTTGGCACCATAAAGATTGCCATGTCCTACATTGTGGGATGTATCAGTACTACAGGACATCGCATAATCCCTTTCTGGCTTCCAGCTCTTCCCCATTCACTCGAAAGAGAGAAAATCCTGGGTATTCCCAGTATTCCAGGAAAAGTGGGAGCCCAGCAGTGCCATGTACCCATGTTGCAGTATCCATGGTGCACGGGACAACCATTAGACACACTGGATGTTTTCTCTGTCCTTGGAGCTTGGATACTTCTCTGAGCATCACCACTCACCATGAGCAAACATGGGATGGAGGGCCACGAGGATGCTCAGGGGCTGGAGCAGCTCCTGTATGGAGCCAGGCTGAGAACGTTGGGGCTGTTCAGCCTGGAGAAGAGAAGCTGCGTGGAGACTTCATGGCAGCTTCCAGTGTCTGAAGGGGGCTATAGGGATGCTGGGGATGGATTATTTATTAGGGACTGTAGTGACAGGACAAGGGGTAACGGGTTCAAACTGAAACAGGGGAAGTTTAGATTGGATCTAAGGAAGAAATTCTTTACTGTGAGGGTGGTGAGGCACTGGAATGGGTTGCCCAGGGAGGTTGTGAATGCTCCATCCTTGGCGGTGTTCAAGGCCAGGCTGGACAGAGCCTTGGGTGCCATGGTTTAGTGTGAGGTGTCCCTGCCCATGGCAGGGGGGTTGGAACTGGATGATCTCAAGGTCCTTTCCAACCCTAACTATTCTATGATTCTAATGATGGAAAGCCAGGAATGCAGGCAAAGGTGAAGAGCCTGGATGACTTGCTTGGGAATCAAACCCACTTCCCAGGTTGTTCTCTAAATGAGAGAGAATCAGGCAAAAAATCCTCTCTGATGTCAAAACTTGACGTGATCTAAGCTGCAAACACCACAGACTGAACAAACACTGATAAGCCCTGCCTCGAGGGTGCAGACATTGCAGCACTGGGGCTATTTGATGCAGAGATGTCCCTTTCTCTGCAAGGCATCCTCTGCTCTAAATCAGCTCTAAAAATGACGTATGGTGGGGCTGACCTCCTGCAGCTCCCAGGGCAACGTGTTCCTGTTGCTCATTGACAGGCTGAGAGAGCTGGGCTGGGTCAGCCTGGACAAGAGAAGGCTCCTTAAGGGCAGACCTTAGAGCAGCTCCAGTGCCTAAAGGGGCTGCAGGAAACCTGGAGAGGGGCTTGGGACAAGGGCCTGTAGGGACAGGCCAAGGGGAATGGCTTTAACCTGCCAGAGGGGAGACTGAGATGAGCTCTTAGGCAGAAGCTCTTCCCTGTGAGGGAGGTGTCTGAAGATCCATCAATCTGCAGAGGAAACTGTAAACCCTTAAACCTTCATTTCCCACCGCAGCCCCTCCAATCACTGCCTGCAGATGTTAACATCTCCCCAGCCCCATATTATCTACAGCAGAAAAAAGTGGCTCTGAACATTATTTACTGCTTGTAAGCTTGAACTCCCAGGTTGGCTGAAGCAGCTGCACAAGAGGAGCACATTCACCCCCTGCCTTCCCCGGGAGGTGATTACTGCAGAAAGAAACCCTCTGGAGAGGAGAAATTACATCAGTGCACAGACAGAGCAATTAGTCATTTACACCCAAATATAACACCAGGGGGTTGGGTTTAATCTTGACTTAATGGACTTGTGGGCTCTGCAGAGCAAGGTTTTGATCAGTGCCCGGCACTGTGTAATCCTGGGATGTAATGTGGAAGATTGGAAGGGGAAGAGGGAAGCAAATGGAGGTGGGTTTAGGATCAGCCCTGAGGCATTCCCTATGCACCAGGTCGCAATAACCAAAGAGGCTTTTGGCATTCCCAAAAAACCCAGCATCACTGAATGCTGCAAAAGCCCTGGGAAGCTGCTGGATAACCAGCAGCATTGCTTTCCCAGCTGGGGTTGAAAAGCCGTGGGATGGGGATGGGCAAGGGCTCTTATGCCCCTGCTCCCAGGAGGAGACTCTGATCTGATGGGTATTAACTGGAATTAAACCCCCCATATCCACTAGATATTAATTCAGCCTGTCCAAAACCAAGTTACACCTTTTTTCCCCCTTTCCTTTGGGAGTTTGAAATTCCCATGACAATGAATACAGGAGTGAGATGGATTAGTGACAGTTTGGTGGCTCAGAGGCACAGGGCCCTCAGGTTTTAGATGTGTCTTGGTGTGATCATGGTGCTCATCGGCAAGTTGGGTGCTGGCACAAGCCACGGCAGGAGTTTGGGGAGATACTTGGTTTATTTGATGGCTTTCTTAATTTATTCCTTAATTTATCCTTAATTACACAATACCCAGTGGGAACCACCTGTGCACTGAGTGCGCTGGGTCTCATGGGTCACCAGCCCTGCATCTGAGGTGCCATTTGTTCTCCCCCTTCACCCTAGAGCTGTAAACCAGTGCCAGGACTCACTGCTTGATAAGGGGCCTCGAATAACAGCATCTGCAGAGTCTCTCAGTGGGGCTGGGCTCTGCTTTGGGTCCTCGTCTCTCATCCCATGCTGAGGATGAAGATGCTTTGCGGAGCGCTGAGCATCACTCAGGGCAGGAGCTCACTGTCCATCTCAGTTTGGATGGTCACTGGTTGATGTCAAAGCAATAAATAGGAGGAAGCAGCTGCCTGTGGCGCCTCCATCCCCAGCATCATGTTTCAAGCAGCCCAGGGCTCAGCTTCCCTCCTCGGCCGTCATTCAGACACTAGGAATTTGGGGCCAGCAGGACAAGGCCAAGCTTCCATACACAAACCTGCTCGAGGGACAATGACTCTGTATCCACGCTGCTGTGACACAGTCCCTGTGGAAAGCAGAAAAGGAAGGGATTCTGTATGGAGAAGCTTCTTGTTTCTTAGGTAGAATACCGGAATGGTTTGTATTGGAAGGGACCTTAAAGCTTATTCAGTCCCAATCCCTTGCCACCCTCACAGCATCTTCGTGGCCTCCTCTGGCCTCACTCAAGCACTTAGGAAGGACCCAGAGCTGTGCTGGACATGTTTGACCCATCTCAACCCAGGGCATCTGCTCTGACTTGGTTGCAGACTCCCCCGGGACTGGCTGTGCACTAAACCCTCTTTGCTCAGGATAGGCAATCATTGTGCAATAAAACCCACAGCAGAAACCCTGCATCCTCCTGGTTACTCATCCCTCATCTGTCCTATCCTTATCACTTAATGAAGCAGATAAGGAAACCCTGGGATGAAAAAGGCTTCATAAATGTTCGCTATTATATTAATCTCATCTCCATGAGGGTGGAAACAATTGAGCAGTGTCAGTTATCCAGGCAGACTCCAGCTTTCCAGATGCAATTAATCGATGGCTACACTGCCTAAAGTGCAGTATCTATTTAATAACCCACCCGCTCAGAGCTACCCTGGTACAAGGCTGTGCTCAGATGCCATCCCATCGTCATGGTAACACCCCCCAAACCACAATAAACTATTCAAACAGCAGCAAACAGCATTTCCAACGTCATCAGTAGTGTCTGGTGTGAAGTTGTGTGCTTTGGTGCCAAGCCCTTTAAACGTGGTGGGTTTTAAACATCAAACATGATGGGGAAGAGGCAGGCAAAGTCTCCTCAAGGAGCTGAGCAACTCTTGCACACCCCAATAATGGGTTGCACTTGATGGTGAGGTTGGGGTTTGGTTCATTCTTACAGTGATTCTTTGGATGTTTTATCAACCATGAGGGCTTCTGCAGCTGCAAAGGGCTTTAAACTGATGAGGAAAGTCCTCTGAAATGCACTGTCAGAAAGGAAGTTGGAGATGTAGAAGCATTTCTGGGTGGTTGCAGTCAAGCACTGGCTTTGCTTTCTGGAGCTCTCAGCCTCAGATGTTTCTCCAAGTGAGGATTCCAACAGAAATGGCCCAACTTTTGTGGAAACCCCTCGTTTTTCACCATTTGAACCATTGAGTCAAGCACTAGCAACGAACTTGGGCACTTGGACTTCTTGCTGTTGTGAAGCCCATGATGGAGCCCACCCAGATGTCCTCCAGCTCATCAAACCCAGTAACAAGGGGCTCAGCCAGCACCAAGGATGGGGAAGAGGAGAGAGACGAGTCTCTGCAGGATCCCTGGAAACTGTTCACAGTCCAACAAGGGAAAGATGGGAAACATGGATGCAAAAACCAAGAGACCAGGAATGCATCAGGAGCTGCTGTGATGAGCAGCACTAACAGCCATTGCCTTGGCTCTTCCTAACCGGTTCCCAAAGTACTAAACAGATTTCCAGGGATTATTATCAGGCGAATTAGGTGGGTTTTCAGCTGCACAAAGCTGATAAGGTTTGGTACCCTGGGGCAGAGCTGATGGCAGCACATCCTGCGTAGTTTTGTATTAATCCCTATGGCTTTGCCCTGCAAGTGACCACCCAAGAATGAAACACAGGGAGTCTTTTCCATCTAGGAAAAGAAATACAAGGGAAAACTGAAAGGAGAAGGGACAAAGGGAGAAACAGAGGAGGCTGCAAATGCCTCGGGCCATAACTCAATGTAGAGCACTGCGATGTTTCTCCTCTTGCCAAAGCTTGACATGGAGCAAGGGGGGAAATCAAATAAGAAACGTGTGACGTTCTCACTTAAATCCTCCAGTGCTGCTGCCTGCTGCCAGGTCTGCACGGCCAGATTTGCAGGGCAATCAATTCCATCTGCCTTGTCACCACTGGAGCTTTTCCTCACGGAGGATGACTGATGCACAGGGAAAATAGCCCATGAGCCAGGCAAATAGAGATGGCCCTTAGATCCCCCATCTCACACTGGTCCAGCACTCTTATTTGTGGTTCTCCTCCTGTAACACTTGGCACTGCTGCCTACCACAGAGATAGGATTTTACAAGGGTGCAAAACCACAGGGTGCTGCCAAAGGGGCTGCTGCCAGACAGCAGCATCGTGGCTGCCTGTGTACAAAAGGTCATTGCAGAAGCAGCCGGTTGCTGCTTGCATGAGCAAAGCTGCTTTTCAGCTACAAATCAATGAGTGTCTCCAAAGGGATTCAAATCTCAAGGGTAAGATGCTGTAAGACAATCAGAGAATTGGAATCTTCCATAAATTGATTATTTGATGCTGTTTTGCTGTTGGGGTCATAGAATCATGGAATGGTTCGGGTTGAAAGGAGCTTAAAGCTCCTCCAGCTCCAAGCCCTGCCACCGGCAGGGACCCCTTCCACTGGAGCAGCTTGCTCCAAGCCCCTGTGTCCAACCTGGCGTTGAACACTGCCAGGGATGGGGCAGCCACAGCTTCTCTGGGCACCCTGTGCCAGCGCCTCAGCACCCTCACAGGGAAGAGCTTCTGCCTTTATCCAACCTGAACTCTCCCTGTTTCAGTTTGAACCCATCACCCCTTGTCCTATCACTCCAGTCCCTGATGTAGAGTCCCTCTCCAGTCCCCTTCAGACACTGGAAGCTGCTCTGAGGTCTCCACGCAGCTTCTCTTCTCCAGCCTGAACAGCCCCAATGTTCTCAGCCTGGCTCCACACGAGAGCTGCTCCAGCCCCTGAGCATCCTCATGGCCTCCTCTGGACTTGCTTCAACAGCTCCGTGTCCTTATGTGGGGACCCCAGCACTGCACACAGGGCTGCAGGGGGGGTCTCACAAGCGCATGGGGGCAGGATCCCCTCCCTGAGCTGCTGCTCGCGCTCTGGGGGTGAAGCCCAGCACATGGGGGGGTTCTGGGCTCAAGTGCACACTGAAGCTGGGTCATGGGGAGCTTCTCCTCGCCCAACACCCCCAAGTCCTTCTCCTCAGTCTGCTCTCAGTCACTTTGCTGCCCAACCTGTGTCTGTGAAATGCTAATGGATGCATTTAAGGGTGTCAAAAGTACATCCCCCATGCAAGGCAGACCTAACCCAGCCCCAAAATCTGCAATACTGGGGCTTTCCAGTCTTGTTCTCTCCTTTTCCCACCTTGCAGGTACATGGCCATCATCCACCCTCTGCAACCCCGGCTCTCGGCCACTGCCACCAAGGTGGTCATTGGCGTCATCTGGCTCCTGGCTTTCCTGCTGGCCTTCCCCCAGGGTTACTACTCGGTGATGGAGGAGCTGCCGGGGCGGCTGGTGTGTCTGGTGGAGTGGCCAGAGCACAGCACCAACCTCTATGGGAAAACGTGAGTGGAACTTTGCCAGCAGTGGGGACAGAAACACGCAATAAACGCATGGAAAAAAAAGGGAATGGGGAAGGATGAGAATGGCTCAAAGCTCCTTGGGATGCAGGAAGCGTAGAGTCATGGAATGGTTTGGGTTGGAAGTGAGCTTAAAGCTCATCCAGTTCCAACCCCTGCCACAGGCAGGGACACCTTCCACTAGAGGAGCTTGCTCCAAGCAAGGGCCAGTGGTACGTGGCTGATGGTAGCAAAATCTCCATCCGTATCATCCTGGGGGCACATTAAGGTGAGTTTAATGCTGCTTGTAGTCCAATCATTGCTTCACGCTGTGCCATGCTCCCTGCCCTTCTTGGATGCTAATCCTTGAGGGAAATTTAAGTAAAGCTGCCAAGATGCAATATTTTCTGTGGATGTGGGGTCTGCACTGACCCCGAGGACTTACTCATAGACATAGGTACGGCTCTGGCTTTTGCAGCACTTTTCCTGCAATCCGTATCCCTAAAGCTTTCCTGGGAAAAGAATCATTCCTGCAGGAGGTAAATGGGATTTTACTGGGGGGGAAGGATCTTGGCCAGGTAATAACAGGTAAAAACAATGGTTTGGGATTTGCTGAGTCCAAATACCCCATAGCCTTTTATGAAGACATAACAAGGTGGTTGGATTATGGCAGAGCAGTGGATGTGGTCTACCTTGACTTCAGTAAAGCGTTTGACACAGTCTCCCACAGCATCCTCACAGCTAAACTGAGGAAGTGTGGACTGGATGGCCGGGTGGTGAGGTGGACTGCGAATTGACTGAAGGAGAGAAGCCAGAGAGTTGTAGTCTATGGGGCGGAGTCCAGTTGGAGGCCGGTATCTAGTGGAGTGCCTCAAGGGTCAGTACTGGGACCAGTATTATTTAATATATTCATCAACGATTTAGATGAGGGAATTGAGTGTACTGTCAGCAAGTTTGCTGATGACACTAAGCTGGGAGGAGTGGCTGACACGCCAGAAGGCTGTGCTGCCATCCAGCAGGACCTGGACAGGCTGGAGAGTTGGGCAGGGAGAAACTTGATGAAATACAACAAGGGAAAGTGTAGAGTCCTGCATCTGGGCAGGAACAACCCCAGGTTCCAGTATAGGTTGGGGAACGACCTGTTAGAGAGTAGTGCAGGGGAGAGGGACCTGTGGGTCCTGGTTGATATGAGGATGACCATGAGCCAGCACTGTGCCCTTGTGGCCAAGAAGGCCAATGGCATCCTGGGGTGTATTAGAAGGGGGGTGGTCAGTAGGTCGAGAGAGGTCCTCCTTCCCCTCTACTCTGCCCTGGTGAGACCACATCTGGAATATTGTGTCCAGTTCTGGGCCCCTCAGTTCAAGAAGGACAGGGACCTGCTGGAGAGAGTCCAGCGCAGGGCAACTAAGATGATTAAGGGAGTGGAGCATCTCCCTTATGAGGAAAGGCTGAGGGAGCTGGGTCTCTATAGTTTGGAAAAGAGGAGACTGCGGGGTGACCTCATTAATGTTTATAAATATATAAAGGGTGAGTGTCACGAGGATGGAGCCAGGCTCTTCTCAGTAGCAAATAATGATAGGACAAGGGGTAATGGGTACAAACTGGAACACAAGAGGTTCCACTTAAACTTGAGAAGAAACTTCTTCTCAGTGAGGGTGACAGAACACTGGAACAGGCTGCCCAGGGAGGTTGTGGAGTCTCCTTCTCTGGAGACATTCAAAACCCGCCTGGACACATTCCTGTGTAACCTTATCTAGGTGTTCCTGCTCTGGCAGGGGGATTGGACTAGATGATCTTTTGAGGTCCTTTCCAATTCCTAATGTTCTGTGATTCTGTGTAATACCCCAAAATCCACTTGGCAGCTCCAAAACCAAGTTACAAAAAGGGGCTCTGTGGGATCAGCTCCAGCTGGGAAGCAAAGCCTGGGCCGTGGGAGCTCAGCAGGAATCTCCTTCCTTCCCAATAAGGTGCCGACTCATTAAATGTGGCATTTCCAAAGGGCTCAGGCAGCCCTGCGGGTGCTTTTTGGAGTCCCTTGGTCATGCAGCAAGTTAAATGTCATGTGTTTAAGGAAGAAGGAGCGGAGAGGATAAAAGAGGCATTTGTGATCTCCAGTCCCGTGGAGCAATGAATTAGGGCTGTGGAACTGGGCTGGAGCCAAAGCACGGGATACACGCACACACAGAGGGGTTAAAACCAACCTGAGCCTAGTGAAGTTCTCAATGCAAGACTAAGGTTTGCTGGTCAGCAGCAAGGGGCAGGTTGCAGAGAGCAGGATGGTATCATTCGTTATCATCTTATTTACTCGCATTGAAGGCAGAGATGGCAATAACTAAGCTGGGGCTGGCCCAGCTCGTCTCCAGAGGTGTTTTCCAACCTTAATTATTCCAGGCTGCTGTGGTAAATACAGACAATGTGAAGAAATCATAGATCCTGGAATGGTTTGGGTTGGAAGGGACCTTAAAGCTCATCCAGCTCTAACCCCTGACACCTTCCACTGGAGTAGGGTGCTCCAAGCCCCTGTGTCCAACCTGGCCTTGAGCACTGCCAGGGATGGGGCAGCCACAGCTTCTCTGGGCACCCTGTGCCAGCGCCTCAGCACCCTCCCAGGGAAGAGCTTCTGCCTAAGAGCTCCTCTCAGTCTCCCCTCTGGCAGGTTAAAGCCATTGCCCTTGGCCTGTCCCTACAGGCCCTTGTCCCAAGCCCCTCTCCAGGTTTCCTGCAGCCCCTTTAGGCACTGGAGCTGCTCTAAGGTCTCCCCTTCAGGAGCCTTCTCTTGTCCAGGCTGACCCAGCCCAGCTCTCTCAGCCTGGCTCCAGAGCAGAGCTGCTCCAGCCCTCGCAGCATCTCCATGGCCTCCTCTGGGCTCGCTCCAACAGCTCCACGTCCTCCTTATGTTGGAAATGCCACTGGTTTAGACAACCCACATGGCTGGGTTGGGGTTGAGCCTCCCCAGAGCAAAGCAACAACCAGCACAAACTCAGGGCCTGACTTGGACAGATGATTTGGTCTTCAGTTGTCCTCAAGTAGCTAATTCAAGAGAAAAACGCCACAATTAACCCGTGAGTGATTTGCCACTGGAAGCCAGTCACCGCTTCCAAGCCTGAGCATCCTGTGCTCCAGTGAGCCAGGGGCTCTGCAGACACATGAGAGCAAGCAGGAAAGCTGGGAAAGCTTTTAAATACCCAAACCCCAAAGAATCTGGTGGGGACTGAACAGGACTTGCAGCTCGGCAGCTGGGCTGTGAGGAAAAATGGTGTTAATCTTTCAGCTCAATAGCAAAAATAGGGGACTTCTGCCAACACCAGAGGTCTTTCCTCATGGCAAATGGAGCCCAGAAAGCACAGCCCTGGCATTTAGAGGGGATCAGAGACGGAATAAGCCCATGGGGGTTTTCACTGTGAAAACGTGCCCATTCTCATGGGGGGAAGTGGACAAGGGCCTCGGTGCAGGCGAGATTCATCTGCAACAGGAGCCGGCAATTGAGCTCGATTCAATTGAGCTCAATCCAATTCCGATTCGGCTGCTCAGCACCATTCCCTCTCCCTCATTTGGTGTAAGATAGATGTCCAATGTGTTCCAATGTCATTAGCTGCCAGTTCAGTCTGTTAAGGGGAAGGGAAGAGATGCTCCGTTCACTCGATTCTGTAGGAGACATCAGCCCACGGTGACCATCTGGGCCCTGCCAGGCAAAAGGAGGTGGCAGCAGCCGCCTTCTCCAACATCCCTGTCCCATAACTCCTACAGGCTGCTCCATCCTTTACCAGACCCTAAATCCCCATGTGGAAGACCTTTACGTTCCCAGTCCCAGGCTTCTCTAAGTGCTTTGGTCCTGCAATTCTTGTAGACAGAATAACAGATGAATGGCTCCACATGGAGATTGGTCCGAAGCCAGCAAGGTGTCTTTGGAAATCCCTTTCCCTAGCATTCCCAGGCAGCTCTGAAAGACGGCTCTATCTTGCTTACACTAACAGCTCCTTGGGCATTCCTGCTGTTTGCAGCTGGTTTAAGACCTTTCATTAGATGGGAACCACAATGAAATCTTCATCGCGGAGCCACAGAGACGCCTCTTTAATTAGCAAAATAGAAAACAGGGCTCCAAAATCCAGCCCAAATGTGATTAGTGCTGGGCAAAGAGGATGCCAGATGAGACTGCAGGTACAAAACAAAGAGGAGATGGCATCCAGCATGGGGCCAAGGCCAACCCCATTCCCTGTGGGAGTCACACTAGGCATGGGCCTGACCCATTCATTATTCCATCAGTGAGTGTGAGTGTGGAACATGGCTACAGGGCCAGGACTGCCTTGAGCACATGCAACACCTTGTATCCAAGCAGGGCACACACCTCAAAAACCATGCCAAGACCCTAAAGCTGTTGGAAGAAAATCACCTCTGGATGTGGCAGCGTGCGTGACCCTTTGCGCTGTACTGCCAGGCATATTCTTGTTCCCCTATTGCTCATCTTTCTGCAAGGGAAAGAGGTTTATGGAAGTTCTGAGGGTAGGAAGGAACCTGCAAGGTCGAACTGTTCATCCCCATCCTGTTGGTTAAAAACAATGTGATCTTTTTTCCTCTTGAAAGCAGCTTCTTAACACAACTCCTTCACTGAACACACTGCATCCGAGTGGCTGTTGTAATCCACCACACTCCACCAGCTTCAAACACGAGACAAAATAGCCTCAGGCGTGTACTAAACAATTTAATACAGTCCCAGACATTCCATTTGGGACTTATTTGTACCTGCTGTGAACAGAAACCAAGATCCTGCTCTTTCCACCAGCCTGGAGAACTGACCCAGCCACTGGATTCACAGAGCAGTTGTAATAAAGCACCATGACAAGGGTTTAGGCTGCGTTTTGGCAGACTGGGGTTATGCCATGGGCCATCTGAGCTCAACTAAACCAATGGTGGACCAGGATTGCATCCAAGACCCAGGGTTTGCTCTGCAGGGAAAGCCTTGGCTTCTTCATCTGAATATTCCCATCCTTTATATGTCATTTCCTCCTGATAAAGGTGTGATAAGTGTAAGCATTCACCTCTAGGGTGTAAATAGAGTGGAAGTGAGAATAAAACACTTTCAGCTAAAATATCCTTGCTTTAGGATGTTCTTCATGGGCCTCTTCATCCCATTCCAGGAGGGTGCTGGGATGCCAAAGGCTGGCAGCAGATGCTTGGAAAAGATCCTAGTGAAAGCAGGGAATCCTTCCCATTCTGAGCTGTGTAGGCAATGTGCCTGCAGGAATTGTGCCACATTCCCTTTGTCCCTGTGAAACACTTCGCCTTCGAGTTCGGTTTGCAAGGAAAAGACTGGATAGGTGGAGGACACATTCAACCACCCTCATGTTTTCTAGGTACCACTTCTGCATGACCATCCTGATCTACTTCTTGCCACTTCTGGTGATAGGATGTGCCTACACCGTGGTCGGTATCACCCTCTGGGCGAGCGAGATACCCGGTGACTCCTCTGACCGGTACCACGAGCAGGTCTCAGCCAAGCGGAAGGTAAGGAGCACAACAGGAGCCAGAATTCATGCCCCATCCCAACTAATCACAGCCAAAAATAGTCAGCTATGGGTGGAAACAGGTCAAGATTTGTTGCGTGGTTGCTGCTAATGGAGCAGAATGTCCTCCAGATGTGTCTTCCATGAACATGCATGGTTTAACCAAGATGTTGACCAAGTGCTCCTGGTTAGAATGGTCTCCAAGGCAAAAAGAGATGGCCCCTTTGTAGGGTGGCACCTCATCTAGGGGTTTTCCAACAGATGACTTTGCTCCCCTGTACTCTCTTCTCCACACAGGTAGTGAAGATGATGATCATTGTGGTATGCACATTCGCGCTGTGCTGGCTGCCGTACCACATCTACTTCACCCTGCAGTATTTCAACCCTGAGTGGTACCTGCAGAAGTTCATCCAGCAGGTCTACCTGGCTATTATGTGGCTGGCCATGAGCTCCACCATGTACAACCCCATCATCTACTGCTGCCTCAATGATAGGTGGGTTTTGAGTGATCTCTGGCAGCATCTTGGTGTGACAGGGTGGAGGATGAGGAGATACAAAAGGGTCTGATGGAGGAGAGTATGGATGGAGAGTTTCACCACGGTGGCTCAGTGTTTTGCAGTGGTTTTTTCCTCCCCTTAGTAACAAGTAGCATTTTGCTGCTGTTTAGCAGTGCTTTAGCTCTGTCTTTCCACTCCTATGAGGTCCTTTTGCCACCTCCGCATCCCTCACCCCTTCCTCTCCCCATCTCTCCTGTCCCGCAGGTTTCGTGTGGGGTTCAAACATGCATTCCGGTGGTGCCCATTTGTCAGCGCCAGTGAGTACGAGGGCCTGGAGATGAAGTCAGCCAGGTTCCTGCAGACACAGAGCAGCATGTACAAGGTGAGCCGCATCGAGACCACCGTGTCCTCGGCAGTTGGAGCAGCTGAAGAGGAGCTGGAGGAGAGCAGCAAAGCCAAGCGCCTCTCCATAGACATGACCTCCAACGGCTCCTCCCGCAGCGACTCCAAAACAGTCTCTGAAAGCTTCAGCTTCTACTCCAACACACTCACCTAAGCAGCTCCCCAGCTCCATCAGCCACTCATAAGGATGCTCCAGTGCTCAACCCACCCAGAGTCATCACCCAGTTTGTGATGTGCTGGCTTTTCTCTGTGCTGTTTTACTGCCTCTTGCCATGGCTGTCACTTGCCATCCTTGGGCGAGCCCAAGAGCTTTGGATTAGCTTCATGTGCTCCACTGTGGCTCATGTTCCGACACAAGGGAGGTTTGGCTGGCCTCTGCCTTGCTTGCTGCCTGTCCAACGACCGCAGGATGCAGAACTGGGACAGAGCTGGGTTTTCCTCCTAAACCATAAGTACAACACTGGCAGGTCTTTCCCTGCTCACTGCAAGGCAGTAGGGATCTCCCCAGGCATCCCACCCACAGGAAAATGAACCAGGCTTGCACTTTCCTCCTCCCACCTTTAATTTCATCCTCCCTGTTGAATATCCAGAGGGGTATTCAATTAAATCCACCCCAAAATGCTGTTTGCAGCTTCAGCAGGCTGCACATCCACAGGACACCACTGCCCACTCGGTGCTTCAACTCAGATCCAGGCACTTCTGCACAGTCTCAGCTCATCTCCAGCACCCACATCCCTCTGCACAATGCTCTTCTGTTGCTACTCCACACACAGAGCTCAAAGAAACAGGGCTCTCAAGAAGGATTTCTGACCTGAGCCAGACTTTGTTTGCCATTAATCAACCACATGTGCCAAATGTAATCACTGTGATGTTCTAAAAGGCCCAAGGCGATGGCTCTTGGATGGATTTTGGAAGTCTGTGAGGGTCTGGAGAAGAAATGACTGACCATATCAAAATGCTTTTCACTACCTGGAAATGTCTAGAGCTGCACAGAAAGGGATGTGGAAGGACTCCATCAGAATCAAACAGCTTTTGACAGTGAACAGGGTTTGGAGATAAGGATTCTTCAGTTTTTCACTCAGAGGAGGTTGAAATGATTCACTTCCACTTCCTGGATCTGGTTTGAATCAGGAAAACTATTTTTCTTCTCATCCCCTTGTCTTTTGCATAAAAGATTCTGTTTACAATGTGTACATGGATATACCTAGTATTTTAGTCATGTTATGATGTATAATCTTCACTGGGGCTGTTCATACAAAGAGCAAATGTACAAATAGACATTCAAAAGGAGTAAATAAAAGGAGAAGTGGGCAAACTTGGCTTGTTGAGGACAAACCCACAGGTTTGGGGGCAATCTGGGGACAGTTGTACTGACTGCTCCTGGCTGCTGGTCCAATCTCTCACTCGTGGTGGAGAAATGAGATTCTTGGAATGGGTCCACTGCAAGACAGAAATGCTGCAGAGACTCATGACAGATTTGCATAGGGCAAGGGAACTGCTCATTCATTTTCCAGCAGCTGAACATCAGACCCTGCTGAGCACACAGTAACTCTGGAAGTGAAGCAGTGATGACTTCTGGAGCATTGCAACTCTTCAGCCTCCAGCCTGGCACTTGAAAGATTCAATCATTAATAAATCCCCAGCCCCAACGGTTCTTGGAGATGAGAATACACATGTTTAAGCAATGACTCCAGCAGAAATCAAATGAATGGGCAAAAGGATGGATCCAAGGGCAACAAAGCGACTGCAAAACCAGATTGACAAGAGTGATCATCTTCATTTCCACCCCAAATCCTGCCAAGTGCCATCAGTGAGGAGCAGCTCTTCCAGCTCCACACTCTCCTCCTGAGTGCTGCGACCACACAACGTCACAAACTGCCTCGTGCTTCGTGCACGTGCCCTGCTTAAACTTCCACTTCTCACCATTCTTGTCGCCTTATTCCCTTGCTGCTGTCCCAGCACAACCCTGCGGCATGGAGAAGGCGGAATGACAGGAGCCTGTCTGGGAATTTGGGGTTGCAAATCCCCACCAGCCCCAGGCAGCAGCGATCGAAGGGATGGGTGAAGCCAAGGGGTTTAACACAAGGGTTAGACTAGGAAACTTCTTCCACCAACTCCACAGGAGCTGTGCTGCCAATACACAAGAAGGTGCTACAAACCAGAGCCAAATGGTGGTTTCTTCCCAGCTGCCAAGCCAAATTCCACATGAAAATGAAACCAAATATCTCAGAATGGTCTAAAGAGCTGAATAAGGCAAGCAGAGATCTGCTCCATAAACCCCACGCACAGGCTGTGAGCTACAGAAGTCAGCATTTCAAGAAGAAACAACAACAGAAAAGACATATATGTGTGCATGTGTGTATGTGTGTATATATATATATATGTATATCCATGCTGCCTTTTTGTCCCCCAGGTTTTCTGCCCAAGGATGTTGTAAGCATGAGATGTGCAGAGGAAGGACAACTGTCTTCTCACAGGCAACACTCAGCTTGAAATGTGGGATAACCCCGCGGGTGCGCGCAGAGCCTCCAATTCAAGCTGACAGTTTCCAGCCTGAAATGCTTCTTGTGTGTCTTGTAGAGAGCTCTCTCTTGAAATAAAGTGGGAAAAATTCCCACCTCTTATAAATAGTGCCGCTGACTGCAGGGGAGCCTGCCGGGGGTGCCCAAGCTGATGGGAATGTGCCAAGTGATCATTCAATAGATGGAGACCAATGCAGCAAAACCAAAACGTTCTGTGTAGATGGGTACAACATGCCCAAACCTAAGTTTTCTTTACTCCCATCCAAGTTATTTGCACATTTAGGACGGCTGGGTCAGGTCCACGTCCATGCACATGATATGCATCAGGCATCATTAGCTGGTTTCACCAACCTTGAGATGCTCTGCGCACACAACAGGCACAGAGGAGTCTTCTTCTGAAGACTGAAAAGCCTAAAAACAACACAACCCGTGCCCAGGCTTGGGGATGGGACACCTAAATATAGTGTGAGCCCAGTCTCTGTGCTGTTTCCAGCCCTCCTTTCCAACAGATCAGTTGTAACCTTGAGGTTTTCCTGTTTATTAAGCCTGTTTTCCTGATTTGTTGGCAGGTCTCTGATCAGAAATTCAATTGCAAAGCAAGACGGTTTCTTTGTCTCTCTCCTGGCTCTCTGAAAGGCAGAATAATAGCATCTGGAGAGAATCATCCAGCAGATCTGCACATCTCCTCCTTGGAGTCATACAGAGAACTCCCACCATCATTAAAGGAGCTGCCTCAGCCCAATTACAATGTGCTCTAAGCCAAAACCATTTCAGAAGGGAGCTCTGAAACCCACATCCCAGCTTATGGCCTTCTCTTTACCCCCACTGAATTGATTATAAGCTCAGGTTTGCTTCCTGGCACTCAGAAATGGTTCTTCCCACCTAGCTCCCAATAGGAGCATTGGAGCAGCAAATCCCTGTCTCTCTACACACCTCAAGGTCTGCTCAATTACTCCAAAATGCACCATTTATGCCCTGTTTCATGTGTAACCATTTATCTTCCACCAACTTAAAACAAAAAGCCAGCAAAAGCCAAGCAAGAGCCTGCTTGGCCCAAAAATCGGGCAGCTTTGTGAATGTGGAAGTCATAGCAAAGCAGCCGGTATCCCTGCTGGTTGTAGTGCTTGTAATGGGATTGCTGGTAGACACACAAAAGGGTGTTTGCTCATCACTTATCTTTAATCATAGAATCATGGGATGGGTTGGGTTAGAAAGGACCTTAAAGTTCATCCAGTTCCAATGTGTGCATCATCACCCAGAACCATGTAAAAGGGCCTGGTTCACACCATCCTGCCCCCAAAACCTTTCTCCAGCTGAACCATGAATACAGCAGTTCTAACACAAAGTTTAGCCCCAGTGTTCCTGTGGCATATCCACCCGAAATACCATCTCTGCTGGCAGCTAAAATCGTACTCCTCAGTTAAACACAGAGTTGTGGCACCCCAGAGGAGGGACAGTGAGTCCCAAGAGCAGCTGAGGATGAGAGGCCACTCTCGGGTATCTCTGATCTTCGACTTTCCATCCCACACAATAAAGCTCCTGCTTCTGTGCAATGTGATACAGTCAGGGCCAGGAGGGGATGAGATGGGCTCTGATGTACGTCTGGAGTTTGGTATTTGGTGTGTGGGGCAGCTAATAGGAGCTTGGTGTGAAGTTCTTCTCATAGTAGCATCTCTACAGAGAGAAAGTCCAAGCCTCCTCCACAAAACGGCCTCTCTCTGATCAGTAGCTTTGTCCAAATGGATTTTCATAAATAAATGGGTTCTTTGTGAGACCATCTTGCAACTGGTTCATTAACCCACAGCAGAGTGGTGGCAACTGGCGGGAGTGGGAGGAGAAGCAGTGAAAGGCGCCAAAAGGTGGCAAAGCCAAAAATAGGTGAAAAGGAGGGAGTGGGTTTGGTGTGATCTGGAGTTTCAACAACAAAAAGGATAACCCTCAAAACTGAGCCATCCACAAAGCTGGGACCATACAGAATCATGGAATCAAACACGTTGGAAAGGACCTTTAAGATCATCAAGTCCAACCATTCCCCAGCACTGCCAAGGCCACCACTAATCCATGTGTGAAGGAATTGTTCCTAATCTCCATCTAAACCTCCCCTGGTGCAGCTTGAGGCTATTTCCTCTTGTTCTGTCCCTTGTTCCTTGGGACTAGACCTCTCCTGGCTCCATCCTCATCTCAGGCAGTTGTAGAGAGCAATAAGGTCCCCCCTGAGCCTTCTCTTCTCCAAACTAAGCCTCCCAGGTCCCTCAGGCATTCCCCATCACACTTGTGCTACAGGCCCTGCACCAGCTTCATAGAACACAAAGAATCCACTTTCCTCTGTGCATTTTGAACTCAAGTTTTTTCTCTTTAAGCTCTAACTTTGTCGTACTGCTCTAACAGGCCATTTGGTGCTATGGAAACCCCAGTTTACACACTGGTGCATAGCTGCAAGCAATTAACTATCTGTAATTTCCATTTTCTGGGGATATTTTTGACTTGTGTATTAAGCAAACATTTATGCAAAGCACTGTGGAATCCATAAATGTTAATTGAGTTGAACTTGTCTCTTTGCCACAGCAGATAATCAGATTGATGGGGTCACTGAAGTCAGCAGAACATGCCGGGATGGCTGAGAGCAGCTAGGAAAGAGGCAATACCTCGAGGGGAGGGTTAGATGGAGATTAGGATCAATTCCTTCCCCAGAGGGTGCTCAGGCATTGGAACAGGCTGCCCAGGGCAGGGCTGCAGTCACCATCCCTGCAAGTGTTCACACACTGTGTAGACAAGGCCCTCAGTGCCATGGGTTAGTGGTGGCCTTGGCAGTGCTGGGGAATGATTGGACTTGATGAGCTTAAAGGTCTTTTCCAACTTGCTTGAGTCTTCATTTGACTTCCTGAGCTCTCACTTCAGTTTCTGTGCAGATTGCAGCTGATTTTGGTTTCCCTGCCACAAACAGGGCTACTTGGTGGAGATGGTGGAGAATCACAGGCACAGCTTCACCATGGCCTGGTGGTTGAGACAAGCAATTCCTTTTTATTAGTGAAGGAAATGAATCAAGCAGCAATGATGCAGAAATCAACCTGATCTGGTTGCGGGCATGAAGTGGGGATTAACGGTGGTTTGCAGGTTTTGGGGCCAAGGACCCACATCAAAAGGACTTTCCTTCACATCAGCCAGATCCAAAACCTGAGAAGAAGGAGTGGCTGAGAAAGATCATTTATTAATTTTTATTTATTATTTATTAATAGGCTGCTTAACTGTGGCAATGGCTCTAATGGGCTTGATTAAAAGTCAAGTATCATTCATTTGAGCAATTTGATGGGTAGGGATGTGTGTTGGAGCGGGGTCCAGGAAATCCCAGTGTGACCCATGCTCTCACTATGGCATCAGGATTTCATCCTGGACGATAGCCCAGGACTGAGATCCCAACCAAGAGGGGCTCCCATGGGCTGTGCCACAATTAATGCCCTCACTGCTTCTGCTTTCCCTGTTCCCTTTTCGCATCAGGAAGTTATAAATCAGACAATTCTAAACCTCCCAACTAAAATCATTCAGGTTTAACAAGAGCAAGGTGTTAGGAAGAAACAGACGCCCTTCCTAAAGCTGCTGTTCGGAACAGCAGCATTTCAGGCTGAGCAGAGCATTACCATGCATAGCACCTCCGAAAGCATCATTCCTTTTCTTGCAAAGCAGATTGTGGCATCCAGGTTGATTAAAAAGGTGTTGGGGAGGTGAAATGACACCAATTTTCAACAGAGAGGAAAGGAGGGTTGTTCTGAACGACTCTGCTCTCTGCAGAGGCACGAGGCCATAGCCAACAGCAAATAATACTTGTTGTCGTGGTTTAAGCCCAGGCCGTAAATCAGAACCACGAAGTCCACTTCCCCCCCCACCTTTCTTCCCTCTGCTCCTGGAGGGACAGGGAGGAGAATCAAAAGAATGCAGCTCCCACGGGTTGAGATAAGAACAGTTTAATAACTAAGGTATAACACAAATCACTACTGCTACCACTAATAGTAATAATGATAAAGGAAATAACAAGCAAGAGAATACAACCGCTCACCAACCGGTACCTCACCCCCACCCTGCCATGATTCAGCCCTTCCGGGCCCCTCTCAGTTCTACATCCTGGGCATGACGTGCTGTGGTGTGGAATACCTCTTTGGCTAGTTTGGGTCAGGTGTCCTGTCCCTGCTTCCTCCCGGCTTTTCCTCCTCCCTGGCAGAGCATGAGACTCACAAAGTCCTTGGTCAGGGTAAACATTCTGACCAGCAACTGAAAACATCGGCTTTATCAGTATTATTCCCAGGCCAAAAGTCAAAACACAGCACTGCACCAGTAGAAAAAATGACTGCTACTGCTAAACCAGGACACTTGTACTAAGGGACATGTAGCTGATTATTACAAGCTGTTCTCCACCCAAAAGCTTCTCTGATGTGCGGCATAATCAAACTCCTGCAAATCTGCATTTCAGTGGAGGAATTTAGGAATCCATACGCCAAAGAGGAGTGAGTCTCTTTGAGTGAGGCTTGTGGCATCTCCCAGCCTTCACAGAAGAAGATACAAGGCGTGTGTGACTGCAAAGCACTCCTGATGTCCTGCTGCCCTTCTCCAAGGAAGGGTTTTCACTCTGAAAGGTGATAGATATCAACTGTGCAGCAGCAATAATCCTCCAGGGAGTGAAGTCCCTATTAGATGGGTTTGTGTTGAGGTTTTTATCTTGCAGCCCTGATGTTGTCAATATTACAGATTCCTGGTGTTGGACAGCAGTGGCAGATATATCCCACACTGGGATTTGATCAGCAGCACCCAAAAAAAGCCACAAAACCATCAGCAGAGGCCCACTGGGCACATCTCCAGGGACTTCTGAGTCACTCAGTGTGTGCAAGGGATGGAGAACGCAGGGATGGAGACAAAGTCCTCCAGAGCAGCTCTGGTCTGAGATGTTCTCTCAAGATCTGGCAACAAAATCATCCCCGAAGACTGCACCCACGCTGTGTACAAGCAGAAGAGGCTGGTGAAGCAAAGCTGTCCTGCTCTGCAAACTGCCTTTCTTCCTGCAGCACCCTCAGAGGTATCAGCACCTCTGAAAACACTGGTCCAGTTGGCAGCCTATGCAAGGACCCAAAGCCCAAAGTTTCACCAATTTCCTCTGCAACACGGGGAATCACTGGATCTGCTCTCCTGGATTCAGGTCCTGTGTGTGTACACCAGTCCCATTCTCCCCCATGCAGAGATGTGGGAGCTCAGCTCTGCTCTAAGGCCCTCACTCACAAGTACCAACCTAGTTTGAAATTATCATTTCAACCTGCTCAAGTCCTACATTACAAAGTGAATTGAACTGATTGAACACACCACCAACCCAGCCAGTCCATCCAGCACCTCCACAGCAGGTTCCTGTAGTCAGGAATGATTGCTGATGGAATCCTCATGGGTTGCATTCAGACCAGCCTGCAGCCCATTTGTCTTCCCTTTGCTTGGAAGGGAAAGCTGCCAAGAACAACATGAGACGCTGCGTGGGCGCAACCAGACCAAAGCTGGGGAGAGGCACAGCCTCCTGCTGCTGCCTCTCCAACAGCTCAACAAGATTTACAGCTCATCACATCTCTCATCTGCTCTCCAGCCCAAAATCTCATCTTGATTGCTCCGCCTGGACCTCGAGGACTTGTCCTCAGCTGGGAGCGCTGTGACCACACTGCTGATGATTTATTCATCACTGCGCTTCAGGAGGTGATCTTGTATTTGAGTTTGCAGCCATCACCATGTCTGTGATATCCTGGATTTTACAGCACAAGGATGATAAAACACAAGAAATCAGAGAAAAAGGATCCAGATCATCACCAATGAGCCAGGCACCTGCAAAGGGGGAAGTCAGTGGGGCCACCCAGAGCTCTGAGACCCTGCAGGATGGTCCTTTGCACACTGGGCTCCTCCAGAGGCTCCCCACTCAGAGCCACACTCTAAAAGAGGGGGGGAAAATCTAAGCTGTGTTAGTACAACCTGTGTTACAGCCTCTTCAGACACAGCACTGAGGGTATACAAGGCTGCTCAGGAACAGGCCACCCTAATGACACCTAAGAGAAACCACACCATTCACTTCTTCTGAGGTTTCAGCCTTTCCTTCATGCCCTAAGGTGTAAGCACAATTATGAGTAGCTCTGCAGCAATAACAAGCCAGGCTGAAAGCATGTCCTGGGAGGGAAAAAGCAGATGGAGAGGCTGACCCCAGGGTGTCACATTGAAAACCAAACCCCAGCCCCTTCCTAAAGCAGCTGAGCAGGTATTAAATTGCCTTTTATTATCGAGATGAGCTACAGTTGTTTGCATAAGAATAGCACCAGTGGGTTAATAAGTGCTCCTGTCTGCTCCAGCACATGGAAATTATCAGGTATCTTTAGTTTTCAGGCCACTTGCAGAGGGGTGCAGCGACAGGAGACCCCACTTGTATGGCAGCAACAGTCATAGGGTCCCCAATCACTCAAGGACATGCCCCGAACCCATACAGAAACCAAACCCCCAGCAGCCACCAAGCCGAGGTCTGGTGCTTAGAGGGGGCAGAGGTCTCAGTAACCCCAGAAGGGTGCAAGTTCCACACTCCCCAGCTCTATTTTTAGCCTTGCAGCCAGGGAAGATCCCTGTTGCCAAGCTTCCCATGTTATGGATACAGAATGGGCAGCATACCCCACACCGGGGACCTGTCACGCAGCTCAGCAGCCCCATCATTGTGACTGACAAGGTTTCAAGTCTGTCACGGCAGCTGAGGCAGTCACACAGGAATGCTTCCATGCTTCCCCTCTTCCTACTCTTCTCCTAAGCTTCCCACCCTCCTCCAGCACTTGCCTGCAGCTGGGAGACATTCCCCACATTTTGTGTCACCCCAAAGCTTCCCACAGCCCGGAATGGGGCAGGCAAGCAGCTGGCTTCCACTCCTAAGCCATTCTTCCCAACTCCCAAAGCAAACCTTGCATGAGCCTCCAGCATGCACTCCAACAGCAGGAGAATCCCAACACACCTCCATGGGGATTTTCACCCAGTGACAGGTCTGAGCTGTTCATCCATCTTTCCAAAATCTTGCTAGGATTTATTAGCTGATTTATTAGCTGATCGAAGAGGGAGCAGCATCTCTAAATGTTCATGTCACCAAATGATACATTCCCTTAATACAGAGCATGAATATTCCTGTCCTCACCAGCATTGCTAATGGCTGGGAACAATCAAACGTTGCTATTGCCATGACAGGGATAATTTAGTTGGACATTTAAAGCCTTCACAGTTCCTTCAGGCCCTTCACTTCAGGTGTGTAGCTGGAGATTTGTGCACAACATTAAAAGCTTCACTAGGAGGCTTTTGCTTCTAGAAAGGCACATCACAAAACAAAGTGGGGTTTACAGCCTCTCCATGTCAGTCTGCTCCAACTGGAACAGACAGGGGAAGGGATCAGACCCCTTTGCTCAGACCCGGAGTTACTGGGGACATAAAAAAGCCCTGCAGGGTTTTTGTCCCCCACATGAGTCCCTTGTGGCTTTAAGAAGTGCCCTGGGCATCCCAAGGGCACTCGAGCTGTGCTTGGGAGCAGACACCAGTCTCCACAAGTTTATCCTTTGGCCATTTTGGGTGGTTGGAGTCAGGGCAGGAGTTGGCCCATGGCACAGCCACTCCTTGGCTGGCTCAGCGGGGAACAGCTCTTATTTCCCTAACTCCTAAGAAATGTAGAGATCAAACCACATCTTTTCCTCCTACCCCATCCAGTGGTTCAGACTGGAAGAGCACTTTGCACTTGCTAAGAATTCAGACATCCAGCTGCAGCCGCACTGCAGTACCTAAATCCATCATGAAGGAATAGGGCAGCTGCTGCTTCACCCCCCTCAGGGGAATAACACTGGGAATGCTGGCCTGGTAGGGCTGGAAAAGCTTCTCTACTGGCTGGTGGCACTGGAGAAGAAGCTGCTCTTCCCAATAACTATGGGGTCATGACCGTAGAAGCATTGAATAATACGGGTTGGAAAGGACTTTCAGAGGTTATCTCCTTTTCATGCAGCCATGCCTCAGGCTGGACTGCTCCCTATGCTAAGGCAAGGAGCGTGTCCCCTCTGCCTGCAGCCAGGCACTGTGCTGGGATCATGGAATCAATGAGGATGGAAAAGAGCTTCAAGACCAGGTCCAGCCGTTCCCCAGCCCTGCCAAGGCCACCACTAACCCATGGCACTGAGGGGGTGTGAACACCTGCAGGGACGGTGCCTGCAGCCCTGCCCTGGGCAAGGAATTGTTCCTCAGCTCCATCTAAACCTGCCCTGGTGCAGCTTGAGGCCGTCTCCTCTTGTCCCATCCCTTGTTCCTTGGGAGCAGAGCCCAGCCCCTCCTGGCTCCATCCTCCTATCAGGATATCTGTCTCATCAGGCACAGCTCTGCTGGGACAAGGAAGCCTGAGGAGCAACAGCTTTCCCCAGCAAACCTTTCCTGCAGGGAACCCAAGGCAGACAATACCTCATCTGCTGAGCAAGGGAGATGGTGAAAAGCTGATGTGGAAGGTGGGTGCTTCTGATCCTCATGGGGTCCTGCACACAAACACAGGCTGCCTTGGCCAAGCCAAGGGATCAGGTTTAGGAAGCTTTGCTGGCTCCTCACCAGTCACTGCAGCAAGGCAGGAGCTGCTCCTGCTCCCACTGAGCACCAGGGCCAGGTGGGGAGCGAGGATGCAATGCGGGGCAGGATGGAAGCTCCATCACACCCCACACACCACCAGGCTGCCATGAGCTGCTGGGTGCTCCCAAACTGCGACTGTACAACCTGAGTACCCCTCTGGTGCACCCAGAAACCCACAGAGCTCTGGGGAGAAGGGTTCGGGGCACACTGAGGGCGTGCAGGACACCGGCAGCAGGTCGCAGCCCGCATCCCTGCACCGGGGGAGCGGCCGTGGCCTGACAGGGACCCTGACAGCACCCGGAACCGAAGCCGCCACCTCATGTAGGCCCTGGCCCCGCCGCGGCCGTTACGCCCGGCGCCCGGCGCGCGCACCGATTCAAACCCAGCGGGGCGGGGCGGAGCGCCTCGCGCTCTGATTGGCAGGCGGGCTGGAGGGCCGCGCGCGGATTGGCCCGTGAGGCGAGGAGTGGGCGGGACTACCGGTGTCAGCCCCGGGGCCTGAGACGAGTTGGCGCGGTACGTCCCTGCCCCACCGTGAGAGGATGAGTACCGCGGCCCTGCGGTCCTTCGGCAGCCCCGGCACCCTCGTGCTGGCCGACTGCCCGCGGAACGATGATGAACGGGAGAGGCGGCAGCGCCGGCGCTCCAAAGTCACCGATCTCCACCTCAGCAGCAGTGATTCGCCGCGGGGCTTCGCCTCTCCCAGGTACGGGCCCGGTGCGAGGGGATGTGAGGGGGGTACGCGGGGGAGGAGGGTCCCTGAACAGCCGTGTCTCCCTTAGGCAGGCGCAGGCAGGCCCGCAGTGGAGCCACAGTCAGATCGCGGATCACTACAGCACCTGCATCAAGCTCTCCACCGAGAACGTGAGTCGGGGCTCCCGGTCCAGCTCCTCTCGCACCACCGCTGGCAGCGGTCATGAGGCCGCTTGGGAGGGGGTTTAAACTCCTTGAGCCTTGGTTATGTGGTTATTCTCCATCCTAGCTCTCAGAGCCACTTCCTTGAGCCAAACAACAGGCTTCTGTTGCTGCCTCCCCAGCAGTAACCAAGCAGGACGTGGAAATGACCATACCCTGCTGTAAATACCCCATGGGATGAGGAATCAGACGCTTTTGGCACATCATTTGCTAGGGGATCAGTTCTGAGCTGTGCTTTGTTTCAGAAAATCAACACGAAGAATGTCTTTGGCTTACACCTGATAGACTACATGACAGAGATCCTGAAACAGAAAGACTCTGAAAGGACTAACTTCAAGGTGAGAGGAACCACTGCCTGGTCGTGGAGATGCTTTGTTTTCAACTGGCATTTAGCATAAGGTTTAGTCAATAACAAACCTCAAACAATGCCAAGGTAGCTGAGCTGGGTACTAAAAATACCTTTTAGAGGCAGCAGAAACTTATAATGTGGAATCCTTTTGTACCACAGAAATGAAAGGCTTTCAGTGATGGTCCTTCAAAAGGAGAGCTTATTTAAAAGTAAGACTTGTGAAGCTTCTGAGGTAAATAGTGGGTGATAACAACGAGTAGCAAAACAAGGGTGGAAAAGAAAGGAAGTTAGTGTGGTTAATTCCCAGTCTAATTTTGATCCAGGATGGATCAGAATAAGGATTTGCTTGGGACAGAGACTTCCTCACTATAATAGTTGACTGATGCTGGGGGGGGAACTGGATTCTTGGGTGAATGAACAAATGGCAGTGGCCTTGAGGAACCCCTGAGCTAGCTCTGTTGTTGATGAAATTGAGGAAGGGATGGGAAAGAGTGCACAGGTTTTTGCTTGTACTACAGAGCATCCAGAAGTTCAGGTCTGCAGAGTCACATCTTCTAGAGGAGACTTTTTCCTTCCTAACTAAAACCCAGCTATTTGTCCTTCCTGTCAGGTAGCAGCGGGCACGATAGATGCCAGTGGCAAGATTTACTCCGTGCGTGTGGATACAATTCATGTGGATGCATACAAAGTGCTTGGAGGCTTGGACAAGGACACAGCACCCAAAAACTCTGTAGACAGCCCAGGAGAAGGTGTGCCTTGCACTGTTTTCTGTTTAGCTGTTTCTGTTCCACCTGCACAGAGGGGAAATGTTGGTGTACTTCCATAGCACATGTGAATTTGGAAATGCTTTGTACATCTCAGAGTACATCTCCCTTGAGTAAGGAGGGTTGAGGTGAGACACTGAATTTGTCACTCAATCCTGTATTCAACCATTGGGCCCATCAGATCTGAATGTAAACCAAAAGTGGCCTAATCTGTATAAGAATGAACTGCCTCAGTCTTTGCTTTGAAACAAAACCCATGCTGTGAAGATAAAATAGTCCATAAAAAGAAACACAGCATCCAACCAATGAATCACAGAATGGTTTGGGTTGGAAAGGACCTTAAGATCATCCAGTTCCAACCCACTGCCAGGGGCAGAGATGCCTCACACTGGACCGTGTCACCCAAGGCTCTGTCCAACCTGGCCTTGAACACTACCAGGGATGGAGCATTCACAACTTCTCTGGGCAAGCTCTTCCAGCGCCTCACCACCCTCACAGTAAAGAATTTCTTCCTCATATCTAACCTGATCTTCCCCTGTTTAAGTTGAAACATTGATGGATTCTGCTAGTAGGTACCAGCTAACTTCATGCCCACTGGGGTTTGTGTATTTGTCTTACAAACTAAAGTAAAAGCTGCGCTATCCCTCCATAGGGTATTTTAGTGAGTTTTCTGAGTGTAGCTTGTTCTTCTTTTCCTTTTAGAAAACAGTCCAGCTCCCGAGGTTGTCAAGAGAGTTCAGGCAAAGAAAAAGCACTCGTTCAAAACCATCGAGACGAACCTGAACAACATCAATGTGTCGGAGGCTAGTCGCAGATGTGAGGTGGGTGGAGGGAGGCTGCTGCAGCAGCTGTGTTCTGGGGAGGAAAGGAGATGTCACCTCATCTTCCTCATTTTTTAGTGTGCATTCCTCTCTTGGGCTCTAACATTCACATGTATATCTGTGAATCCTGCTATTAGAGCAAGGGTGTGTCTGGTCATGGGTGCTCCTCCTGTGTGAGGAAGCTGGGGGAGCTCTCCCCTTGCTGAAAAACATCACAGGATCAACCAGGTTGGAAAAGACCTTTGACATCATCAAGTCCAACCGTTCCCCAGCACTGCCAAGGCCACCATTAACCCATGGCACTGAAGGCCTTGTCTCCACAGTGTGTAGGGCAACCTGTTCCAATGCCTAAGCGCCCTTTGGGGAAGGAATTGTTCCTAATCTCCATCTAAACCTCCCCTGGTGCAGCTCGAGGCCATTTCCTCTTGTACCATCACTTGTTTCTTGTGAGCGGAGACCAGCCCCTGACATGCATGGGTCATTCTCCCTTCAGCTCTGTGTTTCAAAGTCTCCTTGTCCTGAGTTCAGCTGTAACAGTCATTTTTGATCCTTAGCAGCTGATGCAGTGCTGTGTTTTTGACTTTCAGCCTGAGAACAGTGTTGATAACACACCGATGGTTTTAGTTGTTGCTAAGTAATGCTTACTCTGACCAAGGACTTCTCAGTCTCATGCTCTGGCAGTGAGGAGGGGCACGGGAAGCTGGGATGAAGCAGAGACAGGACACCTGACCCAAACTAGCCAAAGGGGTATTCCATACCACAGCACATCATGCCCAGTATAGAAACTGGGGGGAATCACCCAGGAGGCCCAGATCGCTGCTCAGGTTGGGCTGGGTATTGGTCGGCAAGTGGTGAGCAATTGTATTCTCTCCCCTTGTTACTGCCTTTATTATTATTCTTGGTGGTAGCAGTAGTGGTTTTGTGTTATAACTCAGTTACTGGACTGCTCTTACCTCAACCTGTGGGATTTACATTCTTTCCATTCTCCTCCCCATCCCTCTGGGAGCCAGGGGGAAGAAGAGGAGTGAGCGAGCGGCTGCGTGGTTCTTGAGTTACCGGCTGGGCTTAAACCATGACACTCCTGCAAAAACGTGCTTCACCCCTTCCATCTACTCCATTCCCTGATTCTCTGCTTCATTCCATACCTGTAGATTGATCCCATGTTCCAGAAAACAGCAGCATCATTCGATGAGTGCAGCACAGCTGGAGTTTTCCTCACTGGGCTGCGTACCCAGAACTGCCACTGTGAGCTGCTCTTCGACTCAGAGATCATCCCTCTCCCTTCCTCAGAGACCCTCACACTGCCAAACACCAACCCTGTGAAACTGATGGATTTAAAGCGTGAGTGCTGGTAACCACTAAGAAAAGGGCCCGTCCAGACCTTTACATCCTTTTTATCTCCCAAGTGTGCTCATTTTACTCTCAGCCAGCTTGACTCGTGCTTTTGTTCACTGCTTGGCTACTCTATGGCACCACTGCTAGTGAAACTGCTGGATAACAGGACTTTTGTAGATGTTAGATCACTACAGATCTAAAGCAGATCTGTCATGTAGCATGTATAGGTGGCCTGAGCTGTGCTGCAGTTGAGATTAGTGTGTTCCAGGTAAGGACTTACCTTATAGAATCCTATAATGGTTTGTGTTGGAAGGGACCTTAAAGCTCACCCAGCTCCAACCCCTGCCAGGGGCAGGGACACCTTCCAGTAGAGCAGCTTGCTCCAAGCTGCATCCAACCTGGCCTTGAACACTGCCAGGGATGGGGCAGCCACAGCTTCTCTGGGCACCCTGTGCCAGTGCCTCAGCACCCTCACAGGGAAGAGCCTAAGAGCTCATCTCAGTCTCCCCTCTGGCAGGTGAAAGCCATTCCCCTTGGCCTGTCCCTACAGGCCCTAGTCCCAAGCCCCTCTCCAGGTTTCCTGCAGCCCCTTTAGGCACTGGAGCTGCTCTAAGGTCTCCCCTTCAGGAGCCTTCTCTTCTCCAGGCTGACCCAGCCTAGCTCTCTGAGCCTGGCTCCAGAGCAGAGCTGCTCCAGCCCTCGCAGCACCTCTGTGGCCTCCTCTGGCCTCACTCCAACAGCTCCATGTCCCTGTTGTGCTGTTGCCCCAGAGCTAGACACAGAACTGCAGGGGGGGTCTCAGCAGAGCAGAGAGGGAGAATCTCCTCCCTGACCTCCTGACCACAGTGTTTTGAGCCTCTACATAACTACCAAACCCCACTGCTCTGATAAGATTCGCAGTGCTATGCCCACCTTGGAGTTAGGGTAGCAAATGGACTCTCTGCTGAGAAATGAGCTAGCTGCTTTTGCAGTGAGCCCTGCACTGCCCTACATGCAGGAAGAGCTGCCTACATATGTGGCTTTAAGAATGATTGAATGCCTGGTAATTGTTTTAGCTGCTGGTTTCTTCATCCTGTGTTTGATATCTCCCCCTTGCTCTCCTTGTCTCTAGCCCTTCTAGCACAGTGCACTGAAAAACGCCCCATCTGCTCTTCACTGGCTGGTTTCCAGTTTACGAAGTGGGACGCTGAATCCAATGATGAGGTATGTTTGTTAGCCCTGGACTGGGTGAGATACCTGAGTTGTATCCACGCTCACCTCCAAAGCAATCACGGAGATACATGAAGCAGTGGGGTGTTGTGCTGCAGAACCACTGCTAGCCTGTGTTTTCCTGAGCACCTTCTTCTCCTACAGTCAGTGTCAGCCCTGTTGGATAAATTCAAGAAGAGTGACCAAGTGTTTGATATCAACGCAGAGGTAGACAGTGATGTGGAAGACTGTGCTCCCATCCTGCCAGGTGATGACTTCAATTCTGACTCCCCCAGGAATACACCAATAGACAAGATTGGGGAATTCAAAGAAAACCTTACCTCCTTTGGAACAGTCTCCCAGGGGACCGGGTAAGTAGTCACTGAGAATTTATGGCTTTGCTCTGAGAGTGAGTGACAACTGCTGGCATCTCTCTGGGGGATCTTTCATTCCCATGTACACGTTTCCCATCTGGCTGTAGCTGCTTTCTGTGCAAGCTTTGGGTACATCCAGGAATACATTACAGTAATATCTCTGCTCTCTAAGAGGACCTTTTCGTGTGGTCACATTTGACTGCTTGTCTGCTCCCTCTGCTCCCCAGTTTCCAACCTGCCCTTTGGCAAATCCACCTCTGTTTCTGCAGCAGCCTCACGAGCTCCATAGTTTAGAGTCCTGCACAGAGGGAGCAAGCAGTATCCTTACAGAGCTGATGTGGATGTTGACTGCACACCCAGGCCCTATGTGTGCCAAAGGAATGATTTCACTCAGCAGCATGTGTGCTCTTCCCAGAACTGACACAGCTTCTTTTGGAATGGGAGACATCGGGACCATGTGCCATTATGTTTCCATGAAACCAGGGGAATATTCCTACTTCAGTCCCCGGACTCTGTCGATGTGGGCTGGCCCAGAGCACTGGCGCTTCAAACCTCGGCACAAGCGTATGTATGTAGAGACAGCAGCTCATGTGCTGCCAGGTCCTGCTTCCCTTTGGGCAGCATCTCACTCATAAAGCAGGGACAGTGGAAAAGCGGACAAGCCTGCCTGGCTCTTTTCTAGCCAGTTGGGAAGCAGGACTGAGTTCAGACACCACGAAGGCCCTCAGCCACATGCTGATCCTTCTAAAGTGTTCTCTAGTGTTTGGGTAGTGATGCTCGAAGTTGAGAGGGTGTCTCACTGCAGCAACAGGAGGTAGTAGCACTAATAGAGCTCCTGCTGGTATTTCCTACCTCCTGCATAAACCCTGAAGATTAAATTACACTTTCTGCTTCTATAAAAAGATACTGATCCCTTTAAAACGTGAAGCTGAGAACACCACTTGTTTTCCCACAACAAAGAGGAAAGTCCTTGTAGGTGACCTTTCTGTGTGGAGCAGATGCTCAAGTTAGGAGTGAGCTTGTGGTTCTTACTGTGTCACAAAGCACTGACAGTTTGCTTCCTTTCTGCTGCAGAGGCTGAGTCTGAAAAAGAGACCAGGAAAAGGAATGCAAAGAAAGCATTTGAAATAGACTTCGATGAAGACATTGACTTTGAGGTGCATTTCCGTAAGACCAAGGCACGTGCTGAGTTTCTGCCTGTTTCTGCTCTCTCTTTTATCATGTCAGTGTGGCTGGCAACTCTCAGCTGCAAATGGCCCCTGTGAAAGTGGCTCTGTAACCTTAGAGTCTTCTGAGTCCAGGTCACCTTACAAGCTGAGGGAATTACCCACCTTACAGTGGAGAATCAGGCTGGATTGCTCCTGGCTTATACCCCAACCATTAAAAAGACCCCATGGATCCAGCTCCGTGTCCCCATGTGCTGCACAGAAACCATTAGGTGCACCAGCTAGACCAGTGTGAACTCCTCCTTGCACACGTCTTAGAACTTGCCCCCTTTCAGACTGAGATATTAATTATTTAGCTTAAATAAGCAAGTTTTGAATAGAATGAGTTAGAACATTGTGTGGTTTAGGCTGCTTCTTCCCTGACACAGACAAAGACCTGTGTTCAAAGCACTTATTGTGTGTTTGTGAGTAGTGGATAGCTCATGGGCAATGGCATTTATTATCCCCCACAGGCAGCTATAACTCTAGCCAAATCCATTCTGGAAAGCCAGAACGTGAAGAGTACCACGCTTCCCGCAGACTTCCACTATGACCCTAACGCCATTCTCCAGCTGTACCTCAAACCAGCTTTTAAGGTAAGAGTCTTCTCTAGAAGCCTGTTTGCAATGATTCCATGCACAAAACCACTCTCCACCAAATGCTTGAAGTGCTTTGGGATGCTCCTTAGGGCTGGAGAAGAGCCACCCTGTCTCTCACTGAACTGACACACTTGTGGATGCTGGAGAGGCTCTGCTTAGCTAGAAACTTGCTATAGAGGGCTGGTGTGCAAGGAGGAGGAAGAGCCAACAGGCTGGGAAAAGGGGAGGCGATGAAGAAAGAAGGTGCAGGTATTGCTTGGGCAATATTTGGAGTTTTTTCTTTGCTGACCCCTGCTCTTGTCCTGGAAGTTCTGCAGGATGCCTCAGCCAAAAAGCTCCTTGGATCATGAAGATGACATTGGCGAGTACGACTACAACAACCCCAATGACACCTCCAACTTCTGCCCTGCGGTGCAGGTAACTGGAACAAAAAGCTTGCTTTCTGACACCTGTATTTGATGTGTGATGGGAAGAAGCTGTATCCAGAATTAATTCCTAGTGAAAAAGAATTGGAGTTGCAGGAATCTCTGTGCACACCCGTGTCCCCTCACCAACAACATGAACTAAACTCTCTGGCCTTGGTGTTTCACAGAATCACAGAATATTAGGAATTGGAAGGGACCTCAAAAGATCATCTAGTCCAGTCCCCCCTGCCGTAGCAGGAACACCTAGATGAGGTTACACAGGAAGGCGTCCAGGCGAGTTTTGAATGTCTCCAGAGAAGGAGACTCCACAACCTCCCTGGGCAGCCTGTTCCAGTGTTCCGTTACCCTCACTGAGAAGAAGTTTCTTCTCAAATTTAAGTGGAACCTCTTGTGTTCCAGTTTGAGCCCACTACCCCTGGTCTTACCATTGATTGTCACCGAGAAGAGCCTGGCTCCATCCTCTTGACACTCACCCTTTATATATTTATAAACATTAATGAGGTCACCCCTCAGTCTCCTCTTTTCCAAACTAAAGAGACCCAGCTCCCTCAGCCTTTCCTCATAAGGGAGATGCTCCACTCCCTTAATCATCTTAGTTGCCCTGCACTGGACTCTCTCCAGCAGGTCCCTGTCCTTCTTGAACTGAGGGGCCCAGAACTGGACACAATATTCCAGATGTGGTCTCACCAGCGCAGAGTAGAGGGGAAGGAGGACCTCTCTTGACCTACTGACCACCCCCCTTCTAATACACCCCAGGATGCCATTGGCCTTCTTGGCCACAAGGGCACAGTGCTGGCTCATGGTCATCCTCCTATCAACCAGGACCCCCAGGTCCCTTTCCCCTTCACTGCTCTCTAATAGGTTATTCCCCAACCTATACTGGAACCTGGGGTTGTTCCTACCCAGATGTAACACTCTACACTTCCCTTTGTTATATTTCATCCCATTTTCCACAGCCCAACTCTCCAGCCAGTCCAGGTCTCGCTGGATGGCAGCACAGCCTTCTGGCGTGTCAGCCACTCCTCCCAGCTTAGTGTCATCAGCAAACTTGCTGACAGTACACTCAATTCCCTCATCTAAATCATTGATGAATATATTAAATAATACTGGTCCCAGTACTGACCCTTGAGGCACTCCACTAGATACAGGCCTCCAACTAGACTCCGCCCCATAGACTACAACTCTCTGGCTTCTCTCCTTCAGCCAGTTTGCAGTCCATCTCACTACCTGATCATCCAGGCCACACTTCCTCAATTTAGCTGTGAGGATGCTGTGGGAGACTGTGTCAAACGCTTTACTGAAGTCAAGGTAGACCACATCCACTGCTCTGCCATAATCCAACCACCTTGTTATGTCTTCATAAAAGGCTATGAGGTTGGTCAAGCATGACTTCCCCTTGGTGAAGCCATGTTGACTGCCCCTAATGACCCTCTTATCCTTGATATGCCTTGAGATGGCACCAAGGATAAGGTGTTCCATCAGTTTTCCAGGGACGGAGGTGAGGCTGACTGGTCTATAGTTACCCGGGTCTTCCTTCTTGCCCTTTTTGAAGATTGGAGCGACATTTGCTTTCCTCCAGTCCTCAGGCACCTCTCCCGTTTCCCAAGACTTGGCAAAGATGATGGAGAGTGGTCCAGCAAGTCAGTTTGCTGCAGAAACTCCATTCCAGTGCCCTAAAGAAGGAGCAAATGCCATTGATCACCTCCAGAGTCATCTCTACACACTGAGGTTTGCTCCCAACTGTTTTGAGCTGCCATTGAAAGAGATTTCTTCTCAAGCTTCAGCTTTTGGCCAGGCCAGTGCTGCCTCCTGAGTGCATTTGTGACAAGTCCCAGCTGGTCCCACACTTGCAGGAAAACCCTCCATCTCTGTTGTCTTTCCTTGTAGAACAGTTCTTTGGTATTCTGCACTCTAGATCTCTCTCATGTTTGGCCTTAGCCCAGCCTAAGCTCTGTGGGGAGAAGCTGAATAATAACATTTTCCATGGGGAAGGTGGACAGGTATCACCACCAACCTGAGAGGGTGGTGTTATCTCAGTGCAGGACATCTCTGGCTCCTCAGAAATGTCTGTGTGTGGCCTCAGTGCTCTTTCTTCTTCATCAGGCTGCAGACAGCGATGATGATAATGACCCAGTTCAGTTCATGGGCCTGACAGGGGAGTTCAACCTTACTGCCCACCCTGAGGTTCCAGACGCTGAGCTCAACAGCCTTGTCGATATCACAACATATGGAGAGCTGAACCTCATTGCTGAGCCCCAGAAGGTAAAGATTTGTGTTCTCACTGAGTGAATTGTTCATTGGGCAGGTCTGGAGCAAAGCCTCTCACCACCTTGGGTGGTTGGAAGTCCTGAGACAGCAGTTTCCCTGGTTTGCTCCTGGATGCTTTGTACCCAGATGAACCCTTGTGTAAGAGGAGGGAGTTAATCAAAGGTTTAGCAGTAAGAGAACATTCACTGTTGTTCCCAAGGAGAACCATGTTCTGATTGTTCCTGTGGTCCTGATGGAGGACAGTGCTCCTGATTCTGCTCAGTTGCTCTCAATTCACCTTGTACTTCTGCTCCTCAGATCAACAAGATAGCAATTCAATATGCAAAGACAGCCAAGAAAATGGACATGAAGACATTGAAGAAGAGCATGTGGAATCTCTTGACTGATGGAAGGGGGAAAGAAACAGTAGCAGCAGAGGTGAGTGCAGGAGGCACCAGATCCTCAATAGCCCTGATGGCAAGAGAATGCCCTGCAGGTAACTGAGCTTAACTCCTGCAGAGACAGTCCTGGGCAGGTTGAGCAGCAATTTCTTTCTAGCAGTCTTGCTCCTTTTGGGATAGCCAGGAAGAAGAGACAGAGTGTAACTGGGAGTGGTTTCTCTCTGAACACAAAGTGAATACTGGCAAGCCAAGTATGTCTCAGCAGTGTCTGTCTTTTTGCTAAATAGATGAAGGATGCAGAGAAAGAGGAGGAGGCCTCAACAATAGCAGAAGAGAAGGTCTTCAGCAGCATCACAAGGGATCTGTTTCACAGGTAGAGGCCCTAAAAAAGTCTGGGCTTAAGATCAGGGATAGACTTCAGCTGAGCTCAGGCAAGCACCAACCCCTCTGTGTCTATTACAACCTACCTGAACCCTGGGGCTGCCTGTGGGCGCTCTTGGCTTCCATTCAGCTGGGGAAATTGTTGCTAGTGGGAGGGGAAAGGTAGAGAAAAACCAGATCACTGGGGAGAAGCTGATCTCTGGTGACCTGGTCCTTGCAAGCACGCTCCATCCATTGGGTTGCCGTAGGCTCTGGCCATCCTAACTTTCTCCTTCTCTTCTGTAGGCTGCCTTCTAGGATGGCTAAAAACCTGTCCATCCCCTTAGCCTTTGCCTGCCTCTTGCATCTGGCAAATGAGAAGGTAAGTGCAGTGTGGACACGGGATATGTAGGAGAAGAGCCATTTTCTTGCTACATCAGGACTTCTCAAGTCCTGGTTTCATGCTCATAGTGAGCACAAATCAGGCTGATACCTGTGGTTAAGCACTTGTAGCATTCCAACCCAGCTGCTGTCTGTCACTGCTTGTCCTTGGGTCTGGCAGCAGAGAGGAACACTTTGTGAGCATTAAGAGCATTTCAGTCTCCAACAGCCAATGGAAAGCCTCAGTCTTGTGTGTTCTGATGGGGACAGAAGGGGCTGGGTTGCTCTGAACCTTCATCATGTGGGTGTTTGCCAGAGTTTGGGGAAGAGTTTGGTTTTGTTGAACTTGGCTTTTCTTTTCTGTTCTCAGAATCTGAAGCTGGAGGGCACAGAGGACCTATCTGAAATCTTGGTGAAAAAAGACAACTGAGCCCTGTGTGCTCAGCTCCTCAGCTGGCTAGTGCTCTCTGGACTCTCTCATCAGTGGTAGGCTTTTCTCCTCCAGCACTGTTGCTGTGAAACCTCACTGGTCTCTGCACCTCCAGAAGAGTTTAAATCAAGGATGTCCTACCTAAACTTAGGACCCATACAGAGGGATGGTTACAGCTCTGCCATCTTCAATCCATCAGTTCTTTCACGGGTCTGGGTAGTGAAGTTCCTCCATCTCACTGTGAACCAAAAGGCTCCTCTGTGTCACTCAATGTACATGGACTGTTACCAGGTCTCCGGTTCCTCCTGTTCCTGTCATCCTTTTCATCCCAGAAAACGATTTACTTTTTACACTGAGCTTAAAAGTAATAAATAAGTTGCAACAGACTTTGCAGATGGGCCTTTGAGGTGGGGAAGGAGGAGTCTCCAAACCAGGGAAGAGAAAACAGCAGTGTTGGGGAGCAGCAGGAGTCAGGGAGCATCACCAGCCAAAGCCCAACAACGTGAGCAGCACCAACCTGGAGATGGGGGCCAGCTTCAACCAAGAGCTGAGATCACCCCACAAGCTCCTGGTGCTGAAGCAGGTCTGAGATCAAGCAGAGAAGCGAGCCTGAAGGTCAGGGTTGGGTCTGAGGCAATGCACATGTTAGGCAGGGACTGAAGCCCTGGAGCTGAGCTTTGATGGAGCTCCTGGGACATGATGTGGGTTAGGTCCCCTCATGAGGCTGATCGAAGCCATTAGGGCTTATTAGTGCCCTTGGGGCCCTGAGGAGGTGGGTGGAGAAGGGCTCAGTGCAGATGCTGCCAGCTCTGCCTCTGAGGTATCCCAGGGCCTGAGGCTGAGGATGGGACCCCCATAGAATAAAATCATCATGGAATCAACCAGGCTGGAAAAGACCTTTGGAGATCATCAACTATCACTGCCAAGTCTACCACTAAACTGTTCCTTGAGAGCCGGCCCATGAGAGGCAGGCTTTGGGGCACAGGACACACTGTGGGACACAAGATGAGAGGTTTTAAGTAAAATAGTCACAAACAAGGACTTTTGTTAATGAAGAATGTATTTCCTGGAGCTCAGCTGAGGGGAGATCCACATGGGAAGTATCCACAGCTTCCACACCAGGGAGCTTCTGAGGTGGCAGCACCTTCACCCCGAACCCCTCCAGCACAGCAAGGGTGGGCTTGGACCCACCACCTCTTGAGATCAGTACATCATGCCCAGCACCCCAGGGCTGCTGTTCCCCACGTTGCCTTGGAGGTCCTTAAGGCCCATGTCCCAGAAGAGCCGTCGGACCTGCCTGCAGTGTCAGGAGGGGAGGTGGAAGCACTGAGTGATCCTGGTGCTGCTGTGAGCACTGCAGCTTCAGCAGCGCGTTCTGCAGCTCCTCCTCCAGCACCTGGAGAAAACAAGCAGCGCTGCCATGGCCCATTCCCATCACAGCCCTCCATCGGGAGCATCCCATGGAGGAGATGCTTCATGCTGCAGGAGCACTCACCTCCATGCGGGCTGCCAGCTGCTGCCTCCATGCACAAAGCTCCATGGCATGCTCCTGGTCCAGCCGTCCCAGCTGCCGCTGCTCCTGCTCAGCCAGGAGATGCATCTTCTCACTCTGGGAGAGGGAAGGTCAGGAAGGTCATCAAGGAAAGGTAGCAAGGGGGTAGGAAGCCCCAAGGGTAAACTTTCCCCCTTGTACCTGCATCTGCTCCAGCTCTGCCAGGTTCTCAGCCTGCTGCTGCTGTAGCTGCTGCCACCTCTCCTCCTGCTGCACAAACTGAGGTAGGGGACAGCCCACGTCACCCCCCATCCCCTAAAAGCCATCACTTGGCGCTTTTGGGCTGCGCTCCCCATACTTTGGAGAACCTCGTTGGCTCCAGAAGGTCCTTGTACCTGTTTGGCCCTTTCAGTCTGCTTGCCCCCATGAGCCTCCTGCATCTTCAGGCTGTCCTTGAAGAGGGCCAGGCGGGTTTTGGTAGCGCAGCGCTGGCTTTTGAGCAGCTGAGCCTGCTCCTGTGCCTGCTGGCTCCTCAGCTCCTCCAGCAGGAGCTGGTGGAAGCGGCTCATCCTCTCCATCTCCTGGGAAAGGGGCCAGAGGGTGAGCCAAGAGAGGGATGGGAACCGCATGGGGCTGGTGGAGCAGCTCCCACCTCACCTTCTCGTGGCGCTTGCGGAGCTGCAGCCTCTGCACTGCGTGCTGCTCCTTCACCTGCTGCCTGAAGAGCTGGTACTTCTCCTGCAGGTGCCCTTGCTCCATGCTCCACACCACCGACTCGCGGGCTGATGGGTGAGACCACAGCACCATCACCACTGCCAGGAACCCCCGCTCCCCTCCCTAAGAACCCACCATCCTCTTCCTTCTGGCCCAGCCCACCTCTCCTGAGGCTGTGAATCCTGGTGCTATACTCCCAGTCAATGGACATCATCTTCTTCTTGTGCTCCTGGATCACCCTCTGCAAGGCTGCGTTGAGCTCCTCCTGCTGTTGCTGCAGGAACCACCGCTCATGTGGTGAGCAATGGAAGGACTTGGCCCCAGCACCCAGGGGAGCCGGTCCCCATGCTCCGGGTGCACAGACAGAGGAGCCAGCACTGTTCCAGATCCTCACCTCTCTCCCATCACCCCTCAGCTCCTGCGTCCTCCTCCCACAGCCCTTCTGGAGGGACTTGAGGCGTTTGGCCTCATCACGCAGCTTCACCCTGTACTTGAGCTCCTGGTGCTCCTTCAGCTGCCGGTGGCGCCGCTCCAAGCTCTCCACCTCCCGGTCATAGAACTCCTTCTTGCTCTATAACCATGTGCACATAAGGTCAATGGGGCTGCAGGGACCACAAGAAGCAACCAACCCCCCCCCCCCACCTTAGCATCTCCCACAGCGGGACCCCAGCACACAGCCATTCCTGACCACATCATGGCACAAGGGATGATGATGATGATGGACCCATTACCATCATCTCCTGCTCGATGTGGCGGAACATCTGCTCCCGCTGGTGGTGGAACTTGTGCTCCAGCCGGCTCTGAGCTCGCTGCTCCTCCTTCTGCAGCACCCGCAGCTCACGGAGCACCTGGCGCCTGAAGGTGTGGGGTGAAATGGGGCTGGGGTTGGCTCCGAAGGCACCTCTCTATCTCCCATGCAAGGAACAGCTCAGCACTGGTGAACAGCATGGAGAAGGGCTATCTCCAACAAGAATGAAGATGGAATGCCCATTGCGTACATGGTGGCCATACTCGTAAGTTGCCTCTCCATAGAATGGTGTGGGTTGGGAAGGACCTTGAGATCATCCAGTTCCAATCCCCTGCCATGGGCAGGGACACCTCACACTAGACCATGTCCAACCTGGCATCTCCCCATTCAGGCTCTCCTCCTCTCCTTGGGTGACACAAGGGCTTATGGGAGAAGATCTTCCCCTCTTCTTTCCTTAAGGTGCTGCTGGACACACCAGATGTGGGGCTGGGCAATGCTTTGGCTCCTCATGGGTCCCTACTTCCCTGAGGACACAGGGAAGGGCTTGCTTATGGTCTCCTGCTGGAGTAGACCCCAGCTATGGAGCCAGATGGGTTTCCAAGCCTGGAGATTGAGCACTTGTGCTCTTTATGGAGCCTCTCAGACCCATCTCCTGCACCCTTTCCCCTTGGTCCCTGATCCTCCTCAGTCAGGAATGGATGAAAGATGCCTCCACTTCCATGTCACTCACCGAGCGGAGCGCATCATCCCATCCCTCATCCCGGCTTTGCCCATGGTTCTGGTGGTCACTGCGCTCACGTCCTCCTCATCCACCCCAAACCTGGGGGGTTCCTTGGCCATCCCTTGGAGCGAGGCAGGTTCCTGCATCTGGGAGCAATGGTTCTGAGCTCAGACAACCCAAAACCACCCAAAACCCCAACCTGGGGGCCCATGCAAAGGGGGTCACCTTCACCTTCCCATGGCCACCAGCAAGGTTCTCACCTCCTGGGCTTCTCCAGCCAAAGGGAAAGGCTGCGCTGCTGCAGGGAGGACACTTGGACCTTGCCCATCTGCTGGGTGCTCCTCTCCATGCTTTGTTGTGAGGGATGGATCCACTTCCCACACTGCCTGTGCCTGGGAAGAGACCCGGACCAGGGCAGCGTTGAACCTCACACTTTTCATGGCCTTTGGATGTCCACCAAGGCTCTCCTGGAGCTCTGATGTTGCTCCCTGAGCCTCCAAACCACCCGTCTCCTCTCCAGGTCCATCCTTTGATGGCCCTTCAGGAGCTGGAGCAATTTGCACCCCTTCTTCTCCAAGCTCTCCATCATTTTCCTCCTGTTCTTTCCAGTCATTCCCAGCTCCTGGCTTGTCCCTGGGGCTGTTTCCCACTTTCTCTTCTGTTTCTTCCTCAACAGGCCCCAGGATCTCCATGGAGGAGGAATTTTGGGTCTCTTCCCTTGCAGGTCCCTGCCCTGCACACACTGCAGAGGTTGTCTCCAGTTCTTCTCCTTCCAGCATCCCTTCCCCAGGTCTGGCCTCTGCATCTCCCTCTGCTTTATGGTCCCCAACCAAAGGCCCTTGGACAAAGTCTTCTTCCACCCCAGGCTGAGCATTGCCTGTGGCTTCCTCCTCACTCCTCCCCACCTCCTGCTCACCCAGGTCCATGGGCTCAGCGATGGGCTTCAGGTCTTGCAGTGACTGAGTAACCCGGTGCTGATGCTCTGCCAGTGGCTTGGAGCTCTGGGGTTTGCTCCCCATGGTCCACAGGTCCAGGGCTGCCACCAGCTGCCCCACGGCCGAGGCTCTGCACCAGTGCCCATCCATGGGTGCAGACAGGGCCAGCGAGGTGCAAGCAGGGTCTCTGCTTGATTCCTCTTCTGCATTGCTACTGGGGATGGAAGTGGGGCTTGGGTGGCCTTCAAGCCACCCCTCCATGGGCGTTTTGGCCACTGATGATGTGTCAGCACATTGGGTTTCCTCCTGGGGCTCTGCCTTGGGTCCAGCCAGCTCTGCCTTGGGTCCAGCCAGCTCTGCCTTGGGTCCAACCAGCTCTGCCTTGGGTCCAGCCGGCTCTGCCTTGGGTCCAGCCGGCTCTGCCTTGGGTCCAGCCGGCTCTGCCTTGGGTCCAGCCGGCTCTGCCTTGGGTCCAGCCGGCTCTGCCTTGGGTCCAGCCGGCTCTGCCTTGGGTCCAGCCGGCTCTGCCTTGGGTCCAGCCGGCTCTGCCTTGGGTCCAACCAGCTCTGCCTTGGGTCCAACCGGCTCTGCCTTGGGTCCAACCGGCTCTGCCTTGGGTCCAACCGGCTCTGCCTCCAGCTCCACAGGGTCTCCTGCCTGCTGTGGCACTGAGGGGATCTCAGCCACATTGCAGTGGGTCCCCAGAGGGCTGATTTCCTCCTCTTGACACCCTCGAGCTTCTCCTCCTGCCTGTGCTGGAACTGACGTCCCTTGAGGAGCATCCAGCGGCGTCACCTCCATCCCGCCCAGCCCAGCCCCGGGCTGCTCCTTAACTGCTTCCTGGGACCTCACCCCTCCAAAGAACGACCTGCGCCGCATCAGCTTCAGGAGCTCGGAAGGTCTCCTGGGGAGCCTCATGGAGAGCCTGGGCTCGGCTGAGGATCTTCTCCTCATCTGCTTCAGGACGTCCGATGCTCTCCTGGTCCTGGGCTCCGCCAGCATCTGGGCATCAGTTTCGATGCTCAACTCCTCTCTGACTCTCCCCGTCGTGTCCAATGGTGCTGGGGGGCAGGAGGGGTCTCCATGCTCCTGCTCCCCAGGCTGTGGAGTGAACAATGGGAGAAGAGATGAGGCTCAATGAGCTCATGGGAAGGGTTGGGGGGGATCTGACACCCAGCCAGGCACTACCCACACACCAAGAGGACCAGGCCTTCCTCTTCATCCTCTTCCTCAGCAGCAGCAGCAGCCCTGGCCTTTGCCACCAGCTCCCGGAGCGGCTGCTTGTCGGAGATGCCCATCACAAAGGGGTGCTGGGTGAGAGCAAGGGAGGTGATTGGGACCAGCACCAGGGATGGGTCCCACCACCCTGGGCACACAGTGATGGGTGCTACCCACCTGCAGGAGCTGGGAGGCTGACCAGCGCTCCTCAGGGCTCTTCTGCAGGGATCTCCTCAGGAAGTCCTTGAAGTCTTCAGACCTGTGGGATGGTCCCCATCACCCCTCTGTGGGCCCTATGGGCCTTGGGGTGATGCCCACCAGCATCACCTTCTGTGGGCAAAGGTGGTGCCTGTGGTACCCCTGGGGCTGGGCTTGGAGGACCCATAGCCAGCATCACCTAAGGGCCAACAGCCCCCCACCAGCTGCCCGCACACGGGATCGAGCAGAAGCTGCCCCATAGGACAACATCTCCCATTGTCACCTGTGTTGGGTGATGGGAACTCACCACCTCTTGGGATGCCTCAAGGTGGGTGGCTGGGACTTGGTAATCTTCAGCAGGACCCGGAGGGGGTTCAGCTCATGGTAGGGGGGCTCCATCTCGGCCATCTCGATCAGGGTGATGCCCAGTGACCAGATGTCAGCCTTGTAGCTGTAGGGGCTCTCCTTGGACATCTCACACTGCACCACCTCCGGGGCCATCCTGTGCGTGGGACAGAGGGGAACGTGTCCAACCTGCCCTGGGCTGCTGTCTCCTCCTGAGACCAAACCCAGCTGACAGCCCTGCAGAGAGAAGAGCTGAGATTCAACCCCACCTCTTCCAATGCTACCCCAGGAGGCCTTGAACTCACCGGCACCCCAAGTGTCCTCCCCATGCACAGCCTCATGCTAGCAAGAAGCCCACCCCAAAACCATCATTAGCTGGAAGAGGAGCAATCCTCTTCCTCTTAATGGTGGCCTTGGCAGTGCTGGGGAATGGTTGGATTTGATGATTTTGGAGGTCTTTTCCAACCCCATTGATTCCATGATTCCAATCCAATTCCTTGAGATGCTTCTGGTGTTGTGAGCATCCCCTGGGCTCCCTCATCCCAGCATCCCTGTGCATTCCCCCCACACCTACCAGTACGGGGTGCCGATGAAGGACACGCGCCGCTGGCCAGAGCTGGAGTTCTTGGCCGAGACCCCAAAATCAGCTGCAGAGCAGGAAGCAGCGGTTGGAGATGATCCCTGGAGCATCCCTGTGCCCCGTGGGACCCCCGGGACTCACCCAGCTTGATGTCCCCATCGAGGGTGAGCAGAACGTTGCCAGCCTTGATGTCCCTGTGGATGATGCTGCAGCCGTGCAGGTACTGCAGTGCCAGCAGGAGCTGCCTGCAGGCGCCTCGGATCTGCTCCTCACTCAGCCCCTTCTCCAGCCCTGCCATCAGCACCAATGAACCCCTGGATACCCAATGGAAGATGCATCCCAACCCATCCTCCCTGCTGGAGGTGCTGCACAACACCAGGAATCACTTCCACACCGTGGAATTTGGCCATCCCATCCCATCCCAAATCCCACAATGGCCAACCCTTAAAAACAGGGGGGTTACCCAAAATCGCTGCATCCACGGCCCCTCCTGGACAAAACTCCACCAGGATCTGCAAGGAGAAGTTCCCCACCCTGGTCTGCAAATGTGCTCCCTCCAGACAGAGTCCACCAGCCCCGAGATGCTGGGGTCCATGCCCTGATGGTGGGACCCTGGTCCATGCCCTGATGGTGCTCACCCAGAGCCGCCCGTCCCAATAGAGCGCATCCAGCAGCTTGGTGATGTTGGGGTGGTCGCAGCAGGCCAAGATCTCGATCTCCACCACGTGGTCCTCCAGCTCCTCCTCGCTTGGGGCATCAATGACCTTGGCGGCTGCCAGCACCCCCGTCACCCTGTTCTGTGCCTGGGGGGGAGGTTTGATGTGGGTACCAAAGGAGCAGCCCCATGGTTTGTGGTGAGGGGGAAGCTTGGACCCATCACATCCCAACCCCGGTGCTTGGTGCCACCAAGGCAAATGCCAGGACCCCACTGTCACCAGGGATGGGATGAAGAGGGATGTGTGGTCATCCCGTGGGCAATACACACGTGGTGTGATGTGGCTGTGCCACCCTGCATGTCCCAGAGCATGGAGCATCCCCCTTATATGGATGCTGTATGGACTCTTCATCAGGGACTGGAGCCATAGGACAAGGGGTGATGGGTTCTAACGGAAACAGGGGAAGCTCAGGTTGGATTTAAGGAAGCTCTTCCCAGTGGGACTGGGGCAGGCCCCACAGGAGCAGGCCCATCACCGAGCCACCGGTGCCGGAAGGCGCCCGACGTTGGGTTTCCTGCCGCGCTCGGGCTCCTCGCTGTGGTTTTGGGTTAGAACGTCCCATCTCAGCCCCTCACCCAACCAAGGCTTCAACCACCACCCGCTCCCGAGCCGGTGGCTGTCTCCATGCCAAGAGACAGGGATGGGGGACCAGAGATGATGTGCTTGGACCCTGCCACAGGGCCCCGGTGGGGTTTTGGGGGTTCTCCTACCTTAAAGACCTTGCCAAAGGCGCCATCACCCAGCTCCCCCAGCAGCAGCCAGGTCTCCTCGGGGTCCACATCCCTCCTGATGTGCTCGTGCTGCTTCGGTGGCTTCTTCTTCTCCCCAAAGCCAAAGAGCCTGCGGAGGAAAGCCATGGGGGCACCTCCATGCGGGGAACGTGGTCCTGGGGCCGGAGCTGGGCACGAGCACCCTCACAGCATCACAGCAGCATCACTGCTCCTCCTCCTCCTCCCTCTGCGGCAGGAAGGGGCTGCCCCGGCCCGTGCAGGAGGTGCCATAAGGAGACATTGATGCTTTGTCACATCCCACCCTTGGGTGCTCTCAGGGGTTGTGCTCACCCCTGTATCACGCTAGAGGGGTCTATGGGGGTCCCCAGCATCCCTCTGTGGATGCATGGTCCTTTATGGCCCCAGATGTGCTACATCCAGGCCAACAGCCAAGGCTTTCATTTTTCTCCTTCTCCTTTTCCTCCGTCTCCTTCTTCTTTCTCCTTTTCCTTCATCCCATCCTTTTCCCTCTTCTTTCTCTTTTCCACACCTACACATAGATGCACATCCCCATGAATCCATGCACCCACAGCACCAGGCTCTGTGGCTGAGCTTAAATAGGTCCCATGGGTGCTGAGTCACCTCAGGTGGGGTCATTAAACCTTATGAATGCCCCACTAATTAACCCTCCATGCAAAGCCCCTCATGGTCAGGTTGATGCTTAGGGTGCAAGCTGTTGGCACCTCATTTGCAGCCTGCTCTCAATGGGGGCACCCAAACCCTCCCCTGCCAGCAGCACCCAAAGGGATCCAGCTCTGGCTGCTCCCCTAAATCAAGGTGGTTTCTACCCCCTGAACACTGAACCCGGGTGCTGATGTGGCTGCAGCATCCAATGGGATCAACTCCCAGAACTCCACAATCCCAAGTGGAATAATGAACCCACTCCCGCGGTCTGTGCTCCAAAGGGATGCAGGAGCCATCGGAGCTGCCCAATCCGGCACCAACAGCCAGGCTTCGATTCTTCAGCTCCTTCTGCCTTCTCCTTTTCCTTTCCCTTTTCCTCCACCTCCTCCTTTCCCTTCTCCCTTTCCTTCTCCTTTCCCTTTGCCAGCAGCAGCCAGTGCTGGGCTTTGCACCCTGCCTGAGCTCCGACCCCTTTCACCACACCAATGCCCACTGTCACCTCTTTCAGCCTCGATGATTCCCCTTCTCTCTCCCATCAGAGCAGATCCCATTGGGGCCGGATCCCACCGGGACCCTCAGCATCCCCAGCACCCTGGGTTCCAATGTACTCCCAGTGGGAGCTGAGCTCCCACCATCTGCAAGGGGGAACTGAGGCCAGGAACCCCCAGCTCCAGCCCCCCCCATTCTGCTCAAACAGAAACTGGATAAAACCCCAAATGGGGGAGGTTTTGGGGTTTTTTTTGCCTGTTTTCACCAAATCACATCACTATTGGGGTGACTGCGGGCGCGCTCCTGCACCAAGAGGGTCAATGGCACCTCGGGTTCCTTCACCCCCTTTTCCAGCCCCAAGGGGGGGACAAAGGAGGCAGATGCCCCCCACGGGCCTCCCCCCGCTTCTGCTTTCTCCAGCTGTTGGCCTCAGATGAGTCACTGGGGGATTTCTCTTTGAGTTTCTCAGGACTCTCCCACAAACCGGCCTGGGTGGGGATTCTTGGGGGGCTGCTGTGGGGTTGAGCACCCATGGGTACGCTCCACTTCCAGCCCCCTGGAGATCCAGCCACATCCCTTGATTATGAGTGGCTTCGGTCCCATGGGATTGAGATGCCCAAGCTGGGGACAAGGGACAAGCATCCCTGGAAAGTGGTACCCAGAGCCCAAGTGATGCAGAGGGCTCCATTGCAGGGTGATGCTCGGCTCTGGGGACACTAGTGACTCCATCCTCCTTTGCAGGGGATACTGGTGACTCCATCCCTGTTCGTAGGGTGATGCTCAGCCTCAGTAACTCCATCCCTGTTTGCAGGAGGATGCTTAGCCCCAAGGACTCTGTCCCCATTGACAGGGTGACGCTTAGCTTTGGGGACACCAATGGCTTCATCCCCATTGACAGAGTGATGCTCAGCTCTGGGGACACCAATGATTCCATCTCCCTTTGCAGGGGACACCGATCGCTTTACCCCTGTTTGCAGGGTGATGCTCAGCTCTGAGGACACCAGTGACTCATCCCCATTGACAGGATGCCGCTCAGTCCTGGGCATACCGGTGACTCTATCCCCGCTTGCAGGAGGTGCCCAGCAAAGCAGGGGGACCAGGACCACATCCCCACGAGCATCCCACCCAGGGCGCCCCATCCGTATCCCCAAAGCCCCGGTGCCGGTGGCGCTGCCACCGCATCGCCAGCACCGAGGGGCGGGGACTGAGCTGGAAAGTCCGGTGCAGTCATTCGGGGAGGTGCGGGGCTGCCGCGGGGTGAGAACCCCAAAACACCCCTCGGTTCCGGTAACGAAAGAGTCACCCGCACACGCCAAGACGCCACTTCCCTGAGTGGGGGATGACTCAGCCCCAGTTACACCAGCACAGCCACAGAGCTCTTCCTCCGGCCGCTCCATGAGCCGCTCGGACCCCGCTCCGGAGCCGGTGAGTACCCATGGGGGGGGCCCGGTGTTGCGGGGAGGGGGTCCCGTCCCCAACCCCTCGCCCCATCCCATGAACTCAGCACAAAGCGCGGAGCCCGTCGGGGGGTGCGAATCCCAAAGCCAAGGAGGGGTAAACGGGGTGCCCCCCCTCCCTCCACCCCACGGGGCCACCCGCACCCCAAAGCCCCTTCTTCCGGGTCCGCAGCACCCGGTGGGTGCCGGCGCTGGGTGATGTCAGGGGTTATTTTCACTCCGGGGCCGGGGAAGGGATGACTTCAACCCCATTACTCAGCCGCCGTCATGGCTTGGCGCGGCTCCGGAGCTATTCCGAGCCGTGACGCTCGGGGCAGTTTCATGTGAATTTGGGGCTCAAAGAGCCAAAATGAGGTAAACGGGGCTGGGGGGTGTAGCAGGAAGGGGAGCGAGCCCCGAAGGGACACCGAGGGGTGTGCGGGGCGTTGAGGGGGGGACATGGGATGAGTTGGGCAGGTCTCAGCCCAGCACCGTTAATTGTGATCACGTTAAGTTTAATTACAGCCCCAGGGGCACCTTTAGCCCCAAACGCACTGGGTTTGATGCCACGCGGCTCAGTCACTTACCGGGTGCTTTTAGCCCCAAACTGGTTGATTTTCACCCCAAAAGACCCCCTGGATCATCACACACACACACACACGCCCCACTTTCCTGCATTTCCTGCATGAGGAAATAACGTCAGCGGTGCCGGGAACTGTGTCTGAGACGTGAAATCACGGCTGGGGCATGTAGGGACGTGACATACATGTACCTCACATGTACCTGTGTGCGCACACACACAGAGCACAGGCTGTGTGCACCCCCGTGCCCTGACATGCACCCACATGCTTGTGCTCACCTGTAGCCGTGTACACACGTGCCTACCTGCCCATGAGGATGCTCACATGTATGTATGCACCCGCACACACATGTACATAAGCGTGTACTCACGTGTACGCGCCTGTGCGTGTTCACATGCACACACATAGCGGCTCTTGTGAACACGCCTGGGCACGTGTGTCCACCCTGGCACGTGTGTGCTTACCCACACACGCACAAAAGACACGAATACACAGGACACGTGTAGAGATACACGCCAGCAGCTGAACATACATGTGTGAACACGCATGTACACGCATGACGCGCACACACGTGTGCACACGCGGGAATACAACTCCCTGCATGGCTTAGAGCGGGGCGGGAGGCGCGGGAAGACGAGCAGCCCCTCTGTCCAATAGGAGGAGGGGGCGTGGCGGCGCTGGCCAATAGGCAGGCGGAGGGGGCGTGGCCTCACCGCCCCGCGGGCGCGCCCGCAATCACATGGCGCGCCGGCGGCGGGTGAGCGGGAGCGGCGTGGGAAAAGGGGGGGGGGAAGGTTGAATTTGGGGTGTAAATTGGGGTCCACCCCAAATTTAGGGGGGGTTTGAACACAAGGAAGAACCTTTAGGTCACGGTGGTGCCCACCAGGCACCAAAATCGGCCCAACGGCCGATTTCGGTGCCTGGTGGGCACCACCGTGACCCAAATCCCCCCAATTTAGCTTTAATATTTGGGGTGTCTGATCCTCCCCTTCTTTCCCCCCCACTCGCAGAACCCCTCCTAAACCCCTCGCCGCCCCATGGAGGACACCCCAGCGCAGCCCCGAGCCCCCCAAGAGCCCACCCCCCCTGGAACGGTGAGTTGGATAAGGATGCTGACCCCCCCCCCATATAAGCATCTAGAAGCAATGATGAGGAAGAGGAGGGTGAGTTTCCCAGCGTTGAGGGGGGGAAACAGCCAAAGGAGCATGGGTTTGGGGTGAAAAATGGGTCTGATTTTGATAGATAAAGGGGTTTATTATAGAAATAGGTATTTTTTTCCCCTTCCAACGTTGTTTTTCCAGTCTTTCAAACTAAACTAAAATAATTCCTTGAAAATTCCACATCTGCCACAAGCCTAAAAAAGAAGAATTTAAGGGCAAAAAAAAACCCCACACAATAAAAGGACTTTGGGAGGCGAGCAGCTGCTTTGCCCAAAAATAGCAACAAGTTTTCTAACTCCGGAAAATGTCGAACAAACAAACGAGGAACGTTTTTAATGGAGAAAGGAGGAGGGAAGGGGGGGAATTCCTGCCCGTCTGTTTTCCTGGAAGCCATTCCTCGTGTTCTCGCCCCATTCCAGCGCTTTGACCAACTTGGCCCTCGTCCCGGGGCTGCTGTTAACGAATTGAGAGCTCATTTAATGCCTTAAGAAGCAGCCCCAGGGGTGCTTCGATGCTGCTTCAGTTTCCCCTTCTCATCACCGTGTCCCTCAGGAGGCTCCGGTCGCTGGGGATGGCTCCGAGCAGGAGAAGCCGATGGAAGAGGCAACGAGCAGCGGGGAGAAGGAGGAGGAGGAAGCCTTCCTCATCAGCCTCTACAAGTTCATGAAGGACCGACACACACCCATCGAGAGGATCCCCCACCTCGGCTTCAAGCAGAGTACGTTCCCCCGGGGCTGGAGGAGCCACCGGTGCCTGCCCCATGCCCCCCTGACCCTGGCATCTCCTCTCTATTCCCAGTTAACCTCTGGAAGATCTACAAAGCCGTGGAGAAGCTGGGAGCCTATGAGCTGGTGAGCGATGTCCCCCCAGCGCCGGGATGTCCCTGGGGGGGGTGACACTCACCCATCCCCTCCCATTGCAGGTGACGGGGCGCCGGCTCTGGAAGAACGTCTACGATGAGCTCGGGGGCAGCCCCGGCAGCACCAGCGCTGCCACCTGCACCCGGCGCCACTACGAGAGGTAGGGACAGGAGGGTCCTGCTCCATGCCTCAGTTTCCCCTCCCGGTGCTGGTTCTCACTGCTCCCCCCCCCCCCCCCCAGGCTGGTCCTCCCATACGTGCGGCATCTCAAGGGGGAGGATGACAAGCCTCTGCCCCCCAGCAAGCCCCGCAAGCAGTACAAGGTCTCCAAGGGCACCGAGACGGGCGAGAAGGGCAAGAGGGGCAAGAAGGAGAAGGGCCGGGAGCAGGTATGGTGCCCCCTCCTAGCCTGGCTCTGGTTTGGGAGCAGCCCTGGATCCCCCATATCGTATTGGGGTGCCTGGAGAAGAGCAAAGAGGGATTTGGCTGGTTGGGAAAGGAGGAGAACAGAGGGCGTGAGGGGGTCAGGGAGCCTGGCAACCACATCCCAATCTTTCCCTGCAGATGCCTCCGGACAAGGCGAAAGCAGAGGCAGCAGCCGGCCCGGAGGATGTGGAGCGGGGCCGGGTGGCAGAGGGATGCTCCAGCCCGGTGGTCCTGAGCCCCTCGGGGGGATGTCCTGACCCCTGCAGGACCCACAGCGAAACCTACAAGCGCCTTTTCTCCAGCTTCTCCTCCAAAGGCAACCACCCCATCATGTCCCCACTGGCCAAGAAGAAGCTGCTGGCCCAGGTGAGCAAGGCAGAGTCCTTGCACTGCCCCAAACGCCCCAATGGTGACACTGGCCCCAGCTCCAAGCCCCTGGCCGCCAGCTCCCACCTCGATGAGCAGAGGAGCCCAGAGCCAGCAGGAGCTCGGGATACAGCTCCCGGCATAAGGAGCGAGGTGGGACCCATGACCAGCACATCCCGCACTGGCAGGGACAGCCAGCCCTGCCCGCGGGCCGAGGATGGAGGCCCAGCACCCGCTGTTTTCACGGGCTGTTTCCATGCGTACCGCAGTGAGGTGCTGCCGCCCGGCCGCTGCCCCCCACTCTGGGGGTGTTTCTCCACCTTGAAGGACTTCCTGGAGCCACCTTCCTCCTTCCCACCGCGACCCAAGGAGCAGGAGCAGCCCCAAGACCTGCGGAGCAAAGCAGGGCAGCGGTGGAGCGGCAACAGCCAGCAAGTGGCCACAGTCAAGGGGTGCTGGGTGCCCCCCAGCACCAGCTTCACCTCCAAGAGAGGCAAGCACGGCCGGGAGGAGGAGGAGGAGGCAGCCTTGGGCCCCAGTGTGAAGTTACGGGCAGTGTCCCCCTTCCTCAAGGAGGCTGATGGCAGGGACACAGGGTGCCAGCAAGGGCTGGCCAAGCCCAAGGCCGTGGTGGCCACCCCTGGCTACGCCGCGCCGATGCCGCAAGCCCCGGACACTTACAAGGGAGCGATGCTGCATTTCCCGGCCAGCTTTGGGAACCCGCTGGAGCACCTCAAAACCCAGGGTGTGCCAGTGGCACCGTCCCTCTCCAGCAATCCCTTCATCATTCCCGCTTTTCCCAGCCCATTGGTGGCCACCTCCGACCTGTGCACTGGCCCCAGGCACTACGCGGTGTCCTATGAGAGCTCACTGCGGCACCGGCACTACCCGGCAGCGACGTGGCAAAGCCAACCCCCTTACACCCCCCGGCACGTACCGGCCTTGCATCGCCACGCCAAGCTGTAGTGATGCTATCCCGTGCTGGATCAGCCTCATTCCCTGTGGAGGAGGGATGCTGGGATGCTGCAACTGCTTCAGAGCCTGTGGCAAAGGGACTGAGAGGAGACAGTCTGGATCGTGTTATTTTTACTCTTGATCTTAGAGCTGTTTGTATCCACTTTGTTACGCTGGTGACTTAACTACCAATATCACAAGGTTATATATATTATATATAGAGATACATACACACATAAAAAAAAAGGGAGCAAAATAGTTGTGGAGGTTTCTATTTTGCTAGGGATAGAAACCTGGTTTGGGTTGGAAGGGACCCTAAAGCTCATCCAGCTCCAACCCCTGCCAGGGGCAGGGCCACCTTCCACTGGAGCAGCTTGCTCCAAGCCCCTGTGTCCAACCTGGCCTTGAACACTGCCAGGGATGGGGCAGCCACAGCTTCTCTGGGCACCCTGTGCCAGCGCCTCAGCACCCTCACAAGGTGCCTCCATCCCAGCTCCAGGGGTTCCTCAGGGGTTGGGACCATGTTCGATGTCTGCTCCAGCTGCTCCACACCTCGACTGGCCCCAGTGGCTGAGCCACGGGCAAAGGCAGTGACCAGATGCTGGATGGCTCTGACCTGGTGGGGTTTGGGATGTCCTTGGATCAGGGCAGGGTTTGGGGGCATCCCTGGATCTGGAGCGACCCCAGAGGTGTTTGATGATGCCGTGGGGCTGGAGGGGCTTTTCTGCATCAGGTTTGGAGGACTTGCAGCTGTTTCATGGTGCTTTTTGCCTCGAGGAGCTCCCATCGAGCTGTTGCAAGTGACCCAGGGGCTTTGTTGGAGCTACAGGACTCTGCACGGATGCATCCGCTCGCCGCTGTCCTGATGGTGCCCTTGAAGCCAGGCAGGACACATGGACAGTGGCACTTGCTTGTCACCAGTGAACGTTACGGCTTCAGGTGGAGCAGGAGTTGTAAGTCAGCTTCTAAGCACCATTTCTGCTGTATCCATGGAAAGGAAAAGCTTTGGGGTATAAATTGGAAAAGGAGAATTAGCCCCATGCAGCACCAGTCTCTCCGTGACACCTGAAGTGTTGGACTTGGGAAGAGCAGCACCAAGGTCCCAACCACTCCTGGATCCTCCAGCCTGGACGTTGGAAAGGCTTTACACACACTGCAGACCGCCCCAAGTGAACCCCAGGAGCTTCTCTGCCAACACACAGCCCATGAACCTGGGTTCATGGACATGGCCACGGGGCTGGAGTCTTCCCATGGAGAGCTGCATCCGCACCTGGGAGCGAGGCCACTGGAGATGCCACATCCCTGAGGGGGCTCAGCTTTATTATTGTCATTGTAGCTGAGGAACTGTGACTTGAAGCCTGGAAGAGATGGTTGAGCTGTTAAAAACACTTCAGGTCAACAGCAGACCCTCAAGTCTGCTGCTCTTCATGGTGGTGGTGATGGAGGCAAAGGGGGACAGTCCCCAGCAGCCGGACAGGATCCGGAGTGGCACATGTGTAGCCCAGGAGAGGTAGGGAAGGACTCACAGCATCTTCCTCCTCATCATCAAGGAAAACTCTTATTCTCCTGCTCCGTTTTTAGGAATGATTCCCAAACCACAGGGTGTTCCCTGTTCCTGCCATGGTGGGTCCTGTCCCAGCCAAGCTGAGCCAAAAATGGGATCTTCTCATAAGCATCAGGATGAGGAAGCGAGCAGAGATGTCAGCAACATGCTGCCCTCGGGGCAGTCCCGGCACTGTGGTGCCGCTGGGAATTGTGCTCCCCAAAAGCATCTTGGCCAGCAAATGCTGCAGCACACCCCACATTCCTTTTGGGAAGCAGGATTCAAGTGCTCAGGGTGCGGCAGAGCTGCCAGATGGGATGGAGATGCACAGAGCATCGGGATTATCCCTGATTCCCACAGAAACCAATTCACAGCCATAAGCTCTGTGCGGGGGGAACACACTAATCCAAACCATGGTGCCCATCTCAGCCTCACCTCATCATCTCAGCACCCACTTTGTGGCTCAGCACCTTTGTGTCACCCCTTCTGCTGCTTCCCTCATTTCAAACACGAGCTGCTGGGAAAAGCAGGTGAGGGCTGGGATACCCTGAAGCTGCTTTGGAATACACTGAAGCTGCTTTGGGAAGGGACGTGGGCAATGAGGGGAGTAGAGAAGAACAAGAAAAGGAAATGTTTATTAAACAGCAACAAAACCACTTAAACATCCCCCCACTTTGCTCCAGCCCAAGCTTGTCCCATGGGGCTGCTCCAGCCCCACTCCGCAGTCAAGCTCAGTCTTCCTAAATGCCAGTTGTGGATCCATAGGGATCCTGGGGGTCCCTACGGCTTCTGGCTGAGCGCGGGCCCTGCCGTGGCGATGATGGAGGAGCTGCTGCCCAGTGTTATAAGCGTGGTGCCAGCCCCTCCTGGCAGCACCCCTTGGGACAACAACTGTCTGCTGGCCAGAGCCTCTCTGCTTTGGATGATGGTGCTCCCCTCGTCCACCACAGAGGGAACCCTCCCCAGGGTCTCCACTGCCCCCAGAGCATGGCCAAGGGCTGCAGCACTCTTGGTCAAGCTGACCTTCTCCCCGATGTGTCCCAGGGGTCCATCACCCTTCACCGTGGCCAGTGTTGAGGTCAGAATGACCGTCTTGGAAGCAGTCTGCAGGACCTTCGAGTGCACCAGGCTGGCGGGAGGGCTGGGGGTGCTGGCGAAGGTGACAGCACCAGTGGCAGAGGAGGAGGAGGAGGAAGGCTGGATGCTCGGCAGCTTGAGGGGAACAGAGGTAGCCTCAGCCAACACAGACTTGGTCAGTGCAGACAGCTTGGCGTCTGACATGACGTACAGCGTCTTCATGGGGCTGGTGGTGGTCACTGTGGAGAAGGGGACAGCATGGTCAGTGCCCACAGGGACATGGCGCCACATGGCTGCAACCCCAGTGGCACATCACAGCTACTCACACTGAACAGAAGCCCTGGCCTTGTCCTTGACCCCAAAACCAACCCCAGCACCATCACAGCCTGGGCAAGGAAACCACAGCAGCCAAACTGGGGCACCATCAACCTGTTCTTCCCCAGAACCACCCAGACTCCCCAAGGAAGCCTCCTTTCTTCCTGCAGTGCCTGATCTTCTCCCAACAGAAGTCCTCTCCTGTTGGGACAGGGTGTCACAGCTCTTCCTCAGGCAAGCACGCTCCATCTTGCCCCATCCTACCTGCTGAGCTGCCCCAGACCACACTGAGCTCATGATGCTCTCCGTGGCCTGGCTCAAGGTACCACATTTCATATTATCTCCAGCTCCATCCCACAGGCAGCACTGGGATGCTCAGACCCTCATCATGCTGCACCCCAGGAAGCAGCAAAAAGACTTTAGGCTTCGTGCAATGAAGCCCTCTGAGTCCTAAGGCAAAGGCAGAGGCAGAGGTTGTTACCCCATCCAAGTCATCTCCACAGCCCAAAGAGCAACAGAGGGGAGAGAGACCAAGAGAATCTAATCACTGGGTTTAGATGAGCTCAAGGGATGGGGGAAAAAAGCCTAGAGACCTGCTGCTGGTTAAAGACAACATGGGCCACAAAGAGCCCAGCCTGGAGCAGCCCATGGTTTGCCCCTGCAGTCACCAGAGTTGGCTCCATCCCTTGGGAATGTGCACCAAGGAGTGGAAAGCAGCACACAAAGCACACTGGGTCACCTGGCAGCAGCACCACATCTCAACATCAGAATCCAGCACGAGAGGGATGTGGAGCTGTTGGAGTGAGGCCAGAGGAGGCCATGGAGATGCTGTGAGGGCTGGAGCAGCTCTGCTCTGGAGCCAGGCTGAGAGAGCTGGGCTGGGGCAGCCTGGACAAGAGAAGGCTCCTAAAGGGAAGACCTTAGAGCAGCTCCAGTGCCTAAAGGGGCTGCAGGAAACCTGGAGAAGGGGCTTTGGACAAGGGCCTGTAGGGACAGGCCAAGGGCAATGGCTTTAACCTGCCAGAGGGGAGACTGAGATGAGCTCTTAGGCAGAAGCTCTTCCCTGTGAGGGTGCTGAGGCGCTGGCACAGGGTGCCCAGAGAAGCTGTGGCTGCCCCATCCCTGGCAGTGTTCAAGGCCAGGTTGGACACAGGGGCTTGGAGCAAGCTGCTCCAGTGGAAGGGGTCCCTGCCCATGGCAGGGGTTGGAGCTGGGTGAGCTTTGAGGCCCCTTCCAACCCAAACCAACCACTCTGTGATTTTATAATCTCCGATACAGCAGCACCGAAGTGTCCCTCACACTCATCAGAGGTGTCACTGTGCCACAACCACCACCAGTGCAGTGTGGAACTGTCCCTAATAAAGTGCCTCGAGTGGGGAGGACACAGAACAGAGGCTGACAACAACTGCCTAACCAGGATAGGACTGGTGACCCCACCATCCTGAGGTCCATGCGGGCACGAGGACAGTGGAAACAGGCGACTCCAGCCATCCCATGCAGGCTGAGGAAGCAGCACCCAGATGTTCAGGAATGACCCAGATCATCAGGAATGACCACTCCATGAAACAAAGTGTTCGGAACTAAAAAGTTCCGCACTAAAAGTTCTGCACTAAAACCCTGCAGCTCCAGCAGCTCTCACAAACTGATCCTCCCTGCTGTCCCCGAAGCCAACCGGAACCTCCAGTGGAAGCAGGTGAAGTTCTCCACAGGTCTAACTTCACCCACTAGCTCTGACAATTAACAAAAGGAACATGAAAAGCCACGCTCAAGTCCACTTAAGCCCAGTGCTTCTGCACCTCTCTGCTGAGTCTGAGTGTCTGCAGAATCATCAGTTGGGTTTCATTCCTGCCAGGTAAAACCCGGGCACCACAGAGCTGCCCCTTCGGCCTTCTGGGCAAGTGGCACAGCCGCAGTGAGCCCCATACACCAGATCCAGCCTGAGTGCTGACTACAGCTCACAATGACACTTGGAAATCAGCTGGACCAAGGAAAAGGAAAGCTCTGGCTCAGCAGTGGGCTCTTTGGTACAGAAGACGCTTTTGAGGATGCAATGGACCACACCACTGCTTTGTGTCAGGTTTAAGTCTAAGGCTATAGGCTAGGTAGTGGCTCTCAGCATTGCTTTAGCTGTAGATAGATGGGTCTGCTCTCCTGAGGCTGGGCAGCACAAGAGCATGACAGGGCCCTCCTCACAAACTGCAGGTAGAGCCTTCTGTGTCTGGGCTTAAGTCTCACACCCTGTTCTCCCACAACTGCTCACAACGGTTGCACTGAGCCAAAACTCCTCCTGCAGAGATGCCATTGGGGATCCTAACTGAAAGCGATGGGTTTCAAAGGGCACACATCACCTGGCGGCACGGCTCCAACCCGGCCTCTGCTCCTCACCCATCCCCACGAGTGCCATGCGCCTCACCTACGGGTGCTGCCGCGGGCAGGCGCGCCGCGGGGTCGGCAGGAGCCATCTCTGCACCAGCCTGGGCTTTGCTGGGATCCATGGGAGGCAGCAGCTTGCCAGGAGAGGTGGCGCTGGAGGCTGGGCCGGCCACGTTCCCACCAGCACCGTCTGGAGCCTGGAAGGGTTAAAGTAAGGGAGAGCTGCTGGAAATGCCCCCTATTGAGGATACGGCATCTGGGGATCTGTGCTAGACCTCACCTAACACAGCAGAGCACATCCTCTGCCTGCTTCTCCTTGCCTTGCTCTTGCTCCAACCTGGCATGACCGAGACCAGCACCACTGGTGGTTGGGCTGAGACCAGCACTAACTCACTGCCTTTCTCCAGAGGGCAATGGGGTGGCTCTATCCTCATCCCTGCTGTCAGGAAAATCACTCCTGCTCGTGATTAACCCTCTGCATTAATAGCACAGCAACAGCCAGGAGCTCAGGATTGATTCTCCCAAGTGCAGACCCACTTGGAAGAGTGACACACTATGACCAGTGGCACCAGTGAAACCTGCATCAGCACACACCACTCTCTGCATCAGAAAAGCTCTCCTCTTCCTTGATGATGCACAAGCCCCTCTGACGGTGGCACATCCTGGAGAGCACTGATCAGCTGCAGTGGAATACCTGGAAATTCCCCATTCAAGGGGGTTCTGAAGTGCTTCTCGAGCTGCTTCACTTGCCTGAACTCTGCCCGGGTGCATCTGCAGTCAGGTACCACAGAGAGCTGGTGGTGTGTGTGCTCCTGTGCTCAACCTCGGGGCTCTCACAGCCCTGAGCTGACACAGTTCAAGCTCCAAAGCAGCTTTCCCAGCTACAAAAGCAGATACTCACCTCTTCAGTCAGACTCCTCTAAGCCAGCTTGCTCACAGCCCTCTACCACTGACAAGCACAGCTCAAGCTCAAGTCTGAGCCCCCGACCCGATGCCCAGGCAGGTCACAGCCTGCTCTGCCATGCCCTGTGCAGCAGCAAGGGCTGGACCACAGCTCCCCTTGTGCCATCCGAAGGAGACTCCTGCCCAAAGCTCAAACCATGGCCTCAGCTTGCAGCTCCAGTCACTGCTGTGGAGATCTTTGTGCCACAAGAGCGTGATCCAGCATCAGCATCACTCCACGCTTTATAGAGCTACTATCAGGATATAACCACACTGCAGGGAGGGACCCCATACAGAAAGTGTTCAAAGCACTCTGTGGAGCAGTTGCTTGAGAAGAGGAGCTGAAGCTCCCTTGCACTTTCATTCTAAAGCCACCCAAACACTCTTGCTGCTTCTCACTCTGCTGCTCACAGAAAGCATCTGCACCAAACACCCCAGGGAGAGTCCTGTCTCCCACCTCCTGGTTTAATGGGTGACCCATCAGACTGCATGCCCTGCTACAGGCATCACCCGGCCCCTGGAGGTGAAGAACCACTGTGCACCCACACTGCATGGGTTTCCTGCACAGCCACAGCACAGCTGGAATGTCAAAGGGAACCCAACCAACACCAGCTACTGCTGAAAACACACGTCTGAGCCCTCAGTTCTCCCCAAAGCCTTTTGTAAATGTGCTCTTTTACAGGAAGCCCTGTGAGATTACCCAATCCTGTGTGCTAAAGGGCCAGGGAGCTGATGTCAGAGGCTATAATTAGTTTCAAAAACACAGAGCTCAAGCCATTTCCTGTAACACACAGCTTTAAGTTTGCCTGCGAAGCAGCTCTCACAGCCCGCTGCACAATGAAGCCCTACCATAAGCACACAAGCTCAGCACCATAGGGGGAGGGCACAGTCTGTGATCCAATATCCAGTTCCAAGAACCTTAAACATTAACCTGTATGTAACTGTTCTCCCTGCAGTTGATCTGCGCCAGGTTTCATCACACTGTGCAGTCACTGTGCTGCGGGACACTGAGGGTCCCTCAAAGGTAACAAAGGAGAGCACACGAGTTCTGATGGCTGATTAAGCAGCCTCTAAGAGCACAAAAACTGTGTCCAACACAGAAGAATGAAAGAAGAATGAAAGATCTCGGTTGACACAGACATGGGATTGAGCACCCTCAGCAAGTCTGCCCACCACACTGAGCTGTGTGGTGCTGGCAACACACTGCAGGGAAGGGATGGGATCCAGAGACACCTGGGCAGGCTGGAGAGATGGGACCATGCGAACCTCATGGAGTCCAAAGGCAAGGTGCTGCCCCTGAGTCGGGGCAGTTCCAAGCACAAGCACAGGCTGGGGGAGGCTGGATGGAGCAGCCCTGAGGAGAAGGACTTGGCGTGTTGGGTGAGGAGAAGCTCAAAGTGATCAGGACATCCAGCTCTGGGGCAACAGCACAAGAGGGATGTGGAGCTGCTGGAACGAAGCCAGAGGAGGCCATTGAGACGCTGCGAGGGCTGGAGCAGCTCTGCTCTGGAGCCAGGCTGAGAGAGCTGGGCTGGGTCAGCCTGGAGAAGAGAAGGCTCCTGAAGGGGAGACCTGAGAGCAGCTCCAGTGCCTAAAGGGGCTCCAGGAAACCTGGAGAGGGGCTTGGGACAAGGGCCTGTAGGGACAGGCCAAGGGGAATGGCTTTAACCTGCCAGAGGGGAGACTGAGATGAGCTCTTAGGCAGAAGCTCTTCCCTGTGAGGGTGCTGAGGCGCTGGCACAGGGTGCCCAGGGAAGCTGTGGCACTATCCATGTTACAGTACCCAAGACCACTACATTCACAACAGAAACCCCTCTCTGATTCAGTACCTTGTGCTTTCAACTCAACCACACCAAAACTTAACCTAGGAAGCCAGAAGGCAGCCGGGATCCTTGACACAGTACCTGGCATGTGTCAAGAGTCCAGATACTGAGACCTTTTCCTACTGTCAGTGATCCACCTCCAAGAGGAGGCCTGTAACCAACAGTTACCACCTTGGAGCACACACTCAGCACGCCATAAACTGGTTTCAGCAGCACAGCAGCAAGAAGGAGCAGGAATTGGGGTCATGGAGAAGGTAATAGTGCAGTATCCCAAACATCCACAGGGCATCTACTTTGTTGACAGAGCTGATCATGAGCAGCTTGTGCCGAGGCAGCCAGGAAGCCCTCAGCATCCTGGCCTGGATCAGCACCAGTGTGGCAGCAGGGCCAGGGCAGGGATTGTGCCCCTGCACTGGGCACTGGTGAGGCTGCACCTCAAATCCTGTGTTCAGCTCTGGGCCCCTCCCTACAGGAGAGACATTGAGGTGCTGGAGCACGGCCAGAGAAGGGCAGCGGAGCTGGTGCAGGGCCTGGAGCACAGTGTGATGGGGAAGGGCTGAGGGACCTGGGGGGTTCAGTCTGGAGAAGAGAAGGCTCAGGGGGGACCTGATCGCTCCCTACAAGTGCCTGACAGGAGGATGGAGCCAGGAGGGGCTGGGCTCTGCTCCCAAGGAACAAGGGATGGGACAAGACGAAGCGGCCTCAAACTGCACCAGGGCAGGTTTAGATGGAGCTGGGGAACAATTCCTTGCCCAAAGGGTGCTCAGGCATTGGAACAGGCTGCCCAGGGCAGGGCTGCAGTCACCGTCCCTGCAAGTGTTCACACACCCTCAGTGCCATGGGTTAGTGGTGGCCTTGGCAGGGCTGGGAACAGTTGGACAGGATGAGCTTAAAGCTCTTTTCCAACCTGGTTGATCGTACAACAGTCAGAAGCAGCATTTTCAAGAACCCAACTCTTCTGCCTGAACAGACAGGTAGGAACTTTCCTCCTCTCACCAAAACCTGTTTCTGCCAAAACCTGGAGCTTCAGGAACAAATCCTGTGCTGATGTCAGCTTTTGGAGTCCAGCTGGAGATTTCCTCAGTGTGGTACTACTGTGCTCTGGAGCACAATCAACCCTGCTGCTAACAGACATGAAGGGGTGTCCTAACCACCCTTTCTGTGCAGCCTCAAAATGCTCATGACACCCAATAGATGTGCCCAGGGACACCTCCTCCACAACAGCCCTTGACTGTGATGGCCAGAAAAAGCTCAGAAGAGCAGCAGTGGACACGTTCCTTACAGAGAAGATGCCAAAAGTTACCTGAGGTGCCTGTGTGTGCATTGGCTGCTCCTCGAGCTGGGGCTGCACAGTGCCCATGGCAGCCTGGCTCAGTGTGGTCACGCGGCTGGGCTGCCCGCGCAGCGTCACAGTAATGGTCGTGGGGGCCTTCAAGCCTGGAAAACACACAAGCAACACATTCCTGAGACACATGGAGGCCACATTCACCAACCTGGGGGCATAGGAAGCCTCTTCCCATGCTCAGGAATCCCCCCAGCTACAGCTCAGAGGCAAAATAAGCTTTGGAAACACTGGTCTTGAGGTGATGGGGTGCTTCAGGCAGCCCTGTCCCCCTTGTCCCTCACCTGCTGCCTGGTTGGAGATCTGAGCCAGGCCAGGGAGGCTGCTGGCCAGCTTGGCCAGGCCCCCATTCGTCAGCAGCTGGTGAATGGCCGTGGGCTTCCCACCCGCTGAGGCTCCCAAAGTGGCAACCGGGATGGTGCGGACAATGGTGCTGCTGTCCGTGGTTATAGCACTCAGGTTCTGGATAGGTGCAGGTGTCTTCACAGCTGAGGTCTGGAAGGAGAAGCAGAAGCAGTGAGAACCTGGAAGGAAGCCAGAGGTCTTTAGAGTCTCCACACGTCACCCTGGTGGCCACAAGCAGGTCTAAATGCAAGTGAACGCGTCCCTTCCAGTCTGCACATCCTTGTTTCAACTTGACTGGGAGAAACTGTGGCTCCTCTTCTAAGGAAGGCACTAGCGCTGAACGGGCTTATCTCCAGCTGAAGTTGCCTGAGACACCACAGGCATTTGTCTCCATATTAGAACACAGATCCCTCCCGTTCATCCTCCATCTCCTTCCCACCATTTTCTAGGTGAAACAAACTCCTCCAGCCCTGCTTCCTAGACCTCATCATGGGAACCCTTAGCCCATGTTTGCAGGCTGATAGGGCTTGGATGCATCATCTCAGCTGCAGTTCACACCTACTCCTTCATCCCTTCTAGTTCTGAAGCAAACAGGGCCTATGAGGGATCCCCTTTGACTCCTTTACCCTGCTCAGAGCTTGGGATCTCTCATACCTGGAGGCTGCATACCTGCACGGGCTGCCCAGCAGCAGCCACACTGGCTGGAAGGGGAGATGACTTGGTCCCAATGTCCTGCAGGCTGAAGCTCAGCCCCTGCAGCAGGCTGCTGGCAGATGCTGCTCCTAAAAACAAATGCAACGAATAACATCAGGCTTGGAGAAGTCAGGAGCACGATGGAATTCCAGGTGTGTTGTATGGCAGGCAACTGCAGAGCTGCTCCTTAAAGAGGAGCATCCCAAGCAGCAAGCCTCGAGGTTGGGATCCTCCCAGCCACTCTACACGCACAGTCCAACCCATTTCACTGCTGCAGCTACCAGTGAGGTTAGATGTGAGACCTGGGAGCAAGAGGAGGTTGGGTTTGGTGTCTCAAAGTGTCATGACATAGAAGTGACACAATTAACAAGTCACCTCCAGCCTCACTCAATGCATCCCATGGGATCTCAAACGCTGCCTCAGCCAAACCCAAAGCAACCAGGGAATGCAAGAAAGGATCCACCAAACCATTTTGAACCTGCTTTACCTTTTACATTCACAAGAGACATGGAGAGAGGCAGGTACCTTGGAGGGTACTGGCTGGCTGGGCCTGCAGGCAGTGGGTGCTGCTGGCCACCAGCCTGCTCTGCAGGGCATGGAAAGCACTGGGTGTCGTGCTGCTGGGGATCACAGAGGATGGAGCAGGGCTTGTGGAGGAGGTTTCTGTTGCTGAACTCAGCCTACAGAGCAAGCAAGAGAGAGAGAAGACTTTGGTTAGCGATGTGAGCTGGTTCTGCCAGGGACTGTCGTCAGCCTAAAGAAGGGCTCCTGGAAGCATAAGGCTACAAAATGAGCCACAAAACCCCAAAGCAAGTGATGTTTCCCTGCTGTTTCTACCTGCTGTGTCCACCACAGCAGGTAGAACAAGGCGCACTTCCAGCAAAAGTGGTGTATTTCTAAATTGGAAGTGAGCTTGTTCCATGTCTGCACCTACCTCCATGGGCTGTGCAACCCTGCCCAAGAGGAATCTACCCTGTAGTGATGCTTCTCCTTTTTAAAACCCACTTGCTACTTGGAAATAGCTCTTCTTCCTCTCCCTTCCCACATCAGAGTCCAGTTCTCCAAAGCTTGGATTGATTTAAAAGGGAAAACACTGATGTGAGATGTCAGCATCAGATTCATTCCCCAGTATAAATCCCACGAGCAAGTATCAAGGCTTCTTCAGGTTGTCCAAGGAAGTTGTGAATGCTCCATCCCTGGCAGTGTCCCCCTGCTCTAGTGGAAGGTGTCTTTAGTTTGGAAAACAGGAGACTGAGGGGTGACCTCATTAATGTTTATAAATATATAAAGGGGGAGTGTCACGAGGATGGAGCCAGGCTCTTCTCGGTGGCAACCAATGGTAAGACCAGGGGTAATGGGCTCAAACTGGAACACAAGAGGTTCCACTTGAGAAGAAATTTCTTCTCAGTGAGGGTGACGGAACACTGGAACAGGCTGCCCAGGGAGGTTGTGGAGTCTCCTTCTCTGGGGACATTCAAAACTCGCCTGGACGCCTTCCTGTGTAACCTCATCTAGGTGTTCCTGCTACGGCAGGGGGGACTGGACTAGATGATCTTTTGAGGTCCCTTCCAATTCCTAATGTTCTGTGATTCTGTGTCCCTTGTCCCTGCTCATGGCAAGGGGTTGGAGCTGGATGAGCTTAAGGTCGTTTCCAACCCAAACCATTCCATGATTCTTTCATCTATCTCTGGAAAAGAAAGCTTGGCTGTCAGAGGGAATGCACGGCAGGACTGAACACCTCATTTCTGGCAAACACATCACAGTCATTCCAAAGGCAGAGATGGGATTTGGGAAATCCCATACAAAAATTACCCAACAGCCACAATCCCTTCTCCTCCTGCTCACTTCTGCCATTCTCCAACTCAGCTGCTGGTTGAGAAACAGTGTTCAGGAGCCTCCTGCACCTCTCAAAACTCCAGTCACAAGTCAGACACCAGCAAGCTCCCCAAGCAGAACCCACCCTGTTGTGGTGCCTCCCATCAGCAGCCTGTCCCATAGACCCAAGTGCACTCACTTGGGGGTGGTGAGCAGTCCTGAGAGCTCCTTTACGCCTGGCACAGCCTGGCCAACAGCCACGGGGACCGGCTTCCCAGCAACCACTGTAAGAGAACAAAAGAAGGAATGTCCTTTTCTCTCCTCCAGGAGTCTTCAGGGATGCCACATCTCTCACACGGCTCCCCAAGGGCTCATCCTGTTCACAGAGCATCTCCTGAAGGAAAGCTCTACTGCAGACACGCTCCAGCTACCGGAGATGGAGAGCATCCAACAGAGCAGAGTTGTGGCTAAAAACCAGAAAGTTGCCATAGCGGAAGTGTTACAAGAGACAAAATGGAAGGAATCAGCTTCATAGATCTCTAAAGCACTCAAATCTCACACCCTCAGCATCAAATCTCTGCCCTAAATGTTATCTGCGCTTAATCCCCTCTTCCTAATCCATCACAGCACTGATCTACCACGTCAGCACAGCAGTTTGGATCTGGCTGGCCACTACTGATGGAGTTTGGTCCCCATTCTTTAGAGCCACTTTACAAAATACACAGGGATGCGACGAGTCACGAGATCTGTTTATTGCAGCATTTGAGGGATACAACTGAGTCTGGCTGGTGCCTTCCTCTGCTCACACGCACGGTTAAAGGGAATTCTTGCTTTGGTTCATGTTTTACTTCTGCAATTCATTTCCTTTCTGTGGAAAGAAGTAAAGTGTGGAAAATTAAAATAAGAAGATTCCAGTCAGCAGAGATTTGCAAAGCTGCCAGGAGAGAAACTGGGACCTTCAAGGATGTGCGGTGCTTAATCCTATTTCCCAGTTCAAAACAACTGCTGAAGTAACCAAGAGATGCTTCCAAGGGAGCGGAATTCTCTCTCACCTTTGAAACCCTGTGATTTCCTCCCAGAATGGAGACGTGACCTTTCCATCCTGCCCTGCACTGAACTAACACTGACAAAGAGAACTGCTGGGCACATCTGGAGCGCTGCACTCCACCATGAGGAAGACACAGACGTGAGAAAGACGTATGTGCCAGCACCAAGGCAACACCCTCCAGTTCTAGGGTGACAGCAGCCAAAGCTTTCAGCCTCCCTTGTGAAGGCTCAAGGGGAAGAAGATGGAGCACATCACCTCTTCTTGGACAGCAGGGCCTCTGCAAGGTGGGTTTTCCCAGCCATAGAGGCAGGAGAGGAGCTGGAATTTTATGTGTATCAAGGGTGTATTGTGCCACTCAAGGGCCAAAGGAGATGAGCAGAGCAGGACATTCAGCTGCATCTTGAAGTCTGGACACACAAAGGTCTTCCAGAGAAAGGAACATCACCATCATCCCTAAAGCAAGAGCATGATCCAGGTGAGAGCTTCATTCAGGAGCAGAACTGGAGGTACACACAACCCACTTGGAGCAAGGGGTCCACCAGGACCATCCTGCTTCCAGCAGCGCTCGATGCCTCGGAGGAAGCAGCCAAATTCCCCTTGGCTGCCGTGAAGAGTTTTGCTGGAGCGTGCTATGGAAAAGAGAGGCTCCTGCCAAGCTGCTACGTGCTGTGAGCCCCCACGCTCCCCAGCTCTCCCCACGGCACTCACACCTTGAGGCTCAGCCTGGTTTGTGCAGCCGACTCCTCCAAAGCTCAGAGCTCCCTCCCCACTGGGCCCAGCACCGAGCCCACTCGCTGGTTCAGCAGCAGCTGTACAATCACAACTCACTTTCTGCCTGGGTGCTGAGGGCTGCTCCGTTCCCCACGCCAGCAGCATCGCCGTGAGACACAATGGTCACCTTGATTTTGGCACGTTTGGAGGATTTGGTGCACTGGGTCGGGCTGGGGGTCTGGTGCCTCTTCAGCTGCACGCGCACATCATCTTTGTCAGCCCCTTCCGAGTGCTCTGAGGACACTGGAACTAGGGGACACAGAAGGAGCTGTTTGAAAAGTGGTGGCCGGTCCTTCGAGGTCAGCGCTGCTCCGAGGTGTGGAGAAGGGACACATGCCCATGCACGCTTCCAGAGCTCCCTCCATGCCAGCCTTGCCCATCTCCCATGCACCAGGAGCTCACACATCTCCTTTTCACCATCTACTTCATCTTCCATGTACCCTAAGCTGCTGGTTTAGGGCCAGGGCTTCACTTAAGCTACTCACAAGCTAAGCATATAAAGCACATCACAGCACATAAAGCCTGTCTTGCCTCTGTGGTGAAGGAAAACAGATGCCTACAGTGATACCACATCTCCACATCAACACTTCCCGTTTCATAATGAATCCTGGCATCAGACCCCTCCAACATCCCTTATTTCCAGGTGAGGGGATGAGGATGCAGAGACTCACAGAGCTGGTGCTGCCAGTGCTGGATTAAAGCTCAGCCTGCTCCTGACACACCAGCAAAGGTATGTGCATGCCTGCCATCCAGCACATCCCTTGCAGTGCTCCTCACTAGCCCTCCAGGAGATGAAGCACAGGCGTTTTAAAGGCACTGAACAAAGCAGCATGAGCACAGGAGGTGCTGCAGCAAAGCCAAGCCCCAGATACCCTGCGCTGCTTGAGACTAGGGGGGAAAACCACAAGGTGGGATTTCTCTTCCACATCAATGGCTTCTTTTGCTGTCATGTCTTTGACCCCGTCATATCCTGCCCAGAGCATGAGCTTGCCAGGGCTATCCAAAACAGCAGACAGGATCCACGACAAGCACCTCTGGGCAGCCCAGGCACAAAACACAGTCAAGAGCTGCCACATCCTGCCCATGCGCTCTCCATGGTAGGATCATCTAGCTCTCTCCATGCAAAGCTCCTGCAGACCACTGCTGGGCCAGCTAAGTCTCTTGCTCCAGATGGTCCTGAGTGTCCAAGCTGGGTATTCAACAACCCAGGGGCCAAGATGCACATACCTTTTCATTTAGATATAGATAAATATGGATATATTACGTACAATCAATATAGATGTGCATGTGTCTATGTATGTATTTATAGCCTCCCCTGTGTATGACCTATAAACCTCTGAACTGGGTGTAGGACAAAACTGTGGCCAAAACCCTGCATGTGAGATAACTCCTAGTATTCTGGGGCCACTCCTCTCCCCAGGGTAAGTGCCAAGCTCCATGCCCTGATCCCCATAGCCGAACATCATAGAATCACTGTTAATTTGGTTGGAAGGGACCTTAAAGCTCACCCAGCGCCAACCCCTGCCACAGGCAGGGCCACCTTCCACTGGAGCAGCTTGCTCCAAGCCCCTGTGTCCAACCTGGCCTTGAACACTGCCAGGGATGGGGCAGCCACAGCTTCTCTGGGCACCCTGTGCCAGCGCCTCAGCACCCTCACAGGGAAGAGCTTCTGCCTAAGAGCTCATCTCAGCCTCCCCTCTGGCAGGGTAAAGCCATTGTCCTTGGCCTGTCCCTACAGGCCCTTGTCCCAAGCCCCTCTCCAGGTTTCCTGTAGCCCCTTTAGGCAACGGAGCTGCTCTAAGGTTTCCCCTTAAGGAGCCTTCTCTTCTCCAGGCTGAACCAGCCCCAACACTCCTGTGCCTCCCACCCTCCTGCAAACATGCATGATCCAAATCACCATCCAGAGACCTCCTCAGGCGTGCACAGACCACAGGCACCAAAGCCACCCCCCAAAGTGCCACCAGCCAAGCAGGACAGTGAAAGGGCACATGCACAGGCAGTGGCATCAGGTGCCCCTCAAAGCAAGCAATGACCCAACGCCCCTTTGTGTCCCCACTGCAGGAGAGAGGAGCCCACTTCTGCTCACACTGGGGCTGCATGTTCAGAAGGAGCATAGAATGGTTTGGTTTGGAAGGGACCTTAAAGCTCCTCCAGCTCCAACCCCTGCCACAGGCAGGGACACCTTCCACTAGAGCAGCTTGCTCCAAGCCCCTGTGTCCAACCTGGCCTTGAACGTGCCCAATCATCCCACTCCCACATCTGCGCACCCCAGCTCCTACCTCACATCTCACTCATCCAAGCCAATGTAGTAACAAGCCCAGAGGTCTCAATCTGCTTTTGATCAAAACAGAGGCCAGGCTGGTGCCAGCCTCTCCACACATCCCCACTGGCAGAGGAACATCCAGTGTGGTTCCTCTTCCCAGCAGATGCTGGGTGGGAGGACTCTGGATAAGCACAGGGCTGTGTGTGTGCTTCCAGGCCAACCTCATCACACAGGGGAGGGCACAAAACAAGGCTCAAGGCAGAAAGAAACCTTTAAACAAGGCTGAAAGGAGAAAGAAACCTTTACAACAACCAGCCCAGTCAATCCTTGCCTCAGGAGCTGTTGCCACAGTTGTACACATGCAGTTTGGCCTATCTGGGGAGTGTTCCAGGAACCTGTATCCTTGGAGTCTCCACACCATGTGCCAAAGTACCACCAACTTCTCTGCACCTATGGTTTGCCTCCTCCAGTTGAAAGCACCAGTAGTGAACTATGGAGAGAGGCCAATTCTCACCCACATCAATGCTCTCAGCATCCTGGGGTCACCCAATAGGAGAACTGACACCAACAGCTCACATGATGACACCACGGCCCCCCGGAGGCTTGGATTTCAGCTCCTCCTCCTCTCCTAATCCCAGATCCACACAGTCACTGCCTTTTAGGATGGCAAAACATCTCTTTAAATGTGCTGTGGATCTCACCCCTCGATCCCCAACCCTCAGAGCAACACACACATATACACACACCCCCCTCCGTGTGCTCCAGCACAAGATAGCACAGGACTAAAGACTGCTCACTCTGTGTCTCCTGGTGCAGACAGCATCCCTCTCCCACCCCATCATCATCTTCCCAAAGCCATCCCTCTCCCTGGCCTCTCTGCTCCAACCTTCTCTGACAAACACCACTGCTCCACATGTCCACATCTGCCCCTTCCATGTCACTTGTTTCTGCTCCTATGTGTTTGGGATGCTCCACCAACACACACGGTCTCTCAGGCTGCTGTTCACATCCCCCCTCAACCCCAACACAGGAGCACAGGTTAAATTCACAACCACAAATGCCACCACATCAGTCACAAAGCTTTAGTCCATCAGAGCAAACCAACTGCCAGCCTCCACAGCTCCATGTACCCACTGGGAGAGGGGAAGAGCTCAGGGGAAGTTAATGCTCTCAAGTAGCAAGAAGCCATGAGCTTTAGCTTCAAATACAGCAGTGAGAAAGCAAGAAGCAGGGGGACAAGGGGACACGATGGGCCACATCCCCAAACCAGTGCAAGGGGAGAGGAAGAGGATGAAAGGAGGTAGCAGAGACAGAGAGAAGGAGGCAGACAGAGAAAGAGACAGGAAGAAGTGAGGAGATACTCACCAAAGAGACATGAAGAGGTGCCAGGAGGAAGAGCTTTCCTCACCAGCATGTTTTGTTTCAGAAAAGCAGCAAACTGAGCTGAAACGAATCAGAGAGAATTACAGTATCACAGCCCGGCTCTGGAGGGGACACACAGCTCCAGGGACACCACTGGCACCCACACAGAGAGCTCCAGACACAACTCAGCCACAGAGCACAACGGAGACACTCCAACCTCCTGCTCCTCACAGCAGTGCAGCACATCCCACACTACAACAGGCTCCATCCCAGCTTTCACAGAGAGCACATTCCAACAGCAGGAGCCCTCTCCATCCCCAGAGCCGTAAGGAAAAGGTCCAGCACCCAGGAATGACAGCAGGCTTGGCTATGAGAGGCACAGTTAGCTTGGCCAAGCAGTGGCACCAAGCTGGGAGACACCAGCCAGCACCTTCCTGAACAGCTACAGCCACCAAACACAGGCCAGAGGCCACCCTGCCCCAGGGCTCCTGGCATGACAAGGCAGCCCCAACACATCCCATTGCACAGATCTTTCTCCTGTGTGATAGGAACTTCCTCAGCTACAACAAAAGAACAGATTCCTTTAGTCTGTGCTCTCAGAAATTAAGGTACAACTTCCCCCTGGAGTCAGAGAAAGACTTTAGGGAATGTGGAGGGTGACACTGCCGCAGGAGACAATAAGGAGAGAAAGGAGGATGGAGAACTACTCCCCAGGTGCTGATGATATTCACCACAAGGCATCATCATCAACACCACCATGACCTGCATTCAGTGTTCACCATTGGGCTGAAGCTGAAGTTTGTAATCAGCATCCAACAGGACGAAAACCCCATGGCTGAAGCTGGTTTCTTCCTCAGAGCAGGTTTTGCACTGCCATCTGATGCAAGATGACTCTGCAATTACTCAAACCCAGTGTTCCAGTCACAATCCAGCCTCGATCGCCTCCTGAGTACCTTTATTCTCCCTCCCACGCAGCCTTGAAGGCTGAGACACCATCAAGGGGCTCACACGTGAAGAATTAAGTGTGGCTATGTGCTGACTTGGTCAGCCACAAGTGAAAACCCTTCTGCCAAAACACTATTTCCAACCTAATTCCAACCCTCCATCAGATGACAGGACAGGGGCCAAGCTGCAGGGAAAGCTGCCACAGGAAGCTTGCGATTCAAGACAGGACTCAGAAGACAAGAACCTACACACATCATGACAGAGAAAGACCAAAACTCCAGCTGCTGAGAGGGAAGAGGGTGGGGAAGCTGCAGGGCATTACCTTGGGCCTGCTTGTGTGCAAGGACAGTGTCTGGCCTTGGCACATGCCTCTTCAGCAGCTGCGTGGGGCCCATCTGGCTGGGCTTCTGCAGCGAGGACACAGCGGCCACTTTGGTCTTCGGGCTTGAAGTGGGGCTGCTGGACAAGTCCTGCTTGAAGAGATGGAACACATCTTACCCCCATGTCCCTAAGGAGCAATTGGAACCCTAAGTGTAGCAGCACAACCTTTCCACGGAGCAGATCTGTTCGCCCACCACAAGCCTCAGGATTCCCCTCACCTCCCTCTTCCAACACACTGACTGACAAGAAGACCCCCACGATCCAGCTTCAATGTGCACTTGAGCCCAGAACTCCCCCATGTGCTGGGCTGCACCCTGAGAGCGTGAGCAGCAGCTCAGGGAAGGGACCCTGCCCTCTGCTGGGCTCTGGGGAGACCCCCTGCAGCCCTGATCCAGCTCTGGGGCTGGGGAGGGACCTGGAGCTGTTGGAGCGAGGCCAGAGGAGGCCATGGAGATGCTGCGAGGGCTGGAGCAGCTCTGCTCTGGAGCCAGGCTGAGAGACCTGGCCTGGGTCAGCCTGGAGAAGAGAAGGCTCCTAAAGGGAAGACCTTAGAGCAGCTCCAGTGCCTAAAGGGGTTACAGGAAACCTGGAGAGGGGCTTGGGACAAGGGCCTGTAGGGACAGGCCAAGGGGAATGGCTTTAACCTGCCAGAGGGGAGACTGAGATGAGCTCTTAGGCAGAAGCTCTTCCCTGTGAGGGTGCTGAGGCGCTGGCACAGCGTGCCCAGAGAAGCTGTGGCTGCCCCATCCCTGGCAGTGTTCAAGGCCAGGTTGGACACAGGGGCTTGGAGCAAGCTGCTCTAGTGGAAGGTGTCCGTGGCAGGGGGCTGAAATGAGACTATCTTTAAGGTCCCTCCAACCCAAACCAACCACTCTGTGATTTGATGATATTTCACTGATACAAAAGCATCTCTTTAAACAACCTCAGCCTTCCCCAGCTCAAAGTACCCCAGAGTGAGCCCCCACCTCTGAGCCTGAAGGAGAAGCAGGCACTTTGGCTGCTGGGGAAGCAGGTCTGCTGCTCCTTTCTGGCAGGTCAAAGGACAGATCCCTCCTGGTGGAGTCTCGGGGCTTCTTCTTCTTCTCTGCATCCAGGTCACGGGGATCAGAGCCTGAATGGCTCTCTGCTCGGGTGAGGACTCCAGTCAAGAAGTCAGCTATTTCATCCTAGGAAGGGTGAAACACAGAGTAAGTGCTGTGCAGGCGTCTGATCAACTCATCTTCACAGCCTGAAACAAAAAGATTCCCAAAGGGACAAAGGGATAGGGCTCTCTCTGTTTACTATTCCACAAAAAGAAACTCTAAAACCTTACAGACAGAGCTTGGCTTCTCATTTAAGCTCATACCCCACTGATTTCTGACACATGGGAGAGAAACAGGATGGCTTCTCCAATGCTCCTGCTTCATTCCCCAGGCAGAGGTACTGGACAACCCTGAAACCCACTCTTTATTTAAGGTGCACTACCAGGGAGCTCATGTTTCTCCTCCTGAAAGGAGAGAGACACTTCAAAATCCCACCCACGAGATAACTCCCTTCGACCCAACCAAGCCTGGCAGTGAGGTTAGAACTTGTGGTCACTGAGACATTTTAGCACAGGGTTGGTTTAGAGATCAGAGGTGTGAAAGGAGGATTTCTGTGGTTACCTGGATGCAGCGGTCCACCATGCTCTGGGTGAGGCCTTCTGACTTCTTTTTGGCTTTGCTTATCCTGTTAAACAAGATGGAAGTCAACACGTTGGGTTTCACACTCACAAGAGCATGCCTTCAGTCCCACTATCAGAGTTTCACATTGCTTTCTTTCCTATTCTTTACTGATTATCCCCACTATAGACTTCTGTGATGCTCCAAACCCTTGTCTGTGCTGCTGGGTGCAGTTCCAGCCTCAGCCCAACTCCATTCTCACTCCTTGCTCAGGGTTTTGGTGCAGTTATCCCAAACACACACAAGTCTCCTGAAACCTTAGAAGCCTCTTGCCTCCTCCATGGCTCTTCCAGCCTCCCTCACCCCAGTTCTGTGCACAGCCTCCAAAAGTCACATATTCCAGAGGCAGGGGAGGCATGAAAGAGCAAATATTTGCTCTGGGGTCATCCCAAGCTGTACCCTGGATCTTTACTGGGAGAAATGACACAGATTTATCACAGAAAATCATCCCTCTCTCCAACCTTCCAGGTTTGGAACAGCAAAGCTGATCCTGATGGAGCATGTTTCTGCAGTTCCCATCTAGTTTCGGTACCCAACTTGGGGGTTTATTTGTGCACAGCACGCTGAGATGTTGCCCAGTGTTCCTGGGAAGGGGGGATCCATCTGGGAGAGCATTACCTGAGGTTGTCATCTGCTCCTCCCACCACCACCATGCTGTTATCAGCTCGTATTTTCTCCCGGAAATCTTCCATGGCTTCCATGTTGCACTGCAGGGAATTCTGTCCGATCACAAAGAGGACAGGGGTCTTCATCTCCAGGAGGGGGTCATCAACATCCTGCAAGAGCAAAGGAACTGTAATCCAGAAGTACCAATCCAGTCTTAGGAGCAAACCTGGGATAAGGCTGAAGTGAAGCTACCCAGCGGGAATTACACAGCCAGACCAATCCCAAAGGAAACTCTGCTCCAGAGCTGCACCATGCTCCAGCAAATGCCTTTGATACAGATTCCCACTGCCCTCAGAATCAGCCATTTCAATAGCTCAACCCAACATTCCCAACTCCATCACACACTGGTCAGTTAATAAAGAAGCAATTTAGGCTCCATATGAATCAACCCAAGTTGTCCTCTCCACGGCCAAAGGCCACAGTGAACAAGTGACCCCACAGGTAAGACCCCAGGAAGGAGCAAACCTGTGTAATAGCACAGACAAGCCAACACAGGACTCTTCGTACCCACTCTTGCTGTTAAATGGCTCCATGTGCCTTTGGTCCTTACCCCTCTGGGGCCATCCACGGTGAGAAGGGGGAATCCAAGGCACACAACTGCAGTGACATACTCCATCACTGAAACCTGGGGGGAAAAAGCCAGAGCCAGCAACTCAACAGATGAGTGCATCAAGGGTGCAAATACAGCTCTGCCAGGTCCTGCCAGGCACAGAAACACCTTCCATACTTAGACTGGCTTTGTTGAGTTAAAGGAGTGGGGGAAAAAAAAGTGGTGTGGGTCAAAAGACTCATTATATGTGGCAAAGTCCCTATAGGCCCTTGTCCAAAGCCCCTCTCCAGCTTTCCTGAAGCCCCTTTAGGCACTGGAGCTGCTCTAAGGTCTCCCCTTAAGGAGCCTTCTCTTCTCCAGGCTGCCCCAGCCCAGCTCTCTCAGCCTGGCTCCAGAGCAGAGCTGCTCCAGCCCTCGCAGCAGCTCCGTGGCCTCCTCTGGCCTCACTCCAGCAGCTCCAGGTCCCTCTTGTGCTGTTGCCTCAGAGCTGAACACAGACGAAGTGAGCCAGTGACACCAAACTGACTGGGCCAGTGGGCACTTCGTAAGGCAGAGCCACCCTGCAGAATGACCTGGATGGGCTGGAAGAGTGGGCTGAGAACCTGATGATCAACAAGGACAAGTGTAAGATCTTGCAGACAAGGCAGAAGCTCTTCCCTGTGAGGGTGCTGAGGCGCTGGCACAGGGTGCCCAGAGAAGCTGTGGCTGCCCCATCCCTGGCAGTGTTCAAGGCCAGGTTGGACACAGGGGCTTGGAGCAAGCTGCTCTAGTGGAAGGTGTCCCTGCCCCTGGCAGGGGTAGGAACTGGATGGGCTTCAAGGTTCTTTCCAACACAAACTGTTCTGTGATTCTGTGATAAAGATGTCATTGTCCCACTCGGTGCTTATCAGGCCACCCCTGGAATACTGGGTTCAGTTTTGGTCCTTGCTATGCAAAAAAGCTGTGGACAGGCTGGAGAAGGTCCAGAGAAGAGCCACAAAGATGATCCAAGGAATGGGCAGTATGTGAGGAAAGGGTGAGAAAGATGGGTCTGTTCAGCCTTGATATGAGAGGGCTCAGAGGAGACCTTATCGCCACGTTCCAGTACTTAAAGGGTGGCTACAAAGAAGCTGCAGACTCTCCTTTGACAAGGACTCGCATGGATAGGACAAGGGGTAATGTGCAGAAGTTAATCCTGGGGAGATTCCAGCTGGACAAAAAAGGAAAACTGTTCACAGTGAGAACAACCAGCCATTGGAATAACCTCCGCAGGGAAGTGGGGACTCCCCATCATTGGACATTCAAGATTTGGCTGGACAGGGTGCTGGGACATCTAGTCTAGCTCATGTTTCACCTAGAAAGGTTGGACCAGATGATCCATGAACAACCTGGGATTCTATGGAATTGTCTATGCCCCCAGGACCAGAAAGGGCATCTGCCTCAAAGCCAGGCCTTGGAAAGAGAAAAGGGACAAGCACAACCCCTCTTAAAAAGTCTTAATCCAGCAGCAATTGAAATCTAACTCTGAACTGAAGCCCTCAAGCAGGAGGACATGAAGGAATCGGGTACTTACGTGACAGGCCACCAAGGCACCAGTGTTCCACCCGATCAGGATGATGGGCTTATGAGAGAAGTGGCTGTGAATCTATGGGGGAAAGAACAAGACACGGACAGGGGAGAGGGGCAGACAATGGGATGACAATGCCCTGGGGTGGGACAACACCTCCAGCAAGGGGAGGAGTGGGATGGGAGCAGCAGAGGTTTGTTGCTGCACTCACCTCGGCAACTTTACCCCTCACAGCCCCAATCATGTGCTCGAGACACTGCAGCACTCCCACCCCACTGCCATTGTTCAGCAAGTGGGTGGTGATGGGAATCACCTGAGGGGTGAAAGGGAAGGTCAATGAATAATCATGGATCTGCTGAGAATGAGCACTGACAACAACTAGCATGGACTGGAATGACATCTGGGCATGAACTTGTGCTTCTTGCTCCTTCTTTCCCCTGGGATTCACTTCCACGGAAACTGAATCCCCCTAAAAACAGAGGAAATGGAGAATTCCCCACAGAGACAATCTCTCCCATTCACCTGGCTCTGATACACCCACTACATCTGACACATTGATTAGGAGCAGCCTGTATCCAGGCAGAAGACGAAGGTGACCTACAGTCTCCTCCAGCCTCTTCCTATTGGAGACTCATCAATCCTTACTAACAATCACAACACAATCTGAACTGATGAAGATTATCAAGAAGATAATCCACCTTCTCTTCCCTAAGAGGGTGCTGAGGCGCTGGCACAGGGTGCCCAGAGAAGCTGTGGCTGCCCCATCCCTGGCAATGTTCAAGGCCAGGCTGGATGGGGCTTGGAGCAACCTGTTCTAGTGGAAGGTGTCCCTCTTCATAGTTGGAACTGGATGAGCTTTAAGGTCCCTTCCAATCCAAACCAGCTGATGATTCAATGAAGATGGACGATTTTGGTAAGCAAGAGACCTCAAATGCATTGAATTTGGGCAATCTAGAATCATACAATGGTTTGTGTTGGAAAGGACCTTGAGATCATCCAGTTCCAACCCTCCTGCTGTGGGCAGGGACACTTCACACTAGACCATGTCACCCAAGGCTCTGTCCAACCTGGCCTTGAACACTGCACATCCCCTGTGCAGTGTCTCAAGTGCAGGTGGCAGACAACATTCTCTGCTTTCAGCACAAACAAGTATTTTGGTGCAGCAAAGGCTTAAAAAACCAAGCTGAGCCGCTGCAGCCCAGCCTAGTTTGAACTTCCCTCCTTCCAAAACCAGCCATACGAACCTTTCCCAGGCAGGAAAGCTGTGACTGCCAGAACCGGTGCCGTCGGGAAGTGGGGAACATGGAGTTGGAGGGTCCAGAGGAAGCAATCAGGATGAGGGGGGAGCCAGGCAATTTGCTCTACAAAGTTCAACAGAGATGTGTCAGGGACAGCACATTCCCTGCCCGGGACCTCCCTGCCCAGCCTGCACAACAAAGCACAGGGATCTTCATAGCTCATTAATCCATCCCATTCTCCCCAGGCAAAGCTACCTCAGGATAGTTCAGGGGGAAAACCTGTCCTACAGAAGGAGTCCCCCCTCACTGAGCAAGTCTAAAGCAGGAGGAAAAGAGCCCAGGAAGCAAGAGAGAGGTGGAAAGAAGACAGCAAAAGACAGGACAACTAAAGCTGATGTGAAACCCACCCTGCAAGCCCCAAGAGGTACTCACTGGTTTATTATGTGACAAGACACCCACTGCTGGGTCCCAAGGTCTCTTCAGCAGCAGAGATAGAGCCTCAGCACCCGCTGCCCCTGTCTTAGTGGTGGAGGACAGCAGCATCCTGTCGATGAGGGTGGGGATCTGAAACCAGGGGCCAGAAAAGAAGAAAGAAAGGATAAAAACTCCACCAGCTCCCTTTAATGACTTTATACAGGGAGAATGTAAGTGACAGCAAGGCCTTGCACTGCTTTATCACCTTTCCTTTAAGTGTCTGCAGAGCATCCAGGTAAGCAGCCAGCACTGGCAAGCTGAGGGTCTCCACCAGCGTTGTGTGCAGCCACTGGATCAGTTTGGTGTCCCAGTTCACACTGGCCAGAGCCTGGCGGACCCTCCGAGCACATTTGTCCACAGCTATCCTCCTCAGGACTGGCTCATTGCAAGCCTAAAAACCAGGAAATCATAAAAAGAAACACAGTGATGGGGAAGATGAGGCATTCCACGTGCATCCAGGGATGCAGGAAGGGAAGCAAGGAGGAAAAGCCTTACCCCTTCATTAGCCAAGCGAGCCAGCCTGTCAGACTGCAGAGCCTTGTGAATCTTATTGAACAGCTTGTTCTGAGCCATCGTCCAGCCTGTCCTATCGGAAAACCAGAGGGAGAGACACAGGTCAGTGCCACACAGACATCCAGGTCCTGCAGGCTGCTGCCCATTCCCAAAGGCAGCACAGCCGGGTATTGGGTGCTCCAGAATTGATCTACAGCCACAGGCAAAGAGACTTTTGCTCCCACACAACAGTTTGTAATGTCAAGACCACCACGAACTGATTTGACTCCAGCTGCAGGGAGGTTGTTAACACGGTGGGATATCTACATATCCTCCTTTTCCATGTCTGACATTGGAATACGGCTGAATAGAGGATCCACAACAACTCACTGGCCCAATCGCCCCCAAAGAAAGGAAACTGTTTCATGGGAAGCGTGAGGCAAAGGTTCAACAGCCTCTGCCACAAAATCCAGCAGCTTCCACAGCAGGCACTGAGGAAACTAGACACAAGTTGCTGCTGACACTGAGCTGTGTGGTGTGGTGACACACCAGAGGGATGGGATCTAGAGGGACCTGGAGAGGAGGGACCACGTGAACATCATGTAGCTCAACAAGGCCAAGGGCAAAATCCTGCCCTTGGGTCGGGGCAATCGCAGGCACAGACACAGGTTGGGCGGAGAAGTGATTGAGAGCAGCCTGAGGAGAAGGACTTGGGGGTGTTGGGTGAGGAGAAGCTCCCCATGACCCAGCTTCAGTGTGCACTTGAGCCCAGAACCCCCCCGTGTGCTGAGCTGCACCCCCAGAGCACGAGCAGCAGCTCAGGGAGGGGATCCTGCCCCTCTGCTGTGCTCTGGGGAGACCCCCCCTGCAGCCCTGTGTGCAGTGCTGGGGTCCCCACATAAGGACACGGAGCTGTTGGAGCAAGTCCAGAGGAGGCCACGAGGATGCTCAGGGGCTGGAGCAGCTCCCGTATGGAGCCAGGCTGAGAACATTGGGGCTGTTCAGCCTGGAGAAGAGAAGCTGCGTGGAGACCTCAGAGCAGCTTCCAGTGTCTGAAGGGGGCTACAAGGATGCTGGGGATGGACTCTTCATCAGGGACTGTAGCGACAGGACAAGGGGTGATGGGTTCAGACTGAAACAGAGGAAGTTCATCATGGAGATAAGGAAGAAGCTCTTCCCTGTGAGGCTGCTGAGGCGCTGGCACAGGGTGCCCAGAGAAGCTGTGGCTGCCCCATCCCTGGCAGTGTTCAAGGCCAGGTTGGACACAGGGGATTGGATGACTGCTCAGTGCCCAGACCTCCTTCCCTGCTCCCCTGTGCTACCTGTTGATGTGCTCTTCCCAGTCATCGGGTGGTGGGGGAGCATCAGCATCCGTGCGTGCGAACATGACGTGCCGCTCGCACTCGTTCATCACGCTCCGCGCCTTCTGGTTGTCATAGAGCGGCATGGCCACCGGCGTCACCGTCTCCACATCGATGGGAACATCGGCCTCTCTACCGGGAACAGGGATGTTTTAGAGGAGGGGAGCACTGAGGGTCCCTAACCAGAGATCCTGGTGCTTCTGCTCTGAGCCCGGCAGCTCCCTGAACTCCAAACCCACTCTTCTCTCACAGACCACAACCCCACAGAATACCCCCTGCCCCACACTCTCCCTTTACACACCCTCAGCCCCACACAGATGTCTCAGGGTCCTGCCCAGCCCCACTTGTCCCAATTCTACAGGTCCCCACTCTCCCCTCCCAGACCTCTCAAGAACACCTCAGCACCCACACAGGTACCTTAGCCCCACAGACCTCCCCCACAAGCCCTTCAGCTCCCACAGAGGGCCCTGAGGGCCCCTCCCAGCACACACACAGAGCCCTCATCCCCACAGGCCCCTCAAGATCCCCTTCAGCCTCTCAGCAACCCCTCAGCCCTACATAACCCTTCAAGCCTGCTCCACAGACCCCTGGGGGCCCCTCTCCACCCCACAGGACGTCTCTCAACCTGCCCCCACACTCCTCAGCCCCACATCCCCCCACAGGCCCCTCAGCCCTATAAGGCGCCCCCAGGCCCCGCATCTCCCTCCTAAGCCCTTCAAACCCACAGGCCCCACATCTCCCCACAGGGCCCTCCTCATCCCCACAGACCCCTCAGGACCCCCTCCCGGCCCGCAGGCCGCGCTCACAGGCCGGCTCCGGGCTGCCGCCGCGGGGTGAGGAACAGCATGCGGGTGGGCCGGGCGGCGCTGGCGTCGGGGTGCGCGCTCCAGGGCTTGGCGTAGCTGTGGTCGAGGCAGACCAGGTCCAGCTCCCGCTCGTGCGCCGACAGCTGCAGCAGCAGCGACGTCCCCATCCTCCGCGCCGACCACTGCAGGTCCCGGTCCCCCCCGCGCTGCGACATGGCCCTGCTACCGCCGCGACATGGCGCGACCGGCGACCCCCTCCAACCCCCCCACCCCGCGTTGCCCTCTGCGCATGCGCGGACACACCCCCTCCTCCGGGTCCTGCGCGTGCGCGCGGGGGGTAAAACGCGGAGGGTGGATTCGGGCGGAGTGGAACGGAGTGGGGGGGTGAAAGCGCGGAGAGCGGAACGGAGCGGAGGACACGGGGACACGGGGAGACAGTGACATGGGGATACAAAGATACGAGGACATGGGGACACAGGGACACACAGACACGGGGATATAGTGAAATGGGGATATATGGATACAGGGACAAGAGGATACAGGGATACAGGGACATGGGGATACAGTGACACAGGGACATAGGGACACACAGACTTAGGGACACAAGGTCATGGGGATACAGGGACATGCGGACATAAGGACATTGGGACACATGGACATTGGGATGCAGTGACATGGGGATAGTGGGACAGCGACACAGAGACACTGGGACATGGGGACATGGGGTCTGGGGGCATGGGCACACACAGATAGGGGGACTTAGTGCTACGGGGACACAGGGACATGGGGTTGCGGTAACATGGGGGCATACAGACATGGGGACACAGGACATGGGGATGTGGTGAAACAAGGACATGGGAGCGCATGGGATGCAGTGACATGGAGACACAACACGTACAGAAATGGGGGCGTTGTGCCATGGGGACACATGGACACACAGAGCTGGGGACACAGGGACACAGGGGGACGGAGACGTCTCTAAACTGGAGAGACATCGATTTGATGGGTGGACCACTCGGTAGATAAAGAACTGGCTGGATGGCCGCACACAAAGAGTTGTGGTCAATGGCTCGATGTCCGGCTGGAGACCGGTAACGAGTGGTGTCCCTCAGGGATCGGTGTTGGGACCGGTCTTGTTCAACATCTTTGTCGGTGACATGGACAGTGGGATTGAGTGCGCCCTCAGCAAGTTTGCCGATGACACCAAGCTGTGTGGTTCGGTTGATAACGCCGGAGGGAAGGGATGCATCCAGAGGGACCTCGACACGCTTGTGAGGTGGGCTGATGCCAACCTGATGAAGTTTAACCATGCCAAGTGCAAGGTCCTACACCTGGGTCGGAGCAATCCCAGGCACAGCTACAGGTTGGGCAGAGAAGAGATTCAGAGCAGCCCTGCAGAGAAGGACTTGGGGGTGTTGGTCGATGAGAAAATGAACATGAGCCGGCTGCAGTGTGCGCTCGCAGCCCAGAAAGCAACCGTATCCTGGGCTGCATCAAGAGGAGCGTGACCAGCAGGTCGAAGGAGGTGATCCTGCCCCTCTGCTCTGCTCTCGTGAGACCTCACTTGGAGCATTGTGTGCAGTTCTGGTGTCCTCAACATCAAAAGGACATGGAACTGTTGGAACAAGTCCAGAGGAGGGCCACGAGGATGATCAGGGACTGGAGCACCTCCTGTATGGAGAGAGGCTGAGAAAGTTGGGGCTGTTCAGCCTGGAGAAGAGAAGCTGCGTGGAGACCTCAGAGCAGCTTCCAGTGTCTGAAGGGGCCTACAAGGATGCTGGGGATGGACTCTTCATCAGGGACTGTAGTGACAGGACAAGGGGTAACGGGTTCAAACTGAAACAGGGGAAGTTTAGATTGGATCTAAGGAAGAAATTCTTTACTGTGAGAGTGGTGAGGCACTGGAATGGGTTGCCCAGGGAGGTTGTGAATGCTCCATCCCTGGCGGTGTTCGAGGCCAGGTTGGACAGAGCCTTGGGTGCCATGGTTTAGTGTGGGGTGTCCCTGCCCATGGCAGGGGGTAAGAACTGGATGATCTCAAGGTCCTTTCCAACCCTAACTATTCTATGATTCAGTGATTCAATGGGGGCACATGGGCATGGTGACCAGTGACAGAAATACACATGGGCATGGGGACACCGGGAGAGCGTGACACACAGACACCCATGTGGGCACAGCAGGGACATGGGCATTCACAGACATGGCCACACAGTGACACAGGGATGTAGGTACCCAGCAACCCATGGTGACAGGTGTCATAGCAACTTGGTGCATTCTGGAACGCATCCCAGCACCGTGGTGACAACACCCTGGTGACAGCAGCTTGGTGGCATCGTGGCACTGGGGACGTGGCCATGCTGCGGCTGCTGGTGGCCAGTGCCCACATCCCTGGGGCCACCGGCTCTGGGCCTGGTGTACACGTGTCTGCTCGCTTCAGAGGTACCGCTGGGGACAAGGGGAGGACACCCCATGGTGGCATCAGCCATCGTGGTGCACGGGAGTGGCATCATGGTGCCAGCCACCCCTGGGGACAGCACCCATGTCCCCCCCTTGACGTGCCACCACCGTGTTCACCCTCCCAGGCGTCCCCAGGAGCACCCGGGTGGTGCCAGAGGAGCACAGCCCCACATGGGATGAGGTGAGGTGACCCCTGGGGGCCCCGTGGTGGCAAGGGGCTGCTAATGTCACCCCACTGAGCCCTTGTCACCTCTGTCCCTCCCACCATAGACACTGGCATGGCCACTGGGTGCTTGTCCCCTGCGCCCCACGGCCAGCCTGAGCCTGCGTCTGCGGCACTGGGGCCAGCCGGCACCCCGGGGGTGAGTAGCACCCATGGGTGGGCACCCTGGGGGGACCATCCATAGTGTGGCCACCCTCACCTTGTCCCCTCTGTCCCTGCAGGGACCTGGGTGCTGCCAGGGTGTCACTGGACCAGTTGGTGGCCAACCCCGAGCTGCCGCTCTCCCTAAGCCAAGTCCCGCTGCTGGACCCCAAGGGGCAGCCCACGGGGGTGAGCACCCACCAATGCACCCCGCCAGCAGCACGGCCCAGGGTGCCACCAGCACGGTCTGGGGTGCCACCCGTCCTTTTGCAGTGCACCATCTCCCTTCGCTGCTCCTATGTCCCCCATGGCAAGGCTGGAGATGCCACGGTCCCCATGCAACGATGGGTGCCACCACCAACAGTGTCACCAGTGCCACCCATGCACCCCAGCAAGCCCCCGGCAGGGAGTAAAGAGGAGTTCCAGGTATGGCACCCATGGGTGCAGTGGTACCCAGGGGTGACATCGCACCCAGTGATCACCGTGTCACTGCCTGTCCCATAGGTACGGGTGAGGGTCATCGAGGGCCACCAGCTCCAGGGCAATAACATCAAGCCAGTGGTGACGATCTCCATCGGCCAGCACCGCTTCAGGACCAGGATCCGTGTGGGGAACAACCCCTACTACAACGAGGTGACACTGGGGAGGGGACATAGGGATGTGCTGTTGTCCCCTCGCTCCACCCTCACCCCCTTTTTGCCTGTTTTCCAGGTGTTTTGCCAAAGTTTCCACCAGACACCGGAGCAGCTGGTGATGGAGCCCATCCGCATCCAGGTCCGGGATGAGATTGGTGGCATCAAAGGGGATGGGGACATTGGGGTGGCCCTGATGCCGTGTCCCCGCTCCTGTCACAGGTGCTGGACTCCAAAGCCATCCGCTCCAAAGCCATCATCGGCGTCTTCCAGGTGAGGACATGACCTGGGAAGGGGGCATCCCCCCATGGTTCAGCTGCTCTCACCCCCTTTGCCATCCCCACAGCTGGACGTTGGCACCATCTACCACGCACCAGGTAGGTGGGAGGGTTGGGGTGACAGGAGGGTGACACTGAGCTGGCAGCAGGGTGGCAACGGGGTCTCCCATCATCCCAGGACACAGCTTGAGCTGGAAGTGGCTGAGCCTGCAGGATCCCCGGCGCCCCGACGCTGGCTCCCGCGGGTACCTCCGTGTGAGCATGGCCGTGCTCCGTGCCGGCGAGCCGGTGTCGGTGAGCCCCTCATCCCCCATCCCCACAAACACCCCATGGATACAGGGTTGGGGGTATCCCCATTGTCCCGTATCCCCCCCATAAGGAGCTGGAAGAGCCGGAGGGAGACAAGGATGTGGAGGCCAATCTGCTGCAGCCCCCGCCGTGCGCTGCCACGCTGCAGCTCCGCATCTACCACGCTGAGGACCTGCCCCTGGGTGGGTCTGGGGGGGTCTGGGGGTTTGGGACTTTGGGAGGGGTTGGGAGCGTTTTGGGCTGGTTCAGGGGAATTTTGGGTTGGCTTTGGGTGGGGTTTGGGAGGGTTTAGGAGGGGTTTGAGTGAGTTTTGTGAGGGTTTTGGGTTCATTTCGGGTGGGTTTGGGGAGGGTTTTGGGTGGGTTTGGGGGTTGGTTTTGGGTGGGTTTTTGGAAGATTTTGGAGGTGGTTTTGGGTTGTTTTGGGGATTGGTTTTGGAGGCAGTTTTGGTTTTGGGTAGGTTTTGGATGAGTTTTGGGTGGGTTTTGGGGGGTCTTTGGAGGGGCGTTTGGATTGGTTTTGGGTGGGTTTCAGGTGGGTTTTGGGTGGGTTTGGGAGGCTTTTGGGAGAGTTTTGGATGGGTTTTGGGAGGGTTTTGGGTTGGTTTTGGAGGCGGTTTTGGGTAGGTTTGGGGTGAGTTTTGGGTGGGTTTTGGATTGGTTTGGGGGTGGGTTGGTTGGTTTTGGGTTGGTTTTGGTTGGGTTTTGGTTGGTTTTAGGTTGGTTTTGCAGGTGGTTTTGGTTGGTTTTGGGTTGATTTTGGTTGGGTTTTGGGTTGGTTTTGGAGGCGGTTTGGGTTGGTTTTGGGTAGGTTTTGGGTGAGTTTTGAGTGAGTTTTGGGTGGGTTTTGGATTGGTTTTGGGAGGGGTTTGGTTGGTTTTGGGTTGATTTGGGGGGGTTTTGATCTTGGGCACCCCCCATTGCCAACCTCTCGCCATCCCGGTGCAGCGGAGCCGGCCCTGCCGTGCCTCCCCTCGGTCGGAGGCAAGAGGAGCTTCGTGGCGGCTGCGGTGCGGGCCGGCTTTGCGGGCAGGACGGTGGGTGCGGGGCCATGGGGCCATGAGGGGGGAGGCGATGCCACGGCGAGGGGCTCATGGCTTTGCTCAACGCAGCTCTGCACCCGAGTGATGCCCCCAGGCCCCAACCCGGTGTGGAACGAGGTCTTCTTCTTCCCACTGCGGGTGAGGTTCCTCCTACACCCCCCCCAACAATGCAGGGGTACCCCCAAAAGGTACCCCAAAAAGTGGGGGGCACCCCCATTTCAACACCCCCCACCCTGCTTTTGTGTCTTCCCAAAGCTGCCCCCCATCTGCGATGAGATCCAGCTGGCCATCGTCAGCGGGTAAGCGGCAGAACCTCTGCTTTTGGGGCACACCCCTGGTTTTGGAGCATCCCCCATTTTAGGGAGTGCCCTCCCAATTTTAGGGGAACCCCATTTTCTGGGGCATCTCCTTGGTTTTTGGGCATCTCCCCAGTTTTGGGGGACCACTTTTTTTGGGGGGAACCCCCAGTTTATAGGGGACCCCCCATCCCTTTCATTGCCCACCCATAGGCCCCGCAGCAGCAAGGTCCTGGGCACCGCCACCCTCCACCTCTCCCACATCTCCTCTGCCGGTGCTGAGCTTGAGGGTGAGCAGGGTGCACCCTTGGCGGGGGGGATCCCCAGCACCCAAACCCCCCGCTTTTAAACCCCCTTTTTCACCCCCAGAGGGGACCCCCGGCTTCTTACCCTGCTTCGGACCCAGCTTCCTCCCATTCTATGGTCCCCGGGCGGATGCTGCCAGGACATCCAGCACTGTGAGCATTGGCAGGGTGGGGACAGCACCCATTTAGGGGGGTGGGGGCACAACACCCAGTCACCCCCACCCTTATTTTACAGGGCAGCAACGTGGCTTATCGGGGCCGGGTGCTGCTGGAGCTCAGCACCCATGTGGAGACCCCGGATGGGCACCAGCGCGCCACCATCACCCCTGAGGACATCATCCGAGTGCAGGTGAGCGATGCCACCCCGGAGTCTTTCTGCCTTATTTTTAAGGGAATTTGACCATTTTGGGGTATTTTCACCCTTTTTCTGCCCCAGTCTCACTTACCCCGCCACCGGTTCGGGCTCTGCGGGGTCTTCTACTCGGCCACCATGGTAGCAGCGGGCCCTGAGCTCCTGCGCTTCGAGCTCAGCCTGGGCAACCACGGGGACACGGGCGATGGCACCTGCAAGCCGGCCGCCTCCGTCACCCCGCACGGTTGTCCCGTCTTTGATGGTGAGCAGGGCGCTGGGTGGGATGGGACGCGCATCCCATGGGATGCTCAGCGCCCTCTGGATGCAGGCAACCGCTACCACTACCTGCCATGGTACGGGGACAAGCCGGTGGCGGCCGTCACCTCGTCTTGGGAGGATGCTGCTCACCGTTGGGATGCCCTAAACCTCCTGCGTGCCATGTGCCAGCGGCTGGTGAGCAGCCATGGGTGATGGCGGGGTGACCCCCATCTCCCCACACACACATTCCAGGTTGGGAATGGTTATGGGGGGAATCCCGATAGGAGAAGAACGTGGTGGAGCTCCGGAGAGCCCACGGGGACACCGAGGGGAACATCGGCAGGAGGCTGCTGCGGGAGCTGGCACAGGACTGCAGGTCAATAGGGGGACATGGGGATCACAAAGAGGGGGGACATCCCTGTTTGGGATGGGGAGACGGGGTATTTGGGGGGAGGAATAGGGTATATGGGGGGAAAATGAGGAATTTGAGGGGGAAACGGGACTTTGGGGGTGAAAATGGGACAACAGTGGGGAAAATTGGGTATTTGGGGGGAGAACGAGGAATTCTAGAGAACAACGGGACAACGGAGGGGAACTAGGGGATTTGGGGAAGGAAAATGGGGCATTTGGGGGGGAAATGAGGTATTGGAAGGAAAAATGAGGCATTTTTGAGAACAGTGGGATCTTGAGGGTGAAAATGGGACGTGGGGGGGAAAATGGGACAATGGAAGGGAAAATTGGGTATGAGGTGGGGGAAAATGGGGCATTTGGGGTGGAAACAGCGAAACTGGGAGGAAAGTGGGATTTTGGGTGGAAATGTAGCATTTGGGAAGAAAATGGGACAATTGGGGGGAAATAGGGGATTTGGGAGGGAAATGGGGCATTCTGGGGGACAACAGGACTTTTTGTGGGGTGGGAATTGCATTCTGAGGAGAAAATGGGGCATTTTGGGGGTGGAATTAAGCATTTTTTAGGGAAAACAGGGCAACTGGAGGGGAAAGGTGGGCATTTGGGGAAGGAGCTGTATTCTGAGGGGGAAATGAGGCGATGAACTGTATTTTGGGGGGGAAATTGTGTATTTTGGGGGCAGAAACTCTATTTTGAGGGGGAAACAGGAGGTTTGGGGGTGGGAATTAAGCATTTTTGGGGGAAAACAGGATAACTGGAGTGGAGAACAGGGCATTTTGGGGACAAACTGGGGTATTTTGGGGGCTGGAAATGTATTTTGAGGGGGAAACAAAGCATTTATAGGGAAAACAGGGCAACCAGAGTGTGAAACGGGGCATTTTGGAAGTAAACTGGGGGATTTGTGGATAAGAACTATATTTTGAAGGGGAAATGGGGTATTTTGGGGGCAGGCACTGTATTTTGGAGAGGTGGAAATGAAGCATTTTTGGGGTAAAACGGGGCATTTTTAGATCAAACCAGAGTGCTTTGGGTGGGGGATGTGCCCATAGGCGGGTGCTGCCGCGGTTGGAGGCTCAGCCCACCCCGACACCACTGGACACCCATCTCCGTGCCGCGCGGCTCCACTTGCTGCGGCGCGTGGCGGCGGCAGCAGCGATGCCCCCACGGGCCGGATGGGCCACGCTGCTGCCCATGGCCGAGGCCTGGCTGCGGAGCATGGGAACACTGGCTGTGGAGGTGAGGACATGGGGGGGAGCTGGGGCTCATCGCTGTGATGAGCTGTGGCCGGTCTCAGCCTGCTGCAATGGCTGTGGAGGTGAGGACATGGGGGGGAGCTGGGGCTTATCGCTGTGATGAGCTGTGGCCAGTCTCAGCTCTCCGCTGTGTCTCGGTCCCCGCAGCCGCAGGCCGCTATCCCTGATGTGCTGCTGTGGATGCTGCGGGGCGAGCGGCGCGTGGCCTGTGCCCGCATCCCTGCACCTGACATCATGTTCTCCCGGAGCGGCCCCGGTGCCTGCGGCAGGTTCTGCGGGAGGCTCCAGACGCTGTTCCTGATGGTAGGAACACCACGGCCCTTCCGTGACGCCTCTGTGTCCTGTCTGTGTCCCCTCCACCTCTCCTTTGTGTCCTGTCCATGCCCTCTCCATGTCCCCTCTGTAACTCTTCCATGTCCCCTTCGATGTCCCCTCTGTAACCCTTCCACGTCTGCTCCATGTCCCTTCTGTGCCCTTCTATTTCCCTTCCATGTCTCCCCTGTTCCCCTCCAGGTTCCCTCTTCATGTCACCTCCATGTCCCTTCTGTTCTCCTCCATTGTCCCCTCTCTAGACCCTCTCCATGTCCCCGCCACATCCTCTTCATTCTGCTCCATGTCCCTTCTGTGTCCCCTCTCTGTCCTCTCCATGCTCCTCCCACGTCCCCCTGTGTCCCCTCCGTGTCTACTCCATGTCCCCTCTGTGCCGCAATACATCCCCTTCATGTCCCTTCTGTTCCACTCCATGTCTCCTCTCCATGTTCCCTTCCACACCCCCTCCATGTCTGCTCCATGTCCCGTGTCCCCTCTACATCTTCCCCATGTCCCCTCCCATGTCCCCTGTGTCCACTCCATGTCCCCTCGATATCCCCCCTACGTCCCCTCTGTATCCCTCTCTATCCCCTCCACATCCCCTTTGTGTCCCCTCTATGTCCCTTCAGACCTTCTCCACAGTCCCCCCTATGACCCGCCCATGTCCCGCCTGTCCCCCTGCCCTCACCCACCCCGTGGTGCGCAGGGCTCCGGGAACATCCATGCCCAGCTCCGGCTGCGGCTGTGGCTGGGGCCGGTGGCCGACAGCGGGGACCTGCCCCGGCTCATCGAGGGCTCCCTGCGCATCTACGCCGAGACCGTGAGTGCCGGCGGGGGGAGCACACGGGACCCACCCCCCCGGGGTGTCCCCAGCGCCCCTCACCCGAACTCGCCCCTCCCCAGTATGAAAACCAGACCAAGCTGTTGGGCAAGTGGGGGCCCCGCGGGCTCCTGGGCTCCCCGGGCTTCTCCGACGGCGCGGGCAGAGCGGGGCTCCCGCGGCACCGCATCCGGCCCCCCAGGGGCTGGCGCTGGAATGGACCCTGGACCGTGGAGCCCCAGCGCCGGTGAGTCCATGGGCGGGTGATGACACCCGGGGACCTCAGCGAGGGTGATGCCACCACCGTTGTCCCCTTGCGTCCCCCTGCCCCAGGCTGCTGCTGGACACAGAGACCAACATGGGCGAGGTGCTGGAGGAGGTCTATGAGAACGAGAGCCGGCGGCCTGGTGGGGACTGGGGACCTGCCACCGTGGCCAGCACCGATGCTGTGAGTGGGTGACAGCGTGGGGACAGCAGGGGGGTGACACGAGCGCATCAGGGCTCAGCTCCAGCCTGGCTTTGCAGAGCGGTGCGGAGGTGCCACCCAAGGAGGAGGTGCTGTGTCCCCAAGGATGGCACGTCACCGACGGCTGGAGGGTGGATGTGACGGGGGCCATGGATGAGGCTGGTGAGTGGTGACCCCATAGGGCACCCCAGGGGTGGTGATGGTGGTGATGGTGACACCGGCTGCCGCAGGTTGGGAGTACGGGGCAAGTGCGGCCCCCGGCAGCCCCCCGGCAGCCTGGCACCCCACAGAGAAGACCTACCACACACACCGGCGCCGGCGCTGGCTGCGCACCCGCCGCAGGGACCCCAGCGCACAGGGACCGGACCAGGACGTGGCCAACTTCCTGCAGCTGGTCCGGGCCATGGGGACAGGGATGGGGATGCGGTGGTGGGGATGGGGGTGGCAGGGACAGGGGGGGGTTGGCAGGATGGGGGTGACATGAATTGGGGTGGCAGGGATGGGGATAACAGGGATGTGGTGGCAGGGATGAGGGTGGCAGAGTGGGGATGACAGGGACAGGGGGACAGGGATGGAGGTGGCACAGTGGGGATAACAGGAGTGTGGTGGCAGGGATGAGGGTGGCAGGGTGGGGATGACAGGGACGGGGGGACAGGGAGGGAGGTAGCACAGTGGGGATAACAGAGATGTGGTGGCAGGGACGGGTTGGCAGGATTGGGTGGCAGGATCATGCCTTTGCCCACCCACCAGTGCAATGGTGTGAGCAGCCCTGTCCATTCCCTTGTGCATGGTGTCCCCATGGCACCCTGTCCCTATGCCACCCTGTCCCCATACAACGCGGTCCTCCTGCCCCCCGTGCCCGTGTCCCCACAGGACAGAACCGAGTCTGCAGTCGGCTCCGAGGCCTGGGAATACGGATCCTTCTGGAGCAGCCGCTTCCACCTGCAGCCGCGGGCGGGCGACGTTTGCCGGCGGCGCTGCTGGCACCGGCACATGGTGCCCGCGGAGCCCCCGCCCGTGGCGCCCCTCTTCCTCCTCGAGGGGTCCCCGGTATGGGACGGGGCACAGAGGGGGAGCTGGGGGCCAGGGGGTGGACGGATGGGGGGACAGGGATGAAGGGATGGAGGATGGATGCAGGGACAGAGGGATGGAGGGGTGGAGGATAGATGAGGGATGCAGGGACAGAGGGATGGAGGGAGGAATAAAGGGAGAGAGGAATGGAGGGATGGAGGAACAAATAGATAGAGGGATGGAAGGATGGAGGAACAAATGGAATGATGCAGGGACAAGGATGAAGAAGGGAGGGAGGGAGGGGCAGAGGGATCGAGGGATGGATGAGGGAGAGGGAGAGAAGGATTTAGGGATGGTGGGGAGGGAGGAATGCAGGATAGAGGGATGGAGGGATGGAGGGACAAAGAGATGAAAGAATGGAGGGACAGAGAGATGGAGAGATAGGGGGATGGAGGGACAAAGCGATAGAGGGGTGGATGAGGGATGCAGGGACAGAGGGACAGAGGGACAGAGGGATGGAGGGATGGATGAGGGATGCAAGGACAGAGGGATGGAGTGGTGTGGAGACAGAGCAATCCTGGGCAACAGGCCATGGCGCAGCGGGATGCGGGTCTGGGCGACAGCAGGTCCATGGGGACCCCGCACCCCACATCCCACCCCACACCCGGCATCCCCCCGCAGGGCACGGAGGACACGGCCGGGGAGGAGGAGCCGGCTGCAGCGGAGCGGCAGGCACGGGGCTTGTTCCAGCCCGTCCCAAAGCAGCCACTGCCCCTCATCCTCTGCACCTTCCAGCGTGAGCCCCGGGGGCACGGGGGGGACCGGGACAGCCCGGGGGTGGTCTCAGGCCCCTCTGCCAGCTCCTGCCTCTCCCACAGGACCCAACTTCTTCCAGCTCCGCTGCTACATCTTCCAGGCGCTGGGGCTGTCGCCCCGCGGCACCAAGTCCACTGCAGGTGTGACCCCCCCCATCCCCTGGTGCCCACCCCGGGAGGCGCCCCATGGTGCTGATGTTGTCTCTGTCACCCAGACCCTGCCGCCCACGTCTCCTTCGTGTACGTCAGCCAGAGCACACGGGCGCTGCCCTGCACCCTGGACCCGCTTTGGGACCAGACGCTGCTTTTCCACCGGGTGCTGCTCTATGGGGACCCTCGGGGTGTCCAGGATGAGCCTCCCGCTGTGGTGGTGGAGGTGTTCGACCAGGATGGAGGGGTATGGTACCCACGGTTGGGGGGCACCCGGGGGTGCGGGGAGCACCCATGCTCAAGCGATGCCTTGCAGGGTGCTGGTGATTTCCTGGGGAGGAGCGTGTGCACCCCAGATGTTTGGCTGGATGTGGGGCGCCGGCGGCCCCCCCGGCTCCAGCGTTACCCACTGCTGGGCTCCAGGGGACCCACCGGGGAGCTGTTGGCTGCCTTTGAGCTGCTGCACGATACCGAGGTGAGGGGCTGCCGGGGTGGTTTGGGGGCGCACCCAGGTGATGGGTCCCATCGTCATCGTGGTGTCCCCACCCGCGGCAGGATGGGGCCTTGGCGAAGATCAGCTCCCCCCCTTGGAGGCAGGGGGTCTTCAGTGTCCCTATCGGTGTGCGGCCACTCCTGAGGCCGGTGGCGCTGGAGGTGAGAGATAGGGACAGGGATGAAGAACGGGACGGGATGGCGTCAAGGGTGGCTGGGAATAAGGACATGGATTGGTACAGGGTTGAAGACAGGATGGACAATGTCTGGGATGGGGAATGGGGTAGGAACAGGGATGTGACATGATGTGGACAGGAATGGGACGGGGATGGGGACAGTGATGAAGGTCCTGGGGATGGAGACAAGGAGAGGGAAGAAGCCGGGGCCAGGCACAGAGGGATGAAGACAAGAGAAGGAGGGGGCCGGGCCAGGCACAGGGATGGGGCCGGGCACCCCCGCGGTGACGGGGGATGACAGCGCCGGTTTCCTCCCCCCCCCAGGTCCTGGCGTGGGGGCTTCGGGGGCTGCGCGGGAGCGTGCGCGCGCCCAGCCTGGAGGTGCAGTGCGGGGGCCGGGTGCTGCGGACCCCCCCCATCGCCGACCCCGCCTCCAACCCCAACTTCTCCATCAACGCCTTCCTGCTGGCCCTGGTGAGCGCGGGGAGGGGAGCCCCGCACCCCCGGGCGCTGCCGCGGGCACCGAGGCTGACGCCGAGCCTGACCGCAGACGCTGCCCCTGGAGGAGGAGCTGGGGCCGCCCGTGCGGCTGCGGGTGCTGGACGTGCGGGACTTCGGGTACCGGCCCGAGGTGGGGCAGACCTGTGTGCGGGGGCTGGGGCAGCACCGCGGGCAGCCCCCCGCCCGCCCCGGCCCCCGGCACGGCTCCGGTACGGCTCTGCACAGCCCTGCCCCGTTCCTGCCCTGCCCCAGCCCACCCCATCCCATCCCTGCCCTGCCCTATCCCATCCACACCAACCCATCCCCACCTCATCCCATGGCTCCTGTACGGTTCTGCACAGCCTTACTGCTTCCCCGTCCCTTCCCATCCATCACATCCATCCCATCCCACTCCATCCCATCCCGTCCATCACATCCCTCCCAACCCATCCATCCTACCACACCCCATCCCCTCCCATCCACCACATCCATCCCACCACATCACATCCCATCCCACCTCATCCCATCTATCACACCCCATCCCATCCCATTCCATCCTATTCCATGCCATCCATCCCATCCCATGCCAGCCATCCCATTCCATCCCAACCATCCCATTCCACCCCATCCATCCCATCCCATCCCATCCCATCCTACTCCATCCAACCCATCCATCCTATCCCACCCCATCCTGCCCCATCCCACCCTATCCCACCTCATCCCACTCCATCCTGCTCCATCCCGCCCCATCCCTGCTCCATGCTCCTACCTCCGGGATGGTTCTTCACCTCTCTGCTCCCCACAGCCGCTCCTCGGGGCAGGATAAGTTGGGTGAGTCCCTCGACCCATGGCACCCCTGGACACCAGCGGCCCATCCCCGTGCCTCAGTTTCCCTCAGCAACCCCTTTTGCTGCTGCAGCTACTGCCCGGGATCACCAGCAAGATGAAGGCTGCGGACAAGGTGGGCACAGGCATGGGGACACGGGAAACACGGGTAACACCGTGCCCTGTCCCTACCTCACCCTGCTCCCCGCAGGCAGAGGAGGAGGATGAAGAGGAGGAGGAGGATGACTGGTGGAGCAAGTTCTATGCGGCCCTGGGGGACAAGGCAAAGAGCCGGCGGGGGACAAGCAGGGACAGACTGAAGGTGGGGCAGAGCCCGGGCGCTGGAGGAGGGGTGGGGATGAGAATAGGGACAGGGATGGAGATGGGGTGGGACGGGACAGGGGTGGTTGGGGACAAGGACACGGGTGGGGAGAGGGATGGAAACGGGGTAAGGATGAGGTAAGGGATGGGAACAGGATGAAGAGAGCAGTGATATCCCTGGGGCAGGACAGGGATGGGGACAAGTTCAGGGATGGAGATTGGGATAGAAACAGGCTGGGGACAGGGACAGGGCTGAAGATGAGATGAGAACAAGGTCAGGGATGAAGATGAGATAGGGACAAGGGTGAAGAAGGGGATGGGATGGGGTGGGATGGGATGGGGTGGGATGGGGACCAAAATGGGGCTGGGGACAGGAAGAGGGCAGGAATGAGAATGAGGATGGGAATGGGGATGGGGATGAGGATGGGAATGAGTATGAGGGTAAGGATGGGGATATGCATGGGGACAAGGATGAGGATGGGAATGTGGATGGGAACAGGAATGGGGACGACGATGAGGATGGGAATGGAGTGAGGATGGGGACGGGGATGAGGATGGGAATGGAGTGAGGATGGGGACGGGGATGAGGATGGGGACGGGGATGAGGATGGGGATGGGGATGAGGATGGGGATGGGGATGAGGATGGGGACGGGGATGGGGATGAGGATGGGAATGGAGATGGGGACGAGGACAGTCGCGGCCCCCAGATCTACAGCTGCGAGCTGGAGGCGGTGCCGGAGTTCGAGGGGCTGCAGGATTTCTGCCGCTCCTTCCCGCTGTTCCCGCCGGGAGCAGCCGCCGCGGGGGGGGAGGACCCGCAGCCGGTGGCCGAGTTCAAGGTGGGTTCGAGACCCCCTCCTCCAAGGGCCCCGGTGCCGGGTCCGGGGCACCCCGCGGTGCTACGGTCGTTGGCTCCCAGGGGCTCTTCCACATGTACCCCCTGCCCGAGGACCCCGCGGAGCCGCCGCCGCCGCGCCGCTTCCAGGACCTGCCCCCCAGCCAGCCCCAGCGCTGCCTCGTGAGGGTCTACGTGGTGCGGGCCTTCGACCTCCCCCCCCGCGACAGGAACGGGCTGGTACGGGCACCCCTGGGCGCTGGGATGGGCCCCCCGGCTCCCCCCCTGTCACCCTGAGCATCCCCTCCTGCTGCAGTGTGACCCCTATGTCTGTGTGTCGCTGGGAGCCGAGACGCTGGGGCAGCGGGACCAGTACGTGCCCAACACCCTGGAGCCCGCGTTTGGGAGGTATGGACGGGGTGGGTGATGCGGTGGCACTGCCACCCATGGGTGCCATCGGGCTGGGGGCACTGGGAATGAGAGGAGGTGCCCAGGGGGGCTGGTGGGCCCCATCCCCATGTCTCTGTGTCAGTTTGTCCCTGTGGCACCAGGTCCCCATGTTACTGCATCACCATGCCACCAGGTCCCCATTCCCCATGCCAGAAGGTGCCTGAGCCTCCAGGTCCCCAATTACTCTGCCACCAGGTCTCCATTCCCCATGCTGGTGGGTCCCTGTGCCATCAAGTCCCATTCCCCATGCCAGCAGGTCTCCATGCAAGCACGTCCCCATTCCCCATGCCACCAGGACCTCCTTCCCCACACCAGCAGGTCCCCATGCCATCAGATCCCCATTCCCTATGCTGGTGGGTCCCTGTGCCACCAGGTCTCCATTCTCCACACCAGCAGGTCCTCACTGCCCCATTGCCCATGTTGGAAGGTCTCCCTGCCACCAAGTCCTCATGCAACCAAGTCCCTGCACCAGCAGCCCCCATTCCTACAGGTCCCCTATCCCCATGCCAGCGGGTGCCAGCCCCAGCACTGGTTGTCACCCCCACTGCCAGGCTATTCGAGTTGATGGGCACCATTCCGCTGGAGAAGGACCTGCGGGTCTCACTGCTGGACTATGACGTGGTGCCACCCGACCAGGAGATCGGCACCACCACCATCGACCTGGAGAACCGGCTCCTCTCCCGCTTCCGCGCTCACTGTGGGCTGCCCGCACTCTACCGCACGTGGGTGATACTGGGGGCATCAGGAGAATGGACCCGGGCCTGGGAATGGGCACGAAGGCAGATTGGGATGGGATCTTGGGCAGTTCTTCCCTTGGCATTGGTGGGACACTGGAATGGGTTGAATGGAGAAGCTGTGGCTGCCCCATCCCTGGCATTGCTCAAGGCCAGGCTGGAGCAAGCTGCTCCAGTGGAAGGTGTCCCTGCCCATGGCAGCGGTTGGAGCTGGATGTGCCTTAAGGTCCTTTCCAACCCAAACCATTCCATTGTTCTATGATGAGGATGGGAACAAGGGGGTGACGATGTGGCGGGTATCTGGGAACCGGCACAAGCTGAGGGTTGACTCCACATTGTCCCATTGTCCCCACAGCGCCGGCCCTGGCTGCTGGAGGGACCAGCTCCCCCCCAGCCAGACACTGGAGCACTTCGCCCGCACCCAGGGGCTGCCGGCACCCGAGTTCAACGCCGAGGGCACCGCGGTCACCTTTGGGGACCACAGCTTCCTCCTCAGCCACTTCGGTGGGTGCTGGGGCCGGGGGGGGGTGTTTGGGGCTGGACCCTGCCCATGGTGATGGCTCAGCCCTGCAGAGAGCGGCCCCCCCCAGCACCAGCACCCCGGGGTGCCCCGCGAGCGCCTGGCCCTGCACGTGCTCCGCTCCTGCCACCTCGTCCCCGAGCACCTCGAGACACGCACCCTGTACAGCAGCACCCAGCCCGGGCTGGAGCAGGTGGGGAGAGGGCGATGGAGACCCTTGGGGTGACAGGGAGGGACACCAGGGTGATGGGATGTTGGGGTGTAAGCGGGTGACAGGGGGATGATGGGGACCTCATGGTGATGGGACCTTGGGTATAAGAGGATGCCATGAGGACAACATGGATCTTGGAGTGACTGGGGCCTTGAATATAAGGGATGCCAGGGGGACAATGGAGACCTTGGGGTGATGGGACCTTGGGTATAAGGGGATGCTAGGGGTACAATAGGGAACCTTAGGGTGATGGGGACCCCGGGGCAGGGGGGATGCCAAGGGGTGATGGGGACCCCAGGGCAGGGAGGGATGCTGGGAGGGGTTAATGGAGACATGACAGGGACCCTGGGGTGATGGGGACAGTGGGATGAGGAGGACATGGCCAGGGTGGGACCATGGGGTATGAAAGAATGCTAGGGCTTGGAGACATTGGGGTGACAGGGAGCCCAGTGCAGGGGGGGTGCCAACGGGATGATGCCGGGGGGTGACAGAGACCCCAAGGCACCCAGGGGTGCTGTGTGTGGGTGCTGGGGACACCCTGGAGTGCCGCTCCCAGCCCCACCACTGTTCAGGGCAAGGTGCAGATGTGGGTCGATGTGTTCCCCATCAGCCTCGGTCCCCCGGGACCCCCGGTCGACATCACCCCCCGCAAGCCGCAGAGGTGAGAGACACCCACACCCCTCCTCCCATGCCCCATGGACGGGATGGGGCCACGCCGGGGGGTGAAGGGGACGCCTCCTTGTCCCTGTCCCCCAGGTACGAGCTGCGCTGCGTGGTCTGGAACACGCGGGACGTGGACCCGGGGGACACGAACCTCCTGGGGCAGCAGATGAGCGATATCTACATCGCGGGGTGAGCCGAGGGCACGGCGGGGACGGGGCGAGGGGCTGGGAGCGGGTGACCCAAGCGCCCTCTGCCCGCAGGTGGCTGGACGGGCTGGAGGAGCAGAGGCAGAGGACGGACGTGCATTACCGCTCTCTGGACGGGGCCGGCGCCTTCAACTGGCGCTTCGTGTTCCCCTTCGAGTACCTGGCGGCCGAGCAGCTCTGCGTGCTGCCCGCCAAGGTGAGGAGCGCCCCGGGCGGCGGGGGGACAGCCGGGGGACGCGTGTGACCCTCCCTGTGCACCACCGCCACGACAGAAGCATCTCTGGAGCCTGGACGAGACGGTGCTGAAGGTGCCCCCGAAGCTCATCCTGCAGGTGTGGGACAACGACAAGTTTTCGGCTGATGATTTTCTAGGTGAGAGCCGGTTCCTGCCCCGTGTTTCCTGGGGACACTCACGGGTGATGGGGAGCACCTACCAGTGGTGAGGAGCATCCACAAGTGATGGGGAGCATCCACAAGATGGCAGAGAGCACCCACAAGTGATAAGGAGCACCCACGAAGTGACGAGCAGCACCCATGGGTGATGGGAGCACTCACTAGTGATGGGGAGCACCTGCGAGGTGACAGGGAGCACCCACAAGTGATGGGGAGCACCTATGGATATTGGGGAGCACCCATGAGTGATGGGAAGCACTCATAAGTAATAGAGAGAGCGCTCACAAGGTGATGGGTAGCATCCATGGGTGACGGGAGCACCCACAGCTGATGGGAAGCACCCATGGGTGATGGGAGCACCCACAACCGATGGGAAGCACCCATGGGTGATGGGAGCACCCACAGCTGATGGCAGCACCCATGGGTGACGGGAGCACCCACAGCTGATGGGAAGCACCCATGGGTGATGGGAGCACCCACAACCGATGGGAAGCACCCATGGGTGATGGGAGCACCCACAGCTGATGGCAGCACCCATGGGTGACGGGAGCACCCACAGCTGATGGGAAGCACCCATGGGTGATGGGAGCACCCACAACCGATGGGAGCACCCATGGGTGATGGCAGCACCCATGGGTGACGGGAGCACCCACAGCTGATGGGAAGCACCCATGGGTGATGAGAGCACCCACAACCGATGGGAAGCACCCATGGGTGATGGGAGCACCCACAACCGATGGGAAGCACCCATGGGTGATGGGAGCACCCACACTGAGCAGCCGCCCTCCCGCTCCGTGCCCCCAGGAGTGCTGGAGCTGGACCTGAGGCGGCTGCCCCGGCCCGCGCTAAACGCCCGGAGCTGCGCCCTGGCGCTGCCGGGCACCCTCCGGAGGCGCTGGCCCTGGGGGGAGCCGCGGAGCCCGCCCTGCGTGTCCCTGTTCCGGCAGCGGCAGGCCCGGGGCTGGTGGCCCTGCGAGGCGCAGAAGGGCGGCGAGCGGCAGCTCTCGGTGAGTGCGGGGCTCCGGGGCCACGGGGCTCGGAGCCTGCGGCCGCAGCCCACACCCCCCCCCCCACTGCAGGGGAAGCTGGAGCTGAGCCTGGAGCTGCTGACGGCAAAGGAGGCGGAGGAGCGGCCGGCAGGGAGAGCCCGGGAGGAGCCCAACATGTACCCAACGCTGCCGCCGCCAGTGTGAGTCCTGCGGGGAGCCGGGAGCATGGAACCAACCGGGCTGGAAAACAGCTTCAAGCTCATCCGGTCCAACCCTTACCCCAGCCCTGCCAAGGCCACCACTAACCCATGGCACTGAGGGGGTGTGAACACCTGCAGGGACGGTGCCTGCAGCCCTGCCCTGGGCAGCCTGTTCCAATGCCTGAGCACCCTTTGGGCAAGGAATTGTTCCTCAGCTCCATCTAAACCTGCCCTGGTGCAGCTTGAGGCCGGTTCCTCTTGTCCCATCCCTTGTTCCTTGGGAGCAGAGCCCAGCCCCTCCTGGCTCCATCCTCCTCTCAGGCACTTGTAGGGAGCGATCAGGTCCCCCCTGAGCCTTCTCTTCTCCAGACTGAACCCCCCAGGTCCCTCAGCCCTTCCCCATCACACTTGGGCTCCAGGCCCTGCACCAGCTCCGCTGCCCTTCTCTAGCCCCACTCCAGCCCCTCAATGTCTTTCCTGTAGGGAGGGGCCCAGAGCTGAGCACAGGATTTGAGGTGCAGCCTCACCAGTGCCCAGTGCAGGGGCACAATCCCTGCCCTGGCCCTGCTGCCCCACTGGTGCTGATCCAGGCCAGGATGCTGGGGGCTGCCTGGGCACAAGCTGCTCGTGTTCAGCTCCATCAGTCAGCACCCCCAGCTCCTTCCCCACGAGCAGCTTCCCCAAGCCATGCGTTGCAGGGGGTGTCTGAGCTGAGTGTCCCCGCAGGCGGCCCGACTGGTCCTTCCTGTGGGTGCAGGCGCCGCTGCGCACCCTGCGCCATGGGCTGTGGCAGCAGCACCGTGGCTGGATCAGCCTGGGCCTGGCGCTGGTGCTGCTCTTTGCACTGCTCCTCACCTTCGTCTACGCTGCGCCGGTGAGCACAGGGGGCTCGGCCACCCCCTTACCCCCATCACCACCTACTGAGCCCCCCCTGAGCTCCTCTTGTCTCTCCCCACAGGGTTATTTGGCCATGAAGCTGGTAAACCCCTTCCAGGGCTGGCACATCGGTGGTGGTGGTGGTGGCGGCAGCAAGCACCCTGCAGCCGGGGCTGAGCAACACTTGGGTGGTGCTCACAAACCCTGAAGTGCCATCCTGATATGGCAGCATTGGTGTCACCTCTTCAATAAAGCCACATCCAGCAATGGGCAAAGCATCATCCCCAGTGCATTGGGCTGGTGGGGGAGAAAAGGAGCAGCTCCAGCTTGGGGAGTGCCATGGCACTGGGGTACAGCCCCCAACTTGCTATGGCACCTGACAGAAAGGCTTTGGGGAGGGAACGCTGCATCCAAGGGACTGGGTGGTGACATCAGCCCATTGTGTTACTGACTGGTGTGGGTTGGAAGGACCTTAAAGCTCCTCCAGCTCCAACCCCTGCCACCGGCAGGGACACCTTCCAGTAGAGCAGCTTGCTCCAAGCCCCTGTGTCCAACCTGGCCTTGAACACTGCCAGGGATGGGGCAGCCACAGCTTCTCTGGGCACCCTGTGCCAGCGCCTCAGCACCCTCACAGGGAAGAGCTTCTGCCTAAGAGCTCATCTCAGTCTTCCCTCTGGCAGGTTAAAGCCATTGCCCTTGGCCTGGCCCTATAGACCCTTGTCCAAAGCCCCTCTCCAGCTTTCCTGTGGCCCCTTTAGGCACTGGAGCTGCTCTAAGGTCTCCCCTTCAGGAGCCTTCTCTTGTCCAGGCTGCCCCAGCCCAGCTCTCTCAGCCTGGCTCCAGAGCAGAGCTGCTCCAGCCCTCGCAGCATCTCCGTGGTCTCCTCTGGACTCGCTCCAACAGCTCCAGGTCCCTCTTGTGCTGTTGCCCCAGAGCTGGATGAGGGCTGCAGGAGAGGTCTCCCCAGAGCACAGCAGAGGGGCAGGATCCCCTCCCTGAGCTGCTGCTCACACTATCCCACAGTGTCACACACTGTCACAGTGTCACACTGTGCCACCCGCTGTCACACACACACCAATGTTTATTCTGAGACACCAGAACAGCTCCAGGGGGAGGCACCCGCGTTTCACTCGTGGTTGTGAGGCAAAAAGAGAACAAACCCCAGGAAAACTCCTTTTACACCACAACCAGTGCTGGGCACTTGGAAAAAGTCTCCCCCCCACAGCCACGTGTGTGCCCCCCATACCCTGGGACCCCCACAGGGATCCCTCCTGGCTGTGAGGGTCCCGCAAGGCTGCAGGGCATGGACACAGCTCCCCAGAATGCCATCGAGGAGGGTGCTGCCAAGGATGGGGCTGTGGATTTGCCATCCTGATGGCCCCAGAGCCGTTAAAGACTCCCCTGGGACAAACTGACCCAATGTCTCCTGGGTCCCTCTGGGGACCATTGTCTTGTGCTGGGGTCCCCAGGGGCGAGAGTGGATGCGACAACCAGCAAGAGAACACCAAGAAATCATTGACCAAAGCAGTCCCTGAGGTAGCATTAAACCACAACTCCCTGAAAGGCAGCAAAAGCTCCCGCTCCAAGGCAGGGAAATCCTTGGAGGAGCCCTGGGATGCAGCGAGCATCGAGGGGAAAGCTGCCAGAAGCCACGACACGACATGCAAAGAGCACCGGCGCAGGGATCCACGTACAAAGAGAAGCTGTCTGGGCTCCACCACCAGCCTAAGGCAGGAGACAGAGCAGCCAGAGCGGGGTGAACAGCTTGGAAAATCCCTCCTGGAAGTGGAATCGCTTGGAGACAAGAGGCTGGGAAGGAAGGAGGGATCTGGTGTGGAAACAGGCGCTTGGCTGGGCCCTGCTCCCTGGCATCCCTCACAGCCGAGGTGCTGACTCCTGCCCACGTCCCGACATCCTCCTGAACAACAGCCAAAGCAGAGCTCCTTCAGGAGGTGGCAGCTCCATCCCTGCAGCCATCACAGGACATGCTGGGGATCCCGGCTCCCACCAGGAGCAGCACTGGAGTTCTGGAGCCCAACATGAAACAGCAGCCGTCCCCAGTGGGATTCTGGGGGGACACAAAAGTCCCTGCCATGGGGGTCGGTCCATCACGCTCTGGCCAGTCTGGGAACGGTGGGAGGCAGGAGGTGGCTAGCAAGGACTAGCCATGGGCTATCCCCGCGTATTCCCAAGTCAATAGAAGTGTTTCCGGCTCTGCTCCTGCCACTTGTTGTAGATGATGACTCCGATGACGATGGCAAAAACGATGGCAACGAGGGAGAAGAAGACGATCAAGAAGAGAGCCAGGCCACTCATGGGCTCCAGCGGTGCCTCCACTGGGACAGAGAGGAGGGAAACCAGTCTGTGAGCACCCCAAGAACCCAGCACTCCAGAACCCACGCTCCAGGAAACCCCTCCTGAGCTGCCATCCCTGGCAGTGTTCAAGGCCAGGTTGGACACAGGGACTTGGAGCAAGCTGCTCTACTGGAAGGTGTCCCTGCCCGTGGCAGGGGGTTGGAGCTGGAGGAGCTTTAAGCTCCCTTCCAACAAAAACCATTCCATGATTCTAGGTGGAGCTCAGCTTCTTTGCTCTCAAAATGATGTGGCTTCTCCTCCACAACCTTTTGAGTCCCTACGGCTCCCACCTTCCCCTCTGTGGGACCAGCAGCTCCTACTCACTTCCTGGCAGCTTCAGGTTGTCCACGACGGGCAGATAGACCTCCCTGTCCCGCTTCTCCTCCTCCGGGGTTCTCTCCACTGTCAGCTGGTAGAGCTTCAGGGAGATGATGTCGTGGTTGTCTGCAAGCAGAGCAGAACCACCATGTCCTGAGGCACCACGCACAGACACAGCTCTGGCCAGGAACTGAGTGCCTCAGGCAGCACCATGGGATGTTATCACTTGGGGCAAAGGTGCTGCTCTGCCTTCCCAAGGTGGGAAAACTCACCTTCAGAGGGCAGGATCTATGCTGGGCTGAGCTGGGCCCTCAGCCAACGGGAACCTTTAAGCTAAACTGAAAACCACCAGCCCAAACTGGGATTAGCCCGTCAGCCACCCGAAGGGAAGGTGTTAGCATTGCCCTCACAGGGCCCTTTGCTCGTGCTGCTGGGGTTGTTAGTGGGACAAGGCGAGTGCTCCACACCAGCTCCCCGGGCACCAGGCAGGGATCTGGGAGAGAAAAGGAACTGCTGTTGGAGCCAACAGGCTCAGACACCCATCAATGCACTTCTGCAGAGGCAAAGCTCAAATCAGGCTGAAAACCTGCCCAAAGAGGCTCAGCGGTGTAACAGCAGAGCTCACAGCACCTCAACCAGTACCATGAGAGAAGTATGCAGAGGAGGGTGAAGGGCTGCAGCTTTAGGTCCCTCCCTCAATAAGGAGCAGCTCAGAGCTCTGAGGATGTGAAATCCAAAGCAAGATACCCCCAGAGCAGAGGCAGGGGGCAGGAGGGAGCTGTGGCTGCAGTGAAGGCCACTCCTCCCAGTGCTGCCCTTGGGGTTAACCCAGGCACCACGGGCTGTGGCAGGAGAGTGGAGGAGATTCTTTTCCAGTGCTTATCCTGTTTTCACTCCTTCCCAGGGGCTTGTTTTGGAGCAGCTCTGGCTGAGCCGCTACAGCCGCTTGGCTGCACTTTTGTTGGCTGAGACTGGGCCATGCAGGGAGCTCAAGGAAAGTGAGAAGCGCTGCCTAAAGCAAGCACTCGGGGAGCAACACACCCAGAGTAGGCTTTGGGTTCCTCAGGGGCTGCTGCAAGCTAAAACCAAAGCTTAAAGGTGTTTAAAGCATGGAAAGATCCTCATTTGCTTCCGTAAGCCCCAGCAGGTACCCAGCTGCACCTCCAAAGCTGCACAGGAGCTGCTTGGGAAGCAAGGTTTGGGACCCCGGGGCAGTACCTGAGAGGTCTCCAGTGACAGAAGACGTCCCAAAGTAGTAGCCGCGGGGCAGGCGCACGCCTGGCACATCGATGCAGTCCCTCCACTCGTGCTTCCCATCGATATCAATCAGAACCTGAGGCAGAAACAGGTCCCTGAGCCCTTGCCGTGGCTCTGCTGCCCCATGGGCCTGGGCTGGCAGCACTCACCGTCAGCCTCCTCTTCACGTAGCGGATGACCAGGAAGGTGTCGTGGTTGAGGTTCCTCACCATGGCCGTGCAGCCGCCCAGCTCCGTCGGGCGCCCGTCCCGGTCGTGGTCATAGGTGAGGGAACCGTTGTTCACCATGGCCGAGATGTAGGGGAACACACGCTGCCGGGAGCAAGGCTGGGGCTGAGCTCTTGGTTCTACCATGAGCCAACAGCCCTATGGAGCCCAAACTCCTTCATCCCACCAAGAATCTGCCTCAACACGACAACAGCACGATCCCGTTCCATCCCTTGGGCTCCTGGACATTCAGGATGGAGGACAGGCGGTTTCATGCAGCCTCTCCCAGCTGACAAAGGCATTTCTGGAGCTCAGAGGAGGGAATTCCTCAACTGTGAGCCAAGGTGAGACCGGACAGCTTGGGAATGGGAAGGTCACCAAGAGGAAGTACCTGATTTCCCGGGCTGTACCTCCTCTTCTGAGCCTGCCAGTCCAGAGTTATCGTAAAGCAAGAAAGAGCACAGAAGCAAGATGGTCACAGACCAGAGTTTAGTGTTAACCTGCAGCCTGGACACTTCCTCCCTGGAGAGCTCAGCTTAGCACAGACTAAAGCAGAGAGGGGTTTAGGTGTTAGGTGCTGAATCCTGAGCCACACGGAGAGGGAACGGTGCTGGGGGGTGAAAGTCACATCAAGCGTTGCCTTGTTCCTCCTCCTCACCACGCCGCAGCTCACTCATACAACAGAGCCCCAACAGCAAGAGCAGCTCCAGAGCCTAAAGGGCCTGCAGGAAACCTGGAGAGGGGCTTGGGACAAGGGGAATGGCTTGAACCTGCCAGAGGGGAGACCGAGGTCAGCTCTTAGGCAGAAGCTCTTCCCTGTGAGGGTGCCGAGGCGCTGGCACAGGGTGCCCAGAGAAGCTGTGGCTGCCCCATCCCTGGCAGTGTTCAAGGCCAGGTTGGACACAGGGGCTTGGAGCAAGCTGCTCCAGTGGAAGGTGTCCCTGCCCCTGGCAGGGCTTGGAGCTGGAGGAGCTTTAAGGTCCCTTTCAACCCAAACCATTCCAGGATTCTATGATTCCATAGGATATGTGAATATGTGAAGAGTGCTCTGTGCCTGGCCAGAGGAGGGCAGCCCTCTCCAGGTGCCAGGAAGCCAGACACCCACATTCCACTGATGACTTCCTTTAAGGAAGACCCATTTACCCCACAAAAGCAGCTCTGCCACTGCAAGTCACCAGGATCCACCCAGCACTAACCCCATTAACAAGGCATCAAATGGCTCAGAAAGGCTTTAATAAGCACAAAGTACACCCCTGCACCAGAGCTGCTGCTTTGGATGCCTCAACAAAAGCTGGTTGTTCCTCAGCATCTCCAAGGTCAGGGCACATCCCAACTGCACCTGTTGTCCCTCTCTCCAGGGTAAGCGGTGTTAATCCCATTTCGGGATCAGCAACAAGCTCTTGGGGTACAACAGTGCCTATGTTTTAGGGAAAACCGGCATTAAGATCAAGTCCAGCTTTGGTTTTGGAGTGATGAAAGAGATTCCAGGGCAGGGCTTGGTTTTAACTACCTGTGCACTCCCTTCTCCATAGGAACAAACACCAATAAACCTCCAAACAAACAACAGACACACCAGGAACACAAAGACCTTCAGAAGGGCGTCTTCCAAAGGGGCAGAGCACGGTCACACTGCACCCGAGAGCAGGGAAAGCCTCCTCTGAGCAGCTGCAATGAAACAGCCCAGTCACGCAGGCAGGGCTGGGCTGGCAGCTCAGAACTGCTCTACTCAAGGTCTACAATGCTCTTGGTACGGCTTCACCTCAGCTACCACTTGTGGCAGGAGCCCAGGAGCTCACAACACAGAGGTGGGATCATCAGACACTTGTAGTAGGTGCTCTCTGACTTTAGAGCTCAGGAAAGGTCACACCATGCCAGTGAAGAGCCATGACCTCAGCTCTGCCCGTGCAGGCAGCTGGCAGGCACCATGCGCCTGCTGTCTCCTAACTCACCTCATGCTGCTTCTCCTCATTTGGGTAGGTGTCCACAAACACTCCCAGGCCCAGGAAGTTATCCTTGCTCCCAAAGACAGGTCCTAGGAGGAAGGAGAGGCTTTGATTAAGGATGGCAATGCCAGGCAGGTGTTGCAAAGCAGTTGTTACTCATTAAGTCAGGTAAGGAAGAAGCCTTGAGCAGTGACTGAAGCACACAAAGCAGGCAGGGAAGTCAGAGGGGCAGATGAAATCCCTTTCTCTTTGCTGCTCAAGGACTGAGATTTCTCCATAGTCTGGTTTTTAAGGAGCTGACTCCCAGTGCAAGAAGGACCATGCTTCCCATTACACTGACCCCAAAACCAGGGCAAAACAACCCCAAAGCCCTGACCCCCAATCTGAGTCCAGCCTCCCAGTGCCCCTGCATGAGCAGCAGCTCAGGGAGGGGATCCTGCCCCTCTGCTGTGCTCTGGGGAGACCTCTCCTGCAGCCCTCATCCAGCTCTGGGGCAACAGCACAAGAGGGACCTGGAGCTGCTGGAGCGAGGCCAGAGAAGGCCACGGAGATGCTGCGAGGGCTGGAGCAGCTCTGCTCTGGAGCCAGGCTGAGAGAGCTGGGCTGGGGCAGCCTGGAGAAGAGAAGGCTCCTGAAGGGGAGACCTGAGAGCAGCTCCAGTGCCTAAAGGGGCTACAGGAAACCTGGAGAGGGGCTTGGGACAAGGGCCTGTAGGGACAGGACAAGGGCAATGGCTTTACCCTGCCAGAGGGGAGATTGAGATGAGCTCTTAGGCAGAAGCTCTTCCCTGTGAGGGTGCTGAGGCGCTGGCCCAGGGTGCCCAGAGAAGCTGTGGCTGCCCCATCCCTGGCAGTGTTCAAGGCCAGGTTGGACACAGGGGCTTGGAGCAAGCTGCTCCAGTGGAAGGGGTCCCTGCCCGTGGCAGGGGTTGGAGCTGGAGGAGCTTTAAGGTCCTTTCCAATATGAACCATTCTATGAGAAGGTGGCACATTCCCGATACCAGTGACAGCAGCTACAGCCACGCTCACCTGCCTGCATGCGATCCTTGGTGTACCAGATGGCAAATCCATCCCCGTTCAGGTTCTTCTTGCCTTGCCCATGGATTTTGAAGTGCACCTGCATCTCCCAGTCCCGCAGGTAACACGGCTGCAAGCAAAGGAGCAGGGATGGGACACGAGGCTGCCCCAGTGCCACCACCCACTGCTGCTATGCCCACGAGGGTTAGGGGACAGGCACCTCCAAGTCTGCACCATCCTCTGCCTGTCACAACAGATCCATGTGCCACTGCTCCATGTCTCCCTCGCCAACAGACCTTGCTATCCCATAGTTTGGTTGTGAGCAATAATTAATCCCAAGGGACAGCATTAAGCCAAGGGAACTGGTTGTTACCCGAGGCTAGACAAAGCCAAGGAACCGCTTCTCATCTCATACTATTCTGAGATCAGGAATTCACACACAGGAAAAGCAGAGTGGCATAACGGAGGAGCAGCTCCTGCTTCCTGATGAGCCACTTGTTTCCTGAGCTCCCAACAAATTCCCTGTCCTAAGGGGCAGATTTGCTCATGGGATGTTGGGAAGGCGGCTGGTGGGAAGCTCATGGGATGTTGGGGGGCTTCGCCTGGAAGCCACGTTTCCTGAGAGCCAACTCAAGGAACACAAACGGAAGCCCAAAGGAACACGAAAGGAAGCCCAAAGGAAAAGCAATCTCCCTCGATATATCACTAAACCAGAGCACAATGGATCACTCTGGTCTCATGGGGTGTTTTCCAAATCCCTGTGGAGCGGGGCTGGATCCTGGGGCACAACATCCCCATTGATTTCAGCCCACACTGAAATTCAATGGGAATTATCAAGGAATTCAAGGCAGCTCTGCTGTGTGCCAGGTGACACACTGTACCCATAACCACATCACGCTGCTGCTTTACCAGCCCCACAGACCTGGACATGGCAAAGGGAGCAGCAGCTCCAGCCACAGTGCACGCATGTGGAGATGATACAGCCATGGGAGACCCCACACACGCCCAATGCCCATGGGGTGGCTCAGCCCTTGCAGGAGCCACCACACCAAAGGCTGGCGGCTGCAGGGATTCCAGCCCTAACCCCCACAGCTCTCCCTGCCCCGCTGTACAACCCCAGACAGCTTCCCCAATACCCCTTCAATCCCCCCATCAAACCCCCTCACACCCGCTGGCCTGGAGCCCCCCGCTCCCCATTTTACCCATTTCTCTCCTGATACCCCCCCAACACCCTCCATTTACCTCAAACCCCTTCACCACCACCCTCATTCCTGCCCATACGCTGCACCCCTTACTCAGGACTACCCCCCAAGTCCCCCCGTTCAGCCTCCAGCCCCCCTAAACCCCCTGCCCAAGGCCCCCACTTCCCCTTTGCTCACCCCAAACCCCCCCCCCAACCTGTCCTTAACCCCTCCTCGAGTCCCCTCACCCCAAATGTAGACCCCCTGCTCCCAACCCTCACCCCCAGGCCCCTGTGGTGCCCCCCCCCCGGCTCACCACTCGGTTCCAGACGGCTCCCTGCTTGCTCTGCACATCGGGGGTGAGGCGGATGAACTGGGTCATGACCATGGCGTTACCCTGCAGGTCCCACAGCCCCGAGCTGGCCGAGCCCACACCTGAGGCCCACAACGCACTGTCGGTACTGGACAATGGGCACCCGCCCCCAGCGCCCTCACTCACCCTGCCCCACTCACCCTGGTAGGGTTTGGAGAGCGAGTGCTCCCGCTTGAGGTGCTCCTCCGTCTGCTCGGCCCGCGGCCCGCTCAGCGCCAGCGCCAGCAGCACCAGCACAGACCCATACCCCCCCGACGCCGCCATCTTGCCCCCACCGCAAGCGCTCCGCCCCGCCCCGCCCGCCCATTGGCCAGCTCTCCACGCCGAGCTCGCCCATTGGTTGCCTTGCGCAGGCCCGCGGTGAGCGGGTTGGAGGAGAGGACTGTCAATGGAGAGGAGAGGGGTGCACGCAGGGGCTGATGGGTAACTTCTTTCTGGCTGCCTTAAAGGATCCCCGCCGACTCCTGGCGGGCAATGGATTGAGGTGCGCGCCCCCAGGTCCTAGTGCCCCTCCTCGATTCTAGTGCCCTCCTTCCCCCCCCCCCAGTTCCTCATTCCCCTCTCCCGGTCCTAGTGCCCCCTTCCCGGTCCTAGTGACCCCCTCCAGGTCTTAGTGCCCCCCAAGATCCTAATGCCCACCTCCCCAGGTCCCAGCGCTCCCCCGCAACCTCCTGCTCACCTTACTTCCCCCTGCACCTCACACACCCACCTTCCCCAGGGGGGCTCAACTCCCACCTCATGGATACCCCTACCCCTTTGCTACCCCTTTGCCACCCCTTTGCACTCCGCTGCGCTTCCACACCCATCCCCTTGATTCATCCACCACTGCGAACCGACCGGCCCGGTTCTGCCTTCGCCCCTTTAAGGCCTTGTGTCGGGGGTGGGCGGGAGGATGTGACACAACCCCACTCGGGGCGGGAAGGGGGCGCGGCGTGAGGGAGTTGCGAGGCGCCAATATGGTAGCGGGAGGCGGCGCGACGGCGGCAGCGGGGTCCTTTCAGTGCTGCCGTCGCCGCTGCCGTGGCCCGCCCGGGACCGCCGAGCAGGGTCAACGTGGTGCTGGGGATGCGGCTGGAAGAGAGCACGAAGCCGGCGCCGGCGGCTCCGTCCCGCGGGCCCATCCGAGTCACGAAGGGCAGAGAGCCGCTGCTGCGCTTGTACGGGTGTGGAAAATGTAGGAATGATTCGTGTCAACAATCGGGAACTCCTTGTGACCATTGTACTTTGTGTGAGATATATAGAAATGATCATGTTTGTTTATGTCAGTACAATGATGAAAGGGAAGAAGAAACAAAGGAATAATCCATTTACCCAACTGCTTAAGTGCTAGCATGGTTGGGCGACCAAGAGACACAGGATGTTGTGAAACTTAAGTACTGAGCAAATAGACATATAAGGTGTGGTGATACGCGGTTTGGCTCCACAACTCGTTGAAGTTGTAAAGTAGGTATGCTTTTATTCAGTGCTGAGGTGCATGGAGATGGCTCCTCCAAAGTATGCACACCTCAGTGTCGTTTCCCGCTACATTTATCCTCTAAAGTTACACGCCTATACATATTCATGATCTAGCCCCGCTTCGTATTATGAGCGCAAAGGCCCTTTGCACATGCGCAGTGCCCCCCCGTGGTCATGGGCGAGGGTCTCAGGATGAACTAATGAGTCTTCCTCTTGTGAGTAGGGGTCTTCAAGATGAAGGAAACGAGGTTTCCTCTTCTTAAACTTTTCACCTTTGGCACAGTTGGATGCCCCTGTGGTTACACAATTGGCTGAAACCAACCATATCTGTAATTCTTGTGTTAACTAGCAAAGATCTAGAACAGGGTGACCTTCCTGCAAATTTATTGCAGGATAGGCAGGCAAGGAGTATCCCAAGCTAGCAGATATTTGGGAAACTCTCTCTTTGAACTAACTGATAAGTAGAAGGATGGTGTGAAATGTTATACTTTAGAAGGTTAGTGTGAAACAATTAATTCATGTTCAGTGGGACCCCTAAATTCCACAGACTTATAACATAGTTTTCTTTCTACAACTTAAGCTAAAAGGTATATTTTCCAGGCACTAGCATTTCTTATATCAAGCCCCCTGTATCACTTCCATGGGGTGCCACTGCTTCCATGGGGTGCTGCTGGCTCCATGGAGTGCCTCTGCTTCCATGGGGTGCAGCTCGCTTCCATGGGGTGCCAACCATGGGGTGCTGGTTTTGGTGGAGGGCACAGGACACTGGGGACACGGTGCTGGGCACAGGCCGCTGAACCAGGAGCCTCCCGTTCTCTGCCCATGGCCAGTGCCAGCCTTAGGAGCCGCTTTGGGAGCCCTCATTTGGGTTTCATCACCAGCCCCGGAGACCCTTGGATAGAAAATGACAGCTGGGAGGTTGCTGGGCTCCAAGGTCTGGGCTTGGCTCCCTCCTCCCAGCCCTGTTTCCGCTCCGCTGCCTGCTCATGGGGCTGGGAGCAGGAGCAGGGTGCTGCAGGCTGAGCCCTCCCGTTTGTGCTTTCAGGCTGGGAACCCCCCTGCCCTTCCCAGCTTCCAGTGTGGGAGCGGGATGAAGATCCCGGCTGTGGTGGGGGATGCCAGGGTCAGCCCCGCTCCTGCAGCCACATCCCTGTGTCCCGTCGTGCTCAGGGGGTGTCGTGAGAGGATCTAAGGGATCAGGTAATTCCACCCACAGCAAAAGCTTGCCCGGAGCTTGGGAGAGGGTTTGGGAGCCGCTAGATCCAAGCTTGCCTCGTGTGTAAAGGTAGAGAGGAGGCAGCAGCTCCAAGAGCACGGGCACAGGAGCTTGGGACGGCTCCTTGTGGGAATGCCAATGGCATCTCAGCATCATTCCCTTCACTTCATCCCACCCCACTCCAGCCCGGCCCCAGCACCCAGCAGCAGAGAACCCGAGTCCTGCTGCTGCCGGAGCCGGTGTTCTCCCGGCTGCTGCCACCGGCTTTCCCTCCGGTAAATCCTTCCTAAGGGCTTTAAAGGCACTCATCCCGCTTATAAAGCCACCCACGGCCCACAGGGCTGGATTTCAGACGCCTCCCAGGCTCAGGGCCCTGGTTTGTGGCGCTGGTTTGAGCCGAGCCCCGTTCCTCATGGATGCAGCCCCGGGCTGGAGCTCTGCCCTCATGGCCCTCATGGGCACCCGGAGCAGAAGCAGCGCCCGCACCGGCTGCTCCCAGGGCAGCTCATCCCAAGAGGAACCGCCTGGGTTGCCCATTCCCATCCCCATCCCTGCCCATGCACACCCCAGCTGAGGGGTTCCTGGAGCCATCAGCTCAGGGAGATTTCACCCCTCTGAGCATCGGCGTTACTGGAGCAGCTCTGCTCTGGAGCCAGGCTGAGAGAGCTGGGCTGGGGCAGCCTGGACAAGAGAAGGCTCCTGAAGGGGAGACCTGAGAGCAGCTCCAGTGCCTAAAGGGGCTGCAGGAAAGCTGGAGAGGGGCTTGGGACAAGGGCCTGTAGGGACAGGCCAAGGGCAATGGCTTTAACCTGCCAGAGGGGAGACTGAGATGAGCTCTTAGGCAGAAGCTCTTCCCTGTGAGGGTGCCGAGGCGCTGGCACAGGGTGCCCAGAGAAGCTGTGGCTGCCCCATCCCTGGCAGTGTTCAAGGCCAGGTTGGACACAGGGGCTTGGAGCAAGCTGCTCCAGTGGAAGGTGTCCCTGCCCATGGCAGGGGTTGGAGCTGGAGGAGCTTTAAGGTCCTTTCCAATATGAACCATTCTATGAGAAGGTGGCACATTCCCGATACCGGTGACAGCAGCTACAGCCACGCTCACCTGCCTGCATGCGATCCTTGGTGTACCAGATGGCAAATCCATCCCCGTTCAGGTTCTTCTTGCCTTGCCCGTGGATTTTGAAGCGCTTCTGCGTCTCCCAGTCCCGCAGGTAACACAGCTGCAAGCAAAGGAGCAGGGATGGGACACGAGGCTGCCCCAGTGCCACCACCCACTGCTGCTGTGCCCACGAGGGTTAGGGGACAGGCACCTCCAAGTCTGCACCATGCTCTGCCTGTCACAACAGCTCCATGTGCCACTGCTCCATGTCTCCCTTGCCAACAGACCTTGCTATCCCACCTGCCCCCAGCGCCCTGCCCTGCCCCACTCACCCTGGTAGGGTTTGGAGAGCGAGTGCTCCCGCTTGAGGTGCTCCTCCGTCTGCTCGGCCCGCACCCCGCCGGACCGCAATAACGTGCTGGGGATGCGGCTGGAAGAGAGCACGAAGCCGGTGCCGGCGGCTCCGTCCCGCGGGCCCATCCGTGTGACGGAGGGCAGCGAGCTGCTGCTGCGCTTGTACGGGCAGGGGCTGGGCCCTAGCACTGGGGAACGGGTGGCGTTCTCCGAGCTGCGCCCGGCCGAGAATGGTTCTGCCCCGCACGGCTCCTGCTCCTATCGCACCCAGGACGTGGTGGTGCAGCTGGGCCCCATGGCCCTGCTGCGGGTCCGGGTCCGCACCCTGCGCAAGGGCGAGAAGGTAAAAACCTACGTGTTCTGCACACAGCGCCGGGCTGGCCAGGCCTGGCTGCCCCATCCTGACCCCAACACCTGGCTCATGGTGCTGGAGGAGAAGAAGTCGCTGTTGCCGCTGTGGCTTCAGGTGATCCTGATCGTGGGGCTGCTGCTGCTGTCGGGCATCTTCAGCGGGCTCAACCTGGGCCTCACGGCGCTGGACCCCATGGAGCTGCGCATCGGGCAGAACTGCGGCCCGCCCAGCGCCAGCGCCAGCAGCACCAGCACGGCCCCATACCCGCCCGACGCCGCCACCTCGTCCCCACCGCCCGCGTTGCGCTCCGCCCCGCCCCGCCCCGCCCGCCCATTGGCCAGCTCTCCGCGCCGAGCTCGCCCATTGGTTGCCTTGCCCAGGCCGCAGCTGCGTTTGGGGCTTCAGCACAGTGGTAAATCTGACGCATTCAGTTTAATCTGCTGCTAAATTCAGTGTGGTCCCAGGCACTGGGATGTAAGGGACCTCACAACCATCATGTTTGCGAAACACTGTTTTTTCAGACCAAGTTAATTAAAAATGGTTTTTTCCAAGAGGTCCAAATCAGGCTGCAATGTACCATTAGGTCAAGACCTGCCCTTTTTATCATCTTAACCCTGCAGTGACCGTCTGCAAATCCATGAAGGTGCCCTGCTATAAAATATGGGCACATTGGAGCAGAGCAAGGCTCTGATAATCTGAGTCTGTACTTTCCCTTGTTAAGGATGAATGTGGTTTCCTGCAACCAGAAGTGACTCATGTTGGATATCAGGTGGGGAAACCACCAGCACAAGGAGCCTACCCTGTTTCCAGGGGCCAGACAACAGCCACAACCATGGGAGCCTATGAAAAGAATGAGCTGGTCTTTAGGCAAAGCTACTAGAATGTTGGAAAACAAATTGGTATATGTAAAAGGGGACACTTTTCAACACTTCAGGAGATCAGGCTGGATAATAACTAGGAATGTGCATTGGTAAAATGGCCTGGAGAAACAGGAACTGTGCTGGGCTTTGTATGGGAAACAGCAATCTGACCCACCTCTGAATTTCAATCAAAGAAGTCAATTCCGATTCAAGTGAATAAAAGAGAAATCCACTATGAATAGGGAAGGAATTAAGTAAGAGGTAAAGGAAGTCAGATTAAAGCTCATTCTTTCTGTGATGGTTAGGTCTAATTGAGTCGGGTCTATTCGGCAGTAATCTTGCCTGATTTTTACCTCATAAATACTAATCATAAAAACTAATAGAAATCGGTTCCCAGTTCAAACCCAGGCTGCAACATTGTGGTGGGGCTCATTAATGAGTATGCAGCCTGAGGAGGAATAAACCCTTTAACCCGCCACCACCACCACCACCGCCACCACCACCAAACCCCTTATTTCCTCCAACTGGAAACATCAACAAGCATTGCTGATAAACAGATGGAAATCTCAGGTTTGGAGTGGTCCTTAGCATTTAGAGAGTCATTCTTTTTGTATTCAAGGGCTGAGAATGTTTGTTCAGATTTAGGGAACACGGGAGAAGTGGAGAAAGGAAAACTGGGCTGTCTTGGAGACAGAGATCTTTCCACCCACGTGTTACAGGTTTTCCCGGGGAGTTTCTCCTTACAAATGCTTTCCTGACAATTTTAATTGTTTTTATTCTCTTTTTTTAAAGCTGGTTTCTTGCTTCCATTCCCCACTTCACTGTCTGACTTCCCACAAATATTACTGCTTTTTTTGTTGTTGTTAACTTTTGCAGTGCAAATAACAAATATTTAAGCTTGTCTTGCAGGGAAAAAGTCAGTTTTATTAAACCCAAAGGAATATCAAATTCAAGTGCCTGCAAATATTTGTCAGCGGTACCTTCTCTCACAGGCTTATTTCCAAAGCACTTTGTTAGCATCTCCTAGCACCTGTAGCATCAAACATGCTTACTCCAAGCCATTTTGAGATCTGCATTAGCACATGAGTGACTGCTAGATGAGATGCCCCATTTTGTAGGCATGGTGTGGGCCACATCCGGCAGTGAGTGTCCCTCTCTTTGCCAGCACTGTTGGGGAGTGTTCTCCATTCCTGCCTGCAAAGGACTGAGGTTTGGCCAATTGTGGTGAGCTTGGTTGTGTTCTCTGATGGCTCTGAGCAGTGACTGCAGAGACACATTTTCAGTTGTCCCTTACTTTTGTGACCTGCTTTAGTGCATCTCTGTGCCTTGCTGCAAGTCCAGCACACAAAGGTGTATTTTGTGGCTCCTTCTCTTGGCAGAGACGAGATGTGCGGTGTTTCCTTAGGGATCCAGGGAGAACTGGCACTCGGGCTTGCTGCTCTCAGATGGTGTTTGCTCTCTTCCAGGAGGTGTTGGGAAGGTGGTTGCTAAACATCAGACCTTCTTACTGTGTCGGGCTTAATATCTGATATGTGAAATACTTCATAGAATGGTTTGGGTTGAAAGGGACCTTAAAGATCATCTGATTCCAAATTTTTAGCTCTTTGTAATGAGTGATTGCCTTTATCTTTAATGCAGCTCTGTGGAGCTGGGTTCGGAGCTCAGCTTTTACCTTGCTGCCTTTCAGCCACCCAAAGGTTTTACCTTCCTCAACCACATACAATTTCTAGGAACCAACAAAACCTCTTACTGGACTCCAAAGGAGCTGCTGCTCTGCTCATCCACTGGCATTGCTGCTGCATCAGGAACATGGATGCAAAACAAAGCGAAAAGAGGTGAAGTGATGCACAGCATGTTTTGGTAATTACTTTATTTAAACCTACGTTCCTCATGTGTTGTTAACCAGACCCAGTAGTTTTCCACAAACTGTACGACTGAGTTATTTCTGTACTGTTGGACAGTGGCAGAGTGTTGCTCTAGGAGGGCTTTGCAGGTGGGGGTTGTAGTGCCTGTAGTGCATGTTGTAGGGGTTGTAATCCTGGAAGGGGTTGTAGTGCAGTTCCTGCCATGAACTGCAGGTTGTTGAAGCTCAGTCTGAGTTTCTGGGTGACTGATCCTATATTAATGCCTGAGGAATGACAGAAAAGGCTTCCCCTTGCACTTTCTCATTAGTAAAAGCATCCTGCAGAGATTTTTCACTCTCTAGGAAGTCATCTTCTGTAGAATACCTATAACAGGGGCACTTCAATATGTATATGTGTTAGTGTCAGGACAAACACATAACCATCGGAATGGTTATATGAGGTGCTTTATTAAGGCGCTGAGAACCAGGGGTACGCACCCAAATCTGGTTCTAACCTCGTCACATCGCGTTCGCAATTTATACGTTAGAAGTTTCTCAATAGGTATCAGGGATTGCTTGATCAGTCCTTTACGACATCAGCCTCTCCTGCGCTTGCGCGGCCCCCTCTGGTGGTCGTCCTGATGAAGTAAGGAGTCTTCCTCACTCTGTCCTCTTTTTACCTTTCTGTTCTTTGGCCAAATCCCAACCATTATGTGGACACAGCATTCTCTTATCTTCACTTAGTTGCCCTTGGTATGTGGTTCTGGCTTACTTAATCTTTGGTTCTGCTAAGTTGGAGTTTCTCAGTACATTCTTTTCTACATTCCCTTTACTATACAAGGTTATATTTGTTTCTATTCCTAAAGTCACCATTGTAGCGTTTAGTTATAAAGTAGCTAAGATACAAACCAACACAATTGCAGCATTCATTCAGTGTATGAAGCTTCTCTATTGATTTGCAAACTTTTCAAATATAATCAGTGCTAGAATGGTTACAGAAAATTTCACCCTCCTCTAACATTAGGCTTTATGATAGAGGAGCATAGCCATCCAAATAAAAGCACAAGCAAACCAGAACAAAGCTTCTTGGGAGATACCGACAACAGGATTTATAAGGAAAGCAAAATCCATCTAAATTTGGCAAACTGCAATGCTGCCGTGTAGTCTAAAACCCAACACTGAGGTGGGGAAAATACAGGCAAAGACATACAGAGATCCCAATTGCCGGTGAACCTCAGGCTTCTTAGCCTCCGGGGCAGAGTTCGCATTTTCTGCCTATTTTGGAAGTACAACTAGATGGCTTATCAGCTTCCCGAGACTAACAGGATCAATATGCAGATGAGAAAGCTTAATAAGGATGATAAAATTAGGACAGCCAAAATAATCTCCTTTAGGGAGCGCACACAGGCTAAACACCACCAATGCTACAAATGAAACTCTTGCAAGGGGAACCATCTACCAGGCGAGAGCACAGTATTAGCAAAGAAACACACATTCAAAAATTTAACTGTCAATTGAAAGCAAAACATATATGAAGATGGAAAACACCACAAAAGAAGGCTCAAAGGGACATAACCACACCAGCCTCCCATGAGACACCTTGCTGGCTCCAGCCACTGCGTGGCGGGTTGGTCTCTCCTCACCACCAAGGACATCTAAAGTCATTGACTGATTTGAGCCTTAGTTGACGCAGGACCGAGGTCTCAAAACCATGAGTTTCCTACATTTTAGTGCAAACTGGCTACCAAGAGAGCTGCCCCGCCAATGCTCTTGCTACACAATGTGCTTTAGCCTGTCCCGTCAGACTGACACCAGATGAGTTGGAACTGACCCAACCTGGGGAAGAAAAAGCAATTGCAAGCCCATGGCATAAATCCATGGGAGACATCTCTTCCAGAGCTGCTTGAACTTTAAGATCTCACATTCTAATCCCCAAATAAACCATTTCTAAGGAAAAAAACCCAGCAGCTAGATCCATTTGCTACCACAAATGAGCAGTGATTTCAGCTGGAACAGCAGTGCTCTTTTCCTCTATTGCAAGGGCTGCTTTATTGCTTCTTCCCCCTCCTCCTTCGCCCCATCAGTCTGCCTCTCACAAGCCATCTGAAATCTTTTAATTGCAAAGGGTCATGAACCCCTGAAACCTCCTCATTAGTTTGGGGAAAACAGTTTCACATTGGTAGTAGAAAAACTACAAAGCTCTTTTTTTTCTTTCCTTAATGCAGAGGGTGAATGTTGCACAGCTCCATGCTCAAGAACATCGGTGGGGTTGCCATGAACAACAAATGTTGCTTGTTATTAACAGACAACATCAACTAGATTTTCAGGGATATATGACTGTAAAATAAAACTTTGAAGGAAGCAAAAGCCAGCCTCAAATCCAAATATAGTTGTGGAGGTGCAAACTGGTCAGAAGCAGGTTCACATTAGAACAACTCACGGTTTTTGTGCTCCTTGATTATGATTCGGAGAAAACTCCAGGAACTCGCCAACAAAGGTTTAAGTTGACAAGCAGGTATTCTTTACTGCAGTGCCGGGAGACACGGGGGATAGCTCCTCCAAGCGTGTCTCTGCCAGGCATCAACCAGGCTGTGATGATACTGTCCTTAAACATACATATTCATTAGATTACATACATGACATCATACTGTCCTGGGTTCAGCAGTAGCAGTCATTTTTCCTCCTTCTTAGTAGCTGTTGCAGCACTGTGTTTTTGACTTTCAGCCTGGGAACAGAGCTGATAACACCGATGTTTACCCTGACCAAGGACTTTGTGAGTCTCATGCTCTGCCAGGGAGGAGGGGAAGCCGGGAGGAAGCAGGGACAGGACACCTGACCCGAACTAGCCAAAGAGGTATTCCATACCATAGCACATCATGCCCAGGAGGTAGAATGGAGAGTTCCCGGAAGGGCTGGATCACTGCAGGGTGGGGGTGAGGTACCGGTTGGTGAGCGGTTGTATTCTCTTGCCTTGTTATTTCCTTTATCATTATTATTATTGGTGGTAGCAGTAGTGATTTGTGTTATACCTTAGTTATTAAACTGTTCTTATCTCAACCCGTGGGAGTTGCATTCTTTTGATTCTCCTCCCCGTCCCTCCAGGAGCAGAGGGAAGAAAGGTGGGGGGGGGAAATGGACTTCGTGGTTCTGATTTACGGCCTGGGCTTAAACCACGACAGTTATTTTTTGGCGCCCAACGTGGGGCTTGAAGGGTTGAGATAACAACAGATCTGACCGAGGCACAATGCTGATTTATTGGCTCTCAAGGTTGTTTCTCTTGATGTCACAGTTTCAGTGTGCTGTAGCTTACTTAGAGCCGGTATTTGCTGTGTTAGTGTTTATCAAGTGTGGGCCTTGGGCTAAGGTTCTTGTTTCATTGTACTTCATGGTAATGGCTTGCGATACGGGGGGGCTCCGGCAGCAGGGCGGGATGGACGTGGCCGTGGACTTGTACCTGGCCGTCCCGCTGCTCTTCACCGTCCAGGCCCTCGTCCTCGCCTCCGTCTTTGTGAGGCTGCGGGGAGCTGAGGGGGAGCGGCCCCGGGAGCCGGCGGCGGCCGAAGCGGCCCGGGAGAGCGGCTCCGGGGACCAAGCGGCGGCGGGAGCGGGGCCGGAGGCCGGCAGGGAGCGGCTGCCGGTGGAAGAAGTGGGGGCGGTCGAGGAGGGAAAGGAGGCGGCTGCCGAGCAGCGGGAGGAGGGGGCGGAGGAGCCGAGCCCCACGGCCGAGCCCAGACCCGCGGCGGCCGAGAGCATCCCCCAGCAGCCGTCTGCCGAACCCCGCGAGCCTGAGCCCCAGGAGGATGCAGGAGACCCCGCAGCACTTTCCAGCAAGGCAGAGGAGGAAGATCTGGACTCAGAAAAAGGGAAGCTGGTGGTGAGAGAGCCTTCAAGCACAGCAGCTACAGCCCCAGTGACAAGTACAGCAGCATCATTTGAGAGTTCTGAAGGTTTTGAATGGCCTTTGGGTACCCTTGGGACCTGCCTGCTGATTGTGATGGGGATCACCATGTTGGCACACACAGAAAGTGTGTTTTACCCACGGCCATTTTGTCTGATCCTGAGAGTTAAGCAGAGTCAGGTTTGGGTCTTGTCTGGGTTTAGACAATACAGGGGGACCGAGAGGTTTTCCCCAAGGCTGGACAGCCATGAGTGTCACGGTGTGTGGGACAGTATGGGCGAGTATCTAATCCACTGGGCCCCTCCAGTGCTTTGGAAGCGTCGGAGATGGAAGGCAGCTGTGTGGAGTCCCCGACGACAAGTTGCAGAGACTGCTGCAAGGGAGGGTGAATTATTTTGAGCCTGATGGGCCCATGACACTTCAGGCCATCAGGGCGGAGATGCAACATAGAGATGGACTCATGATCGAGGGGTGGACTTTGCAATGGGCCTCTCCTGCTCTGAAAGACTGTTACAAGAGATGGAGCCCACCATCATGGACTGAATGGACTCAGCAGCTTTATAGGGATTGGTCCGTGCACTAAGATAACAGTGCACTGAGATGAAAGTGATGGTATATTGAAAATGTGGGATCTGGGCATGACGTGAATGGTATGGAATAAGGGGTGGATATTGTCCTGGGTTCAGCAGTAGCAGTCATTTTTATTTCTTCTTAGTAGCTGTTGCAGCACTGTGTTTTTGACTTTCAGCCTGGGAACAGAGCTGATAACACCAATGTTTAGACTGACCAAGGACTTTGTGAGTCTCATGCTCTGCCAGGGAGGAGGAGGGGCCGGGAGGAAGCAGGGACAGGACACCTGACCCAAACTAGCCAAAGAAGTATTCCATACCATAGCACGTCATGCCCAGGATGTAGAATGGAGAGTTCCGGGAAGGGCTGGAACACTGCGGGGTGGGGGTGAGGTACCGGTTGGTGAGCGGTTGTATTCTCTTCCTTGTTATTTCCTTTGTCATTATTACTATTAGTGGCAGCAGCAGTGATTTGTGTTATACCTTAGTTATTAAACTGTTCTTATCTCAACCCGTGGGAGCTGCATTCTTTTGATTCTCCTCCCCGTCCCTCCAGGAGCAGAGGGAAGAAAGGTGGGGGGGGAAGTGGACTGCGTGGTTCTGATTTACGGCCTGGGCTTAAACCATGACATCATACTTTTTAGAGAATGCCTCCTGTATGCATACAAAAATGTGGTAGTGGGCTTTCGGACCCCCGGTGGTTATTTCTTCATCGCTTTTGGTTTAGGATCATTGTCATATCAGCAACCACCAGGTGGCTCTGGCAAAGCTTTTCTTAGTCATTTTCTTTTCTCTATAGTGGCTAACAAAGCCTGACGTTCTTGAGGTTACTTATTTACAACCCTATTCTTCAATCAACCCCATTCTTCAGTCCTCCCTTTTCTTGTCCTATTGCAAATTCTTTTGCGGCTGAGTTATTTCATTTTTGTTTAAAGTGTCCTGAGCTATTTCCCTGTTTCTACTCGATGCTTAATTTTCTTTCTCTTCCATTCGTCATAGTTCATCCTGGTTTGTTTGCAACACCAAAAGGAGCATTGGACTGTTATGCATGTAATTACAACCATTCCTATTATTACAAATACAATAGAAAACAACTGTCTCAACCAGGAGAGATTGGGTACCCGTGATGTTAATTTTTCTCAAATTTCCCCAAATCCCCATGAGGTGTTGTCCTGCGCCACCTCATGAAATATTTTAACTTGTTTCCACATTTCCTTTAGATCAGTAGGAATTGTTCCTATATAGATCAAAGTGGAAGAACAGCTGTCATTGATTACAGAGCAAACTCCTCCTTGGGATGCTAACAGTGTATCTAATGCCATTCGATTTTGGAGCACTACTTTAGACAGGCTGGTTATTTCTTCTTGGAATGCTGGAATAGCATCAGCAGCCCGATTTCCCATTTCCTCAATTGCAGCTGAGATATTTACAATCGCTTTTTCTAATTCACTAACACCTAGAGATGGAATAAGCCATCTAACAAAGCTATGGAAAGCAGTGTCAGGTTCCAGAGGGATGAATGTCAATTACTGTAAAGTTGGGAACCATTACTCCCAGTGTGCGTGTCCCTTTCCAGTTAGGAGGCAAAGCCTTACAGGCATTTTCTCCACATAACCAATAGCACCCTTTCCCTTCAGGAACATTCCAATAACCAGTTAAAGGTTTTCGAAGGTGAAGTTGATCCGCTGGAGGGAAGGGATGCCATCCAGAGGGACCTCGACACGCTTGTGAGGTGGGCTGATGCCAACCTGATGAAGTTTAACCATGCCAAGTGCAAGGTCCTACACCTGGGTCGGAGCAATCCCAGGCACAGCTACAGGTTGGGCAGAGAAGAGATTCAGAGCAGCCCTGCAGAGAAGGACTTGGGGGTGTTGGTCGATGAGAAAATGAACATGAGCCGGCTGCAGTGAGCGCTCACAGCCCAGAAAGCAACCGTATCCTGGGCTGCATCAAGAGGAGCGTGACCAGCAGGTCAAAGGAGGTGATCCTGCCCCTCTGCTCTGCTCTCGTGAGACCTCACTTGGAGCATTGTGTGCAGTTCTGGTGTCCTCAACATAAAAAGGACATGGAACTGTTGGAACAAGGCCAGAGGAGGGCCACGAGGATGATCAGGGACTGGAGCACCTCCCGTATGGAGAGAGGCTGAGAAAGTTGGGGCTGTTCAGCCTGGAGAAGAGAAGCTGCGTGGAGACCTCAGAGCAGCTTCCAGTGTCTGAAGGGGGCTACAAGGATGCTGGGGATGAACTCTTCATTAGGGACTGTAGTGACAGGACAAGGGGTAACGGGTTCAAACTGAAACAGGGGAAGTTTAGATTGGATCTAAGGAAGAAATTCTTTACTGAGAGGGTGCTGAGGCACTGGAATGGGTTGCCCAGGGAGGTTGTGAATGCTCCATCCCTGGCGGTGTTCAAGGGCAGGTTGGACAGAGCCTTGGGTGACATGGTTTAGTGTGGGGTGTCCCTGCCCATGGCAGGGGGTTGGAACTAGATGATCTCAAGGTCCTTTCCAACCCAAACTATTCTATGATTCTATGATTCTAAGTTGCATTGCCCAGCTGCAATATGGATAATTTGCTACTGACATGTTGCCTTGATTAAGAGTTTTGTTAGTGGTTACACATTTAACTTCTGACACATTTGAGGCTTGTATCCTTAAAACCTGTAAATTTGTATGGCCCTTGTCAGTATAAATGAGATCTCTCCATAATATATTCCAATTTGTCTTGAAGGGGATAGGGAGGCCAATTAAAGGAATACCCAGTCTCTCTCCTGATATAGGTAGCTGAGTACAGATCCAACAATCACTCTTGTTTAAGACATTAGTAACATTTTGTATCAATCTCAGATAAAGATTTTGATTCCATGCTTCTACACCTATTATTATGCAAGTCCAAATTATGATCAATGTAGTCTCATACGTGTGGGTCCTAAAGACTCGACGCGCTCTGATGTGTTTCTGGTTCTGGTGCCTTCTTGATTCTCGAGTAATGTATCCAAGGAGGCTGCTCCTTTATCTTCACTGCTGTAAAGGTAGTCAGTCATACCAGGTATGGTCCACTCCACTTCTCTTCTAGAGGATCACCTGCAAAATTCTTAATAAAAACCCAATCTCCTGGCTTAAAAGGGTGAATAGGATAATCTAAACCTCTGGCCCTGGTCCCTAACACTCTGCCATTTATTTCTTCTAACTGTTTTCCCAAGTTTACCAAGAACTGTTGAAGGTATCCCTTCTACTTCTTGAAGGCTCTCTCCTTTAAATTGAGATTGATATGGCCTTCCATATAGAATCTCAAATGGGCTAATTCCTTCCTTTGACCGAGGTTTTGTTCTGATTCTCAGTAAGGCCAATGGTAATGCTTGATACCAATACAATTTAGTCTCTTGACAAATCTTCCCAAGCTGTTGTTTAATTAAGTGATTCATTTTTCCCACTTGCCCACTGGCCTGAGGCCTATATGGAACACGTAATTGCCAAGCTATTTCCAATTTCTTGATGATTTCTTGTAATAATTTTGCACTGAGATGTGTACCACGGTCAGAGGAGATAGTTGCTGGCACCCCAAAACGAGGTATTATTTCACTTCATAGCACCTTAATCACTTGTTTTGCATTATTTGTCCTGCAAGGAAATGCTTCTGGCCACCCTGAAAAAGTATCTGTCAATACCAACAAATATCGATAACCTCCTTTTCTGGGTAATTCAGAAAAACCTATTTGCCACTATTGCCCCGGATAATTCCCTTTCCCAACTGTCCCAACCTGATTCCTGTTTTCAGTCTTAGGGTTATTTTTCAGACATAGTTGACATTGTTTTGTCACTAATTGCACTATGGTATAGAAATTTCTTCCTAGGATCTGTTTGTTTAAATGTTTATACAAGGTATTACTTCCCCAATGAGTTTTGTTATGTTCTTCTTGTATCAACTTCCATAATTGATTATAGGGGATCACTACTTGCCCATCAGGTATTTTTATCCAACTCTTTTCATTTTCCTGTCCTTCCAAGTCTTCTATTAGTTTCGTATCTTCTTTAGAGTACCTAGGTTTCTTTTGCTCTATTACCAGTTTACCGTCAGGAATTAAGGACATCACCTCAACTCTTTTCAGTTTCTGCTGCCCGTTTAGCCTCACAACCAGCCAAATTATTTCCAATCTCTTGATCAGATTTACCTCTTTGATGTCCTTTACAATGTACGATAGCCACTTCATTGGGTAATTTTACAGCTTCTAACCATCATAGAATTTCCGTTGCATGTTTAATTTTTCTTCCCTGGGTATTTAAATGTCCTCCTTCTTTCCAAATTGCTCCATGTGCATGAACTACATCAAAGACATATTTGGAATCAGTCCATATGTTTATCGGCTTGTCCTTTGCCAACTCCAAGGCTCTAGTCAGGGCTATTATTTCTGCCTTTTGTGCTGAGGTGTTAGAGGGTAATGGTTTAGCTTCTATTACCTTTGAAGTTGTAGTTATGGCACATCCTGCTCTTCGTTGTCTTTAACAAAGCTGCTGCCATTGGTGAACCAGGGATCTGCACCCCCCAGGGGCTCCTCCTCCTTCAGATCTGGTCGGATTGAATATACTCTCTATAGTGGCCAAGCAGTCGTGAGTCAATGGTTCAGTAGGGGTTTCCCGAAGGAAAGATGCTGGATTCACAACATTAGTGATCACGATTTCCACATCATCCAGTTCTACTAGGATGGCTTGATACTTCAAGAAACGTGATGGCAATAGCCAATGTGTACCTTTTTGTTCTAGGACTGTTGATACTGCATGTGATACTAACACGGTGATCTTTTGTCCCAGTGTCAATTTTCGGGCCTCTTGGATGTTTAAGATAACTGCTGCCACTGCTCTCAGGCATCCAGGCCAGCCTTTACGTTGTTCATCCAGCTGTTTTGAAAAATAGGTCACTGCTCTTTTATAAGGTCCCAATCTTTGAGCCAAAACCCCCAAGGCTATTCCCTGTTTCTCTTCGGAATATAGCCAGAAGTGTTTAGTTATGTCCAGGAGCCCCAGAGCTGGAGCTCTGATGAGTTCTGTCTTTAAACTTTTAAACGCTTCTTCAGCTTCATCTGTCCATTTTAGAAAGGTTGGATTTTCTTTTAGCAGCTCATATAAGGGTCCCACCAGAACACCATAATCATGGATCCCGAGCTGACACCACCCTGTCATTGCCAGAAACGTCCGGATATCTTTAACTGTGGATGGTCACGGTGTCTGACAGATTGCTTCCTTCTGAGCTGCTTCAAGTTCTGGTTGTCCTCCTGTTATTTTGCATCCTAAATAAGATACTCGAGTTCAAATTAGTTGAGCCTTCAATTTAGATACCCGGTATCCATTTAGCCCCAGAAAGTTTAACAGTTCTACAGTCCATTGAACACATTCTCTCTCAGTTTTGGTGGCAATTAACAGGTCGTCCACATACTGTAGTAAAGTTCCTGTCTGGGTGGGTGCTTCCCAGAATTCTAATTCTCCTGCCAATTGATTTCTGAAAATGGTCAGACAGTTTTTAAATCCCTGAGGTAACACCATCCAAGTCAGCTGTGTCCTTCTTCCTGTTTCAGGGTTTTCCCATTCAACAGCAAGTAAATTTTGACTTTCTTTGGCCAGGGGCAGACAGAAGAATGCATCCTTTAAGTCCAGAACAGTAAACCACTCCTGATTAGTATTCACTTTAGTCAATAAGGTATACAGATTAGCTACTCTTGGATGACTATCCTCCACAATTTTGTTGACTGCTCTGAGATCTTGAACTAATCTGTAACTTTTCCCATTGGATTTCTTTAATGGCAAGAGACGAGTATTATATTCTGACTCACATTCAGTTAATGATCCATATTTTTAAAAAAATTATTTCTTTTTTTCCCTTTCAGTCCTCCAATTTTAAGGGATATTGTTTAATTCTAATTGGGCAGGCCCCCCTTTTATTTCCACTGTAACAGGCAAAGCATTTTTTCACCTTACCTGGAACTTCAGATGCCCATACTCCCAGATATACCTGACTAAGGATTTCTTCTATTCCAGGGAGGTCCTCCTGTTTGCTTTGCTGTTGAATTAAAGATAAACTCAAAACTTCAATTAATTGATCGGTTTTGACTCTTAATTCCATTTTGCCTTCTTTAAATGTTGCTTCTCGCCCTAATAAAGATTTTGGACAATTTGGCATGTATAAGAATTTATGCATTCCTATTTGTTTTCCCAATTTGTTCTCTAAAGGTCTCAGAAAGAATGCTTTTTTGATTGTTTTTTTTCCTCGGTGGCCAGTAGCTCCCACATCTGTAACAAATTCTTTTCCTCTGATTTAACACTGAATAAGTTGCTCCTGTATCCACTTAAAAATTCCACTTTATTTCCTCTAGTCCCTAGTTTTAATTTAATCAGTGGATCTGCTAGGGTAGATTCCCCAGGTCCCTGTCAGTCTAGTTTCAATTCAGTCACCAGAGTCACCCCATGGCACTCCTCCCAGGGCAGTCTCACTTCCAACATCCAAACTCCTTACAGTATGTACACTGATTCCATCCCACAGGCGAATTCAATCTCTCACCTCTGCCTCATCCTCTCACTTTAGTCCCTCCACCAGTTTCTACTTGTCCCAAAGCAGCCACTGTAGCCATGCCTGTAGCACGACTCAGCTCTGTCTTCTCTACCTGCTCCCGACTCCTATACGCTCTCCACACTTGTTAACATTCTCAAGTCCTTCTGCCCTGTTGCCAGTGACAGCAACCTCTTCCTCCTTATCAGTAACAGATGGGGTAGATGCCGAGAGCGCTCCTCTCGGAGGTACCTGTGACACATAATCCCCCAACCTATCTCCCTGATTACTCCGTTCAGTTGGGATTTTTGTTTGTTTGGGGTTTTTTTTAAACTTTAAACATCTTTCCCCAATATCCCAGGCTGAACAACATCTCTCCAGCTTAGCTTTCTGTTTTTCCCTGTCCTTTTCCAAAGCCAAAATTAGGGATCTGGCAGAGCTATATTAATTTCACATTCCATCTGCCACTCCGGGTGGTTTCTTAAAGTTAAAAACATATCTGCATAAATCACTTCATCCCATTTTCCTTGTTGTCTTAAAAATAACATTAATTGCAACAATGTATCATAGTTCAAAGTTCCATTTTTAGGCCATTTTTCCTGATCTTCCAAAGTATAAAAAGGCCACCATTGGTTACAATATTCTATCAGCGTTTTCTAATTTACCGAGCCCCCAGGAAACCCTCCCGGTTCTTTCCAATGCACCAAAATGCATCCTAAAGGACTCTTTTGCAGGATCTCTCCACGCTGCTGATTCCCCATTATCAATCTCGCAGTCACACACACACACGTGATCCCACAGACACACTCCACACAGTTACAACACTTGAGACAGAGACTAAAATTGTATCAAACTAACAACAATTAACACTTATATAACAGTCTGTCACCAATACCAAAATCACAAGACCAAAACCATCGCTATAACAAGCCACAAAATAGACACACTCCACACAGTTAAAACACTTGAAACGGAGACAACAGTTAATAACACAGGTATAATGGTCTGTCACCAATACCAAAATCACAAGATCAAAATCATAACTATAACAAGCCACAACATAAGTCAAATACCAGTAAAATCCAAAACCTTTTCTACAAGACGCCCACTGCATCTTGCAGGACCCAAACCACAAGATGCCCTCTGCTTCTCGTGGGTGTATACCGAACGACGCTAGCAGCCGGGTATACGCCTTTACCCACGAGATTTCCTATCTCGATTTACGGAGGGCTTCCAAACCTTGCGTACGCTTACCAAACCAATTTACCAAACCAAGATGCCCCATGCGTCTTACAGACTATATAAAAGAAAAGAATACCTTTTATGAAGATGGTCCTTGCCTGCCCCCACAGTGATCCGAATGAGTCGAGGGGTCCCTCTGGGAAAAACTCCCGAGGGCCCTAGGGAGCCCTGTCCTCAGCAGGTCCTGCAGCCGAGCAGAGAGGGTCCCACCCGGGTCGCCAAATTGATTCGGAGAAAACTCCAGGAACTCGCCAACAAAGGTTTAAGTTGACAAGCAGGTATTCTTTACTGCAGTGCCGGGAGACACGGGGGATAGCTCCTCCAAGCGTGTCTCTGCCAGGCATCAACCAGGCTGTGATGATACTGTCCTTAAACATACATATTCATTAGATTACATACATGACATCATACTTTTTAGAGAATGCCTCCTGTATGCATACAAAAATGTGGTAGTGGGCTTTCGGACCCCCGGTGGTTATTTCTTCATCGCTTTTGGTTTAGGATCATTGTCATATCAGTAACCACCAGGTGGCTCTGGCAAAGCTTTTCTTAGTCATTTTCTTTTCTCTATAGTGGCTAACAAAGCCTGAGGTTCTTGAGGTTACTTATTTACAACCCTATTCTTCAGTCAACCCCATTCTTCAGTCAACCCCATTCTTCAATCAGTTTATGTCTAAAGGGAGGTGTAGTCATATGGAAGTTTTTAACTATAAATCACCACAAACATTTTGCCCCGGCATCCTTGGATTTAAACGGCCCACTCACAAACTGTATATAGTCCAGCCAGGAAGATTTCTTGCTACTTAAAGAAACCTTCCCATTAACGCACCTAAAACACACACAAAATCAAATTAAGGCTCTGCAGTTTCAGTGCAGACTAACCCAGCTAAGGCAGAATGCTGCTGTCTGCAGATGGAGAAGTCACTCACGTGTGGATTCATTTCGAAAAAACGCAGCAACACCAGTGGCTTTCCCGAGCAAGGCAGAAATAGCACCTCTAAGTCACTTCTAGGTATCACTTTAGTGACACGTACCAACCCCACAGCATGTTCTTGGCTGTCTGGGGCATGTTGAAACTCTAGTTTAGAAGAGAACAGCTGCCAGGGAGCCGGGATCGCGCAGCTCTGGCAGCAGCCCCATGATTCCCACTGCCAAGGCACAGCATGTGTGAAGCCATCTCCTAAACCACGACACAAACACTCGACACTGTGCAGAAAGAGAAGGAAATTCATTTGGGAACAAGTTAGATTGTCAATTTCAGAGTGAAAAAGGGAGATAGGAACTTAAATCCCATTCTGATTTACCATTTCCTACCTTCTTGTCTGTAAACAAGATAGCAACGTACTGAACCATCTACAGAAACTAATGCCACACAGTCATTTCAGATATCCAAGTAACTAGCTGTACTGACACTATACCAACACATACACGCTGAAAGCTGTAACAGGCCCATGATTTCCACAAGGGCACTTATCCATCTCATTTTATTAGCAGAACATTACAAAACACCCTTTTTATTCATCACATGGATAAGTCAGTTACAATTGGGAGACTCATCACTTGCATTCAGGACCTACCATGGCAGCTACACACTTAAAGACTTCAGGATCCTTAAATGTTGCAGACACCAAACTCCAGCAGAGCTCCCCATTCACCAGCTTCTCAAATGAGAGAGGAGTTTGACATAATCAAACCACAACCATAAAGGCATGGGTAAGCTTACACATTTTGAGCAAATAAAAGACTCTTTGCCTGGACACAAATTCACCAGCCCACCCCACTGCAGTGATTTTACCTAAAAGGGACACATTGCACACAGCTACAAGGTCAGTGCTTCAGCAGGTAATACATTAAATACATCTGGAGATTAGTATTCGTAATTAGCACACGATTATGAATATTTAGGGACAGGTTTTGGCAGGCACCCCAGAACAAGCCTGGTTAGTGCCAGCCTGGCCCTGCGTGGTCTCTTGTCACTCAGACAAGCCAGCGCTCTCCCTCGAAGCGCCCCTCTGAACAACCACATCATACCCAAAATAAACCCACACCTTACTGCAGCCTTTCAGTACTTAAAAGGGGCCTATAAGAAAGATGGGGAGAGACTTCTTAGCAGGGCCTGTTGTGACAGGACAAGGGGTGATGCTTTTAAAATGAAAGAGGACAGATTCAGGCTGAACATGAGGAAGAAATTCTTTACAGTGAGGGTGGTAAAACACTGGCCCAGAGAGGTGCTGGATGCCTCATCCCTGGAGACATTCAAGGCCAGGCTGGATGTGGTTCTGGGCAGCCTGGTCTAGCTGAAGATGTCCCTGCTCATTGCAGGAGGGTTGGACTAGATGAGCTTTGAAGGTCCCTTCCAACCCAAACCTTTCTGTGATGCTATAACAACCTGCGCAAAGCAGTATGAACTCTTTCCCATATCCTCCCTTCCAGTGCCTGCTAAAGATTGAGTAAAACCAGGAATCGGCTTAAATTACTTAATTTTAGCCACTGGGCAGCCCAACTAGACGGACTAGTGAGCTTGGAGTTCATTATTCTCTTTTACTCCCTTATACAATGTAATTACTTAACATCTTACACTCTCAAGACCGCAAGTCAAATGCTCTGTCTGTGACACAAGATTAACAGATTTGACTTGAAGCAGCAAAAAAAGGCTTCTGGGGAAAACCAGAGCAGGCCCAAGGCACCCGGCACTGCTCAGCCCCACAGCTGCTGCTTCCTCAGTTTCAGTCTGAGAGTTTGTATCCTTTCTGCTACATTGGCCTTTGATTCCTCCCCAAGGACCTGCCCCAGCCAGGGTGTGGGGACTCAAAGCTTGCAGTGCAGTCAGTAAATTAGAACAAACAAACAAAAAACCCCAAAACACACACACAGGAAAAAGAAACAAAACCAAACGTAGTGAGAAGGGGAGAGCATTCCACTGGCTCATTGCCTTCGCAAAAAAGCTGATGCATCCACCCAAGCGGATGATGTGAGGTGATTTAGTGTGGTGAGGTGAGGTTTTAGTGTGAGGTGTCCCTGCCCATGGCAGGGGGGTTGGAACTGGATGATCTTAAGGTCCTTTCCAACCCTAACTGTTCTATGATTCTATTCTATGTTTTCACTCATCTCAAAGAAAAGCCCATGGACATTACATGCCCCAGGTTAAGCCCCAAGGAACCCATGCAACTTCAGTGAGCAATCCACAACACATCCGTGGTGTTTCGTCAGCCATTACATATTATCCACAAGTCGGATTTACCACATCTCTTATTCGTAAGAGCAGAAGGAACACTGACGCCATCAAAATGAGTAAAACAGTCGTGTAACCAGGCTGATTTTTTTAAATGAGATGGATTATACATTAATAAAGTGCTGAAAGCACTGAATTAAACAGCATCCTACCACTGGTAAGGGTTGTATTTGGAACTTAGGACAGTTTGTTATGAAAAAGGATCGTTTCAAAGCAGACCCTTCCCTCAAATGACCTCAAAAAAGTCCCGAAATAAAATCCTCCCCAAAATGCCCTCCGTGTTGGGCCCTCATCCTGCATAGCTATCCCCACACCAATGCTCTCATTACATGATGCCCTGGTTTAAAAGGACCCGCATCTTATGTAAATGGAGGTTACTGCCTTTACTTGCAGCCATAATTATGGGAGTGCCCCATGACTGAGTAAGACCACATGAAGCAAACTTACTGGAAACTTTGCAAACAGCTCCGCAACATATTGAATGAGCACCAGGAGTCCCACAGCCGGGATTTATTCAGCCCCACTACAGAAACCAAATGAGCCTATATGGGATCGTGCCGAGTTGTACTTGGTTTGGTACGGTTTTGCCTCACGTTAACTAGTTTCTCTTTAACATTTAGGAATAGAAAGTGCTTAATTCAGGATTAATGCTTTCAAAGATTGAAAAATCTTAACCAGTCTTGAAGTTTCTTCAGGTTTTTTTTCCTCCCCACTCTCCAAAGAGCCACATGAGCACAACAGGGCCTGCTGCTGAGCCAACACTGAGCCAGGCTCCAAGGTACCGAGAAGGAGGGGTGAGAGCAGTATCCACTTCAGCACAGCCACCCACTGAAGACACCAGCACAAGCATCATGAGTGACCCAAGTAACAACGAGGGGTTTCAGTTCAGCCACAGGTGAGCTGTGGCCCATCGCTGCATTTCAACAGCTGAATCAGGGTCCCCCCTTAGTCCACATGGCTTGGAAGCTACCAACCTTACTGAAATCCATTTCCATGCCCTGGGTGGGAGTCAGGCACGGACAAAGCAATCAGCTGCCTACCAGAACACTGGCAGAAGCAAAGCAATGGCTGTAAACAAGAGCAATCCTCTGAGTCACCGGGAAGGAGCTACAGCCACTCCACACACCCAGTGACACCCGATTTCCTACAGCACCAGGCAGCTCAAGGTGCCAGCCCAAGGCTCCCTGTCCCGTTAGCAGACCTGCATACACCATCACACTGCTTCTGCCTGCATCCCTGCTTCCCCATCTTGTCCCACAGCTACAGGAGAGCCCAGGAAAGCAGCAGGTTTATCTTCCAGCTCATGCAACATGATTTACCTGGAAAGGGCGGAAAGCCACCCAAACATAACCGAGACCGAACCGACGTTCAAAAGATTTGGTGCACTTGTGTCACAGCTGTCATCCTGCATTACACAAAGTGCTTAATGAACACGCCAGGCCCCTCAGATCCACAGGGACACTCAGCCCTTTCCAAGGCAGGCTCCAGCACGCCAGCAGCCGAATCTCACAGGGCCAGATAAAAAAGATGCAGATCACTTGGTTTTGGTGCTGCCATTAGGAACAGGGGAAGCAGAACTAACCGGCTGGACCAGCATTTGCCAAAACATGGATTTTACCCCGTTCCTGGGCCAATGGAAAGCACCAGCCCTTGGAGCAGCGCGATGTAAACGCACCTTCCCACACACAGCGAAAGGAAAACAACTCCTCACAGCCAAGCAACTCCAAAAATAACTCGGAAAGCAACAAACAGGCACCGGGACACTGCGAGTCCCTCGTTCCACACACGGCTCCCTGTGGATGATTTTCTGGCTAAGAACAGCCACATACCCAGATCAGCAAGTGCCTACATGGAGTTCGACATGAACCAAGGAACAACAAAAGGTGAAGGAGGATGGGAGCGAGGCACTGGGAGTGAGAATCCCAGCAAGATAAGAAGGAGCTGGAATTTACTGAGTTGGTAAATTGAGGACTGTTGGAAAACTTTGAAGGTCAGGTTCTCACACCTGTGCTTAACCAGTTATATGTTAGTTGTTAAGGGCCTCACAGAGATGTATCCAATCACAATGTGCCAAGTTAGTGAAAACAACTTTAAGAAATAGTATATAAAGAGTTAGTTTTCTAGAATAAATGGCTTTGTCTGATCACATTGATCTCCGACTGAGTCCATTCCGCGACAAATGGCACCCGAACAGGCTTTTTCACATTGAAAACGAAGAACGGGGTGCCGCGAGGAAGTCAATCTGGCAGGACCGGGATTAATCCGGCAGGACCGGAAGGCTACGGAGCCTTTGAGCCCGGGAGGCAGAAGCCTCGGAACGGAACGGAGGCTTTGAGCCCGGGAGGCACTACAGTGGAATTCAGCTGAGCAGCCGAGTGTTCGGAAGAGGATTAAAATGGGTACTCAGTTGAGTAAAAAAAAGGCAGCAATATTTAAGCTCTTCCAGCATATCCCCTTTACGAGAGGGATAGAGTATGATGACTCTATGTTAAAAAAGTTGTTGCTCTGGAGTACAGAGAAAACCTTAATCCAGGGGGTCGGCGAAGCCTTTGAGCTTGGGACTTGGGAAAAGATCGGGGCACACTTGTGGGACGAAATTACCCTTGGGTCTAAAGAAGCAAAATCTCTAGCTACCCTGTGGCGGTTACTAAAAGAAACCATATCCACGGTGAAGGCTGAGCAACAAGTAGTAAAGTCAGCTTTTGCGGCTTTTTCTGGCTCGCCTTCACAAAACCATGGGGGACCGGCTGCTGTGAGTCCGACACCTGACACCGTAGTTAAGGGGGAACTGCCTGCCGCTTCCAGCACAAAACATCTGGTTCGAAAGGTTGTGCACCCTAGAGTGCGAATGTTTGAGGATCCAGCGCATCCTCCCTATCCTGTGCCGACAACGCCTTCACCGGCGGCAGCAATAACTAGTGATGGGGATTTTGAAAAGGATGATGTGCCGCCAAAACGGCCAAACTCGAATCCTTTTCGTGCCGCTACCGCCCCTGAGCCAAGCCCCCAAATTCCCCCGCCCGCCCCTCACGCCGCCATCCCACCCCCCCGCGCGCCTCACGGCCGTTTTTACGCCACCGCCGCCCCTCCACCACCTGATGCAGGAGAATGGGAACCTCCAGAGGAGGACAGTGAGACTCCGAATTTATACCCACCCGTACCGTGTACACCATCGTTAGCGTTGCCCCAACCGGGGCCAAAAACTGACCAGGATTGGGGGCAGCGGACTAAGCTTTTAGATAAAAAATGACGGGACCTACGAGACCGATTGGAGCGAATTGAAGCAAAGAGAGAGGGGCACGGATCAGAAAAGTTAAACAAGGTTAATCCTTTTGCTACGCCCTTGCCACCGCCCTCGAAGCCCCCTCTGCAAGCCAACCCTAGTGCCTTGAGATGGTGAGGTCTTATTCAAGACGCAGTCATAGACGGCACTGTTCTACCAATTGACATCCCTGCTGCCTTTCCAGTCATTACAAATGCTCAGGGACAAACCCAATGGACTCCTATGGAGTGGAAAATCATAAAGGAACTTAAGGGAGCAATTTCTCAATATGGGTTGTCTTCTCCATATACACAACAAATGTTCACTGCCTTGTTTTGTAGTATGGTCTTAACTCCCAATGATTGTCTTAAGGTAGCTTCAGTCCTGTTAACTCCTTCACAGCTATTACATTTTAAAAGGGGGTTTGAGGAGCTTGCTGAAAGAGCCGCTAATGATAATTTAGGTTGCAACCCTAATGATCCCTTACATGGTGTTACATCTGAAATGTTAATAGGGAAGGGACAATTTCACCCTGATGCAGTACAGGCTCGTATGAGAACCGAGGTGTTACAGCAAGCGCAGCAATTGGCCTTAGCTGCTTTAAAAGCTGTGCCAGAAGCAGGAAAACCTAATCCCTCCTATATGTCGATAAAACAGGGAATTACTGAGCCATATATGCAATTTATTGATAGATTGACAGCAGCTATTGAAAAGAATATTGATTTGGCACCTAATGCTAAAGAATCTGTGCTTATGTCCTTGGCCATGGAAAATGCTAACCCAGCTTGTAAGCGTATTTTACAGGTTTTACCAAAATCTGCCGGCTTGCAGGAAATGATGGACGCTTGTTCTAAGGTGAGCACGGCCGAGGAAAAGGCAGAATACATGGCTACTGCCTTTGCCGCTGCTGTCAAACCTCTGTTACAGCAAGGTCGAGGTGATGGAGGGGGTATGAAGGGCGTGAGATGTTTTAATTGTGGGAGAATGGGACATCGTAGAAAACAATGTAGAGTAAAGAAAACTAACTCAGCAGGTGGTGCTTCAGGTTTTACAGGTGATTGTACTAGATGCGACAAACATGGCCATAGGGCAACTGAATGTCACTCAAAGTATAAGAAAGATGGAACTCCGTTGGGAAACTTGAATGTGAGCGCGATGCCACCCCACGCGATGACACAAAATCAGAGTGTTTGGACCGCGTCCCCTCCGCTACAGCAGGGAGTGCCGGAGTGGACATGGCAACAGCAATGGATTTTACCATAACTGATACCTCTCCAAACTGGCAGAAGTAGGTTTAGTGATTGCACCTGAAAAGGTACAGCGTAATGCCCCATGGAGATACCTGGGGTGGATTATTTCCAGAACTGAAGTTAGGCCCCAGAAGATGAAGATTACTACAGAGATAAGAACCTTGTCAGACATGCAGAAATCGATAGGTGATATTCAGTGGATCTGTTCCTTATGTGGAATTACTAATGATTTGGCAGAACTAATGCCTCTTTTGAAGAGCAGACCACAGGCAGAGGAAAAGAGAACTCTGTCAAAAATCCAGCATGAGGCCCTAGCCCATATTATGGCTAAAATATCTACTTGTTATGCTTCCCAATGGAACCCAGATTTATCTATAACTTTGTTGTAAACAATCAGCATTATCCATTTAGTCTGTTGGCACAATGGAATCCGCAGAAAAAGAATCCCTTGTGTATATTGGAATGGATCTTCTTACCTTATCGGTTGCACAAAACTGTTACTACATGATTGGAAGCCTTTGCCCTTTTAATTAAGCAAGGTCCGTGAACGTTGTCAAGAAATTCTAGGTAGTGATCCATCACAAATTTGTTTACCCCTTACCAAAATATGGTTGGAGTGGGCACAGCAGTCCAGCACTGTCTTAGTAGATTTTGTTGGCCAAGTTAGCATACATTTTCCGCCACATAACTTGTTTACCGTGCTAAAAAACAACCAATATGAAGCTGTTACCTTTTACTCTGACAGACCTGTTTCAGGTATAACTGTTTTTACAGATGCTAGCAGAAATAATCACATAGCCGGATACGTTTGGAAAACAGAAGATGGTTGGAAGAAACAGAAAATACCTGGTCACTCTACAGATTTCTTACAAACGTTTGAACTAAGTGTTATTGTTGTGGTATTTCAGCGATGGCCTGATACTCTGCTTAACATTGTGATTCTTTGTATGTCATAGGAATTGTTCAACGTCTAGAGAGGGCAATTTTACAGGAGGTTGTTAATTGCAGGTTATGGACTTTGTTGAAAACTCTGTTACATCTCGTAAATAATCATAACTGTAAATATTTCATTATGCATATTCGCAGTCACTTGGGCCTCCCAGGGAGCCTTAGTGATGGTAATGACAAAGCAGATAAATTAGTTGCTCCAGCTTGGGCAGGACCACCGGTAGGTATTTTTCAACAAGCCCAAGCAGTTCATGCCTTCTTTCACCAATCAGCAAAAATGTTAGTTCGCCAGTTTGGCTTGTCCCTGACAGGCATTGTACAGTCTTGTCCTGATTGTCAGGGCCAGACAATAGGCATAGGCCTTGGAGTCAATCCTCGAGGTCTCCAGCCTCTCCAACTTTGGCGGATGGATGTAACCCATGTATCATCTTTTGGAAAATTGAAGTATGTCCATGTTATTATCGACACCTTTTCGCACTTTGTTTGGGCTACCCCTCTGGCTGGAGAAACCACACACCATGTAATCACGCATTTGTGTGGTTGCTTCGCAGTTATGGGAGTACCTTTACAGCTTAAAACGGATAATGCACCTAGCTTTACTTCTTCAACACTGTCTAAATCTTTTAATAATTGGGGCATTGCTCATATCACTGGTATTCCTCATTCTCCTACAGGTCAGGCTATTATTGAACGTTCACACCAGACCTTGAAACAGTTGTTAGAAAAACAAAAAACGGGGGAAGAAGGGCTTACCCCGGCAGCAAGAATACAGAAAGCTGTGTATGTTATGAACTTTTTGCGATTGGTAGGAGACTCTAGTGACCCTCCTGCTGTAATACATGGTCAAGCGTTAGGGTCAGGTTATGTGAATAAGGCTCAGGGTATACTGGTCCAGTATAGGGATCTGGAAACTGGTACCTGGAAGGGTCCTGTGGAAGTAAAACTAACTGGTAGAGGATATATGTGTGTAATCACAGACTCTGGTCCGCGTTGGGTACCAGCTCGATGGGTGAAACCTTGGAAGGAGCCAGCATTGCCAAAAGAAGCCAGAACACCCTCATTGCTGGTGAATGAATCGGCTGGATGAAGAGGCACGAGCCAGGTTTCATGCCTAGAATTTCTGAAGGACAGTTTGAGCTGCAGAGACGGGTATTGAAGCAGAAGAAGCAGATACGCATTATTCAATTTGAATGTTCAAAGCCCTTACTGGTGTCATACAAATGGCAGATTCCTCCTGAGCATTGGGAGGGGACTAAGCGAAGGTGTGCCAAGCGATCTGCTTAGAAGCATGAAGATAGACATAGTCATGAGTGTAAATAGAGTATTCTTTCTTTCAATATTCATGCTTATGTTTCAGATAGCTAATACTGCTTTTAAGGCTAATGCTTATGTAGATCTGTTAGAAAAGGTAGTTAATTATACGCAAGTGGAAAACTGTTGGGTGTGTGAAAATGTAGAGCAATTTAATGCACCATTATTAGGAATCCCTTTAAGTAATTGGACAAGTCTTAACCCTTGTAGGCTTTTGAACACGTTATATGAGTACCGTTGCGGACTGTAGACTTGGGACCCCCTATACAACTCATTTGATAGTCTTTCTGTGATCCACACCTACTAGAAGATGGCAAATATAAGTATATCCATGTTTCTATCAGCCCTTGGAGACTTATGGATATTGCTGACCACTTCTTCCCATGTAGGCTGGCCACCTGCATCGGAATGAGTGTGCATTTTGGTCAGTGTAAAAGCCCAAGGCTCATGCGATGTGGGGGAGGCAGAGCCTCTGTGGGGACACTCGCTAAAGTTGAGCCTGCAACCTCACACTGCGATGATGCTGCTTGGAGCTGGTTTCTTGATTGTCTTCACAGGGTCCTTACGCCACGTTCTGTATGAGGGACTGTGTAGTGGAAGTAATGATTGTCTGGGGTTTGTGTTTCAAATATTGTAATTGTATGGAGTTTGCTTGTGGGATCCCGTGTGTGTGTGTGTGTGTGTGTGTGTTGAGGGCAGACAGTGTTCTGTGTATTTCTTGTTGTTGGGTTTGTGTAAAAGTTTTAATGGGTAGCAGATTAACGTTTTGGACAAGAAAGGGTTAATGCCAAGTGCTGTTGCTGGCAGGTATTTATGGCTGCTGCTAAGCAGGCAGGCAGCTGTAGTTTCACATTCCTTTTCCATCAGAATGCCTTTGAATCACTTTAACCTGCCCCCTTCTCAAGAGCTGATAGCCTGGGATAGGGGGTGTGTTTGTGTTCTCCTACCTACAGGTCCATGGCAGCTGCCTGCAAAGTTTGTCAAGCCTTGCTATGAGCTGGACAGACAAGTGGAGGAACCCGATGCCTCAGCTACAGGAGCTGACAGTGAATACCCCGAGCAGAATGAGATAGAGGAAGAGAAAAATAAATGATTGCAGGACATCACTTGAGGGCAACTGAAAAGTAACAACTTCAATATGTGTGCTTGTAACGTAGCTGTTATTAGAGGCTGTGATTTTGTGTATAAAACCACTTGTATTTACTAGCCAGTTGCTAATGAGAAACTATACCTTGTATTGTGTGGATTTGTTACTTGTAAAAGATGTTAGAGCATGCAAATTTGCAGCAGCTGCTAGAAAATGCTAAGGCAAAAGCTAGAAAGATTCTAATACGATGGTAGTGTTATAAAGCAGGTAATGGAACAAATTAAGAGGGTGGGAGAACTCCACTGGTAAGAAAATTCTTTGGCTGGTTTCTTGCTGCCATCAGCATCTTCAACATGCTGCTGTAACCTGTAATAGTTATCTGGTAATGTAAATCTGTGTGTGCTTTGCCACAATACCAACTTGTTACTGGATGAAGCAGGTGAAACTCTGCATTGACAGCGAGGTACAAGAACTGAGGTTGACCAAATGCCTGCTGCCACAGTCAAGGGTAAGACTGAGTTGGCCTCTGTGTTTGCCACCAAGAAGAATCTTTAGCTCTGCTGTTGGCTGCAACCCAGCAGGCGTGGAGCAATGGGGACATATGCCATGCCAGACCTTGATGTGAGGGGATGGCCTCCCCTGTTATTAGAGAGACATCCAGGAGAAAAAGGGCAGACCCAGTAGCCTGTGATTGACCTATGTTGAAGAAATATGGAAACATGCGAAGATCTTACACATGGTGTATGAGGATGGGCAAGCCTTTTGGCTGGACGATTTATTAGGTGAATGGGGACTGACAGGTTGGCTGGTTGCTCTAGTAAAAGGTGGACTAATGGTGTTTATTGTCATTTTAACGATTTTGATTTTGTTGCTGTGTATTTTTAATGTATCCAACGAATGATTATGAGTGCTACAAAGCGTGTTTGGCTTGTATAAAAAGAAAAAGGGGGAGATGTGGATGATTTTCTGGCAAAGAACGGCCATGTACCCAGATCAGCAAGTGCCTACATGGAGTTCGACATGAACCAAGGAACAACAAAAGGTGAAGGAGGATGGGAGCGAGGCACTGGGAGTGAGAATCCCAGCAAGATAAGAAGGAGCTGGAATTTACTGAGTTGGTAAATTGAAGACTGTTGGAAAACTTTGAAGGTCAGGTTCTCACACCTGTGCTTAACCAATTCTATGTTAGTTGTTAAGGGCCTCGCAGAGATGTATCCAATCACAATGGGCCAAGTTAGTGCAAACAACTTTAAGAAATAGTATATAAAGAGTTAGTTTTCTAGAATAAATGGCTTTGTCTGATCACATTGATCTCCGACTGAGTCCATTTCCGTGACAATTTCTGATTCCTTAGGACTCAATCCTCTCCTCACTTCTGCCTTAGGAATAAAAGGGAACTTTGGGGAAAAAAAAAATCCTAAAATTCTCACCCTCACTTTCTCCTTAAGAGCTGCTGACATACCAGTACACATCCTATCCAAATGCATTGAATGGAATACACATTTCACATATGAAGCTATTTCAACCACATTGCAAGTCATGGAAGAGCCATTCCAGGTTATTGATCAAGCAAGCACAAAAACATACTCAGTTTTAACTATGTGCAGATACTTTTGCTTCTGTAATAACGGTTGTGTCTAGCTGGCAACTCCAATTTTAGAAACCCTTGCATGTGGTCCGCTGAGACAATTTCAGGGGGATTGATAGCAATTAACCATCAATCCCATTGAGATGTATATATGCAGGCCTTTAAAGGCTATGGCTGATATTCTCAATTTCTCTTTTTTTTTGATCAAAACCTCTCTTCAGAATAACATGGTGATTTCCCCTTGGGAAAATCAAACCTGAATTTGTCCCAGGGACTATCATCTTAGAAGACTTTCACCTGGGATGTCTGTCTGGAGCAGTCCCTTTAAATGCAGGGCATTGAATCAGTGGCTCTTCTGCATGTGTGTTTGCAGGCGAGCATACTCGATATTGATTATGCTTGCCCTTGCATCTGTTTTTTATTCGTTTCTGCAGGTGGTCTGATAGCTCTCAAACAGCAGTTCCTGTATTTTGGAGTGTTGTTCTTCATGTATATACATGAATTTCATGTAAGGTCTTTATTGCAGCACTTGCATTACTAAACCAGTATGTGCCAGGTCTTCCTCCAAGACTTCACCTGTCTTACATTTTTGCTTGTGCTTTTTTAATGCTACTCAACAGTTGTGAACGCAAGGTAGTAAAGAGCAATGTATCAATACTATGATAATTATAAGGCTCTATCTATGTGTCAAACAACAAAGCAGGGCTGAAAACAGCAGATACTGACATATTTGTTTCATCTGGAGCCCAGCGGACACCAACAGAGTGGCTCAGTGATGCACTGTCAGGATTCCTGTTTCCCCATCCTTTACTATCTTGTCTCTCCCTAGGCTATTATGGTCCCGCTGACATGTCATTATCTTACACTATTAGGGCTCAATACATAGTAAACCACATTTATTTAAAGAGGTTGTTAGAATATTCACCTCTGTCATTGTGTGGTCTTTTTATGTCCTTCCTAACTCAAGTGAAAATAGTTAGGAGTTGGGTTATTTTTCCCCATTGCCTATGCTGCCTTATTTCTCTTTCCCTTTGTGTGATCTCTACAGCTCGGCTGACTGTGACCGTTAACTCTGACGTTTTGGGGACATAGGTTGCATGAAAGAAACTACAAAACCAAAGTTACACTTCATCTTCAGAGGTTGAATTCTGAAAAACTCTCCTGAAACAACAATAAAGCAATAATGATAGTAATTCCTAAATCATTAATTGTTATATAAAATCTCTTACATCTGAGGAATGGTATTCAGGCTGCAAAATCAAGCACTAGAATTGTCTGACCTAGAAGTTACTCATTCAGCTTTAGCTCTGGTCCTTTTGAGTATCTGTCCTGTGTGTAAGCTGGTTTCTGTAGGAGATATTGTTTGTACCTGTCATTAAGTTGTCACAATTCCTACAGGGCCATAAATAATGATTTGCTGGCACCTGAAAACTGTATTTTCTTACATTTTTAGGGGGCCTTTGTGGGCTTGATCTAATTTAAAACTACACCCTGTCTGCATACAGCATGTTATATAGGGGATATAGATGCAAGATTTCCAACTAAGTTTGATCAGATGCTGGAACTAGATTACCCTGTTGCCACCTCAAGCCCCCTCTTCTCCGTCACACTAAGTTAATTTGTGTTATCTGTGCTTCTCCATATACTGTCTCTGTTGCCCTCTTGCATGGAGTGGCATGAGCTGGTGTAGTAAGGAGTAAAAATCTGTAATGAATGATAAATCAGCAGAATTTTAGTAAATTTTAAGGCTGTATTTGTAACAACCGCTTTATTTCTTGCTGATCAGATTATTGATGTTGTTATGGTCACACCTTCCTCCCTTTTAATACTAAGGTCTGTGCATTCAGAAGCTGCAGTTGGCTACTTCAGTGGGTTTTGTCTTGCTAATAATAGCAAAAGAGACTTTCAGGCTTGTTTTGCAGATATTTTTTTGCTTGCCTATACAGACAACTAATCCAAAGATGCATTTGACTTAATGCTTCCTTGCTTATGTTTCAGTTCTCTGAACGCTAAAATGGGGCTACTCATAAACTTATTTCAATGGATTTGCTCATGCAAAAAGCTAATGATTTGCAGGTGGATATTCAGGGTTGGGTCTCCCTTATATTCTGCTAGGCAGCAGCTGAAGCCTTTCAGTCATGAAACTGTTAGAATAGCCTTAACCAGCTGGCAACTCTGTGTACGGTCAGGAAAACCAACCTAGCTGCAGGAGGAGAAATACCACCTTTGGAAAGGGGGAAACAGAAGGAATAGCAGACAACTTTCTTTCATCTTAAGACCAAGGTATGATAGCTTGGACTCTGCCCAAGAAGTATGGTAAATGTAACAGTGTCCCTCTTTTGTTAAGAAGGTTGTCTGGATAAAGTAGTGGTAATGGTTATGATCAGATCAAACAGTGATAGTTGATTCTAGGACTGGTATGGTTTGTTGTGTTTTGTGGTTTTATTTGTTTTTTGGTTGGTTGGGTTTTGTCTGGTTTTGGTTTTGCTTTTTTTTAAATTCTAGTAGGTAAATGTAGTGGTTCTAGTGGTTTTCCACTATAGGTTTTTATTTTGGTCACTGTTAGGTACCCAAAAAGTATGCGTAAGAACAGGCTGTAAATCTCAGTTCATCTGTTTGATTCATTTGTTGCAGCCTTCTTTCTCTGTCATATCCTTGGAGAAGAACCCCAAAATATAGCTTTTTGTATTTCTAAATACAAAGGGTGAAAGCTCAGTTACCAATATGGACACGTTGCTTTTCAACACTGCTCCCCCTCTTTCTTCCCCCCTTACCCTGTCATCAGTTGTGAGCTGCTGACAGTTGCCATAGTTAACACTTTGCTCCAGGCTTTTCCTTCTACTGAGATCTTCAAGACACTCTCCTTTTCCAGCCTGACCTGGGCACTGCCTCCACCTCTGGCCTGATCTTTGCATTACATCACCTCCAAATAACGCACCTTGTGCTGGGAACACCTCCCTGCAGCACAGCTGCAGTAGCTTTCTCACTCCTTCTTTCCCTTTGTTTGCTTTCTTGCTCTTTTCACATTTACTTTGTGATTTCTTCCCTGCTTATTCTCCTCGATGAACATTCATTTGCTCTTGGACTTGCCTTTGTCAGCAAGTGCAAGGGAGGTGGCTTGCACATGGCTTAAAGCTTTCTGATGCTGCATGTATGATGAAAAGGAGCTGTACCCAGCTGTACACAAATGGGAACTTATGATTCCCTTTTAGTGACTCAGCCACTTGAGAAGACACTGCTATGAGAAATCATGCTGCAGGAGTTCACCATGATTTTTGAGAGTGCAGAATTTTGGCACTGCCCAGAGTCCCTTGCAAGCTTTGAATTCCCATTCTGAGGTCCAAGCACTTTCGAACCCTGAAGCTGGTAAAGATCTGAGCCACCCAGCTTGTGTGTCCTGTGCTCACCGTGTGTGTGCAGCCCAAGAGAGCTTGACTGGGAACTGCCCCAGTCCTGAACCACTGTTTTGGGGCAACCCAGTGTCATGGTTTAAGCCCAGGCCGTAAATCAGAACCACGCAGTCTACTTCCCCCCCCACCTTTCTTCCCTCTGCTCCTGGAGGGACGGGGAGGAGAATCAAAAGAATGCAGCTCCCATGGGTTGAGATAAGAACAGTTTAATAACTAAGGTATAACACAAATCACTACTGCTACCATCAATAATAATAACGATAAAGGAAATAACAGGGAAAAGAATACAACCGCTCACCGACCGGTACCTCACCCCCACCCTGCCATGATTCAGCCCTTCCGGGCCCTCTCAATTCTACATCCTGGCCATGACGTGCTGTGGTATGGAATACCTCTTTGGCTAGCCTGGGTCAGGTGTCATGTCTTTGCTTCCTCCCGGCCCCCCCTCCTCCCTGGCAGAGCATGAGACTCACAAAGTCCTTGGTCAGGGTAAACATTCTGACCCACAACTGAAAACATCGGCTTTATCAGTATTATCCCCAGGCCAAAAGTCAAAACGCAGCACTGCACCAGTAGAAAAAATGACTGCTAAACCAGGACACCCAGCCAAAGAGATGGGCACCTGCAGACACTGCTGTGGCTTATCTCAGCATAGCCCCAGACAGAGCACGGACTAAGGAACCCCTTCCGTGCTGAATCAGTGCTGTCTGCATTGCTGACCAGTGTAAGAGATGTGTCTGGAGCTTTCAAGGGTTGATTAGAGAAGGGAACACTTGCAGTGCAGGCATGTTTCCTGGCCTTAAGGATCAGTTCCCAAGATCTGGAGTACATCGTTTTGTATTGCAAAATGTTATTGTATGCAAATGCAGTTTGTCAGTCTTGAATTGTGTGAGATGATAATGACTATGTAAATTATGATAAATCATGCCTGGCACCTGTTTATAGGTATATTTATAATGCGTACAGAAGCTGAGATAAGCTTAAGCAACGGCTGTCTTGCTTTAGCCCTTTGCAGGACATCTTGTATCTATTCAGGTGGCTGCAGTGAAACAAGAGTCTGGCTCCAATGTGCCATTAGGGTGGAGAGACTTCCCTGTTATTCACTCCTATCATGTATCATTGATGTATGATGCTAAAGCTGTTTCCCTGGAACACATGGGAACCAGACTTGAGCAAGGAAGCTCCAAGTGAAATGAAAGCAAGAGTGCTCATCTCAAGCTTTGTTCACAGTTCTGCAAGAGGACAGTAAGTTGGAATTAGGATGGTTGTTAGGACCTTCCTCCTTTCCAATGTGAAAGTTGTGCCATGAGGAATAACACTTTAAAGAACCTGGTGTTCTCTCTTTTAAGAGAAACAAATGAAGGCAGGAAACACATGAAAAGACTGTACACTCGGTGGGTGCCCCAGGACTCCTATGTACTCCGGTACCTGGCCATGGGGGTCCCCACGTTCTTCGTCACCACCGAGGGCTACAACTTCTCATCCCCCGAGGGCACCAACGGGATCTGCTCCAGCTCCGGCTGCGCCAGCGACTCCCTGAGCCACACGGTGGAGATGGCCACGCGCTTCCCCAACGTGTGAGTGCGCGGCAGGCGCGGGTGGTGGTGTGAGGCCCCCCCGCGGCTTCTGAGCACGGCCCCTGCCCAGGTCCTTCCTGGCCATCCCGGCCACCTCCTGGCTCGACGACTTCCTCGACTGGCTCAACCCCACCGGCCGCTGCTGCCGCATCCACCGGTTCGGCAATGCCACCGGCCAGTTCTGCCCCGCCACCAGCGGTGAGGGGAACCAGGGGCACTGTGGTAGCTGTTGGGTGGGGGCTATGGTGGGCATTGGGTGTGGATTGGGTGCCCACCATGGTGGTCATTGGGTGTATGTCGAGTGCTCACCATGGCAGCTGTTTGGGTCTACATTGGGTGTTCACCATGGTGGCCATTCAGTCTACATTGGGTGCCTACTATGATGGCCATTGGATCAACTATGGGTGCCCACCATGGTGACCATTGTGTGTATTTCACGTGCCCAGCACAGTGGCTGTTGGGTGCACACAAAATCCACACCATGGTGGCCATTGGGTGTATGTTGGACGCACACCATGGTGCCCGTTAGGTGTATGTTGAGTATTCACCATGGTGGCTGTTGGGTCTACACTGGGTGCTCAACATGGTGGCCATTCAGTCTACATTGGGTGCCTACTATGACAGCCATTCAGTCTAGATTGGGTGCCTACTATGGTGGCCATTGGGTCTACAACAGGTGCCCACCATGGTGGCCATTCAGTCTACATTGGGTGCCCACCATGGTGGCCATTGTGTGTATGTTGCATGCCCAGCACAGTGGCTGTTGGGTGCACACAAAGTCCACACCATAGTGGCCATTGGGCACACATTGTGTTCCCACCATAGTGGCTGTTGTGTGCACATATGGTCCACACCTCAGTGCCCAGTGGGTGTATGTTGGGTGTTCACCATGGTGTCCATTGGGTGTATGCTGGGGGCCCACCATGGTGGCCATTAGGTATACATTGGGTGCCCACAGTGTGGGCTGTTGGGTGTACATATGGGCCACACCGTGGTGGCCATAAGATGTATGTTGAATGCCCACCATAGTGCCAGTTGGGTGTATGTTGGCTGCTTATTGTGGTGGCCATGGGCTCTATCTTGGGTGTACAACATGGTGGCTGCTGGTTGTACATTGGGTGGCTGTTGGGTGTATGTCGTGGTAGCCTTTGGTTGTGCATTGGGTGGCCACAATGGTGTCCACTGGGGGCATGGTCCAAACCATGGTGACCATTGGGTGTATGTTGGGTGTTCACTGTGATGCCTGTTGGGTAGAGGTTGGGTGCCCACCATGGTGCCCATTGGGTCTATGTTGGCTGCCCATCATGGTGGCCATAAGGACCATCTTGAGTGTCCACTATGGTGATCACTGGATGTATGTTGGGTGCTCACCATGGTGGCTGTTGGGTGCGTATTGGTTGCTCACCACAGTAGCCATTGGGTGTGTGTTGGGTGCTCACCATGGAGGCCCTTGGGTGCACATTGGGTGTGTGTTGGCTGTATGTCATCACGGCCATTGGTTGTGCATTGGGTGCTCACTGCTGTGGCCGTTGGGTTTCTGTTGGGTGCACAGTGGTGCCCATTGTTCACCCACTGGTGTCTCCTTGCATGACCCCCTGGGTCCCCCACAGTACCCATTGTGTCCCCCGGTCCCACAGATGACCTGAGCTGTGTCGGTGGCCAGTGCCTCAACACCACGCGGCGCCCGACCCCGGAGGAGTTCCAGCGCTTCCTGCCCTGGTTCCTGCAGGACCACCCCACGCTGCAATGTGCCAAGGGGTAGGGACACGGGAGGTGGGGGCCCTATGGAGGCACCCACCCACGCAGGGTGCCCCGAGCACTGCTCACCCCATATCCCCTCCGGCAGTGGCCTGGGCGCCTACGACACCGCGGTGAGCATGGACACCAACGGCACCATCCTGGGTGAACGCAGGGCGTGGGGGGCACGGGGGTGGCCGTGGGTGCTGGGCTGACCCCCCCCCGTCCCGCAGCCACGCGGTTCATGGCCTACCAGCGCCCGCTGCGCACGTCACAGGAGTACACGGCAGCGCTGCGGGCGGCGCGCGCCCTGGCCGAGGAGCTCACCCGCACCCTGCGGCGCGTGCCCGGCACCCAGCCCGGCTTCCGCGTCTTCCCCTACGCGTGAGCACCAGCGCTGGGGGAGCGGGCCTGGGCAGGGACTGGGTTGGTGGCATGGACAGTGCGGTTGGTGAAGCCTCAGCATCAAGGGGACGGGGATGTGGGGCCTGGGGTATGGGGACATGGGGATATGGGGGCATGAGGATAGGCGGACACTGGGATATGGTGATATGGGGATATGGGACATGGGGACACAGACATGAGGACATGGGGCACACACTGCACTGGGACCCGATGTTGACACTGGTGACAACCGAGCTGTGGGTGCAGCAACGCATGGCAGGGGGTGGATGTTCCTTCCACTGTCTACAAGGATGCTGGAGAGGGATCTTCAGCAGGGCCTGCAGAGACAGGCCAAGGGGAACGTCTTTAACCTGCCAGAGGGGAGACTGAGATGAGCTCTTAGGCAGAAGCTCTTCCCTGTGAGGGTGCTGAGGCGCTGGCACAGGGTGCCCAGAGAAGCTGTGGCTGCCCCATCCCTGGCAGTGTTCAAGGCCAGGTTGGACACAGGGGCTTGGAGCAAGCTGCTCCAGTGGAAGGTGTCCCTGCCTGTGGCAGGGGTTGGAGCTGGATCCTTCACCCTGATCCGTGCTGTGCCTCCCACCAGGGTGACCTATGTATCACAGTATCACAGTATGTTATTTGGAAGGGACCTCAAAAGATCATCTAGTCCAATCCCCCTGCCAGAGCAGGAACACCTAGATAAGGTTACACAGGAATGTGTCCAGGTGGGTTTTGAATGTCTCCAGAGAAGGAGACTCCACAACCTCCCTGGGCAGCCTGTTCCAGTGTTCTGTCACCCTCACTGAGAAGAAGTTTCTTCTCAAGTGGAACCTCTTGTGTTCCAGTTTGTACCCATTACCCCTTGTCCTATCATTGTTTGCCACTGAGAAGAGCCTGGCTCCATCCTCATGACACTCACCCTTTATATATTTATATACACTAATAAGGTCCCCCCGCAGTCTCCTCTTCTCCAAACTATAGAGACCCAGCTCCCTCAGCCTTTCCTCATAAGGGAGATGCTCCACTCCCTTCATCATCTTCGTTGCCCTGCGCTGGACTCTCTCCAGCAGGTCCCTGTCCTTCTTGAACTGAGGGGCCCAGAACTGGACACAATATTCCAGATGCGGTCTCACCAGGGCAGAGTAGAGGGGAAGGAGGACCTCTCTCAACCTACTGACCACCCCCCTTCTAATACACCCCAGGATGCCATTGGCCTTCTTGGCCACAAGGGCACAGTGTTGGCTCATGGTCATCCTGCCGTCCACTAGGACCCCCAGGTCCCTCTCCCCTACACTACTCTCTAACAGGTCGTTCCCCAACCTATACTGGAACCTGGGGTTGTTCCTGCCCAGATGCAGGACTCTGCACTTTCCCTTGTTATATTTCATCAAGTTTCTCCCTGCCCAACTCTCCAGCCTGTCCAGGTCTCGCTGGATGGCAGCACAGCCTTCTGGCGTGTCAGCCACTCCTCCCAGCTTAGTGTCATCAGCAAACTTGCTGACAGTACACTCAATTCCCTCATCTAAATCATTGATGAATATATTAAATAATACTGGTCCCAGTACTGACCCTTGAGGCACTCCACTGGATACAGGCCTCCAACTGGACTCCGCCCCATAGACTACAACTCTCTGGCTTCTCTCCTTCAGCCAGTTTGCAGTCCATCTCACTACCTGATCATCCAGGCCACACTTCCTCAATTTAGCTATGAGGATGCTGTGGGAGACTGTGTCAAATGCTTTGCTGAAGTCAAGGTAGACCACGTCCACCGCTCTGCCATCATCCATCCACTGTGTTATTTCCTCATAAAAGGCTATGAGGTTGGTCAAGCATGACTTCCCCTTGGTGAAGCCATGTTGACTGCCCCTCATAACCCTCTTATCCTTGACATGCCTTAAGATGGCATCAAGGATAAGGTGTTCCATCACTTTCCCAGGGATGGAGGTGAGGCTGACTGGTCTATAGTTACCCAGGTCCTCCTTCTTGCCCTTTTTGAAGACTGGAGTGACATTTGCTTTCCTCCAGTCCTCAGGCACCTCTCCCGTTTCCCAAGACTTGGTAAAGATGATGGAGAGTGGCCTAGCAATGACTTCCGCCAGTTCCCTCAGCACCCGCGGGTGCATCCCATCTGGACCCATGGATTTATGGATGTCCAGATTACTCAACTGGTCTCTAACCCATTCCTCATGGACTAAGGCAAACTGCTCCAGTGACCTGACTTCATCTGAGGTCTCAGGAGTACAGGGCTCTTCAGGACTGCCTCCGGCAGAGTAGACTGAGACAAAGAAGGCATTCAATAACTCTGCCATCTCTGTATCTTCTGTCACCAGGGCACCCATCCCGTTCACCAGTGGGCCTACCTTGCCTCTGGTGTTAGTTTTATCAGCTATGTATTTGAAAAAGCTCTTTCTGCAGTCCTTGACCCCTCTGGCCAGATTTAATTCTAAGGAGGCCTTAGCCATCCTAGCTGCCTTCCTACATCCTCTAGCAGCAGCCTTATATTCCTCCCAAGTGGCCAGCCCCTCCTTCCATGACCTATAAACTCTGCTCTTCCACTTGAGCATACCCAGCAGTTCCTTATTTAGCCACGCAGCTCTCCTGGCCCTCTTCCTTGACTTCCTACGTGTCGGGATGCTCTGCTCTTGAGCTTGGAATAAGCAATCCTTGAATGCCAACCAACTATCTTGGGCCCCTTTACCTTCAAGCAGCCTTGCCCATGGGATTTCCCCTAGCAATTGCTTGAAAAGGCCAAAGTTTGCCCTGCTAAAGTCCAGGGTTGCAATTCTACTTGCTATTGTACTGGTCCTAGCGCACAAGATCCTGAATTCCACCATCTCGTGGTCGCTGCAACCAAGGCAGCCCTCAACCTTTACTGCTTCGACCATACCCTCCTTGTTAGTGAGGATGAGATCCAGCAGCGCTCCTCTCCTGGTTGGCTCATCCACCATTTGCATGAGGAAGTTATCATCCATACACTGGAGGAACCTCCTGGACTGTGGCTGGGTTGCTGAGTAGTCCTTCCAGCAAACATCAGGGAAGTTAAAATCCCCCACGACAACCACGGCCTGTGACTGTGAGGCCGCTCTCAGCTGCTTGTAGAAGGCCTCGTCAACTTCCTCACCCTGATCTGGTGGCCTGTAACAGACACCCACAACAGTATCACCCCTGCCAGCCTGCCCCTTAATTCTCACCCACAGACTCTCAACTCGCTCGTCCCCTGTCCCTGGACAGAACTCAGTACATTGCAGCTGCTCTCGCACATAAAGAGCAACCCCACCACCCCGCCTGGCTGGTCTGTCTTTCCTGAAAAGGACATAGCCCTCCATGAGTATATTCCAGTCATGCGAGCTGTCCCACCACGTCTCTGTAATTGCCACCAGATCATAATCTCCTGACTTAACACAGGTCTCCAACTCCTCCTGCTTATTTCCCATGCTGCACGCATTGGTGTACAGGCATTTCAAGGAGGGAGCTGAGCTCACCAATTTCACCCTAGGATTATAGGAGGCCTCCCAGTCTTCATCAATCCTAGAGTGCTGCCCCACTGGGGCAAGCCCAGTTACAACCCCATCCCCCTTCGAATCTAGTTTAAAGCTCTCCAAATGAGCCCTGTTAATTCATGCCCCAGCATCCTTTTGCCTCTGTGAGTTAAACCTTTCCCATGTGCCATCATTCGGACTGGAGCCTTATAAAACCAGCCGTTATCAAAGAACCCAAAGCCCTGCCTAAAGCACCAGTCTCGAAGCCAATCGTTCACAGACTGAATTTTCCCATTCAGTCCCACATCATCACCGGAAGATGGAAGAAGTGAGGAGAAGATCACTTGAGCCCCAGACTCTTTCACCATCCGCCCCAAGGCCCTGTAGTCTTTCTTCATCCCCCTCGGACTGCGGGAAGCAGCTTCCCCCCCACCTGTCTGGAAGACCAGCAGCGGGTAGTAGTCTGTCGGGTGCACCAGGCTGGGGAGCGCCCTGGTGATATCCCTGATCCGGGCTCCAGGCAGACTACACACTTCCCTATGATGAGGGTCAACTCTGCATATCGGGCCCTCTGTTCCTCTCAGAAGGGAATCGCCTACAACAATGATTTTTCTTTCTTTCTTATCAGAGGCAGTCTTGAGGTGCGAAGTCGACCGCCTTTTCCTATGTGACCTTGTAGTTTGGCCTTGCACCACATCCTCACTTACCTCTCCATCAAGATCCAGGGCCTCAAACCTATTCCTGAGGGGCACCTGGGGAAGCAGGGCAGGAAGGGAGGAAGGTTGCCCACGGTTCCGAACTGGAACCCGCTTCCAGCCCTCATCGTCTTTTTGGTCCCTTACCTTTGCGCGACAGCTACAGGGCAGGGGCTGTCTCGGGCCATCCCCCTCTGTCTGAGAGGACAGGGGGTCCATCCCCTTGTGGGGGGTATCTCCCTGGAACCGTTCCTGCTGACATGCTAGGGAGTTACTCCACCAGTCGATCTCCCTTTCACACTTCCTGATGGTCCTCAGCGTCTCGACCTCCTCCTTAAGTTCTGCCACCAATCTAAGCAGATCTTCTACCTGCTCACACCTCACACAGGTGGAGTGCTGGCCTCCCTCCCTCGGCAGCAGCAGGCTCTGGCACTCCCTGCAGCCAGAGACCTGAACAGCCACGGTTTGGGACAGGATCTCTGTCTGAGTTGCTGCAGTCTCCTTACTGCAAGCTCTCCTTCTGGAGGCGACCATATTGGTCAGCAGTCTGGGACACCAGCAACAGGATCCACAACGCGACCGGCTTGTTCCTCCCTGCGCCCGGTGGGCAGGGACCGGTCGCTGCCCTCCCAAAGGCTCTTTCAAGGCAAGGGGCAGGGGTGCGGTCGCCGTTACCGCGGGAACGCCCCCTGCCACGTCAGCCGCTCTCTCGCAAGGGCTGCTGGGGCTTCGGGGATCGGGAGCTGTCGGGAATCGCGATGTCTCTGCGCTGTCCCCTCTGATTTTCCTCATCTCTGCTGACCTTCGTGGTCTCTGCAGCGTGCCGGCTCCGGCTCTAGCTGGGCTGGCTCCGATCAGCTGAGTGGCTGTGTACTATGAGCAGTACCTGTCGGTGGTGGCTGAGGGCCTGGTGACGCTGGGGCTGCGCCTGGTGCCCACCTTCATGGTGTCCTTCCTGCTGCTGGGCATGGACCTGCGCTCCAGCACCGCCACGCTCCTCACCATCACCATGATCCTGGTGGACACCGTGGGCGCCATGGCCCTGTGGGACATCCCCTACAACGCCGTGGCCCTCATCAACCTGGTGGCGGTGCGGGGATGGGACATGGCGGTGTCTGGGGGTGCAATGGGAGACACTGGGGTGTCACAGTGGGTGCAACAGGTGTCTCTGGGGTGTCACAGTGGGTGCAACTGGGTGTCTGTGGGTGCAACGGGTGTCTCTGGGGTGTCACAGTGGGTGCAACGGGTGTCTCTGGGGTGTCACAGTGGGTGCCATTGGGTGTCTGTGGGTGCAACGGGTGTCTCTGGGGTGTCACAGTGGGTGCCATTGGGTGTCTGTGGGTGCAACGGGTGTCTCTGGGGTGTCACAGTGGGTGCCATTGGGTGTCTGTGGGTGCAATGGGTGTCTCTGGGGTGTCACAGTGGGTGCTATTGGGTGTCTGTGGGTGCAATGGGTGTCTCTGGGGTGTCACAATGGGTGCCATTGGGTGTCTGTGGGGTGTCACAGTGGGTGCCATTGGGTGTCTGTGGGTGCAATGGCTGTCTCTAGGGTGTCACAATGGGTGCCATTGGGTGTCTCTGGTGTCCCCACAGGCCGTGGGTATCTCAGTGGAGTTCGTGTCCCACCTCACGTACGCCTTCGCCCACAGCCCCCAGCGCGGGCGCGTGGCTCGTGCCACCGATGCCACCATCACCATGGGCAGCAAGGTGGGACCGGGCTGCACGGGGACAATGGGGACCCCAACGGGACCCCAAAGGGCCCTGGTGACCCCGCTGTCCCCCGCAGGTGGTGGCTGGGGTGGCCATGACTAACCTGCCCAGCATCGTGGTGCTGGCCTTCGCCAAGGCCCAGCTCATCCAGGTCTTCTTCTTCCGCCTCAACCTCATCATCACGCTGCTGGGGCTGGCACATGGGCTGCTCTTCCTGCCCGTGCTGCTCAGCTACATGGGTACGATGACACCCACCGACACCCATTGCCCCCCACTGCCCTCCCATCGCCCCCTCATTGTGCCCCCCTTGTCCCCACAGGACCCAGCCCAAGGGGGACCCCATCAGGGGTCACAACAGAGGACGTGGTGGTGCCGGCTGCAGGGCTGACACTCACCAACCCCGGCTTTGGGGAAAAGAACAAGGCCAAGGACCAGGAGCAGGACAAGGGGAAGGTCCCTGTCCCCAGGCAGGGCTGAGCCCTCGCCGCCCCTCCCCAGGCTTTATTTAAACTGGTTTCTGAGCCTCAGGACTGGGTGTCACTGGGACGGGCTCTGAAGCATCACCAGGGGATGTGGGGATGGGACATGTGGGGCACATGGACATTGCAGGGACAGGGCTGTGGGGCACCATGGGGCTGGGGCACACGGGCACCAAGAGGCTGATGTGGGGTAGATCGGCACTGGGGGGACAGGGCCAATGAGGCCCATGGGTGCTGTGGGGACAGGGATGCGTGGGGCATATTATGATGCTCATGGGGATGGTGCCATGTGGGGCACACAGACATTGGGGTGACAGGGCCCACAGGCATGTGTGGGGACAAGGATGTTCAGGACACTGAGGGGACAGGGCCATTAAGGCCCATGGGTGCTATGAGGCCAGGGATGTATGGGGCACACGGGCTCTGTAGGTTTAAGGCCATGTGGGGCACAGAGACATTGAAGGAAAAGGGCCATATGGGGCCCACAGGCACTTGTGGGACACAAGGACACTGAGCGGGGGACAGGGCCATGTGAGGCATGTGAACACCAGAGAACAGGGCCATGTGGGGGTCATGGGCTTTTAGAGTTAAGAAGCATGGGGGGCACAGAGACACTGGGGTGACAGAGCCACGTGGGCTTCATGGGCTTTGTGCACTAAAGGCCATGTGGGGCACAGGGACATTGGGGTGCCAGGGGCACACGGGGCCCGCAGGCACTTGCAGGGACAAGGATGTGCAGGGCAATGAGGGGACAGGGCCATTGAAGCCCATGGGCGCTGTGAGGCCAGGGCTGTGCGGGGCACAGGGGCTCTGCAGGGTGAAGGGAAAGGCGCCACACGGGGCCCGCAGGCACTTGCGGGGCCCACGGACACGGCGCAACGGGGCCGATGTCTCCGCTGCCGGCGCCGCGGCGCGCTCAGAGGTGTTTGTAGACGGGCGGCGCGGGCAGCGTGAGCAGCTCCAGGCGCACGGGGCTGCGGTAGAACGCGCTCAGCAGCGCCTCGGAGTAGCCCTGCAGGAACAGGAGCTGCGCCGGCGGCAGCGCCCGCGCCACCAGCGCGCTCACGAGCAGCGCGCGCCCGCGGCGCCGCAGCACGAGCGGGGCCAGCAGCGCCCCCGGGAACGTCCCGCGCAGGAAGCGCCGCACGAACGCGTCCTCCAGAGCGCGCTGCGCAGCGCCCGGCTCCGCGCACAGGTTCCCTGCGGCGCCGCGCAGTGAGCGGGGACCGGCACCGGCACCATCCCCACCGCGCCCATTGCCCCGCACATCCCCATGGTTCCCCGTAACCCATCTCCACAGCACCCTCGTGCCCCACACATCCCATTCCCCACCGTTCCCATGCACCCCGCACATCCCCAGGACACCAAGGAGCCCCACACATCCCCATCCCCACAATGCCCATGGGTCCAGGCCCCACATTTCTCCATGCCCCACGTGTCCCCACCATGCCCCTGAGACCCACACCTGAGTCCCCCAAAGTACCCACGTGCCCCACGCATCCCATTCCCCACCGTGCCCATTGCCCCGCACATCCCCATGGTGCCTCATAGCCCATCTCCACAGCACCCTCATGCCCCACACATTCTCCATCCCCACCATGCCTGAGTATCATTCCCCTGTGCCCCACACGACCCCACAGCACCCCATGGCCTGTGACCCCCTGCACCCACACGTTGCAGTGTGGGACCCACCGGTGTGCAGTGAGAGCCATCCCTTGCGGTGGCCGATGTAGTGGGGCCCATGGGCCTGCTCGTATGTCACTGGCTTGTCCCCCTTCCCCACGCGCACCCGCGCAGCACGAGCCTGGGGGGCAGCGCTATGGGGTGACCCACACAGAGCTGGGGGGCCCCACATTGAGCTGTGGGGCAGGGGGTACCCGCTTTACCTTGAAGCAGGGGGGGGTGCTGTGCAGGTGCCGGGTGCCATTGGGGACAGGGCGGATGTGGGGCAGTGCCTGTGGGGTGACAATGGGTGAGAGGTCCCCTCCGCCAGCCACCCAACAGAGACCCCCGGGTCCTCCCCATCCCTGGTGCCCCCCATGCCCAGTGCCCCCTGTGCTCCATGTCCCACTGTCCCTGTCCCCTAAACCCAACATCCCCAGTGCCCCCCATCCCTGCTGTCCCCTACATCTGTGTTCCTGGTGCCCCCCATCCCCAGTGTCCCCCACAGCTCCCATGCCCACACTCCACTGCCCACAACGCCCCCCACATCCCATGGCCCCTATACCCATTGTCCCCAGCTCCTCCCCTACCTGGTGCCCCACATATCCCGTGTCCCCCGTAGCGGGTGCCCCACATCCCCACTGCCCCCCCATGTCCCCCGTAGCCCATGTCTCTGGTGCCCCCACACTCGGTGCCCCCTAGGACCAGTGTACCCGGAGCCCCCCCGGCCTGGAGCCCCCCCGCTCCCCCACACCCGGAGCTCCCCTCCCGCTGGTCCCGTCCCGTCCCGTCCCGTCCCGTCCCGTCCCTACCCGCAGGGCCCGGACAACCGCGGGCGCCGCCATCTTGACCCGGGGTTGTGGTGGCAGCGGCGGCGTCAGCGCCCCCTGGCGGCTGGAGGCCGCGGGGGAGGACTCCGGTACTGGGAGGGGTTAACGGGGGATAAGGGGGCACGCGGGGATAACGGGGGCTATTGGAGTACTGGGAACACGGGGGATACTGGGAGGGTAATGGGGGTACTGGGAGATACTGTGGAAACTGGGGTGCGGGTCGGCCGTGTCCCCAATGTCCCCTTGGTCCCCGCTAAGCCCCCCCCGTGTCCCCCATTCACTGTGGGGGGACCCCGCACCCCCTGTCTGGGTGCGGTGGGGTTGGGGGGGGCCTTCCCGCTGTCACCTGGTGCCACCCCCGTGGGGACATGAAGGGGGACACAGGGGTGTGGGGAAATAGGGGAACATGAGGATAGGGGACATGGGGTATAGGGGCGACCGGTGGGACCATGTCCCTGCTATGTTCCAGCGCTGCTGCCTGTGGGCACTGAGGGTGCTCCCGGCCCCCGGCATGGCCCCACCTGGGTGACAGGAACAAGGGGACACGGACACCCATGGGGACAGGAAGGAGCGACGGGGCTGGGGGGCAATGAGGGCACTTGGCAATGGGGCAGTGGAGGGCAATGGGGGCGTGGGGAGTCAGTGGGGCACTGGGGGGCATTGGGGGGCAATGGGGGTCAATGGGCGCTGAGTGGGGCCCCTCCCTCCTGACCCTTTGCGCGCAGCCCCCCCCGCCCGGCCCCGCCGCGCCCCTGCACGAGAGCCCTCGAGTGGGGGCGGGGCCCTGCCGGGAACGGGAGGGGATGGGGAGGGGGAGGGGGGCACCCATGGGTGCTGGGGGGGGAGGGGTATGGGGGGACTTGGGGGGACGGGACACGGGGACTTGTGGGGACAAGGAGTGGGACGGGGATGTGGAGGCCATGGGGTCACGGTGCCCGCAGGTGCCCCAGCTCCACTGTCCCCTGTGCCCCAGCACCAGTGGCCCTTTGAGTACCCAATGTGCCCCCGTGTCCCATATCCCCCTATCCCCATGTCCCCCTATCCACATATCCACATGTCCCATATCCCCATATCCCTATATCCCCATACCCCCAGATCCCCCTATCCACCATCCCCACCTCCTGTACCCCCCTATCCCCGTACCCCCCATGTCCCCCATACTCCTCCCATCTCCCCACGTCCCCCCTCATCCCCCGCCGGCCGCTCCCATCCCCGCCCCGTTGCCCGCACCGGGTCCCTGCCCATGGGGCACCCCGGGGGCTGCCCCCACTCTCCCCTCCCGGTGCCCCACGTGCCCGGGGCTATAAGAGGCGGCAGCTCCCGGAGCTGGCACCGCCATGGCCCGAGCCCCGGCACGGGCGCTGCTGGCGCTGCTCTGCGCAGCCGCAGGTACCGCGGGGGGGACCCACACTGGGGGGGGTGCGGGGTCTCTTGGGTATGGGGGGGCCAAAGTCTGGGTCCCTTTAGGGGTCTTGGGGGGTATAGGGGTTTTGGGGGGTATTGGGGGTGTTGGGGGTCCTGGTGTGCTGACGGTGGCCGCAGGGTTTAGGGTGCCAGGGGGGGTCTATGGGGTGCCCCCCCCCACCCGGTACCAGAGCAGGGACGCGGAGCTGAGCTGCCACGACTGGGACCCCCCCGGCAAGGTGAGAACCAAGAGCACCCACAGCACCCAACTAGCACCTGAATAGCACCCAAAGAACACCCAAACAGCACTCAAAGAGCGAGCACCCAAAGAGCACCCACCGGCACCTAACACAGCACCTGTGTCCCTGTAGACCCCCAGATCCCTGTGAATCCACCCCCATGTTCCCATGACCCCCGTGTCCCCCACAGCCCCTGTGCATGTCCCCAAACATGTCCCCACACACCCCTCTGTCCCCCATATCCCCATTCTGTGTCCCATGACCCATGTCCTCTCTCCATGTCCCCATTACATGTCCCATGGCCCCACTTCATGACCCCACGTCCCCTCTCCACGTCTCATATCCCAATATCCCCATATCCCACGTCCCCATTCCATGTCCCCTGTCCCACGTGCCCCCATCCTGCTCTCCCCACAGGACATGTGTGCCAGCTGCCAGCAGGTCATCACCCTCCTCATCCGCATGGCCAACGAGTCGGCCACCAAGGTGCCCATGGGGACGCGGGGTGGTCATAAAGGTGCCACGGTGCCCATGGCGATGCCCATGGTGGTGATGCACCCGTGTCGTGGCGCAGGCGGCAGTGGAGGGGTTCCTGTGGCACGAGTGCGCGGCGCTGCCGGTGCCCGCCATGGTGCCGCCTTGCCAGGAGCTGGTGCACCAGTACTGGAGCCTGCTCCTCACCGACATCGAGGGGCGCCTTGTGAGTGCCGCCCATTGCGGGTCAATGGGGACACCTCGGGGTGCGGGGGGCTCACTCTGATCCCCATTTGCACCCCCAGAAGCCCTCGGCCGTGTGCGCCCGCCTGGAGCTGTGCCCGGGGCAGGTGGGGGGGCGCCCGGCCCTGGCCCTGCTGGAGGCGCTGCAGAACCGCCCGCAGGTACCGGGGAACGGGGAGGTCCATGGGGGGCCGGGGGGGACTGGGGTGGTGTCAGGGGTGTTCCGGTGGTGCCGGCAGGTACCGGGGAGTGTCACGGGGGTGCGGGCGGTGCGGGTGGTTGCTGATGGGTGCCAATGGGTGGGTGCGGGCAGTGCGGGTGTGTGGGTACCGGTGGGTGCCGTTGGGTGCGGGTGGGCGGGTACCGATGGGTGGTTACGGGTGGGTACCGGTGGGTGCGGGCGCGCGGGCGCGGGTTCCCGCCAGCCCCGGTGACGCGGGCCCGGCAGGGGGCGCTGCCGGTGCCGGTGCCGCGGTGCTGGCTTTGCCGCTCGCTGGTGGCGCGCTTGGAGGCGGCGGTCCCGCGCGAGCGCGTGGCCGAGGCAGTCGCCGCGTTGTGCCGCGCGCTCCCGCTGGCGGCGGCTGGCGCGTGCCAGTGCCTCGCGCAGCGCTACGCAGCCCTCGCGCTGGAGCGCGCCCTCTCGCGCCTCGGGCCCGCGCTGCTCTGCCGCGCGCTGCTCGGCTGCCGCCAGGAGGCGCCAACGCCGGGGGAACTGCGCGCCCCCGCGGCGGACGGAGACGGGGTGAGCGCGGGAACGCGCGGGGGGGGGTGCACGGGGTGGGGGGTTGGACGGGACCGGGCTCCCGAAGGGGGGGGTGTCCCTGGGTGGCACAGACCATGGGGACACCCCGAGGTCCCTCCGGGGGGGCACCAGGACCGAGGGTGCCCCCACCCGAGGATGTCACAGCCCTGGGAAGGGGATGCACCCATGGGGACAGCCCTGACCCCTGTGGCTGGTTCCCCCCAACAGGACCTGGTCCCTATCCCCCCCTTCCTCGAGCTGTCCCCGAAGCTGGGTCCCTGTGTCCTGGGCCCCAGTTACTGGTGCTCCAGCCCCGTGGCCGCACAGCGCTGCCAGGTGAGGGGGAGGCAAAGGGACAAGGAGCGAAACTGGGGGGGGGTGGACAACAAGGGGGAGGTCTGTGCCCTCCCTCACCGCCTGCTCCCCCCAGGCCCTGCAACACTGCCAGGAGCACATCTGGCTCTAGGGGACACCCGGAGTCCCCCCAGCACCACAATAAAGCTTCTGCATTGCCCGGCCTCATTGTCCCCAACGTGTGGGTGTTTAGGGTGACAAAGGGGGGTGATGGCACCTCTCAGAAGCTGCATAAACCACAACACACCCCCACCCCCCACAACCAACCCAAATGAAGAGAAAATGAAAACTGGTTACAAAAATACAGTGGGTGGCATTTAATGGGGGGGGAGCCCCCAAGGGGGGGCTCTGGGTGTCCATGGGGGTCTCAGGCTCCCTGTTGGTTGGTCTCATCCTCCTCACGCCGCTTCCAGATCTGCAGCAGAGTAGAGGGGGATCAGGTGGGGATGAAGGGCCAGTCAGGGGGTGACATGGGTGACACATCCCTCCAGGACCCCCCCATGGTCCCACCTGGATGTAGGCCTCTGAGAGCGTGATCATCTGGGGCAGGATGTCGGTGACCTGCAGGTCCTGCAGCTCGTACCACTTCCCGGTGCCCTGCGGGGGGGGCACACATGGGGGTGTCAGTGGGTGTTAGGGGGGAGTCCTCCCCATCCCCCCCCACTGGTGGGCACTGACGTGGTGCAGGACATGGATGCGGTAGGAGCCCTCCGTGGGCTTCCCGTCATGCACGATGTTGGCGACCAGGTCATAGGTGGTGTTGGGGTGCGCGGACTGCACCTCCTCCGACAGGTACTCGCGCAGGTCCACATTCCTGCCATTGTGCTCCATCAGTGCCCGCAGCACCCAGAGAGCACCCACAGCACTTGAACCCACCTCGATGCATCCAACCCCCCCGACGCTGCCAAACCCCTCAAACTCCTCCTGGAAGGCAACAACTCCCCCAGATGCTACCAACTCCCCCTTAGATACCCACAAAATGCTTCCACACCACCCCAGCCACTTCCAAACCCTCTTTAGACGCTTCCCACTCCTTGAGATGCTCCCACCACTGCTTTAGACACTTCCAAATCCCCTCAAACCCCAACTGAATGCCCACAAAGCTCTCTTGGATACTTCCCATCTCATCCCAAATGCTTCCACCCCTACTTTAGATTCTTCTAAGCTCACTTTCGATGTTCCCAACCCCCTTGGCCTCACGTGATGGGGAAGTTGACAATGGTGGGGTTCTTCTCCACAAAGAAGTTGTTCTTGGTGAAGCGCTTGATGCAGAAGATGAGGTAGGGGGGCAGGCGCGTGAGCTGGAAGCGCTTCAGGAAATTCTCCTTGTAGGTCTTGTACTCCTTCTCGGTGGCACCATTGAACTTGGCCAGGATGCTGAAGAGTGGCACCTGCGGGATGATGAGCTGCTCCTTCTCATCCTTGTAGAGCGGCGCCGTGGGCAGGTCCAGCGTGAGGTACATGAATGTGGACTCCACCATCAGCTCCTGGTACTCGGCCTTGTGCAGCAGTGCTGCCTTCTCCTCGGCCGGCTGCAGGGTGAGCAGCCATGGGGTCAGCACCTACCATGGGAGAGCACCCACCATGGGGTCAGCACCACCCACAGCCCCCCATGGACTCACCAGGTCCGGATGAGGCAGCTTCTTGGTGAAGATGCGCATGGAGCCCTGGAACACGTCAGTGACGATGGCTGCGGGAACACAGGGGGGATGTGGGGACATGGGGACATGGTGGGGACAAGGGGGGGTTCCAGGGGTGGCACAAGGGACTCCATTGCTCTCCACTCACTTTTCTTCTTCCTCTTGGTGCCGCCCAGCGCTGAGTGCAATGCGTTCAGGAACCAGGAGAGGAAATCCACCCCATCTCCTACGCCACAGGGAGCACGGTGCGATCAGTGTCCACGTCCCAGCATCCCCAACCCTATCCCAATGTTTCCAACCCCATCCTGATGTCCCCATCCCCACCCCAACATCCCCAACCCCATTCTGACATCCCCATCCCAGATTCCTCAACCCCATCCCGATGCCCCATCCTGACATCCCCAATCCCAGCCCAACATCCCCCACCCCCATTCTGATGTCCTCATCCCAACACCCCCATCCCCACCCTAGTGTCCCCACCCTGCTTGGTGATCTGGAAGCTCTTCTTGCTGCAGAGCACCACCGCCTGCAGCATCTCATGGGGCGAGACGTGGGCCTTGAAGTTCCGGGGGTTCCAGAGCTTCCGCATGAGCTCCCCGAAGCGCTGCACCAGCAGGAACATGATGTCCCCGGGCGGGCGCTGGATGCTCCGGTAGTTCTCCTCCTCCAGGAAGTAGTTCCGCAGCGGTGGCACGTTGGATAATGCCTATGGGAGAGGAGGGATGGAGCCACCAAGCCCATAGAGGAGTCGGGATGAAGCCACCAAGCCCATAGAGGAGTCGGGATGGAGCCACCAAGCGCATAGAGAAACCGGGACGGAGCCACCAGCTCCACAGAGGAGCCCGGACGGAGCCACCAACCCAATAGAGAAGCTGGGATGGAGCTACCAATCCCAATAGAGAAGCTGGGATAGAGCCACCAACCCAATAGAGAAGCTGGGATGGAGTCACCAATCCCAATAGAGAAGCTGGGATAGAGCCACCAATCCCAATAGAGAACCTGGGATAGAGCCACCAATGCCAATAGAGGAGCCAGGATGGAGCCACCAACCCCACAGCAGGTTCGGGGGGGGAGGGGAGGGTTGGGGGTCTCACCTGCAGGACAGCATTGGCATAGTCATTGGCCTTGATGTTGTTGAGCCCCACGATGCCAGGCAGGTACGTGGTGCCGTCATAGGCGCGAGAGAGCTTGGCCTGCTTGTCCAGGTTGGAGATCTGCTGCGCGGTGAACGTGGGCTTGAGCACATACTGCAGGGGAAGTGGGAGTCAGGAACGGAGGGGATACGGCGCTGAGCCCCGCTGTGCCCCCCCCAGGCCCTGGCACCGTGATGTCCTCCAGCGAGGAGTCCAGGATCTCGTAGTTGTCAGGCAGGCAGTAGAACTTGAGCGTGTGCAGGTTGAGGAACACATGGTGGCTCAGCTGCACGCTGTGGATGTAGGCGTGAGAGCGCAGCCCCCGGCCTGCAGGGACACCGGGGGGGGGCACCGGCATCAGGGCATGGTTTGGGGGGGGGTGGACACCAACATCTGCACACCCTGAGGGTCCCTGCAGCACCCCAGGTGTCCCCCGGGCATTCACTTGGTGCTTGGGTGTCCCCCCTGTTCACACCCATGCCCCCCCGGTCCCGGTGTCCCCCCCATCTCCGTGCCCCTCCCATCCCTTTTACCTCTTCCCGGCTCCCTTTATCCCTCCCCATTCCCTTGCCCCGCTCACCCTGGAAGTACTTCCCGCACACGAGGCACGCATAGACGTTGATATGGGACAGGGAGATGGAGCAGAGCTTCTCGAAGTCGAAGTCCAGTACGCTCCTAAGGGGGGGCAGAGCTCAGGGGGGGGGGAGCACGCACACACCGGGGGGGGACGCCCCAAACCCCCCCCGCTCACTTATTGATGGTGTCCAGGTACGGGCAGTGGCGGCTGCGCTGGTCCTCGGGGTCGAAGCGGCCATAGCGCACTGCAGGGAATTAACGGGGGATTAACTGTAAGGGAGAGCTAACGGGGAAGCGTGGGTCCGGGCCCGCTCCCGCTCCGCACCCGTGGGCTCCGGCTCGGGGTCGGAGTCTCCATCGGGCTCCCGCTCCCGCTTGCCCCGCGCTGGGCCGCTGCCACCGGGCCCCGGTTCCCGCTTGAGCCGGGCGGGATCCGGGGGGAGATCGAAGCCCGGCTCCGCCGCCTCCCGCCGGGCGCGCTCCCGCTCCGCCTCCCGCCGGCCCCGGCCCCGCTCCGCATCCGCGTCCCGGTGGCTGCGGGAGGAGCCGCGCGAGGAAGAACCGGAACCGGAGCACGGTGCCCGCCGCTCCCGCTTCCCTCGGCTCGACATGGCGGAGGCCGCGGCACTGCTATTGCGCATGCGCCTTCGCCAGCGGGAGAGGCATCGGCAGCGCGCATGCGCTCCTCCTTCCTCCGCTCTGTTAAAGGGTCCACACGCCGTTACCGGAGGGGCTCTTAAAGGGGCCGCGTTTCGCTGCCCGCTCCCACCGCCCCGAGCCCGGTGGCGATGGAGGCGGCCGCGGGTTGGCGCTACCGGCCGGGCGGGCGGCTCGACATGAGCCACGGCTTCGTGCGGCACATCCGCCGCAACCAGCTCGCCAGGTACCGGCACCCGTGGGGCCTGAGCGGGGCTGGGGACACCCGCCCGCGGCCCCGGTCCCCCCCACTCCGTGGCGGGTGTCGCGATATCGCGTGGGTCACGACAGGGACGCGTACGAGAGGGCGCTGCGGCAGGCGCGGGGGCGCGCCCGGCTCTCGGTGACCCCCCCCCGGCCCCGCCGGCCCGACCAGCCCGTGTACAGGCCCCGGCGGCGCGGTGAGACCGGATATGGGGCACCCATGGGGGGCAGTAGGGATGGGGGGGTACCCATGGGGTGGGGGGGGGCACCCACGGGCCGATGGGGATGGGGGGGGCACCAGTGGGGGGGATGGGGCCACCCACGGGGCGATGGGGATGGGGGCACCCATGGGTTCAGTGCCCCCCCCCCGGGCTGGTGCTGAGGCCGTGGGTGCTGCAGGGGGTCCCGGGGGTGACACCAGCCCAGGACCCCCCCCCGACCCCCGCGGGCCGCGGCTTTTCTGCCTCGAGTACGAGGGGGACGACGGCAGCGTCACCAGCGTCATCGTGCACCAGGTGGGGCCCGGGCACCCACGGGGGGCGCTCAGAGCACCCATGGGTGCGGGAGGGGCCACTGTGTGCAGGGGGTGCCTGGGATGAGGTGTGGGGGTGCTGCTGTGGGGTACCCAGTAGGGGGGGAGGTGTCTGTGGGGTAGGGGGACTGTGTGGAGCACGATGAGTGCATGATGGGTGCTGGGTCTGCCAGGGTGGGTGCCATGGGTCACAATGGGTGCTGTGAGTCACAGTGGGCTCTGTGGGGTGCCATGGGCCACAGTGGGTGCTATGGGTCTTATCGGGTGCTATAGGGTGCTGTGGATCTCATGGGGTGCTGTGGGGCACTGTGGGTTGCTATGGGTCTCATTGGGTGCTATGGGTCTCAATGGGTGCTATGGGGCACTGTGGATTGCTGTGGGTCTCATTGGGTGCTATGGGTCTCATTGGGTGCTATGGGGCACTGTGAATTGCTGTGGGTCTCATCTCATTGGGTGCTATGGGGCTCTCTGTGTCCCAGGGGGACAGCGCAGAGGACGTGACTGAGCGCATCTGTGCCCGGAGCCCCCTGGAGCCCCCCCTGCGCCAGGCCCTGTGCCAGCGGGTGCAGGACGAGCTCAGGCAGCGCCGAGGAACCGGCTGAGACCCCCGACCCATGCAGGGACAATAAAGGTTCAATGAGCTCTGCGTGCTGTGAGGTGCATTGGGTGCTGTGGGGCTCAGGGGGGGTTGTCCCTGGGGGCCTTGCATACTGGGGGGAGGGGAGGGCAGTTGTCATTGTGGGATCTCTCCAAAGCAGACTGTGATGTTTGTTTATTGTAGGGTTTCCTTGTGCATCATCCTGTTGCTGTTATTGTAGGGCCTCCCTTAAGCAGACCCCACAGGGTTGTTATTGTAGGGTCTCTCCTAAGCAGACCCCGCAGGGTTGTTATTGTAGGGTCTCTCCTAAGCAGACCCCGCAGGGTTGTTATTGTAGGGTCTCTCCTAAGCAGACCCCGCAGGGTTGTTATTGTAGGGTCTCTCCTAAGCAGACCCCGCAGGGTTGTTATTGTAGGGTCTCCCAGAGCAGCCCCGCTGTTTATTTACGGCAGGGTCCCCCCGGAGCCGCTTCCATTGGTTGTCACTGCAGGGTCTCGGGGCCGCGCCGCTGCGGTCACCGCGGGGGCTCCGCGGGTGCCGGGGAGGGGCCAGTGGTGCCCGGTACCGGGGCCTGGCTCCGGCGCAGCCCCATCCCCAGTGCCAGGAGCAGGACGAGGACGAGCCCGAGCCCGGCCGCTGCCGCAGCCGAGCGCCACCGGGAGCGATGCGGGCGCTGCAGCGCCACCGCGCGGCTGCTGCGGGAGAACGACTCGGTCTGCGGGGGGGGAAGGAGCGGCTGCGGCCAGGGGCACTCCGGAACAGCCCCCCCATTGCTCTGTGCCCCCATAGTGCTCCCAAGTCTCTGTGCCCCTATAGTGCCTCTCAGTTTCTATGTCCCTATAGTGCCCCCGTGTCTCTGTGTTCCTATAGTGCTTCCCCAGTCTCTATGTTTGCATAGTGCCCCCCAGTCTCTATGTCCCCATAGTGTCCCTGTGGTGTCCCCATGTCCCACCATGGCACGCAGGCTCTGTACACGCGTGTGAAGGTCCCGCAGGCGCCCGTCCCACTCCAGCACCCGCAGCATGTTCTGCTGCATCAACCCCGCCACTGCCTCAGCCTCGCGCTGGCACGGCCACAGCCCCGCCTGCGGCACCGGGACTGGGGCACACTGGGGACATGAGGACATTTGGGACAGGGGGAGCATGGGAGACTGTGGAGACATTGAGGACTATGGGGACATTAGGGATAGGAGGGACATTGGGGACTATGGAGACAGTGGGAACATTGTGAACATGGGGGACCATGGGGATATTGGGGATCAGGGGTCCTGGGGACATGGGAGCCATCAGGACTTTGGAGGCACAGGGACCACGGGCAAGTGGAACATGGGGACATTCGGGACATGGGAACAGTGGGGCCTATGGGGACCTTGGATCTGTGGGGGATCTGGGACTATGAGAACACAGGGGACATGGGACCATGGGGACATTGGGACTATGGGAACATGTGGACTATGGGAATGTTGGGACTGCAGGAAAGGGGCACATGGAGGAACAGGGACTATGGGGTCTTCAGGACATTGGGGACACTGGGGAACAGGGACTCTGCGGACATGGGGACATCACAGGGACACGGGGACCATAGGGACAAAGGGATCAGGGGGACATGGGGACTACAGGGACATCACAGGGACATGGGGACCATGGGGAAGGGGCACATGGGGACATGCAACCACCATGGGGGCCACAGGGACCATGGGGACAGCATGGGGGGATGTCGGGAATATAGGAACATGGCGACACAGGGACTATGGGGCCCATGGGGAAGGGGCACATGGAGATATGCAACAGGGACCATGGGGACATCACGGGGACATTGGGAACATGTGGACACAGGAACCATGGGACACGGCGCGGGGGGAACACCGGAAGGGGGGGACACGGGGAGTTCCCGACGGGTCCTGGTGCCCCCCCTTCCCGGGAAGCGGGAGCGGCGTCGGGGCCGCGGCACTCACCACGGTCCGGTGCCAGTGCCGGTCCCGTCCCGTCTGGCCCCATCCCGCCCCCTGAGCGGGTGGGACCAAGACCGCACCCCCCGGACACGGAGCGGCACCTGGTGTGTGCGGGACCCCTGTGCGGGCCCCCCCGTGTCCCCAGCCCCCGGCGGGGGCCCCCCCGGCCCTTGCCCCCTCCCTGGGACTCCGCGTCCGTGACCCCCCCCCCGGTGACACCGGTAACAGCGACACTGCCGCACTGCGCCCTTAGTCTCCGGTGCCATGCACCGGGCTGGGCCCGCCCCTCGGCACCACCCCCCGTGCGCCGCGTGTCCCCCCCGTCCCCTTCCCGTGTCCTCCCATGTGTCCCCATCCGTGCCCTGATGTTTGTCCTGACACATTTCTATCCATGTCCTCCCCCGTGTCCCCTTCATTGTCCCCCCATGTCCCCATCTGTGTCCTCCCCATCACGCCCATCTCCCCAGATGCATCCACCCGTGTCCCTCCCATGTCCCCATCCACGTCCCCACACGCACAGCGCTGGTCGCTGTGTATTGGTGCTCTGGGGGCCAGCAGGTGGGGATGGTGCCGGTGGCCATGAGGATTATGACAATGGTGATGATGGCACCCGTGAGGCTGAGCCCGAGGAGCACCTTCGTGATGTGCCACCATAGCCGGTGGTTGACCCCTGTGCTGCGGTCCTGGAGTGCTGCGACTGCAGGAACAGCGGCACCATGGGGACACCATTGCCACCATGGGGACACCATTGCAACCAAGGGGACACCCATGGCCATCCTTGGGACACCATTGTCACCACGGGGACACCATTGCCACCATGGGGACACCATTGCCACCACAGGGACACCATGGCCACCCTTGGGACGCCATTGCAACCATAGGTACACCAGTGCAACAATGGGGACACCACTGACACCCTTGGGACACCATTGCAACTATAGGGATACCCATGGCCACCCTTGGGTCCCCCGTTATTAACCCCGCCCCGCTCGGGGCTTCCGGAAGCTGCTGCCCCGGGGTGGGTGTGTCAGGGCGTGGCTCTGTTGGGCAGCCGCGATTGGTGGCTGCGCCCGCGACGTCCGGTGACGTAGCGCGAGGGGCGGAGTCACGGCGATGGCGGCGGCGGTGGCGGGCGCGGAGCGGGGCCGGGAGCGGGACCTGCCCCGAGCCCCCGCGGGCCCGGCGCGGCGGCGGCGGCCGGAGCAGGCCGCGGGCCCCGCCGCTGCCGCCACTGCGGAGCCGGGACCGGAGCCGGCGCCCAGCGTGACCCGGCGGTTGCTCGGCTTCGAGCTGCGGGACCTGACCAGCTGGCACCGCTTCGTGCGGCTGCTGCACCGCCCCGCCGACCCCGCCGCGCTCGGCGCCTTCCGCGCCGCCTTCGGTGAGCACCGGGAACCCGGGGGGGGGACGGGACCCGGAGCTGCCACGTTGGCCGCGGGTGAAGGTCCCCTCGGTCACTGCCCCCCGCAGGGCTGCTGATGGCGCTGGACGTGCCGCAGGAGCGCGGGATGGCGCTGCTGGACCGGCGCTTCCTGGACGGGCTGGAGGTTTGCCGCTTCCCGCTGCTGCCCGCGCTGCGCCCGCTGCCGCTCGACGGCATGTACCTGCTGTACGCCGTCATGATGCTCGGTACCGGCAGCGGGGCGGCGGCGGTGCAGCAGGGGACATGGTGGGGACGGGGACAGGGACCGGGATGGGAACTGCCGTGGTAGAGGGTGATGGGTGCTGAGATGGGTGCTGGGGGTGACAATGGGACAGAGACAGGGGAGAGATGGGGACAGGCACCTGAAGGTGCACAAGGGAGGGACTGGGACATGGTGAGCACAAGGAAGCAGGGGTGAGAGGAGGACACGGTGAGGACATGTTGGGGACAGGCACTGGAATGGGAGCTGCCATGGCAGAGGGTGATGAGCACTGAGATGGGTGCTGGGGGTGACACTGGGACAAGGACCCGAAGGGGTGTATGGTGGGACATGGGGACAGGGAAACGGGAGGGCTGGGGAGATGCCGGGGCCACTCCCGGTGTCACCGTGCCCTGGTGCAGGGGCACTGGGCATGATGCTGGGCTGCTGGTACCGCCTGAGCTGCGTGGCCTTCCTGTGCCCGTACTGGTACGTGCTGCTGCTGGACAAGACCTCCTGGAACAACCACTCCTACCTGTATGGGCTGCTGGCCTTCCAGCTCACATTCATGAGTGCCGACCGCTACGGGTGCGTGCACGGGCACCAGGGGGCACCCATGGGTGGCACAGAGAGCCCCTGAGGATGCTCTGATTGTGGCACAGGGTCCAGTGTCCCCATAGGGTGACAGAAGCATCGCCTGTGTCACCAGCGTGATCCCCATGGCAGCATGGTGACAGTGACCTGGTCACCCCCTTTCTTGGGGTATCCCCCCCCCTCCGTGTCCCCACAGGTCTGTGGACGGGCTCTTTCGGCCCCAGAAGAGGAACGCACACGTCCCACTGTGGAACTACACCCTGCTGCGGGCCCAGGTGAGACCTGGGGTCCCCAGTGTGCCCCTGGGGTCCTTGTCTCCCCCAGCCTGGTCCCTGTCCCCACACTGTCCCTGTGCCCCAGATCTTCCTGGTGTACTTCATTGCGGGGCTGAAGAAGCTGGACATGGACTGGGTGAGCGGGTACTCCATGGGCTCCCTTGCGCGCCACTGGCTCTTCGCACCCTTCAGGTGAGGAGGAGGAGGGTGATGGGGGGGTGATGGGGTGAGGCTGGCGGTGGGGGGTGATGAGATCTGGTTGAAGATGAGGAAGGTGATGGGGTGCGTGAAGGTGAGGAAGGCGATGGGGGGGATGATGGGGTGAGGATGAGGTTGGTGATGGGGTGAGGATGAGGAGGGTTATGCTGGTGCTTGTGGTGCTGATGCTGGTGCTGTGGCCAGGCTGGTGCTGTCAGAGCAGAGCACCAGCCTGCTGGTGGTGCACGGGGGGGGGCTCCTGCTGGACCTCTCGGCTGGGTTCCTGCTGCTGCTTGACGCCACCCGCCCCATCGCCCTCATCTTCGTCACCTACTTCCACTGCATGAACTCGCAGCTCTTCAGCATCGGTGAGAGCAGCAGCTGCACCCGAAACAGCCCCAGGGACCCCAAAACAGCCCCAGCCTGGGCAGGGGACCCCCTCAAGCACCGTGCCCAGTGCAGGGCGCCCCGGTGCAGAGGGGTACCTGAGCCGTGCCCCCCCAGGCATGTTCCCATACACCATGCTGGCCAGCAGCGGGCTCTTCTGCCACCCGAGCTGGCCGCGGCGCCTGCTGGCGCGGTGCCCGCGGTGGCTGTGGGGGGGCCTGCCCAGCACCCGCCCCCCCCGCCACAGCCCTGACTGCCACTATGGGGCACGGGGTGGGCTCCAGCCGCGCCAGCACCTCGCTGCGGCCTTCACCGTGCTCTACGTGCTGGAGCAGCTCTTCCTGCCCTACTCACACTTCATCACCCAGGTGGGGGCATGGGGGGGGTGTTTTGGGGATGGGGGAGAAAGGTCTGGGGGAGATGTGGGGTATTTTGAGGGGTATTTTGGGGACCATGGGAGGGGTTATCTGGGGACATGGGGGCATTTGGGGACATCAGAGGCGACATAGGGAGACTTTGTTTTGGATGTGAGGGGCAGCTTGGGGGACACGGGGGTATCCTGAGGGGGCTTGGGGGCATTTTTAAGGGCATGGAGGGGTTTTAGGGATGGAGGAGGCACTTTGGGGGGCATTGCTTAGGCCCTGGGGGGTACTTTCGAAGATGGGGGCATTTTCCTTGGCTACAAGGATGGGGTTTGGATGTCGGGAGAGCATTTTGGAGGACGTGGGGGTCCTTTATGAACACATGGGGAAGTGCTGGGGAGGGGGCACAGGGATCTCCCATCCCTTCCTTGTTCCCCCCCCCAGGGCTACAACAACTGGACCAACGGCCTCTACGGCTACTCCTGGGACATGATGGTTCACTCCCGCTTCCACCAGCACGTCAAGATCACGTACCAGGACGGGCTGACTGGGGACGTGGGGTACCTCAAACCGGGGGTGAGCAGAGCCCGAGGGAGGTACCAGGGGTGCAGGGGGGGATCCGCAGCCTCTAAACTGCCCCCCCCCGGGTAGGTGTTCACGCAGAGCCGGCGCTGGAAGGACCATGCGGACATGCTGAAGCAATACGCGACGTGCCTGAGCCAGCTCCTGCCGCGCTACAACATCTCCGAGCCCCGCATCTACTTCGACATCTGGGTCTCCATCAACGACCGCTTCCAGCAGAGGTTTGGGGGGTGGTGGTTATGGGGTGGGATGTGGGGAGCAGCACCCCCAAAGGTGCTGCAGGTGGGTGCTGAGGGCCCGTGGGTGCCACAGGCTCGTGGACCCGCGAGTGGACGTGGTGCGGGCGCCCTGGTCCCCATGGCGCCGCACGCCCTGGGTGCTGCCGCTGCTGCTGGAGCTGTCCCCATGGCGGCAGCGGCTGCAGGAGCTCGAGAGCAGCCTGGATGGGCACATGGATGTTGTCTTCATCGCTGACTTCCCTGGTATGGGACAGCACCGGGGGGGGGGAAGGTTTGAACCCCAGTGATGGAGGGGCCCAAACCGCATTTGTGCCCCCCCATAGGGCTGCACTTGGAGAACTTTGTGAGTGAGGACCTGGGCAACACGAGCCTGCGGGTGCTGCAGGGAGAGGTGCTGGTGGAGCTGGTGGAGCAGCACCGCAACCACTCGCTGCGGGAGGGCGAGGGGATGCAGGTGAGCGCAGGGGGGCAGTGGGGCCGTGCTAGGGAGAGGGGGTCCATGGAGGCTGAGCCCCCGTTTCCCCGCAGCTGCCGGCAGGGCAGTACCACAAGGTGCACACGGTGTCGGCCGAGCCCTCCTGCTACCTGTACCTGTATGTGAACACCACGGCGCAGGCGCTGGAGCTCAACCTGACCCGGCTGCAGGACCTGCGGGACCGGGCGCGCAACGGCACCGGTCAGCGCCGGGATGGGGGGGGGGGCATGGGGGGGGGGGGGGCATCCCTGCCCCTGTCACTGAACGCATCCCCCCCGCAGCGCCCGAGCCGCTGCCCCCGGAGCTGCGGCCGCTGCTGGGGGAGCCGCTGCCGCCCGGCGCCGCCGCGGACCCGCTGGTGGCGCTGCTGCTGCGCAGGGAGCGGCGGCAACGGGAGCGGGAGCGCGGGGCCGGGCTCGGGCAGCGCCTGCGGCGGTTCCTGCGCAGGAAGCTGCATCTGTTCCGCAGGAGGTGAGCGCGGAGCCGGCCCCCCCCGAGCCCCCCCAACCCCGGGGGGAGCCCCCAGAGCGGGGCACGGGCCCCCCCGCAGACCACATCAAACCCTCGCTGATGTGACCCCCCCCCAAACCCTCGTCCCGGCCCCCCCACCTCTCATTATGGCTCCTCATGGGCCTGCCAAATTCGTCTTCACTGCCCCCCCAAAGCTACTGCAACCCCTCATTACCGTCCCCCCAAACTGTTACAGGCCCCCAACTCCATCACTGACCCCAAACCCTGTCACTGCTCCACCCAGCCTTGTTACTGCCCCCCTAAACTCTCATTGCAGACCCCCCCCCAAACCTTATCTTTGACACCTCCCCCCCATTATTAACCCCAACTCCTCACGGACCCCTCCAAACCCCCATTACTGGGGTGCTCTTGTTACACCACTCCCAAACCCTCAGCACTGACCCTCAAAACCCTCCTTATGCCCCCCCATCACTTAAGTCTCTCCCCAACCATAGCATTGATCCTCAAACCCTCATTGATGTGACCCCCAGAACCTTGTCACTGCACCCCCAAACTCTATCGACCCCCCCAAAACTCTCATTATGGACCCCCAATCCCTTGCCAGCTCCATCTCTCCATCGCTGCCCCCGCCCCAGCTCTCATTATGGACCCAACCCCTTCTTACAGCCCCCCCAACCCAATCCCTGTGACCCCCCTAAACCCTCATCCTTGACCCCAGCCCCTCATCACTGTCACCCCAGAACCTCAGCAGTGACCCCCAACCCCTTGTCAGCTCCCCCCACCCCTGCACCCCCAACCTCTCATTACTGGGACCCCCAAATCCCTCCTCACCAACTCCCCCATCATTGATACTGACCCTCAATTCCCCATCACTGCCCCCCCAACCTGGTGTAAGCTCTCATTATTGGCCCCCCCAAACCCTCATCACTGACCCCAACTTCCCATTAGCTCCCCCCCCCCCCTTGTTACTGCCCCCAACCTGCCATTACAGACCCCCCAACCCCTCATTACTGACCCCCCCGCAGCGTGCTGATGACCTGCATCTCCCTGCGCAACCTGGCTGTGGGGCGGCCCCCCCCAGAGCGCCTGGCGCAGGAGCTCGCCTTTGCCGACTGGCGCCCAGCCGAGGAGGAGGAGCGGGGGGGTGACGATGGGGTCGACACAGACACAGTGGGGGGGGACCCCGAGCTCTGAACCTGCCCGCCCCCCCCCCCAGCAGGGGCTGAGGGTGGCTGCATCGAACCCAGTCTTTATTTGCCATTTGGGAGCGTTTTGGTGGAATCCGAACAAAATGGAATAAAAACCTCGGGGGAAAAAAAGGGAAATAAAATAAAAACCAAAGGGGGGGGACACCCCCCTTCACCCCCTCCCCGTTCCCCCCCCTTTGCCAAGGCACTTGGGGGGCCCAGGACGGGCAGTAAACAAGCCGGCTTCTCTGTACCACACCGGCCAAAGCACCCTGTCCTGGGGCTGTCACCCCACTTTGGAGTGGGAATTCAGGGGGGAGGGGTGATGGGGGGGGCATGGAGAAGGAGGGGGGGGAGATGCTGGAGGGGGGAATCAAGAGCTGCCGTGTGAGCGGGGGGCTTCTCTGTACTCACACCCCCCCTCAGCACACAATAAATACACCGCTAGAAAAACACGTTCAAGTATCAACACTCCCCCCAGCCAAAGCTTTGAGTGCCCCCCCTCTTCCCCCCCAGGATCCATCCCTAAGCTCAGCCGAGCCCCCCCCCCGGGGGGGGGGGGTTGTGCAGTTTGTGGAGTCACTTCGGTTGTTGGCTAAAAAATACAACTTAAAACAACCACCAAAGGGTTCTTCCTCCTCACACGGGGGGGGGGGTGGTTTTAACACTGTGTGTCCCCCCCCCATAACTCATGTGTGTGTTTGTGTCCCCCATAAATGTGTGTCCTCTGAGGGATAAGGAGCTAAAATCAGGGTTAGGACAAGTCGAGCACCAGCAAGGCCCCCCGCCCCGCAGCTCCATCTGCACCATGGGGGGGACACATGGTGTTAACCCCCCTCGGGGGGGCTTTTTGCCATCTCTGAACTCGGACTTGCCACCAGGTTTCAAGAGCAGCAGGAGGGCTTGGGGGGGGGCCGAGGCCACGCGTGGTCCCCATGGAACCCATGGCGAGAGGGAAAAGGGAGAGACGGGGGGGGCCCAGCTTTTACCCCCCAGAGCCCAGGGGCTTCTCTGTAGCCTACGCCCACCGGGGTGGGGGGAAAAGCCTGACAAGGGCTGGGATCTTCCTCAGTACTTCAGTTTTTTGGGCACTTCCCAAGGGAAACTGTCCCTACCGAAGTGGCCATAGGCTGCGGTCCTCTGATACAGGGGCTTCTTCAGGTCCAGGTCCCTGCAATGACACAAGTGCTCAGCCCCCCTCCATGTGTGTGTCCCCAACCCCTGCTCCGTGTCCCCATGGTCCCTATGCCCCCCCCCCCGTTACCTGACGATCACCCCGGGGCGAAGGTCGAAGTTCTTCTTGACGATCTCCAGCAGCTCCCGCTCGCTCTTCTGGGAGGTGCCGTAGTGGAAGATGGAGATGGACAAGGGGTGGGACACCCCGATGGCATACGACACCTAAAGGTGGGGACGGGGGGCACGGGATAAGCCTGAGGACCCCCCCCAAAGCAGTGTGGGGACGGGGAGAGGCACCAGCACCCACCTGCACCAGCACCCTGCGGCACAGCCCGGCCTTCACAAGGGACTTGGCCACCCAGCGCGCAGCGTAGGCAGCCGAACGGTCCACCTTGGTGTAGTCCTTCCCCGAGAAGGCACCGCCGCCGTGTGCCCCCCACCCCCCATACGTGTCCACGATGATCTTGCGGCCCGTGAGGCCGGCATCACCCTGTGGGGACATCACCACCACCATCACTACCACTGCTGTGGTGCCGTCACCACGGTGTCAGCAGGAGCGTGGTGTTACCTGGGGACCGCCGATGACAAAGCGGCCGCTGGGCTGGAGGTGGTAGATGGTGTCATCATCCAGGTACTTGGCTGGCACCACAGCCTTGATGACCTTCTCCTTCAGCGCATCCCGCATCTCGTCCACGGACACCTCCTCGTCGTGCTGCACCGAGATGACGATGGTGTGCACACGGATGGGGATGACAGCGCCGCGGTCCTGCATGTACTGCACCGTCACCTGCCGACACAGGAGGACACGGGGCTGTCAAGGAGCTGGGGGGACATGGGGCAATGGGTTATGGGTGCCAGAGCCTCACCTGCGTCTTGGAGTCGGGGCGCAGCCAGGGCAGGGTGCCGTTGCGGCGCAGCTCGGCCAGCTTGGCGTTGAGCTTGTGCGCCAGGACGATGGTGAGGGGCATGCACTCCTCTGTCTCATCCGTGGCGTAGCCAAACATCAGCCCCTGTGTGAGGGGAGGGAAATGTGGGTGAACCTACAGCTCCCCCAGACCTGCCGCGGCGGCTCCAGTGCCACGAGGCCTGACCTGGTCCCCAGCACCGACGTCCTCCTCACTGCGGTCCAAATGTACGCCCTGAGCGATGTCGGGGGACTGCTGCTCCAGTGCCACCAGCACGTTGCATGTCTTGTAGTCGAAGCCTGGGGCAGAGCCGAGGCCACGGTGAGCCCAATGTGCCGAGACCCTCCCCCAGCACCGAGCTGTGCCACCCGTCCCGTCCCTGGCACCTACCTTTGGAGGAGTCATCATAACCGATGTGCTTGATGGTGTCCCGAACCACCTTCTGGTAGTCCACCGCCGCGCAGGACGTGATCTCCCCGGCCAGCAGAATCATCCCTGTCTTTGCCACCGTTTCTGGAGGGCAGTTGGGTGATGTCAGTGCCGGTGTCACCCACCCCATGTCCCACGAGGGGAGCCCCACTCACCACAGGCCACCTTGGCATCTGGGTCCTGCTTGAGGTGGGCGTCCAGGACAGCGTCGCTGATCTGGTCGCAGATTTTATCTAGAGGACAGAGGGTGAGGCTGTGACAGGCCTGGCCCTTCCTTCCGCTGGGAAGCGGAGCACGAGCCTCCCGTTAATCCCGAGGGCTCCAGCAGCGCACAAAGCCCTCGCCTTGTCCCCGAGCCGGCTTCTTAGCCTGGAATTCCAGGCATTTACCAGTTAAGCTCCAGTTACAGCCAGGTCAGAGCTGGGCCTCAGCCACAGACGGCGGTGCCAGAGGGGCCTGGCACTGCCAGGGGCTCCCGGCTTTCCCAGCTGGAGCGTGCCAGCTTCCGGCTCCCGGGGGGTGCTGCTGTGTGCCCGCCACCTCCCACCGGATACCCAGAGCCCGGGATGGGCTATGGGAGAGGCCGAGCCCACTCCTGCTCCCTGGAGCTTCCCAAAGGCCACCCGGGGCTGGGCCGTGAATAAGCAATTCCCAAGGACCGCGGCGTCCTTGGCCACGACCTCTGGGGACAGATCTGGGAGAGGATGAGGCAGCCCCGGGCTGAGGCAGGGCAGCTCCCCAGGGCTCTGCTTGGGGTGAAAGAGTGCGGGGGCAGCCTCGCACCGCACCCGAGTGAGCAATGCCTTATCTGTGCAGCAGCAGCGCGTGACCCGGGGCGTGGGGAGTCCCAAGGGCACCCACGGCGCGGTGCAGGGCTCGGACCGTGCCATAGGGCAACGTGGCTCCAACAGAGCCCCCCGAGGCTGTGGGGCACTGGGGAAGCAATCCCGGAGGTGCTGGGGATCCAAGCTGTGACCCACGGGGAGCTCGGGGGGGCTGGAGCACCCCCATGGGGGTCCCGAGCCTCCAGCGGCGGGTAGGTACAACCGGGAGGCTCCACATCTCATCATCCCCCGCTGGGTGGAACCGGAGACCCCGCGGGGCACAACCGGGATCTGCTCAGTCACGGCTGAGTCACGGCAGCCCCAAACCAACCCCCCCCCGCCGCTGCGTCATCCAGGAACACCCCCCCCCCTTCACCAAACCCCAACCCCAACAACACGCATCACGTCGTATCGCGACATGTCGCGTGTGTGTTGCCCCCTCCCAACCCCCCCGCAACACCCCACGCGGGAAGCACGTGCACGACGGGGGCCGCAATGCGGCGCGCGCCGCCCCGGCACTGCGCGCGCGCCCGGTGGCGTCACCACCCCCCCCCCCCCCAACTTTAACCCGCCGCCGGGAGACCCCCCCCCCACCTCCTGCAAGCGCGCGCGCGGCCATTCCCCCCCCGCTTCCCCGTCCTCCTCCTCTTTCTCCCCGCCTGCCCCGCGACCTGCGCCTGCGCCCTCCGCGCCTCGGCCGCGGCCCGCACCTGGGTGCCCCTCGCCCACGGACTCGGAGGTGAAGAGGAACGTGCCCTCCTCGATGAGCACCTCGTGGAAGCCGTTCAGTTGTCCGTTCATGGTGCTGGCGGAGCGGGGGCGGCGGCAGCAGCGCAGATACCGTTTGTATCTCACCCAGCCGCGGCAGACTGAACGCGACGCCCGCCGCACCGCCTCTATTTGTACCCTCCTCGCCCCGCCCTCTCGCCCTGCACCGCCAATGGCGAGCGCCGAGCGAGCCGCGGCGCAAACCACTGTGGGTGAACGGGGGAGGAGCGGGAAGTCACTCGCGCAGCGGCCGCTACCGCTGCACCTTCCCCGCTCCCCCGCGGACAACCGGCCGCCGAGCGAAAGGTCGAGAGCGCGGTCGGGCCGTGTCGCTTCTCCGCGGGGCGCGGCGGGGTGGGCGGTAACCGGCGGGTATGAACCTGATACTTCCCTACAGTGGCCCGGCCGCATGGACCCTCCCGCTCTGGCCGGCGGCCCCAGGCGCGGGTGCCGGGCGCGCATGCGCGCTGCGCCGGCCAAGGGCGGTGGGGCTCGTCCATCGGCGCCGCCGCCATCTTGCGGGGCGAGCGGTTCCGCCATTGTGCGGGCCCGGCCCCGCGATGGGCACCAGGAGCCGTTAGAGCTGCGGTAGGGGTTTAACACACACCTGGTGGAGCAGCTCCGGGGGGCTCCCCATGGGCAGGCATTGTCAGCGCCACCCTCAATGGCTGTGCCAACCCCAACCCATGAGGGCATGGGCTCTTCCCGTCTGCCATGGCCCCAGGGCTCCGGTGTGCACCAGAACCGGCCTCCAGGCTGGAGACTGCCCCAGACGGGATAAGGAAGGTAAAAGTCACCCAAATCACAATGGCAAAAGCAAGCATGCAGCCCAAGTAACCCATTTTACAATGGCAGAAGCATTAAGACCAAGCCCCCAGCGCTGTGTGTCTGGATGAGGCACTGGGAAATGGACACGAATCCAGTGAGTTGCCTCACATTGGGATGGGAATAGCATTTTCCAGCCTAACATCCCTGTATGCTCATCCAAGCTCCAGGACAAGGAGATGATGGCAACAGCATTCCATCTATTGCGTGCTTTGTTCCAAAGATCAGCCCAGTTCTCCCATCCCCTCCAGGTTCTCCTACCACAAGCATCATCCTGGCCCCAAGCAGCTCCGACACTGTCCACCATGGAGCTGCAGGAGCTCGGACTGAACAACTGGAAAGCCAAGAGCTTCTGGGAGCACCTGGGACATGGATCCAGTTCCTGGCACATGGAGTTACAGCACCAGGGGCTCTGCGTGTTGTCAGCTCAGGTTCAGCTGCTTGGCATGAGCTGAAGCCTATGGCCATAAACTGGGACCTTCACTGGGATCAGGATTCTGCCCCCAGGAATGCTTCCTCCTTTGCCATGAGGCATCCACTCACACCCAGGGAGCATTGGGACTGATGGCTCCTGAATCCGGCTCCTCATCCCTATGGATGGTCAGGACTAAGATGAGGCTGTGGCCAGGACCTGGGGCCATTGTGGCCTCTTGGTGCCTGATGCAACCGGGTGGCACGGTTGCCAGTGCTGGAGCCGTCCCAGCGCCAGCACCGGCCTCTCCCTGTGGTGCACCCAGGACAGACAGACACCAGGCACACGTGTGCCCAGGGCAGATGGGACACCCAGGACCTGCACCCACATGTCAGATGGACACCCAGGACAGACACCCATGGCCCTGGTGCTGAGGGCAGATGGACACCCGTGTTTGATAGCCAGGACAGACAGACAGCCGTGAGAGATGGCTGCGCCCTGACACCCAGCACAGGCACCCAGCACCCTGACACCCAGGACAGATGGACACCCATGGCCCTGATATTCAGGATAGACAGACACCCGTGTCTCTGGTACCCAGGACAGATAGACACCCAGGACAGATGGCTGCACTCTGCACCCCAATACCCAGGACAGACACACATGTCTCCCAGCACCCAGGACAGACGAACACCCTGCACCCTGACACCGACAGACACCGGGGCAGGGCCAGCAAGGGCAGGACCTTGGGTGAGCCTCGGGAAACGTCTCGCCCTCCTACCTCATTTGCATGCAACTAATTTGCATAAGGGGGGGGGAACAGTCCCTTTTCTCGTCTCTGGACATATATTGGATCAGGAGTCGACTCCTCGTGGCACCACGGAGCTGCCCCTCAGGGGCTGGAGCTGGGGGATGTCTCCCGGGGGGGTACAGCTCCCACATTCCGGGCCACTAGTTGCTGCTCCCGCTCCTCCCGGTACCGCCGGGAATGGGAAGAGAACGGGAATGGAGGTTATGGGATGGGGAAAGGGAGATCCCCCCCTCAACACCCCCTTCTAGTTCTGGCCCCCAGAGCCCCGGACTCGGCTGCCAAGGCACCCCCTGCTCCACAGGGACCCCCCACCCTGGCTGCTGGGTGCCCCCTGCACCCCAGGGGCTGCCTACCCTCATTGACAGGCACCCCATGCACACCAAGGAGCCCACCCTCAGGCTCTCGGGCATCCCATGCACACCAGGGCCCCCTGCCCTAGCTCAAAGGCACCCTATGGACCCCCCCAGCCCAGACAGCAGGAACCTCAGGGACCAACAGCACCCATGCACCCCAAAGGCCCCCTGCCCTGATTCGCAAACACCCTGTGCACCTCAAGGAGCCCCCACCCCAGCTACAAAGAACCCCCTGCCCTGGATCAAAGGCACCCCAGGGACACCCCCCCACGATGCTGGGCACCCATGAAACACAGGGACCGCCACCCAGGCTCATGCGTGCCCCATGAGTCCCACGCCCCCCCGCCCCAGGGTCCCCCCTGCAGCCCCTCCCCACGGACACACCCTCGCTCCGGTGGCGCAGCGAGGAAGGCGCTGCTCCTCCAGCACTGAGCTTCAAGGTTCGAGCCCCGCCTGCACAAACCTCGACGGGCGTGGAGACCCTCGGTTGAGTCACCATGTGTGTCCCGTCCCCGCTGTGTCCCGTACACGCTGCGTCCTCCCCCCGCTCCGGGCTGTGCCGAGCCCGCGGCGGGGCGGAACCAGCGCTTCCCCCTCCGCCAGCGGTGTGGCAACAGCTTCACCACCTCCTCCTTCCTTCCTCGTCCCATGGGTGAGCGGGGACCCCCGGGGGCGGGAGGCGGCCGCGGGCCGGGCGGCGGGGCCATGGCGCGCAAACCCCCGCTCCCCCTCGCCCTCCTCCTCCTCTGTCTCCGCGCAGAGGCCGAAGCCGCCGCCCGTGGCCCCGCGCCCGCCCCGCGGCGCGCAGTGCTCCGGTACCGGTGAGTGGCGCTGCGGGAGCGGCCCCGCGAGGGGCGGGGCGGGGGGGCACCGGTGTCCGCGCTGTTCCCGCAGGATGCGCGACGTGGACCACAAGAGCCTTTACCTGCGCGACGGGCGGCTCGTGGCCGGGCACCTGCAGGGCGCCAACGCGGCGCGGGAAGGTGAGGGGGGGCCCCGCGGGGGGGGGTGACACCGATGGGGACCCCCCCTTCGAGCGCGCCCTAACGCGGGGTGACCCCAGAGGAGGTGTTTTGGGTGCCCAACCGCGCCTTCGCGCCCGCCCGGCTGCCCCTCGTCATGGGCATCCAGAACGGGTCCCGGTGCCTCGCCAGCGCCCCCGGGCCCCAGCCCAGCCTGAGCCTGCAGGTCAGCCACCGCCAGCGGGGGGGCAGCGTGGGGACACCAATGGGATGGAGACATCAATGGGGACATCACTGGGGATGGGGATATCGATGGGGACACCATGGGGGCACCAATGGGATGGGGGCACCAATGGGAATGGAGACATCATGGGGATACCACGGGGACGGGGACATCAATGGGAATGGGGGAACCAATGGGATGGGGACATCATTGGGGACATCACTGAGATGGGGACACCAGTGGGGATGGGGATATCACTGGGGACACCAATGAGCATGGGGACACCACGGGGATGGGGACATCAGTGGGGACACCAAAGGGATGGGGACACCAAGGGGGGTGGAGTTGGGGACACCAATGGGATGGGTACTCCAATGGGCATGGAGACACCACAGGGATGGGGACATCAATGGAGACACCAAAGGGATGGGAACACCAATGGACATGGTGACACCACGGGGATGGGGACATCAGTGAGGACACCGAAGGGATGGGGACACCAGTGCGGATGGGGGCACCATGGGGACACCAGTGGGACACAAAGACATGGGGATACAAAGAGATGGGAACACTGCGGGAACACGGTGGGGATGGGGACATGAAAGGGGTTGGGACACCCTGGGGAGGGGACACCACGGGGCTGGGGCGACCGCAGCCCCCGCTGTCGCGGTCCCCCTTTCCCCCTGCGGCTGCCCGGTGCTGTCCCGGTCCCATCCCGGTCCCGTCTCGGTGCCACCTCGTGCCGGTGCCGCCGCAGGACGCCGACATCTGGGAGCTGCCCCGCGCCGGGGCGGCCTCGGCCGCCTTCACCTTCTTCCGCTCGTACCGGGCCGGGCTGTGGCGCTTCGAGTCGGCCGCGAATCCCGGCTGGTTCCTGTGCACCTCGGCGCGGGGCCACCAGCCCCTGGGGCTCTCCCGGCACCACGACGCCAGCACCCGCCTCGACTTCTACTTCAGCGCCGCCGAGTGCCCGGAGCCCGGCACCGGCCCCGGGGACGGGGACCCCCCCATTGGGGACCGGGACCCCCCCACTGGGGACCGGAACACCCCCCCGGTGACCCCCGGTGACGCCGCGGGGCAATAAAGCTGCCGAGGGCACCGGTCCCGTGTCGGGGGCTCCGTGGCTCGGGCCGGGCGGCGGCCCCGGGGTTGCGCCACCGGGCGCGTCCCGGGCTCGGGCGGCTCCTTCCCGGAACGGGGGGACGCTGGAGACGCTCCAGCCCCGGCGTGTCCCGACCGGCACCGGGAGACGCGAACGGGGATCACGAGGTGGGGATGGGGGCAGCGGAGGGACGTGGGAATATGGGGACAGGGGACACGGGGGTGTGGGGACAGGGGAAAGGGGGGAGACACGGGGACATTACGGGGACATGGGCATGGGAACAGGGGACACGGGGATGTCTGGAGGCAGGTTTATGGGGACATGGGGATATAGGGGGACAAGGGAACATGGGGTACGGGAACATGGGGTACAGGAACATGCGGGCGTCACAGGGACATAGGGATGCGGGGCACAGGGACATGAAGGGATACAAGGATGTGGGGACACAAAGGCAAGGGGGCATCACAGGGATCTGTGGATGGGGCACATGGGGACGGCCCCCACGGGGACACGGTGCCCCGGCCCCGGTGGCAGTGGAGGGAACATAGGAGACACGAGGGGACACCGGGACATGGCAGGACACGGACACCGGGTTGAGGTTTCACCAGCCCCGGCCCTGCCCAAATCGGTGCCGCCCAAGGCCGGGGGCGGGCTCTGCTCCCCCGCTCTATAAGAGCCGGAGCCACATCTCGGGACACGCTCGGGACGGGCTCGGGAACGCGGGGGATCATCCGTTACCGCCCCATCGGGAACGAGCCAGGTCCTGCCTGGCAGCGGCTGCAGCGCGTTCACTCTGGAGCCGACTGAGAGCAGCGGCCGGTGAGCGGGGACGGGATGGGATGGAGTTGGGATGGGGATGGGGTCGGGATGGGGCTGGGAGGGGGTCGGAGTGGCCCCATCCCTCCCCCAGGATGTGGCACCTGTGGGCGCTCGCCCTCACCCTAACCTGTCCCTGTCCTCCGTGGGCAGCAGCGGGGCCGAGGGGCCCCCGGGACCCCAGCAGCGGCCCTGGCCCCTGCAGCACCCGATGGGGATCTCGGCGGAGCAGGGCACAGGCACCGGGGCCGTGCCAGAGGCTGTCACCGACCCCGACATGGAGGCCTTGTTCGAGGAGTTCCTGGGGAAAGGTAACGCCTGAGGGCACAGGGACATGGACCCACCGTGCCCGTCCCCGGGTCCCTGTGTCCGCGTGTCCTCGTGCCCATATCCTTGCGATATCCCCCTATCCGTGTGTGCCTCCTGCCCTCCCCATGTTCCCGTGCCCATATCCCTGTGATGTCTCTGTACCCCTACACACCTGAGACGCTGTGTGTCCCCTGCCCACATCCCTCTGTCTTCATGTCCACATCCTCAAGTATCCATCACACCTGTGTCCCACATCTCCATGTCCATGTCCCCATCCTCATGTCCCTGTGACAGCCCCGTGCCCCATCCCCACATTCCCATATCCCTGTGGCATCCCCGTGTGCCTGTGCACCTGTGATATCCTCATGTCCCCACGTCCATCACACCCCCGTCCCCACGTTCCAGTGATGCCCTCATGCACCCACGATGTCCATGTCCCCTCCATCCCATCTGTAGTCCCCGTGTCCCCCATCCCCGTGTCCCTGCGATGTCCCCTGCACCCCCATGCCCGTGACACCCCATGTGCCCCCCGCCGTGTCCCCGCTCCCCCCGCTCCCCGCAGAGTTCTCGCCGGAGCTGATGGTGCCCTCGGCGGCGCCGCCGCAGCCCCGGGGCCGGCCCCACCACTTCGTGCTGCGGGACACGGAGCAGCGCGGGCTCTGCCTGCGCGGGGGGCGCCTGGTGCCCACCCCTCTGCAGGGAGCCAGCGCCGACCAGGAAGGTGCGTGCCGGGGGCGGGGGAGGCCCCGCGCCCGCTGCCCCCGCCCCACGCGGCCCCTCCGTGTCCCGCAGAGCCCATCAGTGTGGTGCCCAACCCGCACCTGGAGCGCCGGCGCTGCCCCCTCATCGTGGGCATCCGGGGGGGCAGCAGGGCCCTGTCCTGCAGCCCCGGCCCCGAGCCCCGCCTGCAGCTCGTGGTGAGGGGGGGGCGCGGCCGAGGGGGGGCACTCTGGGGTGGGAGGACCTTGCTATGGGTCAGCCCAAGGTGAGGAATCCCGAGGTGAGGGCACCCATACGTAGAGCACCCCAAGGTGAGGGCACCCATAGGTGAAGCACCTCAAGGTTGAGGCACCCATAGGTGAAGCATCCCAAGGTGAGGGCACCCATAGGTGAAGCACCTCAAGGTTGAGGCACCCATAGGTGAAGCATCCCAAGGTGAGGGCACCCATAGGGAGTCAGCACAGGCTTGGTCAGCTCCAGGTGGGCAGCACAAGGTGGGGGCACCCATAGGTGGAGCACCCCAAGGTTGAGGCACCCATACGTAGAGCACCCCAAGGTGAGGGCACCCATAGGTGGAGCACCCCAAGGTTGAGGCACCCATAGGGAGTCAGCACAGGCTTGGTCAGCTCCAGGTGGGCAGCACAAGGTGGGGGCACCCTGGGGTGGGGGGACCTGGAACGGGGTCAGCCCAGGCCGGGGAACCCCGGGGCGGCTCAGCCCGAGCTGAGTCCACCCAAAGCTGCTCAACCCCTGGGGCCCAACCCGAGGTGGGGCCCCCCGAGGCGGTGCCACCCCCGCGAGGAGCGGGCCCTGGGGGGTCCCCGCGGGTCGGTGCCGCCGCGGCCGTGCCCCAGCGCTGTCCCCCCGCAGGATGTGGAGCTGCTGGAGCTGTTCTCGCGCGGGGAGGGGGCCACTCCCTGCACCTTCTACAAGACCTTCGGGGGCTCCACGCACACCTTCGAGGCTGCCGCGTGCCCCGGGGCCTTCCTCAGCACCGCGGGGGGGCAGGAGCTGGGCCTGGCTCCCCCCGACGGCGCCACCAGCTTCTACCTGCACCGCAGGTGACCCCCGGCGGGGCCATGGGGGCGTCCGTGGGGGGGGGCCCCGCCGACCGCCCCCGGGGAGCAATAAAGAAACGGAACCGGCTCGGCTTGTGGGGGGTGCGTGGGGCAGGGCACGGACCATGGGGGGGCATGGGGGGGATCGGGACACGGGGGGGGCGGGACCGGGGCCGCTCGCACAGAGGGGGCGTGGCCACCGCAGGGGAGAGGCCGAGAGGGGCGGGGCCAGCTGCAGACACGCCCCTCGCGCGCGCCGGCGGTGCCGGTAAGGGGGGGGGGCGGGAGAGGGAGAGACCCGGAGACCCCCGAGCCCGTGGGGACCCCCGTGACCTCTGGGTGCCCCAAGGACCCTGGGGTCACCCCGCACCCTCCGGGGTCACCCCCCAAGAGCCCCCCCAAATCCCCGCGGGGGTTCCCCATTCACCTCCCCCCCCCGAGTCCCCTTCTCAGCCTTTGGGGTCCCCCCTCTCTCCTTTGGGACCCCCCCATCCCTTGCCCCGTTCCCCTTCTCCCGGTGGTGGCTTCTCCGGTGCCTGCTCTGGGGTTGCGCCGCGCTGCGCCCGACGCGGAAGCGATGTGTGGGGTGCGGTGCGGGGCGCTGCCCCCCAGCCCGGCTCCTGCCCCGGGGGGGTCCCGGCCGTTGTTTCCCCCCCTCGGAAGTGTCCCCAGACCCCGGACCCCCCCCGTGCCCCGGGCACTTCCTCCCCCTCCTTCCTCTTCCTCTTTCCTCCTCTGGTCCCTCCCTCCCCCCCCCGTGTCCTCTTCCTCTTTCCACCTCCCCCTCTCCCTTCTTCCTCCCTTCTCCTCCCCCCTCCCGCAGACCCCCCTCACCCCTCTCCTCCCCCAGGAGTCACAGTGCTGGCACCGGCCATGGGGCTGCCGGGGACCCCCAACACCAACAACAGCACCAACAGCAATAGCACCAACAACAGCACCAACACCACCACCAACAGCACCAACAACAGCACCAACAGCAATAGCACCAACAACAGCACCAACACCACCACCAGCACCACCAACAACAGCACCAACAGCACCAACAGCACCGGTAACCCCAGCACTGGGGTCCTGGCTGCTCAGGACGCCATCGTCTTCTCAGGGGTGGGTGCTGAAGGGGTGACCCCCCCAAGCACAGACATCAAGATCTTGCCCAAGTCCATGCCCATGGATGAAAACATCTCCCACAAGTATCAAGCCCATGGATCCACATCCAAGAGCATCTTCCACGTGCCCACGGATGAGAACATCTCCCCCAGGTCCACGTCCATGGATGGGAGCATCCTTCACGAGCACCGAGGCTGTGGATTCACATCTGAGAGCCTCTTCCACATGTCCATGGGTGGGAGCATCCCACAGGAGCACCACGGCCACATCCCCATGGACCGGAGCATCTCCCCCATGTCCCTGCCCTGGGATGAGACCATCCCACAGGAGTGGGAGCCAATAGGTGACACCATGTGGCCCAAGCCCACATGCACAGAGGAGACCAAGACGTCCATGTCCATGCCACCGGGTGGGAGCATCCCACAGGAGTGTGTGCCCAAGGATGGGAGCATCTCCCTCATGTCCATGCCCATGGATGGGAGCATCTCCCCCATGTCCATGCCCATGGGTGCCAGCTCCTTGCTCCAGCACCGGGAGCCCAATGGCAGTGATGAAGAGGATGATGCTGATGAAGGTGCCAACAGCAGCTCCGAGGAGGACGAGGACGAGGATGAGGATGAGGAGCCCCATTTCCACACCAATCCCCTGTTCCAGAGCCCTCCCCGGCCCCCAGACCCGGAGCCCGGTGCTCCCCTGGCTCTGCCCCCCAGCTCTGGGCACCCCCCTGGGCTGTGGCTGCAATGGAGGGGCTGGGACCCCCCCGGGTCCCCGGCAGCCACAGACCCCCCTCATAAGCCCCCCAGGCCCATAACACCCATAGAGCCCCCCCATAGGCCCCCCAGCCCCTTAACACCCATAGAGCCCCCCCATAGGCCCCCCAGCCCCATAACGCCCATAGAGCCCCCCCATAAACCCCCCAGCCCCTTAACACCCATAGAGCCCCCCCCTAAACCCCCCAGCCCCTTAACACCCATAGAGCCCCCCCATAAACCCCCCAGCCCCTTAACACCCATAGAACCCCCCCATAAACCCCCCAGCCCCATAACACCCATAGAGCCCCCTCGATGCTCCTGCTGCCCCACAACCCCCATAGATCCCGCCCAGCGCCCCCCCACCCCCGCAGATGCCCCACAGCAGCCGCTGGGAGAGGGGTCCCCGCACCCCACCCCCCCGCGGGGTTCCCCCATCCCGGGCCATGGCTCTGCCCCAGGCTCCCCCCCCGCGCCCCCCCCTACGCAGGAGCTGCCCCCCGAGACGGGCGCGGAGCCCCCGGCCAGCGCCCAGGGGTGAGGACCAGGCCCCGGCCCGCCGGGACCCCCAACCCCCCCCCGAGCTCTGCCCTCCCCGTTCCCACCCCCTCCCGACCCCCCCTCCGTCTGCTCCTGACCCCCCCCACCCCCAAACACGGTTTCCCCCCATCCTCCCCAGTGCAGCAGAGTTAAGCCCCCCCCATCCCTTCCCGACCCCCCCAACCCCGCTCTGCTCCATCTGCCCCCAACCGCCCCCAGACCCGTGTCTGCCCCCCCGCCCCCTCCATCCCCCCCATTGATCCCCCCAATTCCATCCCATTCCACCCCTTCCCGACCCCTCCCCCCGCTCCGCTCCTTCCATCCGCCCCCCTTCACCCCCTCCACTCGCCCCCCCCAACGCGCGCTCCCGCTGCAGGAGCCCCGTGGGGGGGTCCCGCGCGCACGCGCGCCTCCTGGCTTCGCGCCTCTTCCGCCTCGACGGCGTCCGCAGGTCGGAGGTGGCCGCGTTCCTGCGCCGCGGGTAAGGGGGGCTGGGGGGGACCGGAGGGGCCGGGGGTGGGGGAGTCGCGGCCGGGACCCGGCTCCAGCTCAGCCCCCCCAGGGACGGGTTCAGCGCGATGGTGGCACAGGAGTACCTGGAGTGGTTCCAGTTCGGGGGGCAGGCGCTGGACCAGGCGCTCAGGTAGCGATGGGGGAACGGGGAGCGGAGGGAGACCCTGGGGGCACAGGGGGCAGAGATGGGGTGCAAGGGGGGCAGCGTTAGAGATATGGGGGATACGGGGGGGTTGGGGTGATGGGGATGCAGGGGGGCAGGTTTGGGGGCAGGTTTGGGGTGAATTGGGGCAGGTTTGGGGACAGGTTTGGGGTGAATTGGGGCAGGTTTGGGGTGAATTGGGGCAGGTTTGGGGTAGTTTGGGGGCAGGTTTGGGGTGAGTTGGGGCAGTTTTGGGGTGAATTGGGGCAGGTTTGGGGTAGTTTGGGGGCAGGTTTGGGGTGAATTGAGGCAGTTTTGGGGTGAATTGGGGCAGGTTTGGGGACAGGTTTGGGGTGATTCGGATCAGGCTTGGGTTGAATTGAGGCAGGTTTGGGGTGAATTGGGGCAGGTTTGGGGTGAGTTGGGGCAGGTTTGGGGTGAGTTGGGGCAGGTTTGGGGTCCCGAGGGTGTCGGGGGGTGCCGGTCCCGCTGCCATCCCCCACCAGGAGCTTCCTGCGGGCGCTGGCGCTGTCGGGGGAGACGCAGGAGCGGGAGCGCGTCCTCGGGCACTTCTCGCGGCGCTTCCACCACTGTAACCCCGGAGCCTTCCCCTCACCCGGTGAGCCCCGAGCACCCAGAGAGACCCAGAGAGACCCAGAGAGACCCAGAGAGACCCACAGACAACCGTAGCACTCATAGAGACCCATAGACAGACACCCATAGACACCCAGAGACACCCATAGCACCCATAGACACTCATAGACATGCATAGCACCCATAGACACCCATAGCACCCATAGACACCCATAGAAATCCATAGCACCCATAGAGACCCACAGGGATCCATAGACACCCATAGCACTCATAGCATCCACAGCACCCATAGATATGCCCTGAGCCCCACAGACTCCTCTAGAGTCCCACCCGTTCCCCGTTCTTTAGTTCCCCCATCCCCTCCCCGCTCTGTGGGGCACCCATTGGCCCCCACTGGTGCTGATGGGGCCAATGGGTGTCCTCACGGGGGGCTTCCCCCCACGCTGCCCCCCAGACGCGGTTCACTCGCTGACCTGTGCCCTGATGCTGCTCAACACCGACCTCCACGGGCAGGTGAGGAGCGGGGGGGGGCCCCCGTGTGCGCCCCCCGTGTCGGGGTGCGGGGGTGCAGCCCCCCCACTCCCGGCTCCCCTGAGCAGCGCCTCGGCCGCGCCATGAGCAGCGCCCAGTTCGTGGCCAACCTGCACGGGATGATGGACGGGCAGGACTTCCCCCGGCAGCAGCTCAAGGTGCGGGGGGGGCCACGGCGGGGGCGCCGCTGGGCTCCCGGAGCCCCCCCTGAGCCCCCGTTCCCCCCCAGGCTCTCTACGGCTCCATCCGCAGGCAGAAGCTGCCGTGGGCAGTGTGAGTGCGGGGCTATGGGGGGAGCATGGGGGGGCCACGGGGGGGCCCCGATGATGCTGAGCCCCCCCGTAGGGATGATGAGGATGGGGAGGAGGAGGCCCCCCCCGGCCCCAGCAACAGCGGATCCCGGCCGGAGCTGCCGGGGGGGGCCGCGGCCGTCACCCACCGAGGCTGCTTGGCCAGGAAGGTGCTGGCCGAGGCCGACGGCAGAAAGAGTGAGTGTGGGGGGGCGGGATGGGGGGGGTTTGGGGGTTTTGGAGGTCCAGATTTGGGGTGCATTGGGGGGGCAGCTTTGGGGTCTCAGCCTCTCCTGGGGGTGAACTCAGGGGGGTGATTTTGGGCTCCGTTGGGGTCTGCAGGGGCAGATTTGGGGGTGCCCATCTCGGGGGGCTCACAGCACAGCACAGACACGAGCGGGTCCATTCGGGGTCCATTGGGGGACACGAACCGGGGGGTTCCCATCGTTGGCTCCAGCCTCTCCGTGCCCCCCAGCGCCGTGGGGCAGGCGCGGCTGGAAGCGCTTCGAGGCGGTGCTGGAGGGGACCCTCCTGCACCTGCGCAAGGCGGGGGCTCCCCCCGAGGCGCCGCTGGGGGTGCACCACGCTCTGGCCGAGCGCGCCGCCGCTTACACCAAGCGCCCCGACGTGTTCCGCCTGCGCACGGCCGACGGGCGCCGCTTCCTCTTCCAAGCGCCGTGAGTAGCGCCGGGGATGGGGGGGGTGCGGGTCTGTCCCGGGGGGGCGGCACCGGTGACCCCCCCCGCCGCAGGACGCCCCGGGAGATGCTGGCCTGGATCGCGCGGCTCAACCTGGCAGCCGCGCTCCTCTCCGCGCCCCCGTTTCCCGCCGCCGTCGGGTCCCAGCGCGGCCCCGCGCGGCCCCTGCTGCCCGCGGCGCTCAGCCGCAGCCCCCCGGTGAGCACCGGCAACGGGGAGGGGGGGAAGGAGGCCCCGCCCCGGGGAGCCCCCCCCTCACCCGGTGCCGGCGCAGGAGGAGCAGCGCCGGAGCCACGCGGCCTGGATGGAGCGGGTGGAGCAGGAGCTGCGGCAGCGGCAGCGCCACGGCCCCGGCCCTGACCCGCGGCAGCACCGGCGGGACACGGAGCTGCTGCTGCACGAGGTGCGGGGACAGCCGGGTCCGGCCCGCGGGAGCGGCGCTGCTGGGGCGGGACGGGGATTGTCCTGGGGGGGGCTCAGATCCAGCCTGGTCCTGCCCATGGCAGAGATGGGGCATGGAGGATGCTGGGCCCATGGGGACACCAGACCCGAGGTGACACCATTATGGCTCATGGGGGACATCATTATGGCCCATGGTAACACTGTGGCCATGATGACACCATTATGGCCATGGTGACGTTGTTATGGCCATGGTAGCACTGAAGCCATGGTGACATCATTATAACCCATGGTGACACAGGGCTGTGGTGACACCAATATTGCCCTTGGTGACACAGGGCCATGGTGGCACCATTGTCCCCATGGTGTTCCTGTTCTGGCCATGGTGACCCCGTTGTCCCCATGGTGACCCTGCTGTGCCCGCGCTGACCCCGTTGCGGTGCCCCCCCCGCAGCGCCGGCGCTACGAGACCTACGTGCGGGTGCTGGACTCGTGGCTCGGCGGCGGCCGGGCCGAGCCGCGCTGGGAGACGGAACCGGGAGCGGCCCCCCGGAACCCCCCCGCGCTGAGCAGGGCTCGCTCCAGCCCCTCGCTGGGCCCCGGCGCCGCCGCGCCCCCCCCCGCCCGCGTCCGCAGGAACGAGTCCGAGCGGAGAACGCTGCGGAGCCTCGTGCCCCAGCGGCTCCGGGAGCGGCCCTGACCGGGGGGGGGCACGGGGGGACCGGTACGGGAGGCGGGGGACACCGGTACGAGCGGCCCTCGGGCACTACCAGCACTTGGAGGGGGGGGGAGGCTTGGGAGCAACGTGGGAAACTCAGGGAGACCCCCCAAAAACGGGCCGGGGGTCACAGCCCCCCCCCGCTGCTGCTGCAATAAAGGTTTGTGACCACCGTGGTTCCCCCGTGTCCCCAGATGACCTGGGAGGGACACACAGACATGGGGGGGGTGGTTGGGGACCTGGGGGTGACACCGTGGGCATTGCCTGTGTCACCCATAGAGTGACAGCTCCTCTCGGGGGGAACCAGCCATTGCCCCCCCTCGGCCTGCAGGGACCCCCCAGTGCCACCCCCAGCATTGGCTACAGAGACATTGCAGGGCCATGACCCCCCCAAACCCCTGCACCCCCCCCAATCCCTTCCCATGATCCAACGGCTTTAGGTGGGAATTCATATTTATATGGAATATTTAGGGTCAGTTTCTAAGGGGGGGTTAAAGGGGAGTGGGAGGAGGACACCCCATTAACACTGCCACAGGGACAACCCCCAGTGGGGTTCCTGAAGGTGGGAAGTGAAACGGGATCCTGGGGAAGGGGGGCTGTGACGTGAGCCTCCCTCAGGCTGGAATCTGGCAGGATCAGCCCTGGGAACAAAATGCATCCCAAGAGCGGTTCCCTCATCCAAGTTAACCCAGTTCAACCTCCCCAGTTCGAGATGAGGGGGTTGGAGGGGCTTTGGGTGGGGAAAGCCCCCCCCCCGCCATGATGGGGTGATGTGGAGAAGCCTCATCCAACCCCATCCAGCTCCATCCAACCTCATCCACACAAAATTCAGATCCAAAACCATTCCAAGAGGCTGGAGAGGGATGGCCCAAGGAGCTGGGGGAGGGGTGAATAAAGGGGGATTTGGGGTATGTCCCCCCCCCATTCCCAGTGCAGGCACCCCCTGGGCTGGCTCCGGCTGCGATTCCCATGGGCTCCTCAGGCGTATTCCAGCTGCGCGGGGCTGCGACTCCCTTCGCCCTTGTGCTCGGCCGCGGGCGCCTTCCCCTCACTGCCCTCCAGCCCCTTGGCAGACAGATAATCCCGCACCTCCAGCTCCAGCTTCTTGGCCTTCAGCGCCGCTGTGTGCAGCTTCTCCAGGAAATCCGGCATTCCTGGTGGGAAGGGAATGGGATGCAGTGAGCGGGAGCTGAGGGGGCACTGGGGCTGTGGCCGCTGCCATCCAAAGGGAAGATTCCCCCCAACCCGAGCCCTCCTGCAGCCCCAGCCCAACCTCCCCCCAGCTTCCTTTTCCTTCCTCATCTAAACTGTTCCCTCCCTGTTTTCCTTCCTCCCCATTTCCCTGTTCCACTCATTTTCCATCTCCAACCGCCTTTTCCTCTCCCCCTCCTTCTCCTTCCTCCCCCTTTTCTTTCTTCCTCCTCATTTTCCTCTTCCCCTCCTTTTCCTTCTTCCTCCCTCTTTTCCTCTTTGCCTTTTTCCTCTCCCTCCGCACACTGCAGCTCTGCTGCTATCCCAGTGGACCCACAGCCCTGCTGTGTCCTGGGGTTCCTCGCTCTTCCCATCATCAGAGCCTCCCTTCCCAGGAGCTTTTCCCCCATTGACTCCAGTTCCATTCTCTGAACTCTGGATCCCGGGGCTGGGAGGGAGTTAAAACCAGCTCCTTTGGCTACCAAAGGGGAATCCCACTGCATTTTCCTTTGGGAGAGATGGAATAGCCTCACGCACAGACCCCTTCCCATGCCCATGTGGAAGGAAGAGCAGCCCCAGGCACTCAAAACACCTCGAATCCTCCACATCTCCAATTTGAAGCATCTCCTCCTAATTCCTGCCCCACACACAGGGAATGCTGGAGCCTCCCGGCTTGCTCCAGATGGAATCTCCCAGCCTGGTGGTTGGAATTCCCAGCCCTGGGGCTCACTCACCGCTGGAGACCATCCAGCTGAGGCAGTAGCGGGGGAACACGGTCTGGGGGTTGTCGCTGTAGGTCAGCAGGTAGTCAAACCCGTTCTGGGGAGGAGGAGGAGACCTGAGCCAGCAGGAATTCTGCATTCCCTCCCCCCAGATTCCCTGGAGGAGGAATCCTGATGCTGGTTTTAGGAGCATTAAGTGCTTCCCAATGGGATTTGTGAGGCTCAAGCAGCGCATTTGGCTCCTGGGAGCAGGATGCTCCTACAGAAAAGGCTGAAGCTACTGAGCTAGAGCTTCCAATCCCTCATGGATGGGTTTTCCTTGGCTTTGGGAATGGGCTGATCTCCCTCTCCAGTGTGAAGCATTGAGCCCAGCTCAGTACTTGCAGCTGGAGAAGGAGCAGATCCACTTGGAGCAGCAGGAAGGTCTCCTCTGCCCCATCCCAGGACTCACCTCATCGAAGGTTTTGTGGGGCCGGATCACCATCTGGGATTCATAGGTCCTGACCCGAACATACTCGGGATCTTCCGGGACACTCGGATGCTCCACAGCCCTGGAGGGAAGGAGATGGGAGCAGCTTGGGCTGATGTGCACTGCTGGTGCCTTGGAGGTGGCTACCAAGAGAACAAGGGTTTCACCCCAAAAGCTGCTCTGGTTTTGAGGCAGATCCCTGAGGTTTGGCCAGTTCCATTCTGGAATTCCTCCCAGCTCCCAGCATGTGCCACCGGGACACGTACCGTGAGACCAGCACCATCAGGTTGTTCTCCTGATCCACGCTGTATCGCCGCACGTACACGTAGTCCCGGGAGTACATGGGATACTGGGGAGGGAAAGGACAGGGATGAGCCCCAGTGGCTTCCTCAGGCAGGGAGGGTAGAAAGGGGCTGCTCACCGGGAAGTGGGTGACCCAATGGATCACTTCGGAGCCAGTGGCCAAATCCCTCTCGATCACATCCAGTTTGATGACCAAGGAGTCCCATTTCTTCCTGTACTCGGTGTCGAGCTGCAGAGAGAGCCCAGTGCAGGGGGGGTGAGGAGCTGAGGGCACCCAGTGTGTGCGGGGCCAAAGGAGGGGATGGGATCCAGAGGGATCCCCCCTGCATCCCGCATCTGGCTGCCCCATCCCTGGCAGTGTTCAAGGCCAGGTTGGACACAGGGGCTTGGAGCAAGCTGCTCCAGTGGAAGGTGTCCCTGCCCCTGGCAGGGCTTGGAGCTGGAGGAGCTTTAAGGTCCCTTCATCCCTAACCTGACGTCCATGGTGCTCACCTGCACGTTGAAGAACTGCCGGGGAGTGACATCCGTGTAGGAGCCGAACACTGCAGGAAGAGGAAGGTTTTAATCCCGGGATTAGAAGGAAAAGGGATTTCCTTAAGCAGGACCCCCCCAAAGGGCATCAGGAGCTGAGGAGAGGGACACGATGGGATCATTCCCCCTGCATTACCTCGGTACTGGTACAAGTGGGTGCCCTCGATCGGCCGCCGCCAGAGCTTGAAGTGCTTCTTGTCCATGATCATCTCCCAGGGCTGCTCCCCCTGCTCCGCTCTGGGATCCAGGCGTTGGGAATCCCCCTGGAACAGGCTGGAAATGTTCTCCATGTGCTTCATCTCCTGTGCAGAGCTGGGGCCAGAGACACCCAGAGCCCTGTCAGTGACCACCCAAGCCCAGGTCCAGCATCTTCACCCACAGGAGCCGGATCCAGGTCTCCAAGATCCGGGATAACCCCATTCCGAGCTGCAGCTTCCCCCCACCATTGATACATGAGAGCGGAAAGGCTGGATCCGCCCTGAGGCTCATTCCCAACGCTCCCAGCACCAGAACACGCTCACTGTGTCAAAAGAATTGGTTTGTGAGCTGCGAGGCCGGTCCCACTGGTCCGGCTGAATTCCCATTCCCTGGAAGCCACCAGACTCCTGGATGGATCCCAAACTGGATCCACTAACCCCTTTGCTAGATCTGTGGGCACAGCTCCGGCTCCTCCACACCCCAACCACAGCCCCAATGCCCCCATCCCCTCATTCCTAGGGAATGAGCCCTAGGAGGGGACGGGAAAGGTGATCCTCTGATCCCATTCCTCCCTTCCTGCAGGGTTTGATCCCATTCCTCCCTTCCTGCTGTTGTTCCCTATGCAGGATTCCCACCTGCCTGGGACAAAAGGCGTCAGCTGCACGGGGGGAGCGGAGCCAGGACGGAAAGTGAGGGGTGAATAAGGAGAAAGGGAGCAGTGAGGAGGGATAATGCAAGGGAAGCGTCCTCCTCCTGGGAGCCTCCGGGAGCGGATGGAGCTGGAGGGATCCTCGCATGGAGCTTACAGAGGCTCCAGCCTGCTCCGAGTCACCTGGGACAGGATAATCCTGACACCGCTTTACCTAATCCCATGTCTAAGCCGAGCGCTGCTGAGCCCAGTGGAAAACTCGAGCGGGTTCATCCCAGGCACCAGGACCCCGAAGGGAACGAGCTGGGATTTGGGGCCTTTCCCAGCACTGGGATGGCCCTGACACGATCCGGGTGGCACAAACAGGGCTCAACCTCAAGGGTCGCAGCTCCTTAGCTCTGAGGTTTAATTAAGCCTCGGGAAGGTCCCTCTAGAGCCATCCCATGGGATCAAGGCCCCCCCAGGCACAAGGGATAGGTTTGGGGTGTAACTGCCAACCATGATGGGGAGCACCAGCATCGGGGGGGCACCTCCAAATCCTATACAGGGGGAGCTAAAGGGGCACCCCAAATCCCCAGGGAACTCTCATGGTGGGACAGGAATGAGAGGACAAAGGGGGCCCCCCCAGCACCCCAGAAATGCGGACACGGGGGGGGGGGGGCTGGGAGGTACCACCCCATAGATTTAAGAGGCGAACTTGAGGGGCACCCCCCCGCTCGGCCGATGGGGCATGCCCAATGTCTGGGGGGGAGCTTTGGGCTGCAAAGGGGGGACCTCGAGAGGTCGGGGGGCTCTGGAGCCCTCAAGCGCTGGGGGTCGACCCCGTCCAGTGGGGTTCATGGGGGTGCCCGCAGGGCCTAAGAGGGGATTTGGGGGATGTGGAGCCCCACAGGCGCTGAGGGGGACCCGTCTAAGGGGACTGAGGGAAGACACAAACGCACCGCTGCAGCTCCTCCTCCTCGATGCGCTGCCCGTCCCACACGAACACCCCGGCCAGGGTGGCCATGAGCCGGCCGGTGGCGGCGAATGCAAGGCGGCCCCGGAGCAGCCACCACCACCCGCCCCCTCTGCCGCCTCCTCCTCCTCCGGTTCGCCGCGCCCGCTCCGCTTCCCCGGCACCGCCGCGGGACCGGCTGCAGAGCAGCGCCAGCAGCCCCCGGCGCCGCGCTGGGGCCGCCGCCCGGCCGCGGGCAGCAGGAGCAGGTTCAGGCGCGGCGGGGCCAGGCCGGGCGCAGCGGGCGAGCAGGCCCGCGACCGGCCGCCGCGGCTGCAACATGCCGCCGCTGCCTCCGCGGGGCCGCCCCTGCGGCGCGCTCCCGGTGGCGTCATCGCGCCGCGCCACGCCACGCCATTGGCCGCCGCATGGGCACCCCCACTACGGTCATTGGGTGGAGGAGGGGGGGAACCCGCCCCTTGCGCGCGAGAGCGGAGGCAAGGGCGCGCGGAGGGCTCGGGGGGGGGGCGGGGCATGGGACGGGAAGGGGCGTGGTTTGACGCAAGGACACGCCCCCGGGGCGGAGGGCAGCGCAGCGGGTGGGGGGGGCATGGGGGTTAATGGAGGGTAAGGAAGTGTTATTGGGGGGCAATGGGAGGTTTTGGGGTCTGTGGGGGGTTACAGCAGCGGTGGAGGGTTCTCATGGGGCAATGGGGGGGGGGATTGGGGAACAGCACAATGGAATCATAGAATAGTTTGGGTTGGAAAGGACCTTAAAGCTTCTCCAGCTCCAACCCCTGCCACGGCCAGGGACCCCTTCCACTGGAGCAGCTTGCTCCAAGCCCGTGTGTCCAACCTGGCCTTGAACACTGCCAGGGATGGGGCAGCCACAGCTTCTCTGGGCACCCTGTGCCAGCGCCTCAGCACCCTCACAGGGAAGAGCTTCCGCCTTGTCTCCAACCTGAACTTCCCCTGTTTCAGTTTGAACCCATCACCCCTTGTCCTATCACTACAGTCCCTGATGAAGAGTCCCTCTCCAGCATCCTTGTAGCCCCCTTCAGACACTGGAAGCTGCTCTGAGGTCTCCACACAGCTTCTCTTCTCCAGCCTGAACAGCCCCAATGTTCTCAGTCTGGCTCCATACGGGAGCTGCTCCAGCCCCTGAGCATCCTCATGGCCTCCTCTGGACTTGCTCCATCAGCTCCACGTCCTTATGCTGGGACCCCAGCACTGCACACAGGGCTGCATGGGGGAGTCTCACGAGAGCAGAGGGGCAGGATCCCCTCCATGAGCTGCTGCTCTTATCGCTTTTGATGCAGCCCAGCACGCGCTTGGTTTCTGGCCTCAAGCGCACCCTGCCGGCTCATGTTCAGTTCTCAATGAGCTCCCCCCTTTCCCCAGCACAAATCCAGGCTCCACACAGCTCTTGCACCCCTTTTATTTCCCCCGAGCGGGGCTGGGGGAGCCGCATCCACAGTTCCCATTGGAAACACCAGAAAGTGAACACAAGCAGGTACCGATTGCCGCTCCAGCAGCCCAATGAGCGCGGAATCCCCCGCCGGCCTCTATTTATACCCACCCCGCCTAGCCCAGCCAATGGCGAGCGCCGAGGCGCCACGGGGGGCGGGACGGCGCAAACCACTGCAGAGGGGGGCGGGAGGCGCGGTTCGTCACTGCCGGTGCGGCCCGGAGGGAGGCTGAGTCCCCCGCGCCCTCCGTTGCCTACCGGAGCACCGAGTAGGGTCAGGAGGGCGGCCGGGCCGCTCTCCCCTGGGGCACGGCGGGGCGGGCGGCAACCGGCGACCACCGACGTTACCCCCACGGTGCGGCTGCATGGAACATCCCGCGCGGCCCGAGGCAGCCATGTTACCGGCTGAGCGCCTGCCCGCCCCAGCGCTGCCCGCCGCCATCTTGTGACACCCGGGACAGAGGCACCCTGCACCGTGACACCGGCAGAGAGACCCCCGCACCGGGACACCGGCACAAAGGCACCCTGGATCCTGACACCGCGACAGAGACCCCCGCACCGTGAGAGAGCCAGGGAGGGCAGGACTCTGGGAGAGCCTCCAGACGCGTCTCTCCCCTCCCACGCCATTTGCATACGACTCATTTGCATAAGGGGCGGGAAAACACGTATTAGGCAGCGCAGCACTACTCCAGGACTGGTGCTAGTTGCTGGGGAGGGTGTCAGTGTTACCGGTTCCTCCGAGGACCCCGCCACCCGCACCCCCTCAGCACAGCAGAGGTTTATCTTTATGTAAAAAACGCTTTTATCTGTCCCAGGTGTATAAAAGGCTGGAGGTGCTGAGCCCCAGCCCCGCACCACCGGCCACACAACAACCCACACCACAGCGCCGCTCCCTCGTCCTCCTCCAGGCCCGTGCCTGAGCCTTGCCTTTAACTATTCCTTTTGAACCCCCCACATTCCTCATGTCCCGGGCACAGGGCGGCAGCAGGAGGGAGCAGCCGCTTCTCCTCCTGCCTTCTTTACGCTGTTTTCTGTTGGCCTTTCTTCCCAATCAGCGACTTGTGGATGTGGGGGATGACACCTGCGGAGAGAAGAGGATTCCCATCAGAGCCAGGCCAAATCCTCCCTTACTGTGCCTCAGGAATTACGAATCCCTGCTCATTTTCCCCCCTTTCAGGTTAGGGATGAGGGACATTCACCTCCGCCAGCAATAGTGGCTTTGATCAGGGAATCCAGCTCCTCATCCCCACGGATGGCGAGCTGCAGGTGCCGGGGAGTGATCCGCTTCACTTTGAGATCCTTGGAGGCATTCCCCGCCAGCTCCAGCACCTGCCCAGACAGGGGCGAGACCCTCGGGATCAGCAGCTTGGGGCTGTCACAGCCCCGGCAGGGAGGAGGCAGGGGCAGGACCTACCTCTGCGGTGAGGTACTCGAGGATGGCAGCACTGTACACTGCTGCCGTGGCTCCCACTCGCCCGTGGCTGGTGGTGCGAGTCTTCAAGTGTCTGTGGATCCGGCCCACGGGGAACTGGGGTGGGAGCAACCCAGCTGTTAGCCCCCTCCAACAGCACCCAACCCACTCATGGGGGTCCCACAAAAAGAGCTCTGAGCCCCCATCCCCCGGGCTCCTGTCACACCCCGATCCCAAAGCATCCCTAAGGTGGGAGGTTTGGGACTGCCTCACCTGCAGCCCGGCTCTCTGCGAGCGTGACACCGCCTTGGCCTTGGCCTTCCCGCTGTCCTTTCCCGCCTTCCCACCAGCCTGCAGGGGACAGACACCGGGAATTAATCCATGTGCAGTGACCCTGAGCCCAGCACTGGGGTAACAGCACCAGAGGGTCATGGAGCTGCTGGAGTGAGGCCAGAGGAGGCCATGGAGATGCTGCGAGGGCTGGAGCAGCTCTGCTCTGGAGCCAGGCTGAGAGAGCTGGGCTGGGGCAGCCTGGAGAAGAGAAGGCTCCTGAAGGGGGGACCTGAGAGCAGCTCCAGTGCCTAAAGGGGCTGCAGGAAACCTGGAGAGGGGCTTGGGACAAGGGCCTGTAGGGACAGGGCAAGAGGAATGGCTTGAACCTGCCAGAGGGGAGACTGAGATGAGCTCTTAGGCAGAAGCTCTTCCCTGTGAGGGTGCTGAGGCGCTGGCACAGGGTGCCCAGAGAAGCTGTGGCTGCCCCATCCCTGGCAGTGTTCAAGGCCAGGTTGGACACAGGGGCTTGGAGCAAGCTGCTCTAATGGAAGGGGTCCCTGGCCGTGGCAGGGGTTGGAGCTGGATTTAAGCTCCCTTCAAGGCAAACCAGGCTGGGATTCCATGTAAATGGGACAGAGAAACCCAACTAACAACGTTCTAATGAGAAAGACCATCCACAGAGTGTAACATCCCAATACCACCTGGACAAGCAGCAAAATACAGCTTCACAAGCCAGCAAAACACTATTAGAGCATCCTTTGGGTGATCTATCCTCATTATAATCTTATTTGAATATTAAAAAACAAACCCAGGTGTTGATAGTTGAAATTATATTGAATAAATATGCAAAATGAAGTGGAAAAATTAGGGAAGATCCCCCCTGATGTGCTGGGATGTGCCATGGGGCTGAGCCTATCCTCATCCTGCCCCCAAGGGACACGCGCTGGGTACAAGCTGTGCTCTTGGTGTGTTTAATGATCGATCTTTGCTGCCTTTGTAGGTGTTATTTTCATGCTCATCCTCCCAGGTGTGTGTCAGATCATCAGCGGTGATCTTCAAACCTTCCACGGGCACCAATTCAGGTCATAAAACCTCTCAGCTGAGATCTATCACTGGGGTAAACCCCTCTCTGAGGGGAAGACTCCTTTAACATGAGGAGAGAAACACATAAAATACCCCAAAAATCTGCTCTCTTACACCCCAAAATCTTCTCTCTTGAAGAAACAGCAACAAAGAAACCCTGGAGAGCCACTTGAGAGGGGGAGCAGAGCCCTAAACCACGCCGGGTCCACCTAAATCCCTGCCTTTAGACCACGCATTGATGCCACAATCCCTATTCCTGTCTATGAAAGAGGAATTCCAGTTTGCTGTCAGGCATTCAGGCACTCTTTAAACTCAACCATGGGGAAAAGAAGTAGCAAGGAAATAGTTCATGTGGAGGGGAGAGATGAAGCAGATCTGGCAGCTGGAACGCTGGCCCAGCAAACCCTCCCCTGCAGGACAGGGCTGTCTGTAGCACTGCGCTGTCAGGAGAGCAGCAGAGACACATCCTAAAGGATCTGAAGCACCCGAGGTTCCTTTGAAAGCAGTAAAAGCACCGCTTGGTAAAACTTCCAAACTCATCCTCATCCCGGCCACGGTCCTGCAGGAATGCTGGCTCTGCTATGTCCAGTGTGAATATTCTCTCCTCTTCCTCACAGAGCTCAGGCTGGTCAGGGGCAGATTTGCTTCTTCATCGGTGCTGGACAGCACTGACAGGCACAGGAGTGGTGTCTCCTTTCCTTCTCCCCGTGGGACCATATTCCCACAGGGAAACCTCCCTGGATCTAACAACTGAATCTCTCCCAAGCAAAAAAAATTCTCTTTTCTTTTTCTCTTCCCATCGCTCCAGACAGGACTAAACCCTCCAAAAAGCAGCTCTTTATCTCCTGCCACGGCTCACGGACAGCTCTGCCCGGGGCGGGGCTTGCGTAACCTCACCGAGGGCTCCCCCTTCCTCCTTATCTCCTGCTCCTGCCGCCTAAACACCGGTTACAGACCCCGCCAACGGTTACAGACCCCGCAGCAGCAAGTTCCCACCCCCAGGGCATGCAGAGGGAGATGAACTCCTGCCAGAGTCCGAGCGTCGCCTCGGGAAGCCTCCAGCGAACTCGGGCTGGTACCTAACCTGTGGGGACCAAAAGCAGTGGCTTTGACAGGCGCCCTTCAGCCGCGTCTGAGGGGGTTTCCCCCCTGACAGCCACTTCCTCACCACACGAGCAACTTCAGGAACACGCGAGCACGGGCAAGAGCTGCAAACAGCGACGGTTCCCCTCCACAGCCCTCACAGTGACAGCGGAAGCAGCCACCGGCCCCGCCGCTCGCCGGAAAGCGGCACAACCCCCTCCTGAAGGGCCTCACAACAGCGAGAGGCTCCGGTCACACCGCGGGGACAGCGATGGGAGGGGGGGGGAAGCGGGTTTCAGCGGGTTTCCCGTCAGCGGGAGCGCCCCGGGGAGCCCCTCGGGACACGGTCACGGCGCGGTACCGGAGCCATCCCCCGACCCCCCTCACCATGGTGCCGCCGAGCCTCGGTGCCGATCCCGCGCTGGAGCCGCCTCAGGAGCCGCCAGACAATAACCCTCCCGCAAGCGACGAGGGAGCCCGGCCTGCCGCGGCGGCCCACAATCCAATCGCGACGCCCCGTGCTAGTTTGAACGCGCCGCTACAACCAATCACAACCCCGCTTCTTACTCCTTCGCCCGGCTCCGCCCCGCGGCCCGTTTAACGGCTGTTTTTCCTTTGCACACGGCACGCAGGGGTGAGGGCGGGGGCGCACCGTGCCGGTGGGCGGGGCGTCGGGGTGACGTTATGCCATCCAATAGAAACAGCGGAATGGCCATCGGGGGCGGGGACAGGATGACAGACAACTTGGGGAGCCAATGGGAGGAGAGAAACCTTTCCCGCCCATTCTCTGGCCCCGCCCCTCGCGTTGTTTGTTTGCGCGCTGTTGCGCTGAGGGGAGGGCAGCGGGCGGGGGGTGGTCGATGCCGCCGTTCCGGGCCGGTTGCGGGCGGGTTCCGTCAGGGCCCTCGGTGGGGGCGGCCCCGTCGTAGTGAGAGGCTTGAGCCCGGCACAAAGCTTCCCGCTCGGTTACGGCCGGCGGCGGTGGAGCAGGTAGGGCCGCGCTGGTGCCTCAGTGTCCGTCCGCCCCCCAGCACAGGACCCCGCAGCTGCTCCCGCTCCTCTCCGGAGGAGCGCGGTGGCACCTGCCCGCCGGCAGCAGCTGCCATGGCCGGGCCCCCCCAGCTGTGCCCCGCACACCCCCGGCTCCAGCCGGGATGGGGCCCCGCGGCAGCTGCTGCCGGCGGGACGCGGGGGCTCATGCGTGGGGGCTGCTCCCGCCTGTCCTCGGGCCTGCCCGCGGGGAGCCGCGTTGCTCCGTGCGGTGCCAGTGTCACAGACCCTGCCCTGCCCGGGGTTCCCCCACGGGACATGGTGCTGCCTGGGGGGATCCCGCATCCCTTGTGCTGTGCTGAGACCTCGGGGTGCCTGTGTGTGTATACACAGAGCCCCATAGGGCCCCGCAGAAGTCGGAGAGTCCCACAAACGCCCCATAGGTCCCCAGGCAAGCCCTGACGGTCCCCCAAAAGCCCCAGGGGTTCTCCCCGAAGCCCCGAGATGCCACCAGAGTCCTATAGGTCCCCACCTAGAGCCCTTAGGGTCCACCCCAAAGGTCCCATGTACCCCCAGAGCCATGTAGATCCCCCCAGAGACCCATATGGCCTTAAGGTCCCACAGGTGCCTCCCAAAACTCCATAATTCAGCCCCAAGCCCCCCCCCAAGGCCCCACATCCTCCCCCCACACCCTTGAGGGCCCCCAAAGCTCCCTAATTCTCCCCCAGAGGCCCATAGGACCCCCCTAGAGCCCTGAGGGCCCCCAAATCTGCAAGGGTCCTCCTCAGAGCCCTGTAAGTCCCATCCAAGTCCCACAACATCCCCTTCCCAAACCAATGTCACCCCTTCAGGGACCCCCAACCCCCAATGATCCAGACAGAACAGGGCCGGGATTTGGTGGTTTTTCCGTTCACTTTTCCGCATACTTTTTATTTGTTACAAACATACAATTCTTTAAATATAGACTTGTAAAACTCCATCTGCAAAAATCTGCTACGGGGGAGGAGAGGAGCAGAGGCACGAGGAACTCCTCACGCCGGGCGTCGTCTGGCGCTAGTGGTAAGATCCAGGGATCCAGGCCCTGCCTTCGGCAACCGCCGGCCGCAGAGGGATGAGGGAGGAAGGGAGGGAAGCAAGGGGGGGGCACAGGACACCCCCCCTGGCGCCGGCAGCCCCGCCTCGGGCTGCCTAAAGTGCATATGGTTGCTTTTCTGTTTTTCTTTCATTAAAAAAATAAGAGGAATAAAACTTTCTTCTTTCTCAAGGGACTGCGGGGGGGGGGAGGAGTGGGTCGGGCTCTCAGCAGATCCCGGCTCATCCCGGAGGATCCGGTGGTGTTCCAGCATCGCCCCGCCGGCGCGTTCTGCTGCAGAACCCACTGCTTTCACCACCTCCAAGATGCTGCTCCCCTCTCCCGTCTCGGCTTGATCCACAAGAGCCGTTCCAGCGCCAGGAAACATAGCCTGACCGGCTCGGAAACACGGCCTGACCGGCTCGACCGGCTCCGCGAGGGCTCCAGCCTCTCCCTCTGAGCCACGGTTGGCATCTCCCACTGGGAATGCTGTCCTGGTGCGCACAGCCAAGAGCTCCGTTGGGCATTAGCTCCCGTACCGTCAGCGCTCACTCCCACTTCCGTCGGTTTGGATTTTCTAGGATTTTTTTGCTATTTTTCCGTGGATTTTTGGAAGCTTTTCGTTTGGCTCCAAAGAGGAGCTGGTGAAGGGGTCACCCAGAGCAGTCACCGCTCTCCCAGCACTGAGGGCCCATTCTGTGCCCCTCACCCCCAAAGTGGACGGGACTGAGGCAGGAGAATTCCCATTTTTATCCCTTTGGGGGGGGGGGGGGGGAATATTGACTTGAAGCATTCCCACTATTCCCGGAGCTCTGCACATTTTGGGGTATATACAGCGAAGTTTGGGCGCTATACAAGATTTACAGGTGAGTTCTGTACAGCCACAGCGCGCTCGCAACCCGGCCCTTCCGGAGCAACTCCCAGCTGGAAGTTCCATGGATTTGGGATCATTTCCCTCCCCCCCAGTCAAAAACCAACCCCAGAACTCAAAAGGAATTTGTTTTCTACAGAATCCAAAGCAAACTCCCCCCCCCCAAGCCCCTCATATATGTACACACACGCGTGGAGAGGTGTATCTACATATATATAGATACAGGAACAGCCGGACCGCGGCGTTCCCGGCGCTGATGATCTGTCACCATCACTATCATCATCACCACCACCATCACCTCAGAGCTGATCCTGGGCACTGGCCGCGGCCTCACCCAACTAAAAGGAAACCCTTGAAACTCATCCCAAAACCCCCCCCAGAGCAGCCACCCGAGTCCTCCCTGGTGCCGCAGCTCCTCCACGCCGCCGGCGCCTCCAAACTCTGCTTGGATTCCTCCCGATTCCATCGTTTTGGGGATGTTTTGGCCTCTTTTGCCTCTCTGCTCTTCTCAACCATCTCCTGCGGTGGCAAATGGAAGATTCCCACATGGAGCCGGCGCTTCTCCAGCAGGAGAAAGGCTTCATGCTGCCGACGCTGACGCGGCCCCAGCTCCTGCTTGTGTTGTCGTATGGATTTTGTTCTCCTTTTGGCTTTACTTGCCTCTTTTTTTCCTCCTATTCCATGTATCCCATGGTTTTCGAGCCAGGCTGGCGTCGAAAGGCAAGGCTAAATTCCTGTAATTCAGCCCCAAAATATAGGAATATATATATATCGTTTATATATATATATATAGAGCTCATCCTCTTCTAAAATGAAAGGAGAGGTACTGCCTGCGTCTGGCGCCGGCGCCCACCGCTGGCGCCCACCGCTGAGTCCGTCACGGCGGAGCCACGCTTCCCCCCAGGAATCTCCTTGTGGAAGGAGCGGGAAGAGCGGAGCGGGGGGGGGGTCCAGCAGGACGTCACTGAGAGCTGCCTTCGGGTACAAAATACAGTACGGACGCGGGTGGGTCACCGAGATAAAAGACTATTGCTCCCGTGTTGAGTGAGGAAACCAGGCTTACAAACGGGATGAAGGGAAGAAATCCGCATTAAAAATCCCTTGGGAAGAGCAACGGCGGCAGCGGAGGGCACGCGGATGGGTGGATGGACGGACAATGTCCCCCCCACGGGTACTGCTCCTTTGGGGTGCTGCTCCTTTGGGGTGAGGAGGGACACGGTGTCACATCCCCCCCTGCTGCACGAGGGCTTCCCAATAAATACGGAGAGAGGGATCCGCGGCAATAAATTAAGGAGGCGGCGGCTCCCAAAAAACAGCGGGAAGAACTCCATAAAAACCAGGAAAACTGAAGTCCTCAATGTGGAGAAGCCGTGGGATGAGAGCAGGAAACTTTGGAATGAAGAGCGCTGGAGCCCAGCTCAGTCCGGAGGCGCTGGGAAAGCGCAGGGCTGGAAGGGCTGAGTGAGCTAAAAAACAGGGAAAAACCAGGAAAAAAGGGGTGGGGGGGAAAGACGATTTGAGAATGGAAAACTCCATTTTAATGTGCGAGGCCATGGGGGGGCCCCGGCAGGGGCAGCACCGGAGCAAAGGGATCAAAGAGAGGGGGGAAAATCCTCAAAAATCCCCCCAAAAAAGGTCCAGATCCCACTGGCGCCGCCGCCTGAGGTCGGTGCTGCGGGAGGAAACTCAAATCCCGGTGGAAGAGGTGGCTGTTGGTGCCGGAGCAGGGGTAAGGGGAAGGTTTGGTGCCGGGTCGAGCTTCCCTTGTGTGATCCCGGTGGGAAATCCTCAATCCCGAGGAATCTGCGGGCCTGGAGTTGGGGGGGAGCAGTTTGCATCCCAAAAACCCGGAAAGGAAGAGAGGAGAGTGGGGAGGAAAGGAAGAGAATGGTGGTGGGGGATTAAAGGGGAAAACCTGATGAAAACAGAAAGGAAAGAGGGAGAGAAAGAGGGAAAAGAGGAGAGAGAGAAAATAAAGGGTTAAAAAGGAAAATTAAGGGAAGAAAAGTAAAAAGGAAAAGGAAAGTAAGGGGGGAAGGGGAAGTAAGGGAAAATGGCCAAAGCAAAGGGGAGAAAGAGGAAAGCAAAGGGGAGAAAAAGGAAAGCAAAGGGGAGAAAAAGGAAAGCAAAGGGGAGACAGAGGAAAGCAAAGGGGAGAAAGGGGGAAAAGGGGACATCAATGGGGAAATGAAGGGGGAAGAGGGGAAGCCAGAGGGGAGGTACAGCCGAGATTGGACGTTGGTCCATGTGTGCCCCCCCCCCGGCTCTGGCTCCGCAGGTTCCGCCGCTGCCCCCTCCCCGGCTCTGGTGCCGGCACGTGGCTGGTCTCGGTGGTGCCCCCGGAGGCTCCATCGGCACGGGCCGGGCTCGGACCCGGTCGCTCCCCCCGCAACCACCAGCAGCGAGTCCTCCGCGGTCGGGCCGGGCTCTCCCTCTCTCCGGTGGCGTTGGGGGGGTGTCGGTTCCGGGGGGGTGGGGGTGGGATTCGAGGGTGTCGGGGAAGGGGCCGGCGGCGGGATCCGGGGCTCAGTCGTCGTCCACGTCGTCGCCGTCCGAGTCGTCGCCGGCGCCGCTGCCACTGCCGGGGCCGGGGGGCCCGGCGCGGCGATCGTAGAGCTTGTCCCGCTGGCGCTCCTGGATGTCGCGCATCTCCTCGGCGTAGCGGCAGAAGGCGCCGCCGAACTTGGCCCAAGCCTTGTAGGGGACGGTGATGGCGTTGCGGTAGGACGGCTTCACCTCGCTCACCCGCAGGAACACCCCGTACTTGTTGCAGCCCACGTCGAAGAAGAAGCGCTTCGAGTCCACCGTGATGGACGTGCCCTCGGGCAGCTCCCCGTAGAGCCCCCCCCCGCCGGGGCCGCCGCCGCCGGGGCCGCCCAGCTCGTCCTCCTCCCCTCCGTAGTCGTCAATGAGCTTGGCCAGCGCATCGCGGAACTCGATGAGGCCCTGCGCCGGCAGCGCGATGGTCTGCCCGCTCTGCAGGCCGGGGGGCCCGCCCGGGAACCCCCCCGGGCCGCCGGGGCCGCGGTTCACGGTCTGGCGGATGCGGAGGAAGCGGCCGCGCTGGTTCTCCTTCAGGTCCAGGTAGTACTTGCGGTTCTCCCGCACCAGGAACTCGCTCTTGAGGGCGCGGCGGGGGCCGGGGCCGGCGCCGTCCTCGCCGGGGGGGCCGGCGGCCTGAGCGAGCTGCTCGGGGCTGGAGGGGCCGAGCTGCGCGTAGTGCTCGATGAAGTCGCCCAGGTAATCGCGGAACTCGGCGGCCACGGCCATGGAGAGCGTGAGGCGGCTCTTGGAGCCGCCCGCCCCGACCTCGGCGATCTTCAGGAACCGGCCCTTGGCGTTCTGCTTCACATCCAGGTAGAACCGCTTGTTCTGGATGTCCAACCGCTTCGACGCCAGCTCCTGCGTCTCCTGCTCGGGGCCCGCTCCGCCGCCGGAGCCCGCCCCGGACCCGGCGCCGCCTCCTCCCGCTCCGCTGCGCCCGGTCCCGAACCCGCCGCCGCGCTCGCTGCCGCTGTCCCCGTCCGCCATCTTGTCCGCCCCGCGCCGGCCCTTCCGCGCGCGACCGCCCCGCTTCCGGCGGGCCCCGCCCCGCCCCTCTGCGACAGGGGTGACGTCACCGCCGCACTCCGCTCGCGGCCGCCGAGGCCCCGCCCACCGCGTCCCCGCGCGCCCTCTGCGCTAAGCCACGCCCCCTCCATGCGCGGCGCCGTGACGTCACCGCCAGCCCCGCCTGTCAGTCACGGCTCCGCGCGGCGCTGAGGGCCCCCCCAGAGCCGCGCCCTCCTTCGGTGTGTGACGTCACCGCCGAGCGGCATGACGTCACTGACAGCGTCAGCAGCGCTAGGGGTGTCCCACACATGGACTATCCGGCTGCAGCTCTCTCGGGTCCCAGATCCTGCCTGCTCCGCGGGAGCATGACATCACCGATGACATCATCGGGGGGGGGCCGCACTGGGGCCACAGCAGCCTCCAGGCCCCCTGTGGGGCTGCACAGGGACTTTTGGGACCACCCCCCCCCCCCCGAGCCCAGGGCTGCTCCTGAACCCAGTGTTCACAGGACTGAACCACTGCAGAGCCCAGGGGAGGCCCAATGGGCAACCCCCACTGCCACAGGGACCTGGGGGAGGAGTACCCAGGGCATCAGCCACCCTCAGGCACTGGTGGGGCCCCTGAGGACATACAGATCCCCCCCGAGGGTGGAACAGAGAGGGGAGGACCCAGAGCCCATGGGTGCAGGTACCCCTCAAGCACCCCTTTGAGGTACCCCCTTCCCAGCCCTCTGCTCCTGTGAGTGACACCAAACCCGGGGGCTTCCCCAAACACAGCTCCAAGGTCATGATACCCCCCCGCCCCCATGGGTGCTGCACCCCCCGCACACACACACACACAGTCAGGGGCTCACAGACACAAACTCTTTATGTGGGGGGAGCAGCTCCCTGGAGGTGGAGAAAGGGGAAGATCGGGGGAGGCTCCTGGAGGTGTGGGGCTCAGAAGCGGCTCCAGGGGGGTCCTCAGTGGGGCAGCTCGTGCGGGATGAGCTTGTAGTGGGCACCGCAGGAGGGGCAGCGCTGGGCCTCGCCCTTGTGCAGCCAGAACCAGACCACGTAGCTGTTGTCCTCTTCGCCTATGGAGGGAGAGGAGGAGGAGGGGTAGGACACAGGCCCGGACAGAAAGACGCAGAAAGGGAGCCGTGGGGGGGGCTGTCACTTACAGACACACCCCACGATGCGCTTGTTGTTGATGGACGGGACGAGGTTCGGGTCCTCCTTGGTCCCCGCGTACCGCTTCGGCCGGAACATGCTATAGGGGTCCTGCAAGGAGGGGCGGTGTTAACGGGGGGGCGCACCGGGACCTGCCCACCCCCCCCGAGCCCCGCTCCCCCCGCACTCACCAGGCCCTTGTTCATGGCCTCCATCACTTTCCGCTCCAAGCCCGTCGCCTGCTCCTCATCGGTGGCCAGGCGGCCTGCGGGACAGCGCGCTCAGACCGGAGACCGCGGCTTCCCGCAGCCTCCCCGGTTCCCTCCCCGCTCTCACCGGGCACGGCGAGGCCGCGGCCCCCCCCGGTCCCGGTTCCCTTCCCCGCTCACCGGGCGCGGCGAGGCCGCGGGCGGGCGCGGCGCGGGCAGAGGCCGCGGGCAGCAGCCGCAGGGCCGCGCTCACCCGCAGTAACCTTGAGGCCATGGCGGCGGCGGCGGAAGTGGAAGTGGCGGCGGGTCGGGGCCAGGGGCGGGGCTTGAGGCGCGAGGCTCGGACACGCCCCCCGACTGCGAAGCCACGCCCCCGGCGGGTGGCCACGCCCCTCTGCTGCTGGCTCCGCCCCTCTGTGTGGCCCCAGGGGTCACTGGGGGGGTAATGGGGGACCATGGGGACACTCCATGGGATGGGGACACGTCCAGGGCCTCAGGGACAGGAGGACCCCAAGGGACAGGGTCACCCCCAAGAGACAGGGACATGGGGTGGGGGGGGCAGGGATGATGTCCATTGGGTTTTGGGGACAGGAACACCCCCCAGGAATGGAGACAGGATCATGAGGACAATGTCCTGGGACCCTGGGGACAGGGACACCCCCCAATGGATGCCCCAGAGCCTTGGGAACAGGAGGACCTCAAGCAATGGGGACAGCTATGGGGTGATGGGAACAACGTCTGTGCAGCTGTGGGGACAGGGACCCCCCCGAGGCACAGGGACACCCCTGAGGGGATGGAGGTGATGCCGCAGGGCCTTGGGGGCACCACACCTCGTGGTGATGAGGCCACCCGTTTATATCCCCCCCCCGTCCTTCCCCCCCCACTCACCACCCCTTGTGTTCTGAGCATTGGAAGGCGAGCAGGGTGCAACCCATAACCACCACCCCCCCCTCTGGTGTGTGCTCATGACACCCCCAAACCAGCCGTTTTCCAACCCAATTCCAAGGCCTTGTTCTGTGCTTGGCACCCATGGGTGCTGGGGGGGGTTGGTATCAGCGCCCCTTTGCACCCCTGTGGCCGGAGAGGGCTGCACCGTGGGGGGTGGGGGGGGCATGGGCCGATGCCAAGGGAGGAGGGCAGGAGGGACGGCCGGCCCCGCCGCAGCGCCGCCCGGACGCGCCCGCTCGCCACCACCTCACCCCAGCCCGGGGTGTCGGAGGGGGGGGACACACAGAGGACACCCCAATCCCCGTGGTCCCCCCCCTCTCCCCACCACCGGCCATGGGCATCCAGGGCATGGAGCTGTGTGCCGTGGCCGTGGTCATCCTCCTCTTCATCGCCGTCCTCAAGCAGTTTGGGATCCTGGAGCCCATCTCTGTGGAAGGTACTGTCCCCCCCTTTAATTAACCCTAATTAAGCCTCATTAATGAGTCTATTTTCAGACCTCCCCAAATCTCTTGGAGTGTTTCTCCCCTTTAAAGGACCTGTTGGGCCTATCAATAGGCCCCTTAGGGTCAAACCTGCAAGGTTTGGGGGTTCCCCTCCTGAGGGTGGGTGGTTGGGGGTGAATCTGAGGATTTGGGGGTGCGGGGGGAGGGAGCCACAGCCTCCCCTGCTGCCCTGCCCCCCCCTGCCGCGTCATGGCCCAGCCTTGCTCTGCCCTTCCCTATGGGGCTGGGCTGGGTCCAGCCCCCCATAAACACCACATTGAGGGGTGCAGGGAGCAGCCCCCCTCACAGAGATCCTCCTGGGGGGGCTGGGACCTTTGTGCCCCTTGAGACCCCGCAGGCAGGGTGATGGGGGGACCCCAGCCCACAGTGACCCCCAGACCCTCCAAAGGGGGGGGGGGTCCCCAATCTCCCATCGACCTCAATCCCCCCAGAGATGGCACATGGGGACCCGCAATTCCCATCTGGAGGAAGGGGCTCAGGGCTTCTCCTTTGCATCTTGGAATACCCGGGCAGGAGGAGATGGGGGTTTAACACCCCCGGCAGCACCTGAGGGGTTTGGGGCGCTCCTGCTGCCCCAGCACTGCAGAGCCTCTCCTTGGTCCAGTTTTCCCACCCCGACATTCCTGATCCCGGCCCTGAGCGGCTCCGCGGGGGCCTCCCAAGCAGCAATTATTAATGAGGCATCATTTATTAATTACCTTCGGCCGGGGCGGGAGGCAGCATTAACAGGGCCAGAGCGAGAGGTTCCACACCCTGGGAATGCGCTGCTGGAGGCTCCTGGGGAAACCCTGGGATCGGGTGGCTTCCCCTTGGGATGTTCAACCTGGAGGTGCCCTTTTCCCCCCCAGCACAAGGGGAGCGTGGGGTCCACCAGCAGGTCCTGGGGGGTGGGATTGGGTGGGATGAGCCTGGAATGATGCGGAGAAGCCGCGTTGCTGGGAGCAGACAGCAGCGATGTCGAGGTGGAGCTGGCGGCCGCACGGCACCAACCAGAGGAGCTGGAGCAGCTGCTGGCACGGACCAAGTTCTCCAAGCGGGAGCTGCAATCCCTGTACCGCAGCTTCAAGAGCGTGAGTTGGGGGGGCCCTCACCCCCAGCGCAGCTGCACCAGAGCTGTGGCCTCACCAGTGCCCACTTCCCTGCCAGGAGTGTCCCAGCGGCCTTGTGGATGAGGAAACCTTCACGCTCATCTACTCCCGGTTCTTCCCGCAAGGCGGTGAGTGCCAGGGGTGATGCCGATGGGAACAGGGGCTGGGACGCGGCGGCTTCACCAGCTCCCGCTCCCCCGCAGATGCCAGCACCTACGCGCACTTCTTGTTTGATGCCTTCGATGCTGACCACAATGGGGCCCTCTGCTTCCAGGTGATCCATGAGCTCTTCCTTTGGGATCACAGCTCTGCTTTGGCTGGAGCCGGTGCTGGGGTTGATGCCGGAACTGCGGCACCAGCTTTACCGTGGGGATTAAAAATAGCTGCAAGCGAGAATGGAAACGGGATCAATAGGGATAAAACACAGTTCCCACCAAGGCGTCCGCAAGCGCCAGTGGAGGGGGGTGAGATGAGGGTCCCATCCCTCAGGTTCCGTAGGGATGTTCCCACTCAACCACGGTTCCTTCAGCAGGATTTTGTCCTGGGGCTCTCAGTCCTGCTGCGGGGGACGGTGCAGCAGAAGCTGCAATGGGCTTTTAACCTCTACGACATCAATAAGGACGGCTGCATCACCAAGGAGGTGACAGGAGGCTGGGAGTATCCCAGGGGATGGGGATGGGGACAGAGGTGCCCTCAGCAGGAGGGTTCTTGTCACCGCTCTCTCCCCCTTAGGAGATGCTGGAGATCATGATGTCCATCTACAACATGATGGGGCGCTGCACCCGGCCCGCGCTCCGAGACTGTGCTCCCGCGGAGCACGTGGAGCTCTTCTTCCAGGTGAGGGCATCCCCCTCGGCCCAGCAAACACAATGGGGCTGGCACCAGGGCTGCCACTGTCACCCATTGGGGCTGTCACTGGGTCCAGGCTGTCACTGTCACACGAAGGGGCTGTTATTGGGCCCATCTCCACTGAGCCCCATCTCTTCCCCTGCAGAAGATGGACAGGAACGGCGATGGCGTTGTGACCTTTGAGGAGTTCCTGGACACGTGCCTGAAGGTGAGGGGCTCCCATGGGCTTCATCGTCATCACCCCCCCTCCTGCTCTGCGCCCCTCACCTACCCCACCATGGAGGGGTTATGGCGGCAGCTCCGGGTCTGACCCGCTCCTGTCCCCACGCAGGACGAGGACATCATGAGCTCCATGCGCATCTTCGAGGACGTGCTCTAGAGCCGCGGGAGCGGGGTTTCACGGGGTGTTTTCTAATTAAAGCCAATAGAGACAATCTGGGGGCAAAACCGGGGATTTCGGTGCCAACGGGGAGCGGCGGGGGCCCGGCCTCGGCGCTGTCATGGCGGCGCCCACACGGCGTCCGCGCTGCGTATCCTAGCAATTCTGCAGCTCCCCCCGCTCCGGCTCTCATTGGGTGAGCGGCGGAACTCTGGCCACTCTCATTGGCTGCACGGCCAACGCCTCCCGTTCCTATTGGCTGCACGGCAGGAAGCTACCGGCTTTCGCATTGGTGGGCCCGAGGGCGGGGCGGGGACTCAGAGAGGGCAAAGAGCGGGACGTGGCGCAGGTGGGGCCCGGGAGCTCTGGATGCGGGCACGGCGGGGTCGGGGGGTCCCGCATCGGGAGCTGGGGGGGGGGCGAGGACGCCTGGGATTGGCCTGAGCGGGAGGGGGACACCCTGGGGTCGGGGCTGGGGGCATCGGGGAGGGGATCCCCGGGGGTTGGGGCTGGGAGGGATCGGGGGGATCTCCATGGATCAGGGTTGGATCCGCTGGGAGCAGGATGGGGCAGGGGGGATCCCTGGCATTGCGCTGAGCAGGATCGGGGGTGGGGTGGGGGGGATACCCTCTGTGATCGGAGCAGTGCGGGATCGGGGGGATCCCCTGGGATCGGGGGTTCCTCGGGGCACGGCCGGTGCGGGACGCGCTGCTCTCCGGGCAGGATTCCAGGACGCGCTTCCCGGGATGCGCTTGGCCGGGGCCATGCGCCTGGTGCGGTTCCGGGGGCCTGGGGGACCCGAGCCCCGCCTGGGGCTGGAGGTGGCGCCCGGCGGGGACGCGCTGGTGGATCTGAGCGCGGCGGAGCCGGCGCTACCCCGCTCCATGCGGGAGTTCCTCAGCACCGGCAGCACCGGGCTGGCCGCGGCACAGAGGTGGGTGCCCCCATCCAGGAGTGGGTGCCCCCATATAGAGGTGGGCACCACAGTACAGAGGTGGGTGCCCCATACAGGGGTGAGCACCCCCCATGCAAAAGTGGGTGCCCCAATACAAAGGTGGGTGACCCCATACAGAGGTGGGTGCCCCATACAGGTGTAAGTACCCCCATACAAATGTGGGTGCCCCAGTACAGAGGTGGGTGTCCCGCAGGGTGCTGGAATCGGGGGGTCACCGGGTGCCACGCAGCACTGTACAGCTCCTGGCACCCGTGGGTGACCCTGAGAAGGTGATCTGCGTGGGGCTCAACTACGGCGACCACTGCCTGGAGCAGGATGTGAAGGTCCCCAAGGAGCCCATCATCTTCAGCAAGTTCCCCAGCGCCATCATCGGGCCCTTCGATAACATCGTGCACCCTGAGGACAGCACCGTGAGCACCCCTGGGCCCCCAGCGTGGTCCCCACCATGCAGTGGGTGCTCAGCCCATGTTCTCCCCACAGGAGGTGGACTGGGAGGTGGAGCTGGCCGCTGTCATAGGGAAGAAGGGGCGGTATATCCAGGTGACCCCCGGCCCCCTCCTCTTCCCCGTGGGTCTCAGGTTGTGGCCCCACATTAAGCGGGTCCCTGTTGTCACCCCCCAGGAGGCGTCAGCGATGGAGCACATCGTGGGCTTCACGGTGGCCAACGATGTCAGTGCCCGGGACTGGCAGACAAAGAACGGGAGGCAGTGGCTGCTGTCGAAAACCTTCGACACCTTCTGTCCCCTGGGGCCAGCCCTTGTCACCAAGGAGGCTGTGGCGGGTGAGGATAGGCAGGGATGGGATGGGACAGGATACAGGGATGGTGATAGTGATGGGATGGGGACAGGGATGGGAACAGTACAGGAATGGGGACAGTGATGGGAACGGGGGCAGGGGATGGGGATGGGATAGGGATAGGGGATGGGATGAGGTACAGTGATGGGATGGGAATGGGGACGGCAATGGGATAGGGATGTGATGGAAATAGGGATAGGGCACAATGATGAGATGGGGATGGGACAGCGAGGGGATGGGGAGGGGGTGGGAGATGGACAGGGAGGGGATGGGGATAGGGCACGGTGATGGGATGGGAATGGGGCACAGGCTCTTTCCTGACAGACACAAGAGGCAACAGGCACTGTTTTGCACCAAAAGCTCCATGTTTTCCCCACATGGGGGGGTTGTTGGTGGTGGTGGTGGCCCCTCAGCTCCCCCCATGTCTCCTCCCTGCAGTGACACCTACCCTTGCTCCCCACAGATGTCCACAACCTGCGCATCAGCTGCAGCGTCAACGGGCGGGTGATGCAGGACAGCAGCACCAAGCAGCTCATCTTCCGCCTGCCCAGGCTTATCGCATGGGTGTCCCGGTAAGGGGGGACCGGTGGCACCGGTACCGTCTGCAGGGGCCATTGTGACACCTCCTGTCCCCTCCCCAGCTTTGTCACGCTGGTTCCTGGGGACCTCCTGCTCACAGGAACCCCTCCGGGGGTGGGCGCCTTTCAGAAGCCCCCCGTGTTTCTGAAGGTGAGGAGAGAGGGGAGATGCTGGGGATAGTTTTGGGGGGCAGAACGGGGCATAAAGGCCCCCATGGAGGGGCTGGGGGGTGCCAGTGCCTCCCTGCCCCTTGCAGAGAGGAGATGAGGTGAGGTGCGAGATCGAGGAGCTGGGGGTCATCTGCAACAAGGTAGTGTGAACATGGAGACGGGACCTCATGCTCCAGTCCGGCTGCTTTCCCACCCCCCCCCCCCCCCCAGAACACCTTTGTGGAACTCAATAAAGCAGGAGCCAGGGCAGGATGCTCCTAGGACTGGAGGAACTGCCGGATGAAGGCTTCCAGCCTCTCCCGGTTGGTGCTGGAGTGGAAGGGCTGGGCGAGGTGGAGCAGGGAGCCGGGGGGGAGCTCCACCTCCTCCAGCACCTATGGGGGGCAGATGGGGTGTCACTGTGGGGCAGCAGGAGGTGCGGGTGAGCTGGTGGAGCCCTTGGTGCTTACCCCCATCTCCTTGAAGGTCTGCAGAGAGCTCAGGGCCAGGCTTCTGATGGGGAGCTCTGGAGGCAGAGAAAGCCTTGAGGGACTTCCCCAAACCCACAGCTTGGGTTGGGATGGGGGGGGTGACCCCAAAGTGGGAGGGAGGCCCCGTGCACCCCCAGCTCACCAGAGCCCTCCTTGGCCAGGAACTGGAGCAGCTCCTCCACATAGGCTGCCTCTGCGTGGGGAGATGGGGGTCAAGGCCCAGCACCCCCAGCCTGGGGCTGCAAAGGGAGCTGTGGCTCTGCCTTGGTTTCCCCAGGGCCCAGCAGGGTTTGGGGGGGCTGGAGGAGCAGTTTTCCCCCGGAGGGGCTCTCACCAGGCTGGGGCCAGTGGGTTTGCCCCAGGAAAGCCACGGCTCTGGCGTAAGTGCCCAGCACGGGGCTGAGGAGCCGGCAGAAGAAGACGAAGACGCGGGGAGAGGCCTGAGGCTCCCCGAGCTGGACGGGGGGAAGCAGAGCTCAGTGCGAGCACCCTCACCCCACGGGGGTGACGAGGGGACCTCCCCCCCCAGGGACCTTGAAGTAGCGGCGCGGGGGGGCCCTGTCCTCGCTGTCACTGTTGCTCTCACTGTCACTGAAGCCCATCCTGGGCTGTGCCTGGCGCCGGCTGAAGGCCTCCGGGGCCGTGTCGCAGACCAAGTGCTCGCTCTCCGGCTGCGGGGACAACCCAGTCTCCCCGGAGCCATCCTACAGCAGCCTCGTGTCTCCTGCAGGGACCCCAGGCCCTTGTCCCCTTCCCAAGAGGGGCTGCGGGGGGGCACCCACCTCCTCTGGCTCCAGCAGCCCGCACAGGATGAGCTGTTCCACGATGTCCTCGCCCCAGTAGTCCAGGGCCTGGCAGGGCTGGGACAGGAGGAGGAGGAGGAAGAGAGGGGCTGGCTGGTGCCTGGTGTCCCCCCAGCCACGCAGAGGCCACCATGACGTGGTGGTGATGCCACCCTGTGCCACCAGCCCCTACCCGGAGCCCCAGCAGGTTTGGGGGCAGCAGCCGAAGCAGCTCCAGGCTCTTGCGGTACACGTCGTCCTGGCTGAAGATGATGCTGGAGGCTTGGGTGCTGGGCTCCAGGATAGGCATTATCTCCGCCAGCAAGGCTCGGATGGCACAGGCTGCAGGGATAACAGTGTCACCCATTGTCCCGGTGTCACCCATTGTCCCGGTGTCACCCATTGTCCCGGTGTCACCTGTCCCACTCCACACCTCGCTCCTCACCTCCCACCGCCTCGCTGGCGAAGATGGGCAGGATGGCAGCGCTGTGGTGGCCCAGCTCCGACCAGCTCTCTGCCGAGTCCTCAGGGACTACCATGATTTCACCGAGGGTGCGGAGGCGGAAGAAGCGGAGCCGGGCCCTGAGCAGGATGAGGGTGTGCTGCACCAGGACATGGAGCTCCCCCGAGAAGCCCATGTCCCGCTTGCGCAGCAGGATCTCCTCCACCAGCCAGGCAAACTCCTTCATCAGCTGGGAGAGGAAGATGCCCTGGAGGAAGAGGAGGATGAGCAAGAGGCTCCTTGCATGGTGCTGGGAATGTTGCTCCAACAGGAAGAGAAACCTGGAAGCAAAGCTCTTTGCCTCACCTCCCGGTACTTGTGCAGCAGCAGCGCGGAGGTGATCCCCACGGACATGATGGCGGAGCAGGACACGCTGTCTGCGAAGGAGGAATGAGGGAGAGGGATAACTGGGAGTGAACAGCACAGCCGAGGGGTGATGCTGCATGGACAGGCTGAGGATGGACCCTGCCAGCCCTCACCACTCAGGGAGTGCAGGCCCAGGCTGGTCACCAGCATTTCCTCTGGCGTCTCCAAGCTGGTGGCCTTTGTGGAGCCAGCCCAGACCTCGCTATTCTCAGCATCCAGCTGGCTGGGCCTGTGGAAAATGGGGTGAGAGGGGTGAGGAAGTGCAGCCGGGATCCCTGGAGGCTCCATGCTACCTGAGGCTGGGTCCTGCTCACCAAATGCAGAGGATGCTGGGCAGCAGCAGCAACTCTTGCTTCCCTGCCTGCCTGCCATGGTTTTTGGCCATGAACTCCTGGGAATGGGGATGGAGCTGTTGGTGTACACTGGAGCACCACCAAGCTGGCGGGACCCACTGGAGCTTCCCATAGAGACAGGCTCACCAGATCCCCTGACACCCCAAACCTCCCTGTCCCGAGGCTCCAGCCCCACTGCCATACCTGTAAGGAGAAGGGCTGGGCAAAATCCACCCGGGCGCAGCCGAGGTTCTGGCGCAGGGCCCGCAGCGCTGCCCAGAGGCAAGCGCTGATGCTGAGGGGCTGAGCGCTGTGCTGGGGGGGGACCGAGGCGTTATTGGGGTGCACGGGGGTGACACGGGTGCTGCACCCACCCCGGCAAAGACCCCCTCACCGCTGCCTCCAGCTGGGGTCCACCGGGGACCACGTCGTAGCCGATGCCCACCGGGACGAGGAGGACGTCAGGGACGGCGCCGGAGTGCACGGCGCTCTGCACCAGAGCCAGCCAGCGCCGGGCTGAGGCCGAGAGGTGCAGCGGCACCGTGGGCTCCTCCAGGAAGATGAGGAGGGGCTGCCGGCTCCTCAGCACCTCCTCCGTGTACTGCCGGGGGAGCGGGGTGAGGCTGGGGGGCACCCGCAGCTGCCCATGGCTTGGGCAGCCCGTGCTTGGGACAGCCCAGAACACACCCAGCCCCCAGAGCTCAGCACCTACCGCAGCCAGCACAGCCCCTGGGAGCGCATCCTCCGGGTCGCTCCGGGTCTGCTCCATCCCTGCAGGCAGGAAAACCCCTCCGAGGCGGCGGAGCAGGGATCTGCAGGGGGACAGGAGACACCCATCACTGGGCTGTGTCCTGCTGGCTCCTTCCAGGAGTGCCCCACACCGGTGCGTGCTGGGCCTTACCGGAGGCGAGGGTTGCAGCTCTGGGCGCCCACCGCCACCCTGGGCACCCCCAGCCCCTGGGAGAAGAGGACGAAGGAGAGGAGCAGCCCATCCAGCTGGGATTTGTGCGTGGAAAGGAAAACCATCGGCACGTTGGGCTGCAAGGGAGGCGCGGGGCTGAGCACCCAGGGTGCCAGCGGTGCAGGGCTGAGGGCGGCTTCACCGGGTGCCCACCGTGCTGGCTGCTCTCAGCACCATCTCCAGCTGCCCCCGGTGCAGCTGCACGTTGAGGAACAGGCGGCTCAGGAGCTTCCGCAGCGCCCAGTGGCAGATCCTGCAGGAAAAGCAGGGAGGGAAGAACCCCCCCGGCCCACGGTGACCCCGTTCCCTGCCTCGGTTTCCCCATCAGCAGCAGAGGGGCAGCAGGGAACGGCTCAGCCCCACAGAGCAAATCAACTGCTCCATCCCAGAGGGAAGGAACTGCTCCCTTTGGCTTTGCTTTGATTTCCAGCCTCCCAGTGGGGGCTGGTTTAATCCCTCCCTTCTCTGCTCTGGTGTCACATTCCCTGGAAGAAATCTGGGGGGAAATATCCGCAGGGAGCTGTGAGGGACCCAAAGGACAGCCCCCAAAGGTCCTCCTGCACCCCCCAAAGCATCCTGGTGTTTCCCACAGCATCCCCCTGCATTCCCAAAGAGATGGCACCAAGCATGGAGCCACCAGTCAAAGCCCATCCAAATGGGGCTTAATAAAGAGCGTGAGAGCCCTGGAGTGGAGGGGAGGGACTGGGAATGCCCCAGCCAGGAGCTGGGATTGCTCCAGGAGGAGGTGAGAAGTGGCAGGGAAGGGGGATCACAGCCAGGGAGGGAGCCCAGACCTCAGCATAAGCAGGGAGAGCGGGGCCTGGATGTCACCCAGCAGCTCCAGGATCTTCTGCTTCCACCGCTGCTCCAATCCATCATCCCCTGCAGGGCCACGGGCGGGAGCAGCATCCAGCACCCTGCAGAGGGATGGAGGAGGTGGAAGCACCCCTTGCAATCCAGACTATTCCCGGCTCCCTTGCTCCAGCTGCCCAATGGGATCCCACAGGCCTGGGGGTGCTGCACGGGGGGGATGTGACCCCATAGAGCCCCTCCACCTGCTCCCACCTCCTGCTGCAGCAGATCCGTGCTGGGAGGTCTCCAGGGGTGTCAGCGGGAATCCTCCAGGAGCAGGCAGCGAGGAGCCCACAGATCCTGCGCACCAGCCAGCCCCGGAACCTGGGCATGGGCACAGGGAGCCATGGTAGAGGCTGCTCCAGGGCCGGAGCTTTCCCTCCCCGCGTTACAGCTCCCAGGCCAAAGGAAAAGGCTTGGGATGACACCAGCCCAGCCCCGGAGCTGGAAAAGGAGGGAGAGGATGGAGCATTGGGAAGAGGCCGCTCCCCGGGGGCTGGAAGCGTGCGTGAGCTTGTCCCTGTGCCAGAACCAGCAGCTTCCAGCCTCTCAGACGGCTCCTCCTTGGAGTCCCTATGGAGCAAGGCTGATGGAAAGGCATCCCCAAGCCTCCTGCGCAGCAGGGGAAGGAGTTTCCATGGGGATCGGGAATTCCCTGGGGGATAAAGCACCGTTTATTCCCCAGCCTCACCGCGTGTCCTTCTCCGTCACCCGGCTGATGTCACAGAAACCGAGGGAAGAGAAGTGCTCGGAGTAGAATCCATTCTGGAAGCAAGGAGGGAACAGGCATGGGGGGCTTCAGCCCCACATCTATCTCTTGTGCTCCCCACAGGCACCCAAGCCCCTCTGGATGGGGCTCATCCTCTCCACCAGCAACCCAAGATCCCCAGTTCTCCAGGATAGCTCCAAGAGCTTTCGGATCCAGGCTCTTACCCAGCTCATGGGGGTGCAGGTGTGGCAGCAGCGCACCAAGCCCGGCCGGCACCTGCCCAGGAAGGGCAGCACGACCTCCACCCTCTGCCCCGACGCATAGAGACAGATTGTCATCTGCGGGAATGGCAGAGACCTGGAGGCTCCAGGAATGCCAAAGGGGGGGAATTCCCCCAAAACACCGAGCAGAAATCACTTGATTGGGGTGGACGGAGGCACCGCTAAGGGGAGATCAAGGGGAGGTCACCCACGTTTCTCACTCAGATCCAGATCCGCTGGGATCAGCACCTGGGAAGGCTCCAGCAGCAGGTTCCGTGCAGGGATGAGCCCTAGGAGCAGAGCAAAGCTGTGGGGACACAGAGCGGGGGGGGTCAGTGAGGGTTGGGGGGGATCACAGGGACACTCCAGGCCCCCCATCCCCATCCCACCAGCCTAGGACCAGAGCCGTGGGGCAATGGTGTGAGGCAGGATGTGACCTGAGGGGTGCTGGTGGCGTGGGGGGAGCGGGGTCACCCCCTTGCTGGGGGTCCCCTCTGTGCCCACCCTTGTCCCCAGGGGGTCCTGTACTTCCGAATGGGGCTGTTCTGGTGGAGACACAGCCCTGGGTGTGGGGCTGGGATGCTCCAGGATCCTGGAAAACAGGAGGTGGGAATGGGCAGAAGGGCTCAGTTGGGAAGGTTTAGACCCATGTCCTACAGGGTAACACACCCCATATAGGCTCCAACACCACACAGGGACTGGAGGGGGGTTATGGGTCCCACATGGACCCAATGTCCCTATAGGGTGTTGGCTGGGGGGAATCACAACCCCCAACACCCCTTACAGAGCTTTGGTGGGGTAACACACCCCACACAGGCCCCACATGCCCTATAGGGCAACACCCTCCACAGCCCCTATAGGGCCTTAGAGGGGGTTATGAATCCCACACGGCCCCATAGGATGTGGATGGGGGGTGCAGCACACTCTGCTCAGGCCACAGGCCCCACATTCCCTATAGGGCCTTGAAGGATTATGGGCCCCACATTCCCTATAGAGCCTTGGGAGAGGGAGGCAGCATCTCCCTCATGGGCCACACATACCAAATAGGGCCTTCGGAGGAGGCTTACACACCCCCCACATGGTCCCTGCATACCCTACAGGGCCTGTGGTGGGGAGTTAACGCATCCCACAGTCCCTATAGGGCCTTAGGAGGGGGTTATGGCCCTACACACCCTATAGCGCCCGGGGGGGGCTACGGATCCCACACAAGCCCCACATCCCCCACAGGTCCCCACTCGAGGCCCGCGGCGCTCACCCCGGGCCCGCCTTCCCGCGCCCACCCCGGGCCCGCTTTCCCGCGCTCACCCCGGGCCCGCCTTCCCGCGCCCACCCCGGGCCCGCTTTCCCGCGCTCACCCCGGGCCCGCTTTCCCGCGCTCACCCCGGGCCCGCTTTCCCGCGCTCACCCCGGGCCCGCTTTCCCGCGCTCACACGAGATCCGCTTTCGCACGCTCACACCAGGGCCGCTTTCCCGCCCTCACCGCCGCAGGCTCCGCCCCCGCCTCCCGCTCCGCCCCCGAGGAGCCCGGCCCCGAGGGGCGGCCGCGGCCCCGGCCCGGCTCGCGGCCTTGGGGTGGGCTCCGCCCCGGCACGTCCGTGGGCACGGCGGGTTTGGGGGCTACCTCGGGCCCTGGTCCCATCTCCCTTGGGAACATCAACCCCATTCCAGCCCCACATCCCCCGCACCCCTCGGGGACATCCCCCCCATCAGTGCTCCCATCCCCATCAGCCCCATCCCCATCACCCCATGGACACGGATCCGGCCGCACCGCGGCTCCAGGACCCGTCCCAGGTCCCCCCTGCCCCCCGCAGACACCCCCGGCGGAACGAGCTCAAAGCGGCCCCGCAGGCACCCGCGGCGGGGGCTGAGGCGCGGCTCGGAGCGTGCGGGCCTGGAGGGTCCCTGGGGAAAGAGGAGGCGGGAACGGGAGAAAAACAGCGGAGACGGGGAAGAGATGGGAAAATGGGAGAGGAACGGGGGAGGAAAACAGCGGGGAGGGGGGAGGGGAGGGAGAGGGCGAGAAAAGGGGAATGGGGGAAGAAAAACGAGAAAATAGGAAAAAAGAAGAAAAAGGCAAGAAAAAAGGAAAAGAAAAGATGAAAAAAAGGAAAAATAAGAGAAGAAAAAAGGAAAAATAGGAAAAAATAAAAATAAGGCAAGAAAAAAGGAAACAAAAGGCGAAAAAAGAAAAAAAAGACAAGAAAAAAGGAAAAAAGACAAGAAAAAAAGAAAAAATAAGACAAAAAAAGGAAAAATAAGAAAAAAGGAAAAAAGAAAATACAAGGAAAAAAGGGAAAATGAAATGAAAATATGGGGGAAAATACAATAAAAAGGGGGGGGGAAACAAGAAAAAGGAAAAATAAGAAAAAGGAAAAGAAAATTATGGTAAAAAGAGAGAAAGACGATAAAAAAGGGAAAAAGGAAGTATGAGAAAAAAGAAAAGATGGGAAAAAGGGGGAAAATATAAAATAGAAAAAAAAGGAGAAAAAAGGGGAAAATAAAATAGGAGAAAAAAAGAAGAGAGAAGTGAACGAAAAAGAAGAAGAAAAGGTAAAGAAAATACAAAAATGGAGAGGGGGGAAGGGAACAGGCAAGGAAAAGGGAAAAATCAGACAAGAAAGGGGAGGAAAAGAATAAAAAGGGGGTGAAAAGTCACTGAAAAGCGAGAAAAAAAGAAAATGTAAGAAAAAATACAGGAAAAGAGGAAAAATAAGAATGAGGGAAAAAAATACAACTAAAAGGGAGGGAAAAGAAAATACAAAATAAAAGAGGAGGGAAAAACAGTAAAAGGAAAACATCAATTCAAAAAGAGGAAAAAAAGGGAAAAGACAAGGAAAAAAGGGGAAAAAAGAGAAAATCCCAGAAAACAGGGAAAACAGAGGAAGAAACCCCTTTATTGCCATGCATTAATTCCAGGTTATGAATGCAAAGCCCCGGCAGCAGCAGGCTGAGGCCTGGCCAGGACTCATCACACCTCCCGCAGCAGCCAAGCCCCCTGCAACGGGCAGGAACCCTCATTTGAACCCATTTTAAGTGATTTTTAAGCCAAGCCCCTGGAATTTCCAAGGCCTTTTTCTGCTGCAAACCCGGTTCTGTTGGGAATGAAGGCATCACCATGGCACCCCCCGGGCTAGCTTGAGGGGTTTTGGGGGTGCCACTGGCTGTGCCCCCCTCTATGGGGCCATCCACATCCCTATGGCCCCCCCCCGCGCTGTGGGGCGCAGCCATGGGGCACAGGAGCCGCTGCAGGACGCGGTGCTGGCGGCGTGCGCAGCCCCACAGCTCCAGCCCCGTTCACACGACCTCTCCCACCCCAAGCATCGTCCCAGCGCGCCGGGACGGGAGAGCAGCCAGGCTGGGAATGGGCTTCCTAAAGCTCCAGCGGAGGCGGGCAGGATGGAGGCGGGGAGATGGGGCCGCATCCCATGGGAAAGGGCACTGGGGTGGTGGTACCTCAATGGGGTCAGCACGTGCCAGGGTGAGTCCCGGCGCATCAGGGTGAGTCCCGGCGCATCAGGGTGAGTGGGGATGCACCAACACGAGTCATGACACAGCCATGGGGGACACAATCTCCTGCTGTGGCTGACGACAATGCCATTGCAAGTGTGGGTTGTTGTTCCTCCTGTTGTTAGCATCAAGACAAACACATAACCGCTGAACGGTTATATGAGGTGCTTTATTAAGGTGCCGAGAACCAGGGGTACGCACCCAAATCTGGTTCTAACCCCGTCACATCGCGTTCGCAATTTATACACTACAGATCGGCTGATGCAATACGCCTATACAGATTTATGATCTATTCCCGCTTTGTATTATAATGATCTTCACACTTGCACCTGCACTCTGATGACTTAACCTTGGTCCAAACTGTGGAACTATTGTTAACTAGTTTCTTAAGTGCAACTGGTCAGAACGATAGTTCCAGCCGGGTTTCCGTTCTAACTTTATTCTTGGATATTTTCAGTCATCGTACAAATCGTTCCTTGATTAGGTTTCTAACATAACGCTTAGTTATAAAGTAACCAAAGATAAATGTACAATTGTTTTCCTAATGATTTATGATATTTCCAACACTGTGGGTCACGATACAGTGGCGTGGGTCACGATACGGTGGTGTGGGTCATGATATGGTGGTGTGGGTGACAATATGGTGATGTGAGTCATGATACAGTGGTGTGGGTCACTGTCATGCAGCACAATACACCAGTGTGGGTCACGATACCATGGTCTGGGCCATGATACAGTGCTGTGAGTCATGATACAATGGTGTGGGTCACTGTCATGCAGCACAATGCACCAGTGTGGGTCACAATATGGTGATGTGGGTCATGATATGGTGGTGTGGGTCACGATATGGTGGTGTGGGTCACGATATGGTGGTGTGGGTCACGATGTCGTGATGTGGGTCACGATATGGTGATGTGGGTCACGATGTGGTGGTGTAGGTCACGATATGGTGGTGCTCACCACGCTGCTGTGGGTTACCCCAACCCAATTGTGGGTCACAACCCATGAACCCTTTGATGTGCAGCACCAAGGCAGGCAGCACAACCCCTGTACGAGCCTCCGGCGAGTCCCCACTAGGCCCCCGGAGGGGATTAAACGCCCTCGGGGCCAGCAGCTGGTTCATCACTTGTGTTTAATTAATTAATTATTATCATTATTATTTATTCCTTCTATTATTTATGGCTCTGCCATAAATAACCCCCATTCCCCCCCAGACATCGTGTTCCTGCTCGTGTCCCCAAGGGATGGGGGGACACACACACGACACGATCACACACCCGGTGCCCCCCCTTGATAACAAGGGAATGGTTGTCTCACTCCAAAATAGTTTTTATTGTTAAAAGGCCTCGGGGGGGGGTTCTTGGGATGGATCCCCCTCCATTCCATGTGCCGGATCCCCAGGGAAACCTGGCAACAAGCAGTGATGGGGGGGGCCCATCATCACGTTGGGAGGCTTCAAAGCTCAACCCAACGCTGAGCGCGGGCAGAAGGAGAAGGAGGAGGAGGAGGAGGAGGAGGGGGTGTGGGAGCCCCTCACCATGGCGTCGGGGCCTGGCAACGGCACAGGAGCCGCCGGAAAGCCTTGCGGAAGTCCTGGTTGAACACGGTGTAGATGACGGGGTTGAGGGAGCTGTTGCAGTACCCGATCCAGAAGAAGAACTGGAAGACGCCGTCGGGGACCTTGCAGCGCCGGGGGCAGAGCGCGCCCAGGCTGTAGAGGAAGAAGAAGGGGAACCAGCAGAGCACGAAGACGCCGATGACCACGGCCAGGACGAAGGTGAAACGCTTCTCCCGGTTCACCTGAGCCTTCCTCCTCCAGGGGGTCAGTGCTGGCGGTCGCCGCGCCAGCACCACCCGCCCCGTCCTGGTGGCCACCGTGTCCCTGCGGGGTCCCATGGGCAGCGGGGCTGTCCCTGCCCCGGCGCTGGGGGATGTTGGGGGCTCCTCAGGGCTCAGCAGCGAGGTCCTGTCCACCGGTGGGGGGGCCCCGCCGGCCGCCGCAGGGATGCTCGGTGGCACCAGCGGCGGGGGTTTGGTGGCACGGGAGCGGTGGCGGCGCCTGGCGATCAGGTAGATGCGCAGGTAGACAAGGATCATGATGAGACATGGGGCGAAGAAGGAGCAGACGCTGGAGGAGAGGATGTACCAGGCCTCCTCGTTGAGCTTGCACTGCGGCCGCTCCTCCGCCGCTGCCTTCTTCTCGCCCTTGTAGATGAGCGGTGGGAGGGAGATGGCGGCGGCGATGGTCCACACGATGAGGATGCTGCACTTGATGCGCCGCGGCGTGCGCTTGGCGTTGTACTCAATGGCGCGGCTCACGGCCCAGTAGCGGTCCAGGCTGATGGCGCAGAGGTGCACGATGGACGAGGTGCAGAAGAGCACATCCAGAGCCAGGTAGATCTCACACCACGTCTTCTCGAAGTACCAGTAGCCCAAGAGCTCATTGGCCAAGGAGAAGGGGATGATGAGGGTGGCCACCAAGATGTCGGCGGCTGCCAGCGACACCAAGAAGAGGTTCTGGGGCGCCTGCAGCGAGCGGCTGCTCAGCACGGCCATGATCACCAGCACATTGCCCGCGATGGTGAAGAGCACCAGGAAGGTGATGGCAGTGGCGATGGCAGCAGTGGCTTGGACCGAGTACCCCCCCGGGGGGCTCCCCGTGCTCCCAGAGCCCATGTCCATCCGGATGGACGTGGCTGCTCTGCTCAGCCGTGCCGTGGGGTGCGGGAGGGCCAGGACAGCAGGTGCTGGGGGACACTGGTGTCCCTTCCCATGCTGCCTGATGGGTTGCATGCCCTGCCTGCAGCCCCCTGCCCTGCCTGCACCCCCATTACCCTGCCTGCATGTCCCTTACCCTGCCTGCACGTCCCTTACCCTGCCTGCACCCCCTGCCCTGCCTGCACCCCCCTTACTCTGCCTGCAGCCCCCCGCCCTGCCTGCACCCCCCTTACCCTGCCCACACCCCCGTTACCCTGACTGCACCCCCCTTACTCTGCCTGCAAACCCTGCCCTGCCCGCACTCCACCTCTTGCCGCCGCTCTCGGTGCCGCTGCCCGTCCCTGCCGCTACCGGTGTCGTCGCCGGTTACCGGTGCTGGTATCGATACCGCTGCTGCCGGGCTCTGCGCTGCCGAGCGCCTCCTCCGCGGGGTTTTAAGCGGGCGCGGGGGGGGAAGAAGCAGCCACCGCCCCTGGGGCGGAACCGGGAGACAGGACCCGGTGGGGCTGCGCTGGGCTCCGCTCCCTCCCCGGGCCCCTCTGGCCCCACATCCCCCCCGTACCCGGGTCCCCCCCAGCACCCTCCTGCAGCTCTTCCTCCATCACCTTTTACCTCCCAGTTTGGGCTTTTTCCTCCCTTTTTAGGCCCTGAGGATGTGCTTGGAGCCCCACATCTGACCCCGGCAAACCCCATGCTGCCCTTCCCCACGCTCCAGCCACAGGGCCAGAAGCAGCTCCGAGTCCCAAAGGCTCTCTTCCATCCAAAGCAGCAGATTTGATTCTATTTTTCCTCCTTTTAATCACTTCTGTCAGTGCCAACACACACAGTGACAGCCCGGGGACTCAGCATGCAGAGGACAAGCTGTCCCCAGCACCCAGCACCCCAGCAGTAACACCCAATGGGCCATCTCCCACCCTCCTGGGGGCTGCTGGAGTCAGGATTGTACTTGGGAACGCCATCCCCTTGCTCCAGCATTGCTGAACTGGGGGTATACAGATGGGAGCGTGGATGTGGGACACACACATGGACTATCCCAGCCCCACGGGTGATAAATGCACCCTCTCGCCCTGTTTTCCTCCTTCACATCCAGAGATTCCAGCCTGGAAGGATTGTTTCAGGGGGGTTGTGCCACAAGATCTCTCCCCTTGGTGGCATTCCAGGCTCCTGGCTCAGCCAGGGACCCCTCTCCTCACTCTGCGCCCACCAGCGAGCCCCATAACCGGCACCGGGAGCTGATCCAGGCTCTCCCTATGGATCCTCTCCCAGTGTTTCAGACCAGCCGGGGCTCACCCTCCAGGTCGCACAGGCCGGTGAAGCTGAGCTCCCGGCTGGAAGGGGAAGGAGGGGATGAGGGGTCAGGACCCTCGGCTGTGGGGCCGCGGTTCACAAAGGCTTCCAGGGATTTCAGGAGCTGCTTTGGCTTCCTTTTGGTGGATAACTCCAGCTCTGAGGAGGGCAGAGGGCAACGTGTGAGGATGGAGAGCGCGGATGGGGTCAGGGATGCTGTAAAGCTGCTGTCTCTACAGATCCCGTTGGGAAAGGCTGCCCTGTTTTCCTCACCAAACCCCAGCCGAGCTCGACACCATCCCAAGATCCCCCCATAAGGGAAGCCCAGGGTGAAGATGAAACAAGGAGTGGCTGGGGGTTTCTGGGGCTACAATCCTCAGGCCAGGCTCAGCAGGACACTAAGACCATGCTGGGTTCGGCCTTGCGTTGTTTCCCTTGGGAAAGAGGGAGGAAAATCCAGCACACAAACCCTTCAGGAGGAAGCATGAGTCGGTGATGGTCTTGTGCTGCCCCTTCCAGACGCGGTAGAGCCGCAGGAAGGCGGCTGCATAGAGGTCGTTGAGCACAGCAATGACCTGCTGCCGGCGGTTGCACTCCCTGCAAGAGGTGCAGAGGGGCTGAGCCAGGGTCTGGAGCACCAGGAAGCAGCTCCAGATCCCAAATCCCTTCCTGGCCTGGCTATGGAACTGCTGGAACGCACCGGCAGAGCCGCTCCTCGCGCAGGGCCTGGAGGATGATGCGGGTGATGTTCACAGACATGATGGCGAAGGGGAATTCCTGCAGGAGACGAAGTCTTATGGGAATCCCAGCTTGCTGAGGTGCCCACACAACCTCCAGCCCTTCCACACCACCCTAAACTCATGGGATGCGGCCTGCAAGCGACAAATCCATGCTGCAGGATAATGGTACTGCGAATACAGCTTCGATGGATGCTGTAGGACAACATCCAGGCTTAACCCCAACTATCTCCAGGATGAAAATACCATGTTTAAGGAGACAGGCTCCACTCGCTCCCGTTTTTCACTTGGATCTTTGTGATTCCCACTCCCGGAGCGTTAGGAATTGTTAGGAAGGTACCACCACGGGAGGACCTGCCTGGGTTTCGTGTTGGGACAGTTTGAAGATGTCCAGAGCCAGAGGCAGCATCTGAGGGTCCATGACAAAGAAGAGCAGCTGCATTAAGGCCAGCATCCCTGTGCCTCGCAGGTCTGTCCCGGGATCTGCGCCTGGAAAAGTGGGATGAGCCTGGAGTCACTCCCTGCTCCCATGGGCTTTTACACCACTCAAACCCTGGCAAATCCCTTCAGGAACTGCATCCTGAGGGCAGGTTTTTGAGGCGTTTCCCAAACCAGTGCTGTCACCTCCTCCCTGTTGTTCCCCCACCCATGGGCCCATTCCCAACCCTGCTCCAGGAATGAGGAGCCTACCCCAAGGCTGTGAAGTGTCACCTAAAGGCAGTTGTGGAGCCACAGGAGCTACTGGGTTTAGGCTTTGTCTATTGAGTCAACCAGAAGGTGCCGGCGAGGCTGCGTGTGGCACCTTTAATCACACTGTGTCACTTAATGACATTGTTTTTCTTGCCCAGCTGAGGCCACCTCAGTGACAGAGCCCTGGCCTGGGCCAGGGAATGGGACACGGCTCATTAGCCCTAATGAAGAGCACTGACGACACCATGGAGCTGGTGAAGGGCCTGGAGCACGAATGTGCTGAGGAACAGCTGAGGGAGCTGGGGGATTCAGCCTGGAGAAGAGAAGGCTCCTTAAGGGGAGACCTTAGAGCAGCTCCAGTGCCTAAAGGGGCTCCAGGAAACCTGGAGAGGGGCTTGGGACAAGGGCCTGTAGGGACAAGCCAAGGGGAATGGCTTGAACCTGCCAGAGGGGAGACTGAGAGGAGCTCTTAGGCAGAAGCTCTTCCCTGTGAGGGTGCTGAGGCGCTGGCCCAGGGTGCCCAGAGAAGCTGTGGCTGCCCCATCCCTGGCAGTGCTCAAGGCCAGGTTGGACACAGGGGCTTGGAGCAAGCTGCTCCAGTGGAAGGGGTCCCTGCCTGTGGCAGGGGTTGCAGCTGGAGGAGCTTTAAGGTCCCTGCAACCCAAACCAGTCTGGGATCCCGTGAAATCACCCTGGGAAGCAGCTGGGAAGGAAGGAGAACAAGGACCTTTACTCTGTGTCTGCATCCCGCCTCTGGAGGAGGGAATGGGACCAGTGTGACCCCTCCCAGCACAGGGAGCTCCTGAGGTCTCTCCCTCTGCCCTACCTTGAAATCCAAGTTCTTCCCAGTGCGCTCCATAGCGTGGGCAGCCCAGGCGGGAGCGGGTGAGCTTCTTGTAGATGGTCTGCAGGATCCTCATGTGCACGCTCTCGTTGTCATCCAAACCACCTGGTGCAGAGAAAACACCCCTCAGCACCCAAAACCTACCCCTTAGCACCCAACCCCCACCCCTCAGCACCCAAAAACAACTCTTGGCACCCGAAACCTGCTCCTCAGCACCCAAAAACCTGCCTCTTGGCACCCAAAACCTGCCCCTCAGCACCCAAAACCCACCCCTTGGCACCCAAAACCAACACCTAGCACCCAGACCCCATCCCTCACCATCCAAAACCCACTCCTTAGCACCCAAAACCACGCCTTGGCAGCCAAACACACTTCTCAGCACTCAAAACCTGCCCCTCAGCACCAACGCAGAGCCATGGTGGAGAAAGAACCCCCCCCCAGCAGCAGGGGGAAGCCAGAGCCTCGCTGGACATGAATGCCGTGGCCAAGCACGGGTGCTGGTGCCAGGAGAACATCCCGGCCGCGCTCATCCCACTGGATGGAGGAGGGAAGAGCAGGACCATGTCCCCTGGAGCCACTCACACTGTGCCATGGCCAGAGCCAGCTCTTGCTCCCCCCGCAGCTGTGGCTGGAGCCGGGGGGGCCCGAAGAGGAAGCGAAGCAGAGCAGCCAGGCCCTGCCTGCGCCGGGGTGCACGCAGCTTCCTCTGCAGGGAGAGAACCGGGACGGATGAGGGATGGGGAATGGGAATGAGGGAAATCCTGTGGGAGAGGTGGGAGGGAGCTGAGGGAAGGGGAAAGGGAAGGAGGGAGCTGCCTCTCCCCTCTTCTACTTACTAAAGCTCCCCCCAAGGTGGAGCCCTGCCCATACCCTGCACTCGCCCAGCTCGGCTGTCTCGAAGAACTGCAGCGCTTCCCTGAAGGAGATGGGGGCTGCGGGCACTGCCGGTGTTCCCCTGAGCCCTGCGGGGGGCAGAGAACCGGGTCACACCCCAGCTCCTCCATCCCAGCACAGTGCGAAGGGAACAGCTGAGGGACCTGGGGTGTTCAGTCTGGAGAAGAGAAGGCTCAGGGGGGACCTGATCGCTCCCTACAAGTGCCTGAGAGGAGGATGGAGCCAGGAGGGGCTGGGCTCTGCTCCCAAGGAACAAGGGATGGGACAAGAGGAGACGGCCTCAAGCTGCACCAGGGCAGGTTTAGATGGAGCTGAGGAACAATTCCTGCCCCAAAGGGTGCTCAGGCATTGGAACAGGCTGCCCAGGGCAGGGCTGCAGGCACCGTCCCTGCAAGTATTCACACCCCCTCAGTGCCATGGGTTAGTGGTGGCCTTGGCAGGGCTGGGGTAAGGGTTGGACTGGATGATCGAAGCTCTTTTCCAACCCCACTGACTCCATCATTCCCAGCCGAGAGCTTGCTCCTAGCAAGGTGAGGACCTGGGGAGTCTCCCTCCCCTTGCAGACACTTGGCTCTTTCCCAAGCTCCCCCCTCTCCCAACTATCCCCTCCCAGCCTTCCCCATCCACCCCTTATCCCAGCGCCAGCTGTACCTGACTGGATGTCTTCCACAGCCTCCCATTCTTCCCGCGCTCGCTGCAGCTCCTCACTGATCTCTACTGAAAGAAGGGAGAAGGTGTCAGAGACCCATGGGGGGGGATTTGCTCCCTTCTCCCAGGGCTGCTCAGGGCAGGATTCCCCTTCTCTAGGGATGAACCCCAGCTGAGATGCTGCGGGATTTCTCTTTGGAAGCTTTATGGAATCATGGAATGGTTTGTGATGAAGGGACCTTAAAGCTCATCCACTTGCCACAGAGACTGGTTTAGTGGTGCCTGTGGCAGGGCGTTGGAACTGGACGAGCTTAAAGCTCCCTTCATCCCAAACCATTCCACGATTCCGGGGCAGAGCCAGCGCGATCCATGCAGGGCTCCTCGGGCTCTGCCACCCGGAACCACCGGGATAACGCACTGGAACCGGAGTTAACACTCACCATCCCCCGCGGGCGGCTCCGCTCCCTGCACCAGCGCCTGCAGGAGCCCGTTCTGCCCCAGAGCCGAGAGCTGGGGGAGACACGGGGACACGCGTCACCCATCGGAGCGGACCCCGCAACCCGACCGCTCCCGCCGGGACCCGGCCCCTGCGAGCGGGCTGGGGCCAGGAGACACGCACGGGGACGGACTTGCCGGGCGGCGGGAACCGCTGCCGCTCTTCGGACCGCTCCGAGTCCCCGACGCCTCCGCTCATGCTCTACAGGGAGAAGGAACGGGCCCGTCCCGCGGCGGGGCCTCAGCGGCGCCACCGGGAGCGGTGCGGGGCCGCTGCCCGGCTCCGGCTCCGCCGCGCAGCGCATGCCGGGAGCTGTAGTCCGCCCCGCCGGTGGGTCAGCCGCAGGAACACAATTCCCGGCAGGCACCGCGCGGGTCGGAGACGGCGGCCCTGGAGGGTCAAACCGCGCGGAAGGCGGGCCCTGCCCGCGGCTCGATGACAGGTCCTGAGGTTCGGTGCCAGCACTCCGGGGTGTGTTGCCTCCCGCCCATTCCCCGAGGGCGGAGCGGCGTCCCGACGTCCCGACGTCCCGGCGCTCTGCTGCACAAGGTCGCGGGGCCATGGGGCTGTACGCGCTGCTCTGTCTCGCCTCCCTCATCCTCCTTCCCCTCCTCTCCCTCGCCTGGTTCCTGCTGCGCTCCGGCAGCGGCCCCAACCCCTTCGCTGCCGATGCCCGGCGCCCGCCAGCCCCGCTCGTCACCGACAAAGCGGTCCGCAGGACGGTCGTTAAGACAGGTACGGGAACCCCCGCACAGGACCTCCAGTACCCCTGTGGGATCCCTCCAATAACCCTGTGCGACCCCTTGATCCTCCAGTGGGACTTCCCGAACACCCCAATGGGACCCCTCCAGTACCCCGCTGGGACCCTCCATTCCCCAGTGGGCCCCCCCCCCATAGGACCTCCAGTCTCCCTGTGGGACCCGCAATCTCCGATGGGACCTCCCAGTCGCTGGTGGGACCTCAGCATCCCCCCGTGGGACACCCAATCCCCAGTGGGACCCCCCCAGTGCCCAGTGGGATCTCCCTAATACCCCTGTTGGACCCTGCATCCCCTGCTGAGAGCCCCCATCCCTCACTACAACCCCCTCAATCTCTCAGTGGTACCCTCCAAACCCCGGTAGGACCCCTTCATCCTCCAGTGGGACCCTCCCCCAATACCCCAATGAAACCCACCAAACCACAGCGTGACCCCCAAATCCTCAGTGGGACCCCCCCCCCAAATACCTCAGTGGGATCCCCATTCCCTGGTGGGACCCCCCCATAGGACCTCCAATCTCCCTGTGGGATCTCCAAATCCCTGGTTAGACCCCCAAATCCCCAGTGGGACCCCCCAATACCCTGGTTGGGACCTCATCATCTCCCAGTGGACCTCCAATCCCCAGTGAGACCCCCACCAATCTCCAGTGGGACCCCTCAGTGCCCAGTGGGACCTCCCTAACACCCCAGTTGGACCCTGCATCCCCTGATGGGAGCACCCCCTCCCTTATTACGACTCCCCCATTCCCCAGTGGGACCCTCAATCCCCTATGGGACCCCCTATCCCAGCTCCACCGGGACTAGGTCACCCCTTGGTGGCATCTTCCCCCCCCACCTCCCAGCACAGCATCACCCCCTGGACCAGCATCACCCCCCAGCACAGCTGGGCATTGCCCACAGCAGTTCCATCGCCCCCCAGCACAGATTCAGGGGTCACTTCTGGGTACCCTGCACATGCCCTGGAGGGATGCCGCTTCCACCACTGAAGATGCCCCCCATGTGTGTGTGTGTGTCCTGTGCCCCCTCAGTTTTCTCTGCAGACAAGGTGCCGGAGCGGCTCGATGCCATCGTGATAGGCAGTGGCATCGGGGGCCTGGGAGCCGCGGCGCTGCTGGCCAAGGCAGGCAGGCGGGTGCTGGTGCTGGAGCAGCACGGGAAGCTGGGGGGCTGCTGCCACACCTTCACCGAGAAGGGCTTCGAGTTCGACACCGGTACGGCCCCGTGGTGGGGATCGCATCCATAGCCCCGTGGCAACCCCTGACTCCCAGCCTGGGTTATACAAGTGCTTTTCTGCCTGAGCACGCAATATCCTGTGGGTTCCACACCCCAAAAGTCTCCTGCCACAGGGCAAGGCACGGCCGCTCACACCCCTAACCCCAGCCGCTCGTGATGTTCGATGGACCCAGCCCACTTCTGTAGAATTCCCCATAGACTGGGTTGGGCTGAAAGGGACCCTAAAGCTCCTCCAGCTCCAACCCCTGCCACGGGCAGGGACCCCTTCCACTGGAGCAGCTTGCTCCAAGCCCCTGTGTCCAACCTGGCCTTGAACACTGCCAGGGATGGGGCAGCCACAGCTTCTCTGGGCAACTTGTGTGGTCAGCCATGCCCCAGGGATATCACCTGAGGGCGTATTCTTTGACAAAGCCTTTCCAGCAAGACAAAGTCCAGCTCCACACCATTAATGTTTGGGATTAATGATTTACAGCAATACAGGCAGGAAAAACAGCAACGTGGAACAGCGTTCCCAAAAGCTGCTAAAAACCATGTCATTGAGCACTTTCCCCCTTGACCTAAAGCGGTGGGAGGGTGTTTCCCAACTTTTCTCTTTCCCCTCCACATGGAAAAATAAGAGGAGGTTCCTTGTGCATCCTGGGGGTGTGAAAACAAGGGAACCCCCCCTAAATCAAAGGGAAATCACCTCTTCCAGGTATCCACTATGTGGGGCGGATGCAGGAGGGCACCAGCCTGCGCTTCCTGGTGGACCAGCTGACAGAGGGGCAGCTGGAATGGGTCCTGCTCCCGCCTGTGTTTGACGCCGTGGTCCTGGGGGAGCCTGGCAGTGCCAGGACCTATCAGCTCTATTCTGGGAGGGAGGGCTACTTCCAAGGCCTGAAGCAGCAGTTTCCTGGGGAGGCGGCTGCTATTGAGGAGTTTGAGCGGTTGGTGAAGGTAAAGGGGGCTTTTGGGGGTGGTTTTGGAGATAGTTTTGGGGATGGTTTTGGCTCTGGTCACCCCCGAACACTCAGCTACTGGGCAAGTGCATGTGCTGGTGAGGCACAGCCTGCCCCTGTCTGGCCCCATCTCCCCTTTCTGCCTCAAAACCCTGGAGTTTGAACTCCCCTCACTGAGGATGCTCATGGTCCTGTGGGGTGTGCTGGGACACCCATGAGCTTCAGCATCTCCGTGGGGTGATGCTTCAGGGCTTCCCCATGGGGTGATTGCAGTCATCAAACCAGTGCTGAAGTAGTGTTAATTGTGCCTTGAAACCCCCACCACAGGGAGCTCTATGGGGGAGGAAGAGCTCCCTGTGCCCAAAGCAACCTGGGATGCTGTTGTCTCTGCCAGCCAAGCAGTGAATTGGATAGAATCCTGGCATCCCAGCCTGGTTTGGGTTGAAGGGAGCTTAAAGCTCCTCCAGCTCCAACCCCTGCCACGGGCAGGGACCCCTTCCACTGGAGCAGCTTGCTCCAAGCCCCTGTGTCCAACCTGGCCTTGAACACTGCCAGGGATGGGGCAGCCACAGCTTCTCTGGGCACCCTGTGCCAGCGCCTCAGCACCCTCACCCTCAGCACCCTCACCTGAGCAGCCTCCTCCTTCCCGCAGAGCGCCAGCAGAGGCTCCCTGCTCTTGGTCCTGCTGAAGCTGGTGCCGCGGGCGCTGGCAGCCCTGTTCTGCCGCTCGGGGCTGCTCCCCCGCCTCTGCCCCTTCTTCCGCCTGGCGTCGCGCAGCCTCAAGGAGGTGGTGACTGCTCTCACGCCCAACCACGAGCTCAGGGCCATCTTCAGCTACATCTTCCCCACCTATGGTAGGTACCCAGGGGGCTCCGGGCTGCTCGCTCCCTGCTCCTCCCTGTTTCTCACATCCCACATCCGTCCTTCCCTGCAGCGCACCCAGGGTGTTCCTCGTCCTCACACCTTTAGGATAAGCCACAAATCCCCACGGTTTGGCACAAACTCACCTGACCTGTCTCACCTCTTTCTCCAGGCGTGGTGCCCTCCAAGGCCAGCTTCTCCATGCACAGCATCCTGGTGGACCATTTCCTCTGTGGCGCATGGTATCCCAAAGGAGGGGCTGGTGAAATCGCCTTCCACACCATTCCTGTTATCCGGAAAGCTGGAGGCAATGTGTTTGGAAGGGCACCAGTGCAGAGGATCCTGCTGGACTCCCAGGGCAAAGCCTGTGGTGAGCATGGGATGGGGCACCCGTGGCTGCTCCCTGCTGTGGCATTGCTTTGAGCCATTCCTCCCTCTCCCACCTTTCCCTTCCAGGTGTGAGCGTTAAGAAGGGTCAGGATCTGGTGAACATCTTCGCTCCCATCATCATTTCGGATGCCGGGATCTTCAACACCTACAAATGGCTCCTGCCAGCGGAGGCACAGGCATTGCCTGGTACCCCAGCACCGTTGGGCTTGGGTTGGGTTTCACGGGGCTGATGGTGTTAATCCTGCTCTGAGCCACAGCAGAATCCTTCTGATTGTTCCTTAGACATGCTCAAACCTTGTGGCTTGTGTTCCAAACACCATCTCTTGCTGGGCATTTCATCACAGGGGTTTTAGTGGAACCAAAATGAGCTCACCCAACCTGGTCATGGTTAGCAAAGCCTTGGCTTTGCTGCTCCATCTCCCTAAAAACCACAGCAGAGCACCCCAAAACATGGGGCAGTCGGTGGAACGTCCGCATAACGTTGGGTTTAGTGGTGGCACAAAGTCTTCATGCTGCTTTGGAAGGGGCGCGGTTGGGGGGGAGCGTTGTGGGCACCCGCATGGTTGGTCTCCAACCACCCAACACTTGCAGAATTGGGTTCAATGAATCCAAGAGATGAACCAGTTCCACAAGCCAGCATGGGAGCAACGTAGGTAGGAGTGGGGCTGCTTCTAGGAGAAACCACTTCTCCATTGCTGAGGATCCCAGAGAATACTGATTTTCCCCTTCTTCCCTCCTTATCCAGAGATCCAGTCCCAGCTCCGCATGGTGACGCACGGTGAAGGGGGTTTCACCATCTTTGTAGGTCTTAATGGCTCAAACGAAGAGCTGGGGCTGGAGCCCACCAACTACTACATATATCAAGGACATGACCTGGACGAAATGTAGGTTTGGCTTCACCTTGGATGTGCTTTGTTAAGCATAAAGAGATGAATTCCAGGGTGGTGACGCAGCAAAGGCTCCTGATTGATCCTCACTGCACGGGGATTCAGTCAAAACAAGTCTTGTGGGTGAGGTTCGGACCAAACCCTCCTCCAACCTCTGCATCTCTCTGCAGGATGAGTCGCTACCTGTCCTCTTCCAGAGAAGAAGCTGCCAAGAACATCCCTATGCTGTTTGTCAGCTGCCCATCGACCAAGGACCCCACCTGGGAAATGAGGCACCCAGGTAAGGACTGGAGCCCAACCACACACACTCTGGAAACCACTTGGAGGCTTGGTTGGGTTTATGGCTGCACACAAGGGGTTCCTCCTCACATCGCCATGGTCAGAGCTGCTGAGCAGGTTGCTCATGGAGAGCGGTCTTCAAGGGGCCTGGATGAAAGGACCACAGAGGCCACACGGGGAGAGTTGTGGCAGTGCAATGGTGTCATGAGGGTGAGCAGAGGGACACCAGCCCCAACCTTGTCCTGCTGCAGGTAAATCCACGCTTGTCGTTGTGACCTTCGCCAGATATGAGTGGTTTGAGGAGTGGAAGGACAAGCAGGTCCATAAGCGGGGAGATGACTATGAGGAGTTGAAGCAGACCTTTGTGAACACCATCATGCAGACTGTCTTCAAGCTGTACCCTCGCATCGAGGACAGGGTGAGGACACCGGGGCTCTCAGGTGCTCCAGCTCTTCTCCTGGGTCTCCTTTACTCAGCCCCATGCAGTGAATGTAGGAGCTGGACATGAGGTGACACCAACCCATAATCAACCCCTGACCATGCCTGGTGCGAGGGGAAGGACGGTCCTCCAGGACCATGCTGGCACCAAGCTTGGCCAGAACCACCGCAGGGTGTGCAAGGAAACCCATCCCAACCCACACCCCACAAACCCAGCTCTCTGGAGCTGGGACACCCCACACCTTCACCCCTCCGCAGACCACGTTGTCCCTTTGTCCCCTGCAGATCGAGTACCTGTCCAGCGGGACGCCCCTCACCAACCAGCACTACATCGCCAGCCCCAAGGGGGAGTTCTATGGCGCTAACCACGACATGGCCCGTCTGCAGGCTGAAGCTATCGCAGCCGTGAGGGCGCAGACGCCTGTCCCCAACCTCTACCTGACAGGTACCATGGCCAGCACCATGAGAACACCTCTGGGGAAGCGGGATAGGAGGGGAGGAAACCTTCAACCCTGCAATGAACTGAGGGGATGAGGCACCACTGTGCCATGTGGTGATGCACGGGCACGTCCAAGTTGCATGGTCCTAATGGGAGGAGGAAAGGGCTGGGCCTCCTCCAGCTCCTGGGTGCTGTCGCCATGCCTGGTGTTGAGGAGTGGCTGAGCAGGATGAGGCCCTTTCCCTGCTGGGAAGGAGGAAGGGGGCAAACAGGGACCGTCGGTGTGTTGCAGGGGGGGGTGGTTGGGGATGGCAATGCTGCAGCACTGCTGAGGGTCAGCTGGGGATGGAGGACACGGGACCATCGCTGCTTCCCACCCAATTCCAGGGCAGGATCTGTGCGTGGGGGGCTTCGCGGGAGCCCTGCAAGGAGCCCTCATCTGCGCCAGCTCCGTCCTGGGGCGCAATCTCTACGTCGACATGGGGCGGCTGAAGAAGCGCATGGAGGCCACGAACACCAGGAAGAGGGACTGAGACCGCGGGACCGGGACCTCCTCTCCCACCGGATCACCCCCACTGTAGGGATTGGTGCACGTTTGGGAGGTTGCCAGGAGGGACAGGAACCAGCTGACCCTGGGGAGGTGCTTAGGCAACAGATATAAGGAATTGTAACTGCGCAATAAATCGTTGTTGACCCGCATTCCGTGAATGCTCTATGTCTTTGAACACCCGTGGGCTGCGGAGGAGAGGCTCAGCACGACTTTATCATGATTTCCTCTGAGTCTGGGCTTTTTTGGTGTTGGGTTTTATTTTTTTTCCCTTCCCTGCATTCATATCTGACAAATTCTTTTTTTAGATTTAGGATTTTAATTTTTGTCACTGAAATGTGAAGAGTCTCAGGCCAGGACAGATAAAAGGGCTTTGCTGTCTTTGCTTTAGTGCAAAGATAGGAGAACAGCAGAAGAATGTGTGCGAAGGACTCTGAGCGCAGAGTGCCAAACCCCAAGGGAAGGTTCCACACTCCTGAGGATCCTATGGGAGGGCTGTGCCGGCCTGGCAATCCACCCTCGCTTTACCACCTCAAACTCCATCTACGCACTGTCTCTGATGCCCGCACTTGGCTGTCCTGGAGCATGGCTCACAGAGTGCGAGTGCCCAGCCCCTGCTCCCACAGCGGAAGAGCCAGGATAGAAAGCTGGTGCTGGGCATCACCTACCCAGGGTGAGCGCTGCACCAGTGTCACCTACATGGCAATCCACCCTTGCTTTGCCACCTAGAACTCCATCTGTGTGCTCTCTTTGGTGTCCCGTCTTGAGCATCCTGGAGCACAGCTCAAAGAGTGTCAAACGAGCATGTCCTGCTCCCACAGCCAAGAAGCCAGGACAGAAAGCTAGTGCTGGGCATCACCTACATACAGTGAGCTTCTCAACGGTGCAGCTAACATTGCAGTCCATCTCCATTGCCACCTAAAACTCCATCTGCATACTGTCTCTCTGGTGCCCACTCTTGGGTGCCCTGGAGCACAGCTCACAGAGTTTAAATGTCCAGCCCCTGTCCCAAAGCAGAAGAGCCAGGACAGAAAGCTTTTGCTGGGCATCACCTACGCACAGTGAGCTTCCCAACAGTGACACCAACGTGGCAATCCACCCTCACTTTGCCACCTAAATCTACATCTGCGTAATGCTTCTCCACTCTGGTGCCCGCTCTTGGGCATCCAAAAGCTCAGGTCACAGAGTGTGAACATCCAGCTGCTACTCCTACAGCCAAGGATCTAGGGCTGAACGCTGGTGCTAGACTGTAGGGATTGGTGCATGGACGGGAAGCTGCTAGGAGGGACAGGAACCAGCTGACCCTGGGGAGGTGCTTGGGCAGCAAATATAAGGAATTCTAACTGCGCAATAAATCGCTGATGACCCGCATTCCGTGAATGCTCTATGTCTTGACCCTAGTTCGGAGGGAACTAGTGCTTCCGTCCCTCACCACACGAGTAGCGAGAAACTACAAGTGGTGACCCCGACGTGATAGTGATGGATGTGCGCCACGTGGTACAGGTATTGAAGGCCCTCGCGCAGTGAGCTGGGTTGCCGAAGGCAATAAACTCGGAGCCAGCGGGCCACTGCATCCAATGGTTGCGAGGCCGGGGGGCGGTGGAGGCCCCCGTGGACATATTAGATACCTCCCGATGGGGACAGATCCGCCAAGAGCTTTTGGAAGCGGTCTTGGCTGGGGAAAAGAAAGCAGGAGATCTAGGGGAGACGTGGGGTGCCATCGAGATAGTTGTCTCCAGGAGAGGAGCTGCTGGAGCGGCTGCAGGACACGGAGGCGCTGCGAGTGGAGGAGCCGCGGGTGCAGACCTTTGCGCGGGAGCTGTGGAGGAAGGTGCCCCGGGAGGCGCGGCCGGAGCCCCCGGGCCACGCGGCCGAGCGGGCAGCGCTGGAGCTGCAGCGCGACTGCCAGAAACCGCGGCAACAGCAACAGCGGCAGCAGCAAGGAAAACGGGAAGTGGAGCGTTGTGAGCCCTGGCAACACTCCCCTTTGTGCGACAGCGCAGGGGACACGGGGGTTCCCCACACCGAGCGACAACAACCCTCAAAGCCTACCCTGGGGGAATCCTCCCTACTAACGACATTGTCTTTATCCTTGGCTACCAGGCTGGAGTGTTTAGTTTGTTTTTGATTTTCTAGAAAAAAAAAGAAAAAAACCCCAAAACCACAGCAATTTAATGTACCCTTATAGCCTTTTGAACACGTTGTGTGAGTGCCATGGCGGGCTGTGGACTTGGGACCCCATCTACAACTCTCTGTGATCCACATGTACTGAGACTTTTTATGGATATTGCTGACCACTTCTTCCCATGTAGGCTGGCCACCTGCATCGGAATGAGTGTGCATTTTGGTCAGTGTAAAAGCCCAGGGCTCGTGCGATGTGGGGGAGGCAGAGCCTCTGCGGGGACACTCGCTAAAGCTGAGCCTGCAACCTCACACTGCGATGATGCTGCTTGGAGCTGGTTTCTTGATTGTCTTCACAGGGTCCTTACGCCACATTCTGTATGAGGGACCGTATAGTGGGAATAATGATTGTCTGGGGTTTGTGTTTCAAATATTGTAATTGTATGGAGTTTGCTTGTGGGATCCCGTGTGTGTGTGTGTGTGTGTGTGTTGAGGGCGGACAGTGTTCTGTGTATTTCTTGTTGTTGGGTTTGTGTAAAAGTTTTAATGGGTAGCAGATTAACATTTTGGACAAGAAAGGGTTAATGCAAAGTGCTGTTGCTGGCAGGTATTTATGGCTGCTGCTAAGCAGGCAGGCAGCTGTAGCTTCACATTCCTTTTCCACCAGAATGCCTTTGAATCACTTTAACCCAACTCCTTCTCAAGAGCTGATAGCCTGGGATAGGGGGTGTGTTTGTGTCCTCCTACCTACAGGTCCATGGCAGCTGCCTGCAAAGTTTGTCAAGCCTTGCCATGAGCTGGACAGACAAGTGGAGGAACCCGATGCCTCAGCTACAGGAGCTGACAGTGAATACCCCGAGCAGAATGAGATAGAGGAGGAGAAATATAAATGATTGCCAACCTGATGAAGTTTAACCATGCCAAGTGCAAGGTCCTACACCTGGGTCGGAGCAATCTCAGGCACAGCTACAGGTTGGGCAGAGAAGAGATTCAGAGCAGCCCTGCAGAGAAGGACTTGGGGGTGCTGGTCAATGAGAAAATGAACATGAGCCGGCTGCAGTGTGCGCTCGCAGCCCAGAAAGCAACTGTATCCTGGGCTGCATCAAGAGGAGCGTGACCAGCAGGTCGAAGGAGGTGATCCTGCCCCTCTGCTCTGCTCTCGGGAGACCTCACTTGGAGCATTGTGTGCAGTTCTGGTGTCCTCAACATCAAAAGGACATGGAACTGTTGGAACAAGTCCAGAGGAGGGCCACGAGGATGATCAGGGACTGGAGCACCTCCCGTATGGAGACAGGCTGAGAAAGTTGGGGCTGTTCAGCCTGGAGAAGAGAAGCTGCGTGGAGACCTCAGAGCAGCTTCCAGTGTCTGAAGGGGGGCTATAGGGATGCTGAGGATGGACTCTTCATCAGGGACTGCAGTGACAGGACAAGGGGTAACGGGTTCAAACTGAAACAGGGGAAGTTTAGATTGGATATAAGGAAGAAATTCTTTACTGAGAGGGTGGTGAGGCACTGGAATGGGTTGCCCAGGGAGGTTGTGAATGCTCCATCCCTGGCGGTGTTCAAGGGCAGGTTGGACAGAGCCTTGGGTGCCATGGTTTAGTGTGGGGTGTCCCTGCCCATGGCAGGGGGTTGGAACTGGATGATCTCAAGGTCCTTTCCAACCCAACACATTCTATGATTCTAGGATTCTATGAAAAGCAACAGGAAATCCACCCTGAAAAGGTCCCAGCCCTTCAGACACCATCTCACCCCTTGGTGGGGTTTGCTTTGATCTAAACAAGCCCTCATGGGCCATGGACTTTGTCTCCAGAGGTAGAACTGGATGGGTTCTGCCATCCAGGTTCTGCCATCTGGAGGGCTGCTGCCCTCCCCACAGTGACAATGCTGAGGCTGTAAAGGTCAGCTCATGCTCAAGCTGGTGATGCGGCTGCTCAAGGAGTCAAAGCCCAAAGCCTAGCAAAGGAAGGGCCAATAAACCAGGGCAGGAGCTGGAGGTTCACTTGGCTCTTTGGTACCATCAAGAAGCACAGAACCCACCCCAAGAGCCTGCACAGCTCCTGTGTGGAAGGTCCTGGTCTGTGATGCAGGGATCGGTTGCAAGAGGACAGGGCCCTGTGCAGGATGAACTCCTCCACCAAAGCAAGTCTCATTCTGTGCTCATGCATCAACCTCATGCACTGAACCTGTACCACCTCTCCCCGTGGGCTCCTGGATAAGCAGATGTGTTGGTTTTCCTTCAGTCCCCATAAGCAGAGCCCAACCCTGCTGCCAGATCCATTTGAGTTTCCTTAGTGCTCAGTCCTGGACTTCAGCTCCTGGGTGCGGTGCAGGCACCACACCACAGCCCAGCTCAGTGCTCACCATGGCCCAGCATGTGGGGTGGGATGTGAGGGACCTCCAGGGTCCCTTTGGACAAGGGCCTGTAGGGACAGGCCAAGGGCAATGGCTTTAACCTGCCAGAGGGGAGACTGAGATGAGCTCTTAGGCAGAAGCTCTTCCCTGGGAGGGTGCTGAGGCGCTGGCACAGGGTGCCCAGAAGCTGTGGCTGCCCCATCCCTGGCAGTGTTCAAGGCCAGGTTGGACACAGGGGCTTGGAGCAAGCTGCTCCAGTGGAAGGTGTCCCTGCCCGTGGCAGGGGTTGGAGCTGGAGGAGCTTTAAGGTCCCTTCCAACCCAAACCAGGCTGGGATCCCATGAAATCACCCTGAAGACACCCAGCACTGGTGCTTTGATCCATCCCCTCATGTATTAGAGCTCAACCCAGCACCCCCATGTGCAGATGAAAGGAGAATTCCCATTTGAACTCCCCATTTCCACCTTTTCTTCCTCCTTCAAGCTCTCTGCAACCCCACCAACAGGAAAACAAGCGCCGCCCTTGTTTCAGCCCATCCTCTGCTCTCAGGGCTGGGCTGGACGGGTGCAGGAAGGTGCAATTCCTCCTTTCAGTCTCCCAGAGTCTGCTCAGAGGCGCCGGGGCTGCGCTGGGATCCTCCTCGGAGCCTCCCTGTGGGGGAAAGTGGAACCACAACGGGAAGGATCCCAGCGGAGCTCTGCACAGCTTAAAACTCTATTTAAAGAGGAGGAACAACCCGGCTCCCGTCCTGAGCCGCTTAAGAGGAGCGGGGCTGCAGACCAGAACCGCCTCAAATCCGCTCAGGGCTGGAGGCTGTCTCGGCTCCATCCGGCCCCGGGCTCTGTTGGTCACACAAGGGCACGTTTAGCGCACAAAAAGCCCTGGGTTTGTTCAAACGATGGCGTTTTGTGCACAAAGAGGAACCAACCCACATCGTTGGTGCCAGGTTTCAAAGGGGCCGATGCTCAGAACACCAACACTGTGAACAGAGGTGAAAACTCGCTGCTTTTTGGTTTCAAACCCCATTTATTGACTTCAACACACAGGAAACCGGAAGAAAAACTACAAAGAAATATAAACTTGAGATCCTTCAAAGCAAAGCACAGCAGAAAACAAACTCTTTGCTCATTCAAACCTGCAGCCGGCCTCAAAGGAGCAACGTTGGGCCAAAACAAAGAAGTACCGAGAGGCACCATGCACCCCTGCAGCCAGGAGCCCCTGGGAATGGGGACAGGAGAGCCAGGGAGAACCGCCCTGGTTTAGCCTGGCCTGAGCTGTGCCTCCTCCCGGCACTGAGCAAACCAAGGTCCTTGCCCAGCTCATGCACAAACTCCTCGTGCTTGGTCCAACCTGGGCTCCCAAGAGCTCACTGCTCCCTTTGCTGACAGCAGTGGCCTTCCCAGCACTCCCTGGGCTGAGAGAGAACTGGGAAAGCTCCTGGGATGGAAAAGCAAACAGATTTAAACAGAATAAACCCCTCTGTCAATTCGTTTCCAATCAAACCCAATAAGGCAAAGCAGGAAAATGGCACGCGCCAAGAACGCCGCGGGAGCAGCTCGGCAGCACACAGCATTCCATGCGTGGAGTGCGCGGCTCTTCCTCACGGGCAGCACACAAAGCCATCACCTCCCACTCCACCCCCTGCCCATAAACCAGCCACGCACCGTTGGAGCCTCAGGCTTATCCTATGGGATCTCTGAACAGTGGAGTCCTGCTGCAGGAGCTCCCAGCAAGGTCCGTTCCCCCCCGGGTGACATTCCTAACCTTGTTTTCCTTTCCGTTCCCTCCACCTCACACTCCCAGCCTCCAAAAGAGCTTCTGCAAGCACAAGCTGGGCAGGCACTTCATGGCCTCTGTGGAAACATCACACAAACATCTTTGGAGTATAACTGCAATAAGAAGCAAACACCTCAGAGCTGTAACTCCTCAGCCAACACATTTGGCAGCTTTAAACCACCCCAGGATGCCCCCAGCCTGGTTTGAGTGCACCAAAGGGACCAGCTGCTGGTGACATTACATTCAAGCACTCAAAACCAGGCCCAGCAGAGCCAAGGAACACGAAGAGGATATGCTGGTGACACCATGAGCCCTTCACATGTTGGTCACCAGCTCACGGAGGTGACCTCAGGGGGAGGAAGTCCCGTGGTGACACAGGCGATGGTGCCTGTGCTGTGGTTTCCCAAGGCAAGAGGTTAGAATCATAGAATTGAACACTGCCAGGGATGGAGCATTCACAACCTCCCTGGGCAACCCATTCCAGTGCCTCACCACCCTCTCAGTAAAGAATTTCTTCCTTAGATCCAATCTAAACTTCCCCTGTTTCAGTTTGAACCCATTACCCCTTGTCCTGTCACTACAGTCCCTGATGAAGAGTCCATCCCCAGCACCCTGGGGAGTTCTGCCAAGGCTTGCGCAAGCAGCTCAGCCAGGTGAAAGGGCACTAGAGAGGAGCCAGCACTGAGCTCCATGGTGGGGAGGCTCCTTCAGCTGCCTTCTGGGGCCTCCATGCTGCTCTTCCCAGGAAGAGGTTTGAAGGGTACAAGTTCTGTCCATCCCAATGCTTCGGGGTTACCACACACTTTACACTGCTGTGGAATGACGATGACAAGGGGGAGGGAAGCCACCTTCCAGACGAGGTCTGCTACAACCACACCATGCCAAGCTGGCACAGAGCTTCCTCAGCCTCAGCTGTCCTCCTGCGTAACACTGGATGGCAGCTGCCACCTTCAGTGCAAACAGCTCTGGGGGGTGAGAGGCAGGAGACAAGCAGGGAGCAGGGAAGGAAAGAGCCCCATGGGGAACAGAAGATGCAGGTGAGGAAGTTTAAGCTACGACCCAAGTGTCAAAGATGTGCAGGAAGAGACAATCTGGATGTTAAACCCCAACATTGTCTTCATCACACAGAGAGGGAAATAAATCACATCAGAGGCCTCAGTGGATCATTTCCAAACCAGTGCAGTTGGTCACACGCTGCAGTTGAGCATCCACACACAGTGGACAGAAGAGGAGAACGCGTGTGTCCCGAGGTGCTGGGTACAACCAAAGCTCTATGGCTCTGGAAGGGGAGGGTCAGATGGCTCATTTCGCAGGCAGACAGATAGATATATCTCTCTATATATAATTTCTTTCCCCCAAGAGGAGACATCAGTACAGTAGTTGGCAAATTCCATTTCATTTGGCCACAGAGGCTCTGTCAAGTGCTGGACGCTGGCTACAAGCCAGAGGACTTTCACCTTCAGGCAGGTGGAAAAGGAGGAACATGTTATGAGGAAGTGAAGGGTTTAATGTTACCGAGGTGCAGGTGCAAAGCTAAAAGCATTTCCCCTTCTTCCTGCTGTCTCGAACCTGAACATGGTGCACAGCTACAGCGGGGGAGGCAGTGGGTGTCCCGGGGTTCCTGCACTTTCAATGCCATCCATCACTACTCCGCTGAGCATCAAGGAGGAAGCTAGATCTGGAAAGGCAAAAAGCAAGGTGACAGCTCAGCATTGCTCTTCTGCTCTGAGAAAACACCGGGGTTTTGAGCGGGCTGCGTGTCTCCAATGAGCTCTTCCTAACTGCCTGGCTGCTTTACTGTGCCCCAGGGACAAGTCAGGGAATTCCTGGCAAGGGAAGCAAATTCCTGAAATCCTGGTGAGGTTAAATAGGGAAACTGAAGTAGGAAAACCATACCCGTGGCACTTGGGTGGCTTCCACAGCCAGGTATGGCTGCAGTTTGGGAAGGGAGAGCACTGCTCCCAACAGCAACACTGAAACAGAGCTGGGCACCGCTTGACTGCAAAGGGAAAATCCCTAATCCCATTTGGAAGTGTCCATTGTCATGGTCCCCCACATGGCAACAGCCTTCCCAAAGCCTGAGCTTCAGCTTCCTTCCCTTGTCTCCTCCTCTTCCTACTGGAAAATAACTGCAGACACTTCTGACTTCAGGGACAGCCAGGGGGGAAAGGTTCAAGGGCAAAAAAGTCCCCAAATCCTGCCCTTTTCCTGCTAAAATCCTCTTGGGAAAAAGCCATTCGAGCCTGTGATTGAGCACACACGACCTCAGGACCCCCAAATCTCCACCCTGTGTCAGCTCTGCCACCACTTCTCAGCATTAGCACTTCCATTTCCCTGTTTCTACACCAAGAGCAGGGCTTTTGCTTAAGAATCCAGCTTTCCAACCCCAACGCCGCGTGGCTTCAGGAGCATTCCCAGGGCAAGAGGCCAAGGTAGCGTGTTCACCACTCAGACCAGCCCTAGAACCTGCCCAGCTCTGCTTTTGGGCACATTTTACCTTCTGATCCAGTCTCTGATAATCGCCAGATTTGGGCCGTCGACCACTTTTGGATCTTCTTCCTTCCAGAGCAAAAGCAATGATCTTTGGAGAGAGAACCAGGGACAAGGTGAGGGGGGCAGCAGCAATCAGATCAGCTTTTCCTCACTTCAAACATAGGTGTTTTCTAATGCTTGTTCCAAAGCACTTGGAACAACTGCATGCCGATACTAAAGCCAGCACAGATGGGAAGCAGGCGGTACCTGAGGTCTGCCTAACACACAGCAAACAATAAAAGTTTGTTTTCTGTCTCCTACCCCTAAAATAGCTTTACAGGAGGAAAATAAACCCAGCAGAAAACAGTTACATCCCTTGAGCTGTGTTAAGACTATTTAAAGACAAACCTTCTGTAATCTGCTCCAGAAAGCTGTCAGCAAGAAAACACGGGATAACCTCACCCATCTTCTCCTTTTCACCGCTCTCAGCTTAAAATAACCACCAGAGCCAAGGCCACCTGATTCCCACAGCGATCCAACCCTTTTCCCAGCTCCAGCACCCTCCCTGCTCCTCCCAGAGCTGTTGGGTCAAGGCTTAATAGTAAATTAATAATATTAGTATTATTATATCAAACCAATGCCTCTCACCTTGCGCTTGTTGTGATACGCTACGTACAAGGCAGCGACAATAATCGCAGTGGTCACCAGGTAGGCGAAGAAGTGGCTGCTCTCCGACTGGTCCCTGGGAGAAGGGAGGCTCTTCCCTCTCTCCCTAGCAAAGGAGGAGGCATCACTGCCGCCTTTAGCCCCCTCCTCGTCCTCCCTGGGGCTTTCTTCATTCTCTAAGAAGCTGTTGTCCTCACCAGCAGAGGAAGCTGATTGTGGCGGCACGTTTTTATCCCTTGGAGAGCCCCCATCATTGCCCTGGCTCCCGGTGTCGCTCTCCTGGTTCCCATCGTTACTCTCCTGGTTCCCATCGTTACTCTCCTGGTTCCCATCGTTACTCTCCTGGTTCCCATCGTTACTCTCCTGGCTGTTTTCCTGGTTCTTGTCATCATTCTCCTTGTCCTTGGTGTTGGTGTCTTGGCTGTTGGCCTGGTTCCCCCCGTTACCATCTTGGTTGTTGGCCTGGTTCTTATCCTCAGTTTTCTCCTTCTCAGTCTCCTCGTTGTTGTCCTCGTTCTCCTCCTCAGCTTTCTTCTTCTCAGGCTCTTCATTGTTGGCCTGGCTCTTGCCATCCTCGCTACCCTTGTTGCTGCCCTGTTTCTCACTGCTGGTCTCCTCATTCTTGCCCTCACCCTCAGCATTGCTCCCCTGGCTCTCAGTGTCAGCCTTCTGGCTAGTGACATGATTCCTGTTACTGTCGCTGGTCTTGCTCTGGTTCTCAGTGCCGGTGCCTTGGTTCTTGCCTGTGCTATCAGCATTGTCAGCACCACTGGGCTTGCTGTTATCGTTGGGGTTGTTGCTCTGGTCCTTGGTGCCCTGGTTCTCAGCTGTGCTGCCAGTGCTGCTGGGCTGGTTGTTGGTCCCGTTCTTGTCGTTATTGCTGGGGTTGGTGCTCTGGCTTGTATCATCACTGCTGCCACTCTGGGTGCTGTTGTCCTTGTTGTCTTTGTCCGTGCCACTGGTGCCCTGGTTCTGGCCATTGCCACCTGTGCCACCACCTTGTGTACTGCCCTGGGTACCTGTGCTGCCGCTTTGGCCATTCTGGTCACCACCATTCTGCTCCCCTGCATTGTTACCAGTGCCAGACACAGCCGCGGTCTTCTGGACCTCAGGTGTCACCCCTTCATTGCTCGTACCCTGCTTGGCCTTCTCCCCTTGTGTCTGACCCGACCCGGAGCTCTGCCCTCCGTTCCCGTTGGCTTCATGCGCAGGCTCCTCCTCGGCGGTCTTGTGGACGCCGTTCTCTCCAGCCTGGGCCGCTCCCCCGGCGCCCGCAGAAGCTTCTTTGGACTCGGGTCGCTGCTGCCCCTCGGCTGCAGAACACAGAGCTCAAGTCACCCGCGGCCCCGCGCTCGCTGCCGCCCCGGTCCCCCCCAGCCCGTCCGCCGCCCCCCCCGCTCACCGTCAACGCGGAGCAGGAGCAGCAGCAGAAGCAGCCGCTGCAACATGGCGGCCCCGCACCGACCGCTTCCGCTTCCGGCCAGAGATGTCGCGACGGGGGGCGGCGGCGGGCGGGGCGAGAGCGGCCGCGCGGAGGGGCGGGGCTTGAGGAGTAGGGGGCGGGGGGGCGGAGGTGGTATGGGCGTGGCTTATGGAGAGTAGGGGGCGTGGCTATTTATTACCAATATCTGGAAAGTGCTGTTCGGAGGGCGTGGCTTATACCGAAATAGGCGTGGCCTATGCAAATTAGGGGCGCGGGTTAGCGATGTGCGCTGACGGCGGGTACCGAGCGCTGTTTGCTCCTTCCCTGTGAGGATCACTCATCCCCTGAAGCCTTATCCAGCTCAAATGTCCATCTCTTCCTATAGGCTGTGTCCCTGCTCTCTTCTAGGCTCCCTGCACACCTGGACGGCTCCTCCACCTTGGTCAGCAGAACATCCATAAGGATTTCATCACGTTTTACTGATAGTCCCACTCATCTTCAGCCTCCTGCTCTGCTCCAGGGATGGGAACCAGCCTGGATCTGATGCAGATGAAATGAAGAAAGATCCCCAGATCCATCTGTCATCCTTCTGCCACGGTCTGGACACGAGCTGAGCTCCTCTGGTGGATTTGATGTCCTCAGGTCCATTCCTTTGCTATATCCCTCTTGCTGTATCCCTTTTCTAGCAGATGTTGGCTGAGCCGTGGCTGTTGTGGGATCCTGGTAAACCAAAGATCTCCAGATGTTCTTCATGGGTTTTCCCCGTGCCCATCACTGCTGCCTGGCGACCTCATCCAGGTCTGTGTCCCTCTCTTTAGGGATTTTGGCATGGGGGCACATCATCCATATCTCCCTGCCTATCCTTCCCAAACCAGCCAGAGCTTTATTATCAGTTTTCCAGATGCATGAATCACGCCATCAAGTCTCTGTAATTTGCCTTATGAGTATCAATCCTGATTTATCCTCCCTGTCACCTCATTTCAGATCAATGGATTTGCCTTCCTCTCCACCCAGGATGAACTTCCTTGGTGCTCAACCACTCCAGAGCATGGTGTCACCAGAGCTGTATCTCATCCCTAACATGACATCCTGCTAAAGGACATGCAGCCAAGTCTCTAGAAGGAACCACAAGAACATCCCAGATCCTTCAGCTGCTCCATTTAACACTAAAACATGGAAAAATATCCCACCACCTTTCACCATGCAACCAAATGAGTCCTGTGCAGTGATAATACCATGAGGAATAATCCTGACTTGGCCTCAGAGCACGATGGATTATGTGCTCGATTTTTCCTTCTTATTTTTTTTTTTTTCCCCATCCTCTATTCAATTCAACCCATTCCAACATTCCCAGCAGCTCAGTTCTGCCCATTCCTGCCTTTCTAAGGAGACACAAGAGCAGTTGGCCCAGTGCTTTTGCTGAGATTTAAAGCAGACAAGCGGGGCTGTTTCTCATGCCCAGCCACTTCAGCTTTCACTCACGCCCCTGGAAGTCAAGAGCAACTGAACAGAGGCCAAGTTCCTCTGGATTTACAACAATGCATCTGGGAATGGGATCCTGCCCAAGATACCAAGTCCGAGGCTGACATCAGCTCAGCGCTGGTGCCTCACTCCGGGCTCCTTTGCCTTCAGCACTTTTCTTGGCTAAAATGGGATAAACAGGAGCAGTGACCTGCCCTGACCTCCGTGCCTGCCCCCTCTCCGTGCAGCCGGGAAACGGGAAGCTGCATCAATGTGGACAACAAGGAAATTCCTTCTGGCTGCAGCATGGCCACACGGATGTGGGCTGGTGGGAGGGAAAGGAGGAGGATTGGGGATTATTCTGTCTGCAAAGCAGAAGGAGGAAATTCCCTTTCAGTCTCACCCAGGTGATGGCAGCTGCTGGTCCTTTATCACCTTTAAACCAACTCCTTTCCATTCCAACCCCAGCCAGATTCGCTTGGTTTCCTCATCTCTTCCTATAAATCCTTGTGGGATGCTGCTTTTAGAGGGTGACTCTTTCTGAGAATGGCCACAACAACCAAGACCAGGCCTGGACACCCAAATCTGGCCTAGAATTGAGCACTGAGGCACTTCAATGCTTGGAGCTAATGAAGTCCTCACCTTGTCAGAAGCGTCTGCATCCCCATCCCATCCCTTTCCCCTGGAGGGCTAATCTGGTCAGGAGAAAGGATCAAAAGGAGAAACAATTAGCAAATGGAACAATTTAATGATGCTAATTAAAATGTATTAAGTGTAGCCAGTGCTTCTGCACCAGCTGCTATGGCAGGAGCCTGGAGCCCATGGAGCGCCCAGTGCGGGGCTGGGAAACGGGACATCTGCTGCATCCCCCCCCCAGCTTGAGGAACGCTCCGTCTCATTGCTGCCGCTCGCCGGGTTCACAGTGGAGCCTCTAATTAGCTCCATCTCTGCAGGAGACCCCTGGGACCTCATTAGGCATTTCAATTAGTGAATAGCCAGAGCTGGGGGGGAGCAGGGCTGGGGGCTGCTTGATGGAGATGCTGTAATTAAGCAAGAGGATGGAGGTGACAGAAGTAACCCCGCTTCCAAACAGCAGCAGGCAAAGCACCAGCTCTGCCACAGGTTTGCTCCTGACAAGCTTTGAACCAGGTCCTGGCCGTAAGACCCCGGTGATGGGTGCAGGAGGCTGGGGCTGGGCTCTGCATGGAAGTGGCATCCTCCAATCCAGGGTTTAAACCTTCCCTTACTGGAGGAAAGGATCATGGAGGAATAGCTGGCAGTGTTCAAGGCCAGGTTGGACACAGGGGCTTGGAGCAAGCTGCTCTAGTGGAAGGTGTCCTTGCCCGTGGCAGGGGTTGGAACTGGATGAGCTTTAAGGTCCCTTGTCCAACCTGGCCTTGAACACTGCCAGGGATGGGGCAGCCACAGCTTCTCTGGGCACCCTGGGCCAGCGCCTCAGCACCCTCACAGGGAAGAGCTTCTGCCCAAGTTTTCCTAATTTCATTCCCTCCCTGACCTTTTCCCCTTTGTTGGATGTGATAGGGGCACCCTATGAAGAAAAGCCACCTCCAAGGCAGGAGCAGGAGCTGTGCAGTGGCTTTCTATTGGGAACCTGTCTGAACGCAACACTTTGATCCAGCATGAAGGGTATGTAGATACCACCATCAGCCTGGTTCAGCTAAGAGAGCTTCAATGTGTCCTCTTGAGACGGAGCAACATGGAACCGGCCTTGTCCTCCAGGAGAAGCCAAGAGGGCTTTGGTGCCCAGTTGCTTCTCTTCTAGCAGGGGATAATCCAAGCCTATCCCAGTTCGGGATCACCACGAAGGCATCAGAACAGATGTTCCTTTTCTGTATGGGAAAAGGCAGAGCAAAACAAAGGAATATTCTCCTGCTGAAGTCCAACATCTGTTGGAAGCTGTCTGGCTCCGGCTCAGGCTCTAATTCTTGTGACAGGTCTCTTCATGCCTTTAATTTCCCATGAAATCTAATTCAAGCAGTTGTTTGCCTGCAGCCTGCTCCTGGTGTTGGGCATGGCAGGGCCGCATGCGATCCAGGCGCTCCTCGCAGGAAACCGGCTCCTTGGAACGGCCTCTCTGAAGGGAGCAGCATTCTGCCGCTTCCAGCCGATGGGCACATGTGATCCCAGGGACTCTCTAATCCTCTGGAGCCTGGATCTCGCCCCACGCGCCGTCAGGATGCCATTAATGCAAGCTTCGTGCCTGGTCCTCTTGGGTGCTGGTGTGGAGGCACCATGCCCTACCCCAGCGCTTCAGATCTGTTCTTTGAAAGCAAGAACTTCAAACCATGTCCTGTGTGGAATGGAAACGTCCACCAAGGGCAGGGCTCTCTGGGCTGCAGCAGTGACTAAAGATGCTCCAGGCACTTTCTCATGCTCCGAGCTCCACCCGATGGGGTTCCAGATGCCGGCGTCACCCCATGGCACACGCTTGTCTCACACAACATCTGGTAATGCAGACAGTACCTTCCTCAAGGACAAGGCACTGAGATGGTCCCTTTACCTCCATACAGACGTCTGCTGCCGCGGAAAGCACTTCCCTGGTGGCTCCTCAAGCACTGGAAAGGGAAAGAGAAATGTCATAGCAAAGGCAGCAGTTATTCCATTAAAGAGCAAAAGCACCCCCCAAACTGAGAGCTGAGCGGGAAGGGCTCAGCCCATCACCCAGGGAGGGTCTGGGTGATGCTGGGAGCCCGAGGACACTGTGGTCCCCTCCATGCAGCACTGGGGAATGGGGAGAGGAGCCAGGCTGGGTCCTGGGCAGTGGAAACCAAAAGGCTCAGGAAAGGGAATGAAGCGGGACTAAAACCAGCACAAACCACCCCTGGGCAGGAGCAGCTCAGGGTTAAACCTGCAACAGAAAACACGGTTGTGATTTTCAGTGGGAAAACTTGGAAACAGAGATTTTCCTGTTAAAAATATAGCATAGAAGGAGTCTTGATGAGCTCAAGTGTTAAATTGACCAAGAACTTCCAACTGGGTGAAAATCCACAGGGTGCCCCTGGCTGGCTTTTGTGCAGGTCCTTTGTTATCCTCATGTGTCATCCCTGGTCTGGAAGCAGCAGGCTCAGGGCACCCTGCAGCTCCTGGCTGTGAGACAGCTCACGATCCTCCACTCCTCACGCACCCCATCACCTGCTTTACCCAAACCCCAAATCCAGCTGCCCGTGTCTCCCTGATGGACACCCCAAAACCACCCTGTGCCCATCGACGGAGGCGCCTGGGGCTCGACCAGAGCCCCAGCCTGATGCTTCCCGGGATGCGGTGGCACTGGAGCGCTGTGGAGGAGGCAGCGATGGGCAGGGAGCGCTCCCCGCACTGACCACGCTCACGCAGCGAGTTACAGCTGAAGTTTTATTTCCTTTAGTGAAAAATAACAGGGTTTCATGGGGAGAAAACGCCCCCAGCCAGGGCTCAGCCCCGGATCCTGCTCCCCGGTACGGCCGCGGCACGGAGCATCCCCAGGGCAGGATCCAGCTCCTTGCTGGGACGGAGTGAAGCCATCGCTGTGGCCGGGAGCAGAGCCACAGGACAGGAGGCGTTTGGAGCACCTGGAGGCAGCGGGTCAGTCGCTGGTGTTCCTGCTCTTGCCTCCAGGATGGATGCAATGCCCGCTGCATTCCGTGCTGGATTGCCCATGGCATTGGGAGCACTCGCTTCGTGCCCGCAGGCGCCTCGCAGGAGGTTTCCATCATCAGCAGCTTATGGAGGGGTTATTTTCTTCTTTTTTTTGCCTTTTTTTCCTTTTTTATTAATAAAAACGGTCTTTATGTGTGAGCAGAAAGCCCCTTCCTCCAGAGTCTGCTTACAAAAGAGTTCAGAAAGGGTCAAATATTGACCAATAATGGTTTTGGCTGCGTTTGAATCTTGATTGTGGCTTCTGCAATGTACAGCAGGGAGGGGATGGACAGGCCGGGGCCGAGAAGGGGGACAAGGTTTTCCCTTAGTCAGCAGGTTTGGTGACCAGGGAGAGGGGCTGCGTCTGCAGCACGGCCAGAGCAGCCGGCGGGGACGGGATGGTGGCCGCAAAGGACGGAGGCGAGGACAGGAGAGCCGTGGAGGGCACCGAGGTGAAGGGGATGGGTCTGGAGAGGAGCGAGGGAGGGCTGCCGAGGCTCGAGGAGGAGGAGGAGGAGGAGGAAGAGGCGGCTTTGCCCGAGAGGAAGGTGGCTGAATGCACGCTGAGCCTGGCCTCTGGCTTGGTGGTGAGCGACAGGGGCTGCGCCTGCTCCGAGTGCGTGGCTGCCGGCGCGGCCGGGGACGCCAGCGCTGCCGATGGCGTGGCGGGCGAGTCCAGCATGCTGCCGTGCGACGAGGCGGGGCTGGCGCAGGGCTTCTCGGCCGGCAGGTACTGCACACACGGCTTCTTGCTCTTGGACACCAGGGAGCCTGGAATGGGGTGGGATGGAGTGAGCGGGCACAGCCGTGCAGGAGGAAAGGGGCCAGGGGGGTACTCACTGTCCGTGTCGTGGCTCTGCTGCTGCTGCTGCTGTGCCAGCTTCTCCCGCTTCCTCTTCTTCTTCTTGCCCTGGGAAGGGTTATAAAGTCCTCAGGTGGTTTGTGCCACCGGAGAGCCCTTGGGGCTGTTAGAAACAGGGACGAGGGTGCCCCTCATGGGGATGGATCCGCAGGGACTCGGCACCAGCACCTCAAACACCAACCTCCATGAGCACAGCAACGAGCCAAACACTCAGCGAGGGGACAGGAGGGGACACCTCATCCCAGATGGACACCTCATCCCAGATGGACATCCCATCCCAGGTGGACACCTCATCCCAGATGGTCACCCCATCTCAGATGGACACCTCAGCCCAGATGGACACCCCATCCCAGACAGAGACCCCATCCCAGAGACCCCATCCTGGCTGGTCCCACAGCTCCATCACTTACGTAGTTGTCCCGCGCTGACCATGTTGGGTAGAGCTGCGAGTGGAGCTGCCGCTCTTTCCGTGCCAGCTCATAGTACTTTGCCTGCTCCTCCCGCGACAGCGAGTGCCACTGCAGGGGGAGAAGAGCCCACGCTGCAGCCCCCAGGACACGCTGCCCTGTGGCTGCAGGGCTCCCGTCCCATTGCCACCTCGGTATGGCTTTAACAGAGGGGAGACTGAGATGAGCTCTTAGGCAGAAGCTCTTCCCTGTGAGGGTGCTGAGGCGCTGGCCCAGGGTGCCCAGAGAAGCTGTGGCTGCCCCATCCCTGGCAGTGTTCAAGGCCAGGTTGGACACAGGGGCTTGGAGCAAGCTGCTCCAGTGGAAGGGGTCCCTGCCCGTGGCAGGGGTTGGAGCTGAATGAGCTTTAAGGCCCCTTCAACCCAACCCAGCACAGGGACACAAGTCCAGTGCCAAGGGAAATGCCCGTACCCGTCTGCCCAGGATCTGGTTGATGGCAGCGCTCTCCTTTAGCGTGCACTCGGCCACTACCTTGGCCCTCATCTCCTTCATGTACAACATGAAGGCGTTCAGCGGCTTCTTGATGTGGGGCTTCTTCTCTTCCTCCTTCTTCACAGTGACAGGGGATTTCCTGCAATGAGGGGGGGTCAGGACCCGCTCTGCCCCTCACAGGGGATGAGCTCCTGTCCCCGGGGCTGCTCTGCCCCACACTCACGTGTTGCCTGCGGGGCTGATGCTGGGCTGGGTGGGTTCCTGCTTCACAATGGGCGAGACGATGGTGGGGTGTGGGATGCCCGAGGGGTGCAGCCCATGGGTCGGGGGGGGGACCATGTGTGGGGAGAAGCGGCTGGACATCAAACTGCAGCAGAGGGAGCGGAAGGAGAGGGCTCGTCGGCTCCCCACCGGCACCAACAGCCCTGGTTCCACCCCAGACCCTCCTGAGAACCTCCTCGGTTAAGAGAACACCAGCCTCATGGTGTAACATGGACCCAAGTGATGCCCTGAGCCCATGGGCTGGCAACTTTCCCCCTACCCATGGAGACCACCGGCACATTCTCAGGGAAGCAGCTAAAATCCCACTGCCAGCTCTGGGATGCCCAAGGAGGGTCCCTCATCCCTGCAGAGACAAACCTGGACATGGAGGCGTTCATGGAGAGGGCAGGGTAGGGGTGCCGGAAGCCACCAGGAGGGATGGAGTACACGGGCTGCCCTTGCCTGCAAGCACACCAGCTTTAGTCGAGGTCATCCCTGCCCAGCCCCTTGGACCCATCTCTATCTCCCCATCTCCTCCCTTCCTACCCGCCCCATCGGCACCCCACTGCGTGGATAACGGGATGAAGTGGGAATAGAAGGGGCTCATGGGACATGGCCCATCCTTACTGCGGCACGAGCCAGCCCAGCGGGTGCGGGATCTGGCCCACGGCTCCCGGTGACAGTGGGTAATAGGGGGGCAGCTCCGAGGGGTGTGGTGGCCGTGGGATTCCTGCCGAGGAGGGAGGGAGATGAAGGGGAAGGTGTTAGAACATGGACATGGTCCCTGAGCACACACTTGGGCTCCCGGCAACTCATCTGCCCCCATGCACCCTTCCTCTGAGTACTCCAGCTGCCTCCAAGCATCCCATCTTCCTTCAAGCATCCCATCTCATTCCAAGCATCCTATCTCCCTCCACGCACCCCACCTCCTTCCAAGCATCCCATCTTCCTCCAAGCATTTCATATCGCTCTGAGCACCCCATCTCTCTCCCAGTACCCATCTGCACCCATTTGCACCCATCTGGAGGGGTCTCCACTCACCCCAACCAAATCTGAGCCAGGCAAGGACCCATCCCCATCCACCGGCTGCATCCCCTTCCCACCACCCAGGGCCCAGCTGTGAAAGCCATCGGGAAGCAGCAGGACGATCCAATAGAGAGCCCCCCATTCCCAGCATGGCTCCGGTCCCTTTGCTCACCCGTCTTGGGGTCGATCTCAGGTGAGAGGTGCCCGGGAGGTGAACCCGGTGAGAAGTGGTCATTGCTGTAGGTGATGAGCGGCGTCAGCGGGTGCATGTGATGGGCGTGCTGCACCACCGGCACCTTGTTCGACTGCGGGCAGAGCAGACGGGAGGGAGAAACCGACCTCACATCAGCATCACGGGGAGCTGGAGCAGGGTTTCCCCTGGGAACCCCTCATCCTGGTGGGATCTGGCTGCTCTTACCAAGTGTGCGGGCGAGGGCGAGCGGCTGTCCTTCAGCGTGGCACCCGCGGGCACGTCCAGCAGCGGCCACTTCATCTGCAGGTACTGCAGGAGAGCCGGGGTCATGCCCTCCACCAGACCCAGAACGCCCCCAGCTCCGGCTGCATGCTTGGCTGGGGCACCCTGACCCATGGAGGACACTGTGGGCTGGCGGCAAAGGGGTTTGGGGGCACACGGGGCTGTTTTCAGCCCTATGCACCCCTATGGACCCCATGATTGGTGCCAAATCCCAACCCCAAATCCCTGCTCTCTCACTGGGGAGCCACGAGCCCAACACCCCTCCCTGCCCATGCTGATGCCACCTTTTACCCTACCCCAAAGCAGCTCCTTGGGGCACCGGTACCAACCTCCCATTGCCACAGGGCACAAATCCAGCCCCATGCTGCAGGCAGGGCTGGGGGGAGGCAAATCTGGGGCTATTGTGGGGGGTTCCTGCTCCCTGGGCTCAGCTCTGCTCTGGACACCCCAAAGAAAGGTGCTTTGTGCCGCGGCCGAGGGGCCGGAGGCGTTTCCCGGCAGACGGCGTGTCCCTCGGGATGCCGGAGCTGGGGAATGTGGCCCGGACGGGCTGCAGCTGCGCGCAGGAATTTCCCCACGTACAAACCTTCCTGATCCGAAGCAGCTGGAAGGAAAACCCAGCGAGGAGCTGCGGGAGCGTTAACCCCTCCATGCCTGGGCAGAGGCTTCCCTGCCAGCGCTGCCTCCTGCAGGGACCCCAAAGTACCCTATGTCCCCCCCGCATCACCTCCTCCTTCCTCACAGTCTCCAGCATCCCCCCATTGCCTCCAGCATCCATCCTGCATCCCCCATCCTTTCATGCATCTCCCCTGCATCCCCCTATCCCCTCCTGCTTCCCCCATCCCCTCCTGTATCCCTCCTGCATCCCCATTCCTTCCTGCATTCATCCTGTCTCCCCTACTGCATCCCCCGAGCTTCCCCCTATCCCCTCCTGCATCCCCCTATCCCCTCCTGCTTCTCCCTATCACCTCCTGCATCCCCATCCCTTCCTGCATCCATCCGGCCACACGTACAACATTCCCCCATGCTTCCCCCTATCCTCTCCTGCTTCCCCCCATCCCCTCCTGCATCCCCTCCTGCATCTTCCAGTACCCCTCTGACATCCATTCTGCATCTTCTCCTGCACCTCCAGTGTACCTCCTCTGACTCCAGCATCCTTCCTACGTCACCAGTATCGCCCCTTTCCATCCCCAATATTCCATCTCCAGCCTTTCTTCCAGCACCCCCCGTCCGTTGGCACTTGGTCGCACTCCACCAACAACCCCACAACTCTGGGTAAGCCACAACCCCACCAGCACATCTCAGCACCCTCAAAAGCCAGGTGAAGCCCATCCAGAGTGTGCCGGGAGTCCACCAGCCGCTGGGATGATCCTGCTGGAAGCCCCACCGGCCACAGCATGATCCCAACGAGCCCAGAATGACAATTTCCTGTGAACCCAAGTGCAGGCTCAGGGAACCTCCCCAAAACCTACTTCAATGCCTAAACCTCCCACCCATCCCCATTGCGCGCACAGGGATGCTCCAGCATCCCAGCCCCGATGCTCCATGCGTTCTCCCCAGGGAGATTCTTGGCACTGCCGGGATAATGGTGACAAGAAGGACTCATCAGTGCCAGGGAGCCACAACCAGACCCAGCCCTTGGCCGCTGCTCCCAGGGCCAGTTGTGGAGGAGGAGGAAGGGAGCCAGGGCTCACTGGAGCATGCCTGGTATGTGAGCGGTGCCGGACCCGGGCTGCAGCCTGCACTGGGGCTGCCCCTGAGTCTGGCTGCCAACAACAGCCCAGCACCACTGGGCTGACTCTGCAGAGCCAAGGGCCACCGGAGCTGCTGCGGCGCGTGGATGGGAGAGGGTTTAGGACTGAGATGCTCCTGGAGATGCTCCCAGTGGCAAGCGTGGCTGAGGCAGTGCCATGAGCATCCCCGAGGCTGTGCCAGAGGTGGCCCAAAAAAGAATCACCCTGGTTTGGGTCTGCCTAAGAGCTCATCTCAGTCTCCCCTCTGGCAGGTTAAAGCCATTCCCCTTGGCCTGTCCCTACAGGCCCTTGTCCCAAGCCCCTCTCCAGGTTTCCTGCAGCCCCTTTAGGCACTGGAGCTGCTCTAAGGTCTCCCCTTCAGGAGCCTTCTCTTGTCCCGGCTGACCCAGCCCAGCTCTCTCAGCCTGGCTCCAGAGCAGAGCTGCTCCAGCCCTCGCAGCATCTCCATGGCCTCCTCTGGACTCGCTCCAACATCCCTGTGCCCATGCCAGCGTGATGCAGGAGGTGCCTCAACGTCCCCATGGCTGTACTGGGGCCACACAAGAGATATCCCAACACCTTCATGATGGTCCAAAGGGCAACGCACAAGATGGGCATCCCCATGGCTGGTGACAGACAAGAACACTTCCCCATCCCTGGCAGTGTTCAAGGCCAGGTTGGACACAGGGGCTTGGAGCAAGCTGCTCCAGTGGAAGGGGTCCCTGCCCATGGCAGGGGTTGGAGCTGGAGGAGCTTTAAGGTCTCTATGGCCACGCTCGGGTCCTCACCACCCCGTAGGGCCAGGGCAAGGCAGGAGATGCCCCCCGTGTCCCCGCCGGGCGCCCATGGCTCCTCCTCACCGTCCCCTGCCCGCTGCCCCCCTCACAAAGGGGCTTTCTCGTCTATTCTGTAAGCGGAGAAGCCGCCGGGGGACGGCGGCGGGGGGGAAGCCGGGGGTATAAAAGGCTTCTTCTCATGGTGAGGCCGTTTCAGGAGGCCGGGGAGGGGAGAGGAAGGGGGGGACCCTTTCAAAATATACAAAGAGGGGGGGAGCTGGCGAACGGTTCAGTGCTAATGTGGAAAACCGAAGCCCCTTCCCCTCGGGAAGCGCGGACACAGCTCCCACTGTCCCCGCACGTGCGGAGCCGGCGCGAGCGGCACATTGGAGCTATTAGGGGGGAACAAAAACAGAAGGAAGAAAATGGTTGAAAATCGGTCACATTCCAGAGAGATTAGAGCAAGTTCTGGGTCCTCGTTACCAGCCACCCCCCAATTAAAAGCAGGGAGTTAACCCCGTCCCTGCCAGCTGGCGGTAGGACCACAATGAAGGCTCCTGTCTGTCCGTCTGTCCGTCCATCCATGCATCCATCCATCCATCCATCCATCCATCCCCTCCTCGGGGGGGGTGACCTTGGACAGTGGCCCCAGCACAGAGGAAGGGGTGGTGCTGGTGGCTTCTGACCTCCAAGCTCAGGGAGGAGGCAGCAGCTCCATGGGATCCCCAATGCCCAATTAGGGGCTGGAAGGAGCGGATTTCCTCTCCTCTTCCATGTGTGGGGCTCGATCATGGCTCAGTTCTTCGTGGGAAGGGGGGAAAGGTCCTGGCTGGTGGCAGGGGTGGTGCTGTGTGTCCTGGTGCCGTGTGTTCCAGCATCACATGGCTGGCATTCCATGCTGTATGTCCTGGTGCTGTCCGTCCTGGTGCTGCGTGTTCCAGCTCTGCGGGCTGAGGCATCACATGTCCCAGGATTGCATGTCCTGGCATTGTTTGTCATGGTGCTCCATGTCCCAGCATTGCATATCCCAGCATTGCATATCCTGGTGTTACATGTCCCAGCAACACATGTCTCAGTATCATATCCCAGCATTGCAAATCCTGGCACCATGCGTCCCAGGATTGCATATGCCAGCATTGCATATCCTGATGTTCCATGTCCCAGGAGTGCATATCCCGGTGTTGCATATCCCAGGATTGCATATCCCAGCGCTGCATGTCACGGTGTTCCATGTCCCAGGATCACATATCCTGGCATTGCATGTCCCAGCAGCTCACAGCCCAGGATTGTGTATCCCGGTGTTGCTGGTCCTGGTGTTACACCTTCAGGCTCTGCCCATCCTCCTGGCACTGCACATCCCAACATCGCACATCCCAATATGGCACATCCCCACAGGATGGCACAAGGTCGTGGCAGCCTCTTCTCCACCAGCCTCTCCTTTTGGGACAGAAAAGGTCCATTTGGGACCTGAGCTGTTGCTTTTCCAGGGAAACTCCCTTTTCTGGGATGAAAGCTTCCGCAGCAGCTTGTCCATTTGCCTGTAATGCTCCATCCCAGAAATATTCCAGCAGAGAAGATCCAAATGATGCCAGCACCCAGCAACTTCATCCCATCCCCAAAGCCCCAGAAAGCATCCAGGGAAGCATCCTACCAGAACATTCCCAATATCCATCCATCCATCCATCCATCCATCCATCCATCCATCCATCCCTCACACACACCCTCCATCCCTGGGGCAGGCGGTGGGGACAGGGACCCATCCCAAACACCATCCCCTTTTCCAGCCCGAATGCCCGGGGTTTGGCAAAGCCGGAACATGGCCCCGCTGATCCCCTCCGGCCTGTTTACACAGCTGCGGGATAACCATCCGCTTGCCCTTCCCCCCCCTGCCTCCAATCCAGCCCTTTTCCCCTAAAATCCATCCCAAAACCCTGTGGGAGAGGTGGGAATGGCCCATTTTCTGGGATGTTTGATGGAGCCCCCAAAAACCTTTGTCTGGGTGTTGGATGCTCCACAGCACCCCAAGAGGCAGCATCTCTGGCTTGTTTGGGATAAAACCAGGCAGATTTGGCTCCCAGCAGCTCAGGGGGTCAGAGGAAAATGGGAGTTCTGAGGGAAAAGGGTTTTCCTCAGCTCGAGGCATCGGCTGATCCCGTAAAATTCTGCCTGGGAGCCAAAGGCTGGCAAAGGCCCAAATCTGCCCCGGCAGGAGGTCCCTGAGGCTGCAGGGGAGGAGGGACAGGGGGGGCTGAGCCCTGAAAACGGGGAAATAGAGGAGGGGAAAAAAGAGGGGGAAGGAAAAGAGGAGGAAGGGGAGGGAAAAGGGGGGGGAAAGAGGAAAGAGGGAAGAAGAAAAAGAAGGGGAAAAGGGGAGGAGAAAGGGTGGGGAAAGGGGAAGGAAGGGGGGGTAAAAAGAGGGGAGAGAGGGAAAGAGAAATGAAAGGGGAGGGAAAGGGGAGAAGAGTGGGAGAGAAGGAAGGAAGAGAAAGGAAAGAGAGGAGGAGAAAAGAGGGAGCAGGGAGGGGAAAG